>NC_134090.1:97536148-98796764 GCF_000715075.1 Nicotiana tabacum | reverse complement strand
TGAGGTCGAATCTTGCTTTTACTTTGATGGCGAAGGCCCTTAGCCTTAAAGGTGTTATTTCGAACTAATCGAAATAACATACACCGTGATTCGAACGAGGTCGAACCTGCTTTAACTTTGGTGGCGTAGGCTCTTAGTCTTAAGGGTGTTATTTTGAACTTATCAAAACAACATCCTCGTCGTGATTCGATCGAGGTCGAATACTGCTTTTATTTTTATGTCGAAGGCCCTTAGCCTTAAGGGTGTTATTTCGAACTTATCAAAATAACATCCCGTCGTGATTCGAACGAGGTCGAATCCGGCTTGTACTCTGATGGCAAAGCCCTTAGCCTTAAGGGAGTTATTTCGAACTTATCAAAATAACATCCCGTCGTGATTTGAATGAGGTCGGATCCTTCTTTTAATTTGATGGCGAAGGCCCTTAGCCTTAAAGGTGTTATTTCGAACTTATCGAAATAACATACGCCGTGATTCGAACGAGGTCGAATCCTGCTTTTACTTTGGTGGCGTAGGCTCTTAGTCATAAGGGTGTTATTTCAAACTTATCAAAACAACATCCTCGTCGTGATTCGAACGAGGTCGAATACTGCTTTTATTTTTATGTCAAAGGCCCTTAGCTTTAAGGGTGTTATTTCGAACTTATCAAAATAACAACCCGTCGCGATTCGAACGTGGTCGAATCCTGCTTTTACTTTGATAGCGAAGGCTCTTAGCCTTAACGGTGTTATTTCTAACTTATCGAAATAACATCCGCGTCGTGATTCGAACGTGGTCGAATCCTGCTTTTACTTTGATGGTGAAGGCTCTTAGCCTTAAGGGTGCCATTTCAAACTTATCGAAAGAACAACCCGTCGTGATTCGAACGAGGTCGAATCCTGCTTTTACTTTGGTGGCGTAGGCTCTTAGTCTTAAGGGTGTTATTTTGAACTTATCAAAACAACATCCTCGTCGTGATTCGAACGAGGTCGAATACTGCTTTTATTTTTATGTCGAAGGCCCTTAGCCTTAAGGGTGTTATTTCTAACTTATCGAAATAACATCTCGTCGTGATTCGAACGAGGTCGAATCCGGCTTGTACTCTGATGGCGAAGCCCTTAGCCTTAAGGGAGTTATTTCGAACTTATCAAAATAACATCCCGTCGTGATTCGAATGAGGTCGAATCCTGCTTTTACTTTATTGGCGAAGGCCGTTAGCCTTAAAGGTGTTATTTCGAACTTATCGAAATAACAACCCGTCGCGATTCGAACGTGGTTGAATCCTGCTTTTACTTTGATAGCGAAGGCTCTTAGCCTTAACGGTGTTATTTCTAACTTATCGAAATAACATCCGCCGTGTGATTCGAACGTGGTCGAATCCTATTTTTACTTTGGTGGCGTAGGCTCTTAGTCTTAAGGGTGTTATTTTGAACTTATCAAAACAACATCCTCGTCGTGATTCGATCGAGGTCGAATACTGCTTTTATTTTTATGTCGAAGGCCCTTAGCCTTAAGGGTGTTATTTCGAACTTATCAAAATAACATCCCGTCGTGATTCGAACGAGGTCGAATCCGGCTTGTACTCTGATGGCAAAGCCCTTAGCCTTAAGGGAGTTATTTCGAATTTATCAAAATAACATCCCGTCGTGATTTGAATGAGGTCGGATCCTTCTTTTAATTTGATGGCGAAGGCCCTTAGCCTTAAAGGTGTTATTTCGAACTTATCGAAATAACATACGCCGTGATTCGAACGAGGTCGAATCCTGCTTTTGCTTTGGTGGCATAGGCTCTTAGTCTTAAGGGTGTTATTTCGAACTTATCAAAACAACATCCTCGTCGTGATTCGAACAAGGTCGAATCCTGCTTTTATTTTTATGGCGAAGGCCCTTAGCCTTAAGGGTGTTATTTAGAACTTATCGAAATAACAACCCGTCATGATTCTAACAAGGTCGAATCGTGCTTTTATTTTAATGGTGAAGGCCCTTAGCCTTAAGGGTGTTATTTCGAACTTATCAAAACAACATCCGCGTCGTGATTCGAACGTGGTCGAATCCTGCTTTTACTTTGATGGTGAAGGCTCTTAGCCTTAAGGGTGCCATTTCAAACTTATCGAAATAACATCCCGTCGTGATTCGAACGAGGTCGAATCCTGCTTTTACTTTGGTGGCGTAGGCTCTTAGTCTTAAGGGTGTTATTTTGAACTTATCACAATAACATCCTCGTCGTGATTCGAACGAGGTCGAATACTGCTTTTGTTTTTATGTCGAAGGCCCTTAGCCTTAAGGGTGTTATTTCGAACTTATCGAAATAACATCCCGTCGTGATTCGAACAAGGTCGAATCCGGCTTGTACTCTGATGGCGAAGCCCTTAGCCTTAAGGGAGTTATTTCGAACTTATCGAAATAACAACCCGTCATGATTCTAACAAGGTCGAATCGTGCTTTTATTTTGATGGCGAAGGCCCTTAGCCTTAAGATGTTATTTTCAACTTATCAAAACAACATCCGCATTGTGATTCGAACGAGGTCGAATCCTGCTTTTACTTTGATGGCGAAGGCCCTTAGCCTTAAAGATTTTATTTCGAACTTATCGAAATAACATACGCCGTGATTCGAACGAGGTCGAATCCTGCTTTTACTTTGGTGGCATAGGCTCTTAGTCTTAAGGGTGTTATTTCGAACTTATCAAAACAACATCCTCGTCATGATTCGAACAAGGTCGAATCCTGCTTTTATTTTTATGGCGAAGGCCCTTAGCCTTAAGGGTGTTATTTAGAACTTATCGAAATAACAACCCGTCATGATTCTAACAAGGTCGAATCGTGATTTTATTTTGATGGCGAAGGCCCTTAGCCTTAAGGGTGTTATTTCGAACTTATCAAAACAACATCCGCGTCGTGATTCGAACGAGGTCAAATCCTGCTTTTACTTTGATGGTGAAGGCTCTTAGCCTTAAGGGTGCCATTTCAAACTTATCGAAATAACATCCCGTCGAGATTCGAATGAGGTCGAATCCTGCTTTTACTTTGATGGCGAAGGCCCTTAGCCTTAAAGGTGTTATTTCGAACTTATCGAAATAACATACGCCGTGATTCGAACGAGGTCGAATCCTGCTTTTACTTTGGTTGCGCAGGCTCTTAGTCTTAAGGGTGTTATTTCGAACTTATCAAAACAACATCCTCGTCGTGATTCGAACGAGGTCAAATCCTGCTTTTATTTTTATGGCGAAGGCCCTTAGCCTTAAGGGTGTTATTTAGAACTTATCGAAATAACAACCCGTCATGATTCTCACAAGGTCGAATCGTGCTTTTATTTTGATGGCGAAGGCCCTTAGCCTTAAGGTGTTATTTTCAACTTATCAAAACAACATCTGCGTTGTGATTCGAACGAGGTCGAATCCTGCTTTTACTTTGATGGTGAAGGCTCTTATCCTTAAGGGTGCCATTTCAAAATTATCGTAATAACATCCCGTCGTGATTTGAATGAGGTCGAATCCTGCTTTTACTTTGATAGCGAAGGCTCTTAGCCTTTACGGTGTTATTTCTAACTTATCGAAATAACATCCCGTCGTGATTCGAACGAGGACGAATCCTGCATTTATTTTTATGGCGAAGGCCCCTAGCCATAAGGGTGTTAGTTTGAACTTATCGAAAGAACAACCCGTCGTGATTCTAACAAGGTCGAATCGCGCTTTTATTTTGATGCCAAAGGACCTTAGCCTTAAGGGTGTTATTTCGAACTTATCAAAACAACATCCGCGTCGTGATTCGAACGAGGTCGAATCCTGCTTTTACTTTGATGGCGAAGGCTCTTAGCCATAAGGGTGCCATTTCAAACTTATCGAAATAACATCTCGTCGTGATTTGAACGAGGTCGAATCCTGCTTTTACTTTGATAGCGAAGGCTCTTAGCTTTAACGGTGTTATTTCTAACTTATCGAAATAACATCCCGTCGTGATTCGAACGAGGACGAATCCTGCATTTATTTTTATGGCGAAGGCCCCTAGCCGTAAGGGTGTTAGTTTGAACTTATCGAAATAACAACCCGTCGTGATTCTAACAAGGTCAAATCGTTCTTTTATTTTGATGGCGAAGGCCCTTAGCCTTAAGGGTGTTATTTTGAACTTATCAAAACAACATCCCCGTCGTGATTCAAACGAGGTCGAATCCTGCTTTTACTTTGATGGTTAAGGCTCTTAGCCTTAAGGGTGCCATTTCAAACTTATCGAAATAACATCCCGTCGTGATTCGAACGAGGTCGAATCCTGCTTTTACTTTGGTGGCGTAGGCTCTTAGTCTTAAGGGTGTTATTTTGAACTTATCAAAACTACATCCGCGTCGTGATTCGAACGAGGTCGAATCCTGCTTTTACTTTGATGGCGAAGGCTCTTAGCCATAAGGGTGCCATTTCAAACTTATCGAAATAACATCTCGTCGTGATTTGAACGAGGTCGAATCCTGCTTTTACTTTGATAGCGAAGGCTCTTAGCTTTAACGGTGTTATTTCTAACTTATCGAAATAACATCCCGTCGTGATTCGAACGAGGACGAATCCTGCATTTATTTTTATGGCGAAGGCCCCTAGCCGTAAGGGTGTTAGTTTGAACTTATCGAAATAACAACCCGTCGTGATTCTAACAAGGTCGAATCGTTCTTTTATTTTGATGGCGAAGGCCCTTAGTCTTAATGGTGTTATTTTGAACTTATCAAAACAACATCCCCGTCGTGATTCAAACGAGGTCGAATCCTGCTTTTACTTTGATGGAGAAGGCTCTTAGCCTTAATGGTGTTATTTCTAACTTATCGAAATAACATCCCGTCGTGATTCGAACGAGGTCGAATCCTGCATTTATTTTTATGGCGAAGGCCCTTAGCCGTAAGGGTGATAGTTTGAACTTATCGAAATAAAATTCCGTCGTGATTCGAACGAATTCGAATCCTGCTTTTACTCTGATGGTGAAGGCCCTTAGCCTTAAGGGTATTATTTCAAACTTATCAAAATAACATCCCATCGTGATTCGAACGAGGTCGAATCCTGCTTTTACTTTGATAGCGAAGGCCCTTAGCCTTAAGGGTGTTATTTCGAACTTATCGAAATAACAACCCGTCGCGATTCGAACGTGGTCGAATCCTGCTTTTACCTTGATAGCGAAGGCTCTTAGCCTTAACGGTGTTATTTCTAACTTATCGAAATAACATCCGCCGTGATTCGAACGAGGTCGAATCCTGCTTTTACTTTGGTGGCGTAGGCTCTTAGTCTTAAGGTTGTTATTTTGAACTTATCAAAAGAACATCCTCGTCGTGATTCGAACGAGGTCGAATACTGCTTTTATTTTTATGTCGAAGGCCCTTAGCCTTAAGGGTGTTATTTCGAACTTATCGAAATAACATCCCGTCGTGATTCGAACGAGGTCGAATCCGGCTTGTACTCTGATGGCGAAGCCCTTAGCCTTAAGTGAGTTATTTCGAACTTATCAAAATAACATCCCGTCGTGATTCGAATGAGGTCGAATCCTGCTTTTACTTTGATGGCGAAGGCCCTTAGCCTTAAAGGTGTTATTTCGAACTTATCGAAATAACATATGCCGTGATTCGAACGAGGTCGAATCCTGCTTTTATTTTGGTGGCATAGGCTCTTAGTCTTAAGGGTGTTATTTCGAACTTATCAAAACAACATCCTCGTCGTGATTCGAACGAGGTCGAATCCTGCTTTTATTTTTATGGCGAAGGCCCTTAGCCTTAAGGGTGTTATTTAGAACTTATCGAAATAACAACTCGTCATGATTCTAACTAGGTCGAATCGTGCTTTTATTTTGATGGCGAAGGCCCTTAGCCTTAAGGGTGTTATTTCGAACTTATCAAAAACAACATCCGCGTCGTGATTCGAACGAGGTCGAATCCTGCTTTTACTTTGATGGTGAAGTCTCTTAGCCTTAAAGGTGCCATTTCAAACTTATCGAAATAACATCCCGTCGTGATTCGAACGAGGTCGAATCCTGCATTTACTTTGGTGGCGTAGGCTCTTAGTCTTAAGGGTGTTATTTCGAACTTATCAAAACAACATCCTCGTCGTGTTTCGAACGAGGTCGAATCCTGCTTTTATTTTTATAGCGAAGGCCCTTAGCCTTAAGGGTGTTATTTAGAACTTATCGAAATAACAACCCGTCATGATTCTAACAAGGTCGAATCGTACTTTTATTTTGATGGCGAAGGCCCTTAGCCTTAAAGGTGTTATTTCGAACTTATCGAAATAACATACGCCGTGATTCAAATGAGGTCGAATTCTGCTTTTATTTTGGTGGCATAGGCTCTTAGTCTTAAGGGTGTTATTTCGAACTTATCAAAACAACATCCTCGTCGTGATTCGAACGAGGTCGAATCCTGCTTTTATTTTTATAGCGAAGGCCCTTAGCCTTAAGGGTGTTATTTAGAACTTATCGAAATAACAACCCGTCATGATTCTAACAAGGTCGAATCGTGCTTTTATTTTGATGGCGAAGGCCCTTAGCCTTAAAGGTGTTATTTCGAACTTATCAAAACAACATCCGCGTCGTGATTCGAACGAGGTCGAATCCTGATTTTACTTTGATGGTGAAGGCTCTTAGCCTTAAGGGTGCCATTTCAAACTTATCGAAATAACATCCCGTCGTGATTCGAACGAGGTCGAATCCTGCTTTTACTTTGATAGCGAAGGCTCTTACCCTTAACGGTGTTATTTCTAACTTATCGAAATAACATCCCGTCGTGATTCGAACGAGGACGAATCCTGCATTTATTTTTATGGCGAAGGCCCCTAGCCGTAAGGGTGTTAGTTTGAACTTATCGAAAGAACAACCCGTCGTGATTCTAACAAGGTCGAATCGTGCTTTTATTTTGATGGCGAAGGCCCTTAGCCTTAAGGGTGTTATTTCGAACTTATCAAAACAACATCCGCGTCATGATTCGAACGAGGTCGAATCCTGCTTTTACTTTGATGGCGAAGTCTCTTAGCCTTAAGGGTGCCATTTCAAACTTATCGAAATAACATCCCGTCGTGATTCAAACGAGGTCGAATCCTGCTTTTACTTTGATAGCGAAGGCTCTTAGCCTTAACGGTGTTATTTCTAACTTATCAAAATAACATCACGTCGTGATTCGAACGAGGACGAATCCTGCATTTATTTTTATGGCAAAGGCCCCTAGCCGTAAGGGTGTTAGTTTGAAGTTATCGAAAAAACAACCCGTCGTGATTCTAACAAGGTCGAATCGTTCTTTTATTTTGATGGCGAAGGCCCTTAGCCTTAAGGGTGTTATTTTGAACTTATCAAAACAACATCCACGTCGTGATTCAAACGAGGTCCAATCCTGCTTTTACTTTGATGGCGAAGGCTCTTAGCCTTAAGGGTGCCATTTCGAACATATCAAAAAAACATCCCCGTCATGATTCGAACGAGGTCGAATCCTGCTTTTACTTTGATAGCGAAGGCTCTTAGCCTTAACGGTGTTATTTCTAACTTATCGAAATAACATCCCGTCGTGATTCGAACGAGGTCGAATCCTGCATTTATTTTTATGGCGAAGGCCCTTAGCCGTAAGGGTGTAAGTTTGAACTTATCGAAATAAAATTCCGTCGTGATTCGAACGAGTTCGAATCCTGCTTTTACTCTGATGGCGAAGGCCCTTAGCCTTAAGAGAATTATTTCAAACTTTTCAAAATAACATCCCGTCGTGATTCGAACGAGGTCGAATCCTGCTTTTACTTTGATGGCAAAGGCCCTTAGCCTTAAGGGTGTTATTTCGAACTTATCGAAATAACAACCCTTCGCGATTCGAACGTGGTCGAATCCTGCTTTTACTTTGATAGCGAAGGCTCTTAGCCTTAACGGTGTTATTTCTAACTTATCGAAATAACATCCGCCGTGATTCGAACGAGGTCGAATCCTGCTTTTACTTTGGTGGCGTAGGCTCTTAGTCTTAAGGGTGTTATTTTGAACTTATAAAAACAACATCCTCGTCGTGATTCGAACGAGGTCGAATACTGCTTTTATTTTGATGGCGAAGGCCCTTAGCCTTAAAGGTGTTATTTCGAACTTATCAAAACAACATCCCATCGTGATTCGAACGAGGTCGAATCCTGCATTTATTTTTATAACGAAGGCCCTTAGCCGTAAGGGTGTTAGTTTGAACTTATCGAAATAAAATTTCGTCGTGATTCGAACGAGTTCGAATCCTGCTTTTACTCTGATGGCGAAGGCCCTTAGCCTTAAGGGTATTATTTCAAACTTATCAAAATAACATCCCGTCGTGATTCGAACGAGGTCGAATCCTGCTTTTACTTTGATGGCGAAGGCCCTTTGCCTTAAGGGTGTTATTTCGAAGTTATCGAAATAACAACCCGTCGCGATTCGAACGTGGTCGAATCCTGCTTTTACTTTGATAGCGAAGGCTCTTAGCCTTAACGGTGTTAATTCTAACTTATCGAAATAACATCCGCCGTGATTCGAACGAGGTCGAATCCTGCTTTTACTTTGGTGGCGTAGGCTCTTAGTCTTAAGGGTGTTATTTTGAACTTACAAAACAACATCCTCGTCGTGATTCGAACGAGGTCGAATACTGCTTTTATTTTTATGTCGAAGGCCCTTAGCCTTAAGGGTGTTATTTCGAACTTATCGAAATAACATCCCGTCGTGATTCGAACGAGGTCGAATCCGGCTTGTACTCTGATGGCGAAGCCCTTAGCCTTAAGGGAGTTATTTCGAACATATCAAAATAACATCCGGTCGTGATTCGAATGAGGTCGAATCCTGCTTTTACTTTGATGGCGAAGGCCCTTAGCCTTAAAGGTGTTATTTCGAACTTATCGAAATAACATACGCCGTGATTCGAACGAGGTCGAATCCTGCTTTTACTTTGGTGGCGTAGGCTCTTAGTCATAAGGGTGTTATTTCAAACTTATCAAAACAACATCCTCGTCGTGATTCGAACGAGGTCGAATACTGCTTTTATTTTTATGTCAAAGGCCCTTAGCTTTAAGGGTGTTATTTCGAACTTATCAAAATAACAACCCGTCGCGATTCGAACGTGGTCGAATCCTGCTTTTACTTTGATAGCGAAGGCTCTTAGCCTTAACGGTGTTAATTCTAACTTATCGAAATAACATCCGCCGTGATTCGAACGAGGTCGAATCCTGCTTTTACTTTGGTGGCGTAGGCTCTTAGTCTTAAGGGTGTTATTTTGAACTTATCAAAACAACATCCTCGTCGTGATTCGAACGAGGTCGAATCCTGCTTTTACTCTGATGGCGAAGGCCCTTAGCCTTAAGGGTATTATTTCAAACTTATCAAAATAACACCCCGTCGTGATTCGAACGAGGTCGAATCCTGCTTTTACTTTAATGGCGAAGGCCCTTTGCCTTAAGGGTGTTATTTCGAACTTATCGAAATAACAACCCGTCGCGATTCGAACGTGGTCAAATCCTACTTTTACTTTGATAGAGAAGGCTCTTAGCCTTAACGGTGTTATTTCTAACTTATCGAAATAACATCCGCCGTGATTCGAACGAGGTCGAATCCTGCTTTTACTTTGGTGGCGTAGGCTCTTAGTCTTAAGGGTGTTATTTTGAACTTATCAAAACAACATCCTCGTCGTGATTCGAACGAGGTCGAATACTGCTTTTATTTTTATGTCAAAGGCCCTTAGCTTTAAGGATGTTATTTCGAACTTATCGAAATAACATCCCGTCGTGATTCGAACGAGGTCGAATCCTGCTTTTACTTTAATGGCGAAGGCCCTTTGCCTTAAGGGTGTTATTTCGAACTTATCGAAATAACAACCCGTCGCGATTCGAACGTGGTCGAATCCTACTTTTACTTTGATAGAGAAGGCTCTTAGCCTTAACGGTGTTATTTCTAACTTATCGAAATAACATCCGCCGTGATTCGAACGAGGTCGAATCCTGCTTTAACTTTGGTGGCGTAGGCTCTTAGTCTTAAGGGTGTTATTTCGAACTTATCAAAACAACATCCTCGTCGTGATTCGAACGAGGTTGAATCCTGCTTTTATTTTTATGGCGAAGGCCCTTAGCCTTAAGGGTGTTATTTAGAACTAATCGAAATAACAACCCGTCATGATTCTAACAAGGTCGAATCGTGCATTTATTTTGATGGCGAAGGCCCTTAGCCTTAAAGGTGTTATTTCGAACTTATCAAAACAACATCCCATCGTGATTCGAACGAGGTAGAATCCTGCATTTATTTTTATGGCGAAGGCCCTTAGCCGTAAGGGTGTTAGTTTGAACTTATCGAAATAAAATTCCATCGTGATTCGAACGAGTTCGAATCCTGCTTTTACTCTGATGGCGAAGGCCCTTAGCCTTAAGGGTATTATTTCAAACTTATCAAAATAACATCCCGTCGTGATTCGAACGATGTCGAATCCTGCTTTTACTTTGATGGCGAAGGCCCTTAGCCTTAAGGGTGTTATTTCGAACTTATCAAAATAACAACCCGTCGCGATTCGAACGTGGTCGAATCCTGCTTTTACTTTGATAGCGAAGGCTCTTAGCCTTAACGGTGTTAATTCTAACTTATCGAAATAACATCCGCCGTGATTCGAACGAGGTCGAATCCTGCTTTTACTTTGGTGGCGTAGGCTCTTAGTCTTAAGGGTGTTATTTTGAACTTACAAAACAACATCCTCGTCGTGATTCGAACGAGGTTGAATCCTGCTTTTATTTTTATGGCGAAGGCCCTTAGCCTTAAGGGTGTTATTTAGAACTAATCGAAATAACAACCCGTCATGATTCTAACAAGGTCGAATCGTGCATTTATTTTGATGGCGAAGGCCCTTAGCCTTAAAGGTGTTATTTCGAACTTATCAAAACAACATCCCATCGTGATTCGAACGAGGTAGAATCCTGCATTTATTTTTATGGCGAAGGCCCTTAGCCGTAAGGGTGTTAGTTTGAACTTATCGAAATAAAATTCCATCGTGATTCGAACGAGTTCGAATCCTGCTTTTACTCTGATGGCGAAGGCCCTTAGCCTTAAGGGTATTATTTCAAACTTACCAAAATAACATCCCGTCGTGATTCGAACGATGTCGAATCCTGCTTTTACTTTGATGGCGAAGGCCCTTAGCCTTAAGGGTGTTATTTCGAACTTATCAAAATAACAACCCGTCGCGATTCGAACGTGGTCGAATCCTGCTTTTACTTTGATAGCGAAGGCTCTTAGCCTTAACGGTGTTAATTCTAACTTATCGAAATAACATCCGCCGTGATTCGAACGAGGTCGAATCCTGCTTTTACTTTGGTGGCGTAGGCTCTTAGTCTTAAGGGTGTTATTTTGAACTTACAAAACAACATCCTCGTCGTGATTCGAACGAGGTCGAATACTGCTTTTATTTTTATGTCGAAGGCCCTTAGCCTTAAGGGTGTTATTTCGAACTTATCGAAATAACATCCCGTCGTGATTCGAACGAGGTCGAATCCGGCTTGTACTCTGATGGCGAAGCCCTTAGCCTTAAGGGAGTTATTTCGAACATATCAAAATAACATCCCGTCGTGATTCGAATGAGGTCGAATCCTGCTTTTACTTTGATGGCGAAGGCCCTTAGCCTTAAAGGTGTTATTTCGAACTTATCGAAATAACATACGCCGTGATTCGAACGAGGTCGAATCCTGCTTTTACTTTGGTGGCGTAGGCTCTTAGTCATAAGGGTGTTATTTCAAACTTATCAAAACAACATCCTCGTCGTGATTCGAACGAGGTCGAATACTGCTTTTATTTTTATGTCAAAGGCCCTTAGCTTTAAGGGTGTTATTTCGAACTTATCAAAATAACAACCCGTCGCGATTCGAACGTGGTCGAATCCTGCTTTTACTTTGATAGCGAAGGCTCTTAGCCTTAACGGGAGTTATTTCGAACATATCAAAATAACATCCCGTCGCGATTCGAATGAGGTCGAATCCTGCTTTTACTTTGATGGCGAAGGCTCTTAGCCTTAAAGGTGTTATTTCGAACTTATCGAAATAACATACGCCGTGATTCGAACGAGGTCGAATCCTGCTTTTACTTTGGTGGCGTAGGCTCTTAGTCATAAGGGTGTTATTTCAAACTTATCAAAACAACATCCTCGTCGTGATTCGAACGAGGTCGAATACTGCTTTTATTTTTATGTCAAAGGCCCTTAGCTTTAAGGGTGTTATTTCGAACTTATCAAAATAACAACCCGTCGCGATTCGAACGTGGTCGAATCCTGCTTTTACTTTGATAGCGAAGGCTCTTAGCCTTAACGGTGTTAATTCTAACTTATCGAAATAACATCCGCCGTGATTCGAACGAGGTCGAATCCTGCTTTTACTTTGGTGGCGTAGGCTCTTAGTCTTAAGGGTGTTATTTTGAACTTATCAAAACAACATCCTCGTCGTGATTCGAACGAGGTCGAATCCTGCTTTTACTCTGATGGCGAAGGCCCTTAGCCTTAAGGGTATTATTTCAAACTTATCAAAATAACACCCCGTCGTGATTCGAACGAGGTCGAATCCTGCTTTTACTTTAATGGCGAAGGCCCTTTGCCTTAAGGGTGTTATTTCGAACTTATCGAAATAACAACCCGTCGCGATTCGAACGTGGTCGAATCCTACTTTTACTTTGATAGAGAAGGCTCTTAGCCTTAACGGTGTTATTTCTAACTTATCGAAATAACATCCGCCGTGATTCGAACGAGGTCGAATCCTGCTTTTACTTTGGTGGCGTAGGCTCTTAGTCTTAAGGGTGTTATTTTGAACTTGTCAAAACAACATCCTCGTCGTGATTCGAACGAGGTCGAATACTGCTTTTATTTTTATGTCAAAGGCCCTTAGCTTTAAGGGTGTTATTTTGAACTTATCGAAATAACATCCCGTCGTGATTCGAACGAGGTCGAATCCGGCTTGTACTCTGATGGCGAAGCCCTTAGCCTTAAGGGAGTTATTTCGAACTTGTCAAAATAACATCCCATCATTATTCGAATGAGGTCGAATCCAGCTTTTACTTTGATGGCGAAGGCCGTTAGCCTTAAAGGTGTTATTTCGAACTTATCGAAATAACATACGCCGTGATTCAAACTAGGTCGAATCCTGCTTTTACTTTGGTGGCGTAGGCTTTTAGTCTTAAGGGTGTTATTTTGAACTTATCAAAACAACATCCTCGTCGTGATTCGAACGAGGTCGAATACTGCTTTTATTTTTATGTCGAAGGCCCTTAGCCTTAAGGGTGTTATTTCGAACTTATCGAAATAAAATCCCGTCGTGATTCGAACGAGGTCGAATCCGGCTTGTACTATGATGGCGAAGCCCTTAGCCTTAAGGGAGTTATTTCGAACATATCAAAATAACATCCGGTCGTGATTCGAATGAGGTCGAATCCTGCTTTTACTTTGATGGCGAAGGCCCTTAGCCTTAAAGGTGTTATTTCGAACTTATCGAAATAACATACGCCGTGATTCGAACGAGGTCGAATCCTGCTTTTACTTTGGTGGCGTAGGCTCTTAGTCATAAGGGTGTTATTTCAAACTTATCAAAACAACATCCTCGTCGTGATTCGAACGAGGTCGAATACTGCTTTTAATTTTATGTCAAAGGCCCTTAGCTTTAAGGGTGTTATTTCGAACTTATCAAAATAACAACCCGTCGCGATTCGAACGTGGTCGAATCCTGCTTTTACTTTGATAGCGAAGGCTCTTAGCCTTAACGGTGTTAATTCTAACTTATCGAAATAACATCCGCCGTGATTCGAACGAGGTCGAATCCTGCTTTTACTTTGGTGGTGTAGGCTCTTAGTCTTAAGGGTGTTATTTTGAACTTATCAAAACAACATCCTCGTCGTGATTCGAACGAGGTCGAATCCTGCTTTTACTCTGATGGCGAAGGCCCTTAGCCTTAAGGGTATTATTTCAAACTTATCAAAATAACACCCCGTCGTGATTCGAACGTGGTCGAATCCTGCTTTTACTTTGATAGCGAAGGCTCTTAGCCTTAACGGTGTTAATTCTAACTTATCGAAATAACATCCGCCGTGATTCGAACGAGGTCGAATCCTGCTTTTACTTTGGTGGCGTAGGCTCTTAGTCTTAAGGGTGTTATTTTGAACTTATCAAAACAACATCCTCGTCGTGATTCGAACGAGGTCGAATCCTGCTTTTACTCTGATGGCGAAGGCCCTTAGCCTTAAGGGTATTATTTCAAACTTATCAAAATAACACCCCGTCGTGATTCGAACGAGGTCGAATCCTGCTTTTACTTTAATGGCGAAGGCCCTTTGCCTTAAGGGTGTTATTTCGAACTTATCGAAATAACAACCCGTCGCGATTCGAACGTGGTCGAATCCTACTTTTACTTTGATAGAGAAGGCTCTTAGCCTTAACGGTGTTATTTCTAACTTATCGAAATAACATCCGCCGTGATTCGAACGAGGTCGAATCCTGCTTTTACTTTGGTGGCGTAGGCTCTTAGTCTTAAGGGTGTTATTTTGAACTTGTCAAAACAACATCCTCGTCGTGATTCGAACGAGGTCGAATACTGCTTTTATTTTTATGTCAAAGGCCCTTAGCTTTAAGGGTGTTATTTTGAACTTATCGAAATAACATCCCGTCGTGATTCGAACGAGGTCGAATCCGGCTTGTACTCTGATGGCGAAGCCCTTAGCCTTAAGGGAGTTATTTCGAACTTGTCAAAATAACATCCCATCATTATTCGAATGAGGTCGAATCCAGCTTTTACTTTGATGGCGAAGGCCGTTAGCCTTAAAGGTGTTATTTCGAACTTATCGAAATAACATACGCCGTGATTCAAACTAGGTCGAATCCTGCTTTTACTTTGGTGGCGTAGGCTTTTAGTCTTAAGGGTGTTATTTTGAACTTATCAAAACAACATCCTCGTCGTGATTCGAACGAGGTCGAATACTGCTTTTATTTTTATGTCGAAGGCCCTTAGCCTTAAGGGTGTTATTTCGAACTTATCGAAATAAAATCCCGTCGTGATTCGAACGAGGTCGAATCCGGCTTGTACTATGATGGCGAAGCCCTTAGCCTTAAGGGAGTTATTTCGAACATATCAAAATAACATCCGGTCGTGATTCGAATGAGGTCGAATCCTGCTTTTACTTTGATGGCGAAGGCCCTTAGCCTTAAAGGTGTTATTTCGAACTTATCGAAATAACATACGCCGTGATTCGAACGAGGTCGAATCCTGCTTTTACTTTGGTGGCGTAGGCTCTTAGTCATAAGGGTGTTATTTCAAACTTATCAAAACAACATCCTCGTCGTGATTCGAACGAGGTCGAATACTGCTTTTAATTTTATGTCAAAGGCCCTTAGCTTTAAGGGTGTTATTTCGAACTTATCAAAATAACAACCCGTCGCGATTCGAACGTGGTCGAATCCTGCTTTTACTTTGATAGCGAAGGCTCTTAGCCTTAACGGTGTTAATTCTAACTTATCGAAATAACATCCGCCGTGATTCGAACGAGGTCGAATCCTGCTTTTACTTTGGTGGTGTAGGCTCTTAGTCTTAAGGGTGTTATTTTGAACTTATCAAAACAACATCCTCGTCGTGATTCGAACGAGGTCGAATCCTGCTTTTACTCTGATGGCGAAGGCCCTTAGCCTTAAGGGTATTATTTCAAACTTATCAAAATAACACCCCGTCGTGATTCGAACGTGGTCGAATCCTGCTTTTACTTTGATAGCGAAGGCTCTTAGCCTTAACGGTGTTAATTCTAACTTATCGAAATAACATCCGCCGTGATTCGAACGAGGTCGAATCCTGCTTTTACTTTGGTGGCGTAGGCTCTTAGTCTTAAGGGTGTTATTTTGAACTTATCAAAACAACATCCTCGTCGTGATTCGAACGAGGTCGAATCCTGCTTTTACTCTGATGGCGAAGGCCCTTAGCCTTAAGGGTATTATTTCAAACTTATCAAAATAACACCCCGTCGTGATTCGAACGAGGTCGAATCCTGCTTTTACTTTAATGGCGAAGGCCCTTTGCCTTAAGGGTGTTATTTCGAACTTATCGAAATAACAACCCGTCGCGATTCGAACGTGGTCGAATCCTACTTTTACTTTGATAGAGAAGGCTCTTAGCCTTAACGGTGTTATTTCTAACTTATCGAAATAACATCCGCCGTGATTCGAACGAGGTCGAATCCTGCTTTTACTTTGGTGGCGTAGGCTCTTAGTCTTAAGGGTGTTATTTTGAACTTGTCAAAACAACATCCTCGTCGTGATTCGAACGAGGTCGAATACTGCTTTTATTTTTATGTCAAAGGCCCTTAGCTTTAAGGGTGTTATTTTGAACTTATCGAAATAACATCCCGTCGTGATTCGAACGAGGTCGAATCCGGCTTGTACTCTGATGGCGAAGCCCTTAGCCTTAAGGGAGTTATTTCGAACTTGTCAAAATAACATCCCATCATTATTCGAATGAGGTCGAATCCAGCTTTTACTTTGATGGCGAAGGCCGTTAGCCTTAAAGGTGTTATTTCGAACTTATCGAAATAACATACGCCGTGATTCAAACTAGGTCGAATCCTGCTTTTACTTTTGTGGCGTAGGCTTTTAGTCTTAAGGGTGTTATTTTGAACTTATCAAAACAACATCCTCGTCGTGATTCGAACGAGGTCGAATACTGCTTTTATTTTTATGTCGAAGGCCCTTAGCCTTAAGGGTGTTATTTCGAACTTATCGAAATAAAATCCCGTCGTGATTCGAACGAGGTCGAATCCGGCTTGTACTATGATGGCGAAGCCCTTAGCCTTAAGGGAGTTATTTCGAACATATCAAAATAACATCCGGTCGTGATTCGAATGAGGTCGAATCCTGCTTTTACTTTGATGGCGAAGGCCCTTAGCCTTAAAGGTGTTATTTCGAACTTATCGAAATAACATACGCCGTGATTCGAACGAGGTCGAATCCTGCTTTTACTTTGGTGGCGTAGGCTCTTAGTCATAAGGGTGTTATTTCAAACTTATCAAAACAACATCCTCGTCGTGATTCGAACGAGGTCGAATACTGCTTTTATTTTTATGTCAAAGGCCCTTAGCTTTAAGGGTGTTATTTCGAACTTATCAAAATAACAACCCGTCGCGATTCGAACGTGGTCGAATCCTGCTTTTACTTTGATAGCGAAGGCTCTTAGCCTTAACGGTGTTAATTCTAACTTATCGAAATAACATCCGCCGTGATTCGAACGAGGTCGAATCCTGCTTTTACTTTGGTGGTGTAGGCTCTTAGTCTTAAGGGTGTTATTTTGAACTTATCAAAACAACATCCTCGTCGTGATTCGAACGAGGTCGAATCCTGCTTTTACTCTGATGGCGAAGGCCCTTAGCCTTAAGGGTATTATTTCAAACTTATCAAAATAACACCCCGTCGTGATTCGAACGAGGTCGAATCCTGCTTTTACTTTAATGGCGAAGGCCCTTTGCCTTAAGGGTGTTATTTCGAACTTATCGAAATAACAACCCGTCGCGATTCGAACGTGGTCGAATCCTACTTTTACTTTGATAGAGAAGGCTCTTAGCCTTAACGGTGTTATTTCTAACTTATCGAAATAACATCCGCCGTGATTCGAACGAGGTCGAATCCTGCTTTTACTTTGGTGGCGTAGGCTCTTAGTATTAAGGGTGTTATTTTGAACTTATCAAAACAACATCCTCGTCGTGATTCGAACGAGGTCGAATACTGCTTTTATTTTTATGTCAAAGGCCCTTAGCTTTAAGGGTGTTATTTTGAACTTATCGAAATAACATCCCGTCGTGATTCGAACGAGGTCGAATCCGGCTTGTACTCTGATGGCGAAGCCCTTAGCCTTAAGGGAGTTATTTCGAACTTGTCAAAATAACATCCCATCATTATTCGAATGAGGTCGAATCCTGCTTTTACTTTGATGGCGAAGGCCGTTAGCCTTAAAGGTGTTATTTCGAACTTATCGAAATAACATACGCCGTGATTCAAACTAGGTCGAATCCTGCGTTTACTTTGGTGGCGTAGGCTTTTAGTCTTAAGGGTGTTATTTTGAACTTATCAAAACAACATCCTCGTCGTGATTCGAACGAGGTCGAATACTGCTTTTATTTTTATGTCGAAGGCCCTTAGCCTTAAGGGTGTTATTTCGAACTTATCGAAATAAAATCCCGTCGTGATTCGAACGAGGTCGAATCCGGCTTGTACTATGATGGCGAAGCCCTTAGCCTTAAGGGAGTTATTTCGAACATATCAAAATAACATCCGGTCGTGATTCGAATGAGGTCGAATCCTGCTTTTACTTTGATGGCGAAGGCCCTTAGCCTTAAAGGTGTTATTTCGAACTTATCGAAATAACATACGCCGTGATTCGAACGAGGTCGAATCCTGCTTTTACTTTGGTGGCGTAGGCTCTTAGTCATAAGGGTGTTATTTCAAACTTATCAAAACAACATCCTCGTCGTGATTCGAACGAGGTCGAATACTGCTTTTATTTTTATGGCGAAGTCCCTTAGCCTTAAGGGTGTTATTTAGAACTAATCGAAATAACAACCTGTCATGATTCTAACAAGGTCGAATCGTGCATTTATTTTGATGGCGAAGGCCCTTAGCCTTAAAGGTGTTATTTCGAACTTATCAAAACAACATCCCATCGTGATTCGAACGAGGGAGAATCCTGCATTTATTTTTATGGCGAAGGCCCTTAGCCGTAAGGGTGTTAGTTTGAACTTATCGAAATAAAATTCCATCATGATTCGAACGAGTTCGAATCCTGCTTTTACTCTGATGGCGAAGGCCCTTAGCCTTAAGGGTATTATTTCAAACTTATCAAAATAACATCCCGTCGTGATTCGAACGAGGTCGAATCCTGCTTTTACTTTGATGGCGAAGGCCCTTAGCCTTAAGGGTGTTATTTCGAACTTATCGAAATAACAACCCGTCGCGATTCGAACGTGGTCGAATCCTGCTTTTACTTTGATAGCGAAGGCTCTTAGCCTTAACGGTGTTAATTCTAACTTATCGAAATAACATCCGCCGTGATTCGAACGAGGTCGAATCCTGCTTTTACTTTGGTGGCGTAGGCTCTTAGTCTTAAGGGTGTTATTTTGAACTTATCAAAACAACATCCTCGTCGTGATTCGAACGAGGTCGAATACTGCTTTTATTTTTATGTCGAAGGCCCTTAGCCTTAAGGGTGTTATTTCAAACTTATCGAAATAACATCCCGTCGTGATTCGAACGAGGTCGAATCCGGCTTGTACTCTGATGGCAAAGCCCTTAGCCTTAAGGGAGTTATTTCGAACTTATCAAAATAACATCCCGTCGTGATTCGAATGAGGTCGAATCCTGCTTTTACTTTGATGGCGAAGGCCGTTTGCCTTAAAGGTGTTATTTCGAACTTATCGAAATAACATACGCCGTGATTTAGGTCGAATCCTGCTTTTACTTTGGTGACGTAGGCTTTTAGTCTTAGGGGTGTTATTTTTAACTTATCAAAACAACATCCTCGTCGTGATTCGAACGAGGTCGAATACTGCTTTTATTTTTATGTCGAAGGCCCTTAGCCTTAAGGGTGTTATTTCGAACTTATCGAAATAACATCCCGTCGTGATTCAAACGAGGTCGAATACGGCTTGTACTCTGATGGAGAAGCCCTTAGCCTTAAGGGAGTTATTTCGAACATAACAAAATAACATCCCGTCGTGATTCGAATGAGGTCGAATCCTGCTTTTACTTTGATGGCGAAGGCCCTTAGCCTTAAAGGTGTTATTTCGAATTTATCGAAATAACATACGCCGTGATTCGAACGAGGTCGAATACTGCTTTTATTTTTATGGCGAAGGCCCATAGCCGTAAAGGTATTATTTCAAACTTATCAAAATAACATCCCGTCGTGATTCGAACGAGGTCGAATCCTGCTTTTACTTTGATGGCGAAGGCCCTTAGCCTTAAGGGTGTTATTTCGAACTTATCGAAATAACAACCCGTCGCGATTCGAACGTGGTCGAATCCTGCTTTTACTTTGATAGCGAAGGCTCTTAGTCTTAAGGGTGTTATTTTGAACTTATCAAAACAACATCCTCGTCGTGATTCGAACGAGGTCGAATACTGCTTTTATTTTTATGTCGAAGGCCCTTAGCCTTAAGGGTGTTATTTCTAACTTATCGAAATAACATCTCGTCGTGATTCGAACGAGGTCGAATCCGGCTTGTACTCTGATGGCGAAGCCCTTAGCCTTAAGGGAGTTATTTCGAACTTATCAAAATAACATCCCGTCGTGATTCGAATGAGGTCGAATCCTGCTTTTACTTTATTGGCGAAGGCCGTTAGCCTTAAAGGTGTTATTTCGAACTTATCGAAATAACATACGCCGTGATTTAGGTCGAATCCTGCTTTTACTTTGGTGGCGTAGGCTTTTAGTCTTAGGGGTGTTATTTTGAACTTATCAAAACAACATCCTCGTCGTGATTCGAACGAGGTCGAATACTGCTTTTATTTTTATGTCGAAGGCCCTTAGCCTTAAGGGTGTTATTTCGAACTTATCGAAATAACATCCCGTCGTGATTCGAACGAGGTCGAATCCGGCTTGTACTCTGATGGCGAAGCCCTTATCCTTAAGGGAGTTATTTCGAACATATCAAAATAACATCCGGTCGTGATTCGAATGAGGTCGAATCCTGCTTTTACTTTGATGGCGAAGGCCCTTAGCCTTAAAGGTGTTATTTCGAACTTATCGAAATAACATACGCCGTGATTCGAACGAGGTCGAATCCTGCTTTAACTTTGGTGGCGTAGGCTCTTAGTCTTAAGGGTGTTATTTCGAACTTATCAAAACAACATCCTCGTCGTGATTCGAACGAGGTTGAATCCTGCTTTTATTTTTATGGCGAAGTCCCTTAGCCTTAAGGGTGTTATTTAGAACTAATCGAAATAACAACCTGTCATGATTCTAACAAGGTCGAATCGTGCATTTATTTTGATGGCGAAGGCCCTTAGCCTTAAAGGTGTTATTTCGAACTTATCAAAACAACATCCCATCGTGATTCGAACGAGGGAGAATCCTGCATTTATTTTTATGGCGAAGGCCCTTAGCCGTAAGGGTGTTAGTTTGAACTTATCGAAATAAAATTCCATCGTGATTCGAACGAGTTCGAATCCTGCTTTTACTCTGATGGAGAAGGCCCTTAGCCTTAAGGGTATTATTTCAAACTTATCAAAATAACATCCCGTCGTGATTCGAACGAGGTCGAATCTTGCTTTTACTTTGATGGCGAAGGCCCTTAGCCTTAAGGGTGTTATTTCGAACTTATCGAAATAACAACCCGTCGCGATTCAAACGTGGTCGAATCCTGCTTTTACTTTGATAGCGAAGGCTCTTAGCCTTAACGGTGTTAATTCTAACTTATCGAAATAACATCCGCCGTGATTCGAACGAGGTCGAATCTTGCTTTTACTTTGGTGGCGTAGGCTCTTAGTCTTAAGGGTGTTATTTTGAATTATCAAAACAACATCCTCGTCGTGATTCGAACGAGGTCGAATACTGCTTTTATTTTTATGTCGAAGGCCCTTAGCCTTAAGGGTGTTATTTCAAACTTATCGAAATAACATCCCGTCGTGATTCGAACGAGGTCGAATCCGGCTTGTACTCTGATGGCAAAGCCCTTAGCCTTAAGGGAGTTATTTCGAACTTATCAAAATAACATCCCGTCGTGATTCGAATGAGGTCGAATCCTGCTTTTACTTTGATGGCGAAGGCCGTTTGCCTTAAAGGTGTTATTTCGAACTTATCGAAATAACATACGCCGTGATTTAGGTCGAATCCTGCTTTTACTTTGGTGACGTAGGCTTTTAGTCTTAGGGGTGTTATTTTGAACTTATCAAAACAACATCCTCGTCGTGATTCGAACGAGGTCGAATACTGCTTTTATTTTTATGTCGAAGGCCCTTAGCCTTAAGGGTGTTATTTCGAACTTATCGAAATAACATCCCGTCGTGATTCGAACGAGGTCGAATCCGGCTTGTACTCTGATGGCGAAGCCCTTATCCTTAAGGGAGTTATTTCGAACATATCAAAATAACATCCCGTCGTGATTCGAATGAGGTCGAATCCTGCTTTTACTTTGATGGCGAAGGCCCTTAGCCTTAAAGGTGTTATTTCGAATTTATCGAAATAACATACGCCGTGATTCGAACGAGGTCGAATACTGCTTTTATTTTTATGGCGAAGGCCCATAGCCGTAAAGGTATTATTTCAAACTTATCAAAATAACATCCCGTCGTGATTCGAACGAGGTCGAATCCTGCTTTTACTTTGATGGCGAAGGCCCTTAGCCTTAAGGGTGTTATTTCGAACTTATCGAAATAACAACCCGTCGCGATTCGAACGTGGTCGAATCCTGCTTTTACTTTGATAGCGAAGGCTCTTAGCCTTAACAGTGTTATTTCTAACTTATCGAAATAACATCTGCCGTGATTCGAACGAGGTCGAATCCTGCTTTTACTTTGGTGGCGTAGGCTCTTAGTCTTAAGGGTGTTATTTTGAACTTATCAAAACAACATCCTCGTCGTGATTCGAACGAGGTCGAATACTGCTTTTATTTTTATGTCGAAGGCCCTTAGCCTTAAGGGTGTTATTTCTAACTTATCGAAATAACATCTCGTCGTGATTCGAACGAGGTCGAATCCGGCTTGTACTCTGATGGCGAAGCCCTTAGCCTTAAGGGAGTTATTTCGAACTTATCAAAATAACATCCCGTCGTGATTCGAATGAGGTCGAATCCTGCTTTTACTTTATTGGCGAAGGCCGTTAGCCTTAAAGGTGTTATTTTGAACTTATCGAAATAACATACGCCGTGATTTAGGTCGAATCCCGCTTTTACTTTGGTGGCGTAGGCTTTTAGTCTTAGGGGTGTTATTTTGAACTTATCAAAACAACATCCTCGTCGTGATTCGAACGAGGTCGAATACTGCTTTTATTTTTATGTCGAAGGCCCTTAGCCTTAAGGGTGTTATTTCGAACTTATCGAAATAACATCCCGTCGTGATTCGAACGAGGTCGAATCCGGCTTGTACTCTGATGGCGAAGCCCTTATCCTTAAGGGAGTTATTTCGAACATATCAAAATAACATCCGGTCGTGATTCGAATGAGGTCGAATCCTGCTTTTACTTTGATGGCGAAGGCCCTTAGCCTTAAAGGTGTTATTTCGAACTTATCGAAATAACATACGCCGTGATTCGAACGAGGTCGAATCCTGCTTTAACTTTGGTGGCGTAGGCTCTTAGTCTTAAGGGTGTTATTTCGAACTTATCAAAACAACATCCTCGTCGTGATTCGAACGAGGTTGAATCCTGCTTTTATTTTTATGGCGAAGTCCCTTAGCCTTAAGGGTGTTATTTAGAACTAATCGAAATAACAACCTGTCATGATTCTAACAAGGTCGAATCGTGCATTTATTTTGATGGCGAAGGCCCTTAGCCTTAAAGGTGTTATTTCGAACTTATCAAAACAACATCCCATCGTGATTCGAACGAGGGAGAATCCTGCATTTATTTTTATGGCGAAGGCCCTTAGCCGTAAGGGTGTTAGTTTGAACTTATCGAAATAAAATTCCATCGTGATTCGAACGAGTTCGAATCCTGCTTTTACTCTGATGGAGAAGGCCCTTAGCCTTAAGGGTATTATTTCAAACTTATCAAAATAACATCCCGTCGTGATTCGAACGAGGTCGAATCTTGCTTTTACTTTGATGGCGAAGGCCCTTAGCCTTAAGGGTGTTATTTCGAACTTATCGAAATAACAACCCGTCGCGATTCAAACGTGGTCGAATCCTGCTTTTACTTTGATAGCGAAGGCTCTTAGCCTTAACGGTGTTAATTCTAACTTATCGAAATAACATCCGCCGTGATTCGAACGAGGTCGAATCTTGCTTTTACTTTGGTGGCGTAGGCTCTTAGTCTTAAGGGTGTTATTTTGAACTTATCAAAACAACATCCTCGTCGTGATTCGAACGAGGTCGAATACTGCTTTTATTTTTATGTCGAAGGCCCTTAGCCTTAAGGGTGTTATTTCAAACTTATCGAAATAACATCCCGTCGTGATTCGAACGAGGTCGAATCCGGCTTGTACTCTGATGGCAAAGCCCTTAGCCTTAAGGGAGTTATTTCGAACTTATCAAAATAACATCCCGTCGTGATTCGAATGAGGTCGAATCCTGCTTTTACTTTGATGGCGAAGGCCGTTTGCCTTAAAGGTGTTATTTCGAACTTATCGAAATAACATACGCCGTGATTTAGGTCGAATCCTGCTTTTACTTTGGTGACGTAGGCTTTTAGTCTTAGGGGTGTTATTTTGAACTTATCAAAACAACATCCTCGTCGTGATTCGAACGAGGTCGAATACTGCTTTTATTTTTATGTCGAAGGCCCTTAGCCTTAAGGGTGTTATTTCGAACTTATCGAAATAACATCCCGTCGTGATTCGAACGAGGTCGAATCCGGCTTGTACTCTGATGGCGAAGCCCTTATCCTTAAGGGAGTTATTTCGAACATATCAAAATAACATCCCGTCGTGATTCGAATGAGGTCGAATCCTGCTTTTACTTTGATGGCGAAGGCCCTTAGCCTTAAAGGTGTTATTTCGAATTTATCGAAATAACATACGCCGTGATTCGAACGAGGTCGAATACTGCTTTTATTTTTATGGCGAAGGCCCATAGCCGTAAAGGTATTATTTCAAACTTATCAAAATAACATCCCGTCGTGATTCGAACGAGGTCGAATCCTGCTTTTACTTTGATGGCGAAGGCCCTTAGCCTTAAGGGTGTTATTTCGAACTTATCGAAATAACAACCCGTCGCGATTCGAACGTGGTCGAATCCTGCTTTTACTTTGATAGCGAAGGCTCTTAGCCTTAACAGTGTTATTTCTAACTTATCGAAATAACATCTGCCGTGATTCGAACGAGGTCGAATCCTGCTTTTACTTTGGTGGCGTAGGCTCTTAGTCTTAAGGGTGTTATTTTGAACTTATCAAAACAACATCCTCGTCGTGATTCGAACGAGGTCGAATACTGCTTTTATTTTTATGTCGAAGGCCCTTAGCCTTAAGGGTGTTATTTCTAACTTATCGAAATAACATCTCGTCGTGATTCGAACGAGGTCGAATCCGGCTTGTACTCTGATGGCGAAGCCCTTAGCCTTAAGGGAGTTATTTCGAACTTATCAAAATAACATCCCGTCGTGATTCGAATGAGGTCGAATCCTGCTTTTACTTTATTGGCGAAGGCCGTTAGCCTTAAAGGTGTTATTTTGAACTTATCGAAATAACATACGCCGTGATTTAGGTCGAATCCCGCTTTTACTTTGGTGGCGTAGGCTTTTAGTCTTAGGGGTGTTATTTTGAACTTATCAAAACAACATCCTCGTCGTGATTCGAACGAGGTCGAATACTGCTTTTATTTTTATGTCGAAGGCCCTTAGCCTTAAGGGTGTTATTTCGAACTTATCGAAATAACATCCCGTCGTGATTCGAACGAGGTCGAATCCGGCTTGTACTCTGATGGCGAAGCCCTTATCCTTAAGGGAGTTATTTCGAACATATCAAAATAACATCCCGTCATGATTCGAATGAGGTTGAATCCTGCTTTTACTTTGATGGCGAAGGCCCTTAGCCTTAAAGGTGTTATTTCGAATTTATCGAAATAACATACGCCGTGATTCGAACGAGGTCGAATACTGCTTTAACTTTGGTGGCGTAGGCTCTTAGTCTTAAGGGTGTTATTTCGAACTTATCAAAACAACATCCTCGTCGTGATTCGAACGAGGTCGAATCCTGCTTTTATTTTTATAAAGAAGGCCCTTAGCCTTAAGGGTGTTATTTAGAACTAATCGAAATAACAAACCGTCGTGATTCTAACAAGGTCGAATCGTGCTTTTATTTTGATGGAGAAGGCCCTTAGCCTTAAGGGTGTTATTTCGAACTTATCAAAATAACATCCCGTCGTGATTCGAACGAGGTCGAATCCGGCTTGTACCCTGATGGCGAAGCCATTAGCCTTAAGGGAGTTATTTCGAACATATCAAAATAACATCCCGTCGTGATTCGAATGAGGTCGAATCCTGCTTTTACTTTGATGGCGAAGGCCCTTAGCCTTAAAGGTGTTATTTTGAACTTATCGAAATAACATACGCCGTGATTCGAACGAGGTCGAATCCTGCTTTAACTTTGGTGGCGTAGGCTCTTAGTCTTAAGGGTGTTATTTCGAACTTATCAAAACAACATCCTCGTCGTGATTCGAACGAGGTCGAATCCTGCTTTTATTTTTATAAAGAAGGCCCTTAGACTTAAGGGTGTTATTTAGAACTAATCAAAATAACAACCCGTCGTGATTCTAACAAGGTCGAATCGTGCTTTTATTTTGATGGCGAAGGCCCTTAGCCTTAAGGGTGTTATTTCGAACTTATCAAAACAACATCCGCGTCGTGATTCAAACGAGGTCGAATCCTGCTTTTACTTTGATAGCGAAGGCTCTTAGCCTTAACTGTGTTATTTCTAACTTATTGAAATAACATCCGTCGTGATTCGAACGAGGTCAAATCCTGCTTTTACTTTGGTGGCATAGGCTCTTAGTCTTAAGGGTGTTATTTTGAACTTATCAAAACAACATCCTCGTCGTGATTCGAACGAGGTCGAATACTGCTTTTATTTTTATGTCGAAGGCCCTTAGCCTTAAGGGTGTTATTTCGAACTTATCGCAATAACATCCCGTCGTGATTCGAACGAGATCAAATCCTACTTTTACACTGATGGCGAAGGCCCTTTGCCTTAAGTGTGTTATTTCAAACTTATCGAAATAACATCCCATCGCGATTCGAACGTGGTCGAATCCTTCTTTTACTTTGATAGCGAAGGCTCTTAGCCTTAACGGTGTTATTTCTAACTTATCGAAATAACATCCGCCATGATTCGAACGTGGTCGAATCCTGCTTTGACTTTGGTGGCGTAGGCTCTTAGTCTTAATGGTGTTATTTTGAACTTATCAAAACAACATCCTCGTCGTGATTCGAACGAGGTCGAATACGCTTTTATTTTTATGTCGTAGGCCCTTAGTCTTAAGGGTGTTATTTCGAACTTATCGAAATAACATCCCGTCTTGATTCGAACGGGGTCGAATCCGGCTTGTACTCTGATGGCGAAGCCCTTAGCCTTAAGGGAGTTATTTCGAACTTATCAAAATAACATCCCGTCGTGATTCGAATGAGGTCGAATCCTGCTTTTACTTTGATGGCGAAGGACCTTAGCCTTAAAGGTGTTATTTCGAACTTATCAAAATAACATACGCCGTGATTCGAACGAGGTCGAATCCTACTTTTACTTTGGTGGCGTAGGCTCTTAGTCTTAAGGGTGTTATTTCGAACTTATCAAAACAACATCCTCGTCGTGATTCGAACGAGGTCGAATCCTACTTTTATTTTTATGGCGAAGGCCCTTAGCCTTAAGGGTGTTATTTAGAACATATAGAAATAACAACCCGTCATGATTCTAACAATGTCGAATCGTACTTTTATTTTGATGGCGAAGGTCCTTAGCCTTAAGGGTGTTATTTCGAACTTATCAAAACAACATCCGCGTCGTGATTCGAACGAAGTCGAATCCTGCTTTTACTTTGATGGTGAAGGCTCTTAGCCTTAAGGGTGCCATTTCAAACTTATCGAAATAACATCCCGTCGTGATTCGAACGAGGTCGAATCCTGCTTTTACTTTGGTGGCGTAGGCTCTTAGTCTTAAGGGTGTTATTTTGAACTTATCAAAACAACATCCTCGTCGTGATTCGAACGAGGTCGAATACTGCTTTTATTTTTATGTCGAAGGCCCTTAGCCTTAAGGGTGTTATTTCTAACTTATCGAAATAACATCTCGTCGTGATTCGAACGAGGTCGAATCCGGCTTGTACTCTGATGGCGAAGCCCTTAGCCTTAAGGGAGTTATTTCGAACTTATCAAAATAACATCCCGTCGTGATTCGAATGAGGTCGAATCCTGCTTTTACTTTATTGGCGAAGGCCGTTAGCCTTAAAGGTGTTATTTCGAACTTATCAAAACAACATACGCCGTTATTCGAACGAGGTCGAATCCTGCTTTTATTTTTATAAAGAAGGCCCTTAGCCTTAAGGGTGTTATTTAGAACTAATCAAAATAACAACCCGTCGTGATTCTAACAAGGTCGAATCGTGCTTTTATTTTGATGGCGAAGGCCCTTACCCTTAAGGGTGTTATTTCGAACTTATCAAAACAACATCCGCGTCGTGATTCAAACGAGGTCGAATCCTGCTTTTACTTTGATAGCGAAGGCTCTTAGCCTTAACTGTGGTATTTCTAACTTATTGAAATAACATCCGTCGTGATTCGAACGAGGTCAAATCCTGCTTTTACTTTGGTGGCATAGGCTCTTAGTCTTAAGGGTGTTATTTTGAACTTATCAAAACAACATCCTCGTCGTGATTCGAACGAGGTCGAATACTGCTTTTATTTTTATGTTGAAGGCCCTTAGCCTTAAGGGTGTTATTTAGAACTTATCGATATAACAACCTGTCATGATTCTAACAAGGTCGAATCGTGCTTTTATTTTGATGGCGAAGGCCCTTAGCCTTAAAGGTGTTATTTCGAACTTATCAAAACAACATCCGCGTCGTGATTCGAACGAGGTCGAATCCTTCTTTTACTTTGGTGGCGTAGGCTCTTAGTCTTAAGGGTGTTATTTTGAACTTATCAAAACAACATCCTCGTCATGATTCGAACGAGGTCGAATACGCTTTTATTTTTATGTCGTAGGCCCTTAGTCTTAAGGGTGTTATTTCGAACTTATCGAAATAACATCCCGTCGTGATTCGAACGGGGTCGAATCCGTCTTGTACTCTGATGGCGAAGCCCTTAGCCTTAAGGGAGTTATTTCGAACTTATCAAAATAACATCCCGTCGTGATTCGAATGAGGTCGAATCCTGCTTTTACTTTGATGGCGAAGGACCTTAGCCTTAAAGGTGTTATTTCGAACTTATCAAAATAACATACGCCGTGATTCGAACGAGGTCGAATCCTACTTTTACTTTGGTGGCGTAGGCTCTTAGTCTTAAGGGTGTTATTTCGAACTTATCAAAACAACATCCTCGTCGTGATTCGAACGAGGTCGAATCCTACTTTTATTTTTATGGCGAAGGCCCTTAGCCTTAAGGGTGTTATTTAGAACATATTGAAATAACAACCCGTCATGATTCTAACAATGTCGAATCGTACTTTTATTTTGATGGCGAAGGTCCTTAGCCTTAAGGGTGTTATTTCGAACTTATCAAAACAACATCCGCGTCGTGATTCGAACGAAGTCGAATCCTGCTTTTACTTTGATGGTGAAGGCTCTTAGCCTTAAGGGTGCCATTTCAAACTTATCGAAATAACATCCCGTCGTGATTCGAACGAGGTCGAATCCTGCTTTTACTTTGGTGGCGTAGGCTCTTAGTCTTAAGGGTGTTATTTTGAACTTATCAAAACAACATCCTCGTCTTGATTCGAACGAGGTCGAATACTGCTTTTATTTTTATGTCGAAGGCCCTTAGCCTTAAGGGTATTATTTCGAACTTATCGAAATAACATCCCGTCGTGATTCGAACGAGGTCGAATCCGGCTTGTACTCTGATGGCGAAGCCCTTAGCCTTAAGGGAGTTATTTCGAACTTATCAAAATAACATCCCGTCGTGATTCGAATGAGGTCGAATCCTGCTTTTACTTTGATGGCGAAGGCCCTTAGCCTTAAAGGTGTTATTTCGAACATATCGAAATAACATACGCCGTGATTCGAACGAGGTCGAATCCTGCTTTTATTTTGGTGGCATAGGCTCTTAGTCTTAAGGGTGTTATTTCGAACTTATCAAAACAACATCCTCGTCGTGATTCGAACGAGGTCGAATCCTGCTTTTATTTTTATGGCGAAGGCCCTTAGCCTTAAGGGTGTTATTTAGAACTTATCGATATAACAACCTGTCATGATTCTAACAAGGTCGAATCGTGCTTTTATTTTGATGGCGAAGGCCCTTAGCCTTAAAGGTGTTATTTCGAACTTATCAAAACAACATCCGCGTCGTGATTCGAACGAGGTCGAATCCTTCTTTTACTTTGATAGTGAAGGCTCTTAGCCTTAACGGTGTTATTTCTAACTTATCAAAATAACATCCCGTCGTGATTCGAACGAAGAAGAATCCTGCATTTATTTTTATGGCGAAGGCCCCTAGCCGTAAGGGTGTTAGTTTGAACTTATCGAAATAACAACCCGTCGTGATTCTAACAAGGTCGAATCGTTCTTTTATTTTGATGGCGAAGGCCCTTAGCCTTAAGGGTGTTATTTCGAACTTATCAAAACAACATCCGCGTCGTGATTCGAACGAGGTCGAATCCTGCTTTTACTTTGATAGCGAAGGCTCTTAGCCTAACGGTGTTATTTCTAACTTATTGAAATAACATCCTGTCATGGTTCGAACGAGGTCGAATCCTGCATTTATTTTTATGGCGAATGCCCTTAGCCGTAAAGGTGTTAGTTTGAACTTATCGAAATAAAATTCCGTCGTGATTCTAACAAGGTCGAATCGTTCTTTTATTTTGATGGCAAAGGCCCTTAGCCTTAAGGGTGTTATTTCGAACTTATCAAAACAACATCCGCGTCATGATTCGAACGAGGTCGAATCCTGCTTTTACTTTGATGGCGAAGGCTCTTAGCCTTAAGGGTACCATTTCGAACTTATCAAAACAACATCCCCGCCATGATTCGAACGAGGTCGAATCCTGCTTTTACTTTGATAGCGAAGGCTCTTAGCCTTAACGGTGTTATTTCAAACTTATCGAAATAAGATCCCGTCGTGGTTCGAACGAGGTTGAATCCTGCTTTTACTTTGGTGGCGTAGGCTCTTAGTCTTAAGGGTGTTATTTTGAACTTATCAAAACAACATCCTCGTCGTGATTCGAACGAGGTCGAATACTGCTTTTATTTTTATGTCGAAGTCCCTTAGCCTTAACGGTGTTATTTCGAACTTATCGAAATAACATCCCGTCGTGATTCGAACGAGGTCGAATCTGGCTTGTACTCTGATGGCGAAGCCCTTAGCCTTAAGGGAGTTATTTCGAACTTATCAAAATAACATCCCGTCGTGATTCGAATGAGGTCGAATCCTGCTTTTACTTTGATGGCGAAGGCCCTTAGCCTTAAAGGTGTTATTTCGAACTTATTGAAATAACATACGCCGTGATTCGAACGAGGTCGAATCCTGCTTTTACTTTGGTGGCGTAGGCTCTTAGTCTTAAGGGTGTTATTTCGAACTTATCAAAACAACATCCTCGTCGTGATTCGAACGCGTTCGAATCCTGCTTTTATTTTTATGGCGAAGGCCCTTAGCCTTAAGGGTGTTATTTAGAACATATCGAAATAACAACCCGTCATGATTCTAACAAGGTCGAATCGTGCTTTTATTTTGATGGCAAAGGCCCTTACCCTTAAAGGTGTTATTTCGAACTTATCAAAACAACATCCGCGTCGTGATTCGAACGAGGTCGAATCCTGCTTTTACTTTGATGGTGAAGGCTCTTAGCCTTAAGGGTGCCATTTCAAACTTATCGAAATAACATCCCGTCGTGATTCGAACGAGGTCGAATCCTGCTTTTACTTTGATAGCGAAGGCTCTTAGCCTTAACGGTGTTATTTCTAACTTATCAAAATAACATCCCGTCGTGATTCGAACGAAGAAGAATCCTGCATTTATTTTTATGGCGAAGGCCCCTAGCCGTAAGGGTGTTAGTTTGAACTTATCGAAATAACAACCCGTCGTGATTCTAACAAGGTCGAATTGTTCTTTTATTTTGATGGCGAAGGCCCTTAGCCTTAAGGGTGTTATTTCGAACTTATCAAAACAACATCCGCGTCGTGATTCGAACGAGGTCGAATCCTGCTTTTACTTTGATGGCGAAGGCTCTTAGCCTTAAGGGTACCATTTCGAACTTATCAAAACAACATCCCCGCCATGATTCGAACGAGGTCGAATCCTGCTTTTACTTTGATAGCGAAGGCTCTTAGCCTTAACGGTGTTATTTCTAACTTATCGAAATAACTTCCTGTCGTGGTTCGAACGAGGTCGAATCCTGCATTTATTTTTATGGCGAAGGCCCTTAGCCGTAAAGGTGTTAGTTTGAACTTATCGAAATAAAATTCCGTCGTGATTCAAACGAGTTCGAATCCTGCTTTTACTCTGATGGCGAAGGCCTTTAGCCTTAAGGGTATTATTTCAAACTTATCAAAATAACATCCCGTCGTGATTCGAACGAGGTCGAATCCTGCTTTTACTTTGATGGCGAAGCCCTTAGCCTTAAGTGTGTTATTTTGAACTTATCGAAATAACAACCCGTCGCGATTCGAACGTGGTCGAATCCTGCTTTTACTTTGATAGCGAAGGATCTTAGCCTTAACGGTGTTATTTCTAACTTATCGAAATAACATCCGCCGTGATTCGAATGAGGTCGAATCCTGCTTTTACTTTGGTGGCGTAGGCTCTTAGTCTTAAGGGTGTTATTTTGAACTTATCAAAACAACATCCTCGTCGTGAGTCGAATGAGGTCGAATACTGCTTTTATTTTTATGTAGAAGGCCCTTAGCCTTAAGGGTGTTATTTCGAACTTATCGAAATAACATCCCGTCGTAATTCGAACGAGGTCGAATCCGGCTTGTACTCTGATGGCGAAGCCCTTAGCCTTAAGGGAGTTATTTCAAACTTATCAAAATATCATCCCGTCGTGATTCGAATGAGGTCAAATCCAGCTTTTACTTTGATGGCGAAGGCCCTTAGCCTTAAAGGTGTTATTTCGAACTTATCGAAATAACATACGCCGTGATTCGAACGAGGTCGAATCCTGCTTTTACTTTGGTGGCGTAGGCTCTTAGTCATAAGGGTGTTATTTCAAACTTATCAAAACAACATCCTCGTCGTGATTCGAACGAGTTCGAATCCTACTTTTACTCTGATGGCGAAGGCCCTTAGCCTTAAGGGTGTTATTTCGAACTTATCGAAATAACATCCCGTCGTGATTCGAACGAGGTCGAATCCGGCTTGTACTCTAATGGCGAACCCCTTAGCCTTAAGGGTGTTATTTCGAACTTATCGAAATAACAACCCGTCGCGATTCGAACGTGGTCGAATCCTGCTTTTACTTTGATAGCGAAGGCTCTTAGCCTTAACGGTGTTATTTCTAACTTATCGAAATAACATCCGCCGTGATTCGAACGAGGTCGAATCCTGCTTTTACTTTAGTGGCGTAGGCTCTTAGTCTTAAGGGTGTTATATTGAACTTATCAAAACAACATACTCATCGTGATTCGAACGAGGTCGAATACTGCTTTTATTTTTATGTCGAAGGCCCTTAGCCTTAAGGGTGTTATTTCGAACTTATCGAAATAACATCACGTCGTGATTCGAACGAGGTCGAATCCGGCTTGTACTCTGATGGCGAAGCCCTTAGCCTTAAGGGAGTTATTTCGAACTTATCAAAATAACATCCCGTTGTGATTCGAATGAGGTCGAATCCTGCTTTTACTTTGATGGCGAAGGCCCTTAGCCTTAAAGGTGTTATTTCGAACTTATCGAAATAACATACGACGTGATTCGAACGAGGTCGAATCCTTCTTTTACTTTGGTGGCGTAGGCTCTTAGTCTTAAGGGTGTTATTTCGAACTTATCAAAACAACATCCTCGTCGTGATTCAAACGAGGTCGAATCCTGCTTTTATTTTTATGGCGAAGGCCCTTAGCCTTAAGGGTGTTATTTAGAACTTATTGAAATAACAACTCGTCATGATTCTAACAAGGACGAATCGTGCTTTTATTTTGATGGCGAAGGCCCTTAGCCTTAAGGGTGTTATTTCGAACTTATCAAAACAACATCCTCGTCGTGATTCGAACGAGGTCGAATCCTGCTTTTACTTTGATGGTGAAGGCTCTTAGCCTTAAGGGTGCGTTCAAACTTATCGAAATAACATCCAGTCGTGATTAAAACGAGGTCAAATCCTGCTTTTACTTTGATAGCGAAGGCTCTTAGCCTTAACGGTGTTATTTCCAACTTATCGAAATAACATCCTGTCATGATTCGAACGAGGACGAATCCTGCATTTATTTTTATGGTGAATGCCCCTAGCCGTAAGGGTGTTAGTTTGAACTTATCGAAATAACAACCCTTCGTGATTCTAACAAGGTCGAATCGTGCTTTTATTTTGATGGCGAAGGCCCTTAGCCTTAAGGGTGTTATTTCGAACTTATCAAAACAACATCCGCGTCGTGATTCGAACGAGGTCGAATCCTTCTTTACTTTGATGGCAAAGGCTCTTAGCCTTAAGGGTGCCATTTCTAACTTATCAAAACAACATCCCGCCGTGATTCGAACGAGGTCGAATCCTGCTTTTACTTTGATAGCGAAGGCTCTTAGCCTTAACGGTGTTATTTCTATCTTATCGAAATAACATGCCATTGTGATTCGAACGAGGTCGAATCCTGCATTTATTTTTATGGTGAAGGCCCTTAGCCGTAAGGGTGTTAGTTTGAACTTATTCGAATCCTGCTTTTACTCTGATGGCGAAGGCCCTTAGCCTTAAGTGTATTATTTCAATCTTATAAATATAACATCTCATCGTGATTCGAATGAGGTCGAATCCTGCTTTTACTTTGATGGCGAAGGCCCTTAGCCTTAAGGGTGTTATTTCGAACTTTTCGAAATAACAACCCGTCGCAATTCGAACGTGGTCGAATCCTGCTTTTACTTTGATAGCGAAGGCTCTTAGCCTTAACGGTGTTATTTCTAACTTTTCGAAATAACATCCGTCGTGATTCGAATGAGGTCAAATCCTACTTTTACTTTGGTGGCGTATGCTCTTAGTCTTAAGGGTGTTATTTTGAACTTATCAAAACAACATCCTCGTCGTGATTCGAACGAGGTCGAATACTGCTTTTATTTTTATGTCGAAGGCCCTTAGCCTTAAGGGTGTTATTTCGAACTTATCGAAATAACATCCCGTCGTGATTCGAACGAGGTCGAATCCGGCTTGTACTCTGATGGCGAAGCCCTTAGCCTTAAGGGAGTTATTTCGAACTTATCAAAATAACATCCCGTCGTGATTCGAATGAGGTCGAATCCTGCTTTTACTTTGATGGCGAAGGCCCTTAGCCTTAAAGGTGTTATTTCAAACTTATCGAAATAACATACACCGTGATTCGAACGAGGTCGAATCCTGCTTTTACTTTGGTGGCATAGGCTCTTAGTCTTAAGGGTGTTATTTCGAACTTATCAAAACAACATCCTCGTCGTGATTCGAACGAGGTCGAATATTGCTTTTATTTTTATGGCGAATGCCCTTAGCCTTAAGGGTGTTATTTAGAACTTATCGAAATAACAACCCGTCGTGATTCTAACAAGGTCGAATCGTGCTTTTATTTTTATGGCGAAGGCCCTTAGCCTTAAGGGTGTTATTTCGAACTTATCAAAACAACATCCGCGTCATGATTCGAACGAGGTCGAATCCTGCTTTTACTTTGATGGCGAAGGCTCTTAGCCTTAAGGGTGTCATTTCTAACTTATCGAAATAACATCCCATCGTGATTCGAACGAGGACGAATCCTGCATTTATTTTTATGGCGAAGGCCCCTAGCCGTAAGGGTGTTAATTTGAACTTATCGAAATAACAACCCGTCGTGATTCTAACAAGGTCGAATCGTGCTTTTATTTTGATGGCGAAGGCCCTTAGCCTTAAGGGTGTTATTTCCAACTTATCCAAACAACATCTGCGTCGTGATTCGAACGAGGTCGAATCCTACTTTTACTTTGATGGCGAAGGCTCTTAGCCTTAAGGGTGCCATTTAGAACTTATCAAAACAACATCCCCGCTGTGATTCGAACGAGGTCGAATCCTGCTTTTACTTTGATAGCGAAGGCTCTTAGCCTTAACGGTGTTATTTCTAACTTATCGAAATAACATCCCGTCGTGATTCGAACGAGGTCGAATCCTGCATTTACTTTGGTGGCGTAGGCTCTTAGTCTTAAGGGTGTTATTTTGAACTTATCAAAACAACATCCTCGTCGTGATTCGAACGAGTTCGAATCCTACTTTTACTCTGATGGCGAAGGCCCTTAGCCTTAAGGGTGTTATTTCGAACTTATCGAAATAACATCCCGTCGTGATTCGAACGAGGTCGAATCCGGCTTGTACTCTAATGGCGAAGCCCCTAGCCTTAAGGGTGTTATTTCGAACTTATCGAAATAACAACCCGTCGCGATTCGAACGAGGTCGAATCCTGCTTTTACTTTGATAGCGAAGGCTCTTAGCCTTAACGGTGTTATTTCTAACTTATCGAAATAACATCCCGTCGTGATTCGAACGAGGTCGAATCCTGCATTTACTTTGGTGGCGTAGGCTCTTAGTCTTAAGGGTGTTATTTTGAACTTATCAAAACAACATCCTCGTCGTGATTCGAACGAGTTCGAATCCTACTTTTACTCTGATGGCGAAGGCCCTTAGCCTTAAGGGTGTTATTTCGAACTTATCGAAATAACATCCCGTCGTGATTCGAACGAGGTCGAATCCGGCTTGTACTCTAATGGCGAAGCCCCTAGCCTTAAGGGTGTTATTTCGAACTTATAGAAATAACAACCCGTCGCGATTCGAACGAGGTCGAATCCTGCTTTTACTTTGATAGCGAAGGCTCTTAGCCTTAACGGTGTTATTTCTAACTTATCGAAATAACATCCGCCGTGATTCGAACGAGGTCGAATCCTGCTTTTACGTTGGTGGTGTAGGCTCTTAGTCTTAAGGGTGTTATTTTGAACTTATCAAAACAACACCCTCGTCGTGATTCGAACGAGGTCGAATACTGCTTTTATTTTTATGTCGAAGGCCTTTAGCCTTAAGGGTGTTATTTCGAACTTATAGAAATAACAACCCGTCGCGATTCGAACGAGGTCGAATCCTGCTTTTACTTTGATAGCGAAGGCTCTTAGCCTTAACGGTGTTATTTCTAACTTATCGAAATAACATCCCGTCGTGATTCGAACGAGGTCGAATCCTGCATTTACTTTGGTGGCGTAGGCTCTTAGTCTTAAGGGTGTTATTTTGAACTTATCAAAACAACATCCTCGTCGTTATTCGAACGAGTTCGAATCCTACTTTTACTCTGATGGCGAAGGCCCTTAGCCTTAAGGGTGTTATTTCGAACTTATCGAAATAACATCCCTTCGTGATTCGAACGAGGTCGAATCCGGCTTGTACTCTAATGGCGAAGCCCCTAGCCTTAAGGGTGTTATTTCGAACTTATCGAAATAACAACCCGTCGCGATTCGAACGTGGTCGAATCCTACTTTTACTATTATAGCGAAGGCTCTTAGCCTTAACGGTGTTATTTCTAACTTATCGAAATAACATCCGCCGTGATTCGAACGAGGTCGAATCCTGCTTTTACTTTGGTGGCATAGGCTCTTAGTCTTAAGGGTGTTATTTTGAACTTATCAAAACAACACCCTCGTCGTGATTCGAACGAGGTCGAATACTAATTTTATTTTTATGTCGAAGGACTTTAGCCTTAAGGGTGTTATTTCGAACTTATCGAAATAACATACCGTCGTGATTCGAACGAGGTCGAATCTGGCTTGTACTCTGATGGCGATGCCCTTAGCCTTAAGGGAGTTATTTCGAACTTATCAAAATAACATCCCGTCGTGATTCGAATGAGGTCGAATCCTGCTTTTACTTTGATGGCGAAGGACCTTAGCCTTAAAGGTGTTATTTCGAACTTATCGAAATAACATACGTCGTGATTCGAACGAGGTCGAATCCTGCATTTACTTTGGTGGCGTAGGCTCTTAGTCTTAAGGGTGTTATTTTGAACTTATAAAAACAACATCCTCGTCGTGATTCGAACGAGGTCGAATACTGTTTTTATTTTTATGTCGAAGGCCTTTAGCCTTAAGGGTGTTATTTTGAACTTATCGAAATAACATCCCGTCGTGATTCAAATGAGGTTGAATCCTGCTTTTACTTTGGTGGCGTAGGCTCTTAGTCTTAAGGGTGTTATTTCAAACTTATCAAAATAACATCCTCGTCGTGATTCGAACGAGGTCGAATCCTGCTTTTATTTTTATGGCGAAGGCCCTTAGCCTTAAGGGTGTTATTTAGAACTTATCGAAATAACAACCCGTCATGATTCTAACAAGGTCGAATCGTGCTTTTATTTTGATGGCGAAGGCCCTTAGCCTTAAGGGTGTTATTTCGAACTTATCAAAACAACATCCGCGTCGTGATTCGAACGAGGTCGAATCCTGCTTTTACTTTGATGGCGAAGGCTCTTAGCCTTAAGGGTGCCATTTCAAACTTATCGAAATAACATCCCGTCGTGATTCGAACGAGGTCGAATCCTGCTTTTACTTTGATAGCGAAGGCTCTTAGCCTTAACGGTGTTATTTCTAACTTATCGAAATTACATCCCGTCGTGATTCGAACGAGGACAAATCCTGCATTTATTTTTATGGCGAAGGCCCCTAGCCGTAAGGGTGTTAATTTGAACTTATCGAAATAACAACCCGTCGTGATTCTAACAAGGTCGAATCGTGCTTTTATTTTGATGGCAAAGGCCCTTAGCCTTAAGGGTGTTATTTCGAACTTATCCAATTACATCCCGTCGTGATTCGAACGAGGTTGACTCATGCTTTTACTCTAATGGCGAAGGCCCTTAGCCTTAACGGTATTATTTCAAACTTATAAAATAACATCTCGTCGTGATTCGAACGAGGTCAATTCCTGTTTTTACTCTGATGGCGAAGGCCTTTAGCCTTAAGGGTGCCATTTCAAACTTATCGAAATAACATCCCATCGTGATTCGAACGAGGTCGAATCCCTCTTTTACTTTGATAGCGAAGGCTTTTAGCCTTAATGGTGTTATTTCTAACTTATCGAAATTACATCCCGTCGTGATTCGAACGAGGTCGAATCCTGCATTTATTTTTATGGCGAAGGCCCTTAGCCGTAAGGGTGTTAATTTGAACTTATCGAAATAAAATTCTGTCGTGATTCGAACGAGTTCGAATCCTGCTTTTACTCTGATGGCGAAGGCCCTTAGCCTTAAGGGTGGTATTTCGAACTTATCAAAATAACTACCCGTCGTGATTCGAACGAGGTCGAATCCTGCTTTTACTTTGATGGCGAAGGCCTCTAGTCTTAAGGGTGTTATTTCAAACTTATTGAAATAACATCCCGTCATTATTCGAACGAGGTCGAATCCTACTTTTACTCAGATGGCGAAGCCCCTTAGCCTTAAGGGTGTTATTTCAAACTTATCGAAATAACAACCCGTCGTGATTCTAACAAGGTCAAATCCTGCTTTTACTCTGATGGCGAAGGCCCTTAGCCTTAAGGGTGTCATTTCAAACTTATCGAAATAACATCCCGTCATGATTCGAACGAGGTCGAATCCTGCTTTTACTTTGATAGCGAAGGCTCTTAGCCTTAATGGTGTTATTTCTAACTTATCGAAATAACATCCCGTCGTGATTCAAACGAGTTCGAATCCTGCCTTTATTTTTATGGCGAAGGCCCTTAGCCGTAAGGGTTTTATTTCGAACTTATCGAAATAAAATCCTGTCGTGATTCGAACGAGTTCGAATCGTGCTTTTACTCTGATGGCGAAGGCCCTTAGCCTTAAGGGTATTATTTCGAACTTATCAAAATAACATCCCGTCGTGATTCGAACGAGGTCAAATCCTGCTTTTACTCAGATGGCGAAGCCCTTTAACATGAAGGGTGTTATTTCAAACTTATCGAAATAACAACCCGTCGTGATTCTAACAAGGTCAAATCCTGCTTTTACTCTGATGGCGAAGGCCCTTAGCCTTAAGGGTGTCATTTTGAACTTATCGAAATAACATCCCGTCGTGATTCGAACGAGGTCGAATACTGCTTTTACTTTGATAGCGAAGGCTCTTAGCTTTAATGGTGTTATTTCTAACTTATCGAACGAGGCCCTTAGCCGTAAGGGTATTATTTCAAACTTATTAAAAGAAAATCCTGTCATGATTTGAACAAGTTCGAATCCTTCTTTTATTTTGATGGCGAAGGCCTTTAGCCTAAAGGGTGTTATTTCGATCTTATCGAAATAACATCCCGTCGTGATTCGAACGAGGTTGACTCCTGCTTTTACTCTGAAGGCGAAGGCGCTTAGCCTTGAGGGAATTATTTCAAACTTATCAAAATAACATCTTGTCGTGATTCGAACGAGGTCGAATCCTTCTTTTACTTTAGTGGCGAAGGCTCTTACCCTTAAGGGTGTTATTTCTAACTTATCAAAATAACATCCCGTCATGATTCAAATGAGGTCGAATCCTGCCTTTATTTTTATGGCGAAGGCCCTTAGCCGTAAGGGTTTTATTTCGAACTTATCGAAATAAAATCCTGTCGTGATTCGAACGAGTTCGAATCGTGCTTTTACTCTGATGGCGAAGGCCCTTAGCCTTAAGGGTATTATTTCGAACTTATCAAAATAACATCCCGTCGTGATTCGAACGAGGACGAATCCTGCTTTTACTTTATTGGCGAAGGCTCTTAGCCTTAAGGGTGTTATTTCGAACTTATCGAACGAGGCCCTTAGCCGTAAGGGTATTATTTCAAACTTATCAAAAGAAAATCCTGTCATGATTTGAACAAGTTCGAATCCTTCTTTTATTTTGATGGCGAAGGCCTTTAGCCTAAAGGGTGTTATTTCGATCTTATCGAAATAACATCCCGTCGTGATTCGAACGAGGTTGACTCCTGCTTTTACTCTGAAGGCGAAGGCGCTTAGCCTTAAGGGAATTATTTCAAACTTATCAAAATAACATCTTGTCGTGATTCGAACGAGGTCGAATCCTTCTTTTACTTTAGTGGCGAAGGCTCTTACCCTTAAGGGTGTTATTTCTAACTTATCAAAATAACATCCCGTCATGATTCAAATGAGGTCGAATTCTGCTTTTACTCTAATGGAGATGGCTCTTAGCCTCAAGGGTGTTATTTCAAACTTATCAAAATAACAACCCGTTGTGATTCGAACGAGGTCGAATCCTACTTTATTTTGATGGCGAAGGCCCTTAGCCTTAGGGGTGTTATTTCGAACTTATCAAAATAACAACCCATCGTGATTCGAACGAGGTCGAATCCTACTTTTACTCACATGGCGAAGCCCCATAGCCGTAAGGGTGTTATTTCAAACTTATCGAAATAACAACCCGCCACGATTCGAACGAGGTCGAATCCTGCTTTTACTCTGATGGCGAAGGCCCTTAGTCTTCAGGGTGTTATTTCAAACTTATTGAAATAACAACCCATCGTGATTCGAACGAGGTCGAATCCTGCTATTATTTTGATGGTGAAAGGCCTCTAGCCTTAAAGGTGTTATTTCAAACTTATCGAAATAACATCCCGTCATGATTCGAACGAGGTCGAATCTTACTTTTACTCTGATGGCGAAGCCCCTTAGCCTTAAAGGTGTTATTTCAAACTTATCGAAATAACTACCCGTCGTGATTCTAATAAGGTCAAATCCTGCTTTTACTCTGATGGCGCAGGCCCTTAGCCTTAAGGGTGTTATTTCAAACTTATCGAAATAACAACCCGTCGTGATTCGAACGAGGTCGAATCCTGCTTTTGCTCTGATGGCGAAGCCCCTTATCCTTAAAGTTGTTATTTCAAACTTATTGAAATAACTACCCGTCATAATTCTAATAAGGTCAAATCCTTCTTTTACTCTGATGGCAAAGGCCCTTAGCCTTAAGGGTGTTATTTCAAACTTATCGAAATAACAATATGTCGTGATTCGAACGAGGTCGAATCCTGCTTTTACTCTGATGGCGAAGGCCCTTAGCATTAAGGGTGTCATTTGGAACTTATCGAAATAACATCCCGTCGTGATTCGAACGAGGTCGAATCCTGCTTTTACTTTGATAGCGAAGGCTCTTAGCCTTAACGGTGTTACTTCTAACTTATCGAAATAACATCCCGTCGTGATTCGAACGAGGTCGAATCCTGCTTTTACTTTGATAGTGAAGGCTCTTAGCCTTAACGGTGTTACTTCTAACTTATCAAAATAACATCCCGTCGTGATTCGAACGAGGTCGAATCCTACTTTTATTTTGATGGCTAAGGCCCTAAGCCTTAAGGGTGTTATTTCGAACTTATCGAAATAACATCCCATCATGATTCGAACGAGGTCGAATCCTGCTTTTACTCTGATGGCGAAGGCCCTTAGTCTTCAGGGTGTTATTTCTAACTTATCAAAATAACATCCCGTCGTGATTCGAACGAGGTCGAATCCTGCTTTTATTTTGATGGCGAAGGCCCTTAGCCTTAAGGGTGTTATTTTGAACTTATCGAAATAACAACCCGTCGTGATTCGAACGAGTCCGAATCCTGCTTTTACTTTGATGGCGAAAGGCCTCTAGCCTTAAAGGTGTTATTTGAAACTTATCGAAATAACTACCCGTCATGATTCTAATAAGGTCAAATCCTGCTTTTACTCTGATGGCGAAGGCCCTTAGACTTAAGGGTGTTATTTCGAACTTATCAAAATAACAATCCGTCGTGATTTGAACGAGGTCGAATCCTGCTTTTACTCTGATGGTGAAGGCCCTTAGCATTAAGGGTGTCATTTCAAACTTATAGAAATAACAACCCGTCGTGATTCGAACGAGGTCGAATCCTGCTTTTACTTTGATAGCGAAGGCTCTTAGCCTTAACGGTGTTACTTCTAACTTATCGAAATAACATCCCGTCGTGATTCGAACGAGGTCGAATCCTGCTTTTACTTTGATAGCGAAGGCCCTTAGTCTTAAGGGTGTTATTTCGAGCTTATCGAAATAACAACCCATCGTGATTCGAACGAGGTCGAATCCTGCTTTTATTTTTATGGCGAAGGCCCTTAGCCGTAAGGGTGTTATTTCGAACTTATCGAAATAAAATCCTGTCGTGATTCGACCGAGTTCAAATCCTGCTTTTACTCTGATGGCGAAGTCCTTAGCCTTAAGGGTATTATTTCTAACTTATCTAAATAACATCCCGTCGTGATTCGAACGAGGTCGAATCCTGATTTTATTTTGATGGCGAAGGCCCTGAGCCTTAAGGGTGTCATTTTGAACTTATCGAAATAACAACCCATCGTGATTCGAACGAGATCGAATCCTGCTTTTACTTTGATGGCGAAAGGCCTCTAGACTTAAAGGTGTTATTTCAAACTTATCGAAATAACATCCCGTCATAATTCGAACGAGGTCGAATCCTTATTTTACTCTGATGGCGAAGCCCCTTAGCCTTAAAGGTGTTATTTCGAACTTATCGAAATAACTACCCGTCGTGATTCTAATAAGGTCAAATCCTGCTTTTACTCTGATGGCAAAGGCCCTTATCCTTAATGGTGTTATTTCTAACTTATCGAAATAACATCCCGTCGTGATTCGAACGAGTTCGAATCGTGCTTTTACTCTGATGGCGAAGGCCCTTAGCCTTAATGGTATTATTTCGAACTTATCAAAATAACATCCTGTCGTGATTCGAATAAGGTCGAATCCTGCTTTTACTTTATTGTTGAAGGCTCTTAGCCTTAAGGATGTTATTTAAAACTTATCGAACGAGGCCCTTAGCCGTAAGGGTGTTATTTCGAACTTATCAAAAGAAAATCCTGTCGTGATTCGAACGTGTTCGAATCCTGCTTTTACTCTTACGGTGAAGTCCTTTAGCCTAAAGGGTATTATTTCTAACTTATCGAAATAGCATCCCGTCGTGATTCAAACGAGGTCGAATCCTGCTTTTATTTTTATGGCGAAGGCCCTTAGCCGTAAGGGTGTTATTTCGAACTTATCGAAATAAAATCCTGTTGTGATACGAATGAGTTCGAATCCTGCTTTTACTCTGATGGTGAAGGCCCTTAGCCTTATGGGTATTATTTCTAACTTATCAAAATAACATCCCGTCGTGATTGAAACGATGTCGAATCCTGCTTTTACTTTAATGGCGAAGGCTCTTAGCCTTAAGGATGTTATTTCGAACTTATCGAAATAACATCCCCTCGTGATTCGAACGAGGTCGAATCCTGCTTTTATTTTGATGGTGAAGGCCCTGAGCCTTAAGGGTGTTATTTTGAACTTATCGAAATAACAACCCGTCGTGATTCGAACGAGGTCGAATCCTGCTTTTACTTTGATGGCGAAAGGCCTCTAGACTTAAAGGTGTTATTTCAAACTTAACGAAATAATAGCCCGTCATGATTCGAACGAGGTCGAATCCTACTTTTACTCTGATGGCGAAATCCTTAGCCTTAAGGTTATTATTTCTAACTTATCGAAATTACATCCCGTTGTGATTCGAACGAGGTCGAATCCTGCTTTTATTTTTATGGTGAAGGCCCTTAGCCGTAAGGGTGTTATTTCGAACTTATCGAAATAACATCCTGTCGTGATTCGAACGAGGTCGAATCCTGCTTTTACTCTGATGGCGAAGGCCCTTAGCCTTAAATGTGTTATTTCGAAAATATCGAAATAACAACCCGTCGTGATTCGAACGAGGTCGAATTCTGCTTTTACTTTGATGGCGAAAGGCCTCTAGACTTAAAGGTGTTATTTCAAACTTATCGAAATAACATCCCGTCATGATTCGAACGAGGTCGAATCCTACTTTTACTCTGATGGCGAAGCCCCTTAGCCTTAAAGGTGTTATTTCAAACTTATCGAAATAACTACCCGTCGTGATTCTAATAAGGTCAAATCCTGCTTTTACTCTGATGGCGAAGGCCCTTATCCTTAAGGGTGTTATTTCGAACTTATCGAAATAACAACCCGTCGTGATTCGAACGAGGTCGAATCCTGCTTTTACTTTAATGGCGAAGGCTCTTAGCCTTAAGGATGTTATTTCGAACTTATCGAAATAACATCCCGTCGTGATTCGAACGAGGTCAAATCCTGCTTTTATTTTGATGGCAAAGGCCCTGAGCCTTAAGGGTGTTATTTTGAACTTATCGAAATAACAACCCGTCGTGATTCGAACGAGGTCGAATTCTGCTTTTACTTTGATGGCGAAAGGCCTCTAGACTTAAAGGTGTTATTTCAAACTTATCGAAATAACATCCCGTCATGATTCGAACGAGGTCGAATCCTACTTTTACTCTGATGGCGAAGCCCCTTAGCCTTAAAGGTGTTATTTCGAACTTATCGAAATAACTACCCGTCGTGATTCTAATAAGGTCAAATCCTGCTTTTACTCTAATGGCGAAGGCCCTTATCCTTAAGGGTGTTATTTCTAACTTATCGAAATAACATCCCGTCGTGATTCGAACGAGTTCGAATCGTGCTTTTACTCTGATGGCGAAGGCCCTTAGCCTTAATGGTATTATTTCGAACTTATCAAAATAACATCCTGTCGTGATTCGAATAAGGTCGAATCCTGCTTTTACTTTATTGGCGAAGGCTCTTAGCCTTAAGGATGTTATTTCGAACTTATTGAACGAGGCCCTTAGCCGTAAGGGTGATATTTCGAACTTATCAAAAGAAAATCCTGTCGTGATTCGAACGAGTTCGAATCCTACTTTACTCTTATGGCGAAGTCCTTTAGCCTAAAGGGTATTATTTCTAACTTATCGAAATAACACCCCGTCGTGATTCTAACGAGTTCGAATCCTGCTTTTACTCTGATGGCGAAATCCTTAGCCTTCAGGGTATTATTTCTAACTTATCGAAATAACATCCCGTTGTGGTCATGTTTACAATTGTATAATTTTAGGGGTCATGTTTAATATTGAGATGTATACCTGTTGATACATATATCCATAATTTTAGGGGTCATGTTTAATATTGAGATGTATACCTGTTGATACATATATCCATGGTTTCTATATTTCTTAGATTTATTTCTTTTCTGTGTTGATAACTTTCAAGTTTATCTTCATAGAATTCAATTTCATTTTCTATAGTTAATAAAGCTTTATTACGTAATCTATTATATCTAATTATGTCTTTGCAGGTTTTAATATTGTGTTTAACACAATCTATTTTTCTATTTATGTTACTGAGGGTTTTAAGAAGTTTCCATTTCTAGGTGTTATAGAATCTTATATAATGAAAAGTGTTATGTTTCATTTATAAACAGATTTTATTAACTTGATATGTGATCATTAATCTGAATATAAATCTAGTTCATATAGATCTAATATATCTATTTCTTGTGATACGATTAGTTCTGTATATGCTTGTTCCATTACATATATTATTTCAAAAGTAACTAAAATATCATAAATTTTTCTTTTAACATCGTTATTAAGTCTGTTAAAGATATATAATATAAGTATTTTGTACTCAATATTTTCTTCTAATAAATACGTGTGGTTGTGGTTGTTCATTCAGATTTACTATTTATCCTTATCATGTATTTACTAAACATATTCCCTCTAACCTCTTTGTTTATCATATTATTTATCATATTTTAATAAGTTATACTGAACAATCTTTTCTGGTCACTACCATGTTTTTCATGCTTCAATCATTTACCCTAACAGCGCCTCAACTTTGTGTACTCCCCTAAACGGCTTCCTTGCCTACTGGTTTCCACTTTAGGATGGCATAGTCTGGGCTTAACTACTCTCAGCATTATTAGACAGGCAAACTTTCTTAAGATGTTCTTTATAACAATACTATAATATGATAAACAATTATGATATTCAAGAGATTATAAGGAATACAAGAGTTTAGTTAAACATGATTATGAATAAACTTACCTGGTTTTGTAACTCGTTTGAATGCTCCATAGCTTTCAGAAGTTTGTATATAATCAGCTATTTTATTGAGAGAAGATAAGGTGAGGATGAAGGTGTCTGAGGATGTCTCTTCTTCCTCGGATTTACATTCTTTATATAGAAAATTAAAACGACTCCTATTGTTCACAAATGACTCTTACTATTCATGAACGACCTTTACTGTTCATGATTATGACTCTTACTATTTACTTTACGACTTTTTTTCATGACTCTTACTATTCATGAATGACCTTTACTGTTCATGATTATGACTCTTACTATTTACTTTACGACTTTTTTACATGACTCGACCCTTTACATTATTTGTTTTCAATAGCTATTTCCTTCATTTGTCTTCTTGCTGATACCTTCATTCTAGTTGGACTTCTGGTATATAGTTATCATCTCCGTTGCACTTTGAACATATGTGGTCTAGGTATTTGTGTCCTACTAGTTTGCAGTATCTTGTTAATAACTCGTTTGAAATAAATTCTTTTTTCAATGCTCTGGTAGTTGGTTGCATTTCTGGCTTTAATAATGATAAAATCCATTTCTGGACTTCATCCATATCTCCTTGTCGTAGTTCCTTTGAGTTGGCATATATCATTAACTGGTCTCTGGAATAGTAGCTCCAGATAGCATTTCCTTGTAGATAATTGTTAGCTAGTTCTTGAATAATAGTTGTTATACCAATTATTCTTTTATTGGCATAGAAACTTGGTATCTCCATTTTCTGTATCTCCGGTTGTTTCTCTATATCTTCCGGTATTATCATATCTCGTGTTAGTCCTATCTTTATCACCTGTATTATGGGTTTTATTTCGTCATATAGTATTTCCGCTGGTGCTGTATAGAATTTGATGAAGAATAGGTTGCCTTTTGTAATTCTCTTGAAGGTGACAAATGCTTTGTATAGCTCTGGTATTCCAATTATTTCTTCTCCGTCGTGGGTATATATTGTGCTAAGTAGTCCGTAGTTGTAACATGTCTTTACTAGGTTTGCTTTTGTTTTTGGCTGGGCTATAAGCCTATTATATCCCTGTAGTTTTTGGGTTACATAATCCTGTGTTGGATCTGTAGTAGTAGTTGATCTAGGGTTTAGGTTCAAGAATGTCTGAATTTTATATATATTCTCAATATATGTTTGAGTAATATGGTTATATACCTTTTTGTTGTGGTGTAGGCTATTGGCATAGGTTGTAGTTTGTGGTGCTATAACTATTGCTTCTCTTGGCTTTTTTGATGTAAATGGCTTATCAAATACGTTGTTTTGGTTTACATTGATATGTGGCTTTTTGTTAATTTGTTTGCTTGTACCTGCAGCTGTATATAAAGCAACTGTGTTATGGGTTTTTTGGAGTTTCCCAACGTCTCCTTCTAACTCTGGAAGTTTAGCGTCTTCCGATTGACCTAGTTCCGCATTTTTATAGTCATGCTGCTGACTTAGCTTGCTTTCCTCTAGCTGTTGTAATCTTTTTCCCATACCATCCATCTGTAAAGATAGAGTAGTAAGGATTGTAAATATGTCTTTTGATTCTTGGCTTTCATCTGTTTGGGTACCTTTGTCTTGATAGGTAGTCTGCAATAACATTTTTGTCAGTTCGTATTACTACAATTGTAAATGTAAAATTTTGTATATTCAATACCAGTCTCCTTATTTCCTTTGTAGTTACTGAATCCTGTACTTTCCGTGTTATCCACCATTTTACTTGTGTATTATCTGTTCTTACTATAAATTTGTTATAAACAATATATGGCTCAAATGTTAACAAACATTTATATAATCCAAATAGTTCTTTCCTATTTATCTCCCATTTTAATTGTGGTTCCGTGTATGATCCGGAATAATATCTACAATGGTGTTCAATTTTTTCATTATCATATTTATATTTTAGAACTCCTCCGTAGCTGTGATCACTAGAATCAGTTTCTACAATATATGTAAACTGTTTCTTTTCATCTGGAAAAATATAGTTTTGGTAATTTTTTACACATATTTTTTTATCTTCTGTATATGTATTTTATCTTTCTCGTCAAAATGATATTCTATATCCTTTTTTAGTTTTTTCTGTAATGGTTTTATGTTTTCTGCTAATTTAGGAATATATTCTCTTACTTGGTTAACCAATCCTAAAAATGATTGTAATTTCTTTTTTGTATCAAGTGTTTCATTTAAATTAATTATTTTTTGTACTATATGGGTTTGCATTTTTATTCCGTTTCTATCTATTTGTATACCTAAAAATTCTATTTGATTTTTCATTACTTCTGCTTTCTTTTTACTTAAACTTATTCCTGATATTTCTACAATGTGTATGAATTTTTCTAGTAGTTTTATATGTTCGTTCTCTGTTCTAGAATATAGCAATATATCATCTATATATATTATACAATTTTCTAATTGGTTGAAGTAATTATCCATAAAATGTTGATACCTACCTGGTGCATTTTTATATCCAAAAGGTAATACGTTCCATTCGTAAAATCCTTGTGGTACTGTGAATGTTGTTAACTTTTTAGATTCATATTCTAGTTTTAAATGGTAAAATCCCGATTTACAGTCAAACTTACTAAAATAGTTATATCCTTGTATTTGTCTGATTTTTAGTATTTTATTTGGTATCGGATAATTATATGTTTTTGTTTTTGCATTTAAGTTTCTATAATCTATAACCATACGGCTTTTTCCTCGTTTTTGCTCACTATGTTTATTTACTATAAATGCCGGGCTAGTATGTTTACTATTACTTTCTTGTATGTACTTATTGTCTAATAATTCCTTTATATGCATTTTAAATTCTGTTAAATCATTAAAATTGTATTTTAAAGGTTTTTGTGTTATTATGCTACTTTCATCTATTAGTTCAATCTTTATTTTTGTTTTATGTTTTTCCCATCCTCGGAGTGGATTATCATTATATAGTAATTCTAATTTATCTTGTAGTAATTTTATTTTATTTATTGAGAAAATGATTATTTCTATATTATGGTTGCTTTGTATTACATTTTCTAATTTTTGGGTAATCTTTTCACTTCGTTTAATCCAGGGTATTGTTTTTCTTACTTTATTATTTACTCTTTTTGCTCCTAATTTTTGTTTACACGGGGTAGTAAACCACCAATGTGTTTTTGTTATAATATGCGGGTATAATTTGTCTAAAAATGGCATTCCTAATAATATATCTTTATTTGTAAATTCATAACTATATATTTCTTCTATGGTTAATATTTTATCTCATATTTGTATCTTTATATTTCTTGCTTTGTATATTATCATACTTCCCTCATTATTGAATCCTGTTACTACTATGGGGTTTTTTAGCTTTTTCCATTTACTTTCTGGTAAACAATTATGTCTACACATGTTAGCTTCTGCTCCTGTATCCATCATAGGTGTATAGTATCTATTAGAATATCATTCTATTATTATCTTGGCAAGTATGTATATCTTTGGCATTATATCAAAGTTCTTTTTATTATTATTTTCTTATTTTCATAACTTATCGTTAATTGTCTATCTTCTAATTTATATGGTTTGACTTTTTCTAACCATTTTATTCCTAGTGTAATGTTTTTATCGCCTTGATATATTTTAAAATTTATTAATATTGGTATTCCTCCAATAATTAATTCTTTTTCAGTTGTTTCTTCGTTTTTTCTTAACGCTTTTGGTAGTTCTGAATTTTGCTGTTCTATTGTTACTATCTCTTGTTCTGGTATCAATTCTCTTATAACATAATTCTCTTCCTGTCCTGTATTTATTAGTATTAAATATTTTCTTTGGTCCATTATTCCTGTTATATAATAATGGTGTGGGTTTATTTCTTCTATTTTTTGTTCTATTAATTTTTGTGGAGTGGTATAATTTATTCTTCTTGATGTACTTCTTGATGTACTTATTCTTGATGACGTTTCTGGCATTTCATTATTTATTCGTTTTGATGTGATTAATCTTTCTTTTACTATTTCTAAATCTTCATCCATGTCCATTTCAGTATAACTGTAATCATTGTTGTCTATAACTGATACTATTCTTTCGAATGGATTTTCTATTTTTATTTTATTTATTTTATTTTTAGCTGTTATCTTATGTTTTGTTGTTAAGACATATAGATTTTTACATCTTGCTGTGAATATTTTACGTCCTGGTGCTAATTCTATTCCAGACATTTTCCAGTATAGTACTAATGATTTATCTATATTTTTATCATCTACTGCTACTGAATAGTTAGCACTTATTATAAATTTAAATTTTTGGTATATTAAGTTACCTCTTACGGCACTTATTATACTCTTTTCTATAGGTTGTACAATTCTATCATCTGCCAAGTATATTTCTATAGGGGTATCTATTCCTTCCCTAAAACATGCTTTTATTAGGATCTCCGTTCCTCCTAAGTGTACATATTTTATTGGATTTTTTGCTTTTATATCTTGTATTTCTTTATTTAGTAGTCTTTTATTTAAAATTGGTATTTGTGCTTTACCTTTGATGTATTTACAATCTATTATATGTTCTCTTTGGCTTACTACATAGTATTCTTCTTTCTGTCTTTTAAACCAATTCTTTATTGTTGGTACTTCTAATATTTTGTCTATGCTTAGATCCAATTCTTTTCCTTTTATTTGTTCAAATATATTAGCGTCAAATATTATTTTTTGTTCTGAAAATTGTTCATCTTGGTGTTCTTCTTGTTGTATAATTTGTATATCTTTTTCAGTCATAATTTTCTTCATCTGATTCTTCTATATCCTTGTTTATTTCCTTTTCATTTTCAGAGAACTCGTTTTCTGATATCTCATATATGCTGTCTTCACTGCTTAATTCATAATCTACATATTCTACTTGTGTATATTTATCATTATCTATCAATATTTCGGTAATTTGTTTATTCTTTGGGTTTTTTGGTAATTTACAATCTTTGGCTAAGTGTCCTAGCTTTCCACAATTATAGCAAGTACATTCTGTTAGTTTTTTCTTTTTCCTATATGGTTTTTTATGTTTATAATTTTTTACATAATATCTTCCTCTTGGTTTCCTATATTTATATTTTGAATATTTTGATTTAAATTTCTTTTTCTTTCCTTCTTTTTTGTAATATTTATCTGTGCAGCCAAATTGGGGTGTTATTCTACTTTTGCAACATGCCAAATTTTTACTAATATTTTTTCGATTTTCATGTTTTCTTTATATTTTTCACATAATTCTATAAACCAGTTTTATAGAAATTTTATCCTCGCTCCTAATGTATCTGCTAGTCCTGCTTCGTTCCAATTTTTTATTATTTTTGAGCTAAAGGGTTCTGGTAATTTTGTAAAATATAATTTTCTTATCTCTTTACTTTCATCCGGACTATATGTTCCTTTATAATAATAGTCTCTAAATGCACAAGTATATTCATCTATATAACACATATTACATATTGCTAATTTTGTCATTAAATTCCTATTTGTAATTTTTTCTTTATTTTGTTCTTCTACTTCTGTTGTCATACTACTAAATTCATTTCTTATTGCTATTTCATATTTATTTAATATATCTGTAACTATTGTTGTAGTTGTACCGTCAAGTTTTTTATTACTCCTTAATGTGTCTAAGCTTTCACTTGATAAATTTTGTAACCATAATTTTACAGTTCCTATTAATGTTCTTTCTATATATCCTGGTGTTTCCGCTATTGCTATTTTATTATCTATTAGTTGTTTTGAGATATATCCTATCCATAATTGTATTGTTTTATTTATATCTGCTACACAATCTAGATCTAAAAAATTATATTGTTCAGTTATCTGTCTTGGTGCCCATTTCTTATTTAACCTTTTATCCCATAATGTTTTGTTTCTATCATATGCATCATGACTTACTCTGTAATAGGTTGGGTTTAATTGTTTTGGATTTTTTACTCCTGATGTGCTTGGTTTATCCTCGTTCATATCTCCTGTATTTATTTCTGGGTTTATTTTTATCTTTTCTGTTTTTTCTATAAGTTCTGTGTATGTTTCACTTGTTTCTGAGTAGTTTTCTCCTAGTTCTGTGTCTTTATCACTTTGTTCATTTATTTCGTTTATACTTATTTTTTATGGACTCTCCTGTACTTCTTCTAACTGTAATTTGAACTTTTCTATCTCATTTGTTAGTTTTAGTTCTTGTTATTCTTCTTTACGTTTTTCCTTTTCTTTTAGTTTATTTGCATACATCTGTTTTAGCATCTCTAATTCTTTTTCTAATTATGTTATTTTAGTGTTTTTTACTTCCTCTATCTGTTGTATTTTTTCTTTAGCTTACTGTTGTATTTCTTTAATCTCTCGTTTTCTATCTATTTCTTCGTTCTCTTTTGTTATTCTAACCATGGCGGTTAAACTATCCTCTAGTTTTACAGTTTCTTTTTCTAACATTGAGTTTATGTTATTTCCTAATTTTTTATATCTTCTTCCTAAGTTGGAAAATATTATTGTTATTTTTAATCCTTCTGGATTCTCATAGGTTTTCTCTTCTAGTGCGAATTCTTCTTTATTCATCTGTTATCTTTTAGATAACAAACATATTTATATTCTGTTTTAGATATTATATCGATTAATTTAGACAGCCTAGCTTTGTTTATTTTTGTGATACTTAAGTATTCATATTCTATGTATAGTTTCTTTAGTTTCTTTCTAATTTTCTGCGATTTCTTAGTTATTTTAATTGTTTCACTGTTTTGCGGGTTTGTACTATTAATGTCAGTGTTATTTTTCATGATTTGCTTCTTAATATAAATGTTTATTTTCCATAGCTCTGATACCAATTTTAGGGGTCATGTTTAATATTGAGATGTATACCTGTTGATACATATATCCATGGTTTCTATATTTCTTAGATTTATTTCTTTTCTGTGTTGATAACTTTCAAGTTTATCTTCATAGAATTCAATTTCATTTTCTATAGTTAATAAAGCTTTATTACGTAATCTATTATATCTAATTATGTCTTTGCAGGTTTTAATATTGTGTTTAACACAATCTATTTTTCTATTTATGTTACTGAGGGTTTTAAGAAGTTTCCATTTCTGGGTGTTATAGAATCTTATATAATGAAAAGTGTTATGTTTCATTTATAAACAGATTTTATTAACTTGATATGTGATCATTAATCTGAATATAAATCTAGTTCATATAGATCTAATATATCTATTTCTTGTGATACGATTAGTTCTGTATATGCTTGTTCCATTACATATATTATTTCAAAAGTAACTAAAATATCATAAATTTTTCTTTTAACATCGTTATTAAGTCTGTTAAAGATATATAATATAAGTATTTTGTACTCAATATTTTCTTCTAATAAATACGTGTGGTTGTGGTTGTTCATTCAGATTTACTATTTATCCTTATCATGTATTTACTAAACATATTCCCTCTAACCTCTTTGTTTATCATATTATTTATCATATTTTAATAAGTTATACTGAACAATCTTTTCTGGTCACTACCATGTTTTTCATGCTTCAATCATTTACCCTAACAGCGCCTCAACTCTGTGTACTCCCCTAAACGGCTTCCTTGCCTACTGGTTTCCACTTTAGGATGGCATAGTCTGGGCTTAACTACTCTCAGCATTATTAGACAGGCAAACTTTCTTAAGATGTTCTTTATAACAATACTATAATATGATAAACAATTATGATATTCAAGAGATTATAAGGAATACAAGAGTTTAGTTAAACATGATTATGAATAAACTTACCTGGTTTTGTAACTCGTTTGAATGCTCCATAGCTTTCAGAAGTTTGTATATAATCAGCTATTTTATTGAGAGAAGATAAGGTGAGGATGAAGGTGTCTGAGGATGTCTCTTCTTCCTCGGATTTACATTCTTTATATAGAAAATTAAAACGACTCCTACTGTTCACAAATGACTCTTACTATTCATGAACGACCTTTACTGTTCATGATTATGACTCTTACTATTTACTTTACGACTTTTTTACATGACTCTTACTATTCATGAATGACCTTTACTGTTCATGATTATGACTCTTACTATTTACTTTACGACTTTTTTACATGACTCGACCCTTTACATTATTTGTTTTCAATAGCTATTTCCTTCATTTGTCTTCTTGCTGATACCTTCATTCTAGTTGGACTTCTGGTACATAGTTATCATCTCCGTTGCACTTTGAACATATGTGGTCTGGGTATTTGTGTCCTACTAGTTTGCAGTATCTTGTTAATAACTCGTTTGAAATAAATTCTTTTTTTAATGCTCTGGTATTTGGTTGCATTTCTGGCTTTAATAATGATAAAATCCATTTCTGGACTTCATCCATATCTCCTTGTCGTAGTTCCTTTGAGTTGGCATATATCATTAACTGGTCTCTGGAATAGTAGCTCCAGATAGCATTTTCTTGTAGATAATTGTTAGCTAGTTCTTGAATAATAGTTGCTATACCAATTATTCTTTTATTGGCATAGAAACTTGGTATCTCCATTTTCTGTATCTCCGGTTGTTTCTCTATCTCTTCCGGTATTATCATATCTCGTGTTAGTCCTATCTTTATCACCTGTATTATGGGTTTTATTTCGTCATATAGTATTTCCGCTGGTGCTGTATAGAATTTGATGAAGAATAGGTTGCCTTTTGTAATTCTCTTGAAGGTGACAAATGCTTTGTATAGCTCTGGTATTCCAATTATTTCTTCTCCGTCGTGGGTATATACTGTGCTAAGTAGTCCGTAGTTGTAACATGTCTTTACTAGGTTTGCTTTTGTTTTTGGCTGGGCTATAAGCCTATTATATCCCTGTAGTTTTTGGGTTACATAATCCTGTGTTGGATCTGTAGTAGTAGTTGATCTAGGGTTTAGGTTCAAAAATGTCTGAATTTTATATATATTCTCAATATATGTTTGAGTAATATGGTTATATACCTTTTTGTTGTGGTGTAGGCTATTGGCATAGGTTGTAGTTTGTGGTGCTATAACTATTGCTTCTCTTGGCTTTTTTGATGTAAATGGCTTATCAAATACGTTGTTTAGGTTTACATTGATATGTGGCTTTTTGTTAATTTGTTTGCTTGTACCTGCAGCTGTATATAAAGCAACTGCGTTATGAGTTTTTTGGAGTTTCCCAACGTCTCCTTCTAACTCTGGAAGTTTAGAGTCTTCCGATTGACCTAGTTCCGCATTTTTATAGTCATGCTGCTGACTTAGCTTTCTTTCCTCTAGCTGTTGTAATCTTTTTCCCATACCATCCATCTGTAAAGATAGAGTAGTAAGGATTGTAAATATGTCTTTTGATTCTTGGCTTTCATCTGTTTGGGTACCTTTGTCTTGATAGGTAGTCTGCAATAACATTCTTGTCAGTTCGTATTACTTCAATTGTTAATGTAAAATTTTGTATATTCAATACCAGTCTCCTTATTTCCTTTGTAGTTACTGAATCCTGTACTTTCTGTGTTATCCACCATTTTACTTGTGTATTATCTGTTCTTACTATAAATTTGTTATAAACAATATATGGCTCAAATGTTAACAAACATTTATATAATCCAAATAGTTCTTTCCTATTTATCTCCCATTTTAATTGTGGTTCCGTGTATGATCCGGAATAATATCTACATTGGTGTTCAATTTTTTCATTATCATATTTATATTTTAGAACTCCTCCGTAGCTGTGATCACTAGAATCAGTTTCTACAATATATGTAAACTGTTTCTTTTCATCTGGAAAATATAGTTTTGGTAATTTTTTACACATATTTTTTTATCTTCTGTATATGTATTTTATCTTTCACGTCAAAATGATATTCTATATCCCTTTTTAGTTTTTTCTGTAATGGTTTTAAGTTTTCTGCTAATTTAGGAATATATTCTCTTACTTGGTTAACCAATCCTAAAAATGATTGTAATTTCTTTTTTGTATCAAGTGTTTCATTTAAATTAATTATTTTTTGTACTATATGGGTTTGCATTTTTATTCCGTTTTTATCTATTTGTATACCTAAAAATTCTATTTGATTTTTCATTACTTCTGCTTTCTTTTTACTTAAACTTATTCCTGATATTTCTACAATGTGTATGAATTTTTCTAGTAGTTTTATATGTTCGTTCTCTGTTCTAGAATATAGCAATATATCATCTATATATATTATACAATTTTCTAATTGGTTGAAGTAATTATCCATAAAATATTGATACCTACCTGGTGCATTTTTATATCCAAAAGGTAATACGTTCCATTCGTAAAATCCTTGTGGTACTGTGAATGCTGTTAACTTTTTAGATTCATCTTCTAGTTTTAAATGGTAAAATCCCGATTTACAGTCAAACTTACTAAAATAGTTATATCCTTGTATTTGTCTGATTTTTAGTATTTTATTTGGTATCGGATAATTATATGTTTTTGTTTTTGCATTTAAGTTTCTATAATCTATAACCATACGGCTTTTTCCTCGTTTTTGCTCACTATGTTTATTTACTTTAAATGCCGGGCTAGTATGTTTACTATTACTTTCTTGTATGTACTTATTGTCTAATAATTCCTTTATATGCATTTTAAATTCTGTTAAATCATTAAAATTGTATTTTAAAGGTTTTTGTGTTATTATGCTACTTTCATCTATTAGTTCAATCTTTATTTTTGTTTTATGTTTTTCCCATCCTCGGAGTGGATTATCATTATATAGTAATTCTAATTTATCTTGTAGTAATTTTATTTTATTTATTGAGAAAATGATTATTTCTATATTATGGTTGCTTTGTATTACATTTTCTAATTTTTGGGTAATCTTTTCACTTCCTTTAATCCAGGGTGTTGTTTTTCTTACTTTATTATTTACTCTTTTTGCTCCTAATTTTTGTTTACACGGGGTAGTAAACCACCAATGTGTTTTTGTTATAATATGTGGGTGTAATTTGTCTAAAAATGGCATTCCTAATAATATATCTTTATTTGTAAATTCATAACTATATATTTCTTCTATGGTTAATATTTTATCCCATATTTGTATCTTTATATTTCTTGCTTTGTATATTATCATACTTCCCTCATTATTGAATCTTGTTACTACTATGGGGTTTTTTAGCTTTTCCCATTTACTTTCTGGTAAACAATTATGTCTACACATGTTAGCTTCTGTTCCTGTATCCATCATAGGTGTATAGTATCTATTATAATATCCTTCTACTATTATCTTGGCAAGTATGTATATCTTTGGAATTATATCAAAGTTCTTTTTATTATTATTTTCTTATTTTCATAACTTATCGTTAATTGTCTATCTTCTAATTTATATGGTTTGACTTTTTCTAACCATTTTATTCCTAGTGTAATGTTTTTATCGCCTTGATATATTTTAAAATTTATTAATATTGGTATTCCTCCAATAAATAATTCATTTTCAGTTGTTTCTTCGTTTTTTCTTAACGCTTTTGGTAGTTCTGAATTTTGCTGTTCTATTGTTACTATCTCTTGTTCTGGTATCAATTCTCTTATAACATAATTCTCTTCCTGTCCTGTATTTATTAGTATTAAATATTTTCTTTGGTCCATTATTCCTGTTATATAATAATGGTATGAGTTTATTTCTTCTATTTTTTGTTCTATTAATTTTTGTGCAGTGGTATACTTTTTTCTTCTTGATGTACTTCTTGATGTACTTATTCTTGATGACGTTTCTGGCATTTCATTATTTATTCGTTTTGATGTGCTTAATCTTTCTTTTACTATTTCTAAATCTTCATCCATGTCCATTTCAGTATAACTGTAATCATTGTTGTCTATAACTGATACTATTCTTTCGAATGGATTTTCTATTTTTATTTTATTTATTTTATTTTTAGCTGTTATCTTATGTTTTGTTGTTAAGACATATAGATTTTTACATCTTGCTGTGAATATTTTACTTCCTGGTGCTAATTCTATTCCAGACATTTTCCAGTATAGTACTAATGATTTATCTATATTTTTATCATCTACTGCTACTGAATAGTTAGCACTTATTATAAATTTAAATTTTTGGTATATTAAGTTACCTCTTACGGCACTTATTATACTCTTTTCTATAGGTTGTACAATTCTATCATCTGCCAAGTATATTTCTATAGGGGTATCTATTCCTTCCCTAAAACATGCTTTTATTAGGATCTCCGTTCCTCCTAAGTGTACATATTTTATTGGATTTTTTGCTTTTATATCTTGTGTTTCTTTATTTAGTAGTCTTTAATTTAAATTTGGTATTTGTGCTTTACCTTTGATGTATTTACAATCTATTATATGTTCTCTTTGGCTTACTACATAGTATTCTTCTTTCTGTCTTTTAAACCAATTCTTTATTGTTGGTACTTCTAATATTTTGTCTATGCTTAGATCCAATTCTTTTCCTTTTATTTGTTCAAATATATTAGCGTCAAATATTATTTTTTGTTCTGAAAATTGTTCATCTTGGTGTTCTTCTTGTTGTATAATTTGTATATCTTTTTCAGTCATAATTTTCTTCATCTGATTCTTCTATATCCTTGTTTATTTCCTTTTCATTTTCAGAGAACTCGTTTTCTGATATCTCATATATGCTGTCTTCACTGCTTAATTCATAATCTACATATTCTACTTGTGTATATTTATCATTATCTATCAATATTTCGGTAATTTGTTTTTTCTTTGGGTTTTTTGGTAATTTACAATCTTTGGCTAAGTGTCCTAGCTTTCCACAATTATAGCAAGTACATTCTGTTAGTTTTTTCTTTTTCCTATATGTTTTTTATGTTTATAATTTTTTACATAATATCTTCCTCTTGGTTTCCTATATTTATATTTTGAATATTTTGATTTAAATTTCTTTTTCTTTCCTTCTTTTTTGTAATATTTATCTGTGCAGTCAAATTGGGGTGCTATTCTACTTTTGCAACATGCCAAATTTTTTACTAATATTTTTTCCATTTTCATGTTTTCTTTATATTTTTCACATAATTCTATAAACCAGTTTTGTAGAAATTTTATCCTCGCTCCTAATGTATCTGCTAGTCCTGCTTCGTTCCAATTTTTTATTATTTTTGAGCTAAAGGGTTCTGGTAATTTTGTAAAATATAATTTTCTTATCTCTTTACTTTCATCCGGACTATATGTTCCTTTATAATAATAGTCTCTAAATGCACAAGTATATTCATCTATGTAACACATATTACATATTGCTAATTTTGTCATTAAATTCCTATTTGTAATTTTTTCTTTATTTTGTTCTTCTACTTCTGTTGTCATACTACTAAATTCATTTCTTATTGCTATTTCATATTTATTTAATATATTTGTAACTGTTGTTGTAGTTGTACCGTCAAGTTTTTTATTACTCCTTAATGTGTCTAAGCTTTCACTTGATAAATTTTGTAACCATAATTTTACAGTTCCTATTAATGTTCTTTCTATATATCCTGGTGTTTCCGCTATTGCTATTTTATTATCTATTAGTTGTTTTGAGATATATCCTATCCATAATTGTATTGTTTTATTTATATCTGCTACACAATCTAGATCTAAAAAATTATATTGTTCAGTTATCTGTCTTGGTGCCCATTTCTTATTTAACCTTTTATCCCATAATGTTTTGTTTCTATCATATGCATCATAACTTACTCTGTAATAGGTTGGGTTTAATTGTTTTGGATTTTTTACTCCTGATGTGCTTGGTTTATCCTCGTTCATATCTCCTGTATTTATTTCTGGGTTTATTTTTATCTTTTCAGTTTTTTCTATAAGTTCTGTGTATGTTTCACTTGTTTCTGAATAGTTTTCTCCTAGTTCTGTGTCTTTATCACTTTGTTCATTTATTTCGTTTATACTTATTTTTGATGGACTCTCCTGTACTTCTTCTAACTGTAATTTGAACTTTTCTATCTCATTTGTTAGTTTTAGTTCTTGTTCTTCTTCTTTACGTTTTTCCTTTTCTTTTAGTTTATTTGCATACATCTGTTTTAGCATCTCTAATTCTTTTTCTAATTCTGATATTTTAGTGTTTTTTACTTCCTCTATCTGTTGTATTTTTTCTTTAGCTTGCTGTTGTATTTCTTTAATCTCTCGTTTTCTATCTATTTCTTCGTTCTCTTTTGTTATTCTAACCATGGCGGTTAAACTATCCTCTAGTTTTACAGTTTCTTTTTCTAACATTAAGTTTAGGTTATTTCCTAATTTTTTATATCTTCTTCCTAAGTTGGAAAATATTATTGTTATTTTTAATCCTTCTGGATTCTCATAGGTTTTCTCTTCTAGTGCGAATTCTTCTTTATTCATCTGTTATCTTTTAGATAACAAACATATTTATATTCTGTTTTAGATATTATATCGATTAATTTAGACAGCCTAGCTTTGTTTATTTTTGTGATACTTAAGTATTCATATTTTATGTATAGTTTCTTTAGTTTCTTTCTAATTTTCTGCGATTTCTTAGTTATTTTAATTGTTTCACTGTTTTGCGGGTTTGTACTATTAATGTCAGTATTATTTTTCATGATTTGCTTCTTAATATAAATGTTTATTTTCCATAGCTCTGATACCAATTTTAGGGGTCATGTTTAATATTGAGATGTATACCTGTTGATACATATATCCATGGTTTCTATATTTCTTAGATTTATTTCTTTTCTGTGTTGATAACTTTCAAGTTTATCTTCATAGAATTCAATTTCATTTTCTATAGTTAATAAAGCTTTATTACGTAATCTATTATATCTAATTATGTCTTTGCAGGTTTTAATATTGTGTTTAACACAATCTATTTTTCTATTTATGTTACTGAGGGTTTTAAGAAGTTTCCATTTCTGGGTGTTATAGAATCTTATATAATGAAAAGTGTTATGTTTCATTTATAAACAGATTTTATTAACTTGATATGTGATCATTAATCTGAATATAAATCTAGTTCATATAGAAATAACACCTTTAAGGCTAAGGGGCTTCACCATCAAAATAAAAGTAGGATTCGACCTCGTTCGAATCACGACGGGTTGTTATTTCGATAAGTTTGAAATAACACCCTTGAGGCTAAGGGCCTTCTCCATCAGAGTAAAAGCACGATTCGACCTTATTCGAATCATGACGGGATGTTATCTCGATAAGTTCAAAATAACACCCTTAAGGCTAAGGGCCTTCGCCATCAAAATAAAAGCAGGATTCGACCTTGTTCGAATCACGACGGGATGTTATTTCGATAAATTCGAAATAACATCCTTAAGGCTTAGAGCCTTCGCCATTAAAGTAAAAGCAGGATTCGACCTCGTTCGAATCATGATGGGATGTTATTTTTATAAGTTCGAAATAATACCCTTAAGGCTAAGGGCCTTCGCCATCAGAGTAAAAGCAGGATTCGAACTCGTTCGAATCACGACAGGATTTTATTTCGATAAGTTCAAAATAACACCCTTGCGACTAAGGGCCTTCTCCATAAAAATAAAAGCAGAATTCGACCTTGTTGGAATAACGACGGGATGTTATTTTGATAAGTTAGAAATAACACCGTTAAGGCTAAGAGCCTTCGCTATCAAAGTAAAAGCAGGATTCGACCTTGTTCGAATCATGACGGGATGTTATTTTGATAAGTTTGAAATGACACCCTTAAAGCTAAGGGCCTTCACCATCAGAGTAAAAGCAGGATTTGACCTTGTTAGAATCACGACGAGTTGTTATTTTGATAAGTTCGAAATAACACCCTTAAGGCTAAGGGGATTCGCCATCAATGTAAAAGTAGGATTCAACCTTGTTCGAATCATGACAGGATGTTATTTCGATAAGTTTGAAATAACACCCTTGAGGCTAGGAGCCTTCTCCATCAGAGTAGAAGCAGGATTCCACCTCATTCGAATCACGGCGGGATGTTATTTCGATAAGTTAGAAATAACACCGTTAAGGCTAAGAGCCTTCGCTATCAAAGTAAAAGCAGGATTCGACCTTGTTCGAATCATGACGGGATGTTATTTTGATAAGTTCGAAATGACACCCTTAAGGCTAAGGGCCTTCGCCATCAGAGTAAAATCAGGATTTGACCTTGTTAGAATCACGACGAGTTATTATTTTGATAATTTTGAAATAACACCCTTAAGACTAAGAGCCTACGCCACCAAAGTAAAAGTAGGATTCGACCTCGTTCGAATCACGGTGGATGTTATTTTGATAAGTTCGAAATAACACCTTTAAGGCTAAGGGGCTTCGCCATCAAAATAAAAGCAGGATTCGACCTCGTTCGTATCACGACGGGTTGTTATTTCGATAAGTTTGAAATAATACCCTTGAGGCTAAGGGCCTTCTCCATCAGAGTAAAAGCAGGATTCGACCTTATTCGAATCATGACGGGATGTTATTTCGATAAGTTCGAAATAACACCCTTAAGGCTAAGAGCCTTTGCCATCAAAATAAAAGCAGGATTCGACTTTGTTCGAATCACGACGGGATGTTATTTCGATAAATTCGAAATAACGTCCTTAAGGCTAAGAGCCTTCGCCATTAAAGTAAAAGCAGGATTCGACCTCGTTCGAATCACGACGGGATGTTATTTTGATAAGTTCGAAATAATACCCTTAAGGCTAAGGGCCTTCGCCATCAGAGTAAAAGCAGGATTCGAACTCGTTCGAATCACGACAGGATTTTATTTCGATAAGTTCAAAATAACACCCTTGCGACTAAGGGCCTTCTCCATAAAAATAAAAGCAGAATTCGACCTTGTTGGAATAACGACGGGATGTTATTTTGATAAGTTAGAAATAACACCGTTAAGGCTAAGAGCCTTCGCTATCAAAGTAAAAGCAGGATTCGACCTTGTTCGAATCATGACGGGATGTTATTTTGATAAGTTCGAAATGACACCCTTAAGGCTAAGGGCCTTCTCCATCAGAGTAAAAGCAGGATTTGACCTTGTTAGAATCATGACGAGTTATTATTTTGATAAGTTCGAAATAACACCCTCAAGGCTAAGAGGATTCGACATCAAAGTAAAAGCAGGATTCGACCTCGTTCGAATCACGACGGGTTGTTATTTCGATATGTTTGAAATTACACCCTTGAGGCTTGGAGCCTTCTCTATCAGAGTAAAAGCAGGATTCTACCTCATTCGAATCATGACGGGATGTTATTTCGATAAGTTAGAAATATCACCGTTAAGGCTAAGGGCATTCACCATCAGAGTAAAAGCAGGATTCGAACTCGTTCGAATCACGACAGGATTTTATTTCGATAAGTTCGAACTAACACCCTTACGACTAAGGGTCTTCGCCATAAAAATTAATGCAGGATTCGACCTCGTTCGAATCAATACGGGTAGTTCTTTCGATAAGTTCTAAATAATACCCTTAAGGCTAAGGGGCTTTGCCATCAGAGTAAAAGTAGGATTCGACCTCGTTCGAATCACGACGGGTTGTTATTTCGATAAGTTTGAAATATCACCCTTAAGGCTAAGGGCCTTCGCCATCAGAGGAAAAGCAAGATTCGACATCGTTCGAATCATGACGGGATGTTATTTCGATAAGTTCGAAATAACACCCTTAAGGCTAAGAGCCTTCGCTATCAAAGTAAAAGCAGGATTCGACCTCGTTCGAATCACGACGGGTTGTTATTTCGATAAGTTCGAAATAACACCCATAAGGCTAAGGCCCTTCGCCATCAAAATAAAAGAAGGATTCGACCTCGATCGAATCACGACGGGATGTTATTTCGATAAGTTCGAAATAATACCCTTAAGGCTAAGAGCCTTCGCCATTAAAGTAAAAGCAGGATTTGACCTCGTTAGAATCACGACAGGATGTTATTTTGATAAGTTAGAAATAATACCCTTAAGGCTAAGGGCCTTCACCATCAGAGTAAAAAAAGGATTCAAACTCGTTCGAATCACGGCAGGATTTTATTTCGATAAGTTCGAACTAACACCCTTACGGCTAAGGGCCTTTGCCATCAGAGTAAAAGTAGGATTCGACCTTGTTCGAATCATGACGGGATGTTATTCTGATAAGTTCGAAATGACACCCTTAAGGCTAAGGGCCTTCGCCAACAGAGTAAAAGCAGGATTTGACCTTGTTAGAATCATGACGAGTTATTATTTTGATAAGTTCGAAATAACACTCTTAAGGATAAGAGGATTCGCCATCAAAGTAAAAGCGGGATTCAACCTCGTTCGAATCACGACGGGTTGTTATTTCGATAAGTTTGAAATTACACCCTTGAGGCTAGGAGCCTTCTCCATCAGAGTAAAAGCAGTATTCCACCTCATTCGAATCACGACGGGATGTTATTTTGATAAGTTAGAAATAACACCGTTAAGGCTAAGGGCATTCACCATCAGAGTAAAAGCAGGATTCGAACTCATTCGAATCACAACAGGATTTTATTTCGATAAGTTCGAACTAACACCCTTACGGCTAAGGGCCTTCGCCATAAAAATTAATGCAGGATTCGACCTCGTTCGAATAACTACGGGATGTTATTTCGATAAGTTAGAAATAACACCGTTAAGGCTAAGAGCCTTCACCATCAGAGTAAAAGTAGGATTCGACCTCGTTAGAATCACGACGGGTTGTTAATTCGATAAGTTCGAAATAACACCCTTAAGGCTAAGAGCCTTCGCCATCAAAGTAAAAGCAGGATTCGACCTCGTTCGAATCACGACGGGATGTTATTTTGATAAGTTCAAAATAACACCCTTAACGCTAAAGGCCTTCGCCATCAGAGTAAAAGCAGGATTCGACCTCGTTCTAATCACAACGGGTTGTTATTTCGATAAGATCAAAATAATACACTTAAGGCTAAGGACCTTCGCCATCAAAATAAAAGCAGTATTCAACCTCGTTCGACTCACGACGGGATGTTATTAGATAAGATCGAAGTAACACCTTTAGGCTAAAGGACTTCGCCATCAAAATAAAAGCAGGATTCGACCTCGTTTGAATCACGATGGGATGTTATTTCGATAAGTTCGAAATAACACCCTTAAGGCTAACAGCCTTCGCCATCAAAGTAAAAGCAGGATTCGACCTCGTTCGAATCACGACGGGATGTTATTTCGATAAATTCGAAATAACACCCTTAAGTCTAAGAGCCTTCGCCATCAAAGTAAAAACAGGATTCGACCTCGTTCGAATCACGATGGGTTGTTATTTCGATAAGTTCAAAATAACACCCCTAAGGCTAAGGGCCTTCGCCATAAAAATAAAAGCAGGATTTGACCTCGTTCGAATCACGACGAGGATGTTATTTTGATAAGTTTGAAATAACACCCTTAAGACTAAGAGCCTACGCCACCAAAGTAAAAGCAGGATTCAACCTCGTTCGAATCACGACGAGGATGTTATATTGATAAGTTTGAAATAACACATTTAAGGCTAAGAGCCTACGCCACCAAAGTAAAAGCAGGATTCGACCTCGTTCGAATCACGGCGGATGTTATTTCAATAAGTTCGAAATAACGCATTTATGGATAAGGGCCTTCGCCATCAGAGTAAAAGCATGATTCGACCTCGTTCGAATCACGACGGGATGTTATTTCGATAAGTTCGAAATAACACCCTTAAGGCTAAGGGCCTTCGCCATCAAAATAAAAGCAGGATTCGACCTCGTTCGAATCAAGACGGGATGTTATTTAGATAAGTTCGAAATAACATCCTTAAGGCTAAGAGCCTACGCCATTAAAGTAAAAGCAGGATTCGACCTCGTTCGAATCATGACGGGAAGTTATTTTGATAAGTTCAAAATAATACCCATAAGGCTAATGGCCTTCGCCATCGGAGTAAAAGCAGGATTCGAACTCGTTGGAATCACGACAGGATTTTTTTTCGATAGGTTCGAAATAACACCCTTATGTCTAAGGGCTTTCGCCATAAAAATAAAAGCAGAATTCGACCTCGTTCGAATCACGACGGGATGGTATTTCGATAAGTTCAAAATGACACCCTTAAGGCTAAGGGCCTTTGCCATTAGAGTAAAAAGCAGGATTTGACCTTGTTAGAATCACGACGGGTTGTTATTTCGATAAGTTCGAAATAACACCCTTAAGGATAAGGGCCTTCGCCATCAGAGTAAAAGTAGGATTTGACCTCGTTCGACTTACGACGGGATGTTATTCGATAAGATCGAAGTAACACCTTTAGGCTAAAGGCCTTCGCCATCAAAATAAAAGCAGGATTCGACCTCGTTCGAATCACGATAGGATGCTATTTCGATAAGTTCGAAAATACACCCTTAAGGCTAAGAGCCTTCGCCGTCAAAGTAAAAGCAGGATTCGACCTCGTTCGAATCACGACGGGATGTTATTTCGATAAGTTCGAAATAACACCCTTAAGGCTAAGGGGATTCACCATCAATATAAAAGTAGGATTCGACCTCGTTCGAATCATGATAGGATGCTATTTTGATAAGTTTGAAATAACACCCTTAAGGCTAGAGGCCTTCGCCATCAAAGTAAAAGCAGTATTCGACCTCGTTCGAATCATGATGGGTGTTATTTCGATAAGTTTCAAAATAACACCCTTGAGGCTAAGGGCCTTCGCCATCAAAATAAAAGCAGGATTCGACCTCGTTCGAATCACGACGGGATGTTTTTTTGATAAGTTCAAAATAACACCGTTAAGGCTAAGAGCATACGCTATCAAAGTAAAAGCAGGATTTGACCTCGTCCGAATCACGACGGGTTGTTATTTCGATAAGTTCGAAACAAAACCCTTAAGGCTAAGGGCCTTCACCATCAAAATAAAAGCAGGATTCGACATCGTTCGAATCACGACGGGATGTTATTTCGATAAGTTAAAAATAACACCCTTAAGGCTAAGAGCCTTCGCCATTAAAGTAAAAGCAGTATTCGACCTCGTTAGAATCACGATGGGATGTTATTTTGATAAGTTCAAAATAATACCCTTAAGGATAAGGGCCTTCACCATCAGAGTAAAAGCAGGATTCGAACTCGTTCAAATCACGGCAGGATTTTATTTAGATAAGTTCGAACTAACACCCTTACGGCTAAGGGCCTTCGCCATAAAAATAAATGCAGGATTCGACCTCGTTCGAATCACGACGGGATGTTATTTCGATAAGTTAGAAATAACACCTTTAAGGCTAAGAGCCTTCGCTATCAAAGTAAAAGCAGGATTTGACCTCATTCGAATCACGACGGGATGTTATTACGATAAGTTTGAAATGGCAGCCTTAAGGCTAAGGGCCTTCGCCATCAGAGTAAAAGCAGGATTAAACCTCATTCGAATCATGACGGGTTGTTATTTCGACAAGTTCGAAATAACACCCTTATGGCTAAGGGCCTTCTCCATCAAAATAAAAGAACGATTCGACCTTGTTAGAATCACGACATGTTGTTATTTCGATAAGTTCGAAATAACACCCTTAAGGCTAAGGGCCTTCGCCATCAAAATAAAAGCGGGATTCGACCTCGTTCGAATCATGACGAGTTGTTATTTCGATAAGTTCAAAATAACACCCTTAAGGATAAGGGCCTTCGCCATCAAAATAAAAGCAGGATTCAACCTCGTTCGAATCACGACGGGATGTTATTTCGATAAGTTCAAAATAATATAGTTAAGGCTAAGGACCTTCGCCATCAGAGTAAAAGCAGGATTCGACCTCGTTCGAATCACGACAGGTTGTTATATCGATAAGTTCGAAATAACACCCTTAAGGCTAAGGGCCTTCGACATCACAATAAAAGAAAGATTCGACCTTGTTAGAATCACGACAGGTTGTTATTTCGATAAATTCGAAATAACACCCTTAAGGCTAAGGGCCTTCGCCATCAAAATAAAAGCAGGATTCGACCTCGTTCGTATCATGACGGGTTGTTATTTCGATAAGTTCGAAATAACACCCTTAAGGATAAGGGCCTTCGCCATCAGAGTAAAAGCAGGATTTGACCTCGTTCGACTCACGACGGGATGTTATTCGATAAGATCGAAGTAATACCTTTAGGCTAAATGCCTTCGCCATCAAAATAAAAGCAGGATTGGACCTCGTTTGAATCACGATGGGTTGTTATTTCGATAAGTTCGAAATAACACCCTTAAGGCTAAGAGCCTTCGCCATCAAAGTAAAAGCAGGATTCGACCTCGTTCGAATCACGACGGGATGTTATTTCGATAAGTTCGAAATAACACCCTTAAGGCTAAGAGCCTTCGCTATCAAAGTAAAAGCAGGATTCGACCTTGTTCGAATCATGACGGGATGTTATTTCGATAGGTTCGAAATGACACCCTTAAGGCTAAGGGCTTTCGCCATCAGAGTAAAAGCAGGATTTGACCTTGTTAGAATCACGACGAGTTGTTATTTCGATAAGTTCGAAATAACACCCTTAAGGCTAAGGGGATTCGCCATCAATGTAAAAGTAGGATTCGACCTCGTTCGAATCATGACAGGATGTTATTTCGATAAGTTTGAAATAACACCCTTAAGGCTAGAGGCCTTCGCCATCAAAGTAAAAGAAGGATTCGACCTCGTTCGAATCACGATGGGTTGTTATTTCGATAAGTTTGAAATAACACCCTTTAGGATAAGGGCCTTCACCATCAAAATAAAAGCAGGATTCGACCTTGTTCAAATCACGACGGGATGTCATTTCGATAAGTTTAAAATAACACCGTTAAGGCTAAGAGCCTACGCTACCAAAGTAAAAGCAGGATTTGACCTCGTCCGAATCACGACGGGTTGTTATTTCGATAAGTTCGAAATAAAACCCTTAAGGCTAAGGGCCTACACCATCAAAATAAAAGCAGGATTCGACCTCGTTCGAATCACGACGGGATGTTATTTCGATAAGTTCAAAATAACACCCTTAAGGCTAAGAGCCTTCGCCATTTAAGTAAAAACAGGATTCGACCTTGTTAGAATCACGACGGGATGTTATTTTGATAAGTTCAAAATAATACCCTTAAGGATAAGGGCCTTCACCATCAGAGTAAAAGTAGGATTCGAACTCGTTCAAATCACGACAGGATTTTATTTCGATAAGTTCGAACTAACACCCTTACGGCTAAGGGCCTTCGCCATAAAAATAAATGCAGGATTCGACCTCGTTCGAATCACGACGGGATGTTATTTTGATAAGTTAGAAATAACACCTTTAAGGCTAAGAGCCTTCGCTATCAAAGTAAAAGCAGGATTCGGCCTCATTCGAATCACGACGGGATGTTATTTCGATAAGTTTGAAATGGCACCCTTAAGGCTAAGGGCCTTCACCATCAGAGTAAAAGCAGGATTCGACCTCATTCGAATCACGACGGGTTGTTATATCGATAAGTTCGAAATAACACCCTTAAGGCTAAGGGCCTTCGACATCACAATAAAAGAAAGATTCGACCTTGTTAGAATCACGACAGGTTGTTATTTCGATAAATTCGAAATAACACCCTTAAGGCTAAGGGCCTTCGCCATCAAAATAAAAGCAGGATTCGACCTCGTTCGTATCATGACGGGTTGTTATTTCGATAAGTTCGAAATAACACCCTTAAGGATAAGGGCCTTCGCCATCTGAGTAAAAGCAGGATTTGACCTCGTTCGACTCACGACGGGATGTTATTCGATAAGATCGAAGTAACACCTTTAGGCTAAAGGCCTTCGCCATCAAAATAAAAGCAGGATTCGACCTCGTTTGAATTACGATGGGATGTTATTTAGATAAGTTCGAAATAACACCCTTAAGGCTAAGAGCCTTCGCCATCAAAGTAAAAGCAGGATTCGACCTCGTTCGAATCACGACGGGATGTTATTTCGATAAGTTCGAAATAACACCCTTAAGGCTAAGAGCCTTCGCTATCAAAGTAAAAGCAGGATTCGACCTTGTTCGAATCATGACGGGATGTTATTTCGATAGGTTCGAAATGACACCCTTAAGGCTAAAGGCTTTCGCCATCAGAGTAAAAGCAGGATTTGACCTTGTTAGAATCACGACGAGTTGTTATTTCGATAAGTTCGAAATAACACCCTTAAGGCTAAGGGGATTCGCCATCAATGTAAAAGTAGGATTCGACCTCGTTCGAATCATGACAGGATGTTATTTCGATAAGTTTGAAATAACACCCTTAAGGCTAGAGGCCTTCGCCATCAAAGTAAAAGAAGGATTCGACCTCGTTCGAATCACGATGGGTTGTTATTTCGATAAGTTTGATATAACACCCTTTAGGATAAGGGCCTTCACCATCAAAATAAAAGCAGGATTTGACCTTGTTCGAATCACGACGGGATGTCGTTTCGATAAGTTTAAAATAACACCGTTAAGGCTAAGAGCCTACGCTACCAAAGTAAAAGCAGGATTTGACCTCGTCCGAATCACGACGGGTTGTTATTTCGATAAGTTCGAAATAAAACCCTTAAGGCTAAGGGCCTTCACCATCAAAATAAAAGCAGGATTCGACCTCGTTCGAATCACGACGGGATGTTATTTCGATAAGTTCAAAATAACACCCTTAAGGCTAAGAGCCTTCGCCATTTAAGTAAAAACAGGATTCGACCTTGTTAGAATCACGACGGGATGTTATTTTGATAAGTTCAAAATAATACCCTTAAGGATAAGGGCCTTCACCATCAGAGTAAAAGCAGGATTCGAACTCGTTCAAATCACGACAGGATTTTATTTCGATAAGTTCGAACTAACACCCTTACGGCTAAGGTCCTTCGCCATAAAAATAAATGCAGGATTCGACCTCGTTCGAATCACGACGGGATGTTATTTCGATAAGTTAAAAATAACACCTTTAAGGCTAAGAGACTTCGCTATCAAAGTAAAAGCAGGATTCGACCTCATTCGAATCACGACGGGATATTATTTCGATAAGTTTGAAATGGCACCCTTAAGGCTAAGGGCCTTCGCCATCAGAGTAAAAGCAGGATTCGACCTCATTCGAATCACGACGGGTTGTTATTTCGACAAGTTCGAAATAACACCCTTAAGGCTAAGGGCCTTCGCCATCAAAATAAAAGAACGATTCGACCTTGTTAGAATCACGACATGTTGTTATTTCGATAAGTTCGAAATAAAACCCTTAAGGCTAAGGGCCTTCGCCATCAAAATAAAAGCAGGATTTGACCTCGTTCGAATCATGACGAGTTGTTATTTCGATAAGTTCGAAATAACACCCTTAAGGATAAGGGCCTTCGCCATCAGAGTAAAAGCAGGATTTGACCTCGTTCGAATCACGACGGGATGTTATTCGATAAGATCGAAGTAACACCTTTTGGCTAAAGGACTTCGCCATCAAAATAAAAGCAGGATTCGACCTCATTTGAATCACGATGGGATGTTATTTCGATAAGTTCGAAATAACACCCTTAAGGTTAAGAGCCTTCACCATCAAAGTAAAAGCAGGATTCGACCTCGTTCGAATCACGACGGGATGTTATTTCGATAAGTTCGAAATAACACCCTTAAGGCTAAGAGCCTTCGCTATCAAAGTAAAAGCAGGATTCGACCTTGTTCGAATCATGACGGGATGTTATTTCGATAGGTTCGAAATGACACCTTTAAGGCTAAGGGCTTTCGCCATCAGAGTAAAAGCAGGATTTGACCTTGTTAGAATCACGACGAGTTGTTATTTTGATAAGTTCGAAATAACACCCTTAAGGCTAAGGGGATTCGCCATCAATGTAAAAGTAGGATTCGACCTCGTTCGAATCATGACAGGATGTTATTTCGATAAGTTTGAAATAACACCCTTAAGGCTAGAGGCCTTCGCCATCAAAGTAAAAGCAGGATTCGACCTCGTTCGAATCACGATGGGTTGTTATTTCGATAAGTTTGAACTAACACCCTTACAGCTAAGGGCCTTCGCCATAAAAATAAATGCAGGATTCGACCTCGTTCGAATCACGACGGGATGTTATTTCGATAAGTTAGAAATAACACCTTTAAGGCTAAGAGCCTTCGCTATCAAAGTAAAAGCAGGATTCGACCTCATTCGAATCACGACGGGATGTTATTTCGATAAGTTTGAAATGGCACCCTTAAGGCTAAGGGCCTTCGCCATCAGAGTAAAAGCAGGATTCGACCTCATTCGAATCACGACGGGTTGTTATTTCGACAAGTTCGAAATAACACCCTTAAGGCTAAGGGCCTTCGCCATCAAAATAAAAGAACGATTCGACCTTGTTAGAATCACGACATGTTGTTATTTCGATAAGTTCGAAATAACACCCTTAAGGCTAAGGGCCTTTGCCATCAAAATAAAAGCAGGATTTGACCTCGTTCGAATCATGACGAGTTGTTATTTCGATAAGTTCGAAATAAAACCCTTAAGGCTAAGGGCCTTCACCATCAAAATAAAAGCAGGATTCGACCTCGTTCGAATCACGACGGGATGTTATTTCGATAAGTTCAAAATAACACCCTTAAGGCTAAGAGACTTCGCCATTTAAGTAAAAACAGGATTCGACCTCGTTAGAATCACGACGGGATGTTATTTTGATAAGTTCAAAATAATACCCTTAAGGATAAGGGCCTTCACCATCAGAGTAAAAGCAGGATTCGAACTCGTTCAAATCACGGCAGGATTTTATTTCGATAAGTTCGAACTAACACCCTTACGGCTAAGGGCCTTCGCCATAAAATTAAATGCAGGATTCGACCTCGTTCGAATCACGACGGGATGTTATTTCAATAAGTTAGAAATAACACCATTAAGGCTAAGAGCCTTCGCTATCAAAGTAAAATCAGGATTCGACCTCATTCGAATCACGACGGGATGTTATTTCGATAAGTTTGAAATGGCACCCTTAAGGCTAAGGGCCTTCGCCATCAGAGTAAAAGCAGGATTCAACCTCATTCGAATCACGACGGGTTGTTATTTCGACAAGTTCGAAATAACACCCTTAAGGCTAAGGGCCTTCGCCATCAAAATAAAAGAACGATTCGACCTTGTTAGAATCACGACATGTTGTTATTTCGATAAGTTCGAAATAACACCCTTAAGGCTAAGGGCCTTCGCCATCAAAATAAAAGCAGGATTTGACCTCGTTCGAATCATGACGGGTTGTTATTTCGATAAGTTCGAAATAACACCCTTAAGGATAAGGGCCTTCGCCATCAGAGTAAAAGCAGGATTTGACCTCGTTCGAATCACGACGGGATGTTATTTCTATAAGATCGAAGTAACACCCTTTAGGCTAAGGGCCTTCGCCATCAAAATAAAAGCAGGATTCGACCTCGTTCGAATCACAACGTGATGTTATTTCGATAAGTTCGAAATAACACCCTTAAGGCTAAGAACCTTCGCCATCAAAGTAAAAGTAGGATTCGACCTCGTTCTAATCACGACGGGATGTTATTTTGATAAGTTCAAAATAACACCCTTAACGCTAATGGCCTTTGCCATCAGAGTAAAAGTAGGAGTCGACCTCGTTCTAATCACAATAGGTTGTTATTTCGATAAGATCAAAATAATACAGTTAAGGCTAAGGACCTTCGCCATCAAAATAAAAGTAGGATTCGACCTCATTCGAATCACGACGCGATCTTATTTCGATAAGTTAGAAATAACACCCTTAAGGATAAGGGCCTTCGCCATCAGAGTAAAAGCAGGATTTGACCTCGTTCGAATCACAACGTGATGTTATTTCGATAAGTTCGAAATAACACCCTTAAGGCTAAGAACCTTCGCCATCAAAGTAAAAGTAGGATTCGACCTCGTTCTAATCACGACGGGATGTTATTTTGATAAGTTCGAAATAACACCCTTAACGCTAATGGCCTTCGCCATCAGAGTAAAAGCAGGAGTCGACCTCGTTCTAATCACAACAGGTTGTTATTTCGATAAGATCAAAATAATACAGTTAAGGTTAAGGACCTTTGCCATCAAAATAAAAGCAGTATTCGACCTCATTCGAATCACGACGGGATGTTATTTCGATAAGTTAGAAATAACATCCTTAAGGCTAAGGGCCTTCGTCATCAGAGTAAAAGCAGGATTCGACCTCGTTCTAATCACGATGGGATGTTATTTTGATAAGTTTGAAATAACACCCTTAAGGCTAAGGGTTTGCCATCAAAGTACAAGCCGGATTCAACCTCGTTCGAATCACGAACGGATGTTATTTCGATAAGTTCGAAATAACACCCTTAAGGCTAAGAGCCTTCGCCATCAAAGTAAAAGCAGGATTCGACCTCGTTCGAATCACGATGGGTTGTTATTTCGATAAGTTCGAAATAGTACCCTTAAGGCTAAGGGCATTCTCCATCAAAATAAAAGCACGATTCTTCCTTGTTAGAATCACGAAGGGTTGTTATTTCGATAAGTTCGAAATAACACCCTTAAGGCAAAGGGCCTTCGCCATCAAAATAAAACCAGGATTCGACCTCGTTCGAATCACGACGGGTTGTTATTTCGATAAGTTCGAAATAACACCCTTAAGGATAAGGGCCTTCACCATCATATTAAAAGTAGAATTCGACCTCATTCAAATCACGACGGGATGTTATTTCGATAAGATTGAAATAACACCTTTTAGGCTAAGGGCCTTCGCCATCAAAATAAAAGTAGGATTCGACCTCGTTCGAATCACGACGGGATGTAATTTTGATAAGTTCGAAATAACACCCTTAAGGCTAAGGGCTTTGCCATCAGAGTACAAGCTGGATTAGACCTCGTTCGAATCACGACGTGATGTTATTTCGTTAAGTTCGAAATAACACCCTTAAGGCTAAGGGCCTTCGCCATAAAAATAAAAGTAGGATTCGACCTCGTTCGAATCATGACGGGTTGTTATTTCGATAAGTTCGAAATAACACCCTTAAGGCTAAGGGCCTTCGCCATAAAAATAAAAGCAGGATTCGAACTCGTTCGAATCACGACGAGGATGTTATTTTGATAAGTTTGAAATAACACCCTTAAGACTAAGAGCCTACGCCACCAAAGTAAAAGAAGGATTCGACCTCGTTCTAATCACGGTGGATGTTATTTCGATAAGTTCGAAATAACACCTTTAATGCTAAGGGGATTCGCTATCAAAATAAAAGCAGGATTCGACCTCGTTCGAATCACGACGGGTTGTTATTTCGATAAGTTTGAAATAACACCCTTGAGGCTAAGGGCCTTCTCCATCAGAGTAAAAGCAGGATTCGACCTTATTCAAATCATGACGGGATGTTATTTCGATAAGTTCAAAATAACACCCTTAAGGCTAAGGGCCTTCGCCATCAAAATAAAAGCAGGATTCGACCTTGTTTGAATCACGACGGGATGTTATTTCGATAAATTCGAAATGACATCCTTAAGGCTAAGAGCCTTCGCCATTAAAGTAAAAGCAGGATTCGACCTCGTTCGAATCACGACGGGATGTTATTTCGATAAGTTTGAAATGGCACCCTTAAGGCTAAGGGCCTTCGCCATCAGAGTAAAAGCAAGATTCGACCTCATTCGAATCACGACGGGTTGCTATTTCGACAAGTTAGAAATAACACCCTTAAGGCTAAGGGCCTTCGCCATCAAAATAAAAGAATGATTCGACCTTGTTAGAATCACGACATGTTGTTATTTAGATAAGTTCGAAATAACACCCTTTAGGCTAAGGGCCTTCGCCATCAAAATAAAAGCAGGATTCGACCTCGTTCGAATCATGACGAGTTGTTATTTCGATAAGTTCGAAATAACACCCTTAAGGATAAGGGCCTTCGCCATCAGAGTAAAAGCAGGATTTGACCTCGTTCGAATCACGACGGGATGTTATTTCGATAAGATCGAAGTAACACCCTTTAGGCTAAGGGCCTTCGCCATCAAAATAAAAGCAGGATTCGACCTCGTTCGAATCACGACGGGATGTTATTTCGATAAGTTCGAAATAACACCCTTAAGGCTAAGAGCCTTCGCCATCAAAGTAAAAGTAGGATTCGACCTCGTTCTAATCACGACGGGATGTTATTTTGATAAGTTCAAAATAACACCCTTAACGCTAATGGCCTTCGCCATCAGAGTAAAAGCAGGAGTCGACCTCATTCTAATCACAACGGGTTGTTATTTCGATAAGATCAAAATAATATAGTTAAGGCTAAGGACCTTCGCCATCTAAATAAAAGCAGGATTCGACCTCGTTCGAATCACGATGGGATGTTATTTCGATAAGTTCGAAATAAAATCCTTAAAGCTAAGGGCCTTTGTCATGAGAGTAAAAGCAGTATTTGACCTCGTTCTAATCACGACGGATGTAATTTTGATAAGTTCGAAATAACACCCTTAAGGCTAAGGGCTTCGCCATCAAAGTAAAAGTAGGATTCGACCTCGTTCTAATCACGACGGGATGTTATTTTGATAAGTTCGAAATAACACCCTTAACGCTAATGGCCTTCGCCATCAGAGTAAAAGCAGGAGTCGACCTCGTTCTAATCACAACAGGTTGTTATTTCGATAAGATCAAAATAATACAGTTAAGGTTAAGGACCTTTGCCATCAAAATAAAAGCAGTATTCGACCTCATTCGAATCACGACGGGATGTTATTTCGATAAGTTAGAAATAACATCCTTAAGGCTAAGGGCCTTCGTCATCAGAGTAAAAGCAGGATTCGACCTCGTTCTAATCACGATGGGATGTTATTTTGATAAGTTTGAAATAACACCCTTAAGGCTAAGGGTTTGCCATCAAAGTACAAGCCGGATTCAACCTCGTTCGAATCACGAACGGATGTTATTTCGATAAGTTCGAAATAACACCCTTAAGGCTAAGAGCCTTCGCCATCAAAGTAAAAGCAGGATTCGACCTCGTTCGAATCACGATGGGTTGTTATTTCGATAAGTTCGAAATAGTACCCTTAAGGCTAAGGGCATTCTCCATCAAAATAAAAGCACGATTCTTCCTTGTTAGAATCACGAAGGGTTGTTATTTCGATAAGTTCGAAATAACACCCTTAAGGCAAAGGGCCTTCGCCATCAAAATAAAACCAGGATTCGACCTCGTTCGAATCACGACGGGTTGTTATTTCGATAAGTTCGAAATAACACCCTTAAGGATAAGGGCCTTCACCATCATATTAAAAGTAGAATTCGACCTCATTCAAATCACGACGGGATGTTATTTCGATAAGATTGAAATAACACCTTTTAGGCTAAGGGCCTTCGCCATCAAAATAAAAGTAGGATTCGACCTCGTTCGAATCACGACGGGATGTAATTTTGATAAGTTCGAAATAACACCCTTAAGGCTAAGGGCTTTGCCATCAGAGTACAAGCTGGATTAGACCTCGTTCGAATCACGACGTGATGTTATTTCGTTAAGTTCGAAATAACACCCTTAAGGCTAAGGGCCTTCGCCATAAAAATAAAAGTAGGATTCGACCTCGTTCGAATCATGACGGGTTGTTATTTCGATAAGTTCGAAATAACACCCTTAAGGCTAAGGGCCTTCGCCATAAAAATAAAAGCAGGATTCGAACTCGTTCGAATCACGACGAGGATGTTATTTTGATAAGTTTGAAATAACACCCTTAAGACTAAGAGCCTACGCCACCAAAGTAAAAGAAGGATTCGACCTCGTTCTAATCACGGTGGATGTTATTTCGATAAGTTCGAAATAACACCTTTAATGCTAAGGGGATTCGCTATCAAAATAAAAGCAGGATTCGACCTCGTTCGAATCACGACGGGTTGTTATTTCGATAAGTTTGAAATAACACCCTTGAGGCTAAGGGCCTTCTCCATCAGAGTAAAAGCAGGATTCGACCTTATTCAAATCATGACGGGATGTTATTTCGATAAGTTCAAAATAACACCCTTAAGGCTAAGGGCCTTCGCCATCAAAATAAAAGCAGGATTCGACCTTGTTTGAATCACGACGGGATGTTATTTCGATAAATTCGAAATGACATCCTTAAGGCTAAGAGCCTTCGCCATTAAAGTAAAAGCAGGATTCGACCTCGTTCGAATCACGACGGGATGTTATTTCGATAAGTTTGAAATGGCACCCTTAAGGCTAAGGGCCTTCGCCATCAGAGTAAAAGCAAGATTCGACCTCATTCGAATCACGACGGGTTGCTATTTCGACAAGTTAGAAATAACACCCTTAAGGCTAAGGGCCTTCGCCATCAAAATAAAAGAATGATTCGACCTTGTTAGAATCACGACATGTTGTTATTTAGATAAGTTCGAAATAACACCCTTTAGGCTAAGGGCCTTCGCCATCAAAATAAAAGCAGGATTCGACCTCGTTCGAATCATGACGAGTTGTTATTTCGATAAGTTCGAAATAACACCCTTAAGGATAAGGGCCTTCGCCATCAGAGTAAAAGCAGGATTTGACCTCGTTCGAATCACGACGGGATGTTATTTCGATAAGATCGAAGTAACACCCTTTAGGCTAAGGGCCTTCGCCATCAAAATAAAAGCAGGATTCGACCTCGTTCGAATCACGACGGGATGTTATTTCGATAAGTTCGAAATAACACCCTTAAGGCTAAGAGCCTTCGCCATCAAAGTAAAAGTAGGATTCGACCTCGTTCTAATCACGACGGGATGTTATTTTGATAAGTTCAAAATAACACCCTTAACGCTAATGGCCTTCGCCATCAGAGTAAAAGCAGGAGTCGACCTCATTCTAATCACAACGGGTTGTTATTTCGATAAGATCAAAATAATATAGTTAAGGCTAAGGACCTTCGCCATCTAAATAAAAGCAGGATTCGACCTCGTTCGAATCACGATGGGATGTTATTTCGATAAGTTCGAAATAAAATCCTTAAAGCTAAGGGCCTTTGTCATGAGAGTAAAAGCAGTATTTGACCTCGTTCTAATCACGACGGATGTAATTTTGATAAGTTCGAAATAACACCCTTAAGGCTAAGGGCTTCGCCATCAGAGTACAAGCTGGATTAGACCTCGTTCGAATCACGACGTGATGTTATTTCGTTAATTTCGAAATAACACCCTTAAGGCTAAGGGCCTTCGCCATAAAAATAAAAGTAGGATTCGACCTCGTTCGAATCATGACGGGTTGTTATTTCGATAAGTTCGAAATAACACCCTTAAGGCTAAGGGCCTTCGCCATAAAAATAAAAGCAGGATTTGACCTCGTTCGAATCACGACGAGGATGTTATTTTGATAAGTTTGATATAACACCCTTAAGACTAAGAGCCTACGCCACCAAAGTAAAAGAAGGATTCGACCTCGTTCTAATCACGGTGGATGTTATTTCGATAAGTTCGAAATAACACCTTTAATGCTAAAGGGCTTCGCTATCAAAATAAAAGCAGGATTCGACCTCGTTCGAATCACGACGGGTTGTTATTTCGATAAGTTTGAAATAACACCCTTGAGGCTAAGGGCCTTCTCCATCAGAGTAAAAGCAGGATTCGACCTTATTCAAATCATGACGGGATGTTATTTCGATAAGTTCAAAATAACACCCTTAAGGCTAAGGGCCTTCGCCATCAAAATAAAAGCAGGATTCGACCTTGTTTGAATCACGACGGGATGTTATTTCGATAAATTCGAAATGACATCCTTAAGGCTAAGAGCCTTCGCCATTAAAGTAAAAGCAGGATTCGACCTCGTTCGAATCACGACGGGATGTTATTTCGATAAGTTTGAAATGGCACCCTTAAGGCTAAGGGCCTTCGCCATCAGAGTAAAAGCAAGATTCGACCTCATTCGAATCACGACGGGTTGCTATTTCGACAAGTTAGAAATAACACCCTTAAGGCTAAGGGCCTTCGCCATCAAAATAAAAGAATGATTCGACCTTGTTAGAATCACGACATGTTGTTATTTAGATAAGTTCGAAATAACACCCTTTAGGCTAAGGGCCTTCGCCATCAAAATAAAAGCAGGATTCGACCTCGTTCGAATCATGACGAGTTGTTATTTCGATAAGTTCGAAATAACACCCTTAAGGATAAGGGCCTTCGCCATCAGAGTAAAAGCAGGATTTGACCTCGTTCGAATCACGACGGGATGTTATTTCGATAAGATCGAAGTAACACCCTTTAGGCTAAGGGCCTTCGCCATCAAAATAAAAGCAGGATTCGACCTCGTTCGAATCACGACGGGTTGTTATTTCGATAAGTTCGAAATAACTCCCTTAAGGCTAAGAGCCTTCGCCATCAAAGTAAAAGTAGGATTCGACCTCGTTCTAATCACGACGGGATGTTATTTTGATAAGTTCAAAATAACACCCTTAACGCTAATGGCCTTCGCCATCAGAGTAAAAGCAGGAGTCGACCTCATTCTAATCACAACGGGTTGTTATTTCGATAAGATCAAAATAATATAGTTAAGGCTAAGGACCTTCGCCATCTAAATAAAAGCAGGATTCGACGTCGTTCGAATCACGATGGGATGTTATTTCGATAAGTTCGAAATAACATCCTTAAGGCTAAGGGCCTTTGTCATGAGAGTAAAAGCAGTATTTGACCTCGTTCTAATCACGACGGATGTTATTTTGATAAGTTTGAAATAACACCCTTAAGGCTAAGGGTTTGCCATCAAAGTACAAGCCGGATTCAACCTCGTTCGAATCACGAACGGATGTTATTTCGATAAGTTCGAAATAACACCCTTAAGGCTAAGAGCCTTCGCCATCAAAGTAAAAGAATGATTCGACCTCGTTCGAATCACGACGGGTTGTTATTTCGATAAGTTTGAAATAACACCCTTGAGGCTAAGGGCCTTCGCCATCAAAGTAAAAGTAGGATTCGACCTCGTTCTAATCACGACGGGATGTTATTTTGATAAGTTCAAAACAACACCCTTAACGCTAATGGCCTTCGCCATCAGAGTAAAAGCAGGAGTCGACCTCATTCTAATCACAACGGGTTGTTATTTCGATAAGATCAAAATAATACAGTTAAGGCTAAGGACCTTCGCAATCTAAATAAAAGCAGGATTCGACCTCGTTCGAATCACGATGGGATGTTATTTCGATAAGTTCGAAATAACATCCTTAAGGCTAAGGGCCTTTGTCATGAGAGTAAAAGCAGTATTTGACCTCGTTCTAATCACGACGGGATGTTATTTTGATAAGTTTGAAATAACACCCTTAAGGCTAAGGGTTTGCCATCAAAGTACAAGCCGGATTCAACCTCGTTCGAATCACGAACGGATGTTATTTCGATAAGTTCGAAATAACACCCTTAAGGCTAAGAGCCTTCGCCATCAAAGTAAAAGCATGATTCAACCTCGTTCGAATCACGACGCGTTGTTATTTCGATAAGTTCGAAATAGTACCCTTAAGGCTAAGGGCCTTCTCCATCAAAATAAAAGCACGATTCGACCTTGTTAAAATCACGACGGGTTGTTATTTCGATAAGTTCGAAATAACACCCTTAAGGATAAGGGCCTTCGCTATCATAGTAAAAGCAGAATTCGACCTCATTCAAATCATGACGGGATGTTATTTCGATAAGATTGAAATAACACTCTTTAGGCTAAGGGCCTTCGCAATCAAAATAAAAGTAGGATTCGACCTCGTTCGAATAATGACGGGATGTAATTTTGATAAGTTCAAAATAACAGCCTTAAGGCTAAGGGCTTCGCCATCAGAGTACAAGCCGGATTCAACCTCGTTCGAATCACGACGGGATGTTATTTCAATAAGTTCGAAATAACACCCTTAAGGCTAAGGGACTTCGCCATAAAAATAAAAGCAGGGTTCGACCTCATTCGAATCATGACGGGTTGTTATTTCGATAAGTTCGAAATAACACCCTTAAGGCTAAGGGCCTTCGCCATAAAAACAAAAGCAGGATTCGACCTCGTTCGAATCACGACGAGGATGTTATTTTGATAAGTTTGAAATAACACCCTTAAGACTAAGAGCCTACGCCACCAAAGTAAAAGAAGGATTCGACCTCGTTCTAATCACGGTGGATGTTATTTTGATAAGTTCGAAATAACACCTTTAAGGCTAAGGGGCTTCGCCATCAAAATAAAAGCAGGATTCGACCTCGTTCGAATCACGACGGGTTGTTATTTCGATAAGTTTGAAATAACACCCTTGAGGCTAAGGGCCTTCGCCATCAAAGTAAAAGTAGGATTCGACCTCGTTCTAATCACGATGGGATGTTATTTTGATAAGTTCAAAATAACACCCTTAACGCTAATGGCCTTCGCCATCAGAGTAAAAGCAGGAGTCGACCTCGTTCTAATCACGACGGGATGTTATTTTGATAAGTTCAAAATAACACCCTTAACGCTAATGGCCTTCGCTATCAGAGTAAAAGCAGGAGTCGACCTCATTCTAATCACAACGGGTTGTTATTTCGATAAGATCAAAATAATATAGTTAAGGATAAGGACCTTCGCCATCTAAATAAAAGCAGGATTCGACGTCGTTCGAATCACGATGGGATGTTATTTCGATAAGTTCGAAATAACATCCTTAAGGCTAAGGGCCTTTGTCATGAGAGTAAAAGCAGTATTTGACCTCGTTCTAATCACGATGGGATGTTATTTCGATAAGTTTGAAATAACACCCTTAAGGCTAAGAGCCTTCTCCATCAAAGTAAAAGTAGGATTCGACCTCGTTCTAATCACGACGGGATGTTATTTTGATAAGTTCAAAATAACACCCTTAACGCTAATGGCCTTCGCCATCAGAGTAAAAGCAGGAGTCGACCTCGTTCAAATCACAACGGGTTGTTATTTCGATAAGATCAAAATAATACAGTTAAGGCTAAGGACCTTCGCCATCAAAATAAAAGCAGGATTCGACCTCTTTCGAATCACGACGGGATGTTATTTCAATAATACAGTTAAGGCTAAGGACCTTCGCCATAAAAACAAAAGCAGGATTCGACCTCGTTCGAATCACGACGAGGATGTTATTTTGATAAGTTTGAAATAACACCCTTAAGACTAAGAGCCTACGCCACCAAAGTAAAAGAAGGATTCGACCTCGTTCTAATCACGGTGGATGTTATTTTGATAAGTTCGAAATAACACCTTTAAGGCTAAGGGGCTTCGCCATCAAAATAAAAGCAGGATTCGACCTCGTTCGAATCACGACGGGTTGTTATTTCGATAAGTTTGAAATAACACCCTTGAGGCTAAGGGCCTTCGCCATCAAAGTAAAAGTAGGATTCGACCTCGTTCTAATCACGATGGGATGTTATTTTGATAAGTTCAAAATAACACCCTTAACGCTAATGGCCTTCGCCATCAGAGTAAAAGCAGGAGTCGACCTCGTTCTAATCACGACGGGATGTTATTTTGATAAGTTCAAAATAACACCCTTAACGCTAATGGCCTTCGCTATCAGAGTAAAAGCAGGAGTCGACCTCATTCTAATCACAACGGGTTGTTATTTCGATAAGATCAAAATAATATAGTTAAGGATAAGGACCTTCGCCATCTAAATAAAAGCAGGATTCGACGTCGTTCGAATCACGATGGGATGTTATTTCGATAAGTTCGAAATAACATCCTTAAGGCTAAGGGCCTTTGTCATGAGAGTAAAAGCAGTATTTGACCTCGTTCTAATCACGATGGGATGTTATTTCGATAAGTTCGAAATAACACCCTTAAGGCTAAGAGCCTTCTCCATCAAAGTAAAAGTAGGATTCGACCTCGTTCTAATCACGACGGGATGTTATTTTGATAAGTTCAAAATAACACCCTTAACGCTAATGGCCTTCGCCATCAGAGTAAAAGCAGGAGTCGACCTCGTTCAAATCACAACGGGTTGTTATTTCGATAAGATCAAAATAATACAGTTAAGGCTAAGGACCTTCGCCATCAAAATAAAAGCAGGATTCGACCTCTTTCGAATCACGACGGGATGTTATTTCAATAATACAGTTAAGGCTAAGGACCTTCGCCATCAAAATAAAAGCAGGATTCGACCTCTTTCGAATCACGACGGGATGTTATTTCGATAAGTTCGAAATAACATCCTTAAGGCTAAGGGCCTTTGTCATGAGAGTAAAAGCAGTATTTGACCCCGTTCTAATCACGACGGGATGTTATTTTGATAAGTTTGAAATAACACCCTTAAGGCTAAGGGTTTTGCCATCAAAGTACAAGCCGTATTCAACCTCATTCGAATCACGAACGGATGTTATTTCGATAAGTTTGAAATAACACCCTTAAGGCTAAGAGCCTTCGCCATCAAAGTAAAATCAGGATTCGACCTAGTTCGAATCACGCCGGGTTGTTATTTCGATAAGTTTGAAATAGTACCCTTAAGGCTAAGGGCCTTCTCCATCAAAATAAAATCACGATTCGACCTTGTTAGAATCACGACGGGTTGTTATTTCGATAAGTTCGAAATAACACCCTTAAGGATAAGGGCCTTTGCTATCATAGTAAAAGCAAAATTTGACCTCATTCAAATCACGACGGGATGTTATTTCGATAAGATTGAAATAACACCCTTTAGGCTAAGGGCCTTCGCCATCAAAATAAAAGTAGGATTCGACCTCGTTCGAATCATGACGGGATGTAATTTTGATAAGTTCGAAATAACAGCCTTAAGGCTAAGGGCTTCGCCATCAGAGTACAAGCCGGATTCGACCTCGTTCGAATCACGACGGGATGTTATTTCGATAAGTTCGAAATAACACCCTTAAGGCTAAGGGACTTCGCCATAAAAATAAAAGCAGGATTCGACCTCATTCGAATCATGACGGGTTGTTATTTCGATAAGTTCGAAATAACACCCTTAAGGCTAAGGGCCTTCGCCATAAAAACAAAAGCAGGATTCGACCTCGTTCGAATCACGACGAGGATGTTATTTTGATAAGTTTGAAATAACACCCTTAAGACTAAGAACCTACGCCACCAAAGTAAAAGAAGGATTCGACCTCGTTCTAATCACGGTGGATGTTATTTTGATAAGTTCGAAATAACACCTTTAAGGCTAAGGGGCTTCGCCATCAAAATAAAAGCAGGATTCGACCTCGTTCGAATCACGACGGGTTGTTATTTCGATAAGCTTGAAATAACACCCTTAAGGATAAGGGCCTTCGCCATCAGAGTAAAAGAAGGATTTGACCTCGTTCGAATCACGACGGGATGTTATTTCTATAAGATCGAAGTAACACTCTTTAGGCTAAGGGCCTTCGCCATCAAAATAAAAGCAGGATTCGACCTCGTTCTAATCACGACGGGATGTTATTTCGATAAGTTCGAAATAACACCCTTAAGGCTAAGAGCCTTCGCCATCAAAGTAAAAGTGGGATTCGACCTCGTTCTAATCACGACGGGATGTTATTTTGATAAGTTCAAAATAACACCCTTAACGCTAATGGCCTTCGCTATCAGAGTAAAAGCAGGAGTCGACCTCGTTCTAATCACAACAGGTTGTTATTTCTATAAGATCAAAATAATACAGTTAAGGCTAAGGACCTTCGCCATCAAAATAAAAGCAGGATTCGACCTCATTCGAATCACGACGGGATGTTATTTCGATAAGTTAGAAATAACATCCTTAAGGCTAAGGGCCTTCGTCATCTGAGTAAAAGCAGGATTCGACCTCGTTCTAATCACGACGGGATGTTATTTTGATAAGTTTGAAATAACACCCTTTAGGCTAATGGTTTTGCCATCAAAGTACAAGCCGGATTCAACCTCGTTCGAATCACGACGGGATGTAATTTTGATTAGTTCGAAATAACACCCTTAAGGCTAAGGGCTTCGCCATCAGAGTACAAGCTGGATTCGACCTCGTTCGAATCACGACGGGATGTTATTTCGTTAAGTTCGAAATAACACCCTTAAGGCTAAGGGCCTTCGCCATAAAAATAAAAGTAGGATTCGACCTCTTTCGAATCATGACGGGTTGTTATTTCGATAAGTTCGAAATAACACCCTTAAGGCTAAGGGCCTTCGCCATAAAAATAAAAGCAGGATTCGACCTCGTTCGAATCACGACGAGGATGATATTTTGATAAGTTTGAAATAAGACCTTTAAGACTAAGAGTCTACGCCACCAAAGTAAAAGAAGGATTCGACCTCGTTCTAATCACGGTGGATGTTATTTTGATAAGTTCGAAATAACACCTTTAAGGCTAAGGGGCTTCGCTATCAAAATAAAAGCAGGATTCGACCTCGTTCGAATCACGACGGGTTGTTATTTCGATAAGTTTGAAATAACACCCTTGAGGCTAAGGGCCTTCTCCATCAGAGTAAAAGCAGGATTCGACCTTATTCAAATCATGACGGGATGTTATTTCGATAAGTTCAAAATAACACCCTTAAGGCTAAGGGCCTTCACCATCAAAATAAAAGCAGGATTCGACCTTGTTCGAATCACGACGGGATGTTATTTCAATAAATTCGAAATGACATCCTTAAGTCTAAGAGCCTTCGCCATTAAAGTGATTCGACCTCGTTCGAATCACGACGGGATGTTATTTCGATAAGTTTGAAATGGCACCCTTAAGGCTAAGGGCCTTCGCCATCAGAGTAAAACCAAGATTCGACCTCATTCAAATCACGACGGGTTGTTATTTCGACAAGTTCGAAATAACACCCTTAAGGCTAAGGGCCTTCGCCATCAAAATAAAAGAACGATTCGACCTTGTTAGAATCACGACGGGATGTTATTTCGATAAATCGAAGTAACACCCTTTAGGCTAAGGGCCTTCGCCATCAAAATAAAAGTAGGATTCGACCTCGTTCGAATCACGACGGGATGTTATTTCGATAAGTTCGAAATAACACCCTTAAGGCTAACAGCCTTCGCCATCAAAGTAAAAGTAGGATTCGACCTCGTTCGAATCACGATGGGATGTTATTTTGATAAGTTCAAAATAACACCCTTAACGCTAATGGCCTTCGCCATCAGAGTAAAAGCAGGAGTCGACCTCGTTCTAATCACAACGGGTTGTTATTTCGATAAGATCAAAATAATACAGTTATGGCTAAGGACCTTCACCATCAAAATAAAAGCAGGATTCGACCTCGTTCGAATCACGATGGGATGTTATTTCGATAAGTTTGAAATAACATCCTTAAGGCTAAGGGCTTTCGTCATCAGAGTAAAAGCAAGATTCGACCTCGTTCTAATCACGACGGGATGTTATTTTTATAAGTTTGAAATAACACCATTAAGGCTAATGGTTTTGCCATCAAAGTACAAGCCGGATTCAACCTCGTTCGAATCATGAATGGATGTTATTTCGATAAGTTCGAAATAACACCCTTAAGGCTAAGAGCCTTCCCCATCAAAGTAAAAGCAGGATTCGACCTCGTTCGAATCACGACGGGTTGTTATTTCGATAAGTTCGAAATAGTACCCTTAAGGCTAAGGGCCTTCTCCATCAAAATAAAAGCACGATTCTACCTTGTTAGAATCACGAAGGGTTGTTATTTCGATAAGTTCGAAATAACACCCTTAAGGCAAAGGGCCTTCGCCATCAAAATAAAACCAGGATTCGACCTCGTTCGAATCACGACGGGTTGTTATTTCGATAAGTTCGAAATAACACCCTTAAGGATAAGGGCCTTTGCCATCATAGAAAAGCAGAATTCTACCTTATTCAAATCACGACGGGATGTTATTTCGATAAGATTGAAATAACACCCTTTAGGCTAAGGGCCTTCGTCATGAGAGTAAAAGCAGGATTTGACCTCGTTCTAATCACGACGGGATGTTATTTTGATAAGTTTGAAATAACACCCTTAAGGCTAAGGGTTTTGCCATCAAAGTACAAGCCAGATTCAACCTCGTTCGAATCACGAACGGATGTTATTACGATAAGTTCGAAATAACACCTTTAAGGCTAAGGGGCTTCGCTATCAAAATAAAAGCAGGATTCGACCTCGTTCGAATCACGACGGGTTATTATTTCGATAAGTTTGAAATAACACCCTTGAGGCTAAGGGAAGCATGATTCGACCTTATTCGAATCATGACGGGATGTTATTACGATAAGTTCAAAATAACACCCTTAAGGCTAAGGGCTTTCGCCATCAAAATAAAAGCAGGATTCGACCTTGTTCGAATCACGACGGGATGTTATTTCGATAAATTCGAAATGACATCCTTAAGGCTAAGAGCCTTCGCCATTAAAGTAAAAGCAGGATTCGACCTCGTTCGAATCACGACGGGATGTTATTTCGATAAGTTTGAAATGGCACCCTTAAGGCTAAGGGCCTTCGCCATCAGAGTAAAAGCAAGATTCGACCTCATTCGAATCACGACGGGTTGTTATTTTGACAAGTTCGAAATAACACCCTTAAGGCTAAGGGCCTTCGCCATCAAAATAAAAGAACGATTAGACCTTGTTATAATCACGAAATGTTGTTATTTCGATAAGTTCGAAATAACACCCTTTAGGCTAAGGGCCTTCGCCATCAAAATAAAAGCAGGATTCGACCTCGTTCGAATCATGACGAGTTGTTATTTCGATAAGTTCGAAATAACACCCTTAAGGATAAGGGCCTTCGCCATCAGAGTAAAAGCAGGATTTGACCTCGTTCGAATCACGACAGGATGTTATTTCGATAAGATCGAAGTAACACCCTTTAGGCTAAGGGCCTTCGCCATCAAAATAAAAGCAGGATTCGCCCTCGTTCGAATCACGACGGGATGTTATTTCGATAAGTTCGAAATAACACCCTTAAGGCTAAGAGCCTTCGCAGTCAAAGTAAAAGTAGGATTCGACCTCGTTCTAATCACGACGGGATGTTATTTTGATAAGTTCAAAATAACACCCATAACGCAAATGGCCTTCGCCATCAGAGTAAAAGCAGGAGTCGACCTCGTTCTAATCACAACGGGTTGTTATTTCCATAAGATCAAAATAATACAGTTAAGGCTAAGGACCTTCGCCATCAATATAAAAGCAGGATTTGACCTCGTTCGAATCACGACGGGATGTTATTTCGATAAGTTCGAAATAACACCCTTAAGGCTAAGAGCCTTCGCAGTCAAAGTAAAAGTAGGATTCGACCTCGTTCTAATCACGACGGGATGTTATTTTGATAAGTTCAAAATAACACCCATAACGCTAATGGCCTTCGCCATCAGAGTAAAAGCAGGAGTCGACCTCGTTCTAATCACAACGGGTTGTTATTTCCATAAGATCAAAATAATACAGTTAAGGCTAAGGACCTTCGCCATCAAAATAAAAGCAGGATTTGACCTCGTTCGAATCACGATGGGATGTTATTTCGATAAGTTCGAAATAACATCCTTAAGGCTTAAGGGCCTTTGTCATGAGAATAAAAGCAGTATTTGACCTCGTTCTAATCACGACGGGATGCTATTTTGATAAGTTCGAAATAACACCCTTAAGGCTAAGGGGATTCGCCATCAGTGTAAAAGTAGGATTCAACCTTGTTCGAATCATGACAGGATGTTATTTCGATAAGTTTGAAATAACACCCTTAAGGCTAAGAGCCTTCGCCATCAAAATAAAAGCAGGATTCGACCTCGTTCGAATCACGACGGGTTGTTATTTCGATATGTTCGAAATAGTACCCTTAAGGCTAAGGGCCTTCTCCATCAAAATAAAAGCACGATTCGACCTTGTTAGAATCACGACGGGTTGTTATTTTGATAAGTTCAAAATAACACCCTTAAGGATAAGGGCCTTCGCTATCATAGTAAAAGAAGAATTCGACCTCATTCAAATCACGACGGGATGTTATTTCGATAAGATTGAAATAACACCCTTTAGGCTAAGGGCCTTTTCCATCAAAATAAAAGTAGGATTCGACCTCGTTCGAATCATGACGGGATGTAATTTTGATAAGTTCGAAATAACAGCCTTAAGGCTAAGGGCTTCGCCATCAGAGTACAAGCCGGATTCGACCTCGTTCGAATCACGACGGGATGTTATTTCGATAAGTTCGAAATAACACCCTTAAGGCTAAGGGACTTCGCCATAAAAATAAAAGTAGGATTCGACCTCGTTCGAATCATGACGGGTTGTTATTTCGATAAGTTCGAAATAACACCCTTAAGGCTAAGGGCCTTCCCATAAAAACAAAAGCAGGATTCGACCTCGTTCGAATCACGACGAGGATGTTATTTTGATAAGTTTGAAATAACACCCTTAAGACTAAGAACCTACGCCACCAAAGTAAAAGAAGGATTCGACCTCGTTCTAATCACGGTGGATGTTATTTTGATAAGTTCGAAATAACACCTTTAAGGCTAAGGGGCTTCGCCATCAAAATAAAAGCAGGATTCGACCTCGTTCGAATCACGACGGGTTGTTATTTCGATAAGTTTGAAATAACACCCTTGAGGCTAAGGGCCTTCGCCATCAAAATAAAAGCAGTATTCGACCTTGTTCGAATCATGACGAGGGTGTTATTTTGATAAGTTTGAAATAACACCCTTAAGACTAAGAGCGTACGCCACCAAAGTAAAAGAAGGATTCGGCCTCGTTCTAATCACGGTGGATGTTGTTTTGATAAGTTCGAAATAACACCTTTAAGGCTAAGGGGCTTCGCCATCAAAATAAAAGCAGGATTCGACCTCGTTCGAAACATGATGGGGTGTTATTTCGAAAAGTTAAAAATAACACCCTTAAGGCTAAGGGCCTTCGCCATCAAAATAAAAGTAGGATTCGACCTTGTTCGAATCACGACGGGATGTTATTTCGATAAATTCGAAATAACATCCTTAAGGCTAAGAGCCTTCGCCATTAAAGTAAAAGCAGGACTCGACCTCGTTCGAATCACGACGGGATATTATTTTAATATCTTCGAAATAATACCCTTAAGGCTAAGAGCCTTCGCTATCAAAGTAAAAGCAGGATTCGACCTTGTTCGAATCATGACTGGATGTTATTTTGATAAGTTCGAAATGACACCCTTAAGGCTAAAGGCCTTCTCCATCAGAGTAAAAGCAGGATTTGACCTTGTTAGAATCACGACGAGTTGTTTATTTTGATAAGTTCGAAATAACACACTTAAGGCTTAGGGGATTCGCCATCAGTGTAAAAGTAGGATTCAACCTTGTTCGAATAATGATAGGATGTTATTTCGATAAGTTTGAAATAACACCCTTGAGGCTAGGAGCCTTCTCCATCAGAGTAAAAGCAGGATTCCACCTCATTCGAATCACGACGGGATGTTATTTCGATAAGTTAGAAATAACACTGTTAAGGCTAAGAGCCTTCGCTATCAAAGTAAAAGCAGGATTCGACCTTGTTCGAATCATGACGGGATGTTATTTTGATAAGTTCGAAATGACACCCTTAAGGCTAAGGGCCTTCGTCATCAGAGTAAAAGCAGGATTTCACCTTGTTAGAATCATGACGAGTTATTATTTTGATAAGTTTGAAATAACACCCTTAAGACTAAGAGCCTACGCCACCAAAGTAAAAGAAGGATTCGACCTCGTTCGAATCACGGTGGATGTTATTTTGATAAGTTCGAAATAACACCTTTAAGGCTAAGGGGCTTCGCCATCAAAATAAAAGCAGGATTCGGCCTCGTTCGAATCACGACGGGTTGTTATTTCGATAAGTTTGAAATAACACCCTTGAGGCTAAGGGCCTTCTCTATCAGAGTAAAAGCAGGATTCGACCTTATTCGAATCATGACGGGATGTTATTTCGATAAGTTCGAAATAACACCCTTAAGGCTAAGAGCCTTCGCCATCAAAATAAAAGCAGGATTCGACTTTGTTCGAATCACGACGGGATGTTATTTCGATAAATTCGAAATAACATTCTTAAGGCTAAGAGCCTTCGCCTTTAAAGTAAAAGCAGGATTCGACCTCGTTCGAATCACGACAGGATGTTATTTTGATAAGTTCGAATTAATACCCTTAAGGCTAAGGGCCTTCGCCATCAGAGTAAAAGCAGGATTCGAACTCGTTCGAATCACGACAGGATTTTTTTTCGATAAGTTCGAAATAACACCCTTACGACTAAGGGCCTTCTCCATAAAAATAAGAACAGGATTCGTACTCGTTGGAATCATGACGGGATGTTATTTCGATAAGTTAGAAATAACACCGTTAAGGCTAAGAGCCTTCGCTATCAAAGTAAAAGCAGGATTCGACCTTGTTCGAATCATGACGGGATGTTATTTTGATAAGTTCGAAATGACACCCTTAAGGCTAAGGGCCTTCGCCATCAGAGTAAAAGCAGGATTTGACCTTGTTAGAATCACGACGAGTTGTTATTTTGATAAGTTCGAAATAACACCCTTAAGGCTAAGGGGATTCGCCATCAATGTAAAAGTAGGATTCAACCTTGTTCGAATCATGACAGGATGTTATTTCGATAAGTTTGAAATAACACCCTTGAGGCTAGGAGCCTTCTCCATCAGAGTAAAAGCAGGATTCCACCTCATTCGAATCATGACGGGATGTTATTTCGATAAGTTCGAAATAACACCCTTAAAGCTAAGAGCCTTCTCCATCAAAGTAAAAGCAGGATTCGACCTTGTTCGAATCATGACGGGATGTTATTTTGATAAGTTCGAAATGACACCCTTAAGGCTAAGGGCCTTCGCCATCAGAGTAAAAGCAGGATTTGACCTTGTTAGAATCATGACGAGTTATTATTTTGATAAGTTCGAAATAACACCCTCAAGGCTAAGAGGATTCGCCATCAAAGTAAAAGGAGGATTCGACCTCGTTCGAATCACGACGGGATGTTATTTCGATAAGTTTGAAATGGCACCCTTAAGGCTAAGAGCCTTCACAATCAGAGTAAAAGTAGGATTCGACCTCGTTCGAATCACGACGGGTTGTTATTTCGATAAGTTCAAAATAACACCCTTAAGGCTAAGGGCCTTCGCTATCAAAATAAAAGCACGATTCGACCTCAGTCGAATCACGACAGGATGTTATTTCGATAAGTTCGAAATAACACCCTTAAAGCTAAGAGCCTTCGCCATCAAAGTAAAAGGAGGATTCGACCTCGTTCGAATCACGACAGGATGTTATTTTGATAAGTTCAAAATAACACCCTTAACGCTAAAGGCCTTCGCCATCAGAGTAAAAGCAGGATTCGACCTCGTTCTAATCACAACGGGTTGTTATTTCGATAAGATCAAAATAATACACTTAAGGCTAAGGACCTTCGCCATCAAAATAAAAGCAGTATTCAACCTCGTTCGAATCACGATGGGATGTTATTTTGATAAGTTCGAAATAACATCCTTAAGACTAAGGGCCTTCGTCATCATAGTAAAAGCAAGATTCGACCTCGTTCTAATCACGACAGGATGTTATTTTGACAAGTTCGAAATTACACCCTTAAGGCAAAGGGCTTCGCCATCAAAGTACAAGCCGCATTCGACCTCGTTCGAATCACGATGGGTTGTTATTTCGATAAGTTCGAAATAACACCCTTAAGGCTAAGGGCCTTCGCCATAAAAATAAAAGCAGGATTCAACCTCGTTCGAATCACGACGAGGATGTTATTTTGATAAGTTTGAAATAACACCCTTAAGACTAAGAGCCTACGCCACCAAAGTAAAAGCAGGATTCAACCTCGTTCGAATCATGACGAGGATGTTATTTTGATAAGTTTGAAATAACACATTTAAGGCTAAGAGCCTACGCCACCAATGTAAAAGCAGGATTCGACCTCGTTCGAATCACGGCGGATGTTATTACGATAAGTTCGAAATAATGCATTTATGGCTAAGGTCCTTTGCCATCAGAGTAAAAGCATGATTCGACCTCGTTCGAATCACGACGGGATGTTATTTCGATAAGTTCGAAATAACACCCTTAAGGCTAAGGGCCTTCGCCATCAAAATAAAAGCAGGATTCGACCTCGTTCGAATCAAGACGGGATGTTATTTAGATAAGTTCGAAATAACATCCTTAAGGCTAAGAGCCTACGCCATTAAAGTAAAAGCAGGATTCGACCTCGTTCGAATCATGGCGGGATGTTATTTTGATAAGTTTGAAATAATACCCATAAGGCTAAGGGCCTTCGCCATCAGAGTAAAAGCAGGATTCGAACTCGTTCGAATCACGACAGGATATTATTTCGATAGGTTCGAAATAACACCCTTACAGCTAAGGGCCTTCGCCATAAAAAAACATGCAGGATTCGACCTCGTTCGAATCACAACGGGATGTTATTTCGATAAGTTAGAAATAACACCGTTAAGGCTAAGAGCCTTCGCTATCAGGGTAAAAGCAGGATTCGACCTTGTTCGAACCATGATGAGATGTTATTTTGATAAGTTCGAAATGACACCCTTAAGGCTAAGGGCCTTCGCCATTAGAGTAAAGGTAGGATTCGACATTGTTCGAATCATGACGGGATGTTATTTTGATAAGTTCGAAATGACACCCTTAAGGCTAAGGGCCTTCGCCATCAGAGTAAAAGCAGGATTTGACCTTGTTAGAATCATGACGAGTTATTATTTTGATAAGTTCGAAATAACACCCTCAAGGCTAAGAGAATTCACAATCAAAGTAAAAGCAGGATTCGACCTCGTTCATATCACGACGGGTTGTTATTTCGATAAGTTAGAAATGACACCCTTAAGGCTAAGGGCCTTCGCCATTAGAGTAAAAGTAGGATTTGACCTTGTTAGAATCATGACGAGTTATTATTTTGATAAGTTCGAAATAACACCCTCAAGGCTAAGAGGATTCGCCATCAAAGTAAAATCAGGATTTGACCTCGTTCGAATCACGACAGGTTGTTATTTTGATATGTTTGAAATTACACCCTTGAGGCTAGGAGCCTTCTCCATAAGAGAAAAAGCAGGATTCCACCTCATTCGAATCATGACGGGATGTTATTTCGATAAGTTAGAAATAACACCGTTAAGGCTAAGAGTCTTCGCTATCAAAGTAAAAGCAGGATTCGACCTCGTTCGAATCACGACGGGTTGTTATTTTGATAAGTTCAAAATAACACCCTTAAGGCTAAGGGCATTCGCCATCAAAAATAAAAGAAGGATTCGACCTCATTCGAATCACGACGGGATGTTATTTCGATAAGTTCGAAATAATACCCTTAAGGCTAAGAGCCTTCGCCATTAAAGTAAAAGCAGGATTTGACCTCGTTAGAATCACGACGGGATGTTATTTTGATAAGTTCGAAATAATACCCTTAAGGCTAAGGGCCTTCACCATCAGAGTAAAAGCAGGATTCGAACTCGTTCGAATCACGGCAGGATTTTATTTCGATAAGTTCGAACTAACACCCTTACGGCTAAGGGCCTTTGCCATAAAAAAACATGCAGGATTCAACCTCGTTCGAATCACGACGGGATGTTATTTTGATAAGTTAAAAATAACACCGTTAAGGCTAAGAGCCTTCGCTATCAGAGTAAAAGCAGGATTCGACCTTGTTCGAACCATGACGGGATGTTATATTGATAAGTTCGAAATGACACCCTTAAGGCTAAGGGCCTTCGCCATTATAGTAAAAGTAGGATTCGACCTTGTTTGAATCATGACGGCATGTTATTTTGATAAGTTCGAAATGACACGCTTAAGGCTAAGGGCCTTCGCCATCAGTGTAAAAGCAGGATTTGACCTTGTTAGAATCATGACGAGTTATTATTTTGATAAGTTCGAAATAACACCCTCAAGGCTAAAAGGATTCGCCATCAAAGTAAAAGCAGGATTCGACCTCGTTCGAATCACGACGGTTTGTTATTTCGATAAGTTTGAAATTACACCCTTGAGGCTAGGAGCCTTCTCCATCAGAGTAAAAGCAGGATTCCACCTCATTCGAATCACGATGGGATGTTATTTTGAAAAGTTAGAAATAACACCGTTAAGGCTAAGGGCCTTCACCATCAGAGTAAAAGCAGGATTCAAACTCATTCGCATCACGACATGATTTTATTTCTATAAGTTCGAAATAACACCCTTAAAGCTAAGAGCCTTCAAGATCAAAATAATACAGTTAAGGCTAAGGACCTTCGCCATCAAAATAAAAGCAGGATTTGACCTCGTTCGAATCACGATGGGATGTTATTTCGATAAGTTCGAAATAACATCCTTAAGGCTTAAGGGCCTTTGTCATGAGAATAAAAGCAGTATTTGACCTCGTTCTAATCACGACGGGATGCTATTTTGATAAGTTCGAAATAACACCCTTAAGGCTAAGGGGATTCGCCATCAGTGTAAAAGTAGGATTCAACCTTGTTCGAATCATGACAGGATGTTATTTCGATAAGTTTGAAATAACACCCTTAAGGCTAAGAGCCTTCGCCATCAAAGTAAAAGCAGGATTCGACCTCGTTCGAATCACGACGGGTTGTTATTTCGATAAGTTCGAAATAGTACCCTTAAGGCTAAGGGCCTTCTCCATCAAAATAAAAGCACGATTCGACCTTGTTAGAATCACGACGGGTTGTTATTTTGATAAGTTCAAAATAACACCCTTAAGGATAAGGGCCTTCGCTATCATAGTAAAAGAAGAATTCGACCTCATTCAAATCACGACGGGATGTTATTTCGATAAGATTGAAATAACACCCTTTAGGCTAAGGGCCTTTGCCATCAAAATAAAAGTAGGATTCGACCTCGTTCGAATCATGACGGGATGTAATTTTGATAAGTTCGAAATAACAGCCTTAAGGCTAAGGGCTTCGCCATCAGAGTACAAGCCGGATTCGACCTCGTTCGAATCACAACGGGATGTTATTTCGATAAGTTCGAAATAACACCCTTAAGGCTAAGGGACTTCGCCATAAAAATAAAAGTAGGATTCGACCTCGTTCGAATCATGACGGGTTGTTATTTCGATAAGTTCGAAATAACACCCTTAAGGCTAAGGGCCTTCGCCATAAAAACAAAAGCAGGATTCGACCTCGTTCGAATCACGACGAGGATGTTATTTTGATAAGTTTGAAATAACACCCTTAAGACTAAGAACCTACGCCACCAAAGTAAAAGAAGGATTCGACCTCGTTCTAATCACGGTGGATGTTATTTTGATAAGTTCGAAATAACACCTTTAAGGCTAAGGGGCTTCGCCATCAAAATAAAAGCAGGATTCGACCTCGTTCGAATCACGACGGGTTGTTATTTCGATAAGTTTGAAATAACACCCTTGAGGCTAAGGGCCTTCGCCATCAAAATAAAAGCAGTATTCGACTTTGTTCGAATCATGACGAGGGTGTTATTTTGATAAGTTTGAAATAACACCCTTAAGACTAAGAGCGTACGCCACCAAAGTAAAAGAAGGATTCGACCTCGTTCTAATCACGGTGGATGTTGTTTTAATAAGTTCGAAATAACACCTTTAAGGCTAAGGGGCTTCGCCATCAAAATAAAAGCAGGATTCGACCTCGTTCGAAACATGATGGGGTGTTATTTCGAAAAGTTAAAAATAACACCCTTAAGGCTAAGGGCCTTCGCCATCAAAATAAAAGTAGGATTCGACCTTGTTCGAATCACGACGGGATGTTATTTCGATAAATTCGAAATAACATCCTTAAGGCTAAGAGCCTTCGCCATTAAAGTAAAAGCAGGACTCGACCTCGTTCGAATCACGACGGGATATTATTTTAATATCTTCGAAATAATACCCTTAAGGCTAAGAGCCTTCGCTATCAAAGTAAAAGCAGGATTCGACCTTGTTCGAATCATGACTGGATGTTATTTTGATAAGTTCGAAATGACACCCTTAAGGCTAAAGGCCTTCTCCATCAGAGTAAAAGCAGGATTTGACCTTGTTAGAATCACGACGAGTTGTTATTTTGATAAGTTCGAAATAACACACTTAAGGCTTAGGGGATTCGCCATCAGTGTAAAAGTAGGATTCAACCTTGTTCGAATAATGATAGGATGTTATTTCGATAAGTTTGAAATAACACCCTTGAGGCTAGGAGCCTTCTCCATCAGAGTAAAAGCAGGATTCCACCTCATTCGAATCACGACGGGATGTTATTTCGATAAGTTAGAAATAACACTGTTAAGGCTAAGAGCCTTCGCTATCAAAGTAAAAGCAGGATTCGACCTTGTTCGAATCATGACGGGATGTTATTTTGATAAGTTCGAAATGACACCCTTAAGGCTAAGTGCCTTCTCCATCAGAGTAAGAGCAGGATTTCACCTTGTTAGAATCATGACGAGTTATAATTTTGATAAGTTTGAAATAACACCCTTAAGACTAAGAGCCTACGCCACCAAAGTAAAAGAAGGATTCGACCTCGTTCGAATCACGGTGGATGTTATTTTGATAAGTTCGAAATAACACCTTTAAGGCTAAGGGGCTTCGCCATCAAAATAAAAGCAGGATTCGGCCTCGTTCGAATCACGACGGGTTGTTATTTCGATAAGTTTGAAATAACACCCTTGAGGCTAAGGGCCTTCTCTATCAGAGTAAAAGCAGGATTCGACCTTATTCGAATCATGACGGGATGTTATTTCGATAAGTTCGAAATAACACCCTTAAGGCTAAGAGCCTTCGCCATCAAAATAAAAGCAGGATTCGACTTTGTTCGAATCACGACGGGATGTTATTTCGATAAATTCGAAATAACATTCTTAAAACTAAGAGCCTTCGCCATTAAAGTAAAAGCAGGATTCGACCTCGTTCGAATCACGACAGGATGTTATTTTGATAAGTTCGAATTAATACCCTTAAGGCTAAGGGCCTTCGCCATCAGAGTAAAAGCAGGATTCGAACTCGTTCGAATCACGACAGGATTTTTTTTCGATAAGTTCGAAATAACACCCTTACGACTAAGGGCCTTCTCCATAAAAATAAGAACAGGATTCGTACTCGTTGGAATCACGACGGGATGTTATTTCGATAAGTTAGAAATAACACCGTTAAGGCTAAGAGCCTTCGCTATCAAAGTAAAAGCAGGATTCGACCTTGTTCGAATCATGACGGGATGTTATTTTGATAAGTTCGAAATGACACCCTTAAGGCTAAGGGCCTTCGCCATCAGAGTAAAAGCAGGATTTGACCTTGTTAGAATCACGACGAGTTGTTATTTTGATAAGTTCGAAATAACACCCTTAAGGCTAAGGGGATTCGCCATCAATGTAAAAGTAGGATTCAACCTTGTTCGAATCATGACAGGATGTTATTTCGATAAGTTTGAAATAACACCCTTGAGGCTAGGAGCCTTCTCCATCAGAGTAAAAGCAGGATTCCACCTCATTCGAATCATGACGGGATGTTATTTCGATAAGTTCGAAATAACACCCTTAAAGCTAAGAGCCTTCTCCATCAAAGTAAAAGCAGGATTCGACCTTGTTCGAATCATGACGGGATGTTATTTTGATAAGTTCGAAATGACACCCTTAAGGCTAAGGGCCTTCGCCATCAGAGTAAAAGCAGGATTTGACCTTGTTAGAATCATGACGAGTTATTATTTTGATAAGTTCGAAATAACACCCTCAAGGCTAAGAGGATTCGCCATCAAAGTAAAAGGAGGATTCGACCTCGTTCGAATCACGACGGGATGTTATTTCGATAAGTTTGAAATGGCACCCTTAAGGCTAAGAGCCTTCACAATCAGAGTAAAAGTAGGATTCGACCTCGTTCGAATCACGACGGGTTGTTATTTCGATAAGTTCAAAATAACACCCTTAAGGCTAAGGGCCTTCGCTATCAAAATAAAAGCACGATTCGACCTCATTCGAATCACGACAGGATGTTATTTCGATAAGTTCGAAATAACACCCTTAAAGCTAAGAGCCTTCGCCATCAAAGTAAAAGGAGGATTCGACCTCGTTCGAATCACGACAGGATGTTATTTTGATAAGTTCAAAATAACACCCTTAACGCTAAAGGCCTTCGCCATCAGAGTAAAAGCAGGATTCGACCTCGTTCTAATCACAACGGGTTGTTATTTCGATAAGATCAAAATAATACACTTAAGGCTAAGGACCTTCGCCATCAAAATAAAAGCAGTATTCAACCTCGTTCGAATCACGACGGGATGTTATTTTGATAAGTTCGAAATAACATCCTTGAGACTAAGGGCCTTCGTCATCATAGTAAAAGCAAGATTCGACCTCGTTCTAATCACGACAGGATGTTATTTTGACAAGTTCGAAATTACACCCTTAAGGCTAAGGGCTTCGCCATCAAAGTACAAGCCGCATTCGACCTCGTTCGAATCACGATGGGTTGTTATTTCGATAAGTTCGAAATAACACCCTTAAGGCTAAGGGCCTTCGCCATAAAAATAAAAGCAGGATTCAACCTCGTTCGAATCACGACGAGGATGTTATTTTGATAAGTTTGAAATAACACCCTTAAGACTAAGAGCCTACGCCACCAAAGTAAAAGCAGGATTCAACCTCGTTCGAATCACGACGAGGATGTTATTTTGATAAGTTTGAAATAACACATTTAAGGCTAAGAGCCTACGCCACCAAAGTAAAAGCAGGATTCGGCCTCGTTCGAATCACGGCGGATGTTATTACGATAAGTTCGAAATAATGCATTTATGGCTAAGGTCCTTTGCCATCAGAGTAAAAGCATGATTCGACCTCGTTCGAATCACGACGGGATGTTATTTCGATAAGTTCGAAATAACACCCTTAAGGCTAAGGGCCTTCGCCATCAAAATAAAAGCAGGATTCGACCTCGTTCGAATCAAGACGGGATGTTATTTAGATAAGTTCGAAATAACATCCTTAAGGCTAAGAGCCTACGCCATTAAAGTAAAAGCAGGATTCGACCTCGTTCGAATCATGGCGGGATGTTATTTTGATAAGTTTGAAATAATACCCATAAGGCTAAGGGCCTTCGCCATCAGAGTAAAAGCAGGATTCGAACTCGTTCGAATCACGACAGGATATTATTTCGATAGGTTCGAAATAACACCCTTACAGCTAAGGGCCTTCGCCATAAAAAAACATGCAGGATTCGACCTCGTTCGAATCACAACGGGATGTTATTTCGATAAGTTAGAAATAACACCGTTAAGGCTAAGAGCCTTCGCTATCAGGGTAAAAGCAGGATTCGACCTTGTTCGAACCATGATGAGATGTTATTTTGATAAGTTCGAAATGACACCCTTAAGGCTAAGGGCCTTCGCCATTAGAGTAAAGGTAGGATTCGACATTGTTCGAATCATGACGGGATGTTATTTTGATAAGTTCGAAATGACACCCTTAAGGCTAAGGGCCTTCGCCATCAGAGTAAAAGCAGGATTTGACCTTGTTAGAATCATGACGAGTTATTATTTTGATAAGTTTGAAATAACACCCTCAAGGCTAAGAGAATTCACAATCAAAGTAAAAGCAGGATTCGACCTCGTTCATATCACGACGGGTTGTTATTTCGATAAGTTAGAAATGACACCCTTAAGGCTAAGGGCCTTCGCCATTAGAGTAAAAGTAGGATTTGACCTTGTTAGAATCATGACGAGTTATTATTTTGATAAGTTCGAAATAACACCCTCAAGGCTAAGAGGATTCGCCATCAAAGTAAAATCAGGATTCGACCTCGTTCGAATCACGACAGGTTGTTATTTTGATATGTTTGAAATTACACCCTTGAGGCTAGGAGCCTTCTCCATCAGAGAAAAAGCAGGATTCCACCTCATTCGAATCATGACGGGATGCTATTTCGATAAGTTAGAAATAACACCGTTAAGGCTAAGAGCCTTCGCTATCAAAGTAAAAGCAGGATTCGACCTCGTTCGAATCACGACGGGTTGTTATTTTGATAAGTTCAAAAAAACACCCTTAAGGCTAAGGGCATTCGCCATCAAAAATAAAAGAAGGATTCGACCTCATTCGAATCACGACGGGATGTTATTTCGATAAGTTCGAAATAATACCCTTAAGGCTAAGAGCCTTCGCCATTAAAGTAAAAGCAGGATTTGACCTCGTTAGAATCACGACGGGATGTTATTTTGATAAGTTCGAAATAATACCCTTAAGGCTAAGGGCCTTCACCATCAGAGTAAAAGCAGGATTCGAACTCGTTCGAATCACGGCAGGATTTTATTTCGATAAGTTCGAACTAACACCCTTACGGCTAAGGGCCTTTGCCATAAAAAAACATGCAGGATTCAACCTCGTTCGAATCACGACGGGATGTTATTTTGATAAGTTAAAAATAACACCGTTAAGGCTAAGAGCCTTCGCTATCAGAGTAAAAGCAGGATTCGACCTTGTTCGAACCATGACGGGATGTTATATTGATAAGTTCGAAATGACACCCTTAAGGCTAAGGGCCTTCGCCATTATAGTAAAAGTAGGATTCGACCTTGTTTGAATCATGACGGGATGTTATTTTGATAAGTTCGAAATGACACGCTTAAGGCTAAGGGCCTTCGCCATCAGTGTAAAAGCAGGATTTGACCTTGTTAGAATCATGACGAGTTATTATTTTGATAAGTTCGAAATAACACCCTCAAGGCTAAAAGGATTCGCCATCAAAGTAAAAGCAGGATTCGACCTCGTTCGAATCACGACGGTTTGTTATTTCGATAAGTTTGAAATTACACCCTTGAGGCTAGGAGCCTTCTCCATCAGAGTAAAAGCAGGATTCCACCTCATTCGAATCACGATGGGATGTTATTTTGAAAAGTTAGAAATAACACCGTTAAGGCTAAGGGCCTTCACCATCAGAGTAAAAGCAGGATTCAAACTCATTCGCATCACGACATGATTTTATTTCTATAAGTTCGAAATAACACCCTTAAAGCTAAGAGCCTTTGCCATCAAAGTAAAAGCAGGATTCGACCTCGTTCGAATCACGACGGGATGTTATTTTGATAAGTTCAAAATAACACCCTTAACGCTAAAGGCCTTCGCCATCAGAGTAAAAGCAGTATTCGACCTCGTTCTAATCACAACGGGTTGTTATTTCGATAAGATCAAAATAATACACTTAAGGCTAAGGACCTTTGCCATCAAAATAAAAGCAGTATTCAACCTCGTTCGAATCACGACGGGATGTTATTTCGATAAGTTCGAAATAACATCCTTAAGGCTAAGGGCCTTCGTCATCATAGTAAAAGCAGGATTTGACCTCGTTCTAATCACGAAGGGATGTTATTTTGATAAGTTCGAAATTACACCCTTAAGGTTAAGGGCTTCGCCATCAAAGTACAAGCTGGATTCGACCTCGTTCGAATCACGACGGGATGTTATTTCGATAAATTCAAAATAACACCCTTAAGGCTAAGAGCCTTCGCCACCAAAGTAAAACCAGGATTCGAAATCGATCGAATCACGGCGGATGTTATTTCGATAAGTTCGAAATAACGCATTTATGGCTAAGGGCCTTCGCCATCAGAGTAAAAGCATGATTCGACCTCGTTCGAATCACGACGGGATGTTATTTCGATATGTTCGAAATAACGCATTTATGGCTAAGGGCCTTCGCCATCAGAGTAAAAGCATGATTCGACCTCGTTCGAATCACGATGGGATGTTATTTCGATAAGTTTGAAATAACACCATTAAGGCTAAGGGCCTTTGCCATCAAAATAAAAGCAGGATTCGACCTCGTTTTAATCAAGACGGGATGTTAGTTAGATAAGTTCGAAATAACATCCTTAAGGCTAAGAGCCTACGCCATTAAAGTAAAAGCAGGATTCGACCTCGTTCGAATCATGACGGGATGTTATTTTGATAAGTTCGAAATAATACCCATAAGGCTTAGGGCCTTCGCCATCAGAGTAAAAGCAGGATTCGAACTCGTTCGATACGTCTTAGGGCCTTAGCCTTAAGGGCCTTCGCCATAAAAATAAAAGCAGAATTCGACCTCGTTCGAATCACGACGGGATGGTATTTCGATAAGTACGAAATGACACCCTTAAGGCTAAGGGCCTTTGCCATCAGAGTAAAAGCAGGATTTGACCTTGTTAGAATCGCGACGGGTTGTTATTTCGATAAGTTCGAAATAATACCCTTAAGGCTAAGGGGCTTCGCCATCAGAGTAAAAGAAGGATTCGACCTCGTTCGAATCATGACAGGATGTTATTTCGATAAGTTAGAAATAACACCGTTAAAGCTAAGAGACTTCGCCATCAAAGCAAAAGAAGGATTCGACCTTGTTCGAATCACTACGGGATGTTATTCCGATAAGTTTGAAATGGCACCCTTAAGACTAAGGGCCTTCGCCATCAGAGTAAAAGCAGGATTCGACCTCGTTCGAATCATGACAGGATGTTATTTCGATAAGTTAGAAATAGAACCGTTAAGGCTAAGAGCCTTCGCTATCAAAGTAAAAGCAGGATTTGACCTTGTCCGAATCACGACGGGATGTTATTTCGATAAGTTTGAAATGGCACCCTTAAGGCTAAGAGCCTTCGCCATCAGAGTAAAAGCAGGATTCGACCTCGTTCGAATCACGACGGGTTGTTATTTTTATAAGTTTGAAATAACACCCTTAAGGCTAAGGGCCTTCGCCATAAAAATAAAAGCAGGATTCGACCTCGTTCGGATCACGATGGGTTGTTATTTCGATAAGTTCGAAATAACAACCTTAAGGATAAGGGCCTTTGCCATCAGAGTAAAAGCAGGATTCGACCTCGTTCGAATCACGGCGGATGTTATTTCGATAAGTTCGAAATAATACCCATAAGGCTAAGGGCCTTCGCCATAAAAATAAAAGCAGGATTCGACCTCGTTCGAATCACGACGAGGATGTTATTTTTATAAGTTCAAAATAACACCCTTAACGCTAAAAGCCTTCGCCATCAGAGTAAAAGCAGGATTTGACCTCGTTCTAATCACAACGGGTTGTTATTTCGATAAGATCAAAATAATACACTTAAGGCTAAGGACCTTCGCCATCAATATAAAAGCAGGATTCGACCTCGTTCGAATCACGACAGGATGTTATTTCGATAAGTTCGAAATAACAACCTTAAGGCTAAGGGACTTCGTCATCAGAGTAAAAGCAGGATTCAAACTCGTTCTAATCACGACGGGATGTTATTTTGATAATTTCGAAATAACACCCTCAAGGCTAAGGGCTTCGCCATCAAAGTACAAGCCGGATTCGACCTCGTTCGAATCACGACGGGATGTTATTTTGATATATTCGAAATAACACCCTTAAGGCTAAGAGTCTTTTCCATCAAAGTAAAAGAAGGATTCGACCTCGTTCGAATCACGACGTGTTGTTATTTCTATAAGTTCGAAATAACACCCTTAAGGCTAAGGGCCTTCGCCATAAAAATAAAAGCAGGATTCGACCTCGTTCGAATCACGACGAGGATGTTATTTTGATAAGTTCGAAATAACACCCTTAAGACTAAGAGCCTATGCCACCAAGGTAAAAGCAGGAGTCGACCTCGTTCGAATCACGGCGGATGTTATTTCGATAAGTTCGAAATAACACATTTAAGGCTAAGGGCCTTCGCCATCAAAATAAAAGCAGGATTCAACCTCGTTCGAATCACGACGGGATGTTTTTTCGATAAGTTCGAAATAACATCCTTAAGGCTAAGAGCGTTCGCCATTAAAGTAAAAGAAGGATTCGACCTCGTTCGAATCACGACGGGATGTTATTTTGATAAGTTAGAAATAACACCGTTAAGGCTAAGAGCCTTCGCTATCAAAGTAAAAGCAGAATTCGACCTCGTTCGAATCACGATGAGATGTAATTTCGATAAGTTGAAATGACACACTTAAGGCTAAGGGCCTTTGCCATCAGAGTAAAAGCAGGATTTGACCTTGTTAGAATCACGACGGGTTGTTATTTCGATAAGTTCAAAATAATACCCTTAAGGCTAAGGGGCTTCGCCATCAGTGTAAAAGTAGGATTCGACCTCGTTCGAATCATGACAGGATGTTATTTAGATAAGTTAGAAATAACACCGTTAAGGCTAAGAGCCTTCGCTATAAAAGTAAAAGCAGGATTCGACCTTGTTCGAATCACGATGGGATATTATTTGGATAAGTTTGAAATGGAACCCTTAAGGCTAAGAGCCTTCGCCATCAGAGTAAAAGCAGGATTCGACCTCGTTCGAATCATGACAGGATGTCATTTCGATAAGTTAGAAATAACACCGTTAAGGCTAAGATCCTTCGCTATCCAAGTAAAAGCAGGATTCGACCTTGTTCGAATCATGACGGGATGTTATTTCGATAAGTTTGAAATGGCACCCTTAAGGCTAAGGGCCTTCGCCATCAGAGTAAAAGCAGGATTCGACCTCGTTCTAATCATGACAGGATGTTATTTCGATAAGTTAGAAATAACACCGTTAAGTCTAAGAACCTTCGCTATCAAAGTAAAAGCAGGATTCGACCTTGTTCGAATCACGACGGGATGTTATTTCGATAAGTTTGAAATGGCACCCTTAAGGCTAAGGGCCTTCGCCATCAGAGTAAAAGCAGGATTCGACCTCGTTCGAATCACGACGGGTTGTTATATCGATAATTTCGAAATAACACCCTTAAGGCTAAGAGCCTTCACCATCAAAGTAAAAACAGGATTCGACCTCGTTCGAATCACGATGGGTTGTTATTTCGATAAGTTCGAAATAACACCCTTAAGGCTAAGGGCCTTTGCCATAAAAATAAAATTAGGATTCGACCTCGTTCGAATAACGACGAGGATGTTATTTTGATAAGTTTGAAATAACACCCTTAACGCTAAAAGCCTTCGCCATCAGAGTAAAAGCAGGATTTGACCTCGTTCTAATCACAACGGGTTGTTATTTCGATAAGATCAAAATAATACACTTAAGGCTAAGGACCTTCGCCATCAATATAAAAGCAGGATTCGACCTCGTTCGAATCACGACAGGATGTTATTTCGATAAGTTCGAAATAACAACCTTAAGGCTAAGGGACTTCGTCATCAGAGTAAAAGCAGGATTCAAACTCGTTCTAATCACGACGGGATGTTATTTTGATAATTTCGAAATAACACCCTCAAGGCTAAGGGCTTCGCCATCAAAGTACAAGCCGGATTCGACCTCGTTCGAATCACGACGGGATGTTATTTTGATATATTCGAAATAACACCCTTAAGGCTAAGAGTCTTTTCCATCAAAGTAAAAGAAGGATTCGACCTCGTTCGAATCACGACGGGTTGTTATTTCTATAAGTTCGAAATAACACCCTTAAGGCTAAGGGCCTTCGCCATAAAAATAAAAGCAGGATTCGACCTCGTTCGAATCACGACGAGGATGTTATTTTTATAAGTTCGAAATAACACCCTTAAGACTAAGAGCCTATGCCACCAAGGTAAAAGCAGGATTCGACCTCGTTCGAATCACGGCGGATGTTATTTCGATAAGTTCGAAATAACACATTTAAGGCTAAGGGCCTTCGCCATCAAAATAAAAGCAGGATTCAACCTCGTTCGAATCACGACGGGATGTTTTTTTCGATAAGTTCGAAATAACATCCTTAAGGCTAAGAGCGTTCGCCATTAAAGTAAAAGAAGGATTCGACCTCGTTCGAATCACGACGGGATGTTATTTTGATAAGTTAGAAATAACACCGTTAAGGCTAAGACCCTTCGCTATCAAAGTAAAAGCAGAATTCGACCTCGTTCTAATCACGATGAGATGTAATTTCGATAAGTTGAAATGACATACTTAAGGCTAAGGGCCTTTGCCATCAGAGTAAAAGCAGGATTTGACCTTGTTAGAATCACGACTGGTTGTTATTTCGATAAGTTCGAAATAATACCCTTAAGGTTAAGGGGCTTCGCCATCAGTGTAAAAGTAGGATTCGACCTCGTTCGAATCATGACAGGATGTTATTTAGATAAGTTAGAAATAACACCGTTAAGGCTAAGAGCCTTCGCTATCAAAGTAAAAGCAGGATTCGACCTTGTTCGAATCACGATGGGATATTATTTGGATAAGTTTGAAATGGAACCCTTAAGTCTAATGGCCTTCGCCATCAGAGTAAAAGCAGGATTCGACCTCGTTCGAATCATGACAGGATGTCATTTCGATAAGTTAGAAATAACACCGTTAAGGCTAAGATCCTTCGCTATCCAAGAAAAAGGAGGATTCGACCTTGTTCGAATCATGACGGGATGTTATTTCGATAAGTTTGAAATGGCACCCTTAAGGCTAAGGGCCTTCTCCATCAGAGTAAAAGCAGGATTCGACCTCGTTCGAATCATGACAGGATGTTATTTCGATAAGTTAGAAATAACACCGTTAAGTCTAAGAACCTTCGCTATCAAAGTAAAAGCAGGATTCGACCTTGTTCGAATCACGACGGGATGTTATTTCGATAAGTTTGAAATGGCACCCTTAAGGCTAAGGGCCTTCGCCATCAGAGTAAAAGCAGGATTCGACCTCGTTCGAATCACGACGGGTTGTTATATCGATAATTTCGAAATAACACCCTTAAGGCTAAGAGCCTTCACCATCAAAGTAAAAACAGGATTCGACCTCGTTCGAATCACGATGGGTTGTTATTTCGATAAGTTCGAAATAACACCCTTAAGGCTAAGGGCCTTTGCCATAAAAATAAAATCAGGATTCGAACTCGTTCGAATCATGACAGGATATTATTTCGATAGGTTCGAAATAACACCCTTACGTATAAGGGCCTTCGCCATAAAAATAAAAGCAAAATTCGACCTCGTTCGAATCACGACGGGATGGTATTTCGATATGTTCGAAATGACACCATTAAGGCTAAGGGCCTTTGCCATCAGAGTAAAAGCAGGATTTGACCTTGTTAGAATCACGACAGGTTGTTATTTCGATAAATTCGAAATAACACCCTTAAGGCTAAGGGCCTTCGCCATCAAAATAAAAGCAGGATTCGACCTTGTTCGAATCAAGACGTGATGTTATTTAGATAAGTTCGAAATAACATCCTTAAGGCTAAGAGCCTACGCCATTAAAGTAAAAGCAGGATTCGACCTCGTTCGAATCATGACGGGATGTTATTTTGATAAGTTCGAAATAATACCCATAAGGCTAAGGGCCTTCGCCATCAGAGTAAAAGCAGGATTCGAACTCGTTCGAATCACGACAGGATATTATTTCGATAGGTTCGAAATAACACCCTTACGTATAAGGGCCTTCGCCATAAAAATAAAAGCAAAATTCGACCTCGTTCGAATCACGACGGGATGGTATTTCGATATGTTCGAAATGACACCATTAAGGCTAAGGGCCTTTGCCATCAGAGTAAAAGCAGGATTTGACCTTGTTAGAATCACGACAGGTTGTTATTTCGATAAGTTCGAAATAATACCCTTAAGCCTAAGGGGCTTCGCCATCAGAGTAAAAGTAGGATTCGACCTCGTTCGAATCATGACAGGATGTTATTTCGATAAGTTAGAAATAACACCGTTAAATCTAAGAGCCTTCGCTATCAAAGCAAAAGAATGATTCGACCTTGTTCGAAACACAACGGGATGTTATTTCGATAAGTTTGAAATGGCACCCTTAAGGCTAAGGGCCTTCGCCATCAGAGTAAAAGCAAGAGGATTCGACCTCGTTCGAATCATGACAGGATGTTATTTCGATAAGTTAGAAATAACACCGTTAAGTCTAAGAACCTTCGCTATCAAAGTAAAAGCAGGATTCGACCTTGTTCGAATCACGACGGGATGTTATTTCGATAAGTTTGAAATGGCACCCTTAAGGCTAAGGGCCTTCGCCATCAGAGTAAAAGCAGGATTCGACCTCGTTCGAATCACGACGGGTTGTTATATCGATAATTTCGAAATAACACCCTTAAGGCTAAGAGCCTTCACCATCAAAGTAAAAACAGGATTCGACCTCGTTCGAATCACGATGGGTTGTTATTTCGATAAGTTCGAAATAACACCCTTAAGGCTAAGGGCCTTTGCCATAAAAATAAAATCAGGATTCGAACTCGTTCGAATCATGACAGGATATTATTTCGATAGGTTCGAAATAACACCCTTACGTATAAGGGCCTTCGCCATAAAAATAAAAGCAAAATTCGACCTCGTTCGAATCACGACGGGATGGTATTTCGATATGTTCGAAATGACACCATTAAGGCTAAGGGCCTTTGCCATCAGAGTAAAAGCAGGATTTGACCTTGTTAGAATCACGACAGGTTGTTATTTCGATAAATTCGAAATAACACCCTTAAGGCTAAGGGCCTTCGCCATCAAAATAAAAGCAGGATTCGACCTTGTTCGAATCAAGACGTGATGTTATTTAGATAAGTTCGAAATAACATCCTTAAGGCTAAGAGCCTACGCCATTAAAGTAAAAGCAGGATTCGACCTCGTTCGAATCATGACGGGATGTTATTTTGATAAGTTCGAAATAATACCCATAAGGCTAAGGGCCTTCGCCATCAGAGTAAAAGCAGGATTCGAACTCGTTCGAATCACGACAGGATATTATTTCGATAGGTTCGAAATAACACCCTTACGTATAAGGGCCTTCGCCATAAAAATAAAAGCAAAATTCGACCTCGTTCGAATCACGACGGGATGGTATTTCGATATGTTCGAAATGACACCATTAAGGCTAAGGGCCTTTGCCATCAGAGTAAAAGCAGGATTTGACCTTGTTAGAATCACGACAGGTTGTTATTTCGATAAGTTCGAAATAATACCCTTAAGCCTAAGGGGCTTCGCCCTCAGAGTAAAAGTAGGATTCGACCTCGTTCGAATCATGACAGGATGTTATTTCGATAAGTTAGAAATAACACCGTTAAATCTAAGAGCCTTCGCTATCAAAGCAAAAGAATGATTCGACCTTGTTCGAAACACAACGGGATGTTATTTCGATAAGTTTGAAATGGCACCCTTAAGGCTAAGGGCCTTCGCCATCAGAGTAAAAGCAAGATTCGACCTCGGTCGAATCATGACAGGATGTTATTTCGATAAGTTAGAAATAACACCGTTAAGTCTAAGAACCTTCGCTATCAAAGTAAAAGCAGGATTCGACCTTGTTCGAATCACGACGGGATGTTATTTCGATAAGTTTGAAATGGCACCCTTAAGGCTAAGGGCCTTCGCCATCAGAGTAAAAGCAGGATTCGACCTCGTTCGAATCACGACGGGTTGTTATATCGATAATTTCGAAATAACACCCTTAAGGCTAAGAGCCTTCACCATCAAAGTAAAAACAGGATTCGACCTCGTTCGAATCACGATGGGTTGTTATTTCGATAAGTTCGAAATAACACCCTTAAGGCTAAGGGCCTTTGCCATAAAAATAAAATCAGGATTCGACCTCGTTCGAATCACGACGAGGATGTTATTTTGATAAGTTTGAAATAACACCCTTAAGACTAAGAGCCTACGCCACCAAAGTAAAAGTAGGGCCTTCGCCATCAGAGTAAAAGCAGGATTCGAACTCGTTCGATACGTCTTAGGGCCTTAGCCTTAAGGGCCTTCGCCATAAAAATAAAAGCAGAATTCGACCTCGTTCGAATCACGACGGGATGGTATTTCGATAAGTACGAAATGACACCCTTAAGGCTAAGGGCCTTTGCCATCAGAGTAAAAGCAGGATTTGACCTTGTTAGAATCGCGACGGGTTGTTATTTCGATAAGTTCGAAATAATACCCTTAAGGCTAAGGGGCTTCGCCATCAGAGTAAAAGTAGGATTCGACCTCGTTCGAATTATGACAGGATGTTATTTCGATAAGTTAGAAATAACACCGTTAAATCTAAGAGCCTTCGCTATCAAAGCAAAAGAATGATTCGACCTTGTTCGAATCACGACGGGATGTTATTTCGATAAGTTTGAAATGGCACCCTTAAGGCTAAGGGCCTTCGCCATCATAGTATAAGTAGGATTCGACCTCTTTCGAATCATGACAGGATGTTATTTCGATAAGTTAGAAATAACACCGTTAAGGCTAAGAGCCTTCGCTATCAAAGTAAAAGCAGGATTTGACCTTGTCCGAATCACGACGGGATGTTATTTCGATAAGTTTGAAATGGCACCCTTAAGGCTAAGGGCCTTCGCCATCAGAGTAAAAGCAGGATTCGACCTCGTTCGAATCACGACGGGTTGTTATTTTGATAAGTTCGAAATAACACCCTTAAGGCTAAGGGCCTTCGCCATAATTATAAAAGCAGGATTCGACCTCGTTCGAATCACGACGGGTTGTTATTTCGATAAGTTCGAAATAACACCCTTAAGGATAAGGGCATTCGCCATCAGAGTAAAAACAGGATTTGACCTCGTTCGAATCACGGCAGATGTTATTTCGATAAGTTCAAAATAATACCCATAAAGCTAAGGGCCTTCACCATCAGAGTAAAAGTAGGATTCGAACTCGTTCGAATCCCGACAGGATTTTATTACGATAAGTTCGAAATAACACCCTTAAGGCTAAGGGCCTTCGCCATAAAAATAAAATCAGGATTCGACCTCGTTCGAATCACGACGAGGATGTTATTTTGATAAGTTCAAAATAACAACCTTAACGCTAAAAGCCTTCGCCATCAGAGTAAAAGCAGGATTCGACCTCGTTCTAATCACAACGGGTTGTTATTTCGATAAGATCAAAATAATACACTTAAGGCTAAGGACCTTCTCCATCAAAATAAAAGCAAGATTCGACCTCGTTCGAATCATGACAGGATGTTATTTCGATAAGTTCGAAATAACAACCTTAAGGCTAAGGGACTTCGTCATCAGAGTAAAAGCAGGATTCGAACTCGTTCTAATCACGACGGGATGTTATTTTGATAAGTTCGAAATAACACCCTCAAGGCTAAGGGCTTCGCAATCAAAGTACAAGCCGGATTCGACCTCGTTTGAATCACGACGGGATGTTATTTTGATATATTCGAAATAACACCCTTAAGGCTAAGAGCCTTTGCCATCAAAGTAAAAGAATGATTCGACCTTGTTCGAATCACGACGGGATGTTATTTCGATAAGTTCGAAATAACACCCTTAAGGCTAAGGGCCTTCGCCATAAAAATAAAAGCAGGATTCGACCTCGTTCGAATCACGACGAGGATGTTATTTTGATAAGTTCGAAATAACACCCTTAAGACTAAGAGCCTATGCCACCAAGGTAAAAGCAGGATTCGACCTCGTTCGAATCACGGCGGATGTTATTTCGATAAGTTCGAAATAACACATTTAAGGCTAAGGGCCTTCGCCATCAAAATAAAAGCAGGATTCAACCTCGTTCGAATCACGACGGGATGTTATTTCGATAAGTTCGAAATAACATCCTTAAGGCTAAGAGCGTTCGCCATTAAAGTAAATGCAGGATTCGACCTCGTTCGAATCACGATGGGATATTATTTGTATAAGTTTGAAATGGCACCCTTAAGGCTAAGGGCCTTCGCCATCAAAATAAAAGCAGGATTCGACCTTGTTCGAATCAAGACGGGATGTTATTTAGATAAGTTCGAAATAACATCCTTAAGGCTAAGAGCCTACGCCATTAAAGTAAAAGCAGGATTCGACCTCGTTCGAATCATGACGGGATGTTATTTTGATAAGTTCGAAATAATACCCATAAGGCTAAGGGCCTTCGCCATCAGAGTAAAAGCAGGATTCGAACTCGTTCGAATCACGACAGGATATTATTTCGATAGGTTCGAAATAACACCCTTACGTATAACGGCTTTCGCCATAAAAATAAAAGCAGAATTCGACCTCGTTCGAATCACGACGGGATGGTATTTCGATAAGTTCGAAATGACACCCTTAAGGCTAAGGGCCTTTGCCATCAGAGCAAAAGCAGGATTTGACCTTGTTAGAATCACGACAGGTTGTTATTTCGATAAGTTCGAAATAATACCCTTAAGGCTAAGGGGCTTCGCCATCAGAGTAAAAGTAGGATTCGACCTCGTTCGAATCATGACAGGATGTTATTTTGATAAGTTAGAAATAACACCGTTAAATCTAAGAGCCTTCGCTATCAAAGCAAAAGAATGATTTGACCTTGTTCGAATCACGACGGGATGTTATTTCGATAAGTTTGAAATGGCACCCTTAAGGCTAAGGGCCTTCGCCATCAGAGTAAAAGCAGGATTCGACCTCTTTCGAATCTTGACAGGATGTTATTTCGATAAGTTAGAAATAACACCGTTAAGGCTAAGAGCCTTCGCTATCAAAGTAAAAGCAGGATTTGACCTTGTCCGAATCACGACGGGATGTTATTTCGATAAGTTTGAAATGGCACCCTTAAGGCTAAGGGCCTTCGCCATCAGAGTAAAAGCAGGATTCGACCTCGTTCGAATCACGACGGGTTGTTATTTTGATAAGTTCGAAATAACACCCTTAAGGCTAAGGGCCTTCGCCATAATTATAAAAGCAGGATTCGACCTCGTTCGAATCACGACGGGTTGTTATTTCGATAAGTTCGAAATAACACCCTTAAGGATAAGGGCATTCGCCATCAGAGTAAAAGCAGGATTTGACCTCGTTCGAATCACGGCAGATGTTATTTCGATAAGTTCAAAATAATACCCATAAAGCTAAGGGCCTTCACCATCAGAGTAAAAGTAGGATTCGAACTCGTTCGAATCCCGACAGGATTTTATTACGATAAGTTCGAAATAACACCCTTAAGGCTAAGGGCCTTCGCCATAAAAATAAAACCAGGATTCGACCTCGTTCGAATCACGACGAGGATGTTATTTTGATAAGTTTGAAATAACAACCTTAACGCTAAAAGCCTTCGCCATCAGAGTAAAAGCAGGATTCGACTTCGTTCTAATCACAACGGGTTGTTATTTCGATAAGATCAAAATAATACACTTAAGGCTAAGGACCTTCTCCATCAAAATAAAAGCAAGATTCGACCTCGTTCGAATCATGACAGGATGTTATTTCGATAAGTTCGAAATAACAACCTTAAGGCTAAGGGACTTCGTCATCAGAGTAAAAGCAGGATTCGAACTCGTTCTAATCACGACGGGATGTTATTTTGATAAGTTCGAAATAACACCCTCAAGGCTAAGGGCTTCGCAATCAAAGTACAAGCCGGATTCGACCTCGTTTGAATCACGACGGGATGTTATTTTGATATATTCGAAATAACACCCTTAAGGCTAAGAGCCTTTGCCATATAAGTAAAAGAAGGATTCGACCTCGTTCGAATCACAACGGGTTGTTATTTCGATAAGTTCGAAATAACACCCTTAAGGCTAAGGGCCTTCGCCATAAAAATAAAAGCAGGATTCGACCTCGTTCGAATCACGACGAGGATGTTATTTTGATAAGTTCGAAATAACACCCTTAAGACTAAGAGCCTATGCCACCAAGGTAAAAGCAGGATTCGACCTCGTTCGAATCACGGCGGATGTTATTTCGATAAGTTCGAAATAACACATTTAAGGCTAAGGGCCTTCGCCATCAAAATAAAAGCAGGATTCAACCTCGTTCGAATCACGACGGGATGTTATTTCGATAAGTTCGAAATAACATCCTTAAGGCTAAGAGCGTTCGCCATTAAAGTAAAAGCAGGATTCGACCTCGTTCGAATCACGATGGGATATTATTTGTATAAGTTTGAAATGGCACCCTTAAGGCTAAGGGCCTTCGCCATCAAAATAAAAGCAGGATTCGACCTTGTTCGAATCAAGACGGGATGTTATTTAGATAAGTTCGAAATAACATCCTTAAGGCTAAGAGCCTACGCCATTAAAGTACAACCAGGATTCGACCTCGTTCGAATCATGACGGGATGTTATTTTGATAAGTTCGAAATAATACCCATAAGGCTAAGGGCCTTCGCCATCAGAGTAAAAGCAGGATTCGAACTCGTTCGAATCACGACAGGATATTATTTCGATAGGTTCGAAATAACACCCTTACGTATAAGGGCCTTTCGCCATAAAAATAAAAGCAGAATTCGACCTCGTTCGAATCACGACGGGATGGTATTTCGATAAGTTCGAAATGACACCCTTAAGGCTAAGGGCCTTTGCCATCAGAACAAAAGCAGGATTTGACCTTGTTAGAATCACGACGGGTTGTTATTTCGATAAGTTCGAAATAATACCCTTAAGGCTAAGGGGCTTCGCCATCAGAGTAAAAGTAGGATTCGACCTCGTTCGAATCATGACAGGATGTTATTTTGATAAGTTAGAAATAACACCGTTAAATCTAAGAGCCTTCGCTATCAAAGCAAAAGAATGATTCGACCTTGTTCGAATCACGACGGGATGTTATTTCGATAAGTTTGAAATGGCACCCTTAAGGCTAAGGGCCTTCGCCATCAGAGTAAAAGCAGGATTCGACCTCTTTCGAATCATGACAGGATGTTATTTCGATAAGTTAGAAATAACACCGTAAAGGCTAAGAGCCTTCGCTATCAAAGTAAAAGCAGGATTTGACCTTGTCCGAATCACGACGGGATGTTATTTCGATAAGTTTGAAATGGCACCCTTAAGGCTAAGGGCCTTCGCCATCAGAGTAAAAGCAGGATTCGACCTCGTTCGAATCACGACGGGTTGTTATTTTGATAAGTTCGAAATAACACCCTTAAGGCTAAGGGCCTTCGCCATAATTATAAAAGCAGGATTCGACCTCATTCGAATCACGACGGGTTGTTATTTCGATAAGTTCGAAATAACACCCTTAAGGATAAGGGCATTCGCCATCAGAGTAAAAGCAGGATTTGACCTCGTTCGAATCACGGCGGATGTTATTTCGATAAGTTCAAAATAATACCCATAAGGCTAAGGGCCTTCACCATCAGAGTAAAAGAAGGATTCGAACTCGTTCGAATTCCGACAGGATTTTATTTCGATAAGTTCGAAATAACACCCTTAAGGCTAAGGGCCTTCGCCATAAAAATAAAACCAGGATTCGACCTCGTTCGAATCACGACGAGGATGTTATTTTGATAAGTTTGAAATAACAACCTTAACGCTAAAAGCCTTCGCCATCAGAGTAAAAGCAGGATTCGACTTCGTTCTAATCACAACGGGTTATTATTTCGATAAGATCAAAATAATACACTTAAGGCTAAGGACCTTCTCCATCAAAATAAAAGCAAGATTCGACCTCGTTCGAATCATGACAGGATGTTATTTCGATAAGTTCGAAATAACAACCTTAAGGCTAAGGGACTTCGTCATCAGAGTAAAAGCAGGATTCGAACTCGTTCTAATTAGGACGGGATGTTATTTTGATAAGTTCGAAATAACACCCTCAAGGCTAAGGGCTTCGCAATCAAAGTACAAGCCGGATTCGACCTCGTTTGAATCACGACGGGATGTTATTTTGATATATTCGAAATAACACCCTTAAGGCTAAGAGCCTTTGCCATCAAAGTAAAAGAATGATTCGACCTTGTTCGAATCACGACGGGATGTTATTTCGATAAGTTTGAAATGGCACCCTTAAGGCTAAGGGCCTTCGCCATCAGATTAAAAGCAGGATTCGACCTCGTTCGAATCATGACAGGATGTTATTTCGATAAGTTAGAAATAACACCGTTAAGTCTAAGAACCTTCGCTATCAAAGAAAAAGCAGGATTCGACCTTGTTCGAATCACGACAGGATGTTATTTCGATAAGTTTGAAATGGCACCCTTAAGGCTAAGGGCCTTCGCCATCAAAGTAAAAGCAGGATTCGACCTCGTTCGAATCACGACGGGATGTTATTTTGATAAGTTAGAAATAACACCGTTAAGGCTAAGAGCCTTCTCTATCAAAGTAAAAGCAGAATTCAACCTCGTTCGAATCACGACGAGATGTTATTTCGATAAGTTCAAAATGACACCCTTAAGGCTAAGGGCCTTTTCCATCAGAGTAAAAGCAGGATTTGACCTTGTTAGAATCACGACGGGTTGTTATTTCGATAAGTTCGAAATAATACCCTTAAGGCTAAGGGGCTTCGCCATCAGAATAAAAGTAGTATTCGACCTCGTTCGAATCACGATGGGATGTTATTTTGATAAGTTAAAAATAACACCGTTAAATCTAAAAGCCTTCGCTATCAAAGTTAAAGCCGTTGATAGCGAAGGCTCTTAGCCTTAACAGTGTTATTTCAAACTTATCAAAATAACATCCCGTCGTGATTCGAACGAGGTCGAATCCTTCTTTTTACTTTAATGGCGAAGGCTCTTAGCCTTAAGGGTGCCATTTCAAACATATCGAAATAACATCCCGTCGTGATTCGAACAAGTTCGAATCCTGCTTTTACTTGGATAGCGAAGGCTCTTACCCTTAACGGTGTTATTTCTAACTTATCAAAATAACATCCTGTCATGATTCGAACAAGGTCAAATCCTGCTTTTACTCTGATGGTGAAGGCCCTTAGCCTTATGGGTGCCATTTCAAACTTTTCGAAATAACATCCTGTCGTGATTCGAACAAGGTCGAATCCTGTTTTTACTTTGATAGCGAAGGCTCTTAGCCTTAACGGTGTTATTTCTAACTTATCGAAATAACATCCTGTCATGATTCGAACGAGGTCGAATCCTACTTTTACTCTGATGGCGAAGGCCCTTAGCCTTAAGGGTGTTCTTTTGAAATTATCGAAATAACAACCCGTCATGATTCGAACGAGGTCGAATCCTGCTTTTACTTTGATGGCGAAGCTCTCTAGCCTTAAGGGTGTTATTTCAAACTTGTCAAAAAAAACATCCCGTCATGATTCGAACGAGGTCGAACCCTACTTTTACTCTGATGGCGAAACCCCTTAGCCTTAAGGGTGTTATTTCGAACTTATCGAAATAACTACCCGTCGTGATTCTAACAAGGTCAAATCCTGCTTTTACTCTGATGGCGAAGGCCCTTAGCCTTAAGGGTGTCATTTCGAACTTATCGAAATAACATCTCGTCGTGATTCGAACGAGGTTGAATTCTTCTTTTACTTTGATAGAGAAGGCTCTTAACCTTAACGGTGTTATTTCTAACTTATCAAAATAACATCCCGTCGTGATTCGAACGAGGTCAAATCCTGCTTTTTATTTTATGGGGAAGGCCCTTAGTCGCAAGGGTGTTATTTTGAACTTGTCGAAATAAAATCCTGTCGTGATTCGAACGAGTTCGAATCCTGCTTTACTCTGATGGCGAAGACCCTTAGCCTTATGGGTATTATTTCAAACTTATCAAAATAACATCCCATCGTGATTCGAACGAGGTCGAATCTAGCTTTTACTTTAATGGCGAAGGCTCTTAGCCTTAAGGGTGCCATTTCAAACTTATCGAAATAACATCCCGTCGTGATTAGAACAAGGTCGAATCCTGCTATTACTTGGATAGCGAAGGCTCTTAGCCTTAACCGTGTTATTTCTAACTTATCGAAATAACATCCTGTCATGATTCGAACGAGGTCGAATCCTGCTTTTACTCTGATGGCGAAGGCCCTTAGCCTTAAGGGTGCCATGTCAAACTTATCAAAATAACATCCTGTCGTGATTCGAACAAGGTCGAATCCTGCTTTTACTTTGATAGCGAAGGCTCTTAGCCTTAACGGTGTTATTTCTAACTTATCGAAATAACATCCTGTCATGACTCGAACGAGGTCGAATCCTACTTTTACTCTGATGGCGAAGCCCCTTAGCCTTAAGGGTATTATTTCAAACTTATCGAAATAACAACCCGTCGTGATTCTAACAAGGTCATATCCTACTTTTACTCTGATGGCAAAGGCCATTAGCCTTAAGGGTGTTATTTCGAACTTATCGAAATAACATCCCGTCGTGATTCGAACGAGGTCGAATTCTGCTTTTACTTTGATAGCGAAGGCTCTTAGCCTTAACGGTGTTATTTCTAACTTATCGAAATAACATTCCGTCGTGATTCGAACGAGGTCGAATCCTGCTTTTATTTTTATGGCGAAGGCCCTTAGCTGTAAGGGTGTTATTTTGAACTTATCGAAATAAAATAATTTCGTGATTTGAACGAGGTTGAATCCTACTTTTATTTTGATGGCGAAGGCCCTTAGCCTTAAGGGTGTTATTTCGAACTTATCGAAATAACATCCCGTCATGATTCGAATGAATTCGAATCCTTCTTTTACACCGTTAAGGCTAAGAGCCTTCGCTATCAAAGTAAAAGCAGGATTCGACCTCGTTCAAATCACGACGGGTTGTTATTTCGATAAGTTCGAAATGACACCCTTAAGGCTAAGGGCCTTCGCCATCAGAGTAAAAGCAGGATTTGACCTTGTTAGAATCACGACGGGTAGTTATTTTGATAAGTTCGAAATAATACCCTTAAGGCTAAGGGGTTTCGCCATCAGAGTAAAAGTAGGGTTCGACCTCGTTCGAATCATGACGGGATGTTTTTTTCGATAAGTTTGAAATAACACCCTTAAGGCTAGAGAGCTTCGCCATCAAAGTAAAAGCAGGATTCGACCTCGTTCAAATCATGACGGGTTGTTATTTCAATAATTTCAAAAGAACACCCTTAAGGCTAAGGGCCTTCGCCATCAAAATAAAAGCAGGATTCGACCTCGTTCGAATCACGACGGGTTGTTATTTCGATAAGTTTGAAATATCACCCTTAAGGCTAAGTGCCTTCGCCATCAGAGTAAAAGCAGGATTCGACCTCGTTGGAATAATGACAGGATATTATTTCGATAAGTTAGAAATAATACCCTTAAGGCTAAGGGCCTTCGCCATCAAAATAAAAGCAGGATTCGACCTCGTTCGAATCACGACGGGATGTTATTTTGATAAGTTCAAAATAACACCCTTAAGGCTAAGGATCTTCGCCATCAAAATAAAAGCAGGATTCGACCTCGTTCCAATCACGACGAGTTGTTATTTCGATAAGTTTGAAATATCACCCTTAAGGCTAAGGGCCTTCGCCATTAGAGTAAAAGCAGGATTCGACCTCGTTTGAATAATGACGGGATGTTATTTCGCTAAGTTAGAAATAACACCATTAAGGCTAAGGGCCTTCGCCATCAAAATAAAAGTAGGATTCGACCTCGTTCGAATCACGACGGGATGTTATTTTGATAAGTTCGAAATAACACCCTTAAGGCTAAGAGCCTTCGCTATCAAAGTAAAAGCAGGATTCGACCTCGTTCAAATCACGACGGGTTGTTATTTCGATAAGTTAGAAATGACACCCTTAAGGCTAAGGGCCTTCCCCATCAGTGTAAAAGCAGGATTTGACCTTGTTAGAATCACGACGGGTAGTTATTTCGATAAGTTAGAAATAACACCCTTAAGGCTAAGGGGTTTCGCCATCAGAGTAAAAGTAGGGTTCGACCTCGTTCGAATCATAACGGGATGTTTTTTCCGATAAGTTTGAAATAACACCCTTAAGGCTAGAGAGCTTCGCCATCAAAGTAAAAGTAGGATTCGACAGAATTTAAAATGCATATAAAGGAATTATTAGACAATAAATACATACAAGAAAGTAATAGTAAACATACTAGCCCGGCATTTATGGTAAATAAGCATAGTGAGCAAAAACGAGGAAAAAACCGTATGGTTATAGATTATAGAAACTTAAATGCAAAAACAAAAACATATAATTATCCGATACCAAATAAAATACTAAAAATCAGACAAATACAAGGATATAACTATTTTAGTAAGTTTGACTGTAAATCGGGATTTTACCATTTAAAACTAGAAGATGAATCTAAAAAGTTAACAGCATTCACAGTACCACAAGGATTTTACGAATGGAACGTATTACCTTTTGGATATAAAAATGCACCAGGTAAGTATCAACATTTTATGTATAATTACTTCAACCAATTAGAAAATTGTATAATATATATAGATGATATATTGCTATATTCTAGAACAGAGAACGAACATATAAAACTACTAGAAAAATTCATACACATTGTAGAAATATCAGGAATAAGTCTAAGTAAAAAGAAAGCAGAAGTAATGAAAAATCAAATAGAATTTTTAGGTATACAAATAGACAAAAACGGAATAAAAATGCAAACCCATATAGTACAAAAAATAATTAACTTAGATGAAACACTTGATACAAAAAAGAAGTTACAATCATTTTTAGGTTTGGTTAACCAAGTAAGAGAATATATTCCTAAATTAGCAGAAAACTTAAAACCCTTACAGAAAAAATTAAAAAAGGATATAGAATATCATTTTGACGAAAAAGATAAAATACATATACAGAAGATAAAAAATATGTGTAAAAATTACCAAAACTATATTTTCCAGATGAAAAGAAACAGTTTACATATATTGTAGAAACTGATTCTAGTGATCACAGCTACGGAGGAGTTCTAAAATATAAATATGATAATGAAAAAATTGAACACCATTGTAGATATTATTCCGGATCATACACGGAACCACAATTAAAATGGGAGATAAATAGGAAAGAACTATTTGGATTATATAAATGTTTGTTAGCATTTGAGCCATATATTGTTTATAACAAATTTATAGTAAGAACAGATAATACACAAGTAAAATGGTGGATAACACGGAAAGTACAGGATTCAGTAACTACAAAGGAAATAAGGAGACTTGTATTGAATATACAAAATTTTACATTTACAATTGAAGTAATACGAACTGACAAGAATGTTATTGCAGACTACCTATCAAGACAAAGGTACCCAAACAGATGAAAGCCAAGAATCAAAAGACATATTTACAATCCTTACTACTCTATCTTTACAGATGGATGGTATGGGAAAAAGATTACAACAGCTAGAGGAAAGCAAGCTAAGTCAGCAGCATGACTATAAAAATGCGGAACTAAGTCAATCGGAAGACTCTAAACTTCCAGAGTTAGAAGGAGACGTTGGGAAACTCCAAAAAACCCATAACACAGTTGCTTTATATACAGCTGCAGGTACAAGCAAACAACTTAACAAAAAGCCACATATCAATGTAAACCTAAACAACGTATTTGATAAGCCATTTACATCAAAAAAGCCAAGAGAAGCAATAGTTATAGCCCCACAAACTACAACCTATGCCAATAGCCTACACCACAACAAAAAGGTATATAACCATATTACTCAAACATATATTGAGAATATATATAAAATTCAGACATTATTTAACCTAAACCCTAGATCAACTACTACTACAGATCCAACACAGGATTATGTAACCCAAAAACTACAGGGATATAATAGGCTTATAGCCCAGCCAAAAACAAAAGCAAACCTAGTAAAGACATGTTACAACTACGGACTACTTAGCAAAGTATATACCCACGACGGAGAAGAAATAATTGGAATACCAGAGCTATACAAAGCATTTGTCACCTTCAAGAGAATTACAAAAGGCAACCTATTCTTCATCAAATTCTATACAGCACCAGCGGAAATACTATATGATGAAAAAAAACCCATAATACAGGTGATAAAGATAGGACTAACACGAGATATGATAATACCGGAAGAGATAGAGAAACAACCGGAGATACAGAAAATGGAGATACCAAGTTTCTATGCAAATAAAAGAATAATTGGTATAGGAACTATTATTCAAGAACTAGCTAACAATTACCTACAAGGAAATGCTATCTGGAGCTACTATTCCAGAGACCAGTTAATGATATATGCCAACTCAAAGGAACTACGACAAGGAGATATGGATGAAGTCCAGAAATGGATTTTATCATTATTAAAGCCAGAAATGCAACCAACTACCAGAGCATTGAAAAAAGAATTTATTTCAAACGAGTTATTAACAAGATACTGCAAACTAGTAGGACACAAATATCCAGACCACATATGTTCGAAGTGCAACGGAGATGATAACTATGTACCAGAAGTCCAACTAGAATGAAGGTATCAACAAGAAGACAAAAGAAGAAGACAACTACTGGAAACACATAATGTAAAGTAAATAGTACTAGTCACATTCATGAACAGTAAAGGTCGTTCATGAATAGTAAGAGTCATGTAAAAAAGTCATAAAGTAAATAGTACTAGTCACATTCATGAACAGTAAAGGTCGTTCATGAATAGTAAGAGTCATGTAAAAAAGTCGTAAAGTAAATAGTACGAGTCACATTCATGAACAGTAAAGGTCGTTCATGAACAGTAGGAGTCGTTTAAATTTTCTATATATTTTGTAAATCAGAGGAAGGGAGGACAGCCTCAGACATCCTCACTCTCTCTCTCTTATCTTCTCTCAATAAAATATCTGATTATATACAAACTTCTGAAAGCTATGGAGCATTCAAACGAGTTACAAAACCAGGTAAGTTTATTCATAATCATGTTTAACTAAACTCATATATTCCTTATAATCTCTTGAATATCATAATTGTTTATCATGTTATAGTACTGTTATAAAGAACATCTTGAGAAAGTTTGCCTGTCTAATAATGCTGAGAGTAGTTAAGCCCAGACTATGCCATCCTAAAGTGGAAACCAGTAGGCAAGGAAGCCATTTAGGGGAGTACACAGAGTTGAGGCGTTGTTAGGGTAAATGATTGAAGCATGAAAAACATGGTAGTGACCAGAAAAGATTGTTCAGTATAACTTATTAAAATATGATAAACTCTTTGATAAACAAAGAGGTTAGAGGGAATATGTTTAGTAAATACATGATAAGGATAAATAGTAAATCTGAATGAACAACCACAACCACACGTATTTATTAGAAGAAAATATTGAGTACAAAATACTTATATTATATATCTTTAACAGACTTAATAACGATGTTAAAAGAAAAATTTATGATATTTTAGTTACTTTTGAAATAATATATGTAATGGAACAAGCATTTACAGAACTAATTGTATCACAAGAAATAGATATATTAGATCTATATGAACTAGATTTATATTCAGATTAATGATCACATATCAAGTTAATAAAATCTGTTTATAAATGAAACATAACACTTATCATTATATAAGATTCTATAACACCCAGAAATGGAAACTTCTTAAAACCCTCAGTAACATAAATAGAAAAATAGATTGTGTTAAACACAATATTAAAACCTGCAAAGACATAATTAGATATAATAGATTGCGTAATAAAGCTTTATTAACTATAGAAAATGAAATTGAATTCTATGAATATAAACTTGAAAGTTATCAACACAGAAAAGAAATAAATCTGAGAAATATAGAAACCATGGATATATGTATCAACAGGTATACATCTCAGTATTAAACATGACCCCTAAAATAAAGGATATATGTATCAACAGGTATACATCTCAGTATTAAACATGACCCCTAAAATTAAACATGAACCCTCAAATTGCTACATGGATATATGTATCAACAGGTATACATCTCAGATATATCAATAGGTATACATCTCAGTATTAAACATGACCCCTCAAATTAGCCTTAAGGGTGTTCTTTTGAACTTATCGAAATAACAACCCGTCGTGATTCTAACAAGGTCGAATCGTGCTTTTATTTTGATGGAAAAGGCCCTTAGCCTTAAGGGTGTTCTTTTGAACTTATCGAAATAACAACCCGACCTGATTCGAACGAGGTCGAATCCTGCTTTTACTTTGATGGCGAAGGCCTCTAGCCTTAAGGGTGTTATTTCAAACTTATCGAAATAACATCCCGTCATGATTCGAACGAGGTCGAATCCTACTTTTACTCTGATGGTGAAACCCCTTAGCCTTAAGGGTGTTATTTCGAACTTATCGAAATAACTACCCGTCGTGATTCTAACAAGGTCAAATCCTGATTTTACTCTGATGGCGAAGGCCCTTAGCCTTAAGGGTGTCATTTCGAAATTATCTAAATAACAACCCGTCGTGATTCGAACGATGTCCAATCCTGCTTTTACATTGATAGCGAAGGCTCTTAGCCTTAACGGTGTTATTTCTAACTTATCGAAATAACATCACGTCGTGATTCGAACGAGGTCGAATCCTGCTTTTACTTTGATAGCGAAGGCTCTTAGCCTTAACGGTGTTATTTGTTACTTATCGAAATAACATCCCATCGTGATTCGAACGAGGTCGAATCCTACTTTTATTTTGATGGCGAAGGCCCTTAGCCTTAAGTGTGTCATTTCAAACTTACCGAAATAACAACCCGTCGTGATTCTAACAAGGTCAAATCCTGGTTTTACTCTGATGGCGAAGGCCCTTAGCCTTAAGGGTGTTATTTCGAACTTACCGAAATAACATCCCGTCGTGATTCGAACGAGGTGGAATCCTGCTTTTACTGTGATAGAGAAGGCTCTTAGCCTTAATGGTGTTATTTCTAACTTATCAAAATAACATCCTGTCATGATTCGAACGAGGTCGAATACTACTTTTATTTTGATGGCGAAGGCCCTTAGCCTTAAGGGTGTTATTTCTAACTTATCGAAATAACATCCCGTCATTATTCGAACGAGGTCGAATCCTGCTTTTACTCTGATGGTGAAGGCCCTTAACCTTAAGGGTAATATTTCAAACTTATCGAAATAACAACCCGTCGTGATTCGAACGAAGTCGAATCCTATTTTTATTTTGATGGCGAAGGCCCTTATCCTTAAGGGTGTTCTTTTGAACTTATCGAAATAACAACCCGTCGTGATTCGAACGAGGTCGAATCCTGGTTTTCCTTTGATGACGAAGGCCTCTAGCCTTAAGGGTGTTATTTCACACTTATCGAAATAACATCCCATCATGATTCGAACGAGGTCGAATCCTACTTTTACTCTGATGGCGAAACCCCTTTGCCTTAAGGGTGTTATTTCGAACTTATCGAAATAACTACCCGTCGTGATTCTAACAAGGTCAAATCCTGCTTTTACTCTGATGGCGAAGGCCCTTAGCCTTAAGGGTGTCATTTCGAACTTATCGAAATAACATCCCGTCGTGATTCGAACGAGGTCGAATCCTGCTTTTACTGTGATAGAGAAGGCTCTTAGCCTTAATGGTGTTATTTCTAACTTATCAAAATAACATCCTGTCATAATTCGAACGAGGTCGAATACTACTTTTATTTTGATGGCGAAGGCCCTTAGCCTTAAGGGTGTTATTTCTAACTTATCGAAATAACATCCCGTCATTATTCGAACGAGGTCGAATCCTTCTATTACTCTGATGGCGAAGGCCCTTAACCTTAAGGTTAATATTTCAAACTTATCGAAATAACAACCCGTCGTGATTCGAACGAAGTCGAATCCTATTTTTATTTTGATGGCGAAGGCCCTTAGCCTTAAGGGTGTTCTTTTGAACTTATCGAAATAACAACCCGTCGTGATTCGAACGAGGTCGAATCCTGGTTTTCCTTTGATGACGAAGGCCTCTAGCCTTAAGGGTGTTATTTCACACTTATCGAAATAACATCCCATCATGATTCGAACGAGGTCGAATCCTACTTTTACTCTGATGGCGAAACCCCTTAGCCTTAAGGGTGTTATTTCAAACTTATCGAAATAACTACCCGTCGTGATTCTAACAAGGTCAAATCCTGCTTTTACTCTGATGGCGAAGGCCCTTAGCCTTAACGGTGTCATTTCGAACTTACCGAAATAACAACCCGTCGTGATTCGAACGAGGTCCAATCCTGCTTTTACTTTGATAGCGAAGGTTCTTAGCCTTAACGGTGTTATATATAACTTATCAAAATAACATCTTGTCGTGATTCGAACGAGGTTGTATCCTGCTTTTACTTTGATAGCGAAGGCTCTTAGCCTTAACGGTGTTATTTGTAACTTATCGAAATAACATCCCGTCGTGATTCGAACGAGGTCGAATCCTACTTTTATTTTGATGGCGAAGGCCCTTAGCCTTAAGTGTGTCATTTCAAACTTATCAAAGTAACAACCCGTCGTGATTCTAACAAGGTCAAATCCTGGTTTTACTCTGATGGCGAAGGCCCTTATCCTTAAGGGTGTCATTTCGAACTTACCGAAATAACATCCCGTCGTGATTCGAACGAGGTCGAATCCTGCTTTTACTTGGATATCAAAGGCTCTTAGCCTTAATGGTGTGATTTCTAACTTATCAAAATAACATCTAGTCATGATTCGAACTAGGTCAAATACTACTTTTATTTTGATGGCGAAGGCCCTTATCCTTAAGGGTGTTATTTCTAACTTATCGAAATAACATCCCATCATTATTCGAACGAGGTCGAATCCTGCTTTTACTCTGATGGCGAAGGCCCTTAACCTTAAGGGTGATATTTCAAACTTATCGAATTAACAACCTGTCGTGATTCGAATGAAGTCGAATCCTGTTTTTATTTTGATGGCGAAGGCCCTTAGCCTTAAGGGTGTTCTTTTGAACTTATCGAAATAACAACCCGTCGTGATACGAAAGAGGTCGAATCCTACTTTTACTTTGATGACGAAGGCCTCTAGCCTTAAGGGTGTTATTTCAAACTTATCAAAATAACATCCCATCATGATTCGAACGAGGTCGAATCCTACTTTTACTCTGATGGCGAAACCCCTTAGCCTTAAGGGTGTTATTTCGAACTTATCGAAATAACTACCCGTCGTGATTCTAACAAGGTCAAATCCTGATTTTACTCTGATGGCGAAGGCCCTTAGCCTTAAGGGTGTCATTTCGAACTTATCGAAATAACAACCCGTCGTGATTCGAACGAGGTCCAATCCTGCTTTTACTTTGATAGCGAAGGCTCTTAGCCTTAACGGTGTTATATATAACTTATCAAAATAACATCCCGTCGTGATTCGAACGAGGTTGAATCCTGCTTTTACTTTGATAGCGAAGGCTCTTAGCCTTAACGGTGTTATTTCTAACTTATTGAAATAACATCCCGTCGTGATTCGAACGAGGTCGAATCCTCCTTTTATTTTGATGGTGAAGGCCCTTAGCCTTAAGCATGTTATTTTGAACTTATCGAAATAACAACCCATCGTGATTCGAACAAGGTCGAAGCCTGCTTTTACTTTGATGGCGAAGGCCTTTAGCCTTAAGGGTGTTATTTCAAACTTATCGAAATAACATCGCGTCGTGATTCGAACGAGGTCGAATCCTCCTTTTATTTTGATGGTGAAGGCCCTTAGCCTTAAGGGTGTTATTTTGAACTTATCGAAATAACAACCCATCGTGATTCGAACTAGGTCGAATCCTGCTTTTACTTTGATGGCGAAGGCCTCTAGCCTTAATGGTGTTATTTCAAACTTATCGAAATAACATCCCGTCATGATTCGAACGAGGACGAATCCTACTTTTTCTCTGATTGCGAAGCCCTTTAGCCTTAAGGGTGTTATTTCGAACTTATCGAAATAACTACCCGTCGTGATTCTAATAAGGTCAAATCCTGCTTTTACTCTGATGGCGAAGGCCCTTAGCCTTAAGGGTGTCATTTTGAACTTACCGAAATAACATCCCGTCGTGATTCGAATGAGGTCGAATCCTGCTTTTACTTTGATAGCGAAGGCTCTTAGCCATAATGGTGTTATTTCTAACTTATCAAAATAACATCCCGTCGTGATTCGAACGAGGTCGAATACTTCTTTTATTTGTTTGGCGAAGGCCCTTAGCCGTATGGGTGTTATTTCGAACTTATCGAAATAAAATCCTGTCGTGATTCGAACGAGTTCGAATCTTGCTTTTACTTTGATGGCGAAGGCCCTTAGCCTTAAGGGTATTATTTCGAACTTATCAAAATAACATCCCGTCGTGATTCGAACGAGGTCGAATTCTGCTTTTACTTTAATGGCGAAGGCTTTTAGCCTTAAGGGTGTTATTTAGAACTTATCGAAATAACATCCCGTCGTGATTCAAACGAGGTCGAATCCTTCTTTTATTTTGATGGGGAAGGCCCTTAGCCTTAAGGGTGTTCTTTTGAACTTATCGAAATTACAACTCGTAGTGATTCTAACAAGGTCGAATCGTGCTTTTATTTTGATGGCAAAGGCCCTTATCCTTAAGGGTGTTCTTTTGAACTTATCGAAATAACAACCCGACCTGATTCGAACGAGGTCGAATCCTTCTTTTACTTTGATGGTGAAGGCCTCTAGCCTTAAGGGTGTTATTTCAAACTTATCGAAATAACATCCCGTCATGATACGAACGAGGTCGAATCCTACTTTTACTCTGATGGTGAAACCCCTTAGCCTTAAGGGTGTTATTTCGAACTTATCGAAATAACTACCCATCGTGATTCTAACAAGGTCAAATCCTGATTTTACTCTGATGGCGAAGGCCCTTAGCCTTAAGGGTGTCATTTCGAACTTATCGAAATAACAACCCGTCGTGATTCGAACGAGGTCCAATCCTGCTTTTACTTTGATAGCGAAGGCTCTTAGCCTTAACGGTGTTATATATAACTTATAAAAATAACATCCCGTCGTGATTCGAACGAGGTTGAATCCTGCTTTTACTTTGATAGCGAAGGCACTTAACCTTAACGGTGTTATTTCTAACTTATTGAAATAACATCCCGTCGTGATTCGAACGAGGTCGAATCCTGCTTTTATTTTGATGGCGAAGGCCCTTAGCCTTAAGCGTGTTATTTTGAACTTATCGAAATAACAACCCGTCGTGATTCGAACGAGGTCGAATCCTGCTTTTACTTTGATGGCGAAGGCCTCTAGCCTTAAGGGTGTTATTTCAAACTTATCGAAATAACTACCCGTCGTGATTCGAACGAGGACGAATCCTAATTTTACTCTGATTGCGAAGCCCCTTAGCCTTAAGGGTGTTATTTCGAACTTATCGAAATAACTACCCATCGTGATTCGAACGAGGTCGAATCCTACTTTTACTCTGATTGCGAAGCCCCTTAGCCTTAAGGGTGTTATTTCTAACTTATCGAAATAACATCCCGTCGTAATTCGAACGAGGTCGAATCCTCCTTTTATTTTCATGGCGAAGGCCCTTAGCCTTAAGCGTGTTATTTTGAACTTATCGAAATAACAACCCGTCGTGATTCGAACGAGGTCGAATCCTGCTTTTACTTTGATGGCGAAGGCCTCTAGCCTTAAGGGTGTTATTTCAAACTTATCGAAATAACTACCCGTCGTGATTCGAACGAGGACGAATCCTAATTTTACTCTGATTGCGAAGCCCCTTAGCCTTAAGGGTGTTATTTCGAACTTATCGAAATAACTACCCATCGTGATTCGAACGAGGTCGAATCCTACTTTTACTCTGATTGCGAAGCCCCTTAGCCTTAAGGGTGTTATTTCTAACTTATCGAAATAAAATCCTGTCGTGATTCGAACGAGTTCGAATCTTGCTTTTACTTTGATGGCGAAGGCCCTTAGCCTTAAGGGTATTATTTGGAACTTTCAAAATAACATCCCGTCGTGATTCGAACGAGGTCGAATTCTGCTTTTATTTTAATGGCGAAGGCTTTTAGCCTTAAGGGTGTTATTTAGAACTTATCGAAATAACATCCCGTCGTGATTCAAACGAGGTCGAATCCTTCTTTTATTTTGATGGGGAAGGCCCTTAGCCTTAAGGGTGTTCTTTTGAACTTATCAAAATAACAACCCGTAGTGATTCTAACAAGGTCGAATCGTGCTTTTATTTTGATGGCAAAGGCCCTTATCCTTAAGGGTGTTCTTTTGAACTTATCGAAATAACAACCCGACCTGATTCGAACGAGGTCGAATCCTTCTTTTACTTTGATGGCGAAGGCCTCTAGCCTTAAGGGTGTTATTTCAAACTTATCGAAATAACATCCCGTTCATGATTCGAACGAGGTCGAATCCTACTTTTACTCTGATGGTGAAACCCCTTAGCCTTAAGGGTGTTATTTCGAACTTATCGAAATAACTACCCATCGTGATTCTAACAAGGTCAAATCCTGATTTTACTCTGATGGCGAAGGCCCTTAGCCTTAAGGGTGTCATTTCGAACTTATCGACGTGTTATTTTGAACTTATCGAAATAACAACCCGTCGTGATTCGAACTAGGTCAAATCCTGCTTTTACTTTGATGGCGAAGGCCTCTAGCCTTAAGGGTGTTATTTCAAACTTAGCGAAATAACATCCCGTCATGATTCGAACGAGGACGAATCCTACTTTTACTCTGATTGCGAAGCCCCTTAGCCTTAAGGGTGTTATTTCGAACTTATCGAAATAACTACCCGTCGTGATTCTAATAAGGTCAAATCCTGCTTTTACTCTGATGGCGAAGGCCCTTAGCCTTAAGGGTGTCATTTTGAACTTACCGAAATAACATCCCGTCATGATTCGAATGAGGTCGAATCCTGCTGTTACTTTGATAGCGAAGGCTCTTAGCCATAATGGTGTTATTTCTAACTTATCAAAATAACATCCCGTCGTGATTCGAACGAGGTCGAATACTTCTTTTATTTGTATGGTGAAGGCCCTTAGCCGTATGGGTGTTATTTCGAACTTATCGAAATAAAATCCTGTCGTGATTCGAACGAGTTCGAATCTTGCTTTTACTTTGATGGCGAAGGCCCTTAGCCTTAAGGGTATTATTTCGAACTTATCAAAATAACATCCCGTCGTGATTCGAACGAGGTCGAATTCTGCTTTTACTTTAATGGCGAAGGCTTTTAGCCTTAAGGGTGTTATTTAGAACTTATCGAAATAACATCCCGTCGTGATTCAAACGAGGTCGAATCCTTCTTTTATTTTGATGGGGAAGGCCCTTAGCCTTAAGGGTGTTCTTTTGAACTTATCGAAATAACAACCCGTAGTGATTCTAACAAGGTCGAATCGTGCTTTTATTTTGATGGCAAAGGCCCTTATCCTTAAGAGTGTTCTTTTGAACTTATCGAAATAACAACCCGACCTGATTCGAACGAGGTTGAATCCTTCTTTTACTTTGATGGCGAAGGCCTCTAGGCTTAAGGGTGTTATTTCAAACTTATCGAAATAACATCCCGTCATGATTCGAACGAGGTCGAATCCTACTTTTACTCTGATGGTGAAACCCCTTAGCCTTAAGGGTGTTATTTCGAACTTATCGAAATAACTACCCATCGTGATTCTAACAAGGTCAAATCCTGATTTTACTCTGATGGCGAAGGCCCTTAGCCTTAAGGGTGTCATTTCGAACTTAACGAAATAACAACCCGTCGTGATTCGAACGAGGTCCAATCCTGCTTTTACTTTGATAGCGAAGGCTCTTAGCCTTAACGGTGTTATATATAACTTATAAAAATAACATCCCGTCGTGATTCGAACGAGGTCCAATCCTGCTTTTACTTTGATAGCGAAGGCTCTTAGCCTTAACGGTGTTATATATAACTTATCAAAATAACATCCCGTCGTGATTCGAACGAGGTTGAATCCTGCTTTTACTTTGATAGCGAAGGCTCTTAGCCTTAACGGTGTTATTTCTAACTTATTGAAATAACATCCCGTCGTGATTCGAACGAGGTCGAATCCTGCTTTTACTTTGATAGCGAAGGCTCTTAGCCTTAACGGTGTTATATATAACTTATAAAAATAACATCCCGTCGTGATTCGAACAAGGTCGAAGCCTGCTTTTACTTTGATGGCGAAGGCCTCTAGCCTTAAGGGTGTTATTTCAAACTTATCGAAATAATATCGCGTCGTGATTCGAACGAGGTCGAATCCTCCTTTTATTTTGATGGTGAAGGCCCTTAGCCTTAAGGGTGTTATTTTGAACTTATCGAAATAACAACCCATCGTGATTCGAACTAGGTCGAATCCTGCTTTTACTTTGATGGCGAAGGCCTCTAGCCTTAAGGGTGTTATTTCAAACTTATCGAAATAACATCCCGTCATGATTCGAACGAGGACGAATCCTACTTTTACTCTGATTGCGAAGCCTCTTAGCCTTAAGGGTGTTATTTCGAACTTATCGAAATAACTACCCGTCGTGATTCTAATAAGGTCAAATCCTGCTTTTACTCTGATGGCGAAGGCCCTTAGCCTTAAGGGTGTCATTTTGAACTTACCGAAATAACATCCCGTCGTGATTCGAATGAGGTCGAATCCTGCTTTTACTTTGATAGCGAAGGCTCTTAGCCATAATGGTGTTATTTCTAACTTATCAAAATAACATCCCGTCGTGATTCGAACGAGGTCGAATACTTCTTTTATTTGTATGGCGAAGGCCCTTAGCCGTATGGGTGTTATTTCGAACTTATCGAAATAAAATCCTGTCGTGATTCGAACGAGTTCGAATCTTGCTTTTAATTTGATGGCGAAGGCCCTTAGCCTTAAGGGTATTATTTCGAACTTATCAAAATAACATCCCGTCGTGATTCGAACGAGGTCGAATTCTGCTTTTACTTTAATGGCGAAGGCTTTTAGCCTTAAGGGTGTTATTTAGAACTTATCGAAATAACATCCCGTCGTGATTCAAACGAGGTCGAATCCTTCTTTTATTTTGATGGGGAAGGCCCTTAGCCTTAAGGGTGTTCTTTTGAACTTATCGAAATAACAACCCGTAGTGATTCTAACAAGGTCGAATCGTGCTTTTATTTTGATGGCAAAGGCCCTTATCCTTAAGGGTGTTCTTTTGAACTTATCGAAATAACAACCCGACCTGATTCGAACGAGGTCGAATCCTTCTTTTACTTTGATGGCGAAGGCCTCTAGCCTTAAGGGTGTTATTTCAAACTTATCGAAATAACATCCCGTCATGATTCGAACGAGGTCGAATCCTACTTTTACTCTGATGGTGAAACCCCTTATCCTTAAGGGTGTTATTTCGAACTTATCGAAATAACTACCCATCGTGATTCTAACAAGGTCAAATCCTGATTTTACTCTGATGGCGAAGGCCCTTAGCCTTAAGGATGTCATTTCGAACTTATCTAAATAACAACCCGTCGTGATTCGAACGAGGTCCAATCCTGCTTTTACTTTGATAGCGAAGGCTCTTAGCCTTAACGGTGTTATATATAACTTATAAAAATAACATCCCGTCGTGATTCGAACGAGGTCCAATCCTGCTTTTACTTTGATAGCGAAGGCTCTTAGCCTTAACGGTGTTATATATAACTTATAAAAATAACATCCCGTCGTGATTCGAACGAGGTCGAATCCTGCTTTTACTTTGATAGCAAAGGCTCTTAGCCTTAATGGTGTGATTTCTAACTTATCAAAATAACATCCCGTCGTGATACGAAAGAGGTCGAATCCTACTTTTACTTTGATGACGAAGTCCTCTAGCCTTAAGGGTGTTATTTCAAACTTATCAAAATAACATCCCATCATGATTCGAACGAGGTCGAATCCTACTTTTACAATGATGGAGAAACCCCTTAGCCTTAAGGGTGTTATTTCGAACTTATCGAAATAACTACCCGTCGTGATTCTAACAAGGTCAAATCCTAATTTTACTCTGATGGCGAAGGCCCTTAGCCTTAAGGGTGTCATTTCGAACTTATCGAAATAACAACCCGTCGTGATTTGAACGAGGTCCAATCCTGCTTTTACTTTGATAGCGAAGGCTCTTAGACTTAACGGTGTTATATATAACTTATCAAAATAACATCCCATCATTATTCGAACGAGGTTGAATCCTGCATTTACTCTGATGGCGAAGGCCCTTAACCTTAAGGGTGATATTTCAAACTTATTGAAATAACATCCCGTCGTGATTCGAACGAGGTCGAATCCTCCTTTTATTTTGATGGTGAAGGCCCTTAGCCTTAAGCATGTTATTTTGAACTTATCGAAATAACAACCCATCGTGATTCGAACAAGGTCGAAGCCTGCTTTTACTTTGATGGCGAAGGCCTCTAGCCTTAAGGGTGTTATTTCAAACTTATCGAAATAACATCGCGTTGTGATTCGAACGAGGTCGAATCCTCCTTTTATTTTGATGGTGAAGGCCCTTAGCCTTAAGGGTGTTATTTTGAACTTATCGAAATAACAACCCATCATGATTCGAACGAGGACGAATCCTACTTTTACTCTGATTGCGAAGCCCCTTAGCCTTAAGGGTGTTATTTCGAACTTATCGAAATAACTACCCGTCGTGATTCTAATAAGGTCAAATCCTGCTTTTACTCTGATGGCGAAGGCCCTTAGCCTTAAGGGTGTCATTTTGAACTTACCGAAATAACATCCCGTCGTGATTCGAATGAGGTCGAATCCTGCTTTTACTTTGATAGCGAAGGCTCTTAGCCATAATGGTGTTATTTCTAACTTATCAAAATAACATCCCGTCGTGATTCGAACGAGGTCGAATACTTCTTTTATTTGTATGGCGAAGGCCCTTAGCCGTATGGGTGTTATTTCGAACTTATCGAAATAAAATCCTGTCGTGATTCGAACGAGTTCGAATCTTGCTTTTACTTTGATGGCGAAGTCCCTTAGCCTTAAGGGTATTATTTCGAACTTATCAAAATAACATCCCGTCGTGATTCGAACGAGGTCGAATTCTGCTTTTACTTTAATGGCGAAGGCTTTTAGCCTTAAGGGTGTTATTTAGAACTTATCGAAATAACATCCCGTCGTGATTCAAACGAGGTCGAATCCTTCTTTTATTTTGATGGGGAAGGCCCTTAGCCTTAAGGGTGTTCTTTTGAACTTATCGAAATAACAACCCGTAGTGATTCTAACAAGGTCGAATCGTGCTTTTATTTTGATGGCAAAGGCCCTTATCCTTAAGGGTTTTCTTTTGAACTTATCGAAATAACAACCCGACCTGATTCGAACGAGGTCGAATCCTTCTTTTACTTTGATGGCGAAGGCCTCTAGCCTTAAGGGTGTTATTTCAAACTTATCGAAATAACATCCCGTCATGATTCGAACGAGGTCGAATCCTACTTTTACTCTGATGGTGAAACCCCTTAGCCTTAAGGGTGTTATTTCGAACTTATCGAAATAACAACCCGTCGTGATTCGAACGAGGTCCAATCCTGCTTTTACTTTGATAGCGAAGGCTCTTAGCCTTAACGGTGTTATATATAACTTATAAAAATAACATCCCGTCGTGATTCGAACGAGGTCCAATCCTGCTTTTACTTTGATAGCGAAGGCACTTAACCTTAACGGTGTTATATATAACTTATAAAAATAACATCCCGTCGTGATTCGAACGAGGTCGAATCCTGCTTTTATTTTGATGGCAAAGGCCCTTAGCCTTAAGCGTGTTATTTTGAACTTATCGAAATAACAACCCGTCGTGATTCGAACGAGGTCGAATCCTGCTTTTACTTTGATGGCGAAGGCCTCTAGCCTTAAGGGTGTTATTTCAAACTTATCGAAATAACTACCCGTCGTGATTCGAACGAGGACGAATCCTAATTTTACTCTGATTGCGAAGCCCCTTAGCCTTAAGGGTGTTATTTCGAACTTATCGAAATAACTACCCATCGTGATTCGAACGAGGTCGAATCCTACTTTTACTCTGATTGCGAAGCCCCTTAGCCTTAAGGGTGTTATTTCTAACTTATCGAAATAACATCCCGTCGTGATTCGAACGAGGTCGAATCCTCCTTTTATTTTCATGGTGAAGGCCCTTAGCCTTAAGGGTGTTATTTTGAACTTATCGAAATAACAACCCGTCGCGATTCGAACGAGGTCGAATCCTGCTTTTACTTTGATGACGAAGGCCTCTAGCCTTAAGGGTGTTATTTCACACTTATCGAAATAACATCCCATCATGATTCGAACGAGGACGAATCCTACTTTTACTCTGATGGCGAAACCCCTTAGCCTTAAGGTTGTTATTTCGAACTTATCGAAATAACTACCCGTCGTGATTCTAACAAGGTCAAATCCTGCTTTTACACTGATGGCGAAGGCCCTTAGCCTTAAGGGTGTCATTTTGAACTTACCGAAATAACATCCCGTCGTGATTCGAATGAGGTCGAATCCTGCTTTTACTTTGATAGCGAAGGCTCTTAGCCATAATGGTGTTATTTCTAACTTATCAAAATAACATCCCGTCGTGATTCGAACGAGGTCGAATACTTCTTTTATTTGTATGGCGAAGGCCCTTAGCCGTATGGGTGTTATTTCGAACTTATCGAAATAAAATCCTGTCGTGATTCGAACGAGTGCGAATCTTGCTTTTACTTTGATGGCGAAGGCCCTTAGCCTTAAGGTTATTATTTCGAACTTATCAAAATAACATCCCGTCGTGATTCAAACGAGGTCGAATTCTGCTTTTACTTTAATGGCGAAGGCTTTTAGCCTTAAGGGTGTTATTTAGAACTTATCGAAATAACATCCCGTCGTGATTCAAACGAGGTCGAATCCTTCTTTTATTTTGATGGGGAAGGCCCTTAGCCTTAAGGGTGTTCTTTTGAACTTATCGAAATAACAACCCGTAGTGATTCTAACAAGGTCGAATCGTGCTTTTATTTTGATGGCAAAGGCCCTTATCCTTAAGGGTGTTCTTTTGAACTTATCGAAATAACAACCCGACCTGATTCGAACGAGGTCGAATCCTTCTTTTACTTTGATGGCGAAGGCCTCTAGCCTTAAGGGTGTTATTTCAAACTTATCGAAATAACATCCCGTCATGATTCGAACGAGGTCGAATCCTACTTTTACTCTGATGGTGAAACCCCTTAGCCTTAAGGGTGTTATTTCGAACTTATTGAAATAACTACCCATCGTGATTCTAACAAGGTCAAATCCTTATTTTACTCTGATGGCGAAGGCCCTTAGCCTTAAGGATGTCATTTCGAACTTATCTAAATAACAACCCGTCGTGATTCGAACGAGGTCCAATCCTGCTTTTACTTTGATAGCGAAGGCTCTTAGCCTTAACGGTGTTATATATAACTTATAAAAATAACATCCCGTCGTGATTCGAACGAGGTCCAATCCTGCTTTTACTTTGATAGCGAAGGCTCTTAGCCTTAACGGTGTTATATATAACTTATAAAAATAACATCCCGTCGTGATTCGAACGAGGTCGAATCCTGCTTTTACTTTGATAGCAAAGGCTCTTAGCCTTAATGGTGTGATTTCTAACTTATCAAAATAACATCCCGTCGTGATACGAAAGAGGTCGAATCCTACTTTTACTTTGATGACGAAGTCCTCTAGCCTTAAGGGTGTTATTTCAAACTTATCAAAATAACATCCCATCATGATTCGAACGAGGTCGAATCCTACTTTTACAATGATGGAGAAACCCCTTAGCCTTAAGGGTGTTATTTCGAACTTATCGAAATAACTACCCGTCGTGATTCTAACAAGGTCAAATCCTGATTTTACTCTGATGGCGAAGGCCCTTAGCCTTAAGGGTGTCATTTCGAACTTATCGAAATAACAACCCGTCGTGATTCGAACGAGGTCCAATCCTGCTTTTACTTTGATAGCTAAGGCTCTTAGACTTAACGGTGTTATATATAACTTATCAAAATAACATCCCATCATTATTCGAACGAGGTTGAATCCTGCTTTTACTCTGATGGCGAAGGCCCTTAACCTTAAGGGTGATATTTCAAACTTATTGAAATAACATCCCGTCGTGATTCGAACGAGGTCGAATCCTCCTTTTATTTTGATGGTGAAGGCCCTTAGCCTTAAGCATGTTATTTTGAACTTATCGAAATAACAACCCATCGTGATTCGAACAAGGTCGAAGCCTGCTTTTACTTTGATGGCGAAGGCCTCTAGCCTTAAGGGTGTTATTTCAAACTTATCGAAATAACATCGCGTTGTGATTCGAACGAGGTCGAATCCTCCTTTTATTTTGATGGTGAAGGCCCTTAGCCTTAAGGGTGTTATTTTGAACTTATCGAAATAACAACCCATCGTGATTCGAACTAGGTCAAATCTTGCTTTTACTTTGATGGCGAAGGCCTTTAGCCTTAAGGGTGTTATTTCAAACTTATCGAAATAACATCCCGTCATGATTCGAACGAGGACGAATCCTACTTTTACTCTGATTGCGAAGCCCCTTAGCCTTAAGGGTGTTATTTCGAACTTATCGAAATAACTACCCGTCGTGATTCTAATAAGGTCAAATCCTGCTTTTACTCTGATGGCGAAGGCCCTTAGCCTTAAGGGTGTCATTTTGAACTTACCGAAATAACATCCCGTCGTGATTCGAATGAGGTCGAATCCTGCTTTTACTTTGATAGCGAAGGCTCTTAGCCATAATGGTGTTATTTCTAACTTATCAAAATAACATCCCGTCGTGATTCGAACGAGGTCGAATACTTCTTTTATTTGTATGGCGAAGGCCCTTAGCCGTATGGGTGTTATTTCGAACTTATCGAAATAAAATCCTGTCGTGATTCGAACGAGTTCGAATCTTGCTTTTACTTTGATGGCGAAGTCCCTTAGCCTTAAGGGTATTATTTCGAACTTATCAAAATAACATCCCGTCGTGATTCGAACGAGGTCGAATTCTGCCTTTACTTTAATGGCGAAGGCTTTTAGCCTTAAGGGTGTTATTTAGAACTTATCGAAATAACATCCCGTCGTGATTCAAACGAGGTCGAATCCTTCTTTTATTTTGATGGGGAAGGCCCTTAGCCTTAAGGGTGTTCTTTTGAACTTATCGAAATAACAACCCGTAGTGATTCTAACAAGGTCGAATCGTGCTTTTATTTTGATGGCAAAGGCCCTTATCCTTAAGGGTTTTCTTTTGAACTTATCGAAATAACAACCCGACCTGATTCGAACGAGGTCGAATCCTTCTTTTACTTTGATGGCGAAGGCCTCTAGCCTTAAGGGTGTTATTTCAAACTTATCGAAATAACATCCCGTCATGATTCGAACGAGGTCGAATCCTACTTTTACTCTGATGGTGAAACCCCTTAGCCTTAAGGGTGTTATTTCGAACTTATCGAAATAACTACCCATCGTGATTCTAACAAGGTCAAATCCTGATTTTACTCTGATGGCGAAGGCCCTTAGCCTTAAGGGTGTCATTTCGAACTTATCGAAATAACAACCCGTCGTGATTCGAACGAGGTCCAATCCTGCTTTTACTTTGATAGCGAAGGCTCTTAGCCTTAACGGTGTTATATATAACTTATAAAAATAACATCCCGTCGTGATTCGAACGAGGTCCAATCCTGCTTTTACTTTGATAGCGAAGGCACTTAACCTTAACGGTGTTATATATAACTTATAAAAATAACATCCCGTCGTGATTCGAACGAGGTCGAATCCTGCTTTTATTTTGATGGCAAAGGCCCTTAGCCTTAAGCGTGTTATTTTGAACTTATCGAAATAACAACCCGTCGTGATTCGAACGAGGTCGAATCCTGCTTTTACTTTGATGGCGAAGGCCTCTAGCCTTAAGGGTGTTATTTCAAACTTATCGAAATAACTACCCGTCGTGATTCGAACGAGGACGAATCCTAATTTTACTCTGATTGCGAAGCCCCTTAGCCTTAAGGGTGTTATTTCGAACTTATCGAAATAACTACCCATCGTGATTCGAACGAGGTCGAATCCTACTTTTACTCTGATTGCGAAGCCCCTTAGCCTTAAGGGTGTTATTTCTAACTTATCGAAATAACATCCCGTCGTGATTCGAACGAGGTCGAATCCTCCTTTTATTTTCATGGTGAAGGCCCTTAGCCTTAAGGGTGTTATTTTGAACTTATCGAAATAACAACCCGTCGCGATTCGAACGAGGTCGAATCCTGCTTTTACTTTGATGACGAAGGCCTCTAGCCTTAAGGGTGTTATTTCACACTTATCGAAATAACATCCCATCATGATTCGAACGAGGACGAATCCTACTTTTACTCTGATGGCGAAACCCCTTAGCCTTAAGGTTGTTATTTCGAACTTATCGAAATAACTACCCGTCGTGATTCTAACAAGGTCAAATCCTGCTTTTACTCTGATGGCGAAGGCCCTTAGCCTTAAGGGTGTCATTTTGAACTTACCGAAATAACATCCCGTCGTGATTCGAATGAGGTCGAATCCTGCTTTTACTTTGATAGCGAAGGCTCTTAGCCATAATGGTGTTATTTCTAACTTATCAAAATAACATCCCGTCGTGATTCGAACGAGGTCGAATACTTCTTTTATTTGTATGGCGAAGGCCCTTAGCCGTATGGGTGTTATTTCGAACTTATCGAAATAAAATCCTGTCGTGATTCGAACGAGTGCGAATCTTGCTTTTACTTTGATGGCGAAGGCCCTTAGCCTTAAGGTTATTATTTCGAACTTATCAAAATAACATCCCGTCGTGATTCAAACGAGGTCGAATTCTGCTTTTACTTTAATGGCGAAGGCTTTTAGCCTTAAGGGTGTTATTTAGAACTTATCGAAATAACATCCCGTCGTGATTCAAACGAGGTCGAATCCTTCTTTTATTTTGATGGGGAAGGCCCTTAGCCTTAAGGGTGTTCTTTTGAACTTATCGAAATAACAACTCGTAGTGATTCTAACAAGGTCGAATCGTGCTTTTATTTTGATGGCAAAGGCCCTTATCCTTAAGGGTGTTCTTTTGAACTTATCGAAATAACAACCCGACCTGATTCGAACGAGGTCGAATCCTTCTTTTACTTTGATGGCGAAGGCCTCTAGCCTTAAGGGTGTTATTTCAAACTTATCGAAATAACATCCCGTCATGATTTGAACGAGGTCGAATACTACTTTTACTCTGATGGTGAAACCCCTTAGCCTTAAGGGTGTTATTTCGAACTTATCGAAATAACTACCCATCGTGATTCTAACAAGGTCAAATCCTGATTTTACTCTGATGGCGAAGGCCCTTAGCCTTAAGGGTGTCATTTCGAACTTATCGAAATAACAACCCGTCGTGATTCGAACGAGGTCCAATCCTGCTTTTACTTTGATAGCGAAGGCTCTTAGCCTTAACGGTGTTATATATAACTTATAAAAATAACATCCCGTCGTGATTCGAACGGGGTTGAATCCTGCTTTTACTTTGATAGCGAAGGCACTTAACCTTAACGGTGTTATTTCTAACTTATTGAAATAACATCCCGTCGTGATTCGAACGAGGTCGAATCCTGCTTTTATTTTGATGGCGAAGGCCCTTAGCCTTAAGCGTGTTATTTTGAACTTATCGAAATAACAACCCGTCGTGATTCGAACGAGGTCGAATCCTGCTTTTACTTTGATGGCGAAGGCCTCTAGCCTTAAGGGTGTTATTTCAAACTTATCGAAATAACTACCCGTCGTGATTCGAACGAGGACGAATCCTAATTTTACTCTGATTGCGAAGCCCCTTAGCCTTAAGGGTGTTATTTCGAACTTATCGAAATAACTACCCACCGTGATTCGAACGAGGTCGAATCCTACTTTTACTCTGATTGCGAAGCCCCTTAGCCTTAAGGGTGTTATTTCTAACTTATCAAAATAACATCCCGTCGTGATTCGAACGAGGTCGAATCCTCCTTTTATTTTCATGGTGAAGGCCCTTAGCCTTAAGGGTGTTATTTTGAACTTATCGAAATAACAACCCGTCGCGATTCGAACGAGGTCGAATCCTGCTTTTACTTTGATGACGAAGGCCTCTAGCCTTAAGGGTGTTATTTCACACTTATCGAAATAACATCCCATCATGATTCGAACGAGGACGAATCCTACTTTTACTCTGATGGCGAAACCCCTTAGCCTTAAGGGTGTTATTTCGAACTTATCGAAATAACTACCCGTCGTGATTCTAACAAGGTCAAATCCTGCTTTTACTCTGATGGCGAAGGCCCTTAGCCTTAAGGGTGCCATTTCGAACTTATCGAAATAACAACCCGTCGTGATTCGAACGAGGTCCAATCCTGCTTTTACTTTGATAGCGAAGGCTCTTAGCCTTAATGGTGTTATATATAACTTATAAAAATAACATCCCGTCGTGATTCGAACGAGGTTGAATCCTGCTTTTACTTTGATAGCGAAGGCACTTAACCTTAACGGTATTATTTCTAACTTATTAAAATAACATCCCGTCGTGATTCGAACGAGGTCGAATCCTGCTTTTATTTTGATGGTGAAGGCCCTTAGCCTTAAGCGTGTTATTTTGAACTTATCGAAATAACAACCCATCGTGATTCGAACGAGGTCGAAGCCTGCTTTTACTTTGATGGCGAAGGCCTCTAGCCTTAAGGGTGTTATTTCAAACTTATCGAAATAACATCCCGTCATGATTCGAACGAGGTCGAATCCTACTTTTACTCTGATGGTGAAACCCCTTAGCCTTAAGGGTGTTATTTCGAACTTATCGAAATAACTACCCATCGTGATTCTAACAAGGTCAAATCCTGATTTTACTCTGATGGCGAAGGCCCTTAGCCTTAAGGGTGTCATTTCGAACTTATCGAAATAACAACCCGTCGTGATTCGAACGAGGTCCAATCCTACTTTTACTCTGATGGTGAAACCCCTTAGCCTTAAGGGTGTTATTTCGAACTTATCGAAATAACTACCCATCGTGATTCTAACAAGGTCAAATCCTGATTTTACTCTGATGGCGAAGGCCCTTAGCCTTAAGGGTGTCATTTCGAACTTATCGAAATAACAACCCGTCGTGATTCGAACGAGGTCCAATCCTGCTTTTACTTTGATAGCGAAGGCTCTTAGCCTTAATGGTGTTATATATAACTTATAAAAATAACATCCCGTCGTGATTCAAACGAGGTTGAATCCTGCTTTTACTTTGATAGCGAAGGCACTTAACCTTAACGGTGTTATTTCTAACTTATCGAAATAACATCCCGTCATGATTCGAACGAGGACGAATCCTACTTTTACTCTGATTGCGAAGCCCCTTAGCCTTAAGGGTGTTATTTCGAACTTATCGAAATAACTACCCGTCGTGATTCTAATAAGGTCAAATCCTGCTTTTACTCTGATGGCGAAGGCCCTTAGCCTTAAGGGTGTCATTTTGAACTTACCGAAATAACATCCCATCGTGATTCGAATGAGGTCGAATCCTGCTTTTACTTTGATAGCGAAGGCTCTTAGCCATAATGGTGTTATTTCTAACTTATCAAAATAACATCCCGTCGTGATTCGAACGAGGTCGAATACTTCTTTTATTTGTATGGCGAAGGCCCTTAGCCGTATGGGTGTTATTTCGAACTTATCGAAATAAAATCCTGTCGTGATTCGAACGAGTTCGAATCTTGCTTTTACTTTGATGGCGAAGGCCCTTAGCCTTAAGGGTATTATTTCGAACTTATCAAAATAACATCCCGTCGTGATTTGAACGAGGTCGAATTCTGCTTTTACTTTAATGGCGAAGGCTTTTAGCCTTAAGGGTGTTATTTAGAACTTATCGAAATAACATCCCATCGTGATTCAAACGAGGTCGAATCCTTCTTTTATTTTGATGGGGAAGGCCCTTAGCCTTAAGGGTGTTCTTTTGAACTTATCGAAATAACAACCCGTAGTGATTCTAACAAGGTCGAATCGTGCTTTTATTTTGATGGCAAAGGCCCTTATCCTTAAGGGTGTTCTTTTGAACTTATCGAAATAACAACCCGACCTGATTCGAACGAGGTCGAATCCTTCTTTTACTTTGATGGCGAAGGCCTCTAGCCTTAAGGGTGTTATGTCAAACTTATCGAAATAACATCCCGTCATGATTCGAACGAGGTCGAATCCTACTTTTACTCTGATGGTGAAACCTCTTCGCCTTAAGAGTGTTATTTCGAACTTATCGAAATAACTACCCATCGTGATTCTAACAAGGTCAAATCCTGATTTTACTCTGATGGCGAAGGCCCTTAGCCTTAAGGGTGTCATTTCGAACTTATCGAAATAACAACCCGTCGTGATTCGAACGAGGTCCAATCCTGCTTTTACTTTGATAGCGAAGGCTCTTAGCCTTAACGGTGTTATATATAACTTATAAAAATAACATCCCGTCGTGATTCGAACGAGGTTGAATCCTGCTTTTACTTTGATAGCGAAGGCACTTAACCTTAACGGTGTTATTTCTAACTTATTGAAATAACATCCCGTCGTGATTCGAACGAGGTCGAATCCTGCTTTTATTTTGATGGCGAAGGCCCTTAGCCTTAAGCGTGTTATTTTGAACTTATCGAAATAACAACCCGTCGTGATTCGAACGAGGTCGAATCCTGCTTTTACTTTGATGGCGAAGGCCTCTAGCCTTAAGGGTGTTATTTCAAACTTATCGAAATAACTACCCGTCGTGATTCGAACGAGGACGAATCCTAATTTTACTCTGATTGCGAAGCCCCTTAGCCTTAAGGGTGTTATTTCGAACTTATCGAAATAACTACCCATCGTGATTCGAACGAGGTCGAATCCTACTTTTACTCTGATTGCGAAGCCCCTTAGCCTTAAGGGTGTTATTTCTAACTTATCGAAATAACATCCCGTCGTGATTCGAACGAGGTCGAATCCTCCTTTTATTTTCATGGTGAAGGCCCTTAGCCTTAAGGGTGTTATTTTGAACTTATCGAAATAACAACCCATCGTGATTCGAATGAGGTCGAATCCTGCTTTTACTTTGATGACGAAGGCCTCTAGCCTTAAGGGTGCTATTTCACACTTATCGAAATAACATCCCATCATGATTCGAACGAGGACGAATCCTACTTTTACTCTGATGGCGAAACCCCTTAGCCTTAAGGGTGTTATTTCGAACTTATCGAAATAACTACCCGTCGTGATTCTAACAAGGTCAAATCCTGCTTTTACTCTGATGGCGAAGGCCCTTAGCCTTAAGGGTGTCATTTCGAACTTATCGAAATAACAACCCGTCGTGATTCGAACGAGGTCCAATCCTGCTTTTACTTTGATAGCGAAGGCTCTTAGCCTTAATGGTGTTATATATAACTTATAAAAATAACATCCCGTCGTGATTCGAACGAGGTTGAATCCTGCTTTTACTTTGATAGCGAAGGCACTTAACCTTAACGGTGTTATTTCTAACTTATTGAAATAACATCCCGTCGTGATTCGAACGAGGTCGAATCCTACTTTTATTTTGATGGTGAAGGCCCTTAGCCTTAAGCGTGTTATTTTGAACTTATCGAAATAACAACCCATCGTGATTCGAACGAGGTCGAAGCCTGCTTTTACTTTGATGGCGAAGGCCTCTAGCCTTAAGGGTGTTATTTCAAACTTATCGAAATAACATCCCGTCATGATTCGAACGAGGACCAATCCTACTTTTACTCTGATTGCGAAGCCCCTTAGCCTTAAGGGTGTTATTTCGAACTTATCAAAATAACTACCCGTCGTGATTCGAACGAGGTCAAATCCTACTTTTATTCTGATTGCGAAGCCCCTTAGCCTTAAGGGTGTTATTTCTAACTTATCGAAATAACATCCCGTCGTGATTCGAACGAGGTCGAATCCTCCTTTTATTTTCATGGTGAAGGCCCTTAGCCTTAAGGGTGTTATTTTGAACTTATCGAAATAACAACCCATCGTGATTCGAACTAGGTCGAATCCTGCTTTTACTTTGATGGCGAAGGCCTCTAGCCTTAAGGGTGTTATTTCAAACTTATTGAAATAACATCCCGTCATGATTCGAACGAGGACGAATCCTACTTTTACTCTGATTGCGAAGCCCCTTAGCCTTAAGGGTGTTATTTCGAACTTATCGAAATAACTACCCGTCGTGATTCTAATAAGGTCAAATCCTGCTTTTACTCTGATGGCGAAGGCCCTTAGCCTTAAGGGTGTCATTTTGAACTTACCGAAATAACATCCCGTCGTGATTCGAATGAGGTCGAATCCTGCTTTTACTTTGATAGCGAAGGCTCTTAGCCATAATGGTGTTATTTCTAACTTATCAAAATAACATACCGTCGTGATTCGAACGAGGTCGAATACTTCTTTTATTTGTATGGCGAAGGCCCTTAGCCGTATGGGTGTTATTTCGAACTTATCGAAATAAAATCCTGTCGTGATTCGAACGAGTTCGAATCTTGCTTTTACTTTGATGGCGAAGGCCCTTAGCCTTAAGGGTATTATTTCGAACTTATCAAAATAACGTCCCGTCGTGATTCGAACGAGGTCGAATTCTGCTTTTACTTTAATGGCGAAGGCTTTTAGCCTTAAGGGTGTTCTTTAGAACTTATCGAAATAACATCCCGTCGTGATTCAAACGAGGTCGAATCCTTCTTTTATTTTGATGGGGAAGGCCCTTAGCCTTAAGGGTGTTCTTTTGAACTTATCGAAATAACAACCCGTAGTGATTCTAACAAGGTCGAATCGTGCTTTTATTTTGATGGCAAAGGCCCTTATCCTTAAGGGTGTTCTTTTGAACTTATCGAAATAACAACCCGACCTGATTCGAACGAGGTCGAATCCTTCTTTTACTTTGATGGCGAAGGCCTCTAGCCTTAAGGGTGTTATTTCAAACTTATCGAAATAACATCCCGTCATGATACGAACGAGGTCGAATCCTACTTTTACTCTGATGGTGAAACCCCTTAGCCTTAAGGGTGTTATTTCGAACTTATCGAAATAACTACCCATCGTGATTCTAACAAGGTCAAATCCTAATTTTACTCTGATGGCGAAAGCCCTTAGCCTTAAGGGTGTCATTTCGAACTTATCGAAATAACAACCCGTCGTGATTCGAACGAGGTCCAATCCTACTTTTACTTTGATAGCGAAGGCTCTTAGCCTTAACGGTGTTATATATAACTTATAAAAATAACATCCCGTCGTGATTCGAATGAGGTTGAATCCTGCTTTTACTTTGATAGCGAAGGCACTTAACCTTAACGGTGTTATTTCTAACTTATTGAAATAACATCCCGTCGTGATTTGAACGAGGTCGAATCCTGCTTTTATTTTGATGGCGAAGGCCCTTAGCCTTAAGCGTGTTATTTTGAACTTATCGAAATAATAACCCGTCGTGATTCGAACGAGGTCGAATCCTGCTTTTACTTTGATGGCGAAGGCCTCTAGCCTTAAGGGTGTTATTTCAAACTTATCGAAATAACTACCCGTCGTGATTCGAACGAGGACGAATCCTAATTTTACTCTGATTGCGAAGCCCCTTAGCCTTAAGGGTGTTATTTCGAACTTATCAAAATAACTACCCGTCGTGATTCGAACGAGGTCAAATCCTACTTTTATTCTGATTGCGAAGCCCCTTAGCCTTAAGGGTGTTATTTCTAACTTATCGAAATAACATCCCGTCGTGATTCGAACGAGGTCGAATCCTCCTTTTATTTTCATGGTGAAGGCCCTTAGCCTTAAGGGTGTTATTTTGAACTTATCGAAATAACAACCCATCGTGATTCGAACTAGGTCGAATCCTGCTTTTACTTTGATGGCGAAGGCCTCTAGCCTTAAGGGTGTTATTTCAAACTTATCGAAATAACATCCCGTCATGATTCGAACGAGGACGAATCCTAATTTTACTCTGATTGCGAAGCCCCTTAGCCTTAAGGGTGTTATTTCGAACTTATCGAAATAACTACCCGTCGTGATTCTAGTAAGGTCAAATCCTGCTTTTACTCTGATGGCGAAGGCCCTTAGCCTTAAGGGTGTCATTTTGAACTTACCGAAATAACATCCCGTCGTGTTTCGAATGAGGTCGAATCCTGCTTTTACTTTGATAGCGAAGGCTCTTAGCCATAATGGTGTTATTTCTAACTTATCAAAATAACATCCCGTCGTGATTCGAACGAGGTCGAATACTTCTTTTATTTGTTTGGCGAAGGCCCTTAGCCGTATGGGTGTTATTTCGAACTTATCGAAATAAAATCCTGTCGTGATTCGAACGAGTTCGAATCTTGCTTTTACTTTGATGGCGAAGGCCCTTAGCCTTAAGGGTATTATTTCGAACTTATCAAAATAACATCCCGTCGTGATTCGAACGAGGTCGAATTCTGCTTTTACTTTAATGGCGAAGGCTTTTAGCCTTAAGGGTGTTATTTAGAACTTATCGAAATAACATCCCGTCGTGATTCAAACGAGGTCGAATCCTTCTTTTATTTTGATGGGGAAGGCCCTTAGCCTTAAGGGTGTTCTTTTGAACTTATCGAAATAACAACCCGTAGTGATTCTAACAAGGTCGAATCGTGCTTTTATTTTGATGGCAAAGGCCCTTAGCCTTAAGGGTGTTCTTTTGAAGTTATCGAAATAACAACCCGACCTGATTCGAACGAGGTCGAATCCTTCTTTTACTTTGATGGCGAAGGCCTCTAGCCTTAAGGGTGTTATTTCAAACTTATCGAAATAACATCCCGTCATGATTCGAACGAGGTCGAATCCTACTTTTACTCTGATGGTGAAACCCCTTAGCCTTAAGGGTGTTATTTCGAACTTATCGAAATAACTACCCATCGTGATTCTAACAAGGTCAAATCCTGATTTTACTCTGATGGCGAAGGCCCTTAGCCTTAAGGGTGTCATTTCGAACTTATCGAAATAACAACCCGTCGTGATTCGAACGAGGTCCAATCCTGCTTTTACTTTGATAGTGAAGGCTCTTATCCTTAACAGTGTTATTTCTAACTTATCGAAATAACATCACGTCGTGATTCGAACGAGGTCGAATCTTGCTTTTACTTTGATAGCAAAGGCTCTTAGCCTTAACGATGTTATTTGTAACTTATCGAAATAACATCCCATCGTGATTCGAACGAGGTCGAATCCTACTTTTATTTTGATGGCGAAGGCCCTTAGCCTTAAGTGTGTCATTTCAAACTTATCGAAATAACCACCCGTCGTGATTCTAACAAGGTCAAATCCTGGTTTTACTCTGATGGCGAAGGCCCTAGCCTTAAGGGTGTCATTTCGAACATATCGAAATAACATCCCGTCGTGATTCGAACGAGGTCGAATCCTGCTTTTACTTTGATAGCGAAGGCTCTTAGCCTTAATGGTGTTATTTCTAACTTATCAAAATAACATCCTGTCATGATTCGAACGAGGTCGAATACTACTTTTATTTTGATGGCGAAGGCCCTTAGCCTTAAGGGTGTTATTTCTAACTTATCGAAATAACAACCCGTCGTGATTCAAACGAAGTCGAATCCTATTTTTATTTTGATGGCGAAGGCCTCTAGCCTTAAGGGTGTTCTTTCTAACTTATCGAAATAACATCCCGTCGTGATTCGAACGAGGTCGAATCCTGCTTTTACTCTGATGGCGAAGGCCCTTAGCCTTAAGGGTGTCATTTCGAACTTATCGAAATAACAACCCGTCGTGATTCGAACGAGGTCCAATCCTGCTTTTACTTTGATAGCGAAGGCTCTTAGCCTTAACGGTGTTATATATAACTTATCAAAATAACATCCCGTCGTGATTCGAACGAGGTTGAATCCTTCTTTTACTTTGATAGCGAAGGTTCTTAGCCTTAACGGTGTTATTTCTAACTTATCGAAATAACATCCCGTCGTGATTCGAACGAGGTCGAATCCTGCTTTTACTCCGATGGCGAAGGCCCTTAGCCTTAAGGGTGTCATTTCGAACTTATCGAAATAACATCCCGTCGTGATTCGAACGAGGTCGAATCCTGCTTTTACTTTGATAGCGAAGGCTCTTAGCCTTAACGGTGTTATTTCTAATTTACCGAAATAACATCTCGTCGTGATTCGAACAAGGTCGAATCCTGCTTTTACTTTGATAGCGAAGGCTCTTAGCCTTAACGGTGTTATTTCTAACTTGTCGAAATAATAACCCGTCGTGTTTCAAACGAGGCCGAATCCTGCTTTTATTTTGATGGCGAAGGCCCTTAGCCTTAAGGGTGTTATTTTGAACTTATCGAAATAACAACCCGTCGTGATTCGAACAAGGTCGAATCCTGCTTTTACTTTGATTGCGAAGGCCTCTAGCCTTAAGGGTGTTATTTCACACTTATCGAAATAACATCCCATCATGATTCGAACGAGGTCGAATCCTACTTTTACTCTGATGGCGAAACCCCTTAGCCTTAAGGGTGTTATTTCGAACTTAACGAAATAACTACCCGTCGTGATTCTAACAAGGTCAAATCCTGCTTTTACTCTGATGACGAAGGCCCTTAGCCTTAAGGGTGTCATTTCGAACTTATCGAAATAACAACCCGTCGTGATTCGAACGAGGTCCAATCCTGCTTTTACTTTGATAGCGAAGGCTTTTAGCCTTAACGGTGTTATATATAACTTATCAAAATAACATCCCGTCGTGATTCGAACGAGGTTGAATCCTTCTTTTACTTTGATAGCGAAGGTTCTTAGCCTTAACGGTGTTATTTCTAACTTATCGAAATAACATCCCGTCGTGATTCGAACGAGGTCGAATCCTGCTTTTACTCTGATAGCGAAGGCTCTTAGCCTAAACAGTGTTATTTCTAACTTATCGAAATAACAACCTGTCGTGATTTGAACGAGTTCGAATCCTGCTTTTACTTTGATAGCGAAGGTTCTTAGCCTTAACGGTGTTATTTCTAACTTATCGAAATAACATCCCGTCGTGATTCGAACAAGGTCGAATCCTGCTTTTACTCTGATGGCGAAGGCCCTTAGCCTTAAGGGTGTCATTTCGAACTTATCGAAATAACATCCCGTCGTGATTCGAACGAGGTCGAATCCTGCTTTTACTTTGATAGCGAAGGCTCTTAGCCTTAACGGTGTTATTTCTAACTTACCGAAATAACATCTCGTCGTGATTCGAACAAGGTCGAATCCTGCTTTTACTTTGATAGCGAAGGCTCTTAGCCTTAACGGTGTTATTTCTAACTTGTCGAAATAATAACCCGTCGTGTTTCAAACGAGGCCGAATCCTGCTTTTATTTTGATGGCGAAGGCCCTTAGCCTTAAGGGTGTTATTTTGAACTTATCGAAATAACAACCCGTCGTGATTCGAACAAGGTCGAATCCTGCTTTTACTTTGATGGCGAAGGACTCTAGCCTTAAGAGTGTTATTTCAAACTTATCGAAATAACATCCCGTCATGATTCGAACAAAGTCGAATCCAACTTTTACTCTGATGATGAAGCCACTTAGCCTTAAGGGTGTTATTTCAAATTTATCGAAATAACATCCTATCGTGATTCGAACGAGGTCGAATCCTGCTTTTACTTTTTTAGCGAAGGCTCTTAGCCTTAACGGTGTTATTTCTAACTTATCGAAATAACATCCCGTCGTGATTCAAATGAGGTCGAATCCTGCTTTTACTTTGATAGTGAAGGCTCTTAGACATAATGGTGTTATTTCTAACTTATCAAAATAACATCCCGTCGTGATTCGAACGAGGTCGAATACTTCTTTTATTTGTATGGCGAAGGCCCTTAGCCGTATGGGTGTTATTTCGAACTTATCGAAATAAAATCCTGTCGTGATTCGAACGAGTTCGAATCTTGCTTTTACTTTGATGGCGAAGGCCCTTAGCCTTAAGGGTATTATTTCGAACTTATCAAAATAACATCCCGTCGTGATTTGAACGAGGTCGAATTCTGCTTTTATTCTAATGGCGACTGGCTTTTAGCCTTAAGGGTGTTATTTAGAACTTATCGAAATAACATCCCGTCGTGATTCAAACGAGATCGAATCCTGCTTTTATTTTGATGGGGAAGGCCCTTAGCCTTAAGGGTGTTCTTTTGAACTTATCGAAATAACAACCCGTAGTGATTCTAACAAGGTCGAATCGTGCTTTTATTTTGATGGCAAAGGCCCTTAGCCTTAAGGGTGTTCTTTTGAAGTTATCGAAATAACAACCCGACCTGATTCGAACGAGGTCGAATCCTTCTTTTACTTTGATGGCGAAGGCCTCTAGCCTTAAGGGTGTTATTTCAAACTTATCGATATAACATCCCGTCATGATTCGAACGAGGTCGAATCCTACTTTTACTCTGATGGCCAAACCCCTTAGCCTTAAGGGTGTTATTTCGAACTTATCGAAATAACTACCCGTCGTTACTCTAAAAAGGTCAAATCCTGCTTTTACTCTGATGGCGAAGGCCCTTAGCCTTAAGGGTGTCATTTCGAAATTATCAAAATAACAAACCGTCGTGATTCGAACGAGGTCCAATCCTGCTTTTACTTTGATAACGAAAGCTCTTATCCTTAACAGTGTTATTTCTAACTTATCGAAATAACATCACGTCGTTATTCGAACGAGGTCGAATCCTGCTTTTACTTTGATAGTGAAGGCCCTTAGCCTTAACGGTGTTATTTGTAACTTATCGAAATAACATCCCATCGTGATTCGAACGAGGTCGAATCCTACTTTTATTTTGATGGCAAAGGCCCTTAGCCTTAAGTGTGTCATTTCAAACTTATCGAAATAACCACCCTTCGTGATTCTAACAAGGTCAAATCCTGGTTTTACTCTGATGGTGAAGGCCCTTAGCCTTAAGGGTGTCATTTCGAACTTACCGAAATAACATCCCGTCGTGATTCTAACAAGGTCGAATCCTGCTTTTACTTTGATAGCGAAGGCTCTTAGCCTTAATGGTGTTATTTCTAACTTATCAAAATAACATCCTGTCATGATTCGAACGAGGTCGAATACTACTTTTATTTTGATGGTGAAGGCCCTTAGCCTTAAGGGTGTTATTTCTAACTTATCGAAATAACATCCCGTCATTATTCGAACGAGGTCGAATCCTGCTTTTACTCTGATGGTGAAGGCCCTTAACCTTAAGGGTAATATTTCAAACTTATCGAAATAACAACCCGTCGTGATTCGAACTAAGTCGAATCCTATTTTTATTTTGATGGCGAAGGCCCTTAGCCTTAAGGGTGTTCTTTTGAACTTATCGAAATAACAACCCGTCGCGATTCGAACGAGGTCGAATCCTTCTTTTACTTTGATGACGAAGGCCTCTAGCCTTAAGGGTGTTATTTCACACTTATCGAAATAACATCCCATCATGATTCTAACGAGGTCTAATCCTACTTTTACTCTGATGGCGAAACACCTTAGCCTTAAGGGTGTTATTTCGAACTTATCGAAATAACTACCCGTCGTGATTCTAACAAGGTCAAATCCTGCTTTTACTCTGATGGCGAAGGCCCTTAGCCTTAAGGGTGTCATTTCGAACTTATCGAAATAACAACCCGTCGTGATTCGAACGAGGTCCAATCCTGCTTTTACTTTATAGCGAAGGCTCTTAGCCTTAACGGTGTTATATATAACTTATCAAAATAACATCCCCTCTTGATTCGAACGAGGTTGAATCCTGCTTTTACTCTGATGGCGAAGGCCCTTAGCCTTAAGGGTGTCATTTCGAACTTATCGAAATAACATCCCGTCGTGATTCGAACGAGGTCGAATCCTGCTTTTACTTTGATAGCGAAGGCTCTTAGCCTTAACGGTGTTATTTCTAACTTACCAAAATAACATCTCGTCGTGATTCGAACAAGGTCGAATCCTGGTTTTACTTTGATAGCGAAGGCTCTTAGCCTTAACGGTGTTATTTCTAACTTGTCGAAATAATAACCCGTCGTGTTTCAAACGAGGCCGAATCCTGCTTTTATTTTGATGGCGAAGGCCCTTAGCCTTAAGGGTGTTATTTTGAACTTATCAAAATAACAACCCGTCGTGATTCGAACAAGGTCGAATCCTGCTTTTACTTTGATAGTGAAGGCCCTTAGCCTTAACGGTGTTATTTGTAACTTATCGAAATAACATCCCATCGTGATTCGAACGAGGTCGAATCCTACTTTTATTTTGATGGCAAAGGCCCTTAGCCTTAAGTGTGTCATTTCAAACTTATCGAAATAACCACCCGTCGTGATTCTAACAAGGTCAAATCCTGGTTTTACTCTGATGGCGAAGGCCCTTAGCCTTAAGGGTGTCATTTCGAACTTACCGAAATAACATCCCGTCGTGATTCGAACAAGGTCGAATCCTGCTTTTACTTTGATAGCGAAGGCTCTTAGCCTTAATGGTGTTATTTCTAACTTATCAAAATAACATCCTGTCATGATTCGAACGAGGTCGAATACTACTTTTATTTTGATGGCGAAGGCCCTTAGCCTTAAGGGTGTTATTTCTAACTTATCGAAATAATATCCCGTCATTATTCGAACGAGGTCGAATCCTGCTTTTACTCTGATGGTGAAGGCCCTTAACCTTAAGGGTAATATTTCAAACTTATCGAAATAACAACCCGTCGTGATTCGAACGAAGTCGAATCCTATTTTTATTTTGATGGCGAAGGCCCTTAGCCTTAAGGGTGTTCTTTTGAACTTATCGAAATAACAACCCGTCGCGATTCGAACGAGGTCGAATCCTTCTTTTACTTTGATGACGAAGGCCTCTAGCCTTAAGTGTGTCATTTCAAACTTATCGAAATAACCACCCGTCGTGATTCTAACAAGGTCAAATCCTGGTTTTACTCTGATGGCGAAGGCCCTTAGCCTTAAGGGTGTCATTTCGAACTTACCGAAATAACATCCCGTCGTGATTCGAACAAGGTCGAATCCTGCTTTTACTTTGATAGCGAAGGCTCTTAGCCTTAATGGTGTTATTTCTAACTTATCAAAATAACATCCTGTCATGATTCGAACGAGGTCGAATACTACTTTTATTTTGATGGCGAAGGCCCTTAGCCTTAAGGGTGTTATTTCTAACTTATCGAAATAACATCCCGTCATTATTCGAACGAGGTCGAATCCTGCTTTTACTCTGATGGTGAAGGCCCTTAACCTTAAGGGTAATATTTCAAACTTATCAAAATAACAACCCGTCGTGATTCGAACGATGTCGAATCCTATTTTTATTTTGATGGCGAAGGCCCTTAGCCTTAAGGGTGTTCTTTTGAACTTATCGAAATAACAACCCGTCGCGATTCGAACGAGGTCGAATCCTTCTTTTACTTTGATGACGAAGGCCTCTAGCCTTAAGGGTGTTATTTCACACTTATCGAAATAACATCCCATCATGATTCTAACGAGGTCGAATCCTACTTTTACTCTGATGGCGAAACCCCTTAGCCTTAAGGGTGTTATTTCGAACTTATCGAAATAACTACCCGTCGTGATTCTAACAAGGTCAAATCCTGCTTTTACTCTGATGGCGAAGGCCCTTAGCCTTAAGGGTGTCATTTCGAACTTATCGAAATAACAACCCGTCGTGATTCGAACGAGGTCCAATCCTGCTTTTACTTTGATAGCGAAGTCTCTTAGCCTTAACGGTGTTATATATAACTTATCAAAATAACATCCCGTCTTGATTCGAACGAGGTTGAATCCTGCTTTTACTATGATGGCGAAGGCCCTTAGCCTTAAGGGTGTCATTTCGAACTTATCGAAATAACATCCCGTCGTGATTCGAACGAGGTCGAATCCTGCTTTTACTTTGATAGCGAAGGCTCTTAGCCTTAACGGTGTTATTTCTAACTTACCAAAATAACATCTCGTCGTGATTCGAACAAGGTCGAATCCTGCTTTTACTTTGATAGCGAAGGCTCTTAGCCTTAACGATGTTATTTCTAACTTGTCGAAATAATAACCCGTCGTGTTTCAAACGAGGCCGAATCCTGCTTTTATTTTGATGGCGAAGGCCCTTAGCCTTAAGGGTGTTATTTTGAACTTATCGAAATAACAACCCGTCGTGATTCGAACAAGGTCGAATCCTGCTTTTACTTTGATGGCGAAGGCCTCTAGCCTTAAGGGTGTTATTTCAAACTTATCGAAATAACATCCCGTCATGATTCGAACAAGGTCGAATCCAACTTTTACTCTGATGATGAAGCCACTTAGCCTTAAGGGTGTTATTTCAAATTTATCGAAATAACATCCCATCGTGATTCGAACGAGGTCGAATCCTGCTTTTACTTTGGTAGCGAAGGCTCTTAGCCTTAACGGTGTTATTTCTAACTTATCGAAATAACATCCCGTCGTGATTCAAATGAGGTCGAATCCTGCTTTTACTTTGATAGCGAAGGCTCTTAGCCATAATGGTGTTATTTCCAACTTATCAAAATAACATCCCGTCGTGATTCGAACGAGGTCGAATACTTCTTTTATTTGTATGGCGAAGGCCCTTAGCCGTATGGGTGTTATTTCGAACTTATCGAAATAAAATCCTGTCGTGATTCGAACGAGTTCGAATCTTGCTTTTACTTTGATGGCGAAGGCCCTTAGCCTTTAGGGTATTATTTCGAACTTATCAAAATAACATCCCGTCGTGATTCGAACGAGGTCGAATTCTGCTTTTATTCTAATGGCGAAGGCTTTTAGCCTTAAGGGTGTTATTTAGAACTTATCGAAATAACATCCCGTCGTGATTCAAACGAGGTCGAATCCTGCTTTTATTTTGGTGGGGAAGGCCCTTAGCCTTAAGGGTGTTCTTTTGAACTTATCGAAATAACAACCCGTAGTGATTCTAACAAGGTCGAATCGTGCTTTTATTTTGATGGCAAAGGCCCTTAGCCTTAAGGGTGTTCTTTTGAAGTTATCGAAATAACAACCCGACCTGATTCGAACGAGGTCGAATCCTTCTTTTACTTTGATGGCGAAGGCCTCTAGCCTTAAGGGTGTTATTTCAAACTTATCGAAATAACATCCCGTCATGATTCGAACGATGTCGAATCCTACTTTTACTATGATGGCGAAACCCCTTAGCCTTAAGGGTGTTATTTCGAACTTATCGAAATAACTACCCGTCGTGACTCTAACAAGGTCAAATCCTGCTTTTACTCTGATGGCGAAGGCCATTAGCCTTAAGGGTGTCATTTCGAAATTATCGAAATAACAACCCGTCGTGATTCGAACGAGGTCCAATCCTGCTTTTACTTTGATAGCGAAGGTTCTTATCCTTAACAGTGTTATTTCTAACTTATCGAAATAACATCACGTCGTGATTCAAACGAGGTCGAATCCTGCTTTTACTTTGATAGCGAAGGCTCTTAGCCTTAATGGTGTTATTTCTAACTTATCAAAATAACATCCTGTCATGATTCGAACGAGGTCGAATACTACTTTTATTTTGATGGCGAAGGCCCTTAGCCTTAAGGGTGTTATTTCTAACTTATCGAAATAACATCCCGTCATTATTCGAACGAGGTCGAATCCTGCTTTTACTCTGATGGTGAAGGCCCTTAACCTTAAGGGTAATATTTCAAACTTATCGAAATAACAACCCGTCGTGATTCGAACGAAGTCGAATCCTATTTTTATTTTGATGGCGAAGGCCCTTAGCCTTAAGGGTGTTCTTTTGAACTTATCGAAATAACAACCCGTCGTGATTCGAACGAGGTCGAATCCTGCTTTTACTTTGATAGCGAAGGCTCTTAGCCTTAACGGTGTTATTTCTAACTTATCGAAATAACATCCCGTCGTGATTCGAACGAGGTCGAATCCTACTTTTATTTTGATGGCAAAGGCCTCTAGCCTTAAGGGTGTTATTTCAAACTTATCGAAATAACATCCCGTCATGATTCGAACAAGGTCGAATCCAACTTTTACGCTGATGATGAAGCCACTTCGCCTTAAGGGTGTTATTTCAAATTTATCGAAATAACATCCCATCGTGATTCGAACGAGGTCGAATCCTGCTTTTACTTTTATAGAGAAGGCTCTTAGCCTTAACGGTGTTATTTCTAACTTATCGAAATAACATCCCGTCATTATTCGAACGAGGTCGAATCCTGCTTTTACACTGATGGTGAAGGCCCTTAACCTTAAGGGTAATATTTCAAACTTATCGAAATAACAACCCGTCGTGATTCGAACGAAGTCGAATCCTATTTTTATTTTGATGGCGAAGGCCCTTAGCCTTAAGGATGTTCTTTTGAACTTATCGAAATAACAACCTGTCGCGATTCGAACGAGGTCAAATCCTGCTTTTACTTTGATGACGAAGGCCTCTAGCCTTAAGGGTGTTATTTCACACTTATCGAAATAACATCCCATCATGATTCGAACGAGGTCGAATCCTACTTTTACTCTGATGGCAAAACCCCTTAGCCTTAAGGGTGTTATTTCGAACTTATCGAAATAACTACCCGTCGTGATTCTAACAAGGTCAAATCCTGCTTTTACTCTGATGGCGAAGACCCTTAACCTTAAGGGTGTCATTTCGAACTTATCGAAATAACAACCCGTCGTGATTCGAACGAGGTCCAATCCTGCTTTTACTTTCATAGCGAAGGCTCTTAGCCTTAACGGTGTTATTTCTAACTTATCAAAATAACATCCCGTCGTGATTCGAACGAGGTCGAATACTGCTTTTATTTGTATGGCGAAGGCCCTTAGCCGTATGGGTGTTATTTCGAACTTATCGAAATAAAATCCTGTCGTGATTCGAACAAGTTCGAATCCTGCTTTTACTTTGATGGCGAAGGCCCTTAGCCTTAAGGGTATTATTTCGAACTTATCAAAATAACATCCCGTCGTGATTCGAACGAGGTCGAATTCTGCTTTTACTTTAATGGCGAAGGCTTTTAGCCTTAAGGGTGTTATTTAGAACTTATCGAAATAACATCCCGTCGTGATTCAAACGAGGTCGAATCCTTCTTTTATTTTGATGGGGAAGGCCCTTAGCCTTAAGGGTGTTCTTTTGAACTTATCAAAATAACAACCCGTCGTGATTCGAATGAGGTCGAATCCTGCTTTTATTTTGATGGCGAAGGCCCTTAGTCTTAAGGGTGTTATTTCGAACATATCGAAATAACAACCCGTCGTGATTCTAACAAGATCGAATCGTGCTTTTATTTTGATGGAGAAGGCCCTTAGCCTTAAGGGTGTTATTTCGAACTTATCGAAATAACAACCTGTCGTGATTCGAATGAAGTCGAATCCTGCTTTTACTCTGGTGGCGAAGGCCCTTAGCCTTAAGTGTGTCATTTTGAATTTATCGAAGTAACATCCCGTCATGATTCGAACGAGGTCGAATCCTGCTTATACATTGATAGCGAAGCCTCTTAGCCTTAACGGTGTTATTTCTAACTTATCGAAATAACATCCCGTCGTGTTTCGAACGAGGTCGAATCTTGCTTTTATTTTTATCGCGAAGGTCCTTAGCCGTAAGGGTGTTATTTCGAACTTATCGAAATAACAACCCGTCGTGATTCTAACAAGGTCGAATCCTGCTTTTACTCTGATGGCGAAGGCCCTTAGCCTTAAGGGTAATATTTCAAACTTATCGAAATTACAACCCGTCGTGATTCGAACGAGGTTGAATCTTGCTTTTATTTTGATGGCGAAGATCCTTAGCCTTAAGGGTGTTATTTTTAACTTATCAAAATAACATCCCGTCGTAATTCGAACGAGGTCGAATCCTGCTTTTATTTTGATGGCGAAGGCCGTTAGCCTTAATGGTGTTATTTCGAACTTATCGAAATAACAACCCGTCGTGATTCTAAAAAGGTCGAATCGTGCTTTTATTTTGATGGCGAAGGCCCTTAGCCTTAAGGGTGTTATTTCGAACTTATCGAAATAACAACCCGTCGTGATTCGAACGAGGTCGAATCCTGCTTTTACTCTGATGACGAAGGCCCTTAGCCTTAACGGTGTAATTTCTAACTTATCGAAATAACATCTCGTCGCGATTCGAACAAGGTCGAATCCTACTTTTATTTTGATGGCGAAGGCCCTTATCCTTAAGGGTGTTATTTCGAACTTATCAAAATAACATCTCGTCGTGATTCGAACAAGGTCGAATCCTGCTTTTACTTTGATAGCGAAGGCTCTTTGCCTTAACGGTGTTATTTCTAACTTGTCAAAATAATAACCCGTCGTGATTCAAACGAGGTCGAATCCTGCTTTTACTCTAATGGCGAAGGCCCTTAGCCTTAAGGGTGTAATTTCGAACTTATCGAAATAACATCCCGTCGTGATTCGAACGAGGTCGAATCCTGCTTTTACTTTGATAGCGAAGGCTCTTAGCCTTAACGGTGTTATTTCTAACTTACCGAAATAACATCTCGTCGTGATTCGAACAAGGTCGAATCCTGCTTTTACTTTGATAGCGAAGGCTCTTAGCCTTAACGGTGTTATTTCTAACTTGTCGAAATAATAACCCGTCGTGTTTCAAACGAGGCCGAATCCTGCTTTTATTTTGATGGCGAAGGCCCTTAGCCTTAAGGGTGTTATTTTGAACTTATCGAAATAACAACCCGTCGTGATTCGAACAAGGTTGAATCCTGCTTTTACTTTGATGGCGAAGGCCTCTAGCCTTAAGGGTGTTATTTCAAACTTATCAAAATAACATCCCGTCATGATTCGAACAATGTCGAATCCAACTTTTACTCTGATGATGAAGCCACTTAGCCTTAAGGGTGTTATTTCAAATTTATCGAAATAACATCCCATCGTGATTCGAACGAGGTCGAATCCTGCTTTTACTTTGATAGCGAAGGCTCTTAGCCTTAACGGTGATATTTCTAACTTATAGAAATAACATCCCGTCGTGATTCAAATGAGGTCGAATCCTGCTTTTACTTTGATAGCGAAGGCTCTTAGCCATAATGGTGTTATTTCTAACTTATCAAAATAACATCCTGTCGTGATTCGAACGAGTTCGAATCCTGCTTTTACTTTGATGGCGAAGGTCCTTAGCCTTAAGGGTATTATTTCGAACTTATCAAAATAACATCCCGTCGTGATTCGAACGAGGTCGAATTCTGCTTTTACTTTAATGGCGAAGGCTTTTAGCCTTAAGGGTGTTATTTAGAACTTATCGAAATAACATCCCGTCGTGATTCGAACGAGGTCGAATCCTGCTTTTATTTTGATGGCAAATGCCCTTAGCATTAAGGGTGTTATTTCTAACTTATTAAAATAACAACCCGTCGTGATTCGAACGAGGTCGAATCCTGCTTTTATTTTGATGGCGAAGGCCCTTAGCCTTAAGGGTGTTATTTCGAACATATCGAAATAACAACCCGTCGTGATTCTAACAAGATCGAATCGTGCTTTTATTTTGATGGAGAAGGCCCTTAGCCTTAAGGGTGTTATTTCGAACTTATCGAAATAACAACCCGTTGTGATTCGAATGAGGTCGAATCCTGCTTTTACTCTGGTGGCGAAGGCCCTTAGCCTTAAGGGTGTCATTTTAAATTTATCGAAGTAACATCCCGTCATGATTCGAACGAGGTCGAATCCTGCTTTTACTTTGATAGTGAAGCCTCTTAGCCTTAACGGTGTTATTTCTAACTTATCGAAATAACATCCCGTCGTGATTCGAACGAGGTCGAATCTTTCTTTTATTTTTATCGCGAAGGCCCTTAGCCGTAAGGGTGTTATTTCGAACTTATCGAAATAACAACCCGTCGTGATTCTAACAAGGTCGAATCCTGCTTTTACTCTGATGGCGAAGGCCCTTAGCCTTAAGGGTAATATTTCAAACTTATCGAAATAACAACCCGTCGTGATTCGAACGAGGTCGAATCTTGATTTTATTTTGATGGTGAAGTCCCTTAGCCTTAAGGGTGTTATTTTGAACTTATCGAAATAATATCCCGTCGTGATTCGAACGAGGTCGAATCCTGCTTTTATTTTGATCGCGAAGGCCCTTAGCCTTAAGGGTGTTATTTCGAACATATCGAAATAACAACCCGTCGTGATTCTAACAAGGTCGAATCGTGCTTTTATTTTGATGGCGAAGGCCCTTAGCCTTAAGGGTGTTATTTCGAACTTATCGAAATAACAACCCTTCGTGATTCGAACGAGGTCGAATCCTGCTTTTACTCTGATGACGAAGGCCCTTAGCCTTAACGGTGTAATTTCTAACTTATCGAAATAACATCTCGTCGCGATTCGAACAAGGTCGAATCCTGCTTTTATTTTGATGGCGAAGGCCTTTATCCTTTAGGGTGTTATTTCGAACTTATCGAAATAACATCTTGTCGTGATTCGAACAAGGTCGAATCCTGCTTTTACTTTGATAGCGAAGGCTCTTAGCCTTAACGGTATTATTTCTAACTTGTCAAAATAATAACTCGTCGTGATTCAAACGAGGTCGAATCCTGCTTTTACTCTGATGGCGAAGGCCCTTAGCCTTAAGGGTGTCATTACGAACTTATCGAAATAACATCCCGTCGTAATTCGAACGAGGTCGAATCCTGCTTTTACTTTGATAGCGAAGGCTCTTAGCCTTAACGGTGTTATTTCTAACTTACCGAAATAACATCTCGTCGTGATTCGAACAAGGTCGAATCCTGCTTTTACTTTGATAGCGAAGGCTCTTAGCCTTAACGGTGTTATTTCTAACTTGTCGAAATAATAACCCGTCGTGTTTCAAACGAGGCCGAATCCAGCTTTTATTTTGATGGTGAAGGCCCTTAGCCTTAAGGGTATTATTTCGAACTTATCAAAATAACATCCCGTCGTGATTCGAACGAGGTCAAATTCTGCTTTTACTTTAATGGCGAAGGCATTTAGCCTTAAGGGTGTTATTTAGAACTTATCGAAATAACATCCCGTCGTGATTCGAACGGGTTCGAATCCTGCTTTTATTTTGATGGCGAATGCCCTTAGCATTAAGGGTGTTATTTCGAACTTATTAAAATAACAACCCGTCGTGATTCGAACGAGGTCGAATCCTGCTTTTATTTTGATGGCGAAGGCCCTTAGCCTTAAGGGTGTTATTTCGAACATATCGAAATAACAACCCGTCGTGATTCTAACAAAATCAAATCGTGCTTTTATTTTGATGGAGAAGGCCCTTAGCCTTAAGGGTGTTATTTTGAACTTATCGAAATAACAACCCGTCGTGATTCGAACGAGGTCGAATCCTGCTTTTACTCTGGTGGCGAAGGCCCTTAGCCTTAAGGGTGTCATTTCGAATTTATCGAAGTAACACCCCGTCGTGATTCGAACGATGTCGAATCCTGCTTTTACTTTGATAGCGAAGCCTCTTAGCCTTAACGGTGTTATTTCTAACTTATCGAAATAACATCCCGCCGTGATTCGAACGAGGTCGAATCTTGCATTTATTTTTATCGCGAAGGCCCTTAGCCGTAAGGGTGTTATTTCGAACTTATCGAAATAACAACCCGTCGTGATTCGAACAAGGTCGAATCTTGCTTTTATTTTGATGGCGAAGATCCTTAGCCTTAAGGGTGTTATTTTGAACTTATCAAAATAACATCCCGTCGTGATTCGAACGAGGTCGAATCCTGCTTTTATTTTGATGGCAAAGGCCCTTAGCCTTAAGGGTGTTATTTCGAACTTATCGAAATAACAACCCGTCGTGATTCTAACAAGGTCGAATCGTGCTTTTATTTTGATGGCGAAGGCCCTTTGCCTTAAGGGTGTTATTTCGAACTTATCGAAATAACAACCCGTCGTGATTCGAACGAGGTCGAATCCTGCTTTTACTCTGATAATGAAGCCACTTATCCTTAACGGTGTTATTTCTAACTTATCGAAATAACATCCCGCCGTGATTCGAACGAGGTCGAATCCTGCTTTTACTTTGATAGCGAAAGCTCTTAGCCTTAACGGTGTTATTTTTAACTTATCGAAATAACATCCCTTCGTGATTCGAATGAGTTGGAATCCTGCTTTTACTTTGATGGCGAAGGCCCTTAGCCTTAAGGGTATTATTTCAAACTTATCAAAATAACATCCCGTGGTGATTCGAATGAGGTCGAATCCTGCTTTTACTTTAATGGAGAAGGCACTTAGCCTTAAGGGTGTTATTTCGAACTTATCAAAATAACATCCCGTCATGATTCGAACGAGGTCGAATCCTACTTTTATTTTGATGGCGAAGGCCCTTAGCCTTAATGGTGTTATTTCTAACTTATCGAAATAACATCCCGTCATTATTCAAACGAGGTCGAATCCTGCTTTTACTCTGATGGCGAAGGCCCTTAGCCTTAAGGGTGATATTTCAAACTTATCGAAATAACAACCTGTCGTGATTGGAACGAGGTTGAATCCTGCTTTTATTTTGATGGCGAAGATCCTTAGCCTTAAGGGTGTTATTTTGAACTTATCGAAATAAAAACCCGTCGTGATTCGAATGAGGTCGAATCCTGCTTTTACTTTAATGGCGAAGGCCTCTATCCTTAAGGGTGTTATTTCAAACTTATCGAAATAACATCCCGTCATGATTCGAACAAGGTCGATTCCAACTTTTACTCTGATGATGAAGCCCCTTAGCCATAAGGGTGTTATTTCTAACTTATCGAAATAACATCTCGTCGTGATTCGAACGAGGAAGTTACAATCATTTTTTGGATAGGTTAACCAAGTAAGAGAATATATTCCTAAATTAGCAGAAAACTTAAAACCATTACAAAAAAAATTAAAAAAGGATATAGAATTTCATTTTGACGAAAAAGATAAAATACATATACAGAAGATAAAAAATATGTGTAAAAAATTACCAAAACTATATTTTCCAAATGAAAAGAAACAGTTTACATATATTGTAGAAACTGATTCTAGTGATCACAGCTACGGAGGAGTTCTAAAATATAAATATGATAATGAAAAAATTGAACACCATTGTAGATATTATTCCGGATCATACACAGGTGATTCGAACGAGGTCGAATCCTCCTTTTACTTTGATAGCGAAGGCTCTTAGCCTTAACGGTGTTATTTCTAACTTATCGAAATAACATCCCGTCGTGATTCGAACGAGGTCGAATCTGCTTTTATTTTGATGGCGAAGGCCCTTAGCCTTAAGGGTGTTATTTTGAACTTATCGAAATAACAACCCGTCGTGATTCGAACGAGGTCGAATCCTGCTTTTACTTTGATGGCGAAGGCCTCTAGCCTTAAGGGTGTTATTTCGAACTTATCGAAATAACTACCCGTCGTGATTCTAATAAGGTCAAATCCTGCTTTTACTCTGATGGCGAAGGCCCTTAGCCTTAAGGGTGTCATTTCGAACTTATCGAAATAACTAACCGTCGTGATTCTAACAAGGTCAAATCCTGCTTTTACTCTGATGGCGAAGGCCCTTAGCCTTAAGGGTGTCATTTCGAACTTATCAAAATAACAACCTGTCGTGATTCGAACGAGGTTGAATCCTACTTTTATTTTGATGGCGTCGAATCCTGCTTTTATTTTGATGGTGAAGGACCTTAGCCTTAAGGGTCTTATTTCGAACTTCTTGAAATAACAACCCGTCGTGATTCTAACAAGGTCGAATCGTGCTTCTATTTTGATGGCGAAGGCCCTTAGCCTTAAGAGTGTTATTTCGAACTTATCGAAATAACAACCCGTCGTGATTCGAACGAGGTCGAATCCTACTTTTACTTTGATAGCGAGGGCTCTTAGCCTTAACGGTGTTATTTCTAACTTATTGAAATAACAACCCATCGTGATTCAAACGAGGTCGAATCCTGCTTTTATTTTGATGGCGAAGGACCTTAGCCTTAAGGGTGTTATTTTGAACTTATCGAAATAACAACCCGTCGTGATTCGAACGAGGTCGAATCCTGCTTTTACTTTGATGGCGATGGCCTCTAGCCTTAAGGGTGTTATTTCAAACTTATCGAAATAACATCTCGTCATGATTCGAACGAGGTCGAACCCTACTTTTACTCTGATGGTGAAACCCTTTAGCCTTAAGGGTGTTATTTCGAAAATAACTATCTGTCGTGATTCTAACAAGGTCAAATCCTGCTTTTACTCTAATGGCGAAGGCCCTTAGCCTTAAGGGTGTCATTTCGAACTTATCGAAATAACAACCCATCGAGATTCGAACGAGGTCGAATCCTGCTTTTACTTTGATAGCGAAGGCTCTTAGCCTTAATGGTGTTATTTCGAACTTATCGAAATAACAACCCGTCGTGATTCGAACGAGGTCGAATCCTGCTTTTACTTTGATGGAGAAGGCCTCTAGCCTTAAGGGTGTTATTTCGAACTTATCGAAATACCTACCCGTCATTATTCAAACGAGGTCGAATCCTGCTTTTACTCTGATGGCGAAGGCCCTTAGCCTTAAGGGTGTTATTTCAAACTTATCGAAATAACATCCCGTCATGATTCGAACGAGGTCGAATCCTACTTTTACTCTGATGGTGAGACCCCTTAGCCTTAAGGGTGTAATTTCAAATATATCGAAATAACATCCCATCGTGATTCGAACGAGGTCAAATCCTGCTTTTACTTTGATAGCGAAGGCTCTTAGCCTTAAGGGTGTTATTTCTAACTTATCGAAATAACATCCCGTCATTATTCAAACGAGGTCGAATCCTGCTTTTACTCTGATGGGGAAGGCCCTTAGCCTTAAGGGTGATATTTCAAACTTATCAAAATAACAACCCGTCATGATTCGAACGAGGTCGAATCCTGCTTTTACTTTGATAGCGAAAGCTCTTAGCCTTAAGGGTGTTATTTTTAACTTATCGAAATAACATCCCTTCGTGATTCAAATGAGTTGGAATCTTGCCTTTATTTTGATGGCAAAGGCCCTTAGCCTTAAGGGTGTTATTTCTAACTTATTGAAATAATATCCCGTCATTATTCAAAAGATGTCGAATCCTGCTTTTATTCTGATGGCGAAGGAACTTAGCCTTAAGGGTGATATTTCAAACTTATCAAAACAACAACCCGTCGTGATTCGAACGAGGTCGAATCCTCTTTTTATTTTGATGGCAAAGGCCCTTAGCCTTAAGGTTGTTCTTTTGAACTTATCGAATAACAACCCGTCATGATTCGAACGAGGTCGAATCCTACTTTTACTTTGATGGCAAATCTCTCTAGCCTTAAGGGTGTTATTTCAAACTTATCGAAATAACATCTCGTCATGATTAGAACAAGGTCGAACCCTACTTTTACTCTGATGGCGAAACCCCTTAGCCATAAGGGTGTTATTTCGAACTTATCGAAATAACTATCCGTCATGATTCTAACAAGGTCAAATCCTGCTTTTACTCTGATGGCGAAGGCCCTTAGCCTTAAGGGTTTCATTTAGAACTTATCGAAATAATAACCCATCGTGATTCGAACGAGGTCAAATCCTGCTTTTACTTTGATAGCGAAGGCTCTTAGCCTTAACGGTGTTATTTCGAACTTATCAAAATAACATCCAATCGTGATTCGAACGAGGTCGAATCCTCCTTTTACTTTGATGGCGAAGGCCTCTAGCCTTAAGGGTGTTATTTCGAACTTATCGAAATACCTACCCGTCGTGATTCTAACAAGGTCAAATCCTGCTTTTATTTTGATGGCGAAGGCCCTTAGCCTTAAGGGTGTCATTTCGAACTTATAGAAATAACTACCAGTCGTGATTCTAACAAGGTCAAATCCTGCTTTTACTCTGATGGCGAAGGCCCTTAACCTTAAGGGTGTCATTTCGAACTTATCGAAATAACAACCCATCATGATTCTAACGAGGTCGAATCCTGCTTTTATTTTGATGGTGAAGGCCCTTAGCCTTAAGGGTGTTATTTCTAACTTATCGAAATAACATCCCGTCATTATTCAAACGATGTCGAATTCTGCTTTTATTCTGATGGCGAAGAAACTTAGCCTTAAGGGTGATATTTCAAACTTATCAAAATAACAACCCCTCGTGATTCGAACGAGGTCGAATACTGCTTTTATTTTGATGGCGAAGGTACTTAGCCTTAAGGGTGTTATTTTGAACTTATCAAAATAACATCCCGTCTTCATTCGAACGAGGTCGAATCCTGCCTTTATTTTGATGGCGAAGGCCCTTAGCCTTAAGGGTGTTATTTCTAACTTATTGAAATAATATCCCGTCATTATTCAAAAGATGTCGAATCCTGCTTTTACTTTAATGGCGAAGGCCTCTAGCCTTAAGGGTGTTATTTCAAACTTATCGAAATAACATCCCGTCATGATTCGAACAAGGTCGAATCCAACTTTTACTCTGATGATGAAGCCCCTTAGCCTTAAGGGTGTTATTTCAAATTTATCGAAATAACATCCCATCCTGATTCGAACGAGGTCGAATCCTGCTTTTACTTTGATAGCGAAGGCTCTTAGCCTTAACGGTGTTATTTCTAACTTATCGAAATAACATCCCGTCGTGATTCGAACGAGGAAGTTACAATCATTTTTAGGATTGGTTAACCAAGTAAGAGAATATATTCCTAAATTAGCAGAAAACTTAAAAACATTACAAAAAAAATTAAAAAAGGATATAGAATATCATTTTGACGAAAAAGATAAAATACATATACAGAAGATAAAAAATATGTGTAAAAAATTACCAAAACTATATTTTCCAAATGAAAAGAAACAGTTTACATATATTGTAGAAACTGATTCTAGTGATCACAGCTACGGAGGAGTTCTAAAATATAAATATGATAATGAAAAAATTGAACACCAATGTAGATATTATTCCGGATCATACACGGGTGATTCGAACGAGGTCGAATCCTCCTTTTACTTTGATAGCGAAGGCTCTTAGCCTTAACGGTGTTATTTCTAACTTATCGAAATAACATCCCGTCGTGATTCGAACGAGGTCGAATCTGCTTTTATTTTGATGGCGAAGGCCCTTAGCCTTAAGGGTGTTATTTTGAACTTATCGAAATAACAACCCGTCGTGATTCGAACGAGGTCGAATCCTGCTTTTACTTTGATGGCGAAGGCCTCTAGCCTTAAGGGTGTTATTTCGAACTTATCGAAATAACTACCCGTCGTGATTCTAATAAGGTCAAATCCTGCTTTTACTCTGATGGCGAAGGCCCTTAGCCTTAAGGGTGTCATTTCGAACTTATCGAAATAACTAACCGTCGTGATTCTAACAAGGTCAAATCCTGCTTTTACTCTGATGGCGAAGGCCCTTAGCCTTAAGGGTGTCATTTCGAACTTATCAAAATAACAACCTGTCGTGATTCGAACGAGGTTGAATCCTGCTTTTATTTTGATGGCGTCGAATCCTGCTTTTATTTTGATGGCGAAGGACCTTAGCCTTAAGGGTCTTATTTCGAACTTATCGAAATAACAACCCGTCGTGATTCTAACAAGGTCTAATCGTGCTTCTATTTTGATGGCGAAGGCCCTTAGCCTTAAGAGTGTTATTTCGAACTTATCGAAATAACAACCCGTCGTGATTCGAACGAGGTCGAATCCTTCTTTTACTTTGATAGCGAGTCTCTTAGCCTTAACGGTGTTATTTCTAACTTATCGAAATAACATCCCGCCGTGATTCGAACGAGGTCGAATCCTGCTTTTACTTTGATAGCGAAAGCTCTTAGCCTTAACGGTGTTATTTTTAACTTATCGAAATAACATCCCTTCGTGATTCGAATGAGTTGGAATCTTGCTTTTATTTTTATGGCAAAGGCCCTTAGCCGTAAGGGTGTTATTTCGAACTTATCAAAATAACAACCCGTCGTGATTCTACCAATGTCAAATCCTGCTTTTACTTTGATGGCGAAGGCCCTTAGCCTTAAGGGTGTCATTTCGAACTTATCGAACTAACATCCCGTCGTTATTCGAACGAGGTCGAATCCTGCTTTTACTCTGATCGCGAAGGCCCCTAGCCTTGAGGGTGTCATTTCGAACTTATCGATATAACAACTCGTTGTGATTCTAACAAGGTCGAATCCTGCTTTTATTTTGATGGCGAAGGCCCTTATCTTTAAGGGTGTTATTTCGAACTTATCGAAATAACAACCCGTCGTGATTCGAACGAGGTCGAATCCTACTTTTACTTTGATAGCGAGGGCTCTTAGCCTTAACGGTGTTATTTCTAACTTATTGAAATAACAACCCATCGTGATTCAAACGAGGTCGAATCCTGCTTTTATTTTGATGGAGAAGGACCTTAGCCTTAAGGGTGTTATTTTGAACTTATCGAAATAACAACCCGTCGTGATTCGAACGAGGTCGAATCCTGCTTTTACTTCGATGGCGATGGCCTCTAGCCTTAAGGGTGTTATTTCAAACTTATCGAAATAACATCTCGTCATGATTCGAACGAGGTCGAACCCTACTTTTACTCTGATGGTGAAACCCTTTAGCCTTAAGGGTGTTATTTCGAAAATAACTATCCGTCGTGATTCTAACAAGGTCAAATCCTGCTTTTACTCTAATGGCGAAGGCCCTTAGCCTTAAGGGTGTCATTTCGAACTTATCGAAATAACAACCCATCGAGATTCGAACGAGGTCGAATCCTGCTTTTACTTTGATAGCGAAGGCTCTTAGCCTTAATGGTGTTATTTCGAACTTATCGAAATAACAACCCGTCGTGATTCGAACGAGGTCGAATCCTGCTTTTACTTTGATGGAGAAGGCCTCTAGCCTTAAGGGTGTTATTTCGAACTTATCGAAATACCTACCCGTCATTATTCAAACGAGGTCGAATCCTGCTTTTACTCTGATGGCGAAGGCCCTTAGCCTTAAGGGTGTTATTTCAAACTTATCGAAATAACATCCCGTCATGATTCGAACGAGGTCGAATCCTACTTTTACTCTGATGGTGAGACCCCTTAGCCTTAAGGGTGTAATTTCAAATATATCGAAATAACATCCCATCGTGATTCGAACGAGGTCAAATCCTGCTTTTACTTTGATAGCGAAGGCTCTTAGCCTTAAGGGTGTTATTTCTAACTTATCGAAATAACATCCCGTCATTATTCAAACGAGGTCGAATCCTGCTTTTACTCTGATGGGGAAGGCCCTTAGCCTTAAGGGTGATATTTCAAACTTATCAAAATAACAACCTGTCATGATTCAAACGAGGTCGAATCCTGCTTTTACTCTGATGGTGAAACCCTTTAGCCTTAAGGGTGTTATTTCGAAAATAACTATCCGTCGTGATTCTAACAAGGTCAAATCGTGCTTTTACTCTAATGGCGAAGGCCCTTAGCCTTAAGGGTGTCATTTCGAACTTATCGAAATAACAACCCATCGAGATTCGAACGAGGTCGAATCCTGCTTTTACTTTGATAGCGAAGGCCCTTAGCCTTAATGGTGTTATTTCGAACTTATCGAAATAACAACCCGTCGTGATTCGAACGAGGTCGAATCCTGCTTTTACTTTGATGGAGAAGGCCTCTAGCCTTAAGGGTGTTATTTCGAACTTATCGAAATACCTACCCGTCATTATTCAAACGAGGTCGAATCCTGCTTTTACTCTGATGGCGAAGGCCCTTAGCCTTAAGGGTGTTATTTCAAACTTATCGAAATAACATCCCGTCATGATTCGAACGAGGTCGAATCCTACTTTTACTCTGATGGTGAGACCCCTTAGCCTTAAGGGTGTAATTTCAAATATATCGAAATAACATCCCATCGTGATTCGAACGAGGTCAAATCCTGCTTTTACTTTGATAGCGAAGGCTCTTAGCCTTAAGGGTGTTATTTCTAACTTATCGAAATAACATCCCGTCATTATTCAAACGAGGTCGAATCCTGCTTTTACTCTGATGGGGAAGGCCCTTAGCCTTAAGGGTGATATTTCAAACTTATCAAAATAACAACCCGTCATGATTCGAACGAGGTCGAATCCTGCTTTTACTTTGATAGCGAAAGCTCTTAGCCTTAAGGGTGTTATTTTTAACTTATCGAAATAACATCCCTTCGTGATTCGAATGAGTTGGAATCTTGCCTTTATTTTGATGGCAAAGGCCCTTAGCCTTAAGGGTGTTATTTCTAACTTATTGAAATAATATCTCGTCATTATTCAAAAGATGTCGAATCCTGCTTTTATTCTGATGGCGAAGGAACTTAGCCTTAAGGGTGATATTTCAAACTTATCAAAACAAAAACCCGTCGTGATTCGAACGAGGTCGAATCCTCTTTTTATTTTGATGGCAAAGGCCCTTAGCCTTAAGGTTGTTCTTTTGAACTTATCGAATAACAACCCGTCATGATTCGAACGAGGTCGAATCCTACTTTTACTTTGATGGCAAATCTCTCTAGCCTTAAGGGTGTTATTTCAAACTTATCGAAATAACATCTCGTCATGATTAGAACAAGGTCGAACCCTACTTTTACTCTGATGGCGAAACCCCTTAGCCATAAGGGTGTTATTTCGAACTTATCGAAATAACTATCCGTCATGATTCTAACAAGGTCAAATCCTGCTTTTACTCTGATGGCGAAGGCCCTTAGCCTTAAGGGTTTCATTTAGAACTTATCGAAATAATAACCCATCGTGATTCGAACGAGGTCAAATCCTGCTTTTACTTTGATAGCGAAGGCTCTTAGCCTTAACGGTGTTATTTCGAACTTATCAAAATAACATCCAATCGTGATTCGAACGAGGTCGAATCCTCCTTTTACTTTGATGGCGAAGGCCTCTAGCCTTAAGGGTGTTATTTCGAACTTATCGAAATACCTACCCGTCGTGATTCTAACAAGGTCAAATCCTGCTTTTATTTTGATGGCGAAGGCCCTTAGCCTTAAGGGTGTCATTTCGAACTTATAGAAATAACTACCAGTCGTGATTCTAACAAGGTCAAATCCTGCTTTTACTCTGATGGCGAAGGCCCTTAACCTTAAGGGTGTCATTTCGAACTTATCGAAATAACAACCCATCATGATTCTAACGAGGTCGAATCCTGCTTTTATTTTGATGGTGAAGGCCCTTAGCCTTAAGGGTGTTATTTCTAACTTATCGAAATAACATCCCGTCATTATTCAAACGATGTCGAATTCTGCTTTTATTCTGATGGCGAAGGAACTTAGCCTTAAGGGTGATATTTCAAACTTATCAAAATAACAACCCCTCGTGATTCGAACGAGGTCGAATACTGCTTTTATTTTGATGGCGAAGGTACTTAGCCTTAAGGGTGTTATTTTGAACTTATCAAAATAACATCCCGTCTTCATTCGAACGAGGTCGAATCCTGCCTTTATTTTGATGGCGAAGGCCCTTAGCCTTAAGGGTGTTATTTCTAACTTATTGAAATAATATCCCGTCATTATTCAAAAGATGTCGAATCCTGCTTTTACTTTAATGGCGAAGGCCTCTAGCCTTAAGGGTGTTATTTCAAACTTATCGAAATAACATCCCGTCATGATTCGAACAAGGTCGAATCCAACTTTTACTCTGATGATGAAGCCCCTTAGCCTTAAGGGTGTTATTTCAAATTTATCGAAATAACATCCCATCCTGATTCGAACGAGGTCGAATCCTGCTTTTACTTTGATAGCGAAGGCTCTTAGCCTTAACGGTGTTATTTCTAACTTATCGAAATAACATCCCGTCGTGATTCGAACGAGGAAGTTACAATCATTTTTAGGATTGGTTAACCAAGTAAGAGAATATATTCCTAAATTAGCAGAAAACTTAAAAACATTACAAAAAAAATTAAAAAAGGATATAGAATATCATTTTGACGAAAAAGATAAAATACATATACAGAAGATAAAAAATATGTGTAAAAAATTACCAAAACTATATTTTCCAAATGAAAAGAAACAGTTTACATATATTGTAGAAACTGATTCTAGTGATCACAGCTACGGAGGAGTTCTAAAATATAAATATGATAATGAAAAAATTGAACACCAATGTAGATATTATTCCGGATCATACACGGGTGATTCGAACGAGGTCGAATCCTCCTTTTACTTTGATAGCGAAGGCTCTTAGCCTTAACGGTGTTATTTCTAACTTATCGAAATAACATCCCGTCGTGATTCGAACGAGGTCGAATCTGCTTTTATTTTGATGGCGAAGGCCCTTAGCCTTAAGGGTGTTATTTTGAACTTATCGAAATAACAACCCGTCGTGATTCGAACGAGGTCGAATCCTGCTTTTACTTTGATGGCGAAGGCCTCTAGCCTTAAGGGTGTTATTTCGAACTTATCGAAATAACTACCCGTCGTGATTCTAACAAGGTCAAATCCTGCTTTTACTCTGATGGCGAAGGCCCTTAGCCTTAAGGGTGTCATTTTGAACTAATCGAAATAACTACCCGTCGTGATTCTAACAAGGTAAAATCCTGCTTTTACTCTGATGGCGAAGGCCCTTAGCCTTAAGGGTGTCATTTCGAACTTATCAAAATAACAACCTGTCGTGATTCGAACGAGGTTGAATCCTGCTTTTATTTTGATGGCGTCGAATCCTGCTTTTATTTTGATGGCGAAGGACCTTAGCCTTAAGGGTCTTATTTCGAACTTATCGAAATAACAACCCGTCGTGATTCTAACAAGGTCGAATCGTGCTTCTATTTTGATGGCGAAGGCCCTTAGCCTTAAGAGTGTTATTTCGAACTTATCGAAATAACAACCCGTCGTGATTCGAACGAGGTAGAATCCTTCTTTTACTTTGATAGCGAAGTCTCTTAGCCTTAACGGTGTTATTTCTAACTTATCGAAATAACATCCCGTCGTGATTCGAACGAGGTCGAATCCTGCTTTTACTTTGATAGCGAAAGCTCTTAGCCTTAACAGTGTTATTTTCAACTTATCGAAATAACATCCCTTCGTGATTCGAATGAGTTGGAATCTTGCTTTTATTTTTATGGCAAAGGCCCTTAGCCTTAAGGGTGTTATTTCGAACTTATCGAAATAACAACCCGTCGTGATTCTAACAAGGTCAAATCCTGCTTTTACTTTGATGGCGAAGGCCCTTAGCCTTAAGGGTGTCATTTCGAACTTATCGAAATAACATCCCGTCGTGATTCGAATGAGGTCGAATCCTGCTTTTACTCTGATCGCGAAGGCCCTTAACCTTAAGGGTGTCATTTCGAACTTATCGAAATAACAACCCGTCATGATTCTAACAAGGTCGAATCCTGCTTTTATTTTGATGGCGAAGGCCCTTAGCCTTAAGGGTGTTATTTCTAACTTATCGAAATAACATCCCGTCATTATTCAAAAGATGTCGAATCCTGCTTTTATTCTGATGGCGAAGGAACTTAGCCTTAAGGGTGATATTTCTAACTTATCGAAATAACAACCCGTCGTGATTCGAACGAGGTCGAATCCTGCTTTTATTTTGATGGCAAAGGCCCTTAGCCTTAAGGGTGTTATTTTAAACTTATCGAAATAACAACCCGTCGTGATTCGAACGAGGTCGAATCCTACTTTTACTTTGATGGCAAATCTCTCTAGCCTCAAGGGTGTTATTTCAAACTTATCGAAATAACATCTCGTCATGATTCGAACAAGGTTGAACCCAACTTTTACTCTGATGGTGAAACCCTTTAGCCTTAAGGGTGTTATTTCGAACTTATCGAAATAACTATCTGTCGTGATTCTAACAAGGTCAAATCCTGCTTTTACTCTAATGGCGAAGGCCCTTAGCCTTAAGGGTGTCATTTCGAACTTATCGAAATAACAACCCATCGTGATTCGAACGAGGTCGAATCCTACTTTTACATTGATAGCGAAGGCTCTTAGCCTTAATGGTGTTATTTCGAACTTATCGAAATAACAACCCGTCGTGATTCGAACGAGGTCGAATCTTGCTTTTACTTTGATGGCGAAGGCCTCTAGCCTTAAGGGTGTTATTTCTAACTTATCAAAATAACATTCCATCGTGATTCGAACGAGGTCGAATCCTGCTTTTATTTTGATGGCGAAGGCCCATAGCCTTAAGGGTGTTATTTTGAACTTATCAAAATAACAACCCGTCGTGATTCGAACGAGGTCGAATCCTGCTTTTACTTTGATGGCGAAGGCCTCTAGCCTTAAGGGTGTTTTTACGAACTTATCGAAATACGTACCCGTCGTGATTCTAACAAGGTCAAATCCTGCTTTTATTTTGATGTAGAAGGCCCTTAGCCTTAAGGGTGTCATTTCGAACTTATAGAAATAACTACCCGTCGTGATTCTAACAAGGTCAAATCCTGCTTTTACTCTGATGGCGAAGGCCCTTAACCTTAAGGGTGTCATTTCAAACTTATTGAAATAACAACCCGTCATGATTCTAACGAGGTCGAATCCTGCTTTTATTTTGATGGCGAAGGCCCTTAGCTTTAAGGGTGTTATTTCTAACTTATCGAAATAACATCCCGTCATTATTCAAACGATGTCGAATTCTGCTTTTATTCTGATGGCGAAGGAACTTAGCCTTAAGGGTGATATTTCAAACTTATCGAAATAACAACCCGTCGTGATTCGAACGAGGTCGAATCCTGCTTTTATTTTGATGGCAAAGGCCCTTAGCCTTAAGGGTGTTCTTTTGAACTTATCGAAATAACAACCCGTCATGATTCGAACGAGGTCGAATCCTACTTTTACTTTGATGGCGAAGCTCTCTAGCCTTGAGGGTGTTATTTCAAACTTATCGAAATAACATCTCGTCATGATTCGAACGAGGTCGAACCCTACTTTTACTCTGATGGAGAAACCCCTTAGCCTTAAGGGTGTTATTTCGAACTTATCGAAATAACTATCCGTCGTGTTTCTAACAAGGTCAAATCCTGTTTTTACTCTGATGGCGAAGGCCCTTAGCCTTAAGGGTGTCATTTCGAACTTATCGAAATAACAACCCTTCGTGATTCGAACGAGGTCGAATCCTGCTTTTACTTTGATAGCGAAGGCTCTTAGCCTTAACGGTGTTATTTCGAACTTATCGAAATAACATCCCATCGTGATTCGAACGAGGTCGAATCCTCCTTTTACATTGATAGCGAAGGCTCTTAGCCTTAATGGTGTTATTTCTAACTTATCGAAATAACATCCCGTCATTATTCAAAAGAGGTCGAATCCTGCTTTTACTCTGATGGCAAAGGCCCTTAGCCTTAAGGGTGTCATTTCGAACTTATCAAAATAACAACCTGTCGTGATTCGAACGAGGTTGAATCCTGCTTTTATTTTGATGGCGTCGAATCCTGCTTTTATTTTGATGGCGAAGGACCTTAGCCTTAAGGGTCTTATTTCGAACTTATCGAAATAACAACCCGTCGTGATTCTAACAAGGTCGAATCGTGCTTCTATTTTGATGGCGAAGGCCCTTAGCCTTAAGAGTGTTATTTCGAACTTATCGAAATAACAACCCGTCGTGATTCGAACGAGGTCGAATCCTACTTTTACTTTGATAGCGAAGTCTCTTAGCCTTAACGGTGTTATTTCTAACTTATCGAAATAACATCCCGTCGTGATTCGAACGAGGTCGAATCCTGCTTTTACTTTGATAGCGAAAGCTCTTAGCCTTAACAGTGTTATTTTCAACTTATCGAAATAACATCCCTTCGTGATTCGAATGAGTTGGAATCTTTCTTTTATTTTTATGGCAAAGGCCCTTAGCCTTAAGGGTGTTATTTCGAACTTATCGAAATAACAACCCGTCGTGATTCTAACAAGGTCGAATCGTGCTTCTATTTTGATGGCGAAGGCCCTTAGCCTTAAGAGTGTTATTTCGAACTTATCGAAATAACAACCCGTCGTGATTCGAACGAGGTCGAATCCTACTTTTACTTTGATAGCGAAGTCTCTTAGCCTTAACGGTGTTATTTCTAACTTATCGAAATAACATCCCGTCGTGATTCGAACGAGGTCGAATCCTGCTTTTACTTTGATAGCGAAAGCTCTTAGCCTTAACAGTGTTATTTTCAACTTATCGAAATAACATCCCTTCGTGATTCGAATGAGTTGGAATCTTTCTTTTATTTTTATGGCAAAGGCCCTTAGCCTTAAGGGTGTTATTTCGAACTTATCGAAATAACAACCCATCGTGATTCTAACAAGGTCAAATCCTGCTTTTACTTTGATGGCGAAGGCCCTTTGCCTTAAGGGTGTCATTTCGAACTTATCGAAATAACATCCCGTCGTGATTCGAATGAGGTCGAATCCTGCTTTTACTCTGATCGCGAAGGCCCTTAACCTTAAGGGTGTCATTTCGAACTTATCGAAATAACAACCCGTCATGATTCTAACAAGGTCGAATCCTGCTTTTATTTTGATGGCGAAGGCCCTTAGCCTTAAGGGTGTTATTTCTAACTTATCGAAATAACATCCCGTCATTATTCAAAAGATGTCGAATCCTGCTTTTATTCTGATGGCGAAGGAACTTAGCCTTAAGGGTGATATTTCTAACTTATCGAAATAACAACCCATCGTGATTCGAACGAGGTCGAATCTTGCTTTTATTTTGATGGCAAAGGCCCTTAGCCTTAAGGGTGTTATTTTGAACTTATCGAAATAACAACCCGTCGTGATTCGAACGAGGTCGAATCCTACTTTTACTTTGATGGCAAATCTCTCTAGCCTTAAGGGTGTTATTTCAAACTTATCGAAATAACATCTCGTCATGATTCGAACAAGGTTGAACCCAACTTTTACTCTGATGGTGAAACCCTTTAGCCTTAAGGGTGTTATTTCGAACTTATCGAAATAACTATCTGTCGTGATTCTAACAAGGTCAAATCCTGCTTTTACTCTAATGGCGAAGGCCCTTAGCCTTAAGGGTGTCATTTCGAACTTATCGAAATAACAACCCATCGTGATTCGAACGAGGTCGAATCCTGCTTTTACTTTGATAGCGAAGGCTCTTAGCCTTAATGGTGTTATTTCGAACTTATCGAAATAACAACCCGTCATGATTCGAACGAGGTCGAATCCTGCTTTTACTTTGATGGCGAAGGCCTCTAGCCTTAAGGGTGTTATTTCTAACTTATCAAAATAACATTCCATCGTGATTCGAACGAGGTCGAATCCTGCTTTTATTTTGATGGCGAAGGCCCATAGCCTTAAGGGTGTTATTTTGAACTTATCAAAATAACAACCCGTCGTGATTCGAACGAGGTCGAATCCTGCTTTTACTTTGATGGCGAAGGCCTCTAGCCTTAAGGGTGTTTTTTCGAACTTATCGAAATACCTACCCGTCGTGATTCTAACAAGGTCGAATCCTGCTTTTATTTTGATGGAGAAGGCCCTTAGCCTTAAGGGTGTCATTTCGAACTTATAGAAATAACTACCCGTCGTGATTCTAACAAGGTCAAATCCTACTTTTACTCTGATGGCGAAGGCCCTTAACCTTAAGGGTGTCATTTCGAACTTATTGAAATAACAACCCGTCATGATTCTAACGAGGTCGAATCCTGCTTTTATTTTGATGGCGAAGGCCCTTAGCTTTAAGGGTGTTATTTCTAACTTATCGAAATAACATCCCTTCATTATTCAAACGATGTCAAATTCTGCTTTTATTCTGATGGCGAAGGAACTTAGCCTTAAGGGTGATATTTCAAACTTATCGAAATAACAACCCGTCGTGATTCGAACGAGGTCGAATCCTGCTTTTATTTTGATGGCAAAGGCCCTTAGCCTTAAGGGTGTTCTTTTGAACTTATCGAAATAACAACCCGTCATGATTCGAACGAGGTCGAATCCTACTTTTACTTTGATGGCGAAGCTCTCTAGCCTTGAGGGTGTTATTTCAAACTTATCGAAATAACATCTCGTCATGATTCGAACGAGGTCGAACCCTACTTTTACTCTGATGGAGAAACCCCTTAGCCTTAAGGGTGTTATTTCGAACTTATCGAAATAACTATCCGTCGTGATTCTAACAAGGTCAAATCCTGTTTTTACTCTGATGGCGAAGGCCCTTAGACTTAAGGGTGTTATTTCGAACTTATCGAAATAACATCCCATCGTGATTCGAACGAGGTCGAATCCTCCTTTTACTTTGATAGCGAAGGCTCTTAGCCTTAATGGTGTTATTTCTAACTTATCGAAATAACATCCCGTCATTATTCAAAAGAGGTCGAATCCTGCTTTTACTCTGATGGCGAAGGCCCTTAGTCTTAAGGGTGTTATTTCAAACTTATCGAAATAAAATCCCGTCATGATTCGAACGAGGTCAAATCCTACTTTTACTCTGATGGTGAGGCCCCTTAGCCTTAAGGGTGTAATTTCAAATATATCGAAATAACATCCCATCGTGATTCGAACGAGGTCAAATCCTGCTTTTACTTTGATAGCGAAGGCTCTTAGCCTTAACGGTGTTATTTCTAACTTATCGAAATAACATCCCGTCGTGATTCGTACGAGGTCGAATCCTGCTTTTATTTTTATGGCGAAGGCCCTTAGCCTTAAGGGTGTAATTTCAAATATATCGAAATAACATCCCATCGTGATTCGAACGAGGTCAAATCCTGCTTTTACTTTGATAGCGAAGGCTCTTAGCCTTAACGGTGTTATTTCTAACTTATCGAAATAACATCCCGTCGTGATTCAAACGAGGTCGAATCCTGCTTTTATTTTTATGGCGAAGGCCCTTAGCCGTAAGGGTGTTATTTCGAACTTATCGAAATAAAACCCTGTCATGATTCGAACATGTTGGAATCCTGCTTTTACTCTGATAACGAAGGCCCTTAGCCTTAAGGGTATTATTTCGAACTTATCAAAATAACATCCCGTCGTGATTCGAACGAGGTCGAATCTTGCTTTTACTTTAATGGAGAAGGAACTTAGCCTTAAGGGTATTATTTCGAACTTATCAAAATAACATCCAGTCGTGACTCGAACGAGGTCGAATCCTGCTTTTATTTTGTTGGCGAAGGACCTTAGCCTTAAGGGTCTTATTTCGAACTTATCGAAATAACAACCCGTCGTGATTCTAACAAGGTCGAATCGTGCATTTATTTTGATGGTGAAGGCCCTTAGCCTTAAGGGTGTTATTTCAAACTTATCGAAATAACAACCCGTCGTGATTCAAACGAGGTCGAATCCTGCTTTTACTTTGATAGCGAAGTCTCTTAGCCTTAACGGTGTTATTTCTAACTTATCGAAATAACATCCCATCGTGATTCGAACGAGGTCGAATCCTGCTTTTACTTTGATAGCGAAGGCTCTTGGCCTTAACGGTGTTATTTTTAACTTATCGAAATAACATCCCGTCGTGATTCGAACGAGTTCAAATCTTGCTTTTATTTTTATGGAGAAGGCCCTTAGCCGTAAGGGTGTTATTTCGAACTTATCGAAATAACAACCCGTCGTGATTCTATCAACGTCAAATCCTGCTTTTACTCTGATGGCGAAGGCACTTAGCCTTAAGGGTGTCATTTCGAACTTATCGAAATAACATCCCGTCGTGATTCGAACGAGGTCGAATCCTGCTTTTACTCTGATGGCGAAGGCCCTTAGCCTTAAGAGTGTCATTTCGAACTTATCGCTATAACGACTCATTGTGATTCTAACAAGGTTAAATCCTGCTTTTACTCTAATGGCGAAGGCCCTTAGCCTTAAGGGTGTCATTTCGAACTTATCGAAATAACATCACGTCGTGATTCGAACGAGGTCGAATCCTGCTTTTACTTTGATAGCTAAGGCTCTTAGCCTTAACGGTGTTATTTCTAACTTATGAAATAACATCCTGTCGTGATTCGAACGAGGTCGAATCCTGCTTTTATTTTTATGGCAAAGGCCCTTAGCCTTAAGGGTGTCATTTCGAACTTATCAAAATCACAACCCGTCGTGATTCTAACAAGGTCAAATCCTGCTTTAACTCTGATGGCGAAGGCCCTTAGCGTTAAGGGTGTCAATTTGAACTTATCGAAATAACATCCCGTCGTGATTCGAATGCGGTCGAATCCTGCTTTTACTTTGATAGCGAAGGCTCTTAGCCTTAACGATGTTATTTCTAACTTATCGAAACAACATCCCATCGTGATTCGAACGAGGTCGAATCCTGCTTTTACTTTGATAGCGAAGGCTCTTAGCCTTAATGGTGTTATTTCTAACTTATCGAAATAACATCCCGTCGTGATTCGAACGAGGTCGAATTCTGCTTTTATTTTGATGGCGAAGGCCCTTAGCCTTGAGGGTGTTATTTTCAACTTATCAAAATAACAAACCATCGTGATTCGAACGAGGTCGAATCCTGCTTTTACTTTGATAGTGAAGGCTCTTAGTCTTAATGGTGTTATTTCTAACTTATCGAAATAACATCCCATCGTGATTCGAACGAGGTCGAATTCTGCTTTTATTTTGATGGCGAAGGCCCTTAGCCTTGACGGTGTTATTTTCAACTTATCGAAATAACAAACCGTCGTGATTCGAACGAGATCGAATCCTGCTTTTACTTTGATGGCGAAGTCCTCTAGCCTTAAGGGTGTTATTTCAAACTTATCGAAATAACATCCCGTCATGATTCGAACGAGGTGGAATCCTACTTTTACTCTGATGGCGAAGCCCCTTAGCCTTAATGGTGTTATTTCGAACTTATCGAAATAACTACCCGTCGTGATTCGAATGAGGTCGAATCCTGCTTTTATTTTGATGCCGAAGGCCCTTAGCCTTAAGGGTTTTATTTCGAACTTATCAAAATAACAACACGTCGTAATTCAAATGAGGTCGAATCCTACTTTTACTCTGATGGCGAAGGCCATTAGCTTTAAGGGTGTCATTTCGAATTTATCGAAATAACATCCCGTTGTGATTCGAACAAGGTTGAATCCTGCTTTTACTTTGATAGCGAAGACTCTTAGCCTTTACGGTGTTATTTCTAACTTATCGAAATAACATCCCATCGTGATTCGAACGAGGCCGAATCTTGCTTTTATTTTTATGGCGAAGGCCCTTAGCCGTAAGGGTGTTATTTCGAACTTATCGAAATAACAACCCGTCGTGATTCTTCCAAGGTCAAATCCTGCTTTTACTCTGATGGCGAAGGCCCTTAACCTTAAGGGTGTCATTTCGAACTTTTCGAAATAACATCCCATCGTGATTCGAACGAGGTGGAATCCTTCTTTTACTTTGATAGCGAAGGCTCTTAGCCTTAATGGTGTTATTTCAAACTTATCGAAATAACATCCCGTCATGATTCGAACGAGGTCGAATTCTGCTTTTATTTTGATGGCGAAGGCCCTTAGCCTTGAGGGTGTTATTTTGAACTTATCGAAATAACAAACCGTCGTGATTCGAACGAGGTCGAATCCTGCTTTTACTTTGATGGCGAAGGCCTCTAGCCTTAAGGGTGTTATTTCAAACTTATCGAAATAACATCCCGTCATGTTTCGAACGAGGTGGAATCCTACTTTTACTCTTATGGCGAATCCCCTTAGCCTTAATGGTGTTATTTCGAACTTATCGAAATAACTACCCGTCGTGATTCGAACTAGGTCGAATCCTGCTTTTATTTTGATGGGAAGGCCCTTAGCCTTAAGGGTGTTATTTCGAACTTATCGAAATAACAACCCGTCGTAATTCAAATGAGGTCGAATCCTGCTTTTACTCTGATGGTGGAGGCCCTTAGCCTTAAGGGTGTCATTTCGAATTTATCGAAATAACATCCCGTCGTGATTCGAACAAGGTCGAATCCTGCTTTTACTTTGATAGCGAAGACTCTTAGCCTTTACGGTGTTATTTCTAACTTATCGAAATAACATCCCATCGTGATTCGAACGAGGCCGAATCTTGCTTTTATTTTTATGGCGAAGGCCCTTAGACATAAGGGTGTTATTTCAAACTTATCGAAATAACAACCCGTCGTGATTCTTCCAAGGTCAAATCCTGCTTTTACTCTGATGGCGAAGGCCCTTAGCCTTAAGGGTGTCATTTAGAACGTATCGAAATAACATCCTGTCGTGATTCGAACGAGGTCGAATCCTGCTTTTACTTTGATAGCGAAGGCTCTTAGCCTTAACAGTGTTATTTCTAACTTATCGAAATAACATCCCGTCGTGATTCGAACGAGGTCGAATCCTGCTTTTATTTTGATGGCGAAGGCCCTTAGCCTTAAGCGTGTTATTTTGAACTTATCGAAATAACAACCCGTCGTGATTCGAACGAGGTCGAATCCTGCTTTTACTTTGATGGCGAAGGCCTCTAGCCTTAAGGGTGTTATTTCAAACTTATCGAAATAACATTACGTCGTGATTCGAACAAGGTCGAATCCTGCTTTTACTTTGATAGCGAAGGCTCTTAGCCTTAACAGTGTTATTTCTAACTTATCGAAATAACATCCCGTCGTGATTCGAACGAGGTTGAATCTTGCTTTTATTTTTATGGAGAAGGCCCTTAGTCGTAAGGGTGTTTTTTCGAACTTATCGAAATAACAACCCGTCGTGATTCTATCAACGTCAAATCCTGCTTTTACTCTGATGGCGAAGGCCCTTAGCCTTAAGGGTGTCATTTTGAACTTATCGAAATAACATCCCGTCGTGATTCGAACGAGGTCGAATCCTGCTTTTACTCTGATGGCGAAGGCCCTTAGCCTTAAGAGTGTCATTTCGAACTTATCGATATAACGACTCATTGTGATTCTAACAAGGTCAAATCCTGCTTTTACTCTAATGGCGAATGCCCTTAGCCTTAAGGGTGTCATTTCGAACTTATCGAAATAACATCTCGTCGTGATTCGAACGAGGTCGAATCCTGCTTTTACTTTGATAGCGAAGGCTCTTAGCCTTAACGGTGTTATTTCTAACTTATGAAATAACATCCTGTCGTGATTCGAACGAGGTCGAATCCTGCTTTTATTTTTATGGCAAAGGCCCTTAGCCTTAAGGGTGTCATTTCGATCTTATCAAAATCACAACCCGTCGTGATTCTAACAAGGTCAAATCCTGCTTTTACTCTGATGGCGAAGGCCCTTAGCCTTAAGGGTGTCATTTTGAACTTATCGAAATAACATCCCATCGTGATTCGAACGCGGTCGAATCCTGCTTTTACTTTGATAGCAAAGGCTCTTAGCCTTAACGATGTTATTTCTAACTTATCGAAATAACATCCCATCGTGATTCGAACGAGGTCGAATCCTTCTTTTACTTTGATAGCGAAGGCTCTTAGCCTTAATGGTGTTATTTCTAACTTATCGAAATAACATCCCGTCGTGATTCTAACGAGGTCGAATTCTGCTTTTATTTTGATGGCGAAGGCCCTTAGCCTTGAGGGTGTTGTTTTCAACTTATCGAAATAACAAACCGTCGTGATTCGAACGAGGTCGAATCCAGCTTTTACTTTGATGGCGAAGGCCTCTAGCCTAAAGGGTGTTATTTCAAACTTATCGAAATAACATCCCGTCATGATTCGAACGAGGTGGAATCCTACTTTTACTCTGATGGCGAAGCCCCTTAGCCTTAATGGTGTTATTTCGAACTTATCGAAATAACTACCCGTCGTGATTCGAATGAGGTCGAATCCTGCTTTTATTTTGATGGCGAAGGCCCTTAGCCTTAAGGGTGTTATTTCGAACTTATCGAAATAACAACCCGTCGTAATTCAAATGAGGTCGAATCCTGCTTTTACTCTGATGGTGAAGGCCCTTAGCCTTAAGGGTGTCATTTCAAATTTATCGAAATAACATCCCGTCGTGATTCGAACAAGGTCGAATCCTGCTTTTACTTTGATAGCGAAGACTCTTAGCCTTTACGGTGTTATTTCTAACTTATCGAAATAACATCCCATCGTGATTCGAACGAGGCCGAATCTTGCTTTTATTTTTATGGCGAAGGCCCTTAGCCGTAAGGGTGTTATTTCGAACTTATCGAAATAACAACCCGTCGTGATTCTTCCAAGGTCAAATCCTGCTTTTACTCTGATGGCGAAGGCCCTTATCCTTAAGGGTGTCATTTAGAACATATCGAAATAACATCCCGTCGTGATTCGAACGAGGTCGAATCCTGCTTTTACTTTGATAGCGAAGGCTCTTAGCCTTAATAGTGTTATTTCTAACTTATCGAAATAACATCCCGTCGTGATTCGAACGAGGTCGAATCCTGCTTTTATTTTGATGGCGAAGGCCCTTAGCCTTAAGCGTGTTATTTTGAACTTATCGAAATAACAACCCGTCGTGATTCGAACGAGGTCGAATCCTGCTTTTACTTTGATGGCGAAGGCCTCTAGCCTTAAGGGTGTTATTTCAAACTTATCGAAATAACATTACGTCGTGATTCGAACAAGGTCGAATCCTGCTTTTACTTTGATAGCGAAGGCTCTTAGCCTTAACAGTGTTATTTCTAACTTATCGAAATAACATCCCGTCGTGATTCGAACGAGGTTGAATCTTGCTTTTATTTTTATGGAGAAGGCCCTTAGTCGTAAGGGTGTTTTTTCGAACTTATCGAAATAACAACCCGTCGTGATTCTATCAACGTCAAATCCTGCTTTTACTCTGATGGCGAAGGCCCTTAGCCTTAAGGGTGTCATTTTGAACTTATCGAAATAACATCCCGTCGTGATTCGAACGAGGTCGAATCCTGCTTTTACTCTGATGGCGAAGGCCCTTAGCCTTAAGAGTGTCATTTCGAACTTATCGATATAACGACTCATTGTGATTCTAACAAGGTCAAATCCTGCTTTTACTCTAATGGCGAATGCCCTTAGCCTTAAGGGTGTCATTTCGAACTTATCGAAATAACATCTCGTCGTGATTCGAACGAGGTCGAATCCTGCTTTTACTTTGATAGCGAAGGCTCTTAGCCTTAACGGTGTTATTTCTAACTTATGAAATAACATCCTGTCGTGATTCGAACGAGGTCGAATCCTGCTTTTATTTTTATGGCAAAGGCCCTTAGCCTTAAGGGTGTCATTTCGATCTTATCAAAATCACAACCCGTCGTGATTCTAACAAGGTCAAATCCTGCTTTTACTCTGATGGCGAAGGCCCTTAGCCTTAAGGGTGTCATTTTGAACTTATCGAAATAACATCCCATCGTGATTCGAACGCGGTCGAATCCTGCTTTTACTTTGATAGCAAAGGCTCTTAGCCTTAACGATGTTATTTCTAACTTATCGAAATAACATCCCATCGTGATTCGAACGAGGTCGAATCCTTCTTTTACTTTGATAGCGAAGGCTCTTAGCCTTAATGGTGTTATTTCTAACTTATCGAAATAACATCCCGTCGTGATTCTAACGAGGTCGAATTCTGCTTTTATTTTGATGGCGAAGGCCCTTAGCCTTGAGGGTGTTGTTTTCAACTTATCGAAATAACAAACCGTCGTGATTTGAACGAGGTCGAATCCAGCTTTTACTTTGATGGCGAAGGCCTCTAGCCTAAAGGGTGTTATTTCAAACTTATCGAAATAACATCCCGTCATGATTCGAACGAGGTGGAATCCTACTTTTACTCTGATGGCGAAGCCCCTTAGCCTTAATGGTGTTATTTCGAACTTATCGAAATAACTACCCGTCGTGATTCGAATGAGGTCGAATCCTGCTTTTATTTTGATGGCGAAGGCCCTTAGCCTTAAGGGTGTTATTTCGAACTTATCGAAATAACAACCCGTCGTAATTCAAATGAGGTCGAATCCTGCTTTTACTCTGATGGTGAAGGCCCTTAGCCTTAAGGGTGTCATTTCAAATTTATCGAAATAACATCCCGTCGTGATTCGAACAAGGTCGAATCCTGCTTTTACTTTGATAGCGAAGACTCTTAGCCTTTACGGTGTTATTTCTAACTTATCGAAATAACATCCCATCGTGATTCGAACGAGGCCGAATCTTGCTTTTATTTTTATGGCGAAGGCCCTTAGCCGTAAGGGTGTTATTTCGAACTTATCGAAATAACAACCCGTCGTGATTCTTCCAAGGTCAAATCCTGCTTTTACTCTGATGGCGAAGGCCCTTATCCTTAAGGGTGTCATTTAGAACATATCGAAATAACATCCCGTCGTGATTCGAACGAGGTCGAATCCTGCTTTTACTTTGATAGCGAAGGCTCTTAGCCTTAATAGTGTTATTTCTAACTTTTCGAAATAACATCCCGTCGTGATTCGAACGAGGTCGAATCCTGCTTTTATTTTGATGGCGAAGGCCCTTAGCCTTAAGCGTGTTATTTTGAACTTATCGAAATAACAACCCGTCGTGATTCGAACGAGGTCGAATCCTGCTTTTACTTTGATGGCGAAGGCCTCTAGCCTTAAGGGTGTTATTTCAAACTTATCGAAATAACATTACGTGATGATTCGAACGAGGTTGAATCCTACTTTTACTCTGATGGCGAAGCCCCTTTACCTTAAGGGTGTTATTTCGAACTTATCGAAATAACTACCCATCGTGAATCTAACAAGGTCAAATCCTGCTTTTACTCTGATGGCGAAGGCCCTTAGCCTTAAGGGTGTCATTTCTAACTAATCGAAATAACAACCCGTCGTGATTCTAACAAGGTCAAATCCTGCTTTTACTCTGATAGCGAAGTCTCTTAGCCTTAAGGGTGTCATTTTGAACTTATCAAAATAACATCCCATCGTGATTCGAACGAGGTCGAATCCTGCTTTTACTTTGATAGTGAAGGCTCTTAGCCTTAATGGTGTTATTTCTAACTTATCGAAATAACATCCCGTCGTGATTCGAATGAGGTCGAATCCAGCTTTTATTTTGATGGCGAAGGCCCTTAGCCTTAAGGGTGTTATTTTGAACTTATCAAAATGATAACCCGTCGTGATTCGAACGAGGTCGAATCCTACTTTTACTATGATGGCGAAGGCCTCTAGCCTTAAAGGTGTTATTTCAAACTTATCGAAATAACATCTTGTCATGATTCGAACGATGTTGAATCCTACTTTTACTCTGATGGCGAAGCCCCTTAACGTTAAGGGTGTTATTTCGAACTTATTGAAATAACTACCCATCGTGATTCTAACAAGGTCAAATCCTGCTTTTACTCTGATGGCGAAGGCCCTTAGCCTTAAGGATGTGATTTCAAACTAATCGAAATAACAACCCATCGTGATTCTAACAAGGTGAAATCCTGCTTTTACTCTGATGGCGAAGGCCCTTAGCCTTAAGGGTGTCATTTCGAACTTATCAAAATAACATCCCGTCGTGATTCGAACGAGGTCGAATCCTTCTTTTACTTTGATAGCGAAGGCTCTTAGCCTTAACGGTGTTATTTCTAACTTATCGAAATAACATCCCGTCGTGATTCGAACGAGGTCGAATCCTGCTTTTATTTTTATTGCGAAGGCCCTTAGCCTTAAGGGTGTCATTTCGAACTTATCGAAATAAAAACCCGTCGTGATTCTAACAAGGTCAAATCCTGCTTTTACTCTGATGGAGAAGGACCTTAGCCTTAAGGGTGTCACTTCGAACTTATCTAAATAACATCCCATCGTTTTTCGAACGAGGTCGAATCCTGCTTTTACTTTGATAGCGAAGGCTCTTAGCCTTAACTGTGTTATTTCTAACTTATCGAAATAACATCCCGTCGTGATTCGAACGAGGTCGAATCCTGCTTTTATTTTTATGGCAAAGGCCCTTAGCCTTAAGGGTGTCATTTCGAACTTATCGAAATAACAACCCGTCGTGATTCTAACAAGGTCAAATCCTGCTTTTACTCTGATGGCGAAGTCCCTTAGCCTTAAGGGTGTCATTTCGAACATATCAAAATAACATCCCATCGTGATTCGAACGAGGTCGAATCCTATTTTTACTTTGATAGCGAAGGCTCTTAGCCTTAATGGTGTTATTTCTAACTTATCAAAATAACATCCCGTCGTGATTCGAACGAGGTCGAATCCTGCTTTTATTTTGATGGCGAAGGCCCTTAGCCTTAAGGGTGTTATTTTGAACTTATCGAAATGATAACCCGTCGTGATTCGAACGAGGTCGAATCCTACTTTTACTTTGATGCCGAAGGCCTCTAGCCTTAAAGGTGTTATTTCAAACTTATCGAAATAACATCCTCTCATGATTCGAACGAGGTTGAATCCTACTTTTACTGTGATGGCGAAGCCCCTTAACCTTGATGGCGAAGGCCCTTAGCCTTAAGGATGTGATTTCGAACTAATCGAAATAACAACCCATCGTGATTCTAATAAGGTGAAATCCTACTTTTACTCTGATGGCGAAGGCCCTTAGCCTTAAGGGTGTCATTTCGAACTTATCGAAATAACATCCCGTCGTGATTCGAACGAGGTCGAATCATGCTTTTATTTTTATGGCGAAGGCCCTTAGACTTAAGGGTGTCATTTCGAACTTATCGAAATAATAACCCGTTGTGATTCTAACAAGGTCAAATCCTGCTTTTACTCTGATGGCAAAGGCCTTTAGCCTTAAGGGTGTCAGTTCGAACTTATCAAAATAACATCCCATCGTGATTCGAACTAGGTCGAATCCTGCTTTTACTTTGATAGCGAAGGCTCTTAGCCTTAATGGTGTTATTTCGAACTTATCGAAATAATTACCCGTCGTGATTCGAACGAGGCCGAATCCTGCTTTTATTTTGATGGCGAAGGCCCTTAGCCTTAAGGGTGTTATTTCGAACTTATCTAACAACCCGTCGTAATTCAAATGAGGTCGAATCCTGCTTTTACTTTGATGGCGAAGGCCTCTAGCCTTAAGGGTGTTATTTCAAACTTATCGAAATAACATTACGTGATGATTCGAACGAGGTTGAATCCTACTTTTACTCTGATGGCGAAGCCCCTTTACCTTAAGGGTGTTATTTCGAACTTATCGAAATAACATCCTGTCGTGATTCGAACGAGGTCGAATCTTGCTTTTATTTTTATGGCGAAGGCCCTTAGCCGTAAGGGTCTTATTTCGAACTTATCGAAATAACAACCAGTCGTGATTCTTCCAAGGTCAAATCCTGCTTTTACTGTGATGGCGAAGGCCCTTAGCCTTAAGGGTGTCATTTAGAACTTATCGAAATAACATCCCGTCGTGATTCGAACGAGGTCGAATCCTGCTTTTACTTTGATAGCGAAGGCTCTTAGCCTTAACGGTGTTATTTCTAACTTATCAAAATAACATCTCGTCGTGATTCGAACGAGGTTGAATCCTGCTTTTATTTTGATGGCGAAGGCCCTTAGCCTTAAGCGTGTTATTTTGAACTTATCGAAATAACAACGTGTCGTCATTCGAACGAGGTCGAATCCTGCTTTTACTTTGATGGCGAAGGCCTCTAGCCTTAAGGGTGTTATTTCAAACTTATCGAAATAACATTACATCATGATTCGAACGAGGTTGAATCCTACTTTTACTCTGATGGCGAAGCCCCTTAACCTTAAGGGTATTATTTCGAACTTATCGAAATAACTACCCATCGTGAATCTAACAAAGTCAAATCCTTCTTTTACTCTGATGGCGAAGGCCCTTAGCCTTAAGGGTGTCATTTCTAATTAATCGAAATAACAACCCATCGTGATTCTAACAAGGTCAAATCCTGCTTTTACTCTAATGGCGAAGGCCCTTAGCCTTAAGGGTGTCACTTCGAACTTATCGAAATAACATCCCATCGTGATTCGAACAAGGTCGAATCCTGCTTTTACTTTGATAGCGAAGGCTCATAGCCTTAACGGTGTTATTTCTAATTTATCGAAATAACATCCCGTCGTGATTCGAACGAGGTCGAATCCTGCTTTTATTTTTATGGCAAAGGCCCTTAGCCTTAAGGGTGTCATTTCGAACTTATCGAAATAACAACCCATCGTGATTCTAACAAGGTCAAATCCTGCTTTTACTCTGATGGCTAAGGCCCTTAGCCTTAAGGGTGTCATTTCGAACTTATCAAAATAACATCCCATCGTGATTCGAACGAGGTCGAATCCTGCATTTACTTTGATAGCGAAGGCTCTTAGCCTTAACTGTGTTATTTCTAACTTATCGAAATAACATCCCGTCGTGATTCGAACGAGGTCGAATCCTGCTTTTATTTTTATGGCAAAGGCCCTTAGCCTTAAGGGTGTCATTTCGAACTTATCGAAATAACAACCCGTCGTGATTCTAACAAGGTCAAATCCTGCTTTTACTCTGATGGCGAAGTCCCTTAGCCTTAAGGGTGTCATTTCGAACATATCAAAATAACATCCCATCGTGATTCGAACGAGGTCGAATCCTATTTTTACTTTGATAGCGAAGGCTCTTAGCCTTAATGGTGTTATTTCTAACTTATCAAAATAACATCCCGTCGTGATTCGAACGAGGTCGAATCCTGCTTTTATTTTGATGGCGAAGGCCCTTAGCCTTAAGGGTGTTATTTTGAACTTATCGAAATGATAACCCGTCGTGATTCGAACGAGGTCGAATTCTACTTTTACTTTGATGGCGAAGGCCTCTAGCCTTAAAGGTGTTATTTCAAACTTATCGAAATAACATCCTCTCATGATTCGAACGAGGTTGAATCCTACTTTTACTGTGATGGCGAAGCCCCTTAACCTTGATGGCGAAGGCCCTTAGCCTTAAGGATGTGATTTCGAACTAATCGAAATAACAACCCATCGTGATTCTAATAAGGTGAAATCCTACTTTTACTCTGATGGCGAAGGCCCTTAGCCTTAAGGGTGTCATTTCGAACTTATCGAAATAACATCCCGTCGTGATTCGAACGAGGTCGAATCATGCTTTTATTTTTATGGCGAAGGCCCTTAGCCTTAAGGGTGTCATTTCGAACTTATCGAAATAATAACCCGTTGTGATTCTAACAAGGTCAAATCCTGCTTTTACTCTGATGGCAAAGGCCCTTAGCCTTAAGGGTGTCAGTTCGAACTTATCAAAATAACATCCCATCGTGATTCGAACTAGGTCGAATCCTGCTTTTACTTTGATAGCGAAGGCTCTTAGCTTTAATGGTGTTATTTCGAACTTATCAAAATAATTACCCGTCGTGATTCGAACGAGGTCGAATCCTGCTTTTATTTTGATGGCGAAGGCCCTTAGCCTTAAGGGTGTTATTTCGAACTTATCTAACAACCCGTCGTAATTCAAATGAGGTCGAATCCTGCTTTTACTCTGATGGAGAAGGCCCTTAGCCTTAAGGGTGTCATTTCGAATTTATCGAAATAACATCCCGTCGTGATTCGAACAAGGTCGAATCCTGCTTTTACTTTGATAGCGAAGGCTCTTAGCCTTTACGGTGTTATTTCTAACATATCGAAATAACATCCTGTCGTGATTCGAACGAGGTCGAATCTTGCTTTTATTTTTATGGCGAAGGCCCTTAGCCGTAAGGGTCTTATTTCGAACTTATCGAAATAACAACCAGTCGTGATTCTTCCAAGGTCAAATCCTGCTTTTACTGTGATGGCGAAGGCCCTTAGCCTTAAGGGTGTCATTTAGAACTTATCGAAATAACATCCCGTCGTGATTCGAACGAGGTCGAATCCTGCTTTTACTTTGATAGCGAAGGCTCTTAGCCTTAACGGTGTTATTTCTAACTTATCAAAATAACATCTCGTCGTGATTCGAACGAGGTTGAATCCTGCTTTTATTTTGATGGCGAAGGCCCTTAGCCTAAGCGTGTTATTTTGAACTTATCGAAATAACAACGCGTCGTGATTCGAACGAGGTCGAATCCTGCTTTTACTTTGATGGCGAAGGCCTCTAGCCTTAAGGGTGTTATTTCAAACTTATCGAAATAACATTACATCATGATTCGAACGAGGTTGAATCCTACTTTTACTCTGATGGCGAAGCCCCTTAACCTTAAGGGTATTATTTCGAACTTATCGAAATAACTACCCATCGTGAATCTAACAAAGTCAAATCCTTCTTTTACTCTGATGGCGAAGGCCCTTAGCCTTAAGGGTGTCATTTCTAATTAATCGAAATAACAACCCATCGTGATTCTAACAAGGTCAAATCCTTCTTTTACTCTAATGGCGAAGGCCCTTAGCCTTAAGGGTGTCACTTCGAACTTATCGAAATAACATCCCATCGTGATTCGAACGAAGTCGAATCCTGCTTTTACTTTGATAGCGAAGGCTCATAGCCTTAACGGTGTTATTTCTAATTTATCGAAATAACATCCCGTCGTGATTCGAACGAGGTCGAATCCTGCTTTTATTTTTATGGCAAAGGCCCTTAGCCTTAAGGGTGTCATTTCGAACTTATCGAAATAACAACCCATCGTGATTCTAACAAGGTCAAATCCTGCTTTTACTCTGATGGCTAAGGCCCTTAGCCTTAAGGGTGTCATTTCGAATTTATCGAAATAACATCCCGTCGTGATTCGAACAAGGTCGAATCCTGCTTTTACTTTGATAGCGAAGGCTCTTAGCCTTTACGGTGTTATTTCTAACTTATCGAAATAACATCCCGTCGTGATTCGAACTAGGTCGAATCTTGCTTTTATTTTTATGGCGAAGGCCCTTAGCCGTAAGGGTGTTATTTCGAACTTATCGAAATAACAACCCAGTCGTGATTCTTCCAAGGTCAAATCCTGCTTTTACTGTGATGGCGAAGGCCCTTAGCCTTAAGGGTGTCATTTAGAACTTATCGAAATAACATCCCGTCGTGATTCGAACGAGGTCGAATCCTGCTTTTACTTTGATAGCGAAGGCTCTTAGCCTTAACGGTGATATTTCTAACTTATCAAAATAACATCCCTTCGTGATTCGAACGAGGTCGAATCCTGCTTTTATTTTGATAGAGAAGGCCCTTAGCCTTAAGCGTGTTATTTTGAACTTATCGAAATAACAACCCGTCGTGATTCGAACGAGGTCGAATCCTTCTTTTACTTTGATGGCGAAGGCCTCTAGCCTTAAGGGTGTTATTTCAAACTTATCGAAATAACATTACGTCATGATTCGAACGAGGTTGAATCCTACTTTTACTCTGATGGCGAAGCCCCTTAACCTTAAGGGTGTTATTTCGAACTTATCGAAATAACTACCCGTCGTGAATCTAACAAGGTCAAATCCTGCTTTTAATCTGATGGCGAAGACCCTTTGCCTTAAGGGTGTCATTTATAACTAATCGAAATAACAACCCATCGTGATTCTAACAAGGTCAAATCCTGCTTTTACTTTGATTGCGAAGGCCCTTAGCCTTAAGGGTGTCACTTCGAACTTATCGAAATAACATCCCATCGTGATTCGAACGAGGTCGAATCCTGCTTTTACTTTGATAGCGAAGACTATTAGCCTTAACGGTGTTATTTCTAATTTATCGAAATAACATCCCGTCGTGATTAGAACGAGGTCGAATCCTGCTTTTATTTTTATGGCAAAGGCCCTTAGCCTTAAGGGTGTCATTTCGAACTTATCGAAATAACAACCCGTCGTGATTCTAACAAGGTCAAATCCTGCTTTTACTCTGATGGCGAAGTCCCTTAGCCTTAAGGGAGTCATTTCGAACTTATCAAAATAACATCCCATCGTGATTCGAACAAGGTTGAATCCTGCTTTTACTTTGATAGCGAAGGCTCTTAGCCTTAATGGTGTTATTTCTAACTTATCGAAATAATATCCCTCGTGATTCGAACGAGGTCGAATCCTGCTTTTATTTTGATGGCGAAGGCCTCTAGCCTTAAAGGTGTTATTTCAAACTTATCGAAATAACATCCCGTCATGATTCGAACGAGGTTGAATCCTACTTTTACTCTGATGGCGAAGCCCCTTAACCTTAAGGGTGTTATTTCGAACTTATCGAAATAACTACCCGTCGTGATTCTAACAAGGTCAAATCCTTCTTTTACTCTAATGGCGAAGGCCCTTAGCCTTAAGGATGTGATTTCAAACTAATCGACATAACAACCCATCGTGATTCTAACAAGGTAAATCCTGCTTTTACTCTGATGGCGAAGGCCCTTAGCCTTATGGGTGTCATTTCGAACTTATCGAAATAACATCCCGTCGTGATTCGAACTAGGTCGAATCCTTCTTTTACTTTGATAGCGAAGGCTCTTAGCCTTAACGGTGTTATTTCTAAATTATCGAAATAACATCCCGTCGTGATTCGAATGAGGTCGAATCCTGCTTTTATTTTTATGGCGAAGGCCCTTAGCCTTAAGGGTGTCATTTCAAACTTATCGAAATAATAACCCGTCAAGATTCTAACAAGGTCAAATCCTGCTTTTACTCTGATGGCGAAGGCCCTTAGCCTTAAGGGTGTCACTTCGAACTTATCGAAATAACATCCCATCGTGATTCGAACGAGGTCGAATCCTGCTTTTACTTTGATAGCCAAGGCTCTTAGCCTTAACGGTGTTATTTCTAACTTATCGAAATAACATCCCATCGTGATTCGAACGAGGTCGAATCCTGCTTTTATTTTTATGGCAAAGGCCCTTAGCCTTAAGGTTGTCATTTCGAACTTATCGAAATAACAACCCGTCGTGATTCTAACAAGGTCAAATCCTGCTTTTACTCTAATGGCGAAGTCCCTTAGCCTTAATGGTGTCATTTCGAACTTATCAAAATAACATCCCATCGTGATTCGAACGAGGTCGAATCCTGCTTTTACTTTGATAGCAAAGGCTCTTAGCCTTAATGGTGTTATTTCTAACTTATCAAAATAACAACCCGTCGTGATTCTTCACAGGTCAAATCCTGCTTTTACTCTAATGGCGAAGGCCCTTAGCCTTAAGGGTGTTATTTTGAACTTATCGAAATGATAACCCGTCGTGATTCGAACCAGGTCGAATCCTACTTTTACTTTGATGGCGAAGGCCTCTAGCCTTAAAGGTGTTATTTCAAACTTATCGAAATAACATCCCGTCATGATTCGAACGAGGTTGAATTCTACTTTTACTGTGATGGCGAAGCCCCTTAACCTTAAGGGTGTTATTTCGAACTTATCGAAATAACTACCCGTCGTGATTCTAACAAGGTCAAATCCTGCTTTTACTCTGATGGCGAAGGCCCTTAGCCTTAAGGATGTGATTTTGAACTAATCGAAATAACAACCCATCGTGATTCTAACAAGGTGAAATCCTGCTATTACTCTGATGGCGAAGGCCCTTAGCCTTAAGGGTGTCATTTCGAACTTATCGAAATAACATCCCGTCGTGACTCGAAGGAGGTCGAATCCTTCTTTTACTTTGATAGCGAAGGCTCTTAGTCTTAACGGTGTTATTTCTAACTTATCAAAATAACATCCCGTCGTGATTCGAACGAGGTCGAATCCTGCTTTTATTTTGATGGCAAAAGCCCTTAGCCTTATGCGTGTTATTTTGAAATTATCGAAATAACAACCCGTCGTGATTCGAACGAGGTCGAATCCTGCTTTTACTTTTATGGCGAAGGCCTCTAGTCTTAAGGGTGTTATTTCAAACTTATCGAAATAACATTACGTCATGATTCGAACGAGGTTGAATCCTACTTTTACTCTGATGGCGAAGCCCCTTAACCTTAAGGGTGTTATTTCGAACTTATCGAAATAACTACCCGTCGTGAATCTAACAAGGTCAAATCATGCTTTTACTCTGATGGCGAAGGCCCTTAGCCTTAAGGGTGTCATTTCTAACTAATCGAAATAACAACCCATCGTGATTCTAACAAGGTCAAATCCTGCTTTTACTCTAATGGCGAACGCCCTTAGCCTTAAGGGTGTCATTTAGAACTTATCGAAATAACATCCCGTCGTGATTCGAACGAGGTCGAATCCTGCTTTTACTTTGATAGCGAAGGCTCTTAGCCTTAACGGTGTTATTCCTAACTTATCGAAATAACATCCCATCGTGATTCGAATGAGGTCGAATCCTGCTTTTATTTTGATGGTGAAGGCCCTTAGCCTTAAACGTGTTATTTTGAACTTATAGAAATAACAACCCGTCGTGATTCGAACGAGGTCGAATCCTGCTTTTACTTTGATGGCGAAGGCCTCTAGCCTTAAGGGTGTTATTTCAAACTTATCGAAATAACATTACGTCATGATTCGAACGAGTTTGAATCCTACTTTTACTCTGATGGCGAAGCCCCTTAACCTTAAGGGTGTTATTTCGAACTTATCGAAATAACTACCCGTCGTGAATCTACAAGGTCAAATCCTGCTTTTACTCTGATGGCGAAGGCCCTTAGCCTTAAGGGTGTCATTTCTAACTAATCGAAATAACAACCCATCGTGATTATAACAAGGTCAAATCCTGCTTTTACTCTGATGGCGAAGACCCTTAGCCTTAAGGGTGTCACTTCGAACTTATCGAAATAACATCCCGTCGTGATTCGAACGAGGTCGAATCCTGCTTTTATTTTTATGGAAAAGGCCCTTAGCCTTAAGGGTGTCATTTCGAACTTATTGAAATAACAACCCGTCGTGATTCTAACAAGGTCAAATCCAGCTTTTACTCTGATGGCGAAGTCCCTTAGCCTTAAGAGAGTCATTTCAAACTTATCAAAATAACATACCATCGTGATTCGAACGAGGTCGAATCCTGCTTTTACTTTGATAGCGAAGGCTCTTAGCCTTAACGGTGTTATTTCTAACTTATCGAAATAACATCCCATCGTGATTCTAACGAGGTCGAATCCTGCTTTTATTTTTATGGCAAAGGCCCTTAGCCTTAATGGTGTCATTTCGAACTTATCGAAATAACAACCCATCGTGATTCTAACAAGGTCAAATCCTGCTTTTACTCTGATGGAGAAGTCCCTTAGCCTTAATGGTGTCATTTCGAACTTATCAAAATAACATCCCATCGTGATTCGAACGAGGTCGAATCCTGCTTTTACTTTGATAGCAAAGGCTCTTAGCCTTAATGGTGTTATTTCTAACTTATCGAAATAACATCTCGTCGTGATTCGAACGAGGTCGAATCCTGCTTTTATTTTGATGGCGAAGGCCCTTAGCCTTAAGGGTGTTATTTTGAACTTATCGAAATGATAACTCGTCGTGATTCGAACCAGGTCGAATCCTACTATTACTTTGATGGTGAAGGCCTCTAGCCTTAAAGGTGTTATTTCAAACTTATCGAAATAACATCCCGTCATGATTCGAACGAGGTTGAATCCTACTTTTACTGTGATGGCGAAGCCCCTTAACCTTAAGGGTGTTATTTCGAACTTATCGAAATAACTACCCGTCGTGATTCTAACAAGGTCAAATCCTGCTTTTACTCTGATGGCGAAGGCCCTTAGCCTTAAGGATGTGATTTCGAACTAATCGAAATAACAACCCGTCGTGATTCTAACAAGGTGAAATCCTGCTATTACTCTGATGGCGAAGGCCCTTAGCCTTAAGGGTGTCATTTCGAACTTATCGAAATAACATCCCGTCGTGATTCGAACGAGGTCGAATCCTTCTTTTACTTTGATAGCGAAGGCTCTTAGCCTTAACGGTGTTATTTCTAACTTATCGAAATAACATCCCGTCGTGATTCGAACGAGGTCGAATCCTGCTTTTATTTTTATGGCGAAGGCCCTTAGCCTTAAGGGTGTCATTTCGAACTTATCGAAATAATAACCCGTCGTGATTCTAACAAGGTCAAATCCTGCTTTTACTCTGATGGCGAAGACCCTTAGCCTTAAGGGTGTCATTTAGAAATTATCGAAATAACATCCCGTCGTGATTCGAACGAGGTCGAATCCTGCTTTTACTTTGATAGCGAAGGCTCTTAGCCTTAACGGTGTTATTTCTAACTTATCAAAATAACATCCCGTCGTGATTCGAACGAGGTCGAATCCTGCTTTTATTTTGATGGCAAAAGCCCTTAGCCTTAAGCGTGTTATTTTGAACTTATCTAAATAACAACCCGTTGTGATTCGAACGAGGTCGAATCCTGCTTTTACTTTTATGGCGAAGGCCTCTAGCCTTAAGGGTGTTATTTCAAACTTATCGAAATAACATTACGTCATGATTCGAACGAGGTTGAATCCTACTTTTACTCTGATGGCGAAGCCCCTTAACCTTAAGGGTGTTATTTCGAACTTATCGAAATAACTACCCGTCGTGAATCTAACAAGGTCAAATCCTGCTTTTACTCTGATGGCGAAGGCCCTTAGCCTTAAGGGTGTCATTTCTAACTAATCGAAATAACAACCCATCGTGATTCTAAAAAGGTCAAATCCTGCTTTTACTCTAATGGCGAAGGCCCTTAGCCTTAAGGGTGTCATTTAGAACTTATCGAAATAACATCCCGTCGTGATTCGAACGAGGTCGAATCCTGCTTTTACTTTGATAGCGAAAGCTCTTAGCCTTAACGGTGTTATTTCTAACTTATCGAAATAACATCCCGTCGTGATTCGAATGAGGTCGAATCCTGCTTTTATTTTGATGGCGAAGGCCCTTAGCCTTAAGCGTGTTATTTTGAACTTATCAAAATAACAACCCGTCAAGATTCAAACGAGGTCGAATCCTGCTTTTACTTTGATGGCGAAGGCCTCTAGCCTTAAGGGTGTTATTTCAAACTTATCGAAATAACATTACGTCATGATTCGAACGAGGTTGAATCCTACTTTTACTCTGATGGCGAAGCCCCTTAACCTTAAGGGTGTTATTTCGAACTTATCGAAATAACTACCCGTCGTGAATCTAACAAGGTCAAATCCTGCTTTTACTCTGATGGCGAAGGCCCTTAGCCTTAAGGGTGTCATTTCTAACTAATCGAAATAACAACCCATCGTGATTATAACAAGGTCAAATCCTGCTTTTACTCTGATGGCGAAGGCCCTTAGCCTTAAGGGTGTCACTTCGAACTTATCGAAATATCATCCCGTCATGATTCGAACGAGGTCGAATCCTGCTTTTATTTTTATGGAAAAGGCCCTTAGCCTTAAGGGTGTCATTTCGAACTTATCGAATTAACAACCCGTCGTGATTCTAACAAGGTCAAATCCAGCTTTTACTCTGATGGCGAAGGCCCTTAGCCTTAAGGGTGTCACTTCGAACTTATCGAAATAACATCCCGTCGTGATTCGAACGAGGTCCAATCCTGCTTTTATTTTTATGGCAAAGGCCCTTAGCCTTAAGGGTGTCATTTCGAACTTATCGAAATAACAACCCGTCGTGATTCTAACAAGGTCGAATCCTGCTTTTACTCTGATGGCGAAGTCCCTTAGCCTTAATGGTGTCATTTCGAACTTATCAAAATAACATCCCATCGTGATTCGAACGAGGTCGAATCCTGCTTTTACTTTGATAGCAAAGGCTCTTAGCCTTAATGGTGTTATTTCTAACTTATCGAAATAACATCTCATCGTGATTCGAACGAGGTTGAATCCTGCTTTTATTTTGATGGCGAAGGCTCTTAGCCTTAATGGTGTTATTTCGAACTTATAGAAATAACTACCCGTCGTGATTCGAACTAGGTCGAATCCTACTTTTATTTTGATGGCGAATGCCCTTAGCCTTAAGGGTGTTATTTCGAACTTATCGAAATAACAACCCGTCGTGATTCGAATGAGGTCGAATCCTGCATTTAATCTGATGGCGAAGGTCTTTAGCCTTAAGGGTGTCATTTCGAGTTTATCGAAATAAGATCCCGTCGTGATTCGAACGAGGTCGAATCCTGCTTTTACTTTGATAGCGAAGTCTCTTAGCCTTTACGGTGTTATTTCTTACTTATCAAAATAACATCCCGTCGTGATTCGAACGAGGTCGAATCTTGCTTTTATTTTTATGGCGAAGGCCCTTAGCCGTAAGGGTGATATTTCGAACTTGTCTAAATAACAACCCGTCGTGATTCTTCCAAGGTCAAATCCTGCTTTTACTCTGATGGTGAAGACCCTTAGCCTTAAGGGTGTCATTTCGAACTTATCAAAATAACATCCCATCGTGATTCGAACGAGGTCGAATCCTGCTTTTACTTTGATAGCGAAGGCTCTTAGCCTTAATGGTGTTATTTCTAACTTATCGAAATAACATCCTGTCGTGATTCGAACGAGGTCGAATCCTGCTTTTATTTTGATGGTGAAGGCCCTTAGCCTTAAGGGTGTTATTTTGAACTTATCGAAATGATAACCCGTCGTGATTCGAACGAGGTCGAATCCTACTTTTACTTTGATGGCGAAGGCCTCTAGCCTTAAAGGTGTTATTTCAAACTTATCGAAATAACATCCCGTCATAATTCGAACGAGGTTGAATCCTACTTTTACTGTGATGGCGAAGCCCCTTAACCTTAAGGGTGTTATTTCGAACTTATCCAAATAACTACCCGTCGTGATTCTAACAAGGTCAAATCCTGCTTTTACTCTGATGGCGAAGGCCCTTAGCCTTAAGGATGTGATTTCGAGCTAATCGAAATAACAACCCATCGTGATTCTAACAAGGTGAAATCCTGCTTTTACTCTGATGGCGAAGGCCCTTAGCCTTAAGGGTGTCATTTCGAACTTATCGAAATAACATCCCGTCGTGATTCGAACGAGGTCGAATCCTTCTTTTACTTTGATAGCGAAATCTCTTAGCCTTAATGGTGTTATTTCTAACTTATCGAAATAACATCCCGTCGTGATTCGAATGAGGTCGAATCCTGGTTTTATTTTTATGGTGAAGGCCCTTAGCCTTAAGGGTGTCATTTCGAACTTATCGAAATAATAACCCGTCATGATTCAAATAAGGTCAAATCCTGCTTTTACTCTGATGGGGAAGGCCCTTAGCCTTAAGGGTGTTATTTCAAACTTATCGAAATAACATCCCGTCATGATTCGAACGAGGTGGAATCATACTTTTACTCTGATGGCGAAGCCCCTTAGCCTTAATGGTGTTATTTCAAACTTATCGAAATAACTACCCGTCGTGATTCGAACTAGGTCGAATCCTACTTTTATTTTGATGGCGAAGGCCCTTAGCCTTAAGGGTGTTATTTCGAACATATCGAAATAACAACCCGTCGTGATTCGAATGAGGTCGAATCCTTCTTTTAATCTGATGGCGAAGGCCCTTAGCCTTAAGGGTGTCATTTCGAATTTATCGAAATAAGATCCCGTCGTGATTCGAACGAGGTCGAATTCTGCTTTTACTTTGATAGCAAAGGCTCTTAGCCTTTACGGTGTTATTTCTAACTTATCAAAATAACATCCCGTCGTGATTCGAACGAGGTCGAATCTTGCTTTTATTTTTATGGCAAAGGCCCTTAGCCGTAAGGGTGTTATTTCGAACTTATCTAAATAACAACCCGTCGTGATTGTTCCAAGGTCAAATCCTGCTTTTACTCTGATGGTGAAGGCCCTTAGCCTTAAGGATGTCATTTCGAACTTATCGAAATAACATCTGTCGTGATTCGAACGAGGTCAAATCCTCCTTTTACTTTGATAGCAAAGGCTCTTAGCCTTAACGGTGTTATTTCTAACTTATCAAAATAACATCCCGTCGTGATTCGAACGAGGTCGAATCCTGCTTTTATTTTGATGGCGAAGGCCCTTAGCCTTAAGCGTGTTATTTTGAACTTATCGAAATAACAACCCGTCGTGATTCGAACGAGGTGGAATCCTACTTTTACTCTGATGGCGAAGCCCCTTAGCCTTAATGGTGTTATTTCGAACTTATCGAAATAACTACCCGTCGTGATTAGAACAAGGTCGAATCCTGCTTTTACTCCGATGGCGAAGGCCCTTAGCCTTAAAGGTTTCTTTTCGAAATAATCGAAGTAACAACCCATCGTGATTCTAACAAGGTCGAATGCTACTTTTACTCTGATGGCGAAGGCCCTTAGCCTTAGGGTGTCATTTCGAACTTATCGAAATAACATCCCGTCGTGATTCGAATGAGGTCGAATCCTTCTTTTACTTTGATAGCGAAGGCTCTTAGCCTTAACGGTGTTATTTCTAACTTATCGAAATAACATCCCGTCGTGATTCGAACGAGGTCGAATCCTGGTTTTATTTTTATGGAGAAGGTTCTTAGCCTTAAGGGTGTCATTTCGAACTTATCAAAATAATAACCCGTCGTGATTCTAACAAGGTCAAATCCTGCTTTTACTCTGATGGCGAAGTCCCTTAGCCTTAAGGGTGTCATTTCGAACATATCAAAATAACATCCCATCGTGATTCGAACGAGGTCGAATCCTATTTTTACTTTGATAGCGAAGGCTCTTAGCCTTAATGGTGTTATTTCTAACTTATCAAAATAACATCCCGTCGTGATTCGAACGAGGTCGAATCCTGCTTTTATTTTGATGGCGAAGGCCCTTAGCCTTAAGGGTGTTATTTTGAACTTATCGAAATAACAACCCGTCGTGATTCGAACGAGGTCGAATCCTGCTTTTACTTTGATGGCGAAGGCCTCTAGCCTTAAGGGTGTTATTTCAAACTTATCGAAATAACATCCCGTCATGATTCGAACGAGGTGGAATCATACTTTTACTCTGATGGCGAAGCCCCTTAGCCTTCATGGTGTTATTTCAAACTTATCGAAATAACTACCCGTCGTGATTCGAACTAGGTCGAATCCTGCTTTTATTTTGATGGCGAAGACCCTTAGCCTTAAGGGTGTTATTTCGAACTTATCGAAATAACAACCCGTCGTGATTCGAATGAGGTCGAATCCTGCTTTTAATCTGATGGCGAAGGCCCTTAGCCTTATGGGTGTCATTTCGAAATTATCGTAATAACATCCCGTCGTGATTTGAATGAGGTCGAATCCTGCTTTTACTTTGATAGCGAAGGCTCTTAGCCTTTACGGTGTTATTTCTAACTTATCGAAATAACATCCCGTCATGATTCGAACGAGGTGGAATCATACTCTTACTCTGATGGCGAAGCCCTTTAGCCTTAATGGTGTTATTTCAAACTTATCGAAATAACTACCCGTCGTGATTCGAACTAGGTCGAATCCTGCTTTTATTTTGATGGCGAAGGCCCTTAGCCTTAAGGGTGTTATTTCGAACTTATCGAAATAACAACCCGTCGTGATTCGAATGAGGTCGAATCCTGCTTTTAATCTGATGGCGAAGGCCCTTAGCCTTAAGGGTGTCATTTCGAATTTATCGAAATAAGATCCCGTCGTAATTCGAACGAGGTCGAATCCTTCTTTTACTTTGATAGCGAAGGCTCTTAGCCTTTACGGTGTTATTTCTAACTTATCGAAATAACATCCCGTCGTGATTCGAACGAGGTCGAATCTTGCTTTTATTTTTATGGCGAAGGCCCTTAGCCGTAAGGGTGTTATTTCGAACTTATCGAAATAAAATACTATCGTGATTCGAACGAGTTCGAATCCTGCTTTTACTCTGATGGCGAAGGCCCTTAGCCTTAAGGGTGTCATTTCGAATTTATCGAAATAACATCCCATCGTGATTCGAACGAGGTCGAATCCTGCTTTTACTTTGATAGCGAAGGCTCTTAGCCTCAACGGTGTTCTTTCTAACTTATCAAAATAACATCCCGTCATGATTCAAACGAGGTCGGATCCTTCTTTTATTTTTATGGCGAAGGCCCTTAGCCATAAGGGTGTTTTTTCGAACTTATCGAAAAAAAATCCCGTCGTGATTCGAACGAGGTCGAATCCTGCTTTTACTTTGATAGCGAAGGCTCTTAGCCTTAACGGTGTTATTTCTAACTTATCGAAATAACATCCCGTCGTGATTCGAACGAGGTCGAATCCTGCTTTTATTTTTATGGCGAAGGCCCTTTGCCTTAAGGGTGTCATTTCGAACTTATCGAAATCACAACCCGTTGTGATTCTAACAAGGTCAAATACTGCTTTTACTCTGATGGCCAAGACCCTTAGCCTTAAGGGTATTATTTTGAACTTATCAAAATAACATCCCGTCGTGATTCAAACGAGGTCGAATTTTGCTTTTACATTAATGGCAAATGCTCTTAGCCTTAAGGGTGTGTTTTCGAACTTATCGAAATAACATCCCGTCGTGATTCGAATGAGGTTGAATCCTGCTTTTATTTTAAAGGCGAAGGCCCTTAGCCTTAAGGGTGTATTTCAAACTTATCGAAATAACAACCCGTCGTGATTCGAACGAGGTTGAAACTTGCTTTTATTTTGATGGCGAAGGCCCTTAGCCTTAAGGGTGTTATTTTCAACTTATCGAAATAACAACTCGTTGTGATTCTAACAAGGTCAAATCCTGCTTTTACTCTAATGGCGAAGGCCCTTAGCCTTAAGGGTGTCATTTCGAACTTATCGAAATAACATCCCGTCGTGATTCGAACGAGGTCGAATCCTGCTTTTACTTTGATAGCGAAGGCTCTTAGCCTTAACGGTGTTATTTCTAACTTATCGAAATAACATCCCGTCGTGATTCGAACGAGGTCGAATCCTGCTTTTATTTTTATGGCGAAGGACCTTAGCCTTAAGGGTGTCATTTTGAACTTATTGAAATCAAAACCCGTTGTGCTTCTAACAAGGTCAAATCCTGCTTTTACTCTGATGGCGAAGGCCCTTAGCCTTAAGGGTATTATTTTGAACTTATCAAAATAACATCCCGTCGTGATTCAAACGAGGTCGAATTTAACTTTTACATTAATGGCAAAGGCTCTTAGCCATAATGGTGTTATTTTGAACTTATCGAAATAACATCCAGTCGTGATAGAAACGAGGTCGAATCCTGCTTTTACTTTGATAGCGAAGGCTCTTAGCCTCAACGGTGTTCTTTCTAACTTATCAAAATAACATCCCGTCATGATTCAAACGAGGTCGGATCCTTCTTTTATTTTTATGGCGAAGGCCCTTAGCCATAAGGGTGTTTTTTCGAACTTATCGAAAAAAAATCCCGTCGTGATTCGAACGAGGTCGAATCCTGCTTTTACTTTGATAGCGAAGGCTCTTAGCCTTAACGGTGTTATTTCTAACTTATCGAAATAACATCCCGTCGTGATTCGAACGAGGTCGAATCCTGCTTTTATTTTTATGGCGAAGGCCCTTAGCCTTAAGGGTGTCATTTCGAACTTATCAAAATAACATCCCGTCATGATTCGAACGAGGTCGAATCCTGCTTTTACTCTGATGGCGAAGGCCCTTAGCCTTAAGTGTGATATTTCAAACTTATCGAAATAACAACCCGTCGTAATTCTAACGAGGTCAAATCCTGCTTTTATTTTGATGGCGAAGGCCCTTAGCCTTAAGGGTGTTCTTTTGAACTTATCGAAATAACAACTCGTCATGATTCGAACGAGGTCGAATCCTGCTTTTACTTTGATAAGAAGCTCTCTGGCCTTAAGGGTGTTATTTCAAACTTATCGAAATAACATCCCGTCATGATTCGAACGAGGTCGAATCCTACTTTTACTCTGATGGCGAAACCCCTTAGCCTTAAAGGTGTTATTTTGAACTTATCGAAATAACTACCCATCGTGATTCTAACAAGGTCAAATCCTGCGTTTACTCTGATGGCGAAGGCCCTTACCCTTAAGGGTGTCATTTTGAACTTATCGAAATAACAACCCGTCGTGATTCTAACAAGGTCGAATCGTGCTTTTATTTTGATGGCGAAGGCCCTTAGCCTTAAGGGTGTTATTTCGAACTTATTGAAATAACAACCCGTCGTTATTCGAACGAGGTCGAATCCTACTTTTAATCTGATGGCGAAGGCCCTTAGCCTTATGGGTGTCATTTCGAATTTATCGAAATAACATCCCGTCGTGATTCGGACGAGGTCGAATCCTATTTTTACTTTGATATCGAAGGCTCTTAGCCTCAACGGTGTTATTTCTAACTTATCAAAATAACATCCCGTCGTGATTCGAATGACGTCGAATCCTGCTTTTATTTTTATGGCGAAGGACTTTATCCGTAAGGGTATTATTTCGAACTTATCAAAATAAATTCCTGTCATGATTCGAACGAGGTCGAATCCTACTTTTACTCTAATGGAGAAACACCTTAGCCTTAAGGGTGTTTTTCTCTAACTTATCGAAATAACTACCCGTCGTGATTCTAACAAGGTCAAATCCTGCTTTTACTCTGATGGCGAAGGCCCTTAGCCTTAAGGGTGTCATTTCGAACTTATCGAAATAACATCCCGTCGTGATTCGACCGAGGTCGAATCCTACTTTTACTTTGATAGCGAAGGATCTTAGCCTTAACGGTGTTATTTCTAACTTATTGAAATAACATCCCGTCGTGATTCGAACGAGGTCGAATTCTTCTTTTATTTTTTTGGCAAAGGCCCTTAGCCGTAAGGGTGTTATTTCGAACTTATCGAAATAAAATACTATCGTGATTCGAACGAGTTCGAATCCTGCTTTTACTCTGATGGCGAAGGCCCTTAGCCTTAAGGGTGTCATTTCGAATTTATCGAAATAACATCCCATCGTAATTCGAACGAGGTCGAATCCTGCTTTTACTTTGATTGCGAAGGCTCTTAGCCTCAACGGTGTTATTTCTAACTTATCAAAATAACATCCCGTCATGATTCGAACGAGGTCGGATCCTTCTTTTATTTTTATGGCAAAGGCCCTTAGCCATAAGGGTGTTATTTCGAACTTATCGAAATAAAATCCTGTTGCGATTCGAACGAGTTCGAATCCTGCTTTTACTCTGATGGCGAAGGCCCTTAGCATTAATGGTATTATTTCAAACTTATCAAAATAACATCCCGTCATGATTCGAACGAGATCAAATCCTTCTTTTACTTTAATGGAGAAGGCACTTAGCCTTAAGGGTGGTATTTCGAACTTATCAAAATAACATTCCGTCGTAATTCGAACGAGGTCGAATCCTGCTTTTATTTTGATGGCGAAGGTCCTTAGCCTTAAGGGTGTTATTTCAAACTTATTGAAATAACATCCTGTCATGATTCGAACGAGGTCGAATCCTACTTTTACTCTGATGGCGAAGGCCCTTAGCCTTAAGGATGATATTTCAAACTTATCGAAATAACAACCCGTCGTGATTCGAACGAGGTCGAATCCTGCTTTTATTTTGATGGCGAAGGCCCTTAGCCTTAATGGTGTTCTTTTGAACTTATCGAAATAACAACCCGTCGTGATTCGAACGAGGTCGAATCCTGCTTTTACTTTGATGGCGAAACCCCTTTGCCTTAAGGGTTTTTTTTCGAACTTATCGAAATAACTACCCGTTGTGATTCTAACAAGGTCAAATCCTACTTTTACTCTGATGGCGAAGGCCCTTAGCCTTAAGGGTGTCATTTCAAACTTATCGAAATAACATCCCGTCGTGATTCGAATGAGGTCGAATCCTGCTTTTATTTTTATGGAGAAGGCCCTTAGCCGTAAGGGTGTTATGTCGAACTTATCGATATAAAATCCTGTTGTGATTCGAACGAGTTTGAATCCTGCTTTTATTCTGATGGCGAAGGACCTTAGCCTTAAGGGTATTATTTCGAGCTTATCAAAATAACATCCCGTCGTGATTCGAAGGTGGTCGAATTCTACTTTTACTTTAATGGCGAAGGCTCTTAGGCTTAAGGGTGTTATTTCGAACTTATCGAAATAACAACCCGTCGTAATTATAACAAGGTCGAATCGTGCTTTTATTTTGATGGCGAAGGCCCTTAGCCTTAAGGGTGTAATTTCTAACTTATCAAAATAACATCCCGTCGTGATTCGAATGAGGTCAAATCCTGCTTTTATTTTTATGGCGAAGGCCCTTAGCCGTAAGGGTTTTATTTCGAACTTATCGAAATAAAATCCTGTCGTGATTCGAACTAGTTCGAATCCTGCTTTTACTCTGATGGCGAAGGCCCTTAGCCTTAAGGGTATTATTTCGAACTTATCAAAATAACATCCCGTCATGATTCGAACGAGGTCGAATCCTGCTTTTACTCTGATGGAGAAGGCTCTTAGCCTTAAGTGTGATATTTCAAACTTATCGAAATAACAACCCGTCGTAATTCTAACGAGGTCAAATCCTGCTTTTATTTTGATGGCGAAGGCCCTTAGCCTTAAGGGTGTTCTTTTGAACTTATCGAAATAACAACCCGTCGTGATTCGAACGAGGTCGAATCCCGCTTTTACTTTGATGTGAAGCTCTCTAGCCTTAAGGGTGTTATTTCAAACTTATCGAAATAACTTCCCGTCATGATTCGAACGAGGTCGAATCCTACTTTTACTCTGATGGCGAAACCCCTTAGCCTTAAAGGTGTTATTTTGAACTTATCAAAATAACTACCCATCGTGATTCTAACAAGGTCAAATCCTGCGTTTACTCTGATGGCGAAGGCCCTTAGCCTTAAGGGTGTCATTTTGAACTTATCGAAATAACAACCCGTCGTGATTCTAACAAGGTCAATTCCTGCTTTTACTCTGATGGTGAAGGCCCTTAGCCTTAAGGGTGTCATTTCGAACTTATCGAAATAACATCCCGTCGTGATTCGAACGAGGTCGAATCCTGCTTTTATTTTTATGGCGAAGGCCCTTAGCCTTAAGGGTGTCATTTCGAACTTATCAAAATAACATCCCGTCATGATTCGAACGAGGTCGAATCCTGCTTTTACTCTGATGGCGAAGGCCCTTAGCCTTAAGTGTGATATTTCAAACTTATCGAAATAACAACCCGTCGTAATTCTAACGAGGTCAAATCCTGCTTTTATTTTGATGGCGAAGGCCCTTAACCTTAAGGGTGTTCTTTTGAACTTATCGAAATAACAACTCGTCATGATTCGAACGAGGTCGAATCCTGCTTTTACTTTGATGTGAAGCAATCTGGCCTTAAGGGTGTTATTTCAAACTTATCGAAATAACATCCCGTCATGATTCTAACGAGGTCGAATCCTACTTTTACTCTGATGGCGAAACCCTTTAGCCTTAAAGGTGTTATTTTGAACTTATCGAAATAACTACCCATCGTGATTCTAACGAGGTCAAATCCTGCGTTTACTCTGATAGCGAAGGCCCTTAGCCTTAAGGGTGTCATTTCGAACTTATCGAAATAACATACCATCGTGATTCGAACGAGGTCGAATCCTGCTTTTACTTTGATAGCGAAGGCTCTTAGCCTTAACGGTGTTATTTCTAACTTATCGAAATAACATCCCGTCGTGATTCGAACGAGGTCGAATCCTGCTTTTATTTTTATGGCGAAGGCCCTTAGCCTTAAGGGTGTCATTTCGAACTTATCAAAATAACATCCCGTCATGATTCGAACGAGGTCGAATCCTGCTTTTACTCTGATGGCGAAGGCCCTTAGCCTTAAGTGTGATATTTCAAACTTATCGAAATAACAACCCGTCGTAATTCTAACGAGGTCAAATCCTGCTTTTATTTTGATGGCGAAGGCCCTTAGCCTTAAGGGTGTTCTTTTGAACTTATCGAAATAACAACTCGTCATGATTCGAACGAGGTCGAATCCTGCTTTTACTTTGATGTGAAGCTCTCTGGCCTTAAGGGTGTTATTTCAAACTTATCGAAATAACATCCCGTCATGATTCGAACGAGGTCGAATCCTACTTTTACTCTGATGGCGAAACCCCTTAGCCTTAAAGGTGTTATTTTGAACTTATCGAAATAACTACCCATCGTGATTCTAACAAGGTCAAATCTTGCGTTTACTCTGATGGCGAAGGCCCTTACCCTTAAGGGTGTCATTTTGAACTTATCGAAATAACAACCCGTCGTGATTCTAACAAGGTCGAATCGTGCTTTTATTTTGATGGCGAAGGCCCTTAGCCTTAAGGGTGTTATTTCGAACTTATTGAAATAACAACCCGTCGTTATTCGAACGAGGTCGAATCCTACTTTTAATCTGATGGCGAAGGCCCTTAGCCTTATGGGTGTCATTTCGAATTTATCGAAATAACATCCCGTCGTGATTCGGACGAGGTCGAATCCTATTTTTACTTTGATATCGAAGGCTCTTAGCCTCAACGGTGTTATTTCTAACTTATCAAAATAACATCCCGTCGTGATTCGAATGACGTCGAATCCTGCTTTTATTTTTATGGCGAAGGACTTTATCCGTAAGGGTATTATTTCGAACTTATCAAAATAAATTCCTGTCATGATTCGAACGAGGTCGAATCCTACTTTTACTCTAATGGAGAAACACCTTAGCCTTAAGGGTGTTTTTCTCGAACTTATCGAAATAACTACCCGTCGTGATTCTAACAAGGTCAAATCCTGCTTTTACTCTGATGGCGAAGGCCCTTAGCCTTAAGGGTGTCATTTCGAACTTATCGAAATAACATCCCGTCGTGATTCGACCGAGGTCGAATCCTACTTTTACTTTGATAGCGAAGGATCTTAGCCTTAACGGTGTTATTTCTAACTTATTGAAATAACATCCCGTCGTGATTCGAACGAGGTCGAATTCTTCTTTTATTTTTTTGGCAAAGGCCCTTAGCCGTAAGGGTGTTATTTCGAACTTATCGAAATAAAATACTATCGTGATTCGAACGAGTTCGAATCCTGCTTTTACTCTGATGGCGAAGGCCCTTAGCCTTAAGGGTGTCATTTCGAATTTATCGAAATAACATCCCATCGTAATTCGAACGAGGTCGAATCCTGCTTTTACTTTGATTGCGAAGGCTCTTAGCCTCAACGGTGTTATTTCTAACTTATCAAAATAACATCCCGTCATGATTCGAACGAGGTCGGATCCTTCTTTTATTTTTATGGCAAAGGCCCTTAGCCATAAGGGTGTTATTTCGAACTTATCGAAATAAAATCCTGTTGCGATTCGAACGAGTTCGAATCCTGCTTTTACTCTGATGGCGAAGGCCCTTAGCATTAATGGTATTATTTCGAACTTATCAAAATAACATCCCGTCATGATTCGAACGAGATCAAATCCTTCTTTTACTTTAATGGAGAAGGCACTTAGCCTTAAGGGTGTTATTTCGAACTTATCAAAATAACATTCCGTCGTAATTCAAACGAGGTCGAATCCTGCTTTTATTTTGATGGCGAAGGTCCTTAGCCTTAAGGGTGTTATTTCAAACTTATTGAAATAACATCCTGTCATGATTCGAACGAGGTCGAATCCTACTTTTACTCTGATGGCGAAGGCCCTTAGCCTTAAGGATGATATTTCAAACTTATCGAAATAACAACCCGTCGTGATTCGAACGAGGTCGAATCCTGCTTTTATTTTGATGGCGAAGGCCCTTAGCCTTAATGGTGTTCTTTTGAACTTATCGAAATAACAACCCGTCGTGATTCGAACGAGGTCGAATCCTACTTTTACTTTGATGGCGAAACCCCTTTGCCTTAAGGGTGTTTTTTCGAACTTATCGAAATAACTACCCGTTGTGATTCTAACAAGGTCAAATCCTACTTTTACTCTGATGGCGAAGGCCCTTAGCCTTAAGGGTGTCATTTCAAACTTATCGAAATAACATCCCGTCGTGATTCGAATGAGGTCGAATCCTGCTTTTATTTTTATGGAGAAGGCCCTTAGCCGTAAGGGTGTTATGTCGAACTTATCGATATAAAATCCTGTTGTGATTCGAACGAGTTTGAATCCTGCTTTTATTCTGATGGCGAAGGACCTTAGCCTTAAGGGTATTATTTCGAGCTTATCAAAATAACATCCCGTCGTGATTCGAAGGTGGTCGAATTCTACTTTTACTTTAATGGCGAAGGCTCTTAGCCTTAAGGGTGTTATTTCGAACTTATCGAAATAACAACCCGTCGTAATTATAACAAGGTCGAATCGTGCTTTTATTTTGATGGCGAAGGCCCTTAGCCTTAAGGGTGTAATTTCTAACTTATCAAAATAACATCCCGTCGTGATTCGAATGAGGTCAAATCCTGCTTTTATTTTTATGGCGAAGGCCCTTAGCCGTAAGGGTGTTATTTCGAACTTATCGAAATAAAATCCTGTCGTGATTCGAACTAGTTCGAATCCTGCTTTTACTCTGATGGCGAAGGCCCTTAGCCTTAAGGGTATTATTTCGAACTTATCAAAATAACATCCCGTCATGATTCGAACGAGGTCGAATCCTGCTTTTACTCTGATGGAGAAGGCTCTTAGCCTTAAGTGTGATATTTCAAACTTATCGAAATAACAACCCGTCGTAATTCTAACGAGGTCAAATCCTGCTTTTATTTTGATGGCGAAGGCCCTTAGCCTTAAGGGTGTTCTTTTGAACTTATCGAAATAACAACCCGTCGTGATTCGAACGAGGTCGAATCCCGCTTTTACTTTGATGTGAAGCTCTCTAGCCTTAAGGGTGTTATTTCAAACTTATCGAAATAACTTCCCGTCATGATTCGAACGAGGTCGAATCCTACTTTTACTATGATGGCGAAACCCCTTAGCCTTAAAGGTGTTATTTTGAACTTATCAAAATAACTACCCATCGTGATTCTAACAAGGTCAAATCCTGCGTTTACTCTGATGGCGAAGGCCCTTAGCCTTAAGGGTGTCATTTTGAACTTATCGAAATAACAACCCGTCGTGATTCTAACAAGGTCAATTCCTGCTTTTACTCTGATGGTGAAGGCCCTTAGCCTTAAGGGTGTCATTTCGAACTTATCGAAATAACATCCCGTCGTGATTCGAACGAGGTCGAATCCTGCTTTTACTTTGATAGCGAAGGCTCTTAGCCTTAACGGTGTTATTTCTAACTTATCGAAATAACATCCCGTCGTGATTCGAACGAGGTCGAATCCTGTTTTTATTTTTATGGCAAAGGCCCTTAGCCGTAAGGGTGTTATTTCGAACTTATCGAAATAAAATCCTATCGTGATTCGAACGAGTTCGAATCCTGCTTTTACTCTGATGGCGAAGGCCCTTAGCCTTAAGGGTGTCATTTCGAATTTATCGAAATAACATCCCATCGTGATTCGAACGAGGTCGAATCCTGCTTTTACTTTGATAGCGAAGGGTCTTAGCCTCAACGGTGTTATTTCTAACTTATCAAAATAACATCCCGTCATGATTCGAACGAGGTCGGATCCTTCTTTTATTTTTATGGCGAAGGCCATTAGCCATAAGGGTGTTATTTCGAACTTATCGAAATAAAATCCTGTCGTGATTCGAACGAGTTCGAATCCTGCTTTTACTCTGATGGCGAAGGCCCTTATCATTAATGGTATTATTTCGAACTTATCAAAATAACATCCCGTCATGATTCGAACGAGATCGAATCCTGCTTTTACTTTAATGGAGAAGGCAATTAGCCTTAAGGGTGTTATTTCGAACTTATCAAAGTAACATTCCGTCGTGATTCGAACGAGGTCGAATCCTGCTTTTATTTTGATGGCGAAGGCCCTTAGCCTTAATGGTGTTATTTCAAACTTAATGAAATATCATCCTGTCATGATTCGAACGAGGTCGAATCCTGCTTTTACTCTGATGGCGAAGCCCCTTAGCCTTAAGGGTGATATTTCAAACTTATCGAAATAACAACCCGTCGTGATTCGAACGAGGTCGAATCCTGCTTTTATTTTGATGGCGAAGGCCCTTAGCCTTAAGGGTGTTCTTTTGAACTTATCGAAATAACAACCCGTCGTGATTCGAACGAGGTCGAATCCTGCTTTTACTTTGATGTGAAGCTCTCTAGCCTTAAGGGTTTTTTTTCGAACATATCGAATTAACTACCTGTCGTGATTCTAACAAGGTCAAATCCTACTTTTACTCTGATGGCGAAGGCCCTTAGCCTTAAGGGTGTCATTTCGAACTTATCGAAATAACATCCCGTCGTGATTCGAATGAGGTCAAATCCTGCTTTTATTTTTATGGAGAAGGCCCTTAGTCATAAGGGTGTTATTTCGAACTTATCGAAATAAAATCCTGTTGTGATTCGAACGAGTTGGAATCCTGCTTTAATTCTGATGGCGAAGGCCCTTAGCCTTAAAGGTATTATTTCGAACTTATGAAAATAACATCCCGTCGTGATTCGAAGGTGGTAGAATTGTGCTTTTACTTTAATGGCGAAGGCTCTTAGCCTTAAGGGTGTTATTTCGAACTTATCGAAATAACAACCCGTCGTGATTATAACAAGGTCGAATCGTGCTTTTATTTTGATGGCGAAGGCCCTTAGCCTTAAGGGTGTAATTTCTAACTTATCAAAATAACATCCCGTCGTGATTCGAATGAGGTCAAATCCTGCTTTTATTTTTATGGCGAAGGCCCTTAGCCGTAAGGGTGTTATTTCGAACTTATCGAAATAAAATCCTGTCGTGATTCGAACGAGTTCGAATCCTGCTTTTACTCTGATGGCGAAGGCCCTTAGCCTTAAGGGTATTATTTCGAACTTATCAAAATAACATCCCGTCATGATTCGAACGAGGTCGAATCCTGCTTTTACTCTGATGGAGAAGGCCCTTAGCCTTAAGTTTGATATTTCAAACTTATCGAAATAATAACCCGTCGTAATTCTAACGAGGTCAAATCCTGCTTTTATTTTGATGGCGAAGGCCCTTAGCCTTAAGGGTGTTCTTTTGAACTTATCGAAATAACAACCCGTCGTGATTCGAACGAGGTCGAATCCTGCTTTTACTTTGATGTGAAGCTCTCTAGCCTTAAGGGTGTTATTTCAAACTTATCGAAATAACATCCCGTCATGATTCGAACGAGGTCGAATCTTGCTTTTACTCTGATGGCGAAACCCCTTAGCCTTAAAGGTGTTATTTTGAACTTATCGAAATAACTACCCATCGTGATTCTAACAAGGTCAAATCCTGCGTTTACTCTGATGGCGAAGGCCCTTAGCCTTAAGGGTGTCATTTTGAACTTATCGAAATAACAACCCGTCGTGATTCTAACAAGGTCAATTCCTGCTTTTACTCTGATGGCGAAGGCCCTTAGCCTTAAGGGTGTCATTTCGAACTTATCGAAATAACATCCCGTCGTGATTCGAACGAGGTCGAATACTGCTTTTACTTTGATAGTGAAGGCTCTTAGCATTAACGGTGTTATTTCTAACTTATCAAAATAACATCCCGTCGTGATTCGAATGAGGTCAAATCCTGCTTTTAATTTTATGGTGAAGGCCCTTAGCCGTAAGGGTGTTATTTTGAACTTATCAAAATAAAATCTTGTCGTGATTCGACTGCTTTTGCTCTAATGGAGAAGGCCCTTAGCCATAAGGGTTTTATTTCGAACTTATCAAAATTACATCCCGTCGTGATTCGAACGAGGTCGAATCGTGCTTTTACTTTAATGGCGAAGGCTCTTAGCCTTAAGGGTGTTATTTCGAACTTATCAAAATAACATCCCATCGTGATTCGAAAGAGGTCGAATCCTACTTTTACTCTGATGGCGAATCCCCTTAGTCGTAAGGGTGTTATTTCGAACTTATCGAAAGAACAACCCGTAGTGATTCTAACAAGGTCAAATCCTGCTTTTACTCTGATGGCGAAGGCCCTTGGCCTTAAGGGTGTCATTTCAAACTTATCGAAATAACATCCCATCGTGATTCGAACGAGGTCGAATCCTGCTTTTACTTTGATAGCTAAGGCTTTTAGCCTTAACGGTGTTATTTCTAACTTATCGAAATAACATCCCGTCGTGATTTGAACGAGGTCGAATCCTGCTTTTATTTTTATGGAGAAGGCCCTTAGCCGTAAGGGTGTTATTTTGAACTTATCGAAATAAAATCCTTTTGTGATTCGAACGAGTTTGAATCATGCTTTTATTCTGATGGCGAAGGCCCTTAGCCTTAAGGGTATTATTTCGAACTTATCAAAATAACATCCCGTCGTGATTCGAAGGTGGTCGAATTCTGCTTTTACTTTAATGGCGAAGGCTCTTAGCCTTAAGGGTGTTATTTCGAACTTATCGAAATAACAACCCGTCATGATTCTAACAAGGTCGAATCGTTCTTTTATTTTGATGGCGAAGGACCTTAGCCTTAAGGGTGTAATTTCTAACTTATCAAAATAACATCCCATCCTGATTCGAATGAGGTCAAATCCTACTTTTATTTTTATGGCGAAGGCCCTTAGTCGTAAGGGTGTTATTTCGAACTTATCGAAATAAAATCCTGTCGTGATTCGAACGAGTTCAGCAGCATGACTATAAAAATGCGGAGCTAAGTCAATCGGAAGACTCTAAACTTCCAGAGGTAGAAGGAGACGTTGGGAAACTCCAAAAAACCCATAACACAGTTGCTTTATATACAGCTGCAGGTACAAGCAAACAAGTTAGCAAAAAGCCACATATCAATGTAAACCTAAATACCGTATTTGATAAGCCATTTACATCAAAAAAGCCAAGAGAAGCAATAGTTATAGCCCCACAAACTTCAACCTATGCTAATAGCCTACACCACAACAAAAAGGTATATAACCATATTACTCAAACATATATTGAGAATATATATAAAATCCAGACATTTCTGAACCTAAACCCTAGATCAACAACTACTACAGATCCAACACAAGATTATGTAACCCAAAAACTACAGGGATATAATAGGCTTATAGCCCAGCCAAAAACAAAAGCAAACCTAGTAAAAACATGTTACAACTACGGACTACTTAGCACAGTATATACCCATGACGGAGAAGAAATAATTGGAATACCAGAGCTATACAAAGCATTTGTCACCTTCAAGAGAATTACAAAAGGCAACCTATTCTTCATCAAATTCTATACAGCACCAGCGGAAATACTATATGATGAAATAAAACCCATAATACAGGTGATAAAAATAGGACTAACACGAGATATGATAATACTGGAAGAGATAGAGAAACAACCGGAGATACAGAAAATGGAGATACCAAGTTTCTATGCTAATAAAAGAATAATTGGTATAGCAACTATTATTCAAGAACTAGCTAACAATTATCTACAAGGAAATGCTATCTGGAGCTACTATTCTAGAGACCAATTGATGATATATGCCAACTCGAAGGAACTACGACAAGGAGATATGGATGAAGTCCAGAAATGGATTTTATCATTATTAAAACCAGAAATGCAACCAACTACCAGAGCATTGAAAAAATAATTTATTTCAAACGAGTTATTAACAAGATACTGCAAACTAGTAGGACACAAATATCCAGACCATATATGTTCAAAGTGCAACGGAGATGATAACTATGTACCAGAAGTCCAACTAGAATGAAGGTATCAACAAGAAGACAAAAGAAGAAGACAGCTACTGGAAACATATAATGTAAAGTAAATAGTACTAGTCGCATTCATGAACAGTAAAGGTCGTTCATGAATAGTAAGAGTCATAAAGTAAATAGTATATGTCATAATCATGAACAGTAAAGGTCGTTCATGAATAGTAAGAGTCATAAAGTAAATAGTATATGTCATAATCATGAACAGTAAAGGTCGTTCATGAATAGTAGGAGTCATTTGTAAACAGTAAGAGTCGTTTTAATTTTCTTTATATAGAATGTAAATCCGAGGAAGGAGGACATCCTCACCCTTACCTTCTCTCTCTAATATTCTCTCTTGTAAGAAATATCTGAGTTAATTACAAGTATCTAAAACAGCTATGGAGCATTCAAACGAGTTACAAAACCAGGTAAGTTTATTTATAATCATGTTTAACTAAACTCTTATATTCCTTATAATCTCTTAAAAATCATAATTGTTTATCATGTTATAGTACTGTTATAAAGAACATCTTGAGAAAGTTTGCCTGTCTAATAATGCTGAGAGTAGTTAAGCCCAGACTATGCCATCCTAAAGTGGAAACCAGTAGGCAAGGAAGCCGTTTAGGGGAGTACACAGAGTTGAGGCGTTGTTAGGGTAAATGATTGAAGCATGAAAAACATGGTAGTGACCAGAAAAGATTGTTCAGTATAACTTATTAAAATATGATAAACTCTATGATAAACAAAGAGGTTAGAGGGAATATGTTTAGTAAACACATGATAAGGATAAATAATAAATCTAAATGAACAACCACACGTATTTATTAGAAGAAAATATTGACTACAAAATACTTATGTTATATATCTTTAAGAGACTTAATAACGATGTTAAAAGAAAAATTTACGATATTTTAGTTATTTTTGAAATAATATATGTAATGGAACAAGCATTTACGGAACTAATTGTATCACATGAAATAGATATATTAGATCTATATGAACTAGATTTATATTCAGACTAATGATCACATATCAAGTTAATAAAATCTTTTTATAAATGAAACATAACACTTTTCATTATATAAGATTCTATAATACCCAGAAATGGAAACTTCTTAAAAACCTCAGTAACATAAATAGAAAAATAGATTGTGTTAAATACAATATTAAAACCTGCAAAGATATTATTAGATATAATAAATTACGTAATAAAGCTTTATTAACTATAGAAAATGAAATTGAATTTTATGAAGATAAACTTGAAAGTTATCAACACAGAAAAGAAATAACACTGAGAAATATAGAAACCATGGATATATGTATCAACAGGTATACATCTCAGTATTAATATGAACAAATCAAAAATTGATAGTTACAAATATTTTAAGTACTGGTTAGAAATTCTAAAACATATAAATATGTCAAAAATAATATTAGAAAAAATTATAGAAGAATATCAAAAAACTAAAGATATTAAATACTTAGAATACACACTTGAAAATATAAAAGAAATTTCAAGGTTAATTTCGTTAGCTACAGATAATCATGAAAAAGCATTTAATTCCACAACTACATAAAAAAGATCCTATGAAAACTAAGATGAACTCAAACAACCCCCCCCCCCCCCAAATTTTTTTTTTTTTTTTTTGAGAGAAATAACTAAATAACTAAGAAATCGCAGAAAATTAGGAAGAAACTAAAGAAACTATATATAGAATATGAATACTTAAGTATCACAAAAATAAACAAAGCTAGGCTGTCCAAATTAATCGATATAATATCTAAAACAGAATATAAATATGTTTGTTATCTAAAGGATAAAAGATGAATAAAGAAGAATTCGCATTAGAAGAGAAAACATATGAGAATCCAGAAGGATTAAAAATAACAATAATATTTTCTAACTTAGGAAGAAGATATAAAAAAATAGGAAATAACCTAAACTTAATGTTAGAAAAAGAAACTGTAAAACTAGAGGATAGTTTAACCGCCATGGTTAGAATAACAAAAGAAAACGAAGAAATAGATAGAAAACGAGAGATTAAAGAAATACAACAGCAAGCTAAAGAAAAAATACAACAGATAGAGGAAGTAAAAAACACTAAAATAACAGAATTAGAAAAAGAATTAGAGATGCTAAAACAGATGTATGCAAATAAACTAAAAGAAAAGGAAAAACGTAAAGAAGAAGAAGAAGAACTAAAACTAACAAATGAGATAGAAAGATTCAAATTACAGTTAGAAGAAGTACAGGAGAGTCCATCAAAAATAAGTATAAACGAAATAAATGACCAAAGTGATAAAGACACAGAACTAGGAGAAAACTATTCAGAAACAAGTGAAACATACACAGAACTTATAGAAAAAACAGAAAAGATAAAAATAAACCCAGAAATAAATACAGGAGATATGAACGAAGATAAACCAAGCATATCAGGAATAAAAAATCCAAAACAATTAAACCCAACCTATTACAGAGTAAGTTATGATGCATATGACAGAAACAAAACATTATGGGATAAAAGGTTAAATAAGAAATGGGCACCAAGACAGATAACTGAACAATATAATTTTTTAGATCTAGATTGTGTAGCAGATATAAATAAAACAATACAATTATGGATAGGATATATCTCAAAACAACTAATAGATAATAAAATAACAATAACGGAAACACCAGGATATATAGAAAGAACATTAATAGGAACTGTAAAATTATGGTTACAAAATTTATCAAGTGAAAGCTTAGACACATTAAGGAGTAATAAAAAACTTGACGGTACAACTACAACAACAGTTACAGATATATTAAATAAATATGAAATAGCAATAAGAAATGAATTTAGTAGTATGACAACAGAAGTAGAAGAACAAAATAAAGAAAAAATTACAAATAGAAATTTAATGACAAAATTAGCAATATGTAATATGTGTTATATAGATGAATATACTTGTGCATTTAGAGACTATTATTATAAAGGAACATATAGTCCAGATGAAAGTAAAGAGATAAGAAAATTATATTTTACAAAATTACCAGAACCCTTTAGCTCAAAAATAATAAAAAGTTGGAACGAAGCAGGACTAGCAGATACATTAGGAGTAAGGATAAAATTTCTACAAAACTGGTTTATAGAGTTATGTGAAAAATATAAAGAAAACATGAAAATGGAAAAAATATTAGTAAAAAATTTGGCATGTTGCAAAAGTAGAATAGCACCCCAATTTGGCTACACAGATAAATATTACAAAAAAGAAGGAAAGAAAAAGAAATTTAAATCAAAATATTCAAAATATAAATATAGGAAACCAAGAAGAAGATATTATGTAAAAAATTATAAACATAAAAAACCATATAGGAAAAAGAAAAAACTAACAGAATGTACTTGCTATAATTGTGGAAAGCTAGGACACTTAGCCAAAGATTGTAAATTACCAAAAAACCCAAAGAAGAAACAAATTACCGAAATATTGATAGATAATGATAAATATACACAAGTAGAATATGTAGATTATGAATTAAGCAGTGAAGACAGCATATATGAGATATCAAAAAACGAGTTCTCTGAAAATGAAATAAACAAGGATATAGAAGAGTCAGATGAAGAAAATTATGACTAAAAAAGATATACAAATTATACAACAAGAAGAACACCAAGATGAACAATCTTCAGAACAAAAAATAATATTTGACGCTAATATATTTGAACAAATAAAAGGAAAAGAATTGGATCTAAGTATAGACAAAATATTAGAAGTACCAACAATAAAGAATTGGTTTAAAAGACAAAAAGAAGAATACTATGTAGCAAGCCAAAGAGAACATATAATAGATTGTAAATACATCAAAGGTAAAGCACAAATACCAATTTTAAATAAAAGACTACTAAATAAAGAAATACAAGATATAAAAGCAAAAAATCCAATAAAATATGTACACTTAGGAGGAACGGAGATCCTAATAAAAGCATGTTTTAGAGAAGGAATAGATACCCCTATAGAAATATACTTGGCAGATGATAGGATTGTACAACCTATAGAAAAGAGTATAATAAGTGCTGTAAGAGGTAACTTAATATACCAAAAATTTAAATTTATAGTAAGTGCTAACTATTCAGTAGCAGTAGATGATAAAAATATAGATAAATCATTAGTATTATACTGGAAAATGTCTGGAATAGAATTAGCACCAGGAAGTAAAATATTCACAGCAAGATGTAAAAATCTATATGTCTTAACAACAAAACATAAGATAACAGCTAAAAATAAAATAAATAGAAAATCCATTCGAAAGAATAGTATCAGTTATAGACAACAATGATTACAGTTATACAGAAATAGACATGGATGAAGATTTAGAAATAGTAAAAGAAAGATTAAGCACATCAAAACGAATAAATAATGAAATGCCAGAAACATCATCAAGAAGTACATCAAGAAGTACATCAAAAAGAATAAATTATACCACTCCACAAAAATTAATAGAACAAAAAATAGAAGAAATAAACCCACATCATTATTATATAACAGGAATAATGGGCCAAAGAAAATATTTAATACTAATAAATACAGGGCAGGAAGAGAATTATGTTATAAGAGAACTAATACCAGAACAAGAGATAGTAACAATAGAACAACAAAATTCAGAACTACCAAAAGCGTTAAGAAAAAACGAAGAAACAACTGAAAAAGAATTAATTATTGGAGGAATACCAATATTAATAAATTTTAAAATATATCAAGGAGATAAAAATATTACACTAGGGATAAAATGGTTAGAAAAAGTCAAACCATATAAATTAGAAGATAGGCAATTAACAATAAGTTATGAAAATAAGAAAATAATAATAAAAAGAACTTTGATATAATGCCAAAAATATACATACTTTCCAAAATAATAGTAGAAGGATATTATAATAGATATTATACACCTATGGTGGATACAGGAGCAGAAGCTAATATGTGTAGACATAATTGTTTACCAGAAAGTAAATGGGAAAAGCTAAAAAACCCCATAGTAGTAACAGGATTTAATAATGAAGGAAGTATGATAACATATAAAGCAAGAAATATAAAAATACAAATATGGGATAAAATATTAACCATAGAAGAAATATATAGTTATGAATTCACAAATAAGGATATATTATTAGGAATGCCATTTTTAGATAAATTATACCCACATATTATAACAAAAACACATTGGTGGTTTACTACCCCGTGTAAACAAAAATTAGGAGCAAAAAGAGTAAATAATAAAGTAAGAAAAACAACACCCTGGATTAAAGGAAGTGAAAAGATTACCCAAAAATTAGAAAATGTAATACAAAGTAACCATAATATAGATATAATCATTTTCTCAATAAATAAGATAAAACCAATACAAGATAAACTAGAATTACTATATAATGATAATCCACTCCAAGGATGGGAAAAACATCAAACAAAAATAAAGATTGAACTAATAGATGAAAATAGCATAATAACACAAAAACCTTTAAAATACAATTTTAATGATTTAACAGAATTTAAAATGCATATAAAAGAATTATTAGATAATAACTACATACAAGAAAGTAATAGTAAACATACTAGCCCAGCATTTATAGTAAATAAGCATAGTGAACAAAAAAGAGGAAAAAGTCGTATGGTTATAGATTATAGAAACTTAAATGCAAAAACAAAAACATATAATTATCCGATACCAAATAAAATACTAAAAATTAGACAAATACAAGGATATAACTATTTTAGTAAATTTGACTGTAAATCAGGATTTTACCATTTAAAACTAGAAGATGAATCTAAAAAGTTAACAGCATTCACAGTACCACAAGGATTTTACGAATGGAACGTATTACCTTTTGGATATAAAAATGCACCAGGTAGGTATCAACATTTTATGGATAATTACTTCAACCAATTAGAAAATTGTATAATATATATAGATGATATATTGCTATATTCTAGAACAGAGAACGAACATATAAAACTACTAGAAAAATTCATACACATTGTAGAAATATCAGGAATAAGTTTAAGTAAAAAGAAAGCAGAAGTAATGAAAAATCAAATAGAATTTTTAGGTATACAAATAGATAAAAACGGAATAAAAATGCAAATCCATGTAGTACAAAAAATAATTAACTTGAATGAAACACTTGATACAAAAAAGAAGTTACAATCATTTTTAGGATTGGTTAACCAAGTAAGAGAATATATTCCTAAATTAGCAGAAAACTTAAAACCATTACAGAAAAAATTAAAAAAGGACATAGAATATCATTTTGACGAAAAAGATAAAATACATATACAGAAGATAAAAAATATGTGTAAAAAATTACCAAAACTATATTTTCCAGATGAAAAGAAACAATTTACATATATTGTAGAAACTGATTCTAGTGATCACAGCTACGGAGGAGTTCTAAAATATAAATATGATAATGAAAAAATTGAACACCATTGTAGATATTATTCCGGATCATACACGGAACCACAATTAAAATGGGAAATAAATAGGAAAGAACTATTTGGATTATATAAATGTTTGTTAGCATTTGAGCCATATATTGTTTATAACAAATTTATAGTAAGAACAGATAATACACAAGTAAAATGGTGGATAACTCGGAAAGTACAGGATTCAGTAACTACAAAGGAAATAAGGAGACTTGTATTAAATATACAAAATTTTACATTTACAATTGAAGTAATACGGACTGACAAGAATGTTATTGCAGACTACCTATCAAGACAAAGGTACCCAAACAGATGAAAGCCAAGAACCAAAAGACATATTTACAATCCTTACTACTCTATCCTTACAGATGGAGAGTATGGGAAAAAGATTACAACAGCTAGAAAGTCAGCAGCATGACTATAAAAATGCGGAGCTAAGTCAATCGGAAGACTCTAAACTTCCAGAGGTAGAAGGAGACGTTGGGAAACTCCAAAAAACCCATAACACAGTTGCTTTATATACAGCTGCAGGTACAAGCAAACAAGTTAGCAAAAAGCCACATATCAATGTAAACCTAAATACCGTATTTGATAAGCCATTTACATCAAAAAAGCCAAGAGAAGCAATAGTTATAGCCCCACAAACTTCAACCTATGCTAATAGCCTACACCACAACAAAAAGGTATATAACCATATTACTCAAACATATATTGAGAATATATATAAAATCCAGACATTTCTGAACCTAAACCCTAGATCAACAACTACTACAGATCCAACACAAGATTATGTAACCCAAAAACTACAGGGATATAATAGGCTTATAGCCCAGCCAAAAACAAAAGCAAACCTAGTAAAAACATGTTACAACTACGGACTACTTAGCACAGTATATACCCATGACGGAGAAGAAATAATTGGAATACCAGAGCTATACAAAGCATTTGTCACCTTCAAGAGAATTACAAAAGGCAACCTATTCTTCATCAAATTCTATACAGCACCAGCGGAAATACTATATGATGAAATAAAACCCATAATACAGGTGATAAAAATAGGACTAACACGAGATATGATAATACTGGAAGAGATAGAGAAACAACCGGAGATACAGAAAATGGAGATACCAAGTTTCTATGCTAATAAAAGAATAATTGGTATAGCAACTATTATTCAAGAACTAGCTAACAATTATCTACAAGGAAATGCTATCTGGAGCTACTATTCTAGAGACCAATTGATGATATATGCCAACTCGAAGGAACTACGACAAGGAGATATGGATGAAGTCCAGAAATGGATTTTATCATTATTAAAACCAGAAATGCAACCAACTACCAGAGCATTGAAAAAATAATTTATTTCAAACGAGTTATTAACAAGATACTGCAAACTAGTAGGACACAAATATCCAGACCACATATGTTCAAAGTGCAACGGAGATGATAACTATGTACCAGAAGTCCAACTAGAATGAAGGTATCAACAAGAAGACAAAAGAAGAAGACAGCTACTGGAAACATATAATGTAAAGTAAATAGTACTAGTCGCATTCATGAACAGTAAAGGTCGTTCATGAATAGTAAGAGTCATAAAGTAAATAGTATATGTCATAATCATGAACAGTAAAGGTCGTTCATGAATAGTAAGAGTCATAAAGTAAATAGTATATGTCATAATCATGAACAGTAAAGGTCGTTCATGAATAGTAGGAGTCATTTGTAAACAGTAAGAGTCGTTTTAATTTTCTTTATATAGAATGTAAATCCGAGGAAGGAGGACATCCTCACCCTTACCTTCTCTCTCTAATATTCTCTCTTGTAAGAAATATCTGAGTTAATTACAAGTATCTAAAACAGCTATGGAGCATTCAAACGAGTTACAAAACCAGGTAAGTTTATTTATAATCATGTTTAACTAAACTCTTATATTCCTTATAATCTCTTAAAAATCATAATTGTTTATCATGTTATAGTACTGTTATAAAGAACATCTTGAGAAAGTTTGCCTGTCTAATAATGCTGAGAGTAGTTAAGCCCAGACTATGCCATCCTAAAGTGGAAACCAGTAGGCAAGGAAGCCGTTTAGGGGAGTACACAGAGTTGAGGCGCTGTTAGGGTAAATGATTGAAGCATGAAAAACATGGTAGTGACCAGAAAAGATTGTTCAGTATAACTTATTAAAATATGATAAACTCTATGATAAACAAAGAGGTTAGAGGGAATATGTTTAGTAAACACATGATAAGGATAAATAATAAATCTAAATGAACAACCACACGTATTTATTAGAAGAAAATATTGACTACAAAATACTTATGTTATATATCTTTAAGAGACTTAATAACGATGTTAAAAGAAAAATTTACGATATTTTAGTTATTTTTGAAATAATATATGTAATGGAACAAGCATTTACGGAACTAATTGTATCACATGAAATAGATATATTAGATCTATATGAACTAGATTTATATTCAGACTAATGATCACATATCAAGTTAATAAAATCTTTTTATAAATGAAACATAACACTTTTCATTATATAAGATTCTATAATACCCAGAAATGGAAACTTCATAAAAACCTCAGTAACATAAATAGAAAAATAGATTGTGTTAAATACAATATTAAAACCTGCAAAGATATTATTAGATATAATAAATTACGTAATAAAGCTTTATTAACTATAGAAAATGAAATTGAATTTTATGAAGATAAACTTGAAAGTTATCAACACAGAAAAGAAATAACACTGAGAAATATAGAAACCATGGATATATGTATCAACAGGTATACATCTCAGTATTAATATGAACAAATCAAAAATTGATAGTTACAAATATTTTAAGTACTGGTTAGAAATTCTAAAACATATAAATATGTCAAAAATAATATTAGAAAAAATTATAGAAGAATATCAAAAAACTAAAGATATTAAATACTTAGAATACACACTTGAAAATATAAAAGAAATTTCAAGGTTAATTTCGTTAGCTACAGATAATCATGAAAAAGCATTTAATTCCACAACTACATAAAAAAGATCCTATGAAAACTAAGATGAACTCAAACAACCCCCCCAAAATTTTTTTTTTTTTTTGAGAGAAATAACTAAATAACTAAGAAATCGCAGAAAATTAGGAAGAAACTAAAGAAACTATATATAGAATATGAATACTTAAGTATCACAAAAATAAACAAAGCTAGGCTGTCCAAATTAATCGATATAATATCTAAAACAGAATATAAATATGTTTGTTATCTAAAGGATAAAAGATGAATAAAGAAGAATTCGCATTAGAAGAGAAAACATATGAGAATCCAGAAGGATTAAAAATAACAATAATATTTTCTAACTTAGGAAGAAGATATAAAAAAATAGGAAATAACCTAATCTTAATGTTAGAAAAAGAAACTGTAAAACTAGAGGATAGTTTAACCGCCATGGTTAGAATAACAAAAGAAAACGAAGAAATAGATAGAAAACGAGAGATTAAAGAAATACAACAGCAAGCTAAAGAAAAAATACAACAGATAGAGGAAGTAAAAAACACTAAAATAACAGAATTAGAAAAAGAATTAGAGATGCTAAAACAGATGTATGCAAATAAACTAAAAGAAAAGGAAAAACGTAAAGAAGAAGAAGAAGAACTAAAACTAACAAATGAGATAGAAAGATTCAAATTACAGTTAGAAGAAGTACAGGAGAGTCCATCAAAAATAAGTATAAACGAAATAAATGACCAAAGTGATAAAGACACAGAACTAGGAGAAAACTATTCAGAAACAAGTGAAACATACACAGAACTTATAGAAAAAACAGAAAAGATAAAAATAAACCCAGAAATAAATACAGGAGATATGAACGAAGATAAACCAAGCATATCAGGAATAAAAAATCCAAAACAATTAAACCCAACCTATTACAGAGTAAGTTATGATGCATATGACAGAAACAAAACATTATGGGATAAAAGGTTAAATAAGAAATGGGCACCAAGACAGGTAACTGAACAATATAATTTTTTAGATCTAGATTGTGTAGCAGATATAAATAAAACAATACAATTATGGATAGGATATATCTCAAAACAACTAATAGATAATAAAATAACAATAACGGAAACACCAGGATATATAGAAAGAACATTAATAGGAACTGTAAAATTATGGTTACAAAATTTATCAAGTGAAAGCTTAGACACATTAAGGAGTAATAAAAAACTTGACGGTACAACTACAACAACAGTTACAGATATATTAAATAAATATGAAATAGCAATAAGAAATGAATTTAGTAGTATGACAACAGAAGTAGAGAACAAAATAAAGAAAAAATTACAAATAGAAATTTAATGACAAAATTAGCAATATGTAATATGTGTTATATAGATGAATATACTTGTGCATTTAGAGACTATTATTATAAAGGAACATATAGTCCAGATGAAAGTAAAGAGATAAGAAAATTATATTTTACAAAATTACCAGAACCCTTTAGCTCAAAAATAATAAAAAGTTGGAACGAAGCAGGACTAGCAGATACATTAGGAGTAAGGATAAAATTTCTACAAAACTAGTTTATAGAATTATGTGAAAAATATAAAGAAAACATGAAAATGGAAAAAATATTAGTAAAAAATTTGGCATGTTGCAAAAGTAGAATAGCACCCCAATTTGGCTGCACAGATAAATATTACAAAAAAGAAGGAAAGAAAAAGAAATTTAAATCAAAATATAAATATAGGAAACCAAGAAGAAGATATTATGTAAAAAATTATAAACATAAAAAACCATATAGGAAAAAGAAAAAACTAACAGAATGTACTTGCTATAATTGTGGAAAGCTAGGACACTTAGCCAAAGATTGTAAATTACCAAAAAACCCAAAGAAGAAACAAATTACCGAAATATTGATAGATAATGATAAATATACACAAGTAGAATATGTAGATTATGAATTAAGCAGTGAAGACAGCATATATGAGATATCAGAAAACGAGTTCTCTGAAAATGAAATAAACAAGGATATATAAGAGTCAGATGAAGAAAATTATGACTGAAAAAGATATACAAATTATACAACAAGAAGAACACCAAGATGAACAATCTTCAGAACAAAAAATAATATTTGACGCTAATATATTTGAACAAATAAAAGGAAAAGAATTGGATCTAAGTATAGACAAAATATTAGAAGTACCAACAATAAAGAATTGGTTTAAAAGACAAAAAGAAGAATACTATGTAGCAAGCCAAAGAGAACATATAATAGATTGTAAATACATCAAAGGTAAAGCACAAATACCAATTTTAAATAAAAGACTACTAAATAAAGAAATACAAGATATAAAAGCAAAAAATCCAATAAAATATGTATACTTAGGAGGAACGGAGATCCTAATAAAAGCATGTTTTAGGGAAGGAATAGATACCCCTATAGAAATATACTTGGCAGATGGTAGGATTGTACAACCTATAGAAAAGAGTATAATAAGTGCTGTAAGAGGTAACTTAATATACCAAAAATTTAAATTTATAGTAAGTGCTAACTATTCAGTAGCAGTAGATGATAAAAATATAGATAAATCATTAGTATTATACTGGAAAATGTCTGGAATAGAATTAGCACCAGGAAGTAAAATATTCACAGCAAGATGTAAAAATCTATATGTCTTAACAACAAAATATAAGATAACAGCTAAAAATAAAATAAATAGAAAATCCATTCAAAAGAATAGTATCAGTTATAGACAACAATGATTACAGTTATACAGAAATAGACATGGATGAAGATTTAGAAATAGTAAAAGAAAGATTAAGCACATCAAAACGAATAAATAATGAAATGCCAGAAACATCATCAAGAAGTACATCAAGAAGTACATCAAAAAGAATAAATTATACCACTCCACAAAAATTAATAGAACAAAAAATAGAAGAAATAAACCCACATCATTATTATATAACAGGAATAATGGGCCAAAGAAAATATTTAATACTAATAAATACAGGGCAGGAAGAGAATTATGTTATAAGAGAACTAATACCAGAACAAGAGATAGTAACAATAGAACAACAAAATTCAGAACTACCAAAAGCGTTAAGAAAAAACGAAGAAACAACTGAAAAAGAATTAATTATTGGAGGAATACCAATATTAATAAATTTTAAAATATATCAAGGAGATAAAAATATTACACTAGGGATAAAATGGTTAGAAAAAGTCAAACCATATAAATTAGAAGATAGGCAATTAACAATAAGTTATGAAAATAAGAAAATAATAATAAAAAGAACTTTGATATAATGCCAAAAATATACATACTTTCCAAAATAATAGTAGAAGGATATTATAATAGATATTATACACCTATGGTGGATACAGGAGCAGAAGCTAATATGTGTAAACATAATTGTTTACCAGAAAGTAAATGGGAAAAGCTAAAAAACCCCATAGTAGTAACAGGATTTAATAATAAAGGAAGTATGATAACATATAAAGCAAGAAATATAAAAATACAAATATGGGATAAAATATTAACCATAGAAGAAATATATAGTTACGAATTCACAAATAAGGATATATTATTAGGAATGCAATTTTTAGATAAATTATACCCACATATTATAACAAAAACGCATTGGTGGTTTACTACCCCGTGTAAACAAAAATTAGGAGCAAAAAGAGTAAATAATAAAGTAAGAAAAACAACACCCTGGATTAAAGGAAGTGAAAAGATTACCCAAAAATTAGAAAATGTAATACAAAGTAACCATAATATAGAGATAATCATTTTCTCAATAAATAAGATAAAACCAATACAAGATAAACTAGAATTACTATATAATGATAATCCACTCCAAGGATGGGAAAAACATCAAACAAAAATAAAGATTGAACTAATAGATGAAAATAGCATAATAACACAAAAACCTTTAAAATACAATTTTAATGATTTAACAGAATTTAAAATGCATATAAAAGAATTATTAGATAATAACTACATACAAGAAAGTAATAGTAAACATACTAGCCCAGCATTTATAGTAAATAAGCATAGTGAACAAAAAAGAGGAAAAAGCCGTATGGTTATAGATTATAGAAACTTAAATGCAAAAACAAAAACATATAATTATCCGATACCAAATAAAATACTAAAAATTAGACAAATACAAGGATATAACTATTTTAGTAAATTTGACTGTAAATCAGGATTTTACCATTTAAAACTAGAAGATGAATCTAAAAAGTTAACAGCATTCACAGTACCACAAGGATTTTACGAATGGAAAGTATTACCTTTTGGATATAAAAATGCACCAGGTAGGTATCAACATTTTATGGATAATTACTTCAACCAATTAGAAAATTGTATAATATATATAGATGATATATTGCTATATTCTAGAACAGAGAACGAACATATAAAACTACTAGAAAAATTCATACACATTGTAGAAATATCAGGAATAAGTTTAAGTAAAAAGAAAGCAGAAGTAATGAAAAATCAAATAGAATTTTTAGGTATACAAATAGATAAAAACGGAATAAAAATGCAAACCCATGTAGTACAAAAAATAATTAACTTGAATGAAACACTTGATACAAAAAAGAAGTTACAATCATTTTTAGGATTGGTTAACCAAGTAAGAGAATATATTCCTAAATTAGCAGAAAACTTAAAACCATTACAGAAAAAATTAAAAAAGGACATAGAATATCATTTTGACGAAAAAGATAAAATACATATACAGAAGATAAAAAATATGTGTAAAAAATTACCAAAACTATATTTTCCAGATGAAAAGAAACAATTTACATATATTGTAGAAACTGATTCTAGTGATCACAGCTACGGAGGAGTTCTAAAATATAAATATGATAATGAAAAAATTGAACACCATTGTAGATATTATTCCGGATCATACACGGAACCACAATTAAAATGGGAAATAAATAGGAAAGAACTATTTGGATTATATAAATGTTTGTTAGCATTTGAGCCATATATTGTTTATAACAAATTTATAGTAAGAACAGATAATACACAAGTAAAATGGTGGATAACTCGGAAAGTACAGGATTCAGTAACTACAAAGGAAATAAGGAGACTTGTATTAAATATACAAAATTTTACATTTACAATTGAAGTAATACGGACTGACAAGAATGTTATTGCAGACTACCTATCAAGACAAAGGTACCCAAACAGATGAAAGCCAAGAACCAAAAGACATATTTACAATCCTTACTACTCTATCCTTACAGATGGAGAGTATGGGAAAAAGATTACAACAGCTACAAAGTCAGCAGCATGACTATAAAAATGCGGAGCTAAGTCAATCGGAAGACTCTAAACTTCCAGAGGTAGAAGGAGACGTTGGGAAACTCCAAAAAACCCATAACACAGTTGCTTTATATACAGCTGCAGGTACAAACAAACAAGTTAGCAAAAAGCCACATATCAATGTAAACCTAAATACCGTATTTGATAAGCCATTTACATCAAAAAAGCCAAGAGAAGCAATAGTTATAGCCCCACAAACTTCAACCTATGCTAATAGCCTACACCACAACAAAAAGGTATATAACCATATTACTCAAACATATATTGAGAATATATATAAAATCCAGACATTTCTGAACCTAAACCCTAGATCAACAACTACTACAGATCCAACACAAGATTATGTAACCCAAAAACTACAGGGATATAATAGGCTTATAGCCCAGCCAAAAACAAAAGCAAACCTAGTAAAAACATGTTACAACTACGGACTACTTAGCACAGTATATACCCATGACGGAGAAGAAATAATTGGAATACCAGAGCTATACAAAGCATTTGTCACCTTCAAGAGAATTACAAAAGGCAACCTATTCTTCATCAAATTCTATACAGCACCAGCGGAAATACTATATGATGAAATAAAACCCATAATACAGGTGATAAAAATAGGACTAACACGAGATATGATAATACTGGAAGAGATAGAGAAACAACCGGAGATACAGAAAATGGAGATACCAAGTTTCTATGCTAATAAAAGAATAATTGGTATAGCAACTATTATTCAAGAACTAGCTAACAATTATCTACAAGGAAATGCTATCTGGAGCTACTATTCTAGAGACCAATTGATGATATATGCCAACTCGAAGGAACTACGACAAGGAGATATGGATGAAGTCCAGAAATGGATTTTATCATTATTAAAACCAGAAATGCAACCAACTACCAGAGCATTGAAAAAAGAATTTATTTCAAACGAGTTATTAACAAGATACTGCAAACTAGTAGGACACAAATATCCAGACCACATATGTTCAAAGTGCAACGGAGATGATAACTATGTACCAGAAGTCCAACTAGAATGAAGGTATCAACAAGAAGACAAAAGAAGAAGACAGCTACTGGAAACATATAATGTAAAGTAAATAGTACTAGTCGCATTCATGAACAGTAAAGGTCGTTCATGAATAGTAAGAGTCATAAAGTAAATAGTATATGTCATAATCATGAACAGTAAAGGTCGTTCATGAATAGTAAGAGTCATAAAGTAAATAGTATATGTCATAATCATGAACAGTAAAGGTCGTTCATGAATAGTAGGAGTCATTTGTAAACAATAAGAGTCGTTTTAATTTTCTTTATATAGAATGTAAATCCGAGGAAGGAGGACATCCTCACCCTTACCTTCTCTCTCTAATATTCTCTCTTGTAAGAAATATCTGAGTTAATTACAAGTATCTAAAACAGCTATGGAGCATTCAAACGAGTTACAAAACCAGGTAAGTTTATTTATAATCATGTTTAACTAAACTCTTATATTCCTTATAATCTCTTAAAAATCATAATTGTTTATCATGTTATAGTACTGTTATAAAGAACATCTTGAGAAAGTTTGCCTGTCTAATAATGCTGAGAGTAGTTAAGCCCAGACTATGCCATCCTAAAGTGGAAACCAGTAGGCAAGGAAGCCGTTTAGGGGAGTACACAGAGTTGAGGCGCTGTTAGGGTAAATGATTGAAGCATGAAAAACATGGTAGTGACCAGAAAAGATTGTTCAGTATAACTTATTAAAATATGATAAACTCTATGATAAACAAAGAGGTTAGAGGGAATATGTTTAGTAAACACATGATAAGGATAAATAATAAATCTAAATGAACAACCACACGTATTTATTAGAAGAAAATATTGACTACAAAATACTTATGTTATATATCTTTAAGAGACTTAATAACGATGTTAAAAGAAAAATTTACGATATTTTAGTTATTTTTGAAATAATATATGTAATGGAACAAGCATTTACGGAACTAATTGTATCACATGAAATAGATATATTAGATCTTTATGAACTAGATTTATATTCAGACTAATGATCACATATCAAGTTAATAAAATCTTTTTATAAATGAAACATAACACTTTTCATTATATAAGATTCTATAATACCCAGAAATGGAAACTTCTTAAAAACCTCAGTAACATAAATAGAAAAATAGATTGTGTTAAATACAATATTAAAACCTGCAAAGATATTATTAGATATAATAAATTACGTAATAAAGCTTTATTAACTATAGAAAATGAAATTGAATTTTATGAAGATAAACTTGAAAGTTATCAACACAGAAAAGAAATAACACTGAGAAATATAGAAACCATGGATATATGTATCAACAGGTATACATCTCAGTATTAATATGAACAAATCAAAAATTGATAGTTACAAATATTTTAAGTACTGGTTAGAAATTCTAAAACATATAAATATGTCAAAAATAATATTAGAAAAAATTATAGAAGAATATCAAAAAACTAAAGATATTAAATACTTAGAATACACACTTGAAAATATAAAAGAAATTTCAAGGTTAATTTCGTTAGCTACAGATAATCATGAAAAAGCATTTAATTCCACAACTACATAAAAAAGATCCTATGAAAACTAAGATGAACTCAAACAACCCCCCCCCCCCCCAAATTGTTTCTAAAACAAGGAAAAAAAAAAGATAATCATGAAAAAGCATTTAATTCCACAACTACATAAAAAAGATCCTATGAAAACTAAGATGAACTCAAACAACCCCCCCTACAATAAGTTATGAAAATAAGAAAATAATAATAAAAAGAACTTTGATATAATGCCAAAAATATACATACTTTCCAAAATAATAGTAGAAGGATATTATAATAGATATTATACACCTATGGTGGATACAGGAGCAGAAGCTAATATGTGTAGACATAATTGTTTACCAGAAAGTAAATGGGAAAAGCTAAAAAACCCCATAGTAGTAACAGGATTTAATAATGAAGGGAGTATGATAACATATAAAGCAAGAAATATAAAAATACAAATATGGGATAAAATATTAACCATAGAAGAAATATATAGTTACGAATTCACAAATAAGGATATATTATTAGGAATGCCATTTTTAGATAAATTATACCCACATATTATAACAAAAACACATTGGTGGTTTACTACCCCGTGTAAACAAAAATTAGGAGCAAAAAGAGTAAATAATAAAGTAAGAAAAACAACACCCTGGATTAAAGGAAGTGAAAAGATTACCCAAAAATTAGAAAATGTAATACAAAGTAACCATAATATAGAGATAATCATTTTCTCAATAATAAGATAAAACCACTACAAGATAAACTAGAATTACTATATAATGATAATCCACTCCAAGGATGGGAAAAACATCAAACAAAAATAAAGATTGAACTAATAGATGAAAATAGCATAATAATACAAAAACCTTTAAAATACAATTTTAATGATTTAACAGAATTTAAAATGCATATAAAAGAATTATTAGATAATAACTACATACAAGAAAGTAATAGTAAACATACTAGCCCAGCATTTATAGTAAATAAGCATAGTGAACAAAAAAGAGGAAAAAGCCGTATGGTTATAGATTATAGAAACTTAAATGCAAAAACAAAAACATATAATTATCCGATACCAAATAAAATACTAAAAATTAGACAAATACAAGGATATAACTATTTTAGTAAATTTGACTGTAAATCAGGATTTTACCATTTAAAACTAGAAGATGAATCTAAAAAGTTAACAGCATTCACAGTACCACAAGGATTTTACGAATGGAACGTATTACCTTTTGGATATAAAAATGCACTAGTAGGTATCAACATTTTATGGATAATTACTTCAACCAATTAGAAAATTGTATAATATATATAGATGATATATTGCTATATTCTAGAACAGAGAACGAACATATAAAACTACTAGAAAAATTCATACACATTGTAGAAATATCAGGAATAAGTTTAAGTAAAAAGAAAGCAGAAGTAATGAAAAATCAAATAGAATTTTTAGGTATACAAATAGATAAAAACGGAATAAAAATGCAAACCCATGTAGTACAAAAAATAATTAACTTGAATGAAACACTTGATACAAAAAAGAAGTTACAATCATTTTTAGGATTGGTTAACCAAGTAAGAGAATATATTCCTAAATTAGCAGAAAACTTAAAACCATTACAGAAAAAATTAAAAAAGGACATAGAATATCATTTTGACGAAAAAGATAAAATACATATACAGAAGATAAAAAATATGTGTAAAAAATTACCAAAACTATATTTTCCAGATGAAAAGAAACAATTTACATATATTGTAGAAACTGATTCTAGTGATCACAGCTACGGAGGAGTTCTAAAATATAAATATGATAATGAAAAAATTGAACACCATTGTAGATATTATTCCGGATCATACACGGAACCACAATTAAAATGGGAAATAAATAGGAAAGAACTATTTGGATTATATAAATGTTTGTTAGCATTTGAGCCATATATTGTTTATAACAAATTTATAGTAAGAACAGATAATACACAAGTAAAATGGTGGATAACTCGGAAAGTACAGGATTCAGTAACTACAAAGGAAATAAGGAGACTTGTATTAAATATACAAAATTTTACATTTACAATTGAAGTAATACGGACTGACAAGAATGTTATTGCAGACTACCTATCAAGACAAAGGTACCCAAACAGATGAAAGCCAAGAACCAAAAGACATATTTACAATCCTTACTACTCTATCCTTACAGATGGAGAGTATGGGAAAAAGATTACAACAGCTACAAAGTCAGCAGCATGACTATAAAAATGCGGAGCTAAGTCAATCGGAAGACTCTAAACTTCCAGAGGTAGAAGGAGACGTTGGGAAACTCCAAAAAACCCATAACACAGTTGCTTTATATACAGCTGCAGGTACAAACAAACAAGTTAGCAAAAAGCCACATATCAATGTAAACCTAAATACCGTATTTGATAAGCCATTTACATCAAAAAAGCCAAGAGAAGCAATAGTTATAGCCCCACAAACTTCAACCTATGCTAATAGCCTACACCACAACAAAAAGGTATATAACCATATTACTCAAACATATATTGAGAATATATATAAAATCCAGACATTTCTGAACCTAAACCCTAGATCAACAACTACTACAGATCCAACACAAGATTATGTAACCCAAAAACTACAGGGATATAATAGGCTTATAGCCCAGCCAAAAACAAAAGCAAACCTAGTAAAAACATGTTACAACTACGGACTACTTAGCACAGTATATACCCATGACGGAGAAGAAATAATTGGAATACCAGAGCTATACAAAGCATTTGTCACCTTCAAGAGAATTACAAAAGGCAACCTATTCTTCATCAAATTCTATACAGCACCAGCGGAAATACTATATGATGAAATAAAACCCATAATACAGGTGATAAAAATAGGACTAACACGAGATATGATAATACTGGAAGAGATAGAGAAACAACCGGAGATACAGAAAATGGAGATACCAAGTTTCTATGCTAATAAAAGAATAATTGGTATAGCAACTATTATTCAAGAACTAGCTAACAATTATCTACAAGGAAATGCTATCTGGAGCTACTATTCTAGAGACCAATTGATGATATATGCCAACTCGAAGGAACTACGACAAGGAGATATGGATGAAGTCCAGAAATGGATTTTATCATTATTAAAACCAGAAATGCAACCAACTACCAGAGCATTGAAAAAAGAATTTATTTCAAACGAGTTATTAACAAGATACTGCAAACTAGTAGGACACAAATATCCAGACCACATATGTTCAAAGTGCAACGGAGATGATAACTATGTACCAGAAGTCCAACTAGAATGAAGGTATCAACAAGAAGACAAAAGAAGAAGACAGCTACTGGAAACATATAATGTAAAGTAAATAGTACTAGTCGCATTCATGAACAGTAAAGGTCGTTCATGAATAGTAAGAGTCATAAAGTAAATAGTATATGTCATAATCATGAACAGTAAAGGTCGTTCATGAATAGTAAGAGTCATAAAGTAAATAGTATATGTCATAATCATGAACAGTAAAGGTCGTTCATGAATAGTAGGAGTCATTTGTAAACAATAAGAGTCATTTTAATTTTCTTTATATAGAATGTAAATCCGAGGAAGGAGGACATCCTCACCCTTACCTTCTCTCTCTAATATTCTCTCTTGTAAGAAATATCTGAGTTAATTACAAGTATCTAAAACAGCTATGGAGCATTCAAACGAGTTACAAAACCAGGTAAGTTTATTTATAATCATGTTTAACTAAACTCTTATATTCCTTATAATCTCTTAAAAATCATAATTGTTTATCATGTTATAGTACTGTTATAAAGAACATCTTGAGAAAGTTTGCCTGTCTAATAATGCTGAGAGTAGTTAAGCCCAGACTATGCCATCCTAAAGTGGAAACCAGTAGGCAAGGAAGCCGTTTAGGGGAGTACACAGAGTTGAGGCGCTGTTAGGGTAAATGATTGAAGCATGAAAAACATGGTAGTGACCAGAAAAGATTGTTCAGTATAACTTATTAAAATATGATAAACTCTATGATAAACAAAGAGGTTAGAGGGAATATGTTTAGTAAACACATGATAAGGATAAATAATAAATCTAAATGAACAACCACACGTATTTATTAGAAGAAAATATTGACTACAAAATACTTATGTTATATATCTTTAAGAGACTTAATAACGATGTTAAAAGAAAAATTTACGATATTTTAGTTATTTTTGAAATAATATATGTAATGGAACAAGCATTTACGGAACTAATTGTATCACATGAAATAGATATATTAGATCTTTATGAACTAGATTTATATTCAGACTAATGATCACATATCAAGTTAATAAAATCTTTTTATAAATGAAACATAACACTTTTCATTATATAAGATTCTATAATACCCAGAAATGGAAACTTCTTAAAAACCTCAGTAACATAAATAGAAAAATAGATTGTGTTAAATACAATATTAAAACCTGCAAAGATATTATTAGATATAATAAATTACGTAATAAAGCTTTATTAACTATAGAAAATGAAATTGAATTTTATGAAGATAAACTTGAAAGTTATCAACACAGAAAAGAAATAACACTGAGAAATATAGAAACCATGGATATATGTATCAACAGGTATACATCTCAGTATTAATATGAACAAATCAAAAATTGATAGTTACAAATATTTTAAGTACTGGTTAGAAATTCTAAAACATATAAATATGTCAAAAATAATATTAGAAAAAATTATAGAAGAATATCAAAAAACTAAAGATATTAAATACTTAGAATACACACTTGAAAATATAAAAGAAATTTCAAGGTTAATTTCGTTAGCTACAGATAATCATGAAAAGGCATTTAATTCCACAACTACATAAAAAAGATCCTATGAAAACTAAGATGAACTCAAACAACCCCCCCCCCCCCCAAATTGTTTCTAAAACAAGGAAAAAAAAAAGATAATCATGAAAAAGCATTTAATTCCACAACTACATAAAAAAGATCCTATGAAAACTAAGATGAACTCAAACAACCCCCCCTACAATAAGTTATGAAAATAAGAAAATAATAATAAAAAGAACTTTGATATAATGCCAAAAATATACATACTTTCCAAAATAATAGTAGAAGGATATTATAATAGATATTATACACCTATGGTGGATACAGGAGCAGAAGCTAATATGTGTAGACATAATTGTTTACCAGAAAGTAAATGGGAAAAGCTAAAAAACCCCATAGTAGTAACAGGATTTAATAATGAAGGGAGTATGATAACATATAAAGCAAGAAATATAAAAATACAAATATGGGATAAAATATTAACCATAGAAGAAATATATAGTTACGAATTCACAAATAAGGATATATTATTAGGAATGCCATTTTTAGATAAATTATACCCACATATTATAACAAAAACACATTGGTGGTTTACTACCCCGTGTAAACAAAAATTAGGAGCAAAAAGAGTAAATAATAAAGTAAGAAAAACAACACCCTGGATTAAAGGAAGTGAAAAGATTACCCAAAAATTAGAAAATGTAATACAAAGTAACCATAATATAGAGATAATCATTTTCTCAATAATAAGATTAAACCACTACAAGATAAACTAGAATTACTATATAATGATAATCCACTCCAAGGATGGGAAAAACATCAAACAAAAATAAAGATTGAACTAATAGATGAAAATAGCATAATAATACAAAAACCTTTAAAATACAATTTTAATGATTTAACAGAATTTAAAATGCATATAAAAGAATTATTAGATAATAACTACATACAAGAAAGTAATAGTAAACATACTAGCCCAGCATTTATAGTAAATAAGCATAGTGAACAAAAAAGAGGAAAAAGCCGTATGGTTATAGATTATAGAAACTTAAATGCAAAAACAAAAACATATAATTATCCGATACCAAATAAAATACTAAAAATTAGACAAATACAAGGATATAACTATTTTAGTAAATTTGACTGTAAATCAGGATTTTACCATTTAAAACTAGAAGATGAATCTAAAAAGTTAACAGCATTCACAGTACAACAAGGATTTTACGAATGGAACGTATTACCTTTTGGATATAAAAATGCACCAGGTAGGTATCAACATTTTATGGATAATTACTTCAACCAATTAGAAAATTGTATAATATATATAGATGATATATTGCTATATTCTAGAACAGAGAACGAACATATAAAACTACTAGAAAAATTCATACACATTGTAGAAATATCAGGAATAAGTTTAAGTAAAAAGAAAGCAGAAGTAATGAAAAATCAAATAGAATTTTTAGGTATACAAATAGATAAAAACGGAATAAAAATGCAAACCCATGTAGTACAAAAAATAATTAACTTGAATGAAACACTTGATACAAAAAAGAAGTTACAATCATTTTTAGGATTGGTTAACCAAGTAAGAGAATATATTCCTAAATTAGCAGAAAACTTAAAACCATTACAGAAAAAATTAAAAAAGGACATAGAATATCATTTTGACGAAAAAGATAAAATACATATACAGAAGATAAAAAATATGTGTAAAAAATTACCAAAACTATATTTTCCAGATGAAAAGAAACAATTTACATATATTGTAGAAACTGATTCTAGTGATCACAGCTACGGAGGAGTTCTAAAATATAAATATGATAATGAAAAAATTGAACACCATTGTAGATATTATTCCGGATCATACACGGAACCACAATTAAAATGGGAAATAAATAGGAAAGAACTATTTGGATTATATAAATGTTTGTTAGCATTTGAGCCATATATTGTTTATAACAAATTTATAGTAAGAACAGATAATACACAAGTAAAATGGTGGATAACTCGGAAAGTACAGGATTCAGTAACTACAAAGGAAATAAGGAGACTTGTATTAAATATACAAAATTTTACATTTACAATTGAAGTAATACGGACTGACAAGAATGTTATTGCAGACTACCTATCAAGACAAAGGTACCCAAACAGATGAAAGCCAAGAACCAAAAGACATATTTACAATCCTTACTACTCTATCCTTACAGATGGAGAGTATGGGAAAAAGATTACAACAGCTAGAAAGTCAGCAGCATGACTATAAAAATGCGGAGCTAAGTCAATCGGAAGACTCTAAACTTCCAGAGGTAGAAGGAGACGTTGGGAAACTCCAAAAAACCCATAACACAGTTGCTTTATATACAGCTGCAGGTACAAGCAAACAAGTTAGCAAAAAGCCACATATCAATGTAAACCTAAATACCGTATTTGATAAGCCATTTACATCAAAAAAGCCAAGAGAAGCAATAGTTATAGCCCCACAAACTTCAACCTATGCTAATAGCCTACACCACAACAAAAAGGTATATAACCATATTACTCAAACATATATTGAGAATATATATAAAATCCAGACATTTCTGAACCTAAACCCTAGATCAACAACTACTACAGATCCAACACAAGATTATGTAACCCAAAAACTACAGGGATATAATAGGCTTATAGCCCAGCCAAAAACAAAAGCAAACCTAGTAAAAACATGTTACAACTACGGACTACTTAGCACAGTATATACCCATGACGGAGAATAAATAATTGGAATACCAGAGCTATACAAAGCATTTGTCACCTTCAAGAGAATTACAAAAGGCAACCTATTCTTCATCAAATTCTATACAGCACCAGCGGAAATACTATATGATGAAATAAAACCCATAATACAGGTGATAAAAATAGGACTAACACGAGATATGATAATACCGGAAGAGATAGAGAAACAACCGGAGATACAGAAAATGGAGATACCAAGTTTCTATGCTAATAAAAGAATAATTGGTATAGCAACTATTATTCAAGAACTAGCTAACAATTATCTACAAGGAAATGCTATCTGGAGCTACTATTCTAGAGACCAATTGATGATATATGCCAACTCGAAGGAACTACGACAAGGAGATATGGATGAAGTCCAGAAATGAATTTTATCATTATTAAAACCAGAAATGCAACCAACTACCAGAGCATTGAAAAAAGAATTTATTTCAAACGAGTTATTAACAAGATACTGCAAACTAGTAGGACACAAATATCCAGACCACATATGTTCAAAGTGCAACGGAGATGATAACTATGTACCAGAAGTCCAACTAGAATGAAGGTATCAACAAGAAGACAAAAGAAGAAGACAGCTACTGGAAACATATAATGTAAAGTAAATAGTACTAATCGCATTCATGAACAGTAAAGGTCGTTCATGAATAGTAAGAGTCATAAAGTAAATAGTATATGTCATAATCATGAACAGTAAAGGTCGTTCATGAATAGTAGGAGTCATTTGTAAACAGTAAGAGTCGTTTTAATTTTCTTTATATAGAATGTAAATCCGAGGAAGGAGGACATCCTCACCCTTACCTTCTCTCTCTAATATTCTCTCTTATCTTCTCTCTTGTAAGAAATATCTGAGTTAATTACAAGTATCTAAAATAGCTATGGAGCATTCAAACGAGTTACAAAACCAGGTAAGTTTATTTATAATCATGTTTAACTAAACTCTTATATTCCTTATAATCTCTTAAAAATCATAATTGTTTATCATGTTATAGTACTGTTATAAAGAACATCTTGAGAAAGTTTGCCTGTCTAATAATGCTGAGAGTAGTTAAGCCCATACTATGCCATCCTAAAGTGGAAACCAGTAGGCAAGGAAGCCGTTTAGGGGAGTACACAGAGTTGAGGCGCTGTTAGGGTAAATGATTGAAGCATGAAAAACATGGTAGTGACCAGAAAAGATTGTTCAGTATAACTTATTAAAATATGATAAACTCTATGATAAACAAAGAGGTTAGATGGAATATGTTTAGTAAACACATGATAAGGATAAATAATAAATCTAAATGAACAACCACACGTATTTATTAGAAGAAAATATTGACTACAAAATACTTATGTTATATATCTTTAAGAGACTTAATAACGATGTTAAAAGAAAAATTTACGATATTTTAGTTATTTTTGAAATAATATATGTAATGGAACAAGCATTTACGGAACTAATTGTATCACATGAAATAGATATATTAGATCTATATGAACTAAATTTATATTCAGACTAATGATCACATATCAAGTTAATAAAATCTTTTTATAAATGAAACATAACACTTTTCATTATATAAGATTCTATAATACCCAGAAATGGAAACTTCTTAAAAACCTCAGTAACATAAATAGAAAAATAGATTGTGTTAAATACAATATTAAAACCTGCAAAGATATTATTAGATATAATAAATTACGTAATAAAGCTTTATTAACTATAGAAAATGAAATTGAATTTTATGAAGATAAACTTGAAAGTTATCAACACAGAAAAGAAATAACACTGAGAAATATAGAAACCATGGATATATGTATCAACAGGTATACATCTCAGTATTAATATGAACAAATCAAAAATTGATAGTTACAAATATTTTAAGTACTGGTTAGAAATTCTAAAACATATAAATATGTCAAAAATAATATTAGAAAAAATTATAGAAGAATATCAAAAAACTAAAGATATTAAATACTTAGAATACACACTTGAAAATATAAAAGAAATTTCAAGGTTAATTTCGTTAGCTACAGATAATCATGAAAAAGCATTTAATTCCACAACTACATAAAAAAGATCCTATGAAAACTAAGATGAACTCAAACAACCCCCCCCCCCCCAAATTGTTTCTAAAACAAGAAAAAAAAAAGATAATCATGAAAAAACATTTAATTCCACAACTACAGAAAAAAGATCCTATGAAAACTAAGATGAACTCAAACAACCCCCCCTAAATTGGTATCAGAGCTATGAAAAATAAACATTTATATTAAGAAGCAAATCATGAAAAATAACACTGACATTAATAGTACAAACCCACAAAACAGTGAAACAATCAAAATAACTAAGAAATCGCAGAAAATTAGGAAGAAACTAAAGAAACTATATATAGAATATGAATACTTAAGTATCACAAAAATAAACAAAGCTAGGCTGTCCAAATTAATCGATATAATATCTAAAACAGAATATAAATATGTTTGTTATCTAAAGGATAAAAGATGAATAAAGAAGAATTCGCATTAGAAGAGAAAACATATGAGAATCCAGAAGGATTAAAAATAACAATAATATTTTCTAACTTAGGAAGAAGATATAAAAAAATAGGAAATAACCTAAACTTAATGTTAGAAAAAGAAACTGTAAAACTAGAGGATAGTTTAACCGTCATGGTTAGAATAACAAAAGAAAACGAAGAAATAGATAGAAAACGAGAGATTAAAGAAATACAACAGCAAGCTAAAGAAAAAATACAACAGATAGAGGAAGTAAAAAACACTAAAATAACAGAATTAGAAAAAGAATTAGAGATGCTAAAACAGATGTATGCAAATAAACTAAAAGAAAAGGAAAAACGTAAAGAAGAATAAGAAGAACTAAAACTAACAAATGAGATAGAAAGATTCAAATTACAGTTAGAAGAAGTACAGGAGAGTCCATCAAAAATAAGTATAAACGAAATAAATGACCAAAGTGATAAAGACACAGAACTAGGAGAAAACTATTCAGAAACAAGTGAAACATACACAGAACTTATAGAAAAAACAGAAAAGATAAAAATAAACCCAGAAATAAATACAGGAGATATGAACGAAGATAAACCAAGCATATCAGGAATAAAAAATCCAAAACAATTAAACCCAACCTATTACAGAGTAAGTTATGATGCATATGACAGAAACAAAACATTATGGGATAAAAGGTTAAATAAGAAATGGGCACCAAGACAGGTAACTGAACAATATAATTTTTTAGATCTAGATTGTGTAGCAGATATAAATAAAACAATACAATTATGGATAGGATATATCTCAAAACAACTAATAGATAATAAAATAACAATAACGGAAACACCAGGATATATAGAAAGAACATTAATAGGAACTGTAAAATTATGGTTACAAAATTTATCAAGTGAAAGCTTAGACACATTAAGGAGTAATAAAAAACTTGACGGTACAACTACAACAACAGTTACAGATATATTAAATAAATATGAAATAGCAATAAGAAATGAATTTAGTAGTATGACAACAGAAGTAGAGAACAAAATAAAGAAAAAATTACAAATAGAAATTTAATGACAAAATTAGCAATATGTAATATGTGTTATATAGATGAATATACTTGTGCATTTAGAGACTATTATTATAAAGGAACATATAGTCCAGATGAAAGTAAAGAGATAAGAAAATTATATTTTACAAAATTACCAGAACCCTTTAGCTCAAAAATAATAAAAAGTTGGAACGAAGCAGGACTAGCAGATACATTAGGAGTAAGGATAAAATTTCTACAAAACTGGTTTATAGAATTATGTGAAAAATATAAAGAAAACATGAAAATGGAAAAAATATTAGTAAAAAATTTGGCATGTTGCAAAAGTAGAATAGCACCCCAATTTGGCTGCACAGATAAATATTACAAAAAAGAAGGAAAGAAAAAGAAATTTAAATCAAAATATAAATATAGGAAACCAAGAAGAAGATATTATGTAAAAAATTATAAACATAAAAAACCATATAGGAAAAAGAAAAAACTAACAGAATGTACTTGCTATAATTGTGGAAAGCTAGGACACCTAGCCAAAGATTGTAAATTACCAAAAAACCCAAAGAAGAAACAAATTACCGAAATATTGATAGATAATGATAAATATACACAAGTAGAATATGTAGATTATGAATTAAGCAGTGAAGACAGCATATATGAGATATCAGAAAACGAGTTCTCTGAAAATGAAATAAACAAGGATATATAAGAGTCAGATGAAGAAAATTATGACTGAAAAAGATATACAAATTATACAACAAGAAGAACACCAAGATGAACAATCTTCAGAACAAAAAATAATATTTGACGCTAATATATTTGAACAAATAAAAGGAAAAGAATTGGATCTAAGTATAGACAAAATATTAGAAGTACCAACAATAAAGAATTGGTTTAAAAGACAAAAAGAAGAATACTATGTAGCAAGCCAAAGAGAACATATAATAGATTGTAAATACATCAAAGGTAAAGCACAAATACCAATTTTAAATAAAAGACTACTAAATAAAGAAATACAAGATATAAAAGCAAAAAATCCAATAAAATATGTATACTTAGGAGGAACGGAGATCCTAATAAAAGCATGTTTTAGGGAAGGAATAGATACCCCTATAGAAATATACTTGGCAGATGGTAGGATTGTACAACCTATAGAAAAGAGTATAATAAGTGCTGTAAGAGGTAACTTAATATACCAAAAATTTAAATTTATAGTAAGTGCTAACTATTCAGTAGCAGTAGATGATAAAAATATAGATAAATCATTAGTATTATACTGGAAAATGTCTGGAATAGAATTAGCACCAGGAAGTAAAATATTCACAGCAAGATGTAAAAATCTATATGTCTTAACAACAAAACATAAGATAACAGCTAAAAATAAAATAAATAGAAAATCCATTCGAAAGAATAGTATCAGTTATAGACAACAATGATTACAGTTATACAGAAATAGACATGGATGAAGATTTAGAAATAGTAAAAGAAAGATTAAGCACATCAAAACGAATAAATAATGAAATGCCAGAAACATCATCAAGAAGTACATCAAGAAGTACATCAAAAAGAATAAATTATACCACTCCACAAAAATTAATAGAACAAAAAATAGAAGAAATAAACCCACATCATTATTATATAACAGGAATAATGGGCCAAAGAAAATATTTAATACTAATAAATACAGGGCAGGAAGAGAATTATGTTATAAGAGAACTAATACCAGAACAAGAGATAGTAACAATAGAACAACAAAATTCAGAACTACCAAAAGCGTTAAGAAAAAACGAAGAAACAACTGAAAAAGAATTAATTATTGGAGGAATACCAATATTAATAAATTTTAAAATATATCAAGGAGATAAAAATATTACACTAGGGATAAAATGGTTAGAAAAAGTCAAACCATATAAATTAGAAGATAGGCAATTAACAATAAGTTATGAAAATAAGAAAATAATAATAAAAAGAACTTTGATATAATGCCAAAAATATACATACTTTCCAAAATAATAGTAGAAGGATATTATAATAGATATTATACACCTATGGTGGATACAGGAGCAGAAGCTAATATGTGTAGACATAATTGTTTACCAGAAAGTAAATGGGAAAAGCTAAAAAACCCCATAGTAGTAACAGGATTTAATAATAAAGGAAGTATGATAACATATAAAGCAAGAAATATAAAAATACAAATATGGGATAAAATATTAACCATAGAAGAAATATATAGTTACGAATTCACAAATAAGGATATATTATTAGGAATGCAATTTTTAGATAAATTATACCCACATATTATAACAAAAACGCATTGGTGGTTTACTACCCCGTGTAAACAAAAATTAGGAGCAAAAAGAGTAAATAATAAAGTAAGAAAAACAACACCCTGGATTAAAGGAAGTGAAAAGATTACCCAAAAATTAGAAAATGTAATACAAAGTAACCATAATATAGAGATAATCATTTTCTCAATAAATAAGATAAAACCAATACAAGATAAACTAGAATTACTATATAATGATAATCCACTCCAAGGATGGGAAAAACATCAAACAAAAATAAAGATTGAACTAATAGATGAAAATAGCATAATAACACAAAAACCTTTAAAATACAATTTTAATGATTTAACAGAATTTAAAATGCATATAAAAGAATTATTAGATAATAACTACATACAAGAAAGTAATAGTAAACATACTAGCCCAGCATTTATAGTAAATAAGCATAGTAAACAAAAAAGAGGAAAAAGCCGTATGGTTATAGATTATAGAAACTTAAATGCAAAAACAAAAACATATAATTATCCGATACCAAATAAAATACTAAAAATTAGACAAATACAAGGATATAACTATTTTAGTAAATTTGACTGTAAATCAGGATTTTACCATTTAAAACTAGAAGATGAATCTAAAAAGTTAACAGCATTCACAGTACCACAAGGATTTTACGAATGGAACGTATTACCTTTTGGATATAAAAATGCACCAGGTAGGTATCAACATTTTATGGATAATTACTTCAACCAATTAGAAAATTGTATAATATATATAGATGATATATTGCTATATTCTAGAACAGAGAACGAACATATAAAACTACTAGAAAAATTCATACACATTGTAGAAATATCAGGAATAAGTTTAAGTAAAAAGAAAGCAGAAGTAATGAAAAATCAAATAGAATTTTTAGGTATACAAATAGATAAAAACGGAATAAAAATGCAAACCCATGTAGTACAAAAAATAATTAACTTGAATGAAACACTTGATACAAAAAAGAAGTTACAATCATTTTTAGGATTGGTTAACCAAGTAAGAGAATATATTCCTAAATTAGCAGAAAACTTAAAACCATTACAGAAAAAATTAAAAAAGGACATAGAATATCATTTTGACGAAAAAGATAAAATACATATACAGAAGATAAAAAATATGTGTAAAAAATTACCAAAACTATATTTTCCAGATGAAAAGAAACAATTTACATATATTGTAGAAACTGATTCTAGTGATCACAGCTACGGAGGAGTTCTAAAATATAAATATGATAATGAAAAAATTGAACACCATTGTAGATATTATTCCGGATCATACACGGAACTACAATTAAAATAGAAAATAAATAGGAAAGAACTATTTGGATTATATAAATGTTTGTTAGCATTTGAGCCATATATTGTTTATAACAAATTTATAGTAAGAACAGATAATACACAAGTAAAATGGTGGATAACTCGGAAAGTACAGGATTCAGTAACTACAAAGGAAATAAGGAGACTTGTATTAAATATACAAAATTTTACATTTACAATTGAAGTAATACGGACTGACAAGAATGTTATTGCAGACTACCTATCAAGACAAAGGTACCCAAACAGATGAAAGCCAAGAACCAAAAGACATATTTACAATCCTTACTACTCTATCCTCACAGATGGAGAGTATGGGAAAAAGATTACAACAGCTAGAAAGTCAACAGCATGACTATAAAAATGCGGAGCTAAGTCAATCGGAAGACTCTAAACTTCCAGAGGTAGAAGGAGACGTTGGGAAACTCCAAAAAACCCATAACACAGTTGCTTTATATACAGCTGCAGGTACAAGCAAACAAGTTAGCAAAAAGCCACATATCAATGTAAACCTAAATACCGTATTTGATAAGCCATTTACATCAAAAAAGCCAAGAGAAGCAATAGTTATAGCCCCACAAACTTCAACCTATGCTAATAGCCTACACCACAACAAAAAGGTATATAACCATATTACTCAAACATATATTGAGAATATATATAAAATCCAGACATTTCTGAACCTAAACCCTAGATCAACAACTACTACAGATCCAACACAAGATTATGTAACCCAAAAACTACAGGGATATAATAGGCTTATAGCCCAGCCAAAAACAAAAGCAAACCTAGTAAAAACATGTTACAACTACGGACTACTTAGCACAGTATATACCCATGACGGAGAAGAAATAATTGGAATACCAGAGCTATACAAAGCATTTGTCACCTTCAAGAGAATTACAAAAGGCAACCTATTCTTCATCAAATTCTATACAGCACCAGCGGAAATACTATATGATGAAATAAAACCCATAATACAGGTGATAAAAATAGGACTAACACGAGATATGATAATACCGGAAGAGATAGAGAAACAACCGGAGATACAGAAAATGGAGATACCAAGTTTCTATGCTAATAAAAGAATAATTGGTATAGCAACTATTATTCAAGAACTAGCTAACAATTATCTACAAGGAAATGCTATCTGGAGCTACTATTCTAGAGACCAATTGATGATATATGCCAACTCGAAGGAACTACGACAAGGAGATATGGATGAAGTCCAGAAATGGATTTTATCATTATTAAAACCAGAAATGCAACCAACTACCAGAGCATTGAAAAAAGAATTTATTTCAAACGAGTTATTAACAAGATACTGCAAACTAGTAGGACACAAATATCCAGACCACATATGTTTAAAGTGCAACGGAGATGATAACTATGTACCAGAAGTCCAACTAGAATGAAGGTATCAACAAGAAGACAAAAGAAGAAGACAACTACTGGAAACATATAATGTAAAGTAAATAGTACTAGTCGCATTCATGAACAGTAAAGGTCGTTCATGAATAGTAAGAGTCATAAAGTAAATAGTATATGTCATAATCATGAACAGTAAAGGTCGTTCATGAATAGTAAGAGTCATAAAGTAAATAGTATATGTCATAATCATGAACAGTAAAGGTCGTTCATGAATAGTAGGAGTCATTTGTAAACAGTAAGAGTCGTTTTAATTTTCTTTATATAGAATGTAAATCCGAGGAAGGAGGACATCCTCACCCTTACCTTCTCTCTCTAATATTCTCTCTTGTAAGAAATATCTGAGTTAATTACAAGTATCTAAAACAGCTATGGAGCATTCAAACGAGTTACAAAACCAGGTAAGTTTATTTATAATCATGTTTAACTAAACTCTTATATTCCTTATAATCTCTTAAAAATCATAATTGTTTATCATGTTATAGTACTGTTATAAAGAACATCTTGAGAAAGTTTGCCTGTCTAATAATGCTGAGAGTAGTTAAGCCCAGACTATGCCATCCTAAAGTGGAAACCAGTAGGCAAGGAAGCCGTTTAGGGGAGTACACAGAGTTGAGGCGCTGTTAGGGTAAATGATTGAAGCATGAAAAACATGGTAGTGACCAGAAAAGATTGTTCAGTATAACTTATTAAAATATGATAAACTCTATGATAAACAAAGAGGTTAGAGGGAATATGTTTAGTAAACACATGATAAGGATAAATAATAAATCTAAATGAACAACCACACGTATTTATTAGAAGAAAATATTGACTACAAAATACTTATGTTATATATCTTTAAGAGACTTAATAACGATGTTAAAAGAAAAATTTACGATATTTTAGTTATTTTTGAAATAATATATGTAATGGAACAAGCATTTACGGAACTAATTGTATCACATGAAATAGATATATTAGATCTATATGAACTAGATTTATATTCAGACTAATGATCACATATCAAGTTAATAAAATCTTTTTATAAATGAAACATAACACTTTTCATTATATAAGATTCTATAATACCCAAAAATGGAAACTTCTTAAAAACCTCAGTAACATAAATAGAAAAATAGATTGTGTTAAATACAATATTAAAACCTGCAAAGATATTATTAGATATAATAAATTATGTAATAAAGCTTTATTAACTATAGAAAATGAAATTGAATTTTATGAAGATAAACTTGAAAGTTATCAACACAGAAAAGAAATAACACTGAGAAATATAGAAACCATGGATATATGTATCAACAGGTATACATCTCAGTATTAATATGAACAAATCAAAAATTGATAGTTACAAATATTTTAAGTACTGGTTAGAAATTCTAAAACATATAAATATGTCAAAAATAATATTAGAAAAAATTATAGAAGAATATCAAAAAACTAAAGATATTAAATACTTAGAATACACACTTGAAAATATAAAAGAAATTTCAAGGTTAATTTCGTTAGCTACAGATAATCATGAAAAAGCATTTAATTCCACAACTACATAAAAAAGATCCTATGAAAACTAAGATGAACTCAAACAACCCCCCCCCCCCCCAAATTGGTATCAGAGCTATGAAAAATAAACATTTATATTAAGAAGCAAATCATGAAAAATAACACTGACATTAATAGTACAAACCCGCAAAACAGTGAAACAATCAAAATAACTAAGAAATCGCAGAAAATTAGGAAGAAACTAAAGAAACTATATATAGAATATGAATACTTAAGTATCACAAAAATAAACAAAGCTAGGCTGTCCAAATTAATCGATATAATATCTAAAACAAAATATAAATATGTTTGTTATCTAAAGGATAAAAGATGAATAAAGAAGAATTCGCATTAGAAGAGAAAACATATGAGAATCCAGAAGGATTAAAAATAACAATAATATTTTCTAACTTAGGAAGAAGATATAAAAAAATAGGAAATAACCTAAACTTAATGTTAGAAAAAGAAACTGTAAAACTAGAGGATAGTTTAACCGCCATGGTTAGAATAACAAAAGAAAACGAAGAAATAGATAGAAAACGAGAGATTAAAGAAATACAACAGCAAGCTAAAGAAAAAATACAACAGATAGAGGAAGTAAAAAACACTAAAATAACAGAATTAGAAAAAGAATTAGAGATGCTAAAACAGATGTATGCAAATAAACTAAAAGAAAAGGAAAAACATAAAGAAGAAGAAGAAGAACTAAAACTAACAAATGAGATAGAAAGATTCAAATTACAGTTAGAAGAAGTACAGGAGAGTCCATCAAAAATAAGTATAAACGAAATAAATGACCAAAGTGATAAAGACACAGAACTAGGAGAAAACTATTCAGAAACAAGTGAAACATACACAGAACTTATAGAAAAAACAGAAAAGATAAAAATAAACCCAGAAATAAATACAGGAGATATGAACGAAGATAAACCAAGCATATCAGGAATAAAAAATCCAAAACAATTAAACCCAACCTATTACAGAGTAAGTTATGATGCATATGACAGAAACAAAACATTATGGGATAAAAGGTTAAATAAGAAATGGGCACCAAGACAGATAACTGAACAATATAATTTTTTAGATCTAGATTGTGTAGCAGATATAAATAAAACAATACAATTATGGATAGGATATATCTCAAAACAACTAATAGATAATAAAATAACAATAACGGAAACACCAGGATATATAGAAAGAACATTAATAGGAACTGTAAAATTATGGTTACAAAATTTATCAAGTGAAAGCTTAGACACATTAAGGAGTAATAAAAAACTTGACGGTACAACTACAACAACAGTTATAGATATATTAAATAAATATGAAATAGCAATAAGAAATGAATTTAGTAGTATGACAACAGAAGTAGAAGAACAAAATAAAGAAAAAATTACAAATAGAAATTTAATGACAAAATTAGCAATATGTAATATGTGTTATATAGATGAATATACTTGTGCATTTAGAGACTATTATTATAAAGGAACATATAGTCCAGATGAAAGTAAAGAGATAAGAAAATTATATTTTACAAAATTACCAGAACCCTTTAGCTCAAAAATAATAAAAAGTTGGAACGAAGCAGGACTAGCAGATACATTAGGAGTAAGGATAAAATTTCTACAAAACTGGTTTATAGAATTATGTGAAAAATATAAAGAAAACATGAAAATGGAAAAAATATTAGTAAAAAATTTGGCATGTTGCAAAAGTAGAATAGCACCCCAATTTGGCTGCACAGATAAATATTACAAAAAATAAGGAAAGAAAAAGAAATTTAAATCAAAATATTCAAAATATAAATATAGGAAACCAAGAAGATGATATTATGTAAAAAATTATAAACATAAAAAACCATATAGGAAAAAGAAAAAACTAACAGAATGTACTTGCTATAATTGTGGAAAGCTAGGACACTTAGCTAAAGATTGTAAATTACCAAAAAACCCAAAGAAGAAACAAATTACCGAAATATTGATAGATAATGATAAATATACACAAGTAGAATATGTAGATTATGAATTAAGCAGTGAAGACAGCATATATGAGATATCAGAAAACGAGTTCTCTGAAAATGAAATAAACAAGGATATAGAAGAGTCAGATGAAGAAAATTATGACTGAAAAAGATATACAAATTATACAACAAGAAGAACACCAAGATGAACAATCTTCAGAACAAAAAATAATATTTGACGCTAATATATTTGAACAAATAAAAGGAAAAGAATTGGATCTAAGTATAGACAAAATATTAGAAGTACCAACAATAAAGAATTGGTTTAAAAGACAAAAAGAAGAATACTATGTAGCAAGCCAAAGAGAACATATAATAGATTGTAAATACATCAAAGGTAAAGCACAAATACCAATTTTAAATAAAAGACTACTAAATAAAGAAATACAAGATATAAAAGCAAAAAATCCAATAAAATATGTACACTTAGGAGGAACGGAGATCCTAATAAAAGCATGTTTTAGGGAAGGAATAGATACCCCTATAGAAATATACTTGGCAGATGATAGGATTGTACAACCTATAGAAAAGAGTATAATAAGTGCTGTAAGAGGTAACTTAATATACCAAAAATTTAAATTTATAGTAAGTGCTAACTATTCAGTAGCAGTAGATGATAAAAATATAGATAAATCATTAGTATTATACTGGAAAATGTCTGGAATAGAATTAGCACCAGGAAGTAAAATATTCACAGCAAGATGTAAAAATCTATATGTCTTAACAACAAAACATAAGATAACAGCTAAAAATAAAATAAATAAAATAAAAATAGAAAATCCATTCGAAAGAATAGTATCAGTTATAGACAACAATGATTACAGTTATACAGAAATAGACATGGATGAAGATTTAGAAATAGTAAAAGAAAGATTAAGCACATCAAAACGAATAAATAATGAAATGCCAGAAACATCATCAAGAAGTACATCAAGAAGTACATCAAAAAGAATAAATTATACCACTCCACAAAAATTAATAGAACAAAAAATAGAAGAAATAAACCCACATCATTATTATATAACAGGAATAATGGACCAAAGAAAATATTTAATACTAAGAAATACAGGGCATGAAGAGAATTATGTTATAAGAGAACTAATACCAGAACAAGAGATAGTAACAATAGAACAACAAAATTCAGAACTACCAAAAGCGTTAAGAAAAAACGAAGAAACAACTGAAAAAGAATTAATTATTGGAGGAATACCAATATTAATAAATTTTAAAATATATCAAGGAGATAAAAATATTACACTAGGGATAAAATGGTTAGAAAAAGTCAAACAATATAAATTAGAAGATAGGCAATTAACAATAAGTTATGAAAATAAGAAAATAATAATAAAAAGAACTTTGATATAATGCCAAAAATATACATACTTTCCAAAATAATAGTAGAAGGATATTATAATAGATATTATACACCTATGGTGGATACAGGAGCAGAAGCTAATATGTGTAGACATAATTGTTTGCCAGAAAGTAAATGGGAAAAGCTAAAAACCCCCATAGTAGTAACAGGATTTAATAATGAAGGAAGTATGATAACATATAAAGCAAGAAATATCAAAATACAAATATGGGATAAAATATTAACCATAGAAGAAATATATAGTTACGAATTCACAAATAAGGATATATTATTAGGAATGCCATTTTTAGATAAATTATACCCACATATTATAACAAAAACACATTGGTGGTTTACTACCCTGTGTAAACAAAAATTAGGAGCAAAAAGAGTAAATAATAAAGTAAGAAAAACGACACCCTGGATTAAAGGAAGTGAAAAGATTACCGAAAAATTATAAAATGTAATACAAAGTAACCATAATATAGATATAATCATTTTCTCAATAAATAAGATAAAACCACTACAAGATAAACTAGAATTACTATATAATGATAATCCACTCCAAGGATGGGAAAAACATCAAACAAAAATAAAGATTGAACTAATAGATGAAAATAGCATAATAACACAAAAACCTTTAAAATACAATTTTAATGATTTAACAGAATTTAAAATGCATATAAAAGAATTATTAGATAATAACTACATACAAGAAAGTAATAGTAAACATACTAGCCCAGCATTTATAGTAAATAAGCATAGTGAACAAAAAAGAGGAAAAAGCCGTATGATTATAGATTATAGAAACTTAAATGCAAAAACAAAAACATATAATTATCCGATACCAAATAAAATACTAAAAATTAGACAAATACAAGGATATAACTATTTTAGTAAATTTGACTGTAAATCAGGATTTTACCATTTAAAACTAGAAGATGAATCTAAAAAGTTAACAGCATTCACAGTACCACAAGGATTTTACGAATGGAACGTATTACCTTTTGGATATAAAAATGCACCAGGTAGGTATCAACATTTTATGGATAATTACTTCAACCAATTAGAAAATTGTATAATATATATAGATGATATATTGCTATATTCTAGAACAGAGAACGAACATATAAAACTACTAGAAAAATTCATACACATTGTAGAAATATCAGGAATAAGTTTAAGTAAAAAGAAAGCAGAAATAATGAAAAATCAAATAGAATTTTTAGGTATACAAATAGATAAAAACGGAATAAAAATGCAAACCCATGTAGTACAAAAAATAATTAACTTGAATGAAACACTTGATACAAAAAAGAAGTTACAATCATTTTTAGGATTGGTTAACCAAGTAAGAGAATATATTCCTAAATTAGCAGAAAACTTAAAACCATTACAGAAAAAATTAAAAAAGGACATAGAATATCATTTTGACGAAAAAGATAAAATACATATACAGAAGATAAAAAATATGTGTAAAAAATTACCAAAACTATATTTTCCAGATGAAAAGAAACAATTTACATATATTGTAGAAACTGATTCTAGTGATCACAGCTACGGAGGAGTTCTAAAATATAAATATGATAATGAAAAAATTGAACACCATTGTAGATATTATTCCGGATCATACACGGAACCACAATTAAAATGGGAAATAAATAGGAAAGAACTATTTGGATTATATAAATGTTTGTTAGCATTTGAGCCATATATTGTTTATAACAAATTTATAGTAAGAACAGATAATACACAAGTAAAATGGTGGATAACTCGGAAAGTACAGGATTTAGTAACTACAAAGGAAATAAGGAGACTTGTATTAAATATACAAAATTTTACATTTACAATTGAAGTAATACGGACTGACAAGAATGTTATTGCAGACTACCTATCAAGACAAAGGTACCCAAACAGATGAAAGACAAGAACAAAAAGACATATTTACAATCCTTACTACTCTATCCTTACAGATGGAGAGTATGGAAAAAGATTACAACAGCTAGAAAGTCAGCAGCATGACTATAAAAATGCGGAGCTAAGTCAATCGGAAGACTCTAAACTTCCAGAGGTAGAAGGAGACGTTGGGAAACTCCAAAAAACCCATAACACAGTTGCTTTATATACAGCTGCAGGTACAAGCAAACAAGTTAGCAAAAAGCCACATATCAATGTAAACCTAAATACCGTATTTGATAAGCCATTTACATCAAAAAAGCCAAGAGAAGCAATAGTTATAGCCCCACAAACTTCAACCTATGCTAATAGCCTACACCACAACAAAAAGGTATATAACCATATTACTCAAACATATATTGAGAATATATATAAAATCCAGACATTTCTGAACCTAAACCCTAGATCAACAACTACTACAGATCCAACACAAGATTATGTAACCCAAAAACTACAGGGATATAATAGGCTTATAGCCCAGCCAAAAACAAAAGCAAACCTAGTAAAAACATGTTACAACTACGGACTACTTAGCACAGTATATACCCATGACGGAGAAGAAATAATTGGAATACCAGAGCTATACAAAGCATTTGTTACCTTCAAGAGAATTACAAAAGGCAACCTATTCTTCATCAAATTCTATACAGCACCAGCGGAAATACTATATGATGAAATAAAACCCATAATACAGGTGATAAAAATAGGACTAACACGAGATATGATAATACCGGAAGAGATAGAGAAACAACCGGAGATACAGAAAATGGAGATACCAAGTTTCTATGCTAATAAAAGAATAATTGGTATAGCAACTATTATTCAAGAACTAGCTAACAATTATCTACAAGGAAATGCTATCTGGAGCTACTATTCTAGAGACCAATTGATGATATATGCCAACTCGAAGGAACTACGACAAGGAGATATGGATGAAGTCCAGAAATGGATTTTATCATTATTAAAACCAGAAATGCAACCAACTACCAGAGCATTGAAAAAAGAATTTATTTCAAACGAGTTATTAACAAGATACTGCAAACTAGTAGGACACAAATATCCAGACCACATATGTTCAAAGTGCAACGGAGATGATAACTATGTACCAGAAATCCAACTAGAATGAAGGTATCAACAAGAAGACAAAAGAAGAAGACAGCTACTGGAAACATATAATGTAAAGTAAATAGTACTAGTCGCATTCATGAACAGTAAAGGTCGTTCATGAATAGTAAGAGTCATAAAGTAAATAGTATATGTCATAATCATGAACAGTAAAGGTCGTTCATGAATAGTAGGAGTCATTTGTAAACAGTAAGAGTCGTTTTAATTTTCTTTATATAGAATGTAAATCCGAGGAAGGAGGACATCCTCACCCTTACCTTCTCTCTCTAATATTCTCTCTTATCTTCTCTCTTGTAAGAAATATCTGAGTTAATTACAAGTATCTAAAACAGCTATGGAGCATTCAAACGAGTTACAAAACCAGGTAAGTTTATTTATAATCATGTTTAACTAAACTCTTATATTCCTTATAATCTCTTAAAAATCATAATTGTTTATCATGTTATAGTACTGTTATAAAGAACATCTTGAGAAAGTTTGCCTGTCTAATAATGCTGAGAGTAGTTAAGCCCAGACTATGCCATCCTAAAGTGGAAACCAGTAGGCAAGGAAGCCGTTTAGGGGAGTACACAGAGTTGAGGCGCTGTTAGGGTAAATGATTGAAGCATGAAAAACATGGTAGTGACCAGAAAAGATTGTTCAGTATAACTTATTAAAATATGATAAACTCTATGATAAACAAAGAGGTTAGAGGGAATATGTTTAGTAAACACATGATAAGGATAAATAATAAATCTAAATGAACAACCACACGTATTTATTAGAAGAAAATATTGACTACAAAATACTTATGTTATATATCTTTAAGAGACTTAATAACGATGTTAAAAGAAAAATTTACGATATTTTAGTTATTTTTGAAATAATATATGTAATGGAACAAGCATTTACGGAACTAATTGTATCACATGAAATAGATATATTAGATCTATATGAACTAGATTTATATTCAGACTAATGATCACATATCAAGTTAATAAAATCTTTTTATAAATGAAACATAACACTTTTCATTATATAAGATTCTATAATACCCAGAAATGGAAACTTCTTAAAAACCTCAGTAACATAAATAGAAAAATAGATTGTGTTAAATACAATATTAAAACCTGCAAAGATATTATTAGATATAATAAATTACGTAATAAAGTTTTATTAACTATAGAAAATGAAATTGAATTTTATGAAGATAAACTTGAAAGTTATCAACAGAGAAAAGAAATAACACTGAGAAATATAGAAACCATGGATATATGTATCAACAGGTATACATCTCAGTATTAATATGAACAAATCAAAAATTGATAGTTACAAATATTTTAAGTACTGATTAGAAAAGATTGTTCAGTATAACTTATTAAAATATGATAAACTCTATGATAAACAAAGAGGTTAGAGGGAATATGTTTAGTAAACACATGATAAGGATAAATAATAAATCTAAATGAACAACCACACGTATTTATTAGAAGAAAATATTGACTACAAAATACTTATGTTATATATCTTTAAGAGACTTAATAACGATGTTAAAAGAAAAATTTACGATATTTTAGTTATTTTTGAAATAATATATGTAATGGAACAAGCATTTACGGAACTAATTGTATCACATGAAATAGATATATTAGATCTATATGAACTAGATTTATATTCAGACTAATGATCACATATCAAGTTAATAAAATCTTTTTATAAATGAAACATAACACTTTTCATTATATAAGATTCTATAATACCCAGAAATGGAAACTTCTTAAAAACCTCAGTAACATAAATAGAAAAATAGATTGTGTTAAATACAATATTAAAACCTGCAAAGATATTATTAGATATAATAAATTACGTAATAAAGCTTTATTAACTATAGAAAATGAAATTGAATTTTATGAAGATAAACTTGAAAGTTATCAACACAGAAAAGAAATAACACTGAGAAATATAGAAACCATGGATATATGTATCAACAGGTATACATCTCAGTATTAATATGAACAAATCAAAAATTGATAGTTACAAATATTTTAAGTACTGGTTAGAAATTCTAAAACATATAAATATGTCAAAAATAATATTAGAAAAAATTATAGAAGAATATCAAAAAACTAAAGATATTAAATACTTAGAATACACACTTGAAAATATAAAAGAAATTTCAAGGTTAATTTCGTTAGCTACAGATAATCATGAAAAAGCATTTAATTCCACAACTACATAAAAAAGATCCTATGAAAACTAAGATGAACTCAAACAACCCCCCCCCCCCAAATTGCGCCCTTAGCCGTAAGGGTGTTATTTCGAACTTATCAAAATAACATCCTGTCATTATTCGAACGAGGTCGAATCCTGCTTTTACTCTGATGGCGAAGGCCCTTAGCCTTAAGGGGAATACTTCAAACTTATCGAAATAACAACCCGTCGTGATTCGAACGATGTCGAATCCTGCTTTTATTTTGATGGCGAAGGCCCTTAGCCTTAAGGGTGTTATTTCTAACTTATCGAAATAACATCCCGTCGTGATTCGATTGAGGTCGAATCCTGCTTTTATTTTGATGGCGAAGGCCCTTAGCTGTAAGGGTGTCATTTCAAATTTCCAAAATAAAATCCTGTCGTGATTCGAATGAGTTCGAATCCTGCTTTTGCTGTGATGGCGAAGGCCCTTAGACTTAAGGGTATTATTTCGAACTTATCAAAATAATATTCCGTCGTGATTCGAACGAGGTCGAATCCTGCTTTTACTTTAATGGAGAAGGCACTTAGCCTTAAGGGTGTTATTTCGAACTTATCGAAATAACATCCCGTCGTGATTAGAACGAGGTCAAATACTGCTTTTACTTTGATAGCGAAGGCTCTTAGCCTTAACGGTGTTATTTCTAACTTATCGAAATAATATCCCATCGTGATTCGAACGAGGGGGAATCCTGCTTTTATTTTGATAGCGAAGGCCCTTAGCCGTAAGGGTGTTATTTCGAATTTATCGAAATAAAATCCTGTCGTGATTCGAATGAGTTCGAATCCTGCTTTTACTCTGATGGCGAAGGCCCTTAGCCTTAAGGGTATTATTTCGAACTTATCAAAATAACATTCCGTCGTGATTAGAACGAGGTCAAATACTGCTTTTACTTTAATAGAGAAGGCACTTAGCCTTAAGGGTGTTATTTCGAACTTATCGAAATAACATCCCGTCTTGATTCGAACGAGGTCGAATCCTGCTTTTACTTTGATGGCGAAGCTCTCTAGCCTTAAGGGTGTTATTTCAAACTTATCGAAATAATATCCTGTCATGATTCGAAAGAGGTCGAATCCTGCTTTTACTCTGATGCAGAAACCCCTTAGCCTTAAGGGTGTTATTTCGAACTTATCGAAATAACTACGCGTCGCCATAAAACCCTTAAGGCTAAAGAGCTTTTCGATAAGTTTGAAATGACACCCTTAAGGATAAGGGCCTTCACTATCAGAGAAAAAGCAAGATTTGACCTTGTTAGAATCACGATGGGTAGTTATTTCGATTAGTTCGAAATAACACCCTTAAGGCTAAGGGGTTTCGCCATCAGAGTAAAAGCAGGATTCGAACTCGTTCGAATCATGACGGGATATTATTTCGATAAGTTTGAAATAACACCCTTAAGGCTAGAGAGCTTCACCATCAAAGTAAGAGTAGGATTCGACCTCGTTCAAATCACAACGGGATGTTATTTTGATAAGTTAGAAATAACACCGTTAAGGCTAAGAGCCTTCGCTATCAAAGTAAAAGCAGGATTCGACCTCATTCGAATCATGACGGGATGTTATTTCGATAAGTTTGAAATAACACCCTTTAGGCTAAGGGTCTTCTCCATCAAAATAAAAGTAGGATTCAACCTCGTTCGAATCACGATGGGATGTTATTTCGATAAGTTCGCAATAATACCCTTAAGGCTAAGAGCCTTCGACATCAAAGTAAAAGAAGGATTCGACCTCGTTCGAATCACGACGAGATGTTATTTCGATAAGTTTGAAAAGACACCCTTAAGGCTAAGGGCCTTCGCTATCAGAGTAAAAGCAGGATTTGACCTTGTTAGAATCACGACGAGTATTTATTTCAATAAGTTTGAAATAAAACCCTTAAGGCTAAGGGGTTTCGCCATCAGAATAAAAGCAGGATTCGACCTCGTTCGAATCATGACGGGATATTATTTCGATAAGTTTGAAATAACACCCTTAAGGCTAGAGAGCTTCGCCATCAAAGTAAAAGCAGGATTCGACCTTGTTCTAATCACGACGGGATGTTATTTCGATAAGTTCAAAATAACACCCTTAAGGCTAAGTGCCTTCTCCATTAAAGTAAAAGCAGGATTCGACCTCGTTCGAATCACGACGGAATATTATTTTGATAAGTTCGAAATAATACCCTTAAGTCTAAGGGCCTTCGCCATCACAGCAAAAGCAGGATTCGAACTCATTCGAATCACGACAGGATTTTATTTCGGTAAATTTGAAATGACACCCTTACAGCTAAGGGCCTTCGCCATCAAAATAAAAGCAAGATTCGACCTCATTGGAATCACGACGGGATGTTATTTCGATAAGTTAGAAATAACACACTTAAGGCTAAGGGCCTTCGCCATCAAAATAAAAGTAGGATTCGACATCGTTCGAATCACGACGGGTTGTTATTTCGATAAGTTTGAAGTATCCTCCTTAAGGCTAAGGGCCTTCGCCATCAGAGTAAAAGCAGGATTCGACCTCGTTCGAATCACGACGGGATGTTATTTCGATAAGTTCGAAATGACACCCTTAAGGCTAAGGGCCTTCGCCATCAGAGTAAAAGCAGGATTTGACCTTGTTAGAATCACGACGGGTAGTTATTTCGATAAGTTCGAAATAACACCCTTAAGGCTAAGGGGTTTCGCCATCAGAGTAAAAGTAGGATTCGTCCTCGTTCGAATCATGATGGGATGTTATTTCGATAAGTGTGAAATAACACCCTTAAGGCTAGAGAGCTTCGCCATCAAAGTAAGAGCAGGATTCGACCTCGTTCAAATCACGACGGGATGTTATTTTGATAAGTTAGAAATAACACCGTTAAGGCTAAGAGCCTTCGCTATCAAAGTAAAAGCAGGATTCGACCTCATTCGAATCATGATGGGATGTTATTTCGATAAGTTTGAAATAACACCCTTTAGGCTAAGGGTCTTCTTCATCAAAATAAAAGTAGGATTCAACCTCGTTCGAATCACGATGGGATGTTATTTCGATAAGTTCGAAATAATACCCTTAAGGCTAAGAGCCTTCGACATCAAAGTAAAAGAAGGATTCGACCTCGTTCGAATCACGACGAGATGTTATTTCGATAAGTTTGAAATGACACCCTTAAGGCTAAGGGCCTTTGCTATTAGAGTAAAAGCAGGATTTGACCTTGTTAGAATCACGACGAGTATTTATTTCAATAAGTTCGAAATAAAACCCTTAAGGCTAAAGGGTTTCGCCATCAGAGTAAAAGCAGGATTCGACCTCGTTCGAATCATGACGGGATATTATTTCGATAAGTTTGAAATAACACCCTTAAGGCTAGAGAGCTTCGCCATCAAAGTAAAAGCAGGATTCGACCTCGTTCTAATCACGACGGGATGTTATTTCGATAAGTTCGAAATAACACCCTTAAGGCTAAGTGCCTTCTCCATTAAAGTAAAAGCAGGATTCGACCTCGTTCGAATCACGACGGAATATTATTTTGATAAGTTCGAAATAATACCCTTAAGTCTAAGGGCCTTCGCCATCACAGCAAAAGCAGGATTCGAACTCATTCGAATCACGACAGGCTTTTATTTTGGTAAATTTGAAATGACACCCTTACAGCTAAGGGCCTTCGCCATCAAAATAAAAGCAGGATTCGACCTCATTCGAATCACGACGGGATGTTATTTCGATAAGTTAGAAATAACACCCTTAAGGCTAAGGGCCTTCGCCATTAAAATAAAAGCAGTATTCGACATTGTTCGAATCACGACGGGTTGTTATTTCGATAAGTTTGAAGTATCCCCCTTAAGGCTAAGGGCCTTCGCCATCAGAGTAAAAGTAGGATTCGACCTCGTTCGAATAATGACAGGATGTTATTTTGATAAGTTCGAAATAACACCCTTACGGCTAAGGGCCTTCCCCATAAAATAAAAAGCAGGATTTGACCTCGTTCGAATCACGACGGGATGTTATTTCGATAAGTTAGAAATAACACTGTTAAGGCTAAGAGCCTTCGTTATCAAAGTAAAAGCAGGATTCGACCTCGTTCGAATCACGACGAGATGTTATTTTGATAAGTTAGAAATAACACCGTTAAGGCTAAGAGCCTTCGCTATCAAAGTAAAAGCAGGATTCGACCTCATTCGAATCATGACGGGATGTTATTTCGATAAGTTTGAAATAACACCCTTTAGGCTAAGGGTCTTCTCCATCAAAATAAAAGAAGGATTCAACCTCGTTCGAATCACGATAGGATGTTATTTTGATAAGATCGAAATAATACCCTTAAGGCTAAGAGCCTTCGACATCAAAGTAAAAGAAGGATTCGACCTCGTTCGAATCACGACGAGATGTTATTTCGATAAGTTTGAAATGACACCCTTAAGGCTAAGGGCCTTCGCTATCAGAGTAAAAGCAGGATTTGACCTTGTTAGAATCACGACGAGTATTTATTTCTATAAGTTCGAAATAAAACCCTTAAGGCTAAGGGGTTTCGCCATCAGAGTAAAAGCAGGATTCGACCTCGTTCGAATCATGACGGGATATTATTTCGATAAGTCTGAAATAACACCCTTAAGGCTAGAGAGCTTCGCCATCAAAGTAAAAGCAGGATTCGACCTCGTTCTAATCACGACGGGATGTTATTTCGATAAGTTCGAAATAACACCCTTAAGGATAAGTGCCTTCTCCATTAAAGTAAAAGCAGGATTCGACCTCGTTCGAATCACGACGGAATATTATTTTGATAAGTTCGAAATAATACCCTTAAGGCTAAGGGCCTTCGCCATCACAGCAAAAGCAGGATTCGAACTCATTCGAATCACGACAGGATTTTATTTCGGTAAATTTGAAATGACACCCTTACAGCTAAGGGCCTTCGCCATCAAAATAAAAGCAGGATTCGACCTCATTCGAATCACGACAGGATGTTATTTCGATAAGTTAGAAATAACACCCTTAAGGCTAAGGGCCTTCGCCATCAAAATAAAAGCAGGATTCGACATCGTTCGAATCACGACGGGTTGTTATTTCGATAAGTTTGAAGTATCCCCCTTAAGGCTAAGGGCCTTCGCCAACAGAGTAAAAGCAGGATTCGACCTCGTTCGAATAATGACAGGATGTTATTTTGATAAGTTCGAAATAACACCCTTACGGCTAAGGGCCTTCCCCATAAATAAAAAGCAGGATCTGACCTCGTTCGAATCACGACGGGATGTTATTTCGATAAGTTAGAAATAACACTGTGAAGGCTAAGAGCCTTCGTTATCAAAGTAAAAGCAGGATTCGACCTCGTTCGAATCACGACGAGATGTTATTTCGATAAGTTTGAAATGACACCCTTAAGGCTAAGGGCCTTCGCCATTAGAGTAAAAGCAGGATTTGACCTTGTTAGAATCACGACAGATAGTTATTTTCGAAATAACACCCTTAAGGCTAAGAGGTTTCGCCATCAGAGTAAAAGTAGGATTCGACCTCGTTCGAATCATGACGGGATGTTATTTCGATAAGTTTGAAATAACACCCTTATGGCTAGAAAGCTTCGCTATCAAAGTAAAAGCAGGATTCGACCTCGTTCAAATCACGACGGGATGTTATTTTGATAAATTCGAAATAACACCCTTAAGGCTAAGTGCCTTCTCCATTAAAGTAAATGCAGGATTCGACCTCGTTCGAATCACGACGGAATATTATTTTGATAAGTTCAAAATAATACCCTTAAGGCTAAGGGCCTTCGCCATCAGTGTAAAAGCAGGATTCGAACTCATTCGAATCACGACAGGATTTTATTTCAATAAATTTGAAATAACACCCTTACGGCTAAGGGCCTTCGCCATCAAAATAAAAGCAGGATTCCACCTCGTTCGAATCACGACGGGATGTTACTACGATAAGTTAGAAATAACACCGTTAAGGCTAAGAGCTTTCGCTATCAAAGTAAAAGCAGGATTCGACCTTGTTCGATTCACGATGGGATGTTATTTCGATAAGTTCGAAATGACACCCTTAAGGCTAAGGGCCTTCGCCATCAGAGTAAAAGCAGGATTCGACCTCGTTCGAATCACGACGGGATGTTATTTCGATAAGTTCGAAATAATACCCTTATGGCTAAGGGCCTTCCCCATAAAATAAAAAGCAGGATTTGACCTCGTTCGAATCACGACGGGATGTTATTTTGATAAGTTAGAAATAACACCGTTAAGGCTAAGAGCCTTCGCTATCAAAGTAAAAGCAGGATTCGACCTCATTCGAATCATGACGGGATGTTATTTTGATAAGTTTGAAATAACACCCTTTAGGCTAAGGGTCTTCTCCATCAAAATAAAAGTAGGATTCAACCTCATTCGAATCATGATGGGATGTTATTTTGATAAGTTCGAAATAATACCCTTAAGGCTAAGAGCCTTCGCCATCAAAGTAAAAGCAGGATTCGAACTCATTTGAATCACGACAGGATTTTATTTTGATAAGTTCGAAATAACACCCTTAAGGGTAGAGGCCTTCGCCATCAAAGTAAAAGCAGGATTCGATCTCATTCGAATCACGACGGGATGTTATTTCGATAAGTTAGAAATAACATCGTTAAGGCTAAGAGCCTTCGCCATCAAAGTAAAAGAAGGATTCGACCTCGTTCGAATCACGACGAGATGTTATTTCGATAAGTTTGAAATGACACCCTTAAGGCTAAGGGCCTTCGCTATCAGAAGTAAAAGCAGGATTTGACCTTGTTAGAATCACGACGGGTAGTTATTTCGATAAGTTCGAAATAACACCCTTAAGGCTAAGGGGTTTCGCCATCAGAGTAAAAGCAGGATTCGACCTCGTTCGAATCATGACGGGATATTATTTCGATAAGTTTGAAATAACACCCTTAAGGCTAGAGAGCTTCTCCATCAAAGTAAAATCAGGATTCGACCTCGTTCGAATCACGACGGGATGTTATTTCGATAAGTTCGAAATAACACCCTTAAGGCTAAGTGCCTTCTCCATTAAAGTAAAAGCAGGATTCGACCTCGTTCGAATCACGACGGAATGTTATTTGATAAGTTCGAAGTAATACCCTTAAGGCTAAGAGCCTTCGCTATCAAAGTAAAAGCAGGATTCGACCTCATTCGAATAACTAAGAAATCGCAGAAAATTAGGAAGAAACTAAAGAAACTATATATAGAATATGAATACTTAAGTATCGCAAAAATAAACAAAGCTAGGCTGTCCAAATTAATCGATATAATATCTAAAACAGAATATAAATATGTTTGTTATCTAAAGGATAAAAGATGAATAAAGAAGAATTCGCATTAGAAGAGAAAACATATGAGAATCCAGAAGGATTAAAAATAACAATAATATTTTCTAACTTAGGAAGAAGATATAAAAAAATAGGAAATAACCTAAACTTAATGTTAGAAAAAGAAACTGTAAAACTAGAGGATAGTTTAACCGCCATGGTTAGAATAACAAAAGAAAACGAAGAAATAGATAGAAAACGAGAGATTAAAGAAATACAACAGCAAGCTAAAGAAAAAATACAACAGATAGAGGAAGTAAAAAACACTAAAATAACAGAATTAGAAAAAGAATTAGAGATGCTAAAACAGATGTATGCAAATAAACTAAAAGAAAAGGAAAAACGTAAAGAAGAAGAAGAAGAACTAAAACTAACAAATGAGATAGAAAGATTCAAATTACAGTTAGAAGAAGTACAGGAGAGTCCATCAAAAATAAGTATAAACGAAATAAATGACCAAAGTGATAAAGACACAGAACTAGGAGAAAACTATTCAGAAACAAGTGAAACATACACAGAACTTATAGAAAAAACAGAAAAGATAAAAATAAACCCAGAAATAAATACAGGAGATATGAACGAAGATAAACCAAGCATATCAGGAATAAAAAATCCAAAACAATTAAACCCAACCTATTACAGAGTAAGTTATGATGCAAATGACAGAAAGAAAACATTATGGGATAAAAGGTTAAATAAGAAATGGGCACCAAGACAGATAACTGAACAATATAATTTTTTAGATCTAGATTGTGTAGCAGATATAAATAAAACAATACAATTATGGATAGGATATATCTCAAAACAACTAATAGATAATAAAATAACAATAACGGAAACACCAGGATATATAGAAAGAACATTAATAGGAACTGTAAAATTATGGTTACAAAATTTATCAAGTGAAAGCTTAGACACATTAAGGAGTAATAAAAAACTTGACGGTACAACTACAACAACAGTTACAGATATATTAAATAAATATGAAATAGCAATAAGAAATGAATTTAGTAGTATGACAACAGAAGTAGAAGAACAAAATAAAGAAAAAATTACAAATAGAAATTTAATGACAAAATTAGCAATATGTAATATGTGTTATATAGATGAATATACTTGTGCATTTAGAGACTATTATTATAAAGGAACATATAGTCCAGATGAAAGTAAAGAGATAAGAAAATTATATTTTACAAAATTACCAGAACCCTTTAGCTCAAAAATAATAAAAAGTTGGAACGAAGCAGGACTAGCAGATACATTAGGAGTAAGGATAAAATTTCTACAAAACTGGTTTATAGAATTATGTGAAAAATATAAAGAAAACATGAAAATGGAAAAAATATTAGTAAAAAATTTGGCATATTGCAAAAGTAGAATAGCACCCCAATTTGGCTGCACAGATAAATATTACAAAAAAGAAGGAAAGAAAAAGAAATTTAAATCAAAATATTCAAAATATAAATATAGGAAACCAAGAAGAAGATATTATGTAAAAAATTATAAACATAAAAAACCATATAGGAAAAAGAAAAACTAACAGAATGTACTTGCTATAATTGTGGAAAGCTAGGACACTTAGCCAAAGATTGTAAATTACCAAAAAACCCAAAGAAGAAACAAATTACCGAAATATTGATAGATAATGATAAATATACACAAGTAGAATATGTAGATTATGAATTAAGCAGTGAAGACAGCATATATGAGATATCAGAAAACGAGTTCTCTGAAAATGAAATAAACAAGGATATAGAAGAGTCAGATGAAGAAAATTATGACTGAAAAAGATATACAAATTATACAACAAGAAGAACACCAAGATGAACAATCTTCAGAACAAAAAATAATATTTGACGCTAATATATTTGAACAAATAAAAGGAAAAGAATTGGATCTAAGTATAGACAAAATATTAGAAGTACCAACAATAAAGAATTGGTTTAAAAGACAAAAAGAAGAATACTATGTAGTAAGCCAAAGAGAACATATAATAGATTGTAAATACATCAAAGGTAAAGCACAAATACCAATTTTAAATAAAAGACTACTAAATAAAGAAATACAAGATATAAAAGCAAAAAATCCAATAAAATATGTACACTTAGGAGGAACGGAGATCCTAATAAAAGCATGTTTTAGGGAAGGAATAGATACCCCTATAGAAATATACTTGGCAGATGATAGGATTGTACAACCTATAGAAAAGAGTATAATAAGTGCTGTAAGAGGTAACTTAATATACCAAAAATTTAAATTTATAGTAAGTGCTAACTATTCAGTAGCAGTAGATGATAAAAATATAGATAAATCATTAGTATTATACTGGAAAATGTCTGGAATAGAATTAGCACCAGGAAGTAAAATATTCACAGCAAGATGTAAAAATCTATATGTCTTAACAACAAAACATAAGATAACAGCTAAAAATAAAATAAATAAAATAAAAATAGAAAATCCATTCGAAAGAATAGTATCAGTTATAGACAACAATGATTACAGTTATACAGAAATAGACATGGATGAAGATTTAGAAATAGTAAAAGAAAGATTAAGCACATCAAAACGAATAAATAATGAAATGCCAGAAACATCATCAAGAAGTACATCAAAAAGAATAAATTATACCACTCCACAAAAATTAATAGAACAAAAAATAGAAGAAATAAACCCACATCATTATTATATAACATGAATAATGGACCAAAGAAAATATTTAATACTAATAAATACAGGGCAGGAAGAGAATTATGTTATAAGAGAACTAATACCAGAACAAGAGATAGTAACAATAGAACAACAAAATTCAGAACTACCAAAAGCGTTAAGAAAAAACGAAGAAACAACTGAAAAAGAATTAATTATTGGAGGAATACCAATATTAATAAATTTTAAAATATATCAAGGAGATAAAAATATTACACTAGGGATAAAATGGTTAGAAAAAGTCAAACCATATAAATTAGAAGATAGGCAATTAACAATAAGTTATGAAAATAAGAAAATAATAATAAAAAGAACTTTGATATAATGCCAAAAATATACATACTTTCCAAAATAATAGTAGAAGGATATTATAATAGATATTATACACCTATGGTGGATACAGGAGCAGAAGCTAATATGTGTAGACATAATTGTTTACCAGAAAGTAAATGGGAAAAGCTAAAAACCCCCATAGTAGTAACAGGATTTAATAATGAAGGAAGTATGATAACATATAAAGCAAGAAATATAAAAATACAAATATGGGATAAAATATTAACCATAGAAGAAATATATAGTTACGAATTCACAAATAAGGATATATTATTAGGAATGCCATTTTTAGATAAATTATACCCACATATTATAACAAAAACACATTGGTGGTTTACTACCCCGTGTAAACAAAAATTAGGAGCAAAAAGAGTAAATAATAAAGTAAGAAAAACAACACCCTGGATTAAAGGAAGTGAAAAGATTACCCAAAAATTAGAAAATGTAATACAAAGTAACCATAATATAGAGATAATTATTTTCTCAATAAATAAGTTAAAACCACTACAAGATAAACTAGAATTACTATATAATGATAATCCACTCCAAGGATGGGAAAAACATCAAACAAAAATAAAGATTGAACTAATAGATGAAAATAGCATAATAACACAAAAACCTTTAAAATACAATTTTAATGATTTAACAGAATTTAAAATGCATATAAAAGAATTATTAGATAATAACTACATACAAGAAAGTAATAGTAAACATACTAGCCCAGCATTTATAGTAAATAAGCATAGTGAACAAAAAAGAGGAAAAAGCCGTATGGTTATAGATTATAGAAACTTAAATGCAAAAACAAAAACATATAATTATCCGATACCAAATAAAATACTAAAAATTAGACAAATACAAGGATATAACTATTTTAGTAAATTTGACTGTAAATCAGGATTTTACCATTTAAAACTAGAAGATGAATCTAAAAAGTTAACAGCATTCACAGTACCACAAGGATTTTACGAATGGAACGTATTACCTTTTGGATATAAAAATGCACCAGGTAGGTATCAACATTTTATGGATAATTACTTCAACCAATTAGAAAATTGTATAATATATATAGATGATATATTGCTATATTCTAGAACAGAGAACGAACATATAAAACTACTAGAAAAATTCATACCCATTGTAGAAATATCAGGAATAAGTTTAAGTAAAAAGAAAGCAGAAGTAATGAAAAATCAAATAGAATTTTTAGGTATACAAATAGATAAAAACGGAATAAAACTGCAAACCCATGTAGTACAAAAAATAATTAACTTGAATGAAACACTTGATACAAAAAAGAAGTTACAATCATTTTTAGGATTGGTTAACCAAGTAAGAGAATATATTCCTAAATTAGCAGAAAACTTAAAACCATTACAGAAAAAATTAAAAAAGGACATAGAATATCATTTTGACGAAAAAGATAAAATACATATACAGAAGATAAAAAATATGTGTAAAAAATTACCAAAACTATATTTTCCAGATGAAAAGAAACAATTTACATATATTGTAGAAACTGATTCTAGTGATCACAGCTACGGAGGAGTTCTAAAATATAAATATGATAATGAAAAAATTGAACACCATTGTAGATATTATTCCGGATCATACACGGAACCACAATTAAAATGGGAAATAAATAGGAAAGAACTATTTGGATTATATAAATGTTTGTTAGCATTTGAGCCATATATTGTTTATAACAAATTTATAGTAAGAACAGATAATACACAAGTAAAATGGTGGATAACTCGGAAAGTACAGGATTCAGTAACTACAAAGGAAATAAGGAGACTTGTATTAAATATACAAAATTTTACATTTACAATTGAAGTAATACGGACTGACAAGAATGTTATTGCAGACTACCTATAAAGACAAAGGTACCCAAACAGATGAAAGCCAAGAACCAAAAGACATATTTACAATCCTTACTACTCTATCCTTACAGATGGAGAGTATGGGAAAAAGATTACAACAGCTAGAAAGTCAGCAGCATGACTATAAAAATGCGGAGCTAAGTCAATCGGAAGACTCTAAACTTCCAGAGGTAGAAGGAGACATTGGGAAACTCCAAAAAACCCATAACACAGTTGCTTTATATACAGCTGCAGGTACAAGCAAACAAGTTAGCAAAAAGCCACATATCAATGTAAACCTAAATACCGTATTTGATAAGCCATTTACATCAAAAAAGCCAAGAGAAGCAATAGTTATAGCCCCACAAACTTCAACCTATGCTAATAGCCTACACCACAACAAAAAGGTATATAACCATATTACTCAAACATATATTGAGAATATATATAAAATCCAGACATTTCTGAACCTAAACCCTAGATCAACAACTACTACAGATCCAACACAAGATTATGTAACCCAAAAACTACAGGGATATAATAGGCTTATAGCCCAGCCAAAAACAAAAGCAAACCTAGTAAAAACATGTGACAACTACGGACTACTTAGCACAGTATATACCCATGACGGAGAAGAAATAATTGGAATACCAGAGCTATACAAAGCATTTGTCACCTTCAAGAGAATTACAAAAGGCAACCTATTCTTCATCAAATTCTATACAGCACCAGCGGAAATACTATATAATGAAATAAAACCCATAATACAGGTGATAAAAATAGGACTAACACGAGATATGATAATACCGGAAGAGATAGAGAAACAACCGGAGATACAGAAAATGGAGATACCAAGTTTCTATGCTAATAAAAGAATAATTGGTATAACAACTATTATTCAAGAACTAGCTAACAATTATCTACAAGGAAATGCTATCTGGAGCTACTATTCTAGAGACCAATTGATGATATATGCCAACTCGAAGGAACTACGACAAGGAGATATGGATGAAGTCCAGAAATGGATTTTATCATTATTAAAACCAGAAATGCAACCAACTACCAGAGCATTGAAAAAAGAATTTATTTCAAACGAGTTATTAACAAGATACTGCAAACTAGTAGGACACAAATATCCAGACCACATATGTTCAAAGTGCAACGGAGATGATAACTATGTACTAGAAGTCCAACTAGAATGAAGGTATCAACAAGAAGACAAAAGAAGAAGACAGCTACTGGAAACATATAATGTAAAGTAAATAGTACTAGTCGCATTCATGAACAGTAAAGGTCGTTCATGAATAGTAAGAGTCATAAAGTAAATAGTATATGTCATAATCATGAACAGTAAAGGTCGTTCATGAATAGTAAGAGTCATAAAGTAAATAGTATATGTCATAATCATGAACAGTAAAGGTCGTTCATGAATAGTAGGAGTCATTTGTAAACAGTAAGAGTCGTTTTAATTTTCTTTATATAGAATGTAAATCCGAGGAAGGAGGACATCCTCACCCTTACCTTCTCTCTCTAATATTCTCTCTTATCTTCTCTCTTGTAAGAAATATCTGAGTTAATTACAAGTATCTAAAACAGCTATGGAGCATTCAAACGAGTTACAAAACCAGGTAAGTTTATTTATAATCATGTTTAACTAAACTCTTATATTCCTTATAATCTCTTAAAAATCATAATTGTTTATCATGTTATAGTACTGTTATAAAGAACATCTTGAGAAAGTTTGCCTGTCTAATAATGCTGAGAGTAGTTAAGCCCAGACTATGCCATCCTAAAGTGGAAACCAGTAGGCAAGGAAGCCGTTTAGGGGAGTACACAGAGTTGAGGCGCTGTTAGGGTAAATGATTGAAGCATGAAAAACATGGTAGTGACCAGAAAAGATTGTTCAGTATAACTTATTAAAATATGATAAACTCTATGATAAACAAAGAGGTTAGAGGGAATATGTTTAGTAAACACATGATAAGGATAAATAATAAATCTAAATGAACAACCACACGTATTTATTAGAAGAAAATATTGACTACAAAATACTTATGTTATATATCTTTAAGAGACTTAATAACGATGTTAAAAGAAAAATTTACGATATTTTAGTTATTTTTGAAATAATATATGTAATGGAACAAGCATTTACAGAACTAATTGTATCACATGAAATAGATATATTAGATCTATATGAACTAGATTTATATTCAGACTAATGATCACATATCAAGTTAATAAAATCTTTTTATAAATGAAACATAACACTTTTCATTATATAAGATTCTATAATACCCAGAAATGGAAACTTCTTAAAAACCTCAGTAACATAAATAGAAAAATAGATTGTGTTAAATACAATATTAAAACCTGCAAAGATATTATTAGATATAATAAATTACGTAATAAAGTTTTATTAACTATAGAAAATGAAATTGAATTTTATGAAGATAAACTTGAAAGTTATCAACAGAGAAAAGAAATAACACTGAGAAATATAGAAACCATGGATATATGTATCAACAGGTATACATCTCAGTATTAATATGAACAAATCAAAAATTGATAGTTACAAATATTTTAAGTACTGATTAGAAAAGATTGTTCAGTATAACTTATTAAAATATGATAAACTCTATGATAAACAAAGAGGTTAGAGGGAATATGTTTAGTAAACACATGATAAGGATAAATAATAAATCTAAATGAACAACCACACGTATTTATTAGAAGAAAATATTGACTACAAAATACTTATGTTATATATCTTTAAGAGACTTAATAACGATGTTAAAAGAAAAATTTACGATATTTTAGTTATTTTTGAAATAATATATGTAATGGAACAAGCATTTACGGAACTAATTGTATCACATGAAATAGATATATTAGATCTATATGAACTAGATTTATATTCAGACTAATGATCACATATCAAGTTAATAAAATCTTTTTATAAATGAAACATAACACTTTTCATTATATAAGATTCTATAATACCCAGAAATGGAAACTTCTTAAAAACCTCAGTAACATAAATAGAAAAATAGATTGTGTTAAATACAATATTAAAACCTGCAAAGATATTATTAGATATAATAAATTACGTAATAAAGCTTTATTAACTATAGAAAATGAAATTGAATTTTATGAAGATAAACTTGAAAGTTATCAACACAGAAAAGAAATAACACTGAGAAATATAGAAACCATGGATATATGTATCAACAGGTATACATCTCAGTATTAATATGAATAAATCAAAAATTGATAGTTACAAATATTTTAAGTACTGGTTAGAAATTCTAAAACATATAAATATGTCAAAAATAATATTAGAAAAAATTATAGAAGAATATCAAAAAACTAAAGATATTAAATACTTAGAATACACACTTGAAAATATAAAAGAAATTTCAAGGTTAATTTCGTTAGCTACAGATAATCATGAAAAAGCATTTAATTCCACAACTACATAAAAAAGATCCTATGAAAACTAAGATGAACTCAAACAACCCCCCCCCCCCAAATTGGTATCAGAGCTATGAAACATAAACATTTATATTAAGAAGCAAATCATGAAAAATAACACTAACATTAATAGTACAAACCCGCAAAACAGTGAAACAATCAAAATAACTAAGAAATCGCAGAAAATTAGGAAGAAACTAAAGAAACTATATATAGAATATGAATACTTAAGTATCACAAAAATAAACAAAGCTAGGCTGTCCAAATTAATCGATATAATATCTAAAACAGAATATAAATATGTTTGTTATCTAAAGGATAAAAGATGAATAAAGAAGAATTCGCATTAGAAGAGAAAACATATGAGAATCCAGAAGGATTAAAAATAACAATAATATTTTCTAACTTAGGAAGAAGATATAAAAAAATAGGAAATAACCTAAACTTAATGTTAGAAAAAGAAACTGTAAAACTAGAGGATAGTTTAACCGCCATGGTTAGAATAACAAAAGAAAACGAAGAAATAGATAGAAAACGAGAGATTAAAGAAATACAACAGCAAGCTAAAGAAAAAATACAACAGATAGAGGAAGTAAAAAACACTAAAATAACAGAATTAGAAAAAGAATTAGAGATGCTAAAACAGATGTATACAAATAAACTAAAAGAAAAGGAAAAACGTAAAGAAGAAGAAGAAGAACTAAAACTAACAAATGAGATAGAAAGATTCAAATTACAGTTAGAAGAAGTACAGGAGAGTCCATCAAAAATAAGTATAAACGAAATAAATGACCAAAGTGATAAAGACACAGAACTAGGAGAAAACTATTCAGAAACAAGTGAAACATACACAGAACTTATAGAAAAAACAGAAAAGATAAAAATAAACCCAGAAATAAATACAGGAGATATGAACGAAGATAAACCAAGCATATCAGGAATAAAAAATCCAAAACAATTAAACCCAACCTATTACAGAGTAAGTTATGATGCATATGACAGAAACAAAACATTATGGGATAAAAGGTTAAATAAGAAATGGGCACCAAGACAGATAACTGAACAATATAATTTTTTAGATCTAGATTGTGTAGCAGATATAAATAAAACAATACAATTATGGATAGGATATATCTCAAAACAACTAATAGATAATAAAATAACAATAACGGAAACACCAGGATATATAGAAAGAACATTAATAGGAACTGTAAAATTATGGTTACAAAATTTATCAAGTGAAAGCTTAGACACATTAAGGAGTAATAAAAAACTTGACGGTACAACTACAACAACAGTTACAGATATATTAAATAAATATGAAATAGCAATAAGAAATGAATTTAGTAGTATGACAACAGAAGTAGAAGAACAAAATAAAGAAAAAATTACAAATAGAAATTTAATGACAAAATTAGCAATATGTAATATGTGTTATATAGATGAATATACTTGTGCATTTAGAGACTATTATTATAAAGGAACATATAGTCCAGATGAAAGTAAAGAGATAAGAAAATTATATTTTACAAAATTACCAGAACCCTTTAGCTCAAAAATAATAAAAAGTTGGAACGAAGCAGGACTAGCAGATACATTAGGAGTAAGGATAAAATTTCTACAAAACTGGTTTATAGAATTATGTGAAAAATATAAAGAAAACATGAAAATGGAAAAAATATTAGTAAAAAATTTGGCATGTTGCAAAAGTAGAATAGCACCCCAATTTGGCTGCACAGATAAATATTACAAAAAAGAAGGAAAGAAAAAGAAATTTAAATCAAAATATTCAAAATATAAATATAGGAAACCAAGAAGAAGATATTATGTAAAAAATTATAAACATAAAAAACCATATAGGAAAAAGAAAAAACTAACAGAATGTACTTGCTATAATTGTGGAAAGCTAGGACACTTAGCCAAAGATTGTAAATTACCAAAAAACCCAAAGAAGAAACAAATTACCGAAATATTGATAGATAATGATAAATATACACAAGTAGAATATGTAGATTATGAATTAAGCAGTGAAGACAGCATATATGAGATATCAGAAAACGAGTTCTCTGAAAATGAAATAAACAAGGATATAGAAGAGTCAGATGAAGAAAATTATGACTGAAAAAGATATACAAATTATACAACAAGAAGAACACCAAGATGAACAATCTTCAGAACAAAAAATAATATTTGACGCTAATATATTTGAACAAATAAAAGGAAAAGAATTGGATCTAAGTATAGACAAAATATTAGAAGTACCAACAATAAAGAATTGGTTTAAAAGACAAAAAGAAGAATACTATGTAGTAAGCCAAAGAGAACATATAATAGATTGTAAATACATCAAAGGTAAAGCACAAATACCAATTTTAAATAAAAGACTACTAAATAAAGAAATACAAGATATAAAAGCAAAAAATCCAATAAAATATGTACACTTAGGAGAAACGGAGATCCTAATAAAAGCATATTTTAGGGAAGGAATAGATACCCCTATAGAAATATACTTGGCAGATGATAGGATTGTACAACCTATAGAAAAGAGTATAATAAGTGCTGTAAGAGGTAACTTAATATACCAAAAATTTAAATTTATAGTAAGTGCTAACTATTCAGTAGCAGTAGATGATAAAAATATAGATAAATCATTAGTATTATACTGGAAAATGTCTTGGAATAGAATTAGCACCAGGAAGTAAAATATTCACAGCAAGATGTAAAAATCTATATGTCTTAACAACAAAACATAAGATAACAGCTAAAAATAAAATAAATAAAATAAAAATAAAAAATCCATTCGAAAGAATAGTATCAGTTATAGACAACAATGATTACAGTTATACAGAAATAGACATGGATGAAGATTTAGAAATAGTAAAAGAAAGATTAAGCACATCAAAACGAATAAATAATGAAATGCCAGAAACATCATCAAGAAGTACATCAAGAAGTACATCAAAAAGAATAAATTATACCACTCCACAAAAATTAATAGAACAAAAAATAGAAGAAATAAACCCACATCATTAATATATAACAGGAATAATGGACCAAAGAAAATATTTAATACTAATAAATACAGGGCAGGAAGAGATTATGTTATAAGAGAACTAATACCAGAACAAGAGATAGTAACAATAGAACAACAAAATTCAGAACTACCAAAAGCGTTAAGAAAAAACGAAGAAACAACTGAAAAAGAATTAATTATTGGAGGAATACCAATATTAATAAATTTTAAAATCTATCAAGGAGATAAAAATATTACACTAGGGATAAAATGGTTAGAAAAAGTCAAACCATATAAATTAGAAGATAGGCAATTAACAATAAGTTATGAAAATAAGAAAATAATAATAAAAAGAACTTTGATATAATGCCAAAAATATACATACTTTCCAAAATAATAGTAGAAGGATATTATAATAGATATTATACACCTATGGTGGATACAGGAGCAGAAGCTAATATGTGTAGACATAATTGTTTACCAGAAAGTAAATGGGAAAAGCTAAAAACCCCCATAGTAGTAACAGGATTTAATAATGAAGGAAGTATGATAACATATAAAGCAAGAAATATAAAAATACAAATATGAGATAAAATATTAACCATAGAAGAAATATATAGTTACGAATTCACAAATAAGGATATATTATTAGGAATGCCATTTTTAGATAAATTATACCCACATATTATAACAAAAACACATTGGTGGTTTATTACCCCGTGTAAACAAAAATTAGGAGCAAAAAGAGTAAATAATAAAGTAAGAAAAACAACACCCTGGATTAAAGGAAGTGAAAAGATTACCCAAAAATTAGAAAATGTAATACAAAGTAACCATAATATAGAGATAATCATTTTCTCAATAAATAAGATAAAACCACTACAAGATAAACTAGAATTACTATATAATGATAATCCACTCCAAGGATGGGAAAAACATCAAACAAAAATAAAGATTGAACTAATAGATGAAAATAGCATAATAACACAAAAACCTTTAAAATACAATTTTAATGATTTAACATAATTTAAAATGCATATAAAAGAATTATTAGATAATAACTACAAACAAGAAAGTAATAGTAAACATACTAGCCCAGCATTTATAGTAAATAACCATAGTGAACAAAAAAGAGGAAAAAGCCGTAAGGTTATAGATTATAGAAACTTAAATGCAAAAACAAAAACATATAATTATCCGATACCAAATAAAATACTAAAAATTAGACAAATACAAGGATATAACTATTTTAGTAAATTTGACTGTAAATCAGGATTTTACCATTTAAAACTAGAAGATGAATCTAAAAAGTTAACAGCATTCACAGTACCACAAGGATTTTACGAATGGAACATATTACCTTTTGGATATAAAAATGCACCAGGTAGGTATCAACATTTTATGGATAATTACTTCAACCAATTAGAAAATTGTATAATATATATAGATGATATATTGCTATATTCTAGAACAGAGAACGAACATATAAAACTACTAGAAAAATTCATACACATTGTAGAAATATCAGGAATAAGTTTAAGTAAAAAGAAAGCAGAAGTAATGAAAAATCAAATAGAATTTTTAGGTATACAAAAAGATAAAAACGGAATAAAAATGCAAACCCATGTAGTACAAAAAATAATTAACTTGAATGAAACACTTGATACAAAAAAGAAGTTACAATCATTTTTAGGATTGGTTAACCAAGTAAGAGAATATATTCCTAAATTAGCAGAAAACTTAAAACCATTACAGAAAAAATTAAAAAAGGACATAGAATATCATTTTGACGAAAAAGATAAAATACATATACAGAAGATAAAAAATATGTGTAAAAAATTACCAAAACTATATTTTCCAGATGAAAAGAAACAATTTACATATATTGTAGAAACTGATTCTAGTGATCACAGCTACGGAGGAGTTCTAAAATATAAATATGATAATGAAAAAATTAAACACCATTGTAGATATTATTCCGGATCATACACGGAACCACAATTAAAATGGGAAATAAATAGGAAAGAACTATTTGGATTATATAAATGTTTGTTAGCATTTGAGCCATATATTGTTTATAACAAATTTATAGTAAGAACAGATAATACACAAGTAAAATGGTGGATAACTCGGAAAGTACAGGATTCAGTAACTACAAAGGAAATAAGGAGACTTGTATTAAATATACAAAATTTTACATTTACAATTGAAGTAATACGGACTGACAAGAATGTTATTGCAGACTACCTATCAAGACAAAGGTACCCAAACAGATGAAAGCCAAGAACCAAAAGACATATTTACAATCCTTACTACTCTATCCTTACAGATGGAGAGTATGGGAAAAAGATTACAACAGCTAGAAAGTCAGCAGCATGACTATAAAAATGCGGAGCTAAGTCAATCGGAAGACTCTAAACTTCCAGAGGTAGAAGGAGACGTTGGGAAACTCCAAAAAACCCATAACACAGTTGCTTTATATACAGCTGCAGGTACAAGCAAACAAGTTAGCAAAAAGCCACATATCAATGTAAACCTAAATACCGTATTTGATAAGCCATTTACATCAAAAAAGCCAAGAGAAGCAATAGTTATAGCCCCACAAACTTCAACCTATGCTAATAGCCTACACCACAACAAAAAGGTATATAACCATATTACTCAAACATATATTGAGAATATATATAAAATCCAGACATTTCTGAACCTAAACCCTAGATCAACAACTACTACAGATCCAACACAAGATTATGTAACCCAAAAACTACAGGGATATAATAGGCTTATAGCCCAGCCAAAAACAAAAGCAAACCTAGTAAAAACATGTTACAACTACGGACTACTTAGCACAGTATATACCCATGACGGAGAAGAAATAATTGGAATACCAGAGCTATACAAAGCATTTGTCACCTTCAAGAGAATTACAAAAGGCAACCTATTCTTCATCAAATTCTATACAGCACCAGCGGAAATACTATATGATGAAATAAAACCCATAATACAGGTGATAAAAATAGGACTAACACGAGATATGATAATACCGGAAGAGATAGAGAAACAACCGGAGATACAGAAAATGGAGATACCAAGTTTCTATGCTAATAAAAGAATAATTGGTATAGCAACTATTATTCAAGAACTAGCTAACAATTATCTACAAGGAAATGCTATCTGGAGCTACTATTCTAGAGACCAATTGATGATATATGCCAACTCGAAGGAACTACGACAAGGAGATATGGATGAAGTCCAGAAATGGATTTTATCATTATTAAAACCAGAAATGCAACCAACTACCAGAGCATTGAAAAAAGAATTTATTTCAAACGAGTTATTAACAAGATACTGCAAACTAGTAGGACACAAATATCCAGACCACATATGTTCAAAGTGCAACGGAGATGATAACTATGTACCAGAAGTCCAACTAGAATGAAGGTATCAACAAGAAGACAAAAGAAGAAGACAGCTACTGGAAACATATAATGTAAAGTAAATAGTACTAGTCGCATTCATGAACAGTAAAGGTCGTTCATGAATAGTAAGAGTCATAAAGTAAATAGTATATGTCATAATCATGAACAGTAAAGGTCGTTCATGAATAGTAAGAGTCATAAAGTAAATAGTATATGTCATAATCATGAACAGTAAAGGTCGTTCATGAATAGTAGGAGTCATTTGTAAACAATAAGAGTCGTTTTAATTTTCTTTATATAGAATGTAAATCCGAGGAAGGAGGACATCCTCACCCTTACCTTCTCTCTCTAATATTCTCTCTTATCTTCTCTCTTGTAAGAAATATCTGAGTTAATTACAAGTATCTAAAACAGCTATGGAGCATTCAAACGAGTTACAAAACCAGGTAAGTTTATTTATAATCATGTTTAACTAAACTCTTATATTCCTTATAATCTCTTAAAAATCATAATTGTTTATCATGTTATAGTACTGTTATAAAGAACATCTTGAGAAAGTTTGCCTGTCTAATAATGCTGAGAGTAGTTAAGCCCAGACTATGCCATCCTAAAGTGGAAACCAGTAGGCAAGGAAGCCGTTTAGGGGAGTACACAGAGTTGAGGCGCTGTTAGGGTAAATGATTGAAGCATGAAAAACATGGTAGTGACCAGAAAAGATTGTTCAGTATAACTTATTAAAATATGATAAACTCTATGATAAACAAAGAGGTTAGAGGGAATATGTTTAGTAAACACATGATAAGGATAAATAATAAATCTAAATGAACAACCACACGTATTTATTAGAAGAAAATATTGACTACAAAATACTTATGTTATATATCTTTAAGAGACTTAATAACGATGTTAAAAGAAAAATTTATGATATTTTAGTTATTTTTGAAATAATATATGTAATGGAACAAGCATTTACGGAACTAATTGTATCACATGAAATAGATATATTAGATCTATATGAACTAAATTTATATTCAGACTAATGATCACATATCAAGTTAATAAAATCTTTTTATAAATGAAACATAACACTTTTCATTATATAAGATTCTATAATACCCAGAAATGGAAACTTCTTAAAAACCTCAGTAACATAAATATAAAAATAGATTGTGTTAAATACAATATTAAAACCTGCAAAGATATTATTAGATATAATAAATTACGTAATAAAGCTTTATTAACTATAGAAAATGAAATTGAATTTTATGAAGATAAACTTGAAAGTTATCAACACAAAAAAGAAATAACACTGAGAAATATAGAAACCATGGATATATGTATCAACAGGTATACATCTCAGTATTAATATGAACAAATCAAAAATTGATAGTTACAAATATTTTAAGTACTGGTTAGAAATTCTAAAACATATAAATATGTCAAAAATAATATTAGAAAAAATTATAGAAGAATATCAAAAAACTAAAGATATTAAATACTTAGAATACACACTTGAAAATATAAAAGAAATTTCAAGGTTAATTTCGTTAGCTACAGATAATCATGAAAAAGCATTTAATTCCACAACTACATAAAAAAGATCCTATGAAAACTAAGATGAACTCAAACAACCCCCCCCCCCCTGTTCTTTCTAACTTATCGAAATAACATCCCGTCGTGATTCGAACGAGGTCGAATCCTGCTTTTACTCTGATGGCGAAGGCCCTTAGCCTTAAGGGTGTCATTTCGAACTTATCGAAATAACAACCCATCGTGATTCGAACGAGGTTGAATCCTGCTTTTATTTTTATGGCAAAGGACCTTAGCCGTAAGGGTGTTATTTCAAACTTATCGAAATAAAATCCTGTCCTGATTCGAACGAGGTCGAATCCTGCTTTTACTCTAATGGCGAAACCCCTTAGCCTTAAAGGTGTTATTTCGAACTTATCGAAATAACTACCGGTCGTGATTCTAACAAGGTCAAATCCTGCTTTTACTCTGATAGCGAAGGCCCTTAGCCTTAAGGGTGTCATTTCGAACTTATCGAAATAACATACCATCGTGATTCGAACGAGGTCGAATCCTGCTTTTACTTTGATAGCGAAGGCTCTTAGCCTTAACGGTGTTATTTCTAACTTTTCGAAATAACATCCCTTCGTAATTCGAACAAGGTCAAATCCTGCTTTAACTTTGATGGCGAAGGCCCTTAGCCTTAAGGGTGTTATTTCTAACTTATCGAAATAACATCCCGTCGTTATTCGAACGAGGTCAAATCCTGCTTTTATTTTGATGGCGAATGCCGTTAGCCGTACGGGTGTTATTTCGAACTTATCGAAATAAAATCCCGTCGTGATTCGAACAATTTCGAATCCTGCTTTTACTCGGATGGCGAAGGCCCTTAGCCTTATAGGTGTTATTTCGAACTTATCAAAATAACATCTCGTCGTGATTCGAATGAGGTCGAAACCTGCTTTTATTTTGATGGCGAAGGCCCTTAGCCTAAAGGGTGTTATTTCAAACTTATCGAAATAACATCCCGTCATGATTCGAATGAGGTCGAATCCTACTTTTACTCTGATGGTGAAGGCCCTTAGCCTCAAGGGTGTTATTTCAAACTAATCGAAATAACAACCCGTCGTGATTCGAACGAGGTCGAATCCTGCTTTTATTTTGATGGCGAAGGCTCTTAGCCTTACCGGTGTTATTTCTAACTTATCGAAAGTACATCCCGTCGTGATTCGAATGAGGTAGAATCCTGCTTTTATTTTTATGGGGAAGGCCCTTAGCCTAAAGGGTGTTATTTCGAACTTATCGAAATAACATCCCGTCGTGATGCGAACGAGGTCGAAACCTGCTTTTATTTTGATGGCGAAGGCCCTTAGCCTAAAGGGTGTTATTTCGAACTTATCGAAATAACATCCTGTCGTGATTCGAACGAGGTCGAAACCTGCTTTTATTTTGATGGCGAAGGCCCTTAGCCTAAAGGGTGTTATTTCGAACTTATCGAAATAACATCCCATCATGATTCGAATGAGGTCGAATCCTACTTTGCCTCTGATGGCGAAGGCCCTTAGCCTCAAGGGTGTTATTTCAAACTAATCGAAATAACAACCCGTCGTGATTCGAACGAGGTCAAATCCTGCTTTTATTTTGATGGCGAAGGCTCTTAGCCTTAACAGTGTTATTTCTAACTTATCGAAATTACATCCCGTCATGATTCGAATGAGGTCAAATCCGGCTTTTACTATGATGGCGAAGGCCCTTAGCCTCAAGGGTGTTATTTCAAACTTATCGAAAGAACAACCCATCGTGAATCGAACGAGGTCGAATCCTGCTTTTATTTTGATGGTGAAGGCTCTTAGCCTTAAGGGTGTCATTTCGAACTTATCGAAATAACATCCCGTCGTGATTCGAACGAGGTCGAATCCTGCTTTTACTTTGATAGTGAAGGCTCTTAGCCTTAATGGTGTTATTTCTAACTTATCGAAATAACATCCCGTCGTGATTCGAACGAGGTCAAATCCAGCTTTTATTTTGATGGCGAAGGCCCTTAGACTAAAGGGTGTTATTTCGAACTTATCGAAATAACATCATGTCATGATTCGAACGAGGTCGAATCCTGCTTTTACTCTGATGGCGAAGCCCCTTATCCTTAAGGGTGTTATTTCGAACTTATCGAAACAACAACCCATAGTGATTCTAACAATGTCAAATCCTGCTTTCACTCTGATGGCGAAGGCACTTAGACTTAAGGGTGTTATTTCTAACTTATCGAAATAACATCCCGTCGTGATTCGAACGAGGTCGAATCCTGCTTTTATTTTGATGGCGAAGGCTCTTAGCCTTAACGGTGTTATTTCTAACTTATCGAAATAACATCCCGTCGTGATTCGAACAAGGTCGAATCCTGCTTTTACTTTAATGGCGAAGGCTCTTAGCCTTAAGGATGTTATTTCGAACTTATCGAAAGAACAACCCGTAGTGATTCTAACAAGGTCAAATCCTGCTTTTACTCTGATGGCGAAGGCCCTTAGTCTTAAGGGTGTCATTTTGAACTTATCGAAATAATATCACATCGTGATTCGAACGAGGTCGAATCCTGCTTTTATTTTTATGGGAAAGGCCCTTAGCCGTAAGGGTGTTATTTCGAACTTATCAAAATAAAATCCTATCGTGATTCGAACGAGGTCGAATCCTGCTTTAACTTTGATGGCGAAGGCCCTTAGCCTTCAGGGTGTTATTTCTAACTTATCGAAATAACATCCCGTCGTGAATCGAACGAGGTCGAATCCTGCTTTTACTTTAATGGCGAAGGCTCTTAGCCTTAAGGATGTTATTTCGAACTTATCGAAATAACATCCCGTCGTGGTTCGAACTTATCGAAATAACATCCCGTCGTGGTTCGAACGAGATCGAATCCTGCTTTTACTCTGATGGCGAAGCCCCTTAGCCTTAAGGGTGTCATTTCAAACTTATCGAAAGAACAACCCGTAGTGATTCTAACAAGGTCAAATCCTGCTTTTACTCTGATGGCGAAGGCCTTTAGTCTTAAGGGTTTCATTTTGAACTTATCGAAATAACATCCCATCGTGATTCGAACGAGGTCGAATCCTGCTTTTATTTTTATGGCAAAGGCCCTTAGCCGTAAGGGTGTTATTCCGAACTTATCAAAATAAAATCCTATCGTGATTCGAACGAGGTCGAATCCTGCTTTTACTCTAATGGAGAAACCCCTTAGCCTTAAGGATGTTATTTCGAACTTATCGAAAGAACAACCCGTAGTGATTCTAACAAGGTCAAATCCTGCTTTTACTCTGATGGCGAAGGCCCTTAGTCTTAAGGGTGTCATTTTGAACTTATCGAAATAATATCACATCGTGATTCGAACGAGGTCGAATCCTGCTTTTATTTTTATGGGAAAGGCCCTTAGCCGTAAGGGTGTTATTTCGAACTTATCAAAATAAAATCCTATCGTGATTCGAACGAGGTCGAATCCTGCTTTAACTTTGATGGCGAAGGCCCTTAGCCTTCAGGGTGTTATTTCTAACTTATCGAAATAACATCCCGTCGTGAATCGAACGAGGTCGAATCCTGCTTTTACTTTAATGGCGAAGGCTCTTAGCCTTAAGGATGTTATTTCGAACTTATCGAAATAACATCCCGTCGTGGTTCGAACTTATCGAAATAACATCCCGTCGTGGTTCGAACGAGATCGAATCCTGCTTTTACTCTGATAGCGAAGCCCCTTAGCCTTAAGGGTGTCATTTCAAACTTATCGAAAGAACAACCCGTAGTGATTCTAACAAGGTCAAATCCTGCTTTTACTCTGATGGCGAAGGCCTTTAGTCTTAAGGGTTTCATTTTGAACTTATCGAAATAACATCCCATCGTGATTCGAACGAGGTCGAATCCTGCTTTTATTTTTATGGCAAAGGCCCTTAGCCGTAAGGGTGTTATTCCGAACTTATCAAAATAAAATCCTATCGTGATTCGAACGAGGTCGAATCCTGCTTTTACTCTAATGGAGAAACCCCTTAGCCTTAAAGGTGTTATTTCGAACTTATCGAAATAACTACCGGTCGTGATTCTAACAAGGTCAAATCCTGCTTTTACTCTGATAGCGAAGGCCCTTAGCCTTAAGGGTGTTATTTCGAATTTATCGAAATAACATCCCATCGTGATTCGAACGAGGTCGAATCCTACTTTTACTTTGATAGCGAAGGCTCTTAGCCTTAACGGTGTTATTTCTAACTTATCGAAATAACATCCCTTCGTAATTCGAACGAGGTCAAATCCTGCTTTAACTTTGATGGCGAAGGCCCTTAGCCTTAAGGGTGTTATTTCTAACTTATCGAAATAACATCCCGTCGTGATTCGAACGAGGTCGAATCCTGCTTTTATTTTGATGGCGAAGGCTCTTAGCCTTAATGGTGTTATTTCTAACTTATCGTAATAACATCCCGTCGTGATTCGAACGAGATCGAATCCTGCTTTTACTTTAATGGCGAAGACTCTTAGCCGTAAGGGTGTTATTTCGAACTTATCGAAATAAAATCCTATCGTGATTCAAACGAGGTCGAATCCTGCTTTAACTTTGATGGCGAAGGCCCTTAGCCTTAAGGGTGTCATTTCGAACTTATCGAAATAACATCCCATCGTGATTCGAACGAGGTCAAATCCTGCTTTTACTTTGATATCGAAGGCTCTTAGCCTTAACAGTGTTATATCTAACTTATCGAAATAACATCCCGTCGTGATTCGAACGAGGTCAAATCCTGCTTTTACTTTAATGGCGAAACCTCTTAACCTTAAGGGTGTTATTTTGAACTTATCGAAATAACATCCCGTCGTGGTTCGAACGAGGTTGAATCCTGCTTTTACTCTGATGGCGAAGCCCCTTAGCCTTAAGGGTGTTATTTCAAACTTATCGAAAGAACAACCCGTAGTGATTCTAACAAGGTCAAATCCTGCTTTTACTCTGATGGCGAAGGCCCTTAGACTTAAGGGTGTCATTTTGAACTTATCGAATTAACATCACATCGTGATTCGAACGAGGTCGAATCCTGCTTTTATTTTTATGGCAAAAGCCCTTAGCCGTAAGGGTGTTATTTCGAACTTATCGAAATAAAATCCTATCGTGATTCGAACGAGGCCGAATCCTGCTTTAACTTTGATGGCGAAGGCCCTTAGCCTTAATGGTGTTTTTTCTAACTTATCGAAATAACATCCCGTCGTGCATCGAACGAGGTCGAATCCTGCTTTTATTTTGATGGCGAAAGCTCTTAGCCTTAACGGTGTTATTTCTAACTTATCTAAATAACATCCCGTCGTGATTCGAACGAGGTCGAATCCTGCTTTTACTTTAATGGCGAAGGCTCTTAGCCTTAAGGGTGTTATTTTGAACTTATCGAAATAACATCCCGTCGTGGTTCGAACGAGGTTGAATCCTGCTTTTACTCTGATGGCGAAGCCCCTTAGCCTTAAGGGTGTCATTTTGAACTTATCGAAATAACATCCCATCGTGATTCGAACGAGGTCAAATCCTGCTTTTACTTTGATAGCGAAGGCTCTTAGCCTTAACGGTGTTATTTCTAACTTATCGAATTAACATCCTGTCGTGATTCGAACGAGGTCGAATCCTGCTTTAACTTTAATGGCGAAGGCTCTTAGCCTTAAGGCTGTTATTTCGAACTTATCGAAATAACATCCCGTCGTGGTTCGAACGAGGTTGAATCCTGCTTTTACTCTGATAGCGAAGCCCCTTATCCTTAAGGGTGTTATTTCGAACTTATCGAAAGAAAAACCCGTAGTGATTCTAACAAGGTCAAATACTGCTTTTACTCTAATGGCGAAAGCCCTTAACCTTTAGGGTGTCATTTCGAACTTATCGAAATAACATCCCATCGTGATTCGAACGAGGTCGAATCTTGCTTTTATTTTTATGGCAAAGGCCCTTAGCCGTAAGAGTGTTATTTCGAACTTATCGAAATAAAATCCTGTCGTGATTCGAACGAGGTCGAATCCTGCTTTTACTCTAATGGCGAAACCCCTTATCCTTAAAGGTGTTATTTCGAACTTATCGAAATAACTACCGGTCGTGATTCTAACAAGGTCAAATCCTGCTTTTACTCTGATAGCGAAGGCCCTTAGCCTTAAGGGTGTTATTTCGAACTTATCGAAAGAACATCCCGTCGTGCATCGAACGAGGTCAAATCCTGCTTTTACTTTAATGGCGAAGGCTCTTAGCCTTAACGGTGTTATTTCAAACTTATCGAAATAACATCCCGTCGTGATTCAAACGAGGTCGAATCCTGCTTTTACTTTGATGGCGAATGCCTCTACCCTTAAGGGTGTTATTTCGAACTTATCGAAATAACATCCCGTCATGATTCGAATGAGGTCGAATCCTATTTTTACTTTGATATCGAAGGCTCTTAGCCTTAACGGTGTTATTTCTAACTTATCGAAATAACATCCCGTCGTGATTCGAACGAGGTCGAATCCTGCTTTTACTTTAATGGCGAAGGCTCTTATTCTTAAGGGTGTTATTTTGAACTTATCGAAATAACATCCCGTCGTGGTTCAAACGAGGTTGAATCCTGCTTTTACTCTGATGGAGAATCCCCTTAGCCTTAAGGGTGTTATTTCGAACTTATCGAAAGAACAACCCGTAGTGATTCTAACAAGGTCAAATCCTGCTTTTACTTTGATGTCGAAGGCCCTTAGTCTTCAGGGTGTCATTTTGAACTTATCGAAATAACATCACATCGTGATTCGAACGAGGTCGAATCCTGCTTTTATTTTTATGGCAAAAGCCCTTAGCCGTAAGGGTGTTATTTCGAACTTATCGAAATAAAATCCTATCGTGATTCGAACGAGGTCGAATCCTGCTTTAACTTTGATGGCGAAGGCCCTTAGCCTTAAGGGTGTTTTTTCTAACTTATCGAAATAACATCCCGTCGTGAATCGAACGAGGTCGAATCCTGCTTTTATTTTGATGGCGAAAGCTCTTAGCCTTAACGGTGTTATTTCTAACTTATCGAAATAACATCCCGTCGTGATTCGAACGAGGTCGAATCCTGCTTTTACTTTAATGGCGAAGGCTCTTAGCCTTAAGGGTGTTATTTCGAACTTATCGAAATAACATCCCGTCGTGGTTCGAACGAGGTTGAATCCTGCTTTTACTTTGATGGCGAAGACCCTTAGCCTTAAGGGTGTCATTTCGAACTTATCGAAATAACATCCCGTCGTGATTCGAACGAGGTCGAATCCTGCTTTTACTTTGATAGCGAAGGCCCTTAGCCGTAAGGGTTTATTTCGAACTTATCGAAATAAAATCCCGTCGTGATTCGAACGATTTCGAATACTGCTTTAACTCGGATGGCGAAGACCCTTAGCCATATAGGTGTTATTTCGAACTTATTAAAATAACATCTCGTCGTGATTCGAACGAGTTCGAATCCTCCTTTTACTTTAATGGGGAAGGCTCTTAGCCTTAAGGGTGTTATTTCGAACTTATCGAAATAACATCCCATCGTGATTCGAACGAGGTCGAATCCTGCTTTTACTTTGATAGTGAAGGCTCTTAGCCTTAATGGTGTTATTTCTAACTTATCGAAATAACATCCCGTCGTGATTCGAACGAGGTCGAATCCTGCTTTTATTTTGATGGCGAAGGCCCTTAGCCTTAAGGGTGTTATTTTGAACTTATCAAAATAACAACCCGTCGTGATTCGAACGAGGTTGAATCCTACTTTTATTTTGATGGTGTAGGCCCTTAGCCGTAAGGGTGTTATTTCGAACTTATCAAAATAAAATCCCGTCGTGATTCGAACGATTTCGAGTCCTGTTTTTACTCGGATGGCGAAGGCCCTTAGCCTTATAGGTGTTATTTCGAACTTATTAAAATAACATCTCGTCGTGATTAGAACGAGTTCGAATCCTCCTTTTACTTTAATGGCGAAGGCTCTTAGCCTTAAGGGTGTTATTTCAAACTTATCGAAATAACATCCCATCATGATTCGAACGAGGTCGAATCCTGCTTTATTTTTATGGCAAAAGCCCTTAGCCGTAAGGGTGTTATTTCGAACTTATCGAAATAAAATCCTATCGTGATTCGAACGAGGTCGAATCCTGCTTTAACTTTGATGGCGAAGGCCCTTAGCCTTAAGGGTGTCATTTCGAACTTATCGAAATAACATCCCATCGTGATTCGAACGAGGTCAAATCCTGCTTTTACTTTGATATCGAAGGCTCTTAGCCTTAACGGTGTTATTTCTAACTTATCGAAATAACATCCTGTCGTGATTCGAACGAGGTCGAATCCTGCTTTTACTTTAATGGCGAAACCTCTTAACCTTAAGGGTGTTATTTTGAACTTATCGAAATAACATCCCGTCGTGGTTCGAACGAGGTTGAATCCTGCTTTTACTCTGATGGCGAAGCCCCTTAGCCTTAAGGGTGTTATTTCGAACTTATCGAAAGAACAACCCATAGTGATTCTAACAAGGTCAAATCCTGCTTTTACTCTGATGGCGAAGGGCCTTAGACTTAAGGGTGTCATTTTGAACTTATCGAAATAACATCACATCGTGATTCGAACGAGGTCGAATCCTGCTTTTATTTTTATGGCTAAAGCCCTTAGCCGTAAGGGTGTTATTTCGAACTTATCGAAATAAAATCCTATCGTGATTCGAACGAGGTCGAATCCTGCTTTAACTTTGATGGCGAAGGCCCTTAGCCTTAAGTGTGTTTTTTCTAACTTATCGAAATAACATCCCGTCGTGCATCTAACGAGGTCGAATCCTGCTTTTATTTTGATGGCGAAAGCTCTTAGCCTTAACGGTGTTATTTCTAACTTATCGAAATAACATCCCGTCGTGGTTCGAACAAGGTTGAATCCTGCTTTTACTCTGATGGCGAAGCCCCTTAGCCTTATGGGTGTCATTTCGAACTTATCGAAATAACATCCCATCGTGATTCGAACGAGGTCAAATCCTTCTTTTACTTTGATAGCGAAGGCTCTTAGCCTTAACGGTGTTATTTCTAACTTATCGAAATAACATCCTGTCGTGATTCGAACGAGGTCGAATCCTGCTTTTACTTTAATGGCGAATGCTCTTAGCCTTAAGGGTGTTATTTCGAACTTATCGAAATAACATCCCGTCGTGGTTCGAACGAGGTTGAATCCTGCTTTTACTCTGATGGCGAAGCCCCTTATCCTTAAGGGTGTTATTTCGAACTTATCGAAAGAACAACCCGTAGTGATTCTAACAAGGTCAAATACTGCTTTTACTCTAATGGCGAAGGCCCTTAACCTTAAGGGTGTCATTTCGAACTTATCGAAATAACATCCCATCGTGATTCGAACGAGGTCGAATCCTGCTTTTATTTTTATGGCAAAGGCCCTTAGCCGTAAGAGTGTTATTTCGAACTTATCGAAATAAAATCCTGTCGTGATTCGAACAAGGTCGAATCCTGCTTTTACTCTAATGGCGAAACCCCTTATCCTTAAAGGTGTTATTTCGAACTTATCGAAATAACTACCGGTCGTGATTCTAACAAGGTCAAATCCTGCTTTTACTCTGATAGCGAAGGCCCTTAGCCTTAAGGGTGTTATTTCGAACTTATCGAAAGAACAACCCGTAGTGATTCTAACAAGGTCAAATCCTGCTTTCACTCTGATGGAGAAGGCACTTAGACTTAAGGGTGTCATTTCGAACTTATCGAAATAACATCCTGTCATTATTCAAACGAGGTCGAATCCTGCTTTTACTCTGATGCTGAAGGCACTTAGACTTAAGGGTGTTATTTCGAACTTATCGAAATAACATCCCATCGTGATTTGAACGAGGTCGAATCCTGCTTTTACTTTGATATCGAAGGCTCTTAGCCTTAACGGTGTTATTTCTAACTTATCGAAATAACATCCCGTCGTGATTCGAACGAGGTCGAATCCTGCTTTTACTTTAATGGCGAAGGCTCTTATTCTTAAGGGTGTTATTTCGAACTTATCGAAATAACATCCCGTCGTGGTTCAAACGAGGTTGAATCCTGCTTTTACTCTGATGGCGAATCCCCTTAGCCTTAAGGGTGTTATTTCGAACTTATCAAAAGAACAACCCGTAGTGATTCTAACAAGGTCAAATCCTGCTTTTACTCTGATGTCGAAGGCCCTTAGTCTTAAGGGTGTCATTTTGAACTTATCGAAATAACATCACATCGTGATTCGAACGAGGTCGAATCCTGCTTTTATTTTTATGGCAAAAGCCCTTAGCCGTAAGGGTGTTATTTCGAACTTATCGAAATAAAATCCTATCGTGATTCGAACGAGGTCGAATCCTGCTTTAACTTTGATGGCGAAGGCCCTTAGCCTTAAGGGTGTTTTTTCTAACTTATCGAAATAACATCCCGTCGTGAATCGAACGAGGTCGAATCCTGCTTTTATTTTGATGGCGAAGGCTCTTAGCCTTAAGGGTGTTATTTCGAACTTATCGAAATAACATCCCGTCGTGGTTCGAACGAGGTTGAATCCTGCTTTTACTCTGATGGCGAAGACCCTTAGCCTTAAGGGTGTCATTTCGAACTTATCGAAATAACATCCCGTCGTGATTCGAACGAGGTCGAATCCTGCTTTTACTTTGATAGCGAAGGCCCTTAGCCGTAAGGGTTTATTTCGAACTTATCGAAATAAAATCCCGTCGTGATTCGAACGATTTCGAATACTGCTTTAACTCGGATGGCGAAGACCCTTAGCCATATAGGTGTTATTTCGAACTTATTAAAATAACATCTCGTCGTGATTCGAACGAGTTCGAATCCTCCTTTTACTTTAATGGGGAAGGCTCTTAGCCTTAAGGGTGTTATTTCGAACTTATCGAAATAACATCTCATCGTGATTCGAACGAGGTCGAATCCTGCTTTTATTTTTATGGCAAAGGCCCTTAGCCGTAAGGGTGTTATTTCGAACTTATCGAAATAAAATCCTGTCGTGATTCGAACGAGGTTGAATCCTGCTTTTACTCTAATGGCAAAACCCCTTAGCCTTAAAGGTGTTATTTCGAACTTATCAAAATAACTACCGGTCGTGATTCTAACAAGGTCAAATCCTGCTTTTACTCTGATACCGAAGGCCCTTAGCCTTAAGGGTGTTATTTCGAACTTATCGAAAGAACAACCCGTAGTGATTCTAACAAGGTCAAATCCTGCTTTCACTCTGATGGCGAAGGCACTTAGACTTAAGGGTGTCATTTCGAACTTATCGAAATAACATCCTGTCATTATTCGAACGAGGTCGAATCCTACTTTTACTCTGATGGCGAAGGCACTTAGACTTAAGGGTGTCATTTCGAACTTATCGAAATAACATCCCATCGTGATTCGAACGAGGTCGAATCCTGCTTTTACTTTGATATCGAAGGCTCTTAGCCTTAACGGTGTTATTTCGAACTTATCGAAATAAAATCCTGTCGTGATTCGAACGAGGTTGAATCCTGCTTTTACTCTAATGGCAAAACCCCTTAGCCTTAAAGGTGTTATTTCGAACTTATCAAAATAACTACCGGTCGTGATTCTAACAAGGTCAAATCCTGCTTTTACTCTGATACCGAAGGCCCTTAGCCTTAAGGGTGTTATTTCGAACTTATCGAAAGAACAACCCGTAGTGATTCTAACAAGGTCAAATCCTGCTTTCACTCTGATGGCGAAGGCACTTAGACTTAAGGGTGTCATTTCGAACTTATCGAAATAACATCCTGTCATTATTCGAACGAGGTCGAATCCTACTTTTACTCTGATGGCGAAGGCACTTAGACTTAAGGGTGTCATTTCGAACTTATCGAAATAACATCCCATCGTGATTCGAACGAGGTCGAATCCTGCTTTTACTTTGATATCGAAGGCTCTTAGCCTTAACGGTGTTATTTCTAACTTATCGAAATAACATCCTGTCGTGATTCGAACGAGGTCGAATCCTGCTTTTACTTTAATGGCGAATGCTCTTAGCCTTAAGGGTGTTATTTCGAACTTATCGAAATAACATCCCGTCGTGGTTCGAACGAGGTTGAATCCTGCTTTTACTCTGATGGCGAAGCCCCTTATCCTTAAGGGTGTTATTTCGAACTTATCGAAAGAACAACCCGTAGTGATTCTAACAAGGTCAAATACTGCTTTTACTCTAATGGCGAAGGCCCTTAACCTTAAGGGTGTCATTTCGAACTTATCGAAATAACATCCCATCGTGATTCGAACGAGGTCGAATCCTGCTTTTATTTTTATGGCAAAGGCCCTTAGCCGTAAGAGTGTTATTTCGAACTTATCGAAATAAAATCCTGTCGTGATTCGAACAAGGTCGAATCCTGCTTTTACTCTAATGGCGAAACCCCTTATCCTTAAAGGTGTTATTTCGAACTTATCGAAATAACTACCGGTCGTGATTCTAACAAGGTCAAATCCTGCTTTTACTCTGATAGCGAAGGCCCTTAGCCTTAAGGGTGTTATTTCGAACTTATCGAAAGAACAACCCGTAGTGATTCTAACAAGGTCAAATCCTGCTTTCACTCTGATGGAGAAGGCACTTAGACTTAAGGGTGTCATTTCGAACTTATCGAAATAACATCCTGTCATTATTCAAACGAGGTCGAATCCTGCTTTTACTCTGATGCTGAAGGCACTTAGACTTAAGGGTGTTATTTCGAACTTATCGAAATAACATCCCATCGTGATTTGAACGAGGTCGAATCCTGCTTTTACTTTGATATCGAAGGCTCTTAGCCTTAACGGTGTTATTTCTAACTTATCGAAATAACATCCCGTCGTGATTCGAACGAGGTCGAATCCTGCTTTTACTTTAATGGCGAAGGCTCTTATTCTTAAGGGTGTTATTTCGAACTTATCGAAATAACATCCCGTCGTGGTTCAAACGAGGTTGAATCCTGCTTTTACTCTGATGGCGAATCCCCTTAGCCTTAAGGGTGTTATTTCGAACTTATCAAAAGAACAACCCGTAGTGATTCTAACAAGGTCAAATCCTGCTTTTACTCTGATGTCGAAGGCCCTTAGTCTTAAGGGTGTCATTTTGAACTTATCGAAATAACATCACATCGTGATTCGAACGAGGTCGAATCCTGCTTTTATTTTTATGGCAAAAGCCCTTAGCCGTAAGGGTGTTATTTCGAACTTATCGAAATAAAATCCTATCGTGATTCGAACGAGGTCGAATCCTGCTTTAACTTTGATGGCGAAGGCCCTTAGCCTTAAGGGTGTTTTTTCTAACTTATCGAAATAACATCCCGTCGTGAATCGAACGAGGTCGAATCCTGCTTTTATTTTGATGGCGAAGGCTCTTAGCCTTAAGGGTGTTATTTCGAACTTATCGAAATAACATCCCGTCGTGGTTCGAACGAGGTTGAATCCTGCTTTTACTCTGATGGCGAAGACCCTTAGCCTTAAGGGTGTCATTTCGAACTTATCGAAATAACATCCCGTCGTGATTCGAACGAGGTCGAATCCTGCTTTTACTTTGATAGCGAAGGCCCTTAGCCGTAAGGGTTTATTTCGAACTTATCGAAATAAAATCCCGTCGTGATTCGAACGATTTCGAATACTGCTTTAACTCGGATGGCGAAGACCCTTAGCCATATAGGTGTTATTTCGAACTTATTAAAATAACATCTCGTCGTGATTCGAACGAGTTCGAATCCTCCTTTTACTTTAATGGGGAAGGCTCTTAGCCTTAAGGGTGTTATTTCGAACTTATCGAAATAACATCTCCTCGTGATTCGAACGAGGTCGAATCCTGCTTTTATTTTTATGGCAAAGGCCCTTAGCCGTAAGGGTGTTATTTCGAACTTATCGAAATAAAATCCTGTCGTGATTCGAACGAGGTTGAATCCTGCTTTTACTCTAATGGCAAAACCCCTTAGCCTTAAAGGTGTTATTTCGAACTTATCAAAATAACTACCGGTCGTGATTCTAACAAGGTCAAATCCTGCTTTTACTCTGATACCGAAGGCCCTTAGCCTTAAGGGTGTTATTTCGAACTTATCGAAAGAACAACCCGTAGTGATTCTAACAAGGTCAAATCCTGCTTTCACTCTGATGGCGAAGGCACTTAGACTTAAGGGTGTCATTTCGAACTTATCGAAATAACATCCTGTCATTATTCGAACGAGGTCGAATCCTACTTTTACTCTGATGGCGAAGGCACTTAGACTTAAGGGTGTCATTTCGAACTTATCGAAATAACATCCCATCGTGATTCGAACGAGGTCGAATCCTGCTTTTACTTTGATATCGAAGGCTCTTAGCCTTAACGGTGTTATTTCGAACTTATCGAAATAAAATCCTGTCGTGATTCGAACGAGGTTGAATCCTGCTTTTACTCTAATGGCAAAACCCCTTAGCCTTAAAGGTGTTATTTCGAACTTATCAAAATAACTACCGGTCGTGATTCTAACAAGGTCAAATCCTGCTTTTACTCTGATACCGAAGGCCCTTAGCCTTAAGGGTGTTATTTCGAACTTATCGAAAGAACAACCCGTAGTGATTCTAACAAGGTCAAATCCTGCTTTCACTCTGATGGCGAAGGCACTTAGACTTAAGGGTGTCATTTCGAACTTATCGAAATAACATCCTGTCATTATTCGAACGAGGTCGAATCCTACTTTTACTCTGATGGCGAAGGCACTTAGACTTAAGGGTGTCATTTCGAACTTATCGAAATAACATCCCATCGTGATTCGAACGAGGTCGAATCCTGCTTTTACTTTGATATCGAAGGCTCTTAGCCTTAACGGTGTTATTTCTAACTTATCGAAATAACATCCCGTCGTGATTCGAACGAGGTCAAATCCTGCTTTTACTTTAATGGCGAAGGCTCTTAGCCTTAAGGGTGTTATTTCGAACTTATAGAAATAACATCCCATCGTGGTTCGAACGAGGTTGAATCCTGCTTTTACTCTGATGGCGAAGCCCCTTCGCCTTAAGGGTGTTATTTCGAAATTATCGAAAGAACAACCCGTAGTGATTCTAACAAGGTCAAATCCTGCTTTTACTCTGATGGCGAAGGCCCTTAATCTTAAGGGTGTCATTTTGAACTTATCGAAATAACATCCCATCGTGATTCGAACGAGGTCGAATCGTGCTTTTATTTTTATGGCAAAGGCCCTTAGCCGTAAGGGTGTTATTTTGAACTAATCGAAATAAAATTCTATCGTGATTCGAACGAGGTCGAATCCTGCTTTTACTCTAATGGCGACACCCCTTAGCCTTAAAGGTGTAATTTCGAACATATCGAAATAACTACCGGTCGTGATTCTAATAAGGTCAAATCCTGCTTTTACTCTGATAGCGAAGGCCCTTAGCCTTAAGGGCCATCGTGATTCGAACGAGGTCTAATTCTACTTTTACATTGATAGCGAAGGCTATTAGCCTTAACGGTGTTATTTCTAACTTATCTAAATAACATCCCTTCGTAATTCAAACGAGGTCAAATCGTGCTTTTACTTTGAAGGCGAAGACCCTGAGCCTTAAGGGTGTTATTTCAAACTTATCGAAATAACATGCCATCGTGATTCGAACGAGGTCGAATCCTACTTTTATTTTGATGGTGTAGGCCCTTAGATGTAAGGGTGTTATTTCGAACTTATCGAAATAAAATCCCGTCGTGATTCGAACGATTTCGAATCCTGCTTTTACTCGGATGGCGAAGGCCCTTAGCCTTATAGGTGTTATTTCGAACATATTAAAATAACATCTCGTCGTGATTAGAACGAGTTCGAATCCTCCTTTTACTTTAATGGCGAAGGCTCTTAGCCTTAAGGGTGTTATTTCAAACTTATCGAAATAACATCCCATCGTGATTCGAACGAGGTCGAATCCTGCTTTTATTTTTATGGCAAAAGCCCTTAGCCGTAAGGGTGTTATTTCGAACTTATCGAAATAAAATCCTGTCGTGATTCGAACGAGGTCAAATCCTGCTTTTACTTTGATGGGGAAGGCCCTGATCCTTAAGGGTGTTATTTCAAACTTATCGAAATAACATCCCATCGTGATTCGAACGAGGTCGAATCCTACTTTTATTTTGATGGTGTAGGCCCTTAGCCGTAAGGGTGTTATTTCGAACTTATCGAAATAAAATCCCGTCGTGATTCGAACGATTTCGAATCCTGCTTTTACTCGGATGGCGAAGGCCCTTAGCCATATAGGTGTTATTTCGAACTTATTAAAATAACATCTCGTCGTGATTAGAACGAGTTCGAATCCTCCTTTTACTTTAATGGCGAAGGCTCTTAGCCTTAAGGGTGTTATTTCAAGCTTATCGAAATAACATCCCATCGTGATTCGAACGAGGTCGAATCCTGCTTTTATTTTTATGGCAAAAGCCCTTAGCCGTAAGGGTGTTATTTCGAACTTATCGAAATAAAATCCTGTCGTGATTCGAACGAGGTCGAATCCTGCTTTTACTCTAATGGCGAAACCCCTTAGCCTTAAAGGTGTTATTTCGAACTTATCGAAATAACTACCGGTCGTGATTCTAACAAGGTCAAATCCTGCTTTTACTCTGATAGCGAAGGCCCTTAGCCTTAAGGGTGTTATTTCGAACTTATCGAAAGAACAATCCGTAGTGATTCTAACAAGGTCAAATCCTGCTTTCACTCTGATGGCGAAGGCACTTAGACTTAAGGGTGTCATTTCGAACTTATCGAAATAACATCCTGTCATTATTCGAACGAGGTCGAATCCTACTTTTACTCTGATGGCGAAGGCACTTAGACTTAAGGGTGTCATTTCGAACTTATCGAAATAACATCCCATCGTGATTCGAACGAGGTCGAATCCTGCTTTTACTTTGATATCGAAGGCTCTTAGCCTTAACGGTGTTATTTCTAATTTATCGAAATAACATCCCATCGTAATTCGAACGAGGTCGAATCCTGCTTTTACTTTAATGGCGAAGGCTCTTAGCCTTAAGGGTGTTATTTCGAACTTATCGAAATAACATCCCGTCGTGGTTCGAACGAGGTTGAATCCTGCTTTTACTCTGATGGCAAAGCCCCTTAGCCTCAAGGGTGTTATTTCAAACTTATCGAAATAACAACCCGTCGTGATTCGAACGAGGTCGAATCCTGCTTTTATTTTGATGGCGAAGGCTCTTAGCCTTAAGGGTGTCATTTCGAACTTATCGAAATAACATCATGTCGTGATTCGAACGAGGTCGAATCCTTCTTTTACATTGATAGCGAAGGTTCTTAGCCTTAACGGTGTTATTTCAAACTTATCGAAATAACATCTCGTCGAGATTCGAACGACGTCGAATCCTGCATTTACTTTGATGGCGAAGGCCCTTAGCCTTAAGGGTGTTATTTCGAACTTATCAAAATAACATACCATCATGATTCGAACAAGGTCTAATCGTGCTTTTACTCTGATGGCAAAATCCCTTAGCCTTATGGGTGTTATTTCGAACTAATCGAAATAACCACCCGTCGTGATTCTAACAAGGTCAAATCCTGCTTTTACTCTGATAGCGAAGGACCTTAGCCTTAAGGGTGTCATTTCGAACTTATCGAAATAACATCCCGTCCTGATTGGAACGAGGTCGAATCCTGCTTTTACTTTGATAGCGAAGGCTCTTAGCCTAAACAGTGTTATTTCTAACTTATCGAAATAACAACCTGTCGTGATTTGAACGAGTTCGAATCCTGCTTTTACTTTGATAGCGAAGGTTCTTAGCCTTAACGGTGTTATTTCTAACTTATCGAAATAACATCCCGTCGTGATTCGAACAAGGTCGAATCCTGCTTTTACTTTAATGGCGAAGGCTCTTAGCCTTAAGGATGTCTTTTCGAATTTATCGAAATAACATCTCATCGTGATTCGAACAAGGTCGAATCCTGCTTTTACTTTGATGGCGAAGGCTCTTAGCCTTAACAGTGTTATTTCAAACTTATCGAAATAACATCCCGTCATAATTCGAATGAGGTCGAATCCTACTTTTATATTGATGGCGAAGGTCCTTAGCCTTAAGGGTGATATTTCAAACTTATCGAAATAACAACCCGTCGTGATTCGAACGAGGTCGAATCCTGCTTTTACTCTGATGGCGAAGCCCCTTAGCCTTAAGGGTGTTATTTCGAACTTATCGAAAGAACAACCCGTAGTGATCCTAACAAGGTCAAATCCTGCTTTTACTTTGATGGCGAAGGCCCTTAGCCTTAAGGGTGTCTTTTTGAATTTATCGAAATAACATCCCATCGTGATTCGAACGAGGTCGAATACTGCTTTTACTTTGATGGCGAAGGCTTTTAGCCTCAAGGGTGTTATTTAAAACTTATCAAAATAACAACCCGTCATGATTCGAACAAGGTCGAATCCTGCTTTTACTCTGATGGCGAAGGCCCTTAGCCTTAAGTGTGATATTTCAAACTTATCGAAATAACATCTCGTCGTGATTCGAACGAGGTCGAATCCTGCTTTTACTTTGATAGCGAAGGCTCTTAGCCTTAACGGTGTTATTTCTAACTTATCGAAATAACATCCCGTCATGATTCGAATGAGGTCGAATCCTGCTTTTACTCTGATGGCGAAGCCCCTTAGCCTTAAGGGTGTTATTTCGAACTTATCGAAAGAACAACCCGTAGTGATCCTAACAAGGTCAAATCCTGCTTTTACTTTGATGGCGAAGGCCCTTAGCCTTAAGGGTGTCTTTTCGAATTTATCGAAATAACATCCCATCGTGATTCGAACGAGGTCGAATACTGCTTTTACTTTGATGGCGAAGGCTTTTAGCCTCAAGGGTGTTATTTAAAACTTATCGAAATAACAACCCGTCATGATTCGAACAAGGTCGAATCCTGCTTTTACTCTGATGGCGAAGGCCCTTAGCCTTAAGTGTGATATTTCAAACTTATCGAAATAACATCTCGTCGTGATTCGAACGAGGTCGAATCCTGCTTTTACTTTGATAGCGAAGGCTCTTAGCCTTAACGGTGTTATTTCTAACTTATCGAAATAACATCCCGTCATGATTCGAATGAGGTCGAATCCTGCTTTTACTCTGATGGTGAAGGCCCTTAGCCTCAAGGGTGTTATTTCAAACTTATCGAAATAACAACCCGTCGTGATTCGAACGAGGTCGAATCCTGCTTTTATTTTGATGGCGAAGGCTCTTAGCCTTAAGGGTGTCATTTCGAACTTATCGAAATAACATCATGTCGTGATTCGAACGAGGTCGAATCCTTCTTTTACATTGATAGCGAAGGTTCTTAGCCTTAACGGTGTTATTTCAAACTTATCGAAATAACATCTCGTCGAGATTCGAACGACGTCGAATCCTGCATTTACTTTGATGGCGAAGGCCCTTAGCCTTAAGGGTGTTATTTCGAACTTATCGAAATAAAATCCCGTCGTGATTTGAACGAGGTCGAATCCTTCTTTTACATTGATAGCGAAGGTTCTTAGCCTTAACAGTGTTATTTCAAACTTATCGAAATAACATCTCGTCGAGATTCGAACGACGTCGAATCCTGCATTTACTTTGATGGCGAAGGCCCTTAGCCTTAAGGGTGTTATTTCGAACTTATCAAAATAACATACCGTCATGATTCGAACAAGGTCTAATCGTGCTTTTACTCTGATGGCAAAATCCCTTAGCCTTATGGGTGTTATTTCGAACTAATCGAAATAACCACCCGTCGTGATTCTAACAAGGTCAAATCCTGCTTTTACTCTGATAGCGAAGGCCCTTAGCCTTAAGGGTGTCATTTCGAACTTATCGAAATAACATCCCGTCCTGATTGGAACGAGGTCGAATCCTGCTTTTACTTTGATAGCGAAGGCTCTTAGCCTTAACGGTGTTATTTCTAACTTATCGAAATAACATCCCGTCATGATTTGAATGAGGTCGAATCCTGCTTTTACTTTGATAGCGAAGGTTCTTAGCCTTAACGGTGTTATTTCTATCTTATCGAGATAACATCCTGTCGTGATTCGAATGACGTCGAATCCTACTTTTACTTTGATGGCGAAGGCCCTTAGCCTTAAGTGTGATATTTCAAACTTATCGAAATAACAACCCGTCGTGATTCGAACGAGGTCGAATAATACTTTTATTTTGATGGCGAAGGCCCTTAGCCTTAAGGGTGTTCTTTTGAACTTATCGAAATAACAACCCGTCGTGATTCGAATAAGGTCGAATCCTGCTTTTACTTTGATGGCCAAGCTCTCTAGCCTTAAGGGTGTTATTTCAAACTTATCGAAATAACATCCCGTCATGATTCGAACGAGGTCGAATCCTACTTTTACTCTGATGGCAAAACCCCTTAGCCTTATGGGTGTTATTTCGAACTAATCAAAATAACTACCAGTCGTGATTCTAACAAGGTCAAATCCTGCTTTTACTCTGATAGCGAAGGCCCTTATCCTTAAGGGTGTCATTTCGAACTTATCGAAATAACATCTCGTCGTGATTCGAACGAGGTTGAATCCTGCTTTTACTTTGATAGCGAAGGCTCTTAGCCTTAACGGTGTTATTTCTAACTTATCGAAATAACATCCCGTCGTGATTCGAACGAGGTCGCATCCTTCTTTTGTTTTGATGGGAAGTCCCTTAGCGTTAAGGGTGTTATTTCGAACTTATCAAAATAACATCCCGTCATGATTCGAACAAGGTCGAATCCTGCTTTTACTCTGATGGCGAAGGCCCTTAGCCTTAAGTGTGATATTTCAAACTTATAGAAATAACAACCCGTCGTGATTCGAACGAGGTCGAATCCTACTTTTATTTTGATGGCGAAGGCCCTTAGCCTTGAGGGTGTTCTTTTGAACTTATCGAAATAACAACCCGTCGTGATTCGAATGAGGTCGAATCCTGCTTTTACTCTGATGGCAAAACCCCTTAGCCTTATGGGTGTTATTTCGAACTAATCGAAATAACTACCAGTCGTGATTCTAATAAGGTCAAATCCTGCTTTTACTCTGATAGCGAAGGCCCTTAGCCTTAAGGGTGTCATTTCGAACTTATCGAAATAACATCTTGTCGTGATTCGAACGAGGTCGAATCCTGCTTTTACTTTGATAGCGAAGGCTCTTAGCCTTAACGGTGTTATTTCTAACTTATCGAAATAACACCCCGTTGTGATTCGAACGAGGTCGCATCCTTCTTTTGTTTTGATGGGAAGTCCCTCAGCGTTAAGGGTGTTATTTCGAACTTATCGAAATAACATCCCGTCATGATTCGAACGATGTCGAATCTTGCTTTTCCTCTGATGGCGAAGGCCCTTAGCCTTAAGGGTGATATTTCAAACTTATCGAAAAAACAACCCGTCGTGATTCGAACGAGGTCGAATCCTGCTTTTACTCTGATGGCAAAGACCCTTAGCCTTAAGGGTATTATTTCAAACTTATCGAAAGAACTACCCGTATTGATTCTAACAAGGTCAAATCCTTCTTTTACTTTGATGGCGAAGGCCCTTAGCCTTAAGGGTGTCATTTCGAACTTATCGAAATAACATCCCATCGTGATTCGAACGAGGTCGAATCCTGCTTTTACTTTAATGGCGAAGGCTCTTAGCCTTAACGGTGTTATTTCAAACTTATCGAAATAACATCCCGTCGTGATTCAAACGAGGTCGAATCCTGCTTTTACTTTGATGGCGAAGGCCTCTAGCCTTAAGGGTGTTATTTCGAACTTATCGAAATAACATCCCGTCATGATTCGAACGAGGTTGAATCCTACTTTTACTCTGATGGCAAAACCCCTTAGCCTTATGGGTGTTATTTCGATCTAATCAAAATAACTACCAGTTGTGATTCTAACAAGGTCAAATCCTGCTTTTACTCCGATAGCGAAGGCCCTTAGCCTTAAGGGTGTCATTTCGAACTTATCGAAATAACATCTCGTCGTGATTCGAACGAGGTTGAATCCTGCTTTTACTTTGATAGCGAAGGCTCTTAGCCTTAACAGTGTTATTTCTAACTTATCGAAATAACATCCCGTCGTGATTCGAACGAGGTCGCATCCTTCTTTTGTTTTGATGGGAAGTCCCTTAGCGTTAAGGGTGTTATTTCGAACTTATCAAAATAACATCCCGTCATGATTCGAACAAGGTCGAATCCTGCTTTTACTCTGATGGCGAAGGCCCTTAGCCGTAATTGTGATATTTCAAACTTATAGAAATAACAACCCGTCGTGATTCGAACGAGGTCGAATCCTACTTTTATTTTGATGGCGAAGGCCCTTAGCCTTAAGGGTGTTCTTTTGAACTTATCGAAATATCAACCCGTCGTGATTCGAATGAGGTCGAATCCTGCTTTTACTCTGATGGCAAAACCCCTTAGCCTTAACGGTGTTATTTCTAACTTATCGAAATAACATCCCGTCGTGATTCGAACGAGGTCGCATCCTTCTTTTGTTTTGATGGGAAGTCCCTTAGCGTTAAGGGTGTTATTTCGAACTTATCAAAATAACATCCCGTCATGATTCGAACAAGGTCGAATCCTGCTTTTACTCTGATGGCGAAGGCCCTTAGCCTTAAGTGTGATATTTCAAACTTATAGAAATAACAACCCGTTGTGATTCGAACGAGGTCGAATCCTACTTTTATTTTGATGGCGAAGGCCCTTAGCCTTAAGGGTGTTCTTTTGAACTTATCGAAATAACAACCCGTCGTGATTCGAATGAGGTCGAATCCTGCTTTTACTTTGATGGCGAATCTCTCTAGCCTTAAGGGTGTTATTTCAAACTTATCGAAATAACATCCCGTCATGATTCGAACGAGGTCGAATCCTACTTTTACTCTGATGGCAAAACCCCTTAGCCTTATGGGTGTTATTTCGAACTAATCGAAATAACTACCAGTCGTGATTCTAATAAGGTCAAATCCTGCTTTTACTCTGACAGCGAAGGCCCTTAGCCTTAAGGGTGTCATTTCGAACTTATCGAAATAACATCTCGTCGTGATTCGAACGAGGTCGAATCCTGCTTTTACTTTGATAGCGAAGGCTCTTAGCCTTAACGGTGTTATTTCTAACTTATCGAAATAACATCTCGTTGTGATTCGAATGAGGTCGCATCCTTCTTTTGTTTTGATGGGAAGTCCCTTAGCGTTAAGGGTGTTATTTCGAACTTATCGAAATAACATCCCGTCATGATTCGAACGATGTCGAATCTTGCTTTTCCTCTGATGGCGAAGGCCCTTAGCCTTAAGGGTGATATTTCAAACTTATCGAAATAACAACCCGTCGTGATTCGAACGAGGTCGAATCCTGCTTTTACTCTGATGGCAAAGCCCCTTAGCCTTAAGGGTATTATTTCGAACTTATCGAAAGAACTACCCGTATTGATTCTAACAAGGTCAAATCCTGCTTTTACTTTGATGGCGAAGGCCCTTAGCCTTAAGGGTGTCATTTCGAACTTATCGAAATAACATCCCATCGTGATTCGAACGAGGTCGAATCCTGCTTTTACTTTAATGGCGAAGGCTCTTAGCCTTAACGGTGTCATTTTGAACTTATCGAAATAACATCCCATCGTGATTCGAACGAGGTCGAATCCTGCTTTTACTTTAATGGCGAAGGCTCTTAGCCTTAACGGTGTTATTTCAAACTTATCGAAATAACATCCCGTCGTGATTCGAACGAGGTCGAATCCTGCTTTTACTTTGATGGCGAAGGCCTCTAGCCTTAAGGGTGTTATTTCGAACTTATCGAAATAACATCCCGTCATGATTCGAACGAGGTCGAATCCTACTTTTACTCTAATGGCAAAACCCCTTAGCCTTATGGGTGTTATTTCGAACTAATCAAAATAACTACCAGTCGTGATTCTAACAAGGTCAAATCCTGCTTTTACTCTGATAGCGAAGGCCCTTAGCCTTAAGGGTGTCATTTCGAACTTATCGAAATAACATCTCGTCGTGATTCGAACGAGGTCGAATCCTGCTTTTACTTTGATAGCGAAGGCTCTTAGCCTTAACGGTGTTATTTCTAACTTATCGAAATAACATCCCGTCGTGATTCAAACGAGGTCGCATCCTTCTTTTGTTTTGATGGGAAGTCCCTTAGCGTTAAGGGTGTTATTTCGAACTTATCCAAATAACATCCTGTCATGATTCGAACAAGGTCGAATCCTGCTTTTACTCTGATGGCGAAGGCCCTTAGCCTTAAGTGTGATATTTCAAACTTATAGAAATAACAACCCGTCGTGATTCGAACGAGGTCGAATCCTACTTTTATTTTGATGGAGAAGGCCCTTAGCCTTAAGGGTGTTCTTTTGAACTTATCGAAATAACAACCCGTCGTGATTCGAATGAGGTCGAATCCTGCTTTTACTTTGATGGCCAAGCTCTCTAGCCTTAAGGGTGTTATTTCAAACTTATCGAAATAACATCCCGTCATGATTCGAACGAGGTCGAATCCTACTTTTACTCTGATGGAAAAACCCCTTAGCCTTATGGGTGTTATTTCGAACTAATCGAAATAACTACCAGTCGTGATTCTAATAAGGTCAAATCCTGCTTTTACTCTGATAGCGAAGGCCCTTAGCCTTAAGGGTGTCATTTCGAACTTATCGAAATAACATCTCGTCGTGATTCGAACGAGGTTGAATCCTGCTTTTACTTTGATAGCGAAGGCTCTTAGCCTTAACGGTGTTATTTCTAACTTATCGAAAAAACACCCCGTTGTGATTCGAACGAGGTCGCATCCTTCTTTTGGTTTGATGGGAAGTCCCTTAGCGTTAAGGGTGTTATTTCGAACTTATCGAAATAACATCCCGTGATGATTCGAACGATGTCGAATCTTGCTTTTCCTCTGATGGCGAAGGCCCTTAGCCTTAAGGGTGATATTTCAAACTTATCGAAATAACAACCCGTCGTGATTCGAACGAGGTCGAATCCTACTTTTACTCTGATGGCAAAGCCCCTTAGCCTTAAGGGTATTATTTAGAACTTATCGAAAGAACTACCCGTATTGATTCTAACAAGGTCAAATCCTGCTTTTACTTTGATGGCGAAGGCCCTTAGCCTTAAGGGTGTCATTTCGAACTTATCGAAATAACATCCCATCGTGATTCGAACGAGGTCGAATCCTGCTTTTACTTTAATGGCGAAGGCTCTTAGCCTTAACGGTGTTATTTCAAACTTATCGAAATAACATCCCGTCGTGATTCGAACGAGGTCGAATCCTGCTTTTACTTTGATGGCGAAGGCCTCTAGCCTTAAGGGTGTTATTTCGAACTTATCGAAATAACATCCCGTCATGATTCGAATGAGGTCGAATCATATTTTTACTCTGATGGCGAAGGCCCTTAGCCTCAAGGTGTTATTTCAAACTTATCCAAATAACAACCTGTCGTGATTCGAACGAGGTCAAATCCTACTTTTATTTTGATGGTGAAGGCCCTTAGCCTTAAGGGTGTTATTTCGAACTTATCGAAATAACATCCCGTCGTGATTCGAACGAGGTCGAATCCTACTTTTATTTTGATGGCGAAGGCCCCTTAGCCTTAAGGGTGTCATTTCGAACTAATCAAAATAACTACCAGTCGTGATTCTAACAAGGTCAAATCCTGCTTTTACTCTGATAGCGAAGGCCCTTAGCCTTAAGGGTGTCATTTCGAACTTATCGAAATAACATCTCGTCGTGATTCGAACGAGGTCGAATCCTGCTTTTACTTTGATAGCGAAGGCTCTTAGCCTTAACGGTGTTATTTCTAACTTATCGAAATAACATCTCGTCGTGATTCGAACGAGCTCGAATCCTGCTTTTATTTTGAAGGCGAAGGCCCTTAGCCTAAAGGGTGTTATTTCGAACTTATCGAAATAACATCCCGTCATGATTCGAACGAGGTCGAATCCTAATTTTACTCTGATGGTGAAGCCCCTTATCCTTAAGGGTGTCATTTCGAACTAATCAAAATAACTACCAGTCGTGATTCTAACAAGGTCAAATCCTGCTTTTACTCTGATAGCGAAGGCCCTTAGCCTTAAGGGTGTCATTTCGAATTTATCGAAATAACATCCCATCGTGATTCGAACGAGGTCGAATCCTACTTTTACTCTGATAGCGAAGGCCCTTAGCCTTAAGGGTGTTATTTCGAACTTATCGAAATAACATCCCATCGTGATTCGAACGAGGTCGAATCCTGCTTTTACTTTGATAGCGAAGGCTCTTAGCCTTAACGGTGTTATTTCTAACTTATCGAAATAACATCTCGTCGTGATTCGAACGAGGTCGAATCCTGCTTTTACTTTGATAGCGAAGGCTCTTAGCCTTAACGGTGTTATTTCTAACTTATCGAAATAACATCCCGTCGTGATTCGAACGAGGTCGCATCCTTCTTTTGTTTTGATGGGAAGTCCCTTAGCGTTAAGGGTGTTATTTCGAACTTATCAAAATAACATCCCGTCATGATTCGAACAAGGTCGAATCCTGCTTTTACTCTGATGGCGAAGGCCCTTAGCCTTAAGTGTGATATTTCAAACTTATAGAAATAATAACCCGTCGTGATTCGAACGAGGTCGAATCCTACTTTTATTTTGATAGCGAAGGCCCTTAGCCTTAAGGGTGTTCTTTTGAACTTATCGAAATAACAACCCGTCGTGATTCGAATGAGGTCGAATCCTGCTTTTACTTTGATGGCGAAGCTCTCTAGCCGTAAGGGTGTTATTTCAAACTTATCGAAATAACATCCCGTCATGATTCGAACGAGGTCGAATCCTACTTTTACTCTGATGGCAAAACCCCTTAGCCTTATGGGTGTTATTTCGAACTAATCGAAATAACTACCAGTCGTGATTCTAATAAGGTCAAATCCTGCTTTTACTCTGATAGCGAAGGCCCTTAGCCTTAAGGGTGTCATTTCGAACTTATCGAAATAACATCTCGTCGTGATTCGAACGAGGTCGAATCCTGCTTTTACTTTGATAGCGAAGGCTCTTAGCCTTAACGGTGTTATTTCTAACGTATCGAAATAACACCCCGTCGTGATTCGAACGAGGTCGCATCCTTCTTTTGTTTTGATGGGAAGTCCCTTGGCGTTAAGGGTGTTATTTCGAACTTATCGAAATAACATCCCGTCATGATTCAAACGATGTCGAATCTTGCTTTTCCTCTGATGGTGAAGGCCCTTAGCCTTAAGGGTGATATTTCAAACTTATCAAAATAATAACCCGTCGTGATTCGAACGAGGTCGAATCCTGTTTTTACTCTAATGGCAAAGCCTCTTAGCCTTAAGGGTATTATTTCGAACTTATCGAAAGAACTACCCGTATTGATTCTAACAAGGTCAAATCCTGCTTTTACTTTGATGGCGAAGGCCCTTAGCCATAAGTGTGATATTTCAAACTTATAGAAATAACAACCCGTCGTGATTCGAACGAGGTCAAATCCTACTTTTATTTTGATGGCGAAGGCCCTTAGCCTTAAGGGTGATATTTCCAACTTATCAAAACAACAACCCATCGTTATTCGAACGAGGTCGAATCCTGCTTTTATTTTGATGGTGAAGGCCCTTAGCCTTAAGGGTGTTATTTCGAACTTATCGAAATAACATCCCGTCGTGATTCGAACGAGGTCGAATCCTGCTTTTACTTTGATAGAGAAGGCTCTTAGTCTTAACGGTGTTATTTATAACTTATCGAAATAACATACCGTCGTGATTCGAACGAGGTCGAATCCTGCTTTTATTTTGAAGGCGAAGGCCCTTAGCCTAAAGGGTGTTATTTCGAACTTATCGAAATAACATCCTGTCATGATTCGAACGAGGTCGAATCCTAATTTTACTCTGATGGTGAAGCCCCTTAGCCTTAAGGGTGTCATTTCGAACTTATCGAAATAACATCCCGTCGTGATTCGAACGAGGTCGAATCCTGCTTTTACTTTGATAGCGAAGGCTCTTAGCCTTAACGATGTTATTTCTAACTTATCAAAATAACATCTCGTTGTGATTTGAACGAGGTCGAATGCTGCTTTTACACTGATGGAGAAGGCCCTTAGCCTTAAGGGTGTCATTTCTAACTTATCGAAATAACATCCCGTCGTGATTCGAACGAGGTCGAATCCTTCTTTAATTTTGAAGGCGAAGGCCCTTGGCCTAAAGGGTGTTACTCCGACCTTATCGAAATAACATCCCGTCATGATTCGAACGAGGTCGAATCCTTATTTTACTCTGATGGTGAAGCCCCTTAGCCTTAAGGGTGTCATTTTGAACTTATCGAAATAACATCCTATTGTGATTCGAACGAGGTCGAATCCTGCTTTAACTTTGATAGCGAAGGCTCTTAGCCTTAACAGTGTTAATTCTAACTTATTGAAATAACATCCCGTCGTGATTCGAACGAGGTCGAATCCTTCTTTTACTTTGATAGCGAAGGTTCTTAACCTTAACGGTGTTATTTCTAACTTATCGAAATAACATCCGGTCATGATTCGAATGACGTCGAATCCTGCTTTTACTTTGATGGCGAAGGCCCTTAGCCTTAAGGGTGTTATTTCGAACTTATCAAAATAACATCCCGTCATGATTCGAACAAGGTCGAATCCTGCTTTTACTCTGATGGCGAAGGCCCTTAGCCTTAAGGGTGATATTTCAAACTTATAGAAATAATAACCCGTCGTGATTCGAACGAGGTCGAATCCTACTTTTATTTTGATGGAGAAGGCCCTTAGCCTTAAGGGTGTTCTTTTGAACTAATCGAAATAACATCTCGTCGTGATTCGAACGAGGTCGAATCCTGCTTTTACTTTGATAGCGAAGGCTCTTAGACTTAACGGTGATATTTCTAACTTATCGAAATAACATCCCGTCGTGATTCGAACGAGGTCGCATCCTTCTTTTGTTTTGATGGGAAGTCCCTTAGCGTTAAGGGTGTTATTTCGAACTTATCGAAATAACATCCCGTCATGATTCGAACGATGTCGAATCCTGCTTTTCCTCTGATGGCGAAGGCCCTTAGCCTTAAGGGTGATATTTCAAACTTATCGAAATAACATCCCTTCGTGATTCGAATGAGTTGGAATCTTGCTTTTATTTTTATGGCAAAGGCCCTTAGCCTTAAGGGTGTTATTTCGAACTTATCGAAATAACAACCCGTCGTGATTCTAACAAGGTCAAATCCTGCTTTTACTTTGATGGCGAAGGCCCTTAGCCTTAAGGGTGTCATTTCGAACTTATCTAACATCCCATCGTGATTCGAACGAGGTCGAATCCTGCTTTTACTTTAATGGCGAAGGCTCTTAGCCTTAACGGTGTTATTTCAAACTTATCGAAATAACATCCCGTCGTGATTCAAACGAGGTCGAATCGTGCTTTTACTTTGATGGCGAAGGCCTCTACCCTTAAGGGTGTTATTTCGAACTTATCGAAATAACATCCCGTCATGATTCGAATGAGGTCGAATCCTATTTTTACTCTGATGGCGAAGGCCCTTAGCCTCAAGGTGTTATTTCAAACTTATCGAAATAACAACCCGTCGTGATTCGAACGAGGTCAAATCCTGCTTTTATTTTGATGGTGAAGGCCCTTAGCCTTAAGGGTGTTATTTCGAACTTATCGAAATAACATCCCGTCGTGATTCGAACAAGGTCGAATCCTGCTTTTACTCTGATGGCGAAGGCCCTTAGCCTTAAGGGTGTCATTCCGAACTTATCGAAATAACATCCCGTCGTGATTCGAACGAGGTCGAATCCTGCTTTTACTTTGATAGAGAAGGCTCTTAGTCTTAACGGTGTTATTTCTAACTTATCGGAATAACATCCCGTCGTGATTCGAACGAGGTCGAATCCTGCTTTTATTTTGAAAGCGAAGGCCCTTAGCCTAAAGGGTGTTATTTCGAACTTATCGAAATAACATCCCGTCATGATTCGAACGAGGTCGAATCCTAATTTTACTCTGATGGTGAAGCCCCTTAGCCTTAAGGGTGTTATTTCGAACTGATCGAAAAAACAACCCGTCGTGATTCTAACAAGGTCAAATCCTGCTTTTACTCTGATGGCAAAAGCTCTGGTCAAATCCTGCATTTACTCTGATGGCGAAGGCTGTTAGCCTTAAGGGTGTCATTTCGAACTTATCGAAAGAACAACCCGTAGTGATTCTAACTAGGTCAAATCCTGCTTTTACTTTGATGTCGAAGGACGTTAGCCTTAAGGGTGTCATTTCGAACTTATCGAAATAACATCCCATCGTGATTCGAACGAGGTCGAATCCTGCTTTTACTTTAATGGCGAAGGCTCTTAGCCTTAACGATGTTATTTCTAACTTATCGAAATAACATCCCGTCGTGATTCGAATGAGATCGAATCCTGCTTTTACTTTGATGGCGAAGGCCTCTACCCTTAAGGGTGTTATTTCGAACTTATCGAAATAACATCCCGTCATGATTCGAATGAGGTCGAATCCTATTTTTACTCTGATGGCGAAGTCCCTTAACCTCAAGGTGTTATTTCAAACGTATCGAAATAACAACCCGTCGTGATTCGAACGAGGTCAAATCCTGCTTTTATTTTGATGGTGAAGGCCCGTAGCCTTAAGGGTGTTATTTCGAACTTATCAAAATGACATCTCATCGTGATTCGAACAAGGTCGAATACTACTTTTACTCTGATGGCGAAGGCCCTTAGCCTTAAGGGTGTCATTCCGAACTTATCGAAATAACATCCCGTCGTGATTCGAACGAGGTCGAATCCTGCTTTTACTTTGATAGAGAAGGCTCTTAGTCTTAACGGTGTTATTTCTAACTTATCGGAATAACATCCCGTCGTGATTCGAACGAGGTCGAATCCTGCTTTTATTTTGAAAGCGAAGGCCCTTAGCCTAAAGGGTGTTATTTCGAACTTATCGAAATAACATCCCGTCATGATTCGAACGAGGTCGAATCCTAATTTTACTCTGATGGTGAAGCCCCTTAGCCTTAAGGGTGTTATTTCGAACTTATCGAAATAACAACCCGTCGTGATTCTAACAAGGTCAAATCCTGCTTTTACCCTGATGGCAAAAGCTCTGGTCAAATCCTGCTTTTACTCTGATGGCGAAGGCTGTTAGCCTTAAGGGTGTCATTTCGAACTTATCGAAATAACATCCCGTCGTGATTCGAATGAGGTCGAATCCTGCTTTTATTTTTATGGCGAAGGCCCTTAGCCTTAAGGGTGTTATTTCGAACTTATCGAAACAACATCCCGTCGTGATTCGAACGAGGTCGAATCCGGCTTTTACTCTGATGGCGTAGCCCTTAGCCTTAAGGGTGTTATTTCGTACTTATTGAAATAACATCCCGTCATGATTCGAACGAGGTCGAATCTTGCTTTTACTTTGATGGCGAAGGCTCTTATCCTTTATGGTGTTATTTCGAACTTATCGAAATTACATCCCGTCATGATTTGAATGAGGTCGAATCCTACTATTACTCTTATGGCGAAGCCCCTTAGACTTAAGCGGGTTATTTCAAACTTATCGAAATAACAACCCATCGTTATTCGAACGAGGTCGAATCCTGCTTTTATTTTGATGACGAAGGACCTTAGCCTTAAGGGTGTTATTTCGAATTTATCGAAATAACAACCCGTCGTGATTCGAACGAGGTCGAATCCTGCTTTTACTTTGATTGCGAAGGCCTCTAGCCTTAAGGGTGTTATTTCGAACTTGTCAAAATAACATCCCATCATGAATCGAACGAGGTCGAATCCTACTTTTACTCTGATGGCGAAGCCCCTTAGCCTTAAGGGTGTTATTTCGAACTTATCGAAATAACAACCCATCGTGATTCTAACAAGGTCAAATCCTGCTTTTACTATGATGGCGAAGGCCCTTAGCCTTAAGGGTGTTATTTCGAACTTATCAAAATAACATCCCGTCGTGATTCGAACGAGGTCGAATCCGGCTTTTACTCTGATGGCGTAGCCCTTAGCCTTAAGGGTGTTTTTTTGTACTTATTGAAATAACATCCCATCATGATTCGAACGAGGTCGAATCTTGCTTTTACTTTGATGGCGAAGGCTCTTATCCTTAAGGGTGTTATTTCGAACTTATCGAAATAACAACCCGTCGTGATTCGAACGAGATTGAACCCTGCTTTTATTTTGATGCTGAAGGCCCTTAGCCTTTAGGGTGTTATTTCGAACTTATCGAAATTACATCCCGTCATGATTTGAATGAGGTCGAATCCTACTTTTACTCTTATGGCGAAGCCCCTTAGACTTGAGAGGGTTATTTCAAACTTATCGAAATAACAACCCGTCGTTATTCGAACGAGGTCGAATCCTGCTTTTATTTTGATGACGAAGGACCTTAGCCTTAAGGGTGTTATTTCGAATTTATCGAAATAACAACCCGTTGTGATTCGAACGAGGTCGAATCCTGCTTTTACTTTGATTGCGAAGGCCTCTAGCCTTAAGGGTGTTATTTCGAACATGTCAAAATAACATCCCATCATGAATCGAACGAGGTCGAATCCTACTTTTACTCTGATGGCGAAGCCCCTTAGCCTTAAGGGTGTTATTTCGAACTTATCGAAATAACAACCCATCGTGATTCTAACAAGGTCAAATCCTGCTTTTACTCTGATGGCGAAGGCCCTTAGCCTTAAGGGTGTTATTTCGAACTTATCGAAATAACATCCCGTCGTGATTCGAACGAGGTCGAATCCAGCTTTTACTCTGATGGCGAAGCCCTTAGCCTTAAGGGTGTTATTTCGTACTTATTGAAATAACATCCCGTCATGATTCGAACGAGGTCGAATCTTGCTTTTACTTTGATGGCGAAGGCTCTTATCCTTAAGGGTGTTATTTCGAACTTATCGAAATAACAACCCGTCGTGATTCGAACGAGATTGAATCCTGTTTTTATTTTGATGCTGAAGGCCCTTAGCCTTTAGGGTGTTATTTTGAACTTATCGAAATTACATCCCGTGATGATTTGAATGAGGTCGAATCCTTCTTTTACTCTTATGGCGAAGGCCCTTAGCCTCAAGGGTGCTATTTCAAACTTATTGAAATAAAAACCCGTCGTGATTCGAACGAGGTCGAATACTACTTTTATTTTGATGGAGAAGGTCCTTAGCCTTAAGGGTGTTATTTCGAACTTATCGAAATAACATCCCGTCATGATTTGAATGAGGTCGAATCCTGCATTTACTTTTATGGCGAAGGCCCTTAGCCCCAAGCGTGTTATTTCAAACTTATCGAAATAACAACCCGTCGTGACTCGAACGAGGTCGAATCCTGCTTTTATTTTGATGGCGAAGGCCCTTAGCCTTAAGGGTGTTATTTCGAACTTATCGAAATAACAACCCATGGTGATTCGAACGAGGTCGAATTCTGCTTTTACTTTGATGGCGAAGGCCTCTAGCCTTAAGGGTGTTATTTCGAACTTATCAAAATAACATCCCGTCATGATTCGAACGAGGTGAAATCCTACTTTTACTCTGATGGCGAAGGCCCTTAGCCTTAAGGGTGTCATTCCGAACTTATCGAAATAACATCCCGTCGTGATTCGAACGAGGTCGAATCCTGCTTTTACTTTGATAGAAAAGGCTCTTAGTCTTAACGGTGTTATTTCTAACTTATCGGAATAACATCCCGTCGTGATTCGAACGAGGTCGAATCCTGCTTTTATTTTGAAGGCGAAGGCCCTTAGCCTAAAGGGTGTTATTTCGAACTTATCGAAATAACATCCCGTCATGATTCGAACGAGGTCGAATCCTAATTTTACTCTGATGGTGAAGCCCCTTAGCCTTAAGGGTGTTATTTCGAACTTATCGAAATAACAACCCGTCGTGATTCTTACAAGGTCAAATCCTGCTTTTACCCTGATGGCAAAAGCTCTGGTCAAATCCTGCTTTTACTCTGATGGCGAAGGCTGTTAGCCTTAAGGGTGTCATTTCGAACTTATCGAAATAACATCCCGTTGTGATTCGAATGAGGTCGCTTCCTGCTTTTATTTTTATGGCGAAGGCCCTTAGCCTTGAGGGTGTTATTTCGAACTTATCGAAATAACATCCCGTCGTGATTCGAACGAGGTCAAATCCGGCTTTTACTCTGATGGCGAAGTCCTTAGCCTTAAGGGTGTTATTTCGTACTTATTGAAATAACATCCCGTCATGATTCGAACGAGGTCGAATCTTTCTTTTACTTTGATGGCGAAGGCTCTTATCCTTAAGGGTGTTATTTCGAACTTATCGAAATAACAACCCGTCGTGATTCGAACGAGATTGAATCCTGCTTTTATTTTGATACTGAAGGCCCTTAGCCTTTAGGGTGTTATTTCGAACTTATCGAAATTACATCCCGTCATGATTTGAATGAGGTCGAATCCTACTTTTACTCTTATGGCGAAGCCCCTTAGACTTGAGAGGGTTATTTCAAACTTATCGAAATAACAACCCGTCGTGATTCGAACGAGGTCGAATCCTGCTTTTATTTTGATGACGAAGGACCTTAGCCTTAAGGGTGTTATTTCTAATTTATCGAAATAACAACCCGTCGTGATTCGAACGAGGTCGAATCCTGCTTTTACTTTGATTGCGAAGGCCTCTAGCCTTAAGGGTGTTATTTCGAACTTGTCAAAATAAAATCCCGTCATGAATCGAACGAGGTCGAATCCTACTTTTACTCTGATGGCGAAGCCCCTTAGCCTTAAGGGTGTTATTTCGAACTTATCGAAATAACAACCCATCGTGATTCTAACAAGGTCAAATCCTGCTTTTACTCTGATGGCGAAGGCCCTTAGCCTTAAGGGTGTTATTTCGAACTTAACGAAATAACATCCCGTCGTGATTCGAACGAGGTCGAATCCGGCTTTTACTCTGATGGCGAAGCCCTTAGCCTTAAGGGTGTTATTTCGTACTTATTGAAATAACATCCCGTCATGATTCGAACGAGGTCAAATCTTGCTTTTACTTTGATGGCGAAGGCTCTTATCCTTAAGGGTGTTATTTCGAACTTATCGAAATAACAACCCGTCGTGATTCGAACGAGATTGAATCCTGCTTTTATTTTGATGCTGAAGGCCCTTAGCCTTTAGGGTGTTATTTCGAACTTATCGAAATTACATCCCGTCATGATTTGAATGAGGTCGAATCCTTCTTTTACTCTTATGGCGAAGGCCCTTAGCCTCAAGGGTGCTATTTCTAACTTATTGAAATAACAACCCGTCGTGATTCGAACGAGGTCGAATCCTACTTTTATTTTGATGGCGAAGGTCCTTAGCCTTAAGGGTGTTATTTCTAATTTATCGAAATAACAACCCGTCGTGATTCGAACGAGGTCGAATCCTTCTTTTATTTTGATGGCGAAGGTCCTTAGCCTTAAGGGTGTTATTTCGAACTTATCGAAATAACATCCCGTCATGATTTGAATGAAGTCGAATCCTGCATTTACTCTTATGGCGAAGGCCCTTAGCCCCAAGCGTGTTATTTCAAACTTATCGAAATAACAACCCGTCGTGACTCGAACGAGGTCGAATCCTGCTTTTATTTTGATGGCGAAGGCCCTTAGCCTTAAGGGTGTTATTTCGAACTTATCGAAATAACAACCCATGGTGATTCGAACGAGGTCGAATTCTGCTTTTACTTTGATGGCGAAGGCCTCTAGCCTTAAGGGTGTTATTTCGAACTTATCAAAATAACATCCCGTCATGATTCGAACGAGGTGAAATCCTACTTTTACTCTGATGGCAAAGCCCCTTAGCCTTAAGCGGGTTATTTCGAACTTATCGAAAAAACAACCCGTCGTGATTCTAACAAGGTCAAATCCTTCTTTTACTCTGATGGTGAAGGCCCTTAGCCTTTAGGGTGTTATTTCGAACTTATCCAAATAACAACCCGTGGTGATTCTACCAAGGTCAAATCATGCCTTTACTCTGATGGCGAAGGCCCTTAGCCTTAAGGGTGTTTTTTCGAACATATCGAAACAACAACTCGTCGTGATTCGTACGATGTTGAATCCTTCTTTTATTTTGATGGCGAAGGCCCTTTGCCTTAAGGGTGTTATTTCAAACTTATCAAAATAACACCTCGTCATGATTAGAACGAGGTCGAATCCCACTTTTACTCTGATGGCGAAGGCCCTTAGCCTTACAGGTGTTATTTTTGACTTATCGAAATAACAACACGTCGTGATTCAAACGATGTCAAATCCTGACATTTATTTTGATGGCGAAGGCCCTTAGCCTTAAGGGTGTTATTTCGTACTTATCGAAATTACAACCCGTCGTCATTCGAACGAGGTCGAATCCTGCTTTTATTTGGATGGCGAAGGCCCTTAGCCTTAAGGGTGTTATTTCAAACTTATCAAAATAACATCCTATCGTGATTAGAACGAGGTCGAATCCTGCTTTTACTCGGATGGCGAAGGCCTATAGCCTTAAGGGTGTTATTTCGAAATTATCGAAATAACAACCCGTCGTGATTCGAACGAGGTCGAATCCTGCTTTTACTTTGATGGCATAGGCTCTTAGCCTTAAGGGTGTTATTTCGAACTTATCGAAATAACATCCCGTCGTGATTCGAATGAGCTTGAATCCTGCTTTTATTCTGATGGCGAAGGCGCTTAGCCTTAAGGGTGTTATTTCGAACATATTGAAATAACATCCCGTCATGATTCGATCGAGGTCGAATCTTGATTTTACTCTGATAGCGAAGGCCCTTAACCTTAAGGTTGTTATTTCGATCATATCGAAATAACAACCAGTCGTGATTCGAACGAGGTCGAAATCCTACTTTTATTTTGCTGGTGAAAATCCTTAGTCTTAAGGGTGTTATTTCGAACTTATCGAAATAACATCCCGTCGTGATTAGAACGAGGTCGAATCCTGCTTTTACTCGGATGGAGAAGGCCCTTAGCGTTAAGGGTGTTATTTCGAACTTATCAAAATAACAACCCATCGTGATTCGAACGAGGTCAAATCCTTCTTTTATTTTGATGGCGAAGGCCTTCAGCCTTAAGGGTGTTATTTCGAACTTATCGAAATAACATCCCGTCGTGATTCGAACGAGGTCAAATCCCTCTTTTACTCTTATGGCGAAGGCCCTTAGCCTTAAGGGTGTTATTTCAAACTTATCGAAATAAAACCTGTCATGATTTGAGTGAGGATGAATCGTGCTTTAATTTTGATGGTGAAGGCCCTTAGCCTTAAGAGTGTTATTTCCAGCTTATCAAAATAACAACCCATCATGATTCGAACAAGGTCGAATCCTGCTTTTACACTGATGGCGAAGGCCCTTAGCCTTAAGGGTGTTATTTCGAACTTATCGAAATAACATCCCATCGTGACCGAATGAGGTCGAATCCTTCTTTTACTCTGATGGAGAAGGCCCTTAGCCTCAAGGGTGTTATTTTGAACTAATCGAAATAACAACCCGTCATGATTAGAACGAGGTCGAATCCCACTTTTACTCTGATGGCGAAGGCCCTTAGCCTTACAGGTGTTATTTTTGACTTATCGAAATAACAACACGTCGTGATTCAAACGATGTCAAATCCTGACATTTATTTTGATGGCGAAGGCCCTTAGCCTTAAGGGTGTTATTTCGTACTTATCGAAATTACAACCCGTCGTCATTCGAACGAGGTCGAATCCTGCTTTTATTTGGATGGCGAAGGCCCTTAGCCTTAAGGGTGTTATTTCGAACTTATCGAAATAACAACCCATCGTGATTCAAACAAGGTCGACTCATGCTTTTATTTTGATGGCAAAAGCCCTTAGCCTTAAGGGTGTTATTTCGAACTGATCGAAATAACATCCCGTCGTGATTCGAACGAAGTCGAATCCTGCTTTTACTCTGATGGCGAAGGCCCTTAGCCTTAAGGGTGTTATGTCAAATTTATCGAAATAACAACCCGTCGTGATTTTCGAACGAGGTCGAATCGTGCTTTTATTTTGATAGCGAAGGCTGTCAACCTTAAAAGTGTTGTTTCGAACTTATCGAAATAACAACCCATCGTGATTTGAACGAGGTCGAATCCTACTTTTACTCTGATGGCAAAGGCCCTTAGCCTTATGGGTATTATTTCGAACTTATCGAAATAACATCCCGTCGTGATTCGAACGAGGTCGAATCCTGCTTTTACTTTGATGGCATAGGCTCTTAGCCTTAAGGGTGTTATTTCGAACTTATTAAAATAACAACCCATCGTGATTCGAACGAGGTCAAATCCTTCTTTTATTTTGATGGCGAAGGCCCTCAGCCTTAAGGGTGTTATTTCGAACTTATCGAAATAACATCCCGTTGTGATTCGAACGAGGTCAAATCCCTCTTTTACTCTTATGGCGAAGGCCCTTAGCCTTAAGGGTGTTATTTCAAACTTATCGAAATAAAACCTGTAATGATTTGAGTGAGGATGAATCGTGCTTTAATTTTGATGGTGAAGGCCCTTAGCCTTAAGAGTGTTATTTCGAGCTTATCAAAATAACAACCCATCATGATTCGAACAAGGTCGAATCCTGCTTTTACACTGATGGCGAAGGCCCTTAGCCTTAAGGGTGTTATTTCGAACTTATCGAAATAACATCCCATCGTGACCGAATGAGGTCGAATCCTTCTTTTACTCTGATGGAGAAGGCCCTTAGCCTCAAGGGTGTTATTTTGAACTAATCGAAATAACAACCCGTCGTGATTCGAACGAGGTCGAATCCTGCTTTTATTTTGATGGCGAAGGCCCTTAGCCTTAAGGGTGTTATTTCGAACTTATCGAAATAACATCCCGTCGTGATTCGAACGAGGTCGAATCCGGCTTTTACTCTGATGGCGAAGCCCTTAGCCTTAAGGGTGTTATTTCTTACTTATTGAAATAACATCCCGTCATGATTCGAACGAGGTCGAATCTTGCTTTTACTCTGATGGCGAAGGCCCTTAGCCTTACAGGTGTTATTTTTGACTTATCGAAATAACAACACGTCGTGATTCAAACGATGTCAAATCCTGACATTTATTTTGATGGCGAAGGCCCTTAGCCTTAAGGGTGTTATTTCGTACTTATCGAAATTACAACCCGTCGTCATTCGAACGAGGTCGAATCCTGCTTTTATTTGGATGGCGAAGGCCCTTAGCCTTAAGGGTGTTATTTCGAACTTATCGAAATAACAACCCATCGTGATTCAAACAAGGTCGACTCATGCTTTTATTTTGATGGCAAAAGCCCTTAGCCTTAAGGGTGTTATTTCGAACTGATCGAAATAACATCCCGTCGTGATTCGAACGAAGTCGAATCCTTCTTTTACTCTGATGGCGAAGGCCCTTAGCCTTAAGGGTGTTATCTCAAATTTATCGAAATAACAACCCGTCGTGATTTTCGAACGAGGTCGAATCGTGCTTTTATTTTGATAGCGAAGGCTGTCAACCTTAAAAGTGTTGTTTCGAACTTATCGAAATAACAACCCATCGTGATTTGAACGAGGTCGAATCCTACTTTTACTCTGATGGCAAAGGCCCTTAGCCTTATGGGTATTATTTCGAACTTATCGAAATAACATCCCGTCGTGATTCGAACGAGGTCGAATCCTGCTTTTACTTTGATGGCATAGGCTCTTAGCCTTAAGGGTGTTATTTTGAACTTATCAAAATAACATCCCGTCGTGATTCGAATGAGCTCAAATCCTGCTTTTATTCTGATGGCGAAGGCCCTTAACCTTAAGGGTATTATTTCGAACATATCGAAATAACAACCCTTCACGATTCGATCGAGGTCGAATCTTGATTTTAGTCTGATGGCGAAGGCCCTTAACCTTAAGGATGTTATTTCGAACTGATCGAAATAACATCCCGTCGTGATTCGAACGAAGTCGAATCTTGCTTTTACTCTGATGGCGAAGGCCCTTAGCCTTAAGGGTGTTATCTCAAACTTATCGAAATAACATCCCGTCGTGATTCGAACGAGGTCGAAATCCTACTTTTATTTTGATGGTGAAGGTCCTTAGTCTTAAGGGTGTTATTTCGAAATTATCGAAATAGCAACCCGTCGTGATTAGAACGAGGTCGAATCCTTCTTTTACTCGGATGGCGAAGGCCCTTAGCATTAAGGGTGTTATTTCGAACTTATCAAAATAACAACCCATCGTGATTCGAACGAGGTCAAATCCTTCTTTTATTTTGATAGCGAAGGCCCTTAGCCTTAAAGGTGTTATTTCGAACTTATCGAAATAACATCCCGTCGTGATTCGAACGAGGTCAAATCCATCTTTTACTATTTCAAAATTGGATCTAAGTATAGACAAAATATTAGAAGTACCAACAATAAAGAATTGGTTTAAAAGACAGAAAGAAGAATACTATGTAGTAAGCCAAAGAGAACATATAATAGATTGTAAATACATCAAAGGAAAAGCACAAATACCAATTTTAAATAAAAGACTACTAAATAAAGAAATACAAGATATAAAAGCAAAAAATCCAATAAAATATGTACACTTAGGAGGAACGGAGATCCTAATAAAAGCATGTTTTAGGGAAGGAATAGATACCCCTATAGAAATATACTTGGCAGATGATAGGATTGTACAACCTATAGAAAAGAGTATAATAAGTGCTGTAAGAGGTAACTTAATATACCAAAAATTTAAATTTATAGTAAGTGCTAACTATTCAGTAGCAGTAGATGATAAAAATATAGATAAATCATTAGTATTATACTGGAAAATGTCTGGAATAGAATTAGCACCAGGAAGTAAAATATTCACAGCAAGATGTAAAAATCTATATGTCTTAACAACAAAACATAAGATAATAGCTAAAAATAAAATAAATAAAATAAAAATAGAAAATCCATTCGAAAGAATAGTATCAGTTATAGACAACAATGATTACAGTTATACAGAAATAGACATGGATGAAGATTTAGAAATAGTAAAAGAAAGATTAAGCACATCAAAACGAATAAATAATGAAATGCCAGAAACATCATCAAGAAGTACATCAAGAAGTACATCAAAAAGAATAAATTATACCACTCCACAAAAATTAATAGAACAAAAAATAGAAGAAATAAACCCACATCATTATTATATAACAGGAATAATGGACCAAAGAAAATATTTAATACTAATAAATACAGGGCAGGAAGAGAATTATGTTATAAGAGAACTAATACCAGAACAAGAGATAGTAACAATAGAACAACAAAATTCAGAACTACCAAAAGCGTTAAGAAAAAACGAAGAAACAACTGAAAAAGAATTAATTATTGGAGGAATACCAATATTAATAAATTTTAAAATATATCAAGGAGATAAAAATATTACACTAGGGATAAAATGGTTAGAAAAAGTCAAACCATATAAATTAGAAGATAGGCAATTAACAATAAGTTATGAAAATAAGAAAATAATAATAAAAAGAACTTTGATATAATGCCAAAGATATACATACTTTCCAAAATAATAGTAGAAGGATATTATAATAGATATTATACACCTATGGTGGATACAGGAGCAGAAGCTAATATGTGTAGACATAATTGTTTACCAGAAAGTAAATGGGAAAAGCTAAAAACCCCCATAGTAGTAACATGATTTAATAATGAAGGAAGTATGATAACATATAAAGCAAGAAATATAAAAATACAAATATGGGATAAAATATTAACCATAGAAGAAATATATAGTTACGAATTCACAAATAAAGATATATTATTAGGAATGCCATTTTTAGATAAATTATACCCACATATTATAACAAAAACACATTGGTGGTTTACTACCCCGTGTAAACAAAAATTAGGAGCAAAAAGAGTAAATAATAAAGTAAGAAAAACAACACCCTGGATTAAAGGAAGTGAAAAGATTACCCAAAAATTAGAAAATGTAATACAAAGTAACCATAATATAGAGATAATCATTTTCTCCATAAATAAGATAAAACCACTACAAGATAAACTAGAATTACTATATAATGATAATCCACTCCAAGGATGGGAAAAACATCAAACAAAAATAAAGATTGAACTAATAGATGAAAATAGCATAATAACACAAAAACCTTTAAAATACAATTTTAATGATTTAACAGAATTTAAAATGCATATAAAAGAATTATTAGATAATAACTACATACAAGAAAGTAATAGTAAACATACTAGCCCAGCATTTATAGTAAATAAGCATAGTGAACAAAAAAGAGGAAAAAGCCGTATGGTTATAGATTATAGAAATTTAAATGCAAAAACAAAAACATATAATTATCCGATACCAAATAAAATACTAAAAATTAGACAAATACAAGGATATAACTATTTTAGTAAATTTGACTGTAAATCAGGATTTTACCATTTAAAACTAGAAGATGAATCTAAAAAGTTAACAGCATTCACAGTACCACAAGGATTTTACGAATGGAACGTATTACCTTTTGGATATAAAAATGCACCAGGTAGGTATCAACATTTTATGGATAATAACTTCAACCAATTAGAAAATTGTATAATATATATAGATGATATATTGCTATATTCTAGAACAGAGAACGAACATATAAAACTACTAGAAAAATTCATACACATTGTAGAAATATCAGGAATAAGTTTAAGTAAAAAGAAAGCAGAAGTAATGAAAAATCAAATAGAATTTTTAGGTATACAAATAGATAAAAACGGAATAAAAATGCAAACCCATGTAGTACAAAAAATAATTAACTTGAATGAAACACTTGATACAAAAAAGAAGTTACAATCATTTTTAGGATTGGTTAACCAAGTAAGAGAATATATTCCTAAATTAGAAGGATTAAAAATAACAATAATATTTTCTAACTTAGGAAGAAGATATAAAAAAATAGGAAATAACCTAAACTTAATGTTAGAAAAAGAAACTGTAAAACTAGAGGATAGTTTAACCGCCATGGTTAGAATAACAAAAGAAAACGAAGAAATAGATAGAAAACGAGAGATTAAAGAAATACAACAGCAAGCTAAAGAAAAAATACAACAGATAGAGGAAGTAAAAAACACTAAAATAACAGAATTAGAAAAAGAATTAGAGATGCTAAAACAGATGTATGCAAATAAACTAAAAGAAAAGGAAAAACGTAAAGAAGAAGAAGAAGAACTAAAACTAACAAATGAGATAGAAAGATTCAAATTACAGTTAGAAGAAGTACAGGAGAGTCCATCAAAAATAAGTATAAACGAAATAAATGACCAAAGTGATAAAGACACAGAACTAGGAGAAAACTATTCAGAAACAAGTGAAACATACACAGAACTTATAGAAAAAACAGAAAAGATAAAAATAAACCCAGAAATAAATACAGGAGATATGAACGAAGATAAACCAAGCATATCAGGAATAAAAAATCCAAAACAATTAAACCCTACCTATTACAGAGTAAGTTATGATGCATATGACAGAAACAAAACATTATGGGATAAAAGGTTAAATAAGAAATGGGCACCAAGACAGATAACTGAACAATATAATTTTTTAGATCTAGATTGTGTAGCAGATATAAATAAAACAATACAATTATGGATAGGATATATCTCAAAACAACTAATAGATAATAAAATAACAATAACGGAAACACCAGGATATATAGAAAGAACATTAATAGGAACTGTAAAATTATGGTTACAAAATTTATCAAGTGAAAGCTTAGACACATTAAGGAGTAATAAAAAACTTGACGGTACAACTACAACAACAGTTACAGATATATTAAATAAATATGAAATAGCAATAAGAAATGAATTTAGTAGTATGACAACAGAAGTAGAAGAACAAAATAAAGAAAAAATTACAAATAGAAATTTAATGACAAAATTAGCAATATGTAATATGTGTTATATAGATGAATATACTTGTGCATTTAGAGACTATTATTATAAAGGAACATATAGTCCAGATGAAAGTAAAGAGATAAGAAAATTATATTTTACAAAATTACCAGAACCCTTTAGCTCAAAAATAATAAAAAGTTGGAACGAAGAAGGACTAGCAGATACATTAGGAGTAAGGATAAAATTTCTACAAAACTGGTTTATAGAATTATGTGAAAAATATAAAGAAAACATGAAAATGGAAAAAATATTAGTAAAAAATTTGGCATGTTGCAAAAGTAGAATAGCACCCCAATTTGGCTGCACAGATAAATATTACAAAAAAGAAGGAAAGAAAAAGAAATTTAAATCAAAATATTCAAAGTATAAATATAGGAAACCAAGAAGAAGATATTATGTAAAAAATTATAAACATAAAAAACCATATAGGAAAAAGAAAAAACTAACAGAATGTACTTGCTATAATTGTGGAAAGCTAGGACACTTAGCCAAAGATTGTAAATTACCAAAAAACCCAAAGAAGAAACAAATTACCGAAATATTGATAGATAATGATAAATATACACAAGTAGAATATGTAGATTATGAATTAAGCAGTGAAGACAGCATATATGAGATATCAGAAAACGAGTTCTCTGAAAATGAAATAAACAAGGATATAGAAGAGTCAGATGAAGAAAATTATGACTGAAAAAGATATACAAATTATACAACAAGAAGAACACCAAGATGAACAATCTTCAGAACAAAAAATAATATTTGACACTAATATATTTGAACAAATAAAAGGAAAAGAATTGGATCTAAGTATAGACAAAATATTAGAAGTACCAACAATAAAGAATTGGTTGAGTCGTGCTTTTATTTTGATGGTGAAGGCCCTTAGCCTTAAGAGTGTTATTTCTAACTTATCAAAATAACAACCCATCATGATTCGAACGAGGTCGAATCCTGCTTATACACTGATGGCGAAGGCCCTTAGCCTTAAGGGTGTTATTTCGAACTTATCGAAATAACATCCCATCGTGATTCGAATGAGGTCGAATCCTTCTTTTACTCTGATGGCAAAGGCCCTTAGCCTCAAGGGTGTTATTTTGAACTAATCAAAATAACAACCCGTCGTGATTCGAACGAGGTCGAATCCTGCTTTTATTTTGATGGCGAAGGCCCTTAGCCTTAAGGGTGTTATTTCGAACTTATCGAAATAACATCCCGTCGTGATTCGAACGAGGTCGAATCCGGCTTTTACTCTGATGGCTAAGCCCTTAGCCTTAAGGGTGTTATTTCTTACTTATTGAAATAACATCCCGTCATGATTCGAACGAGGTCGAATCTTGCTTTTACTTTGATGGCGAAGGCTCTTATCCTTAAGGGTGTTATTTCGAACTTATCAAAATAACATCCCGTCGTGATTCGAACGAGATCGAATCCTGCTTTTATTATAATGGCGAAGGCCCTTAGTCTTTAGGGTGTTATTTCGATCTTATCGAAATAACATCCCGTCATGATTCGAACGAGGTTGAATCATGCTTTTACTCTGATGGTGAAGGTCCTTAGCCTTAAGGGTGTTATTTCGAACTTATCAAAATAACAACCCGTCGTCATTCGAACGAGGTCGAATCCTGCTTTTATTTTTATGGTGAAGGCCCTTAGCCTTAAGGGTGTTATTTCAAACTTATCAAAATAACAACCCGTCGTGATTCGAACAAGGTCGACTCGTGATTTTATTTTGATGACAAAAGCCCTTAGCCTTAAGGGTGTTATTTCGAACTGATCGAAATAACATCCCGTCGTGATTCGAACGAAGTCGAATCCTGCTTTTACTCTGATGGCGAAGGCCCTTAGCCTTAAGGGTGTTATCTCAAATTTATCGAAATAACAACCCGTCGTGATTTTCGAATGAGGTCGAATCGTGCTTTTATTTTGATGGCGAAGGCTGTCAACCTTAATGGTGTTGTTTCGAACTTATCGAAATAACAACCCATCGTGATTTGAACGAGGTCGAATCCTACTTTTACTCTGATGGCAAAGGCCCTTAGCCTTATGGGTATTATTTCGAACTTATCGAAATAACCTCCCGTCATGATTCGAACAAGGTCGAATCCTGCTTTTACATTGATGGCATAGGCTCTTAGCCTTAAGGGTGTTATTTCGAACTTATCTAAATAACATCCCGTCGTGATTCGAATGAGCTTGAATCTTGCTTTTATTCTGATGGGGAAGGCACTTAGCCTTAAGGGTGTTATTTCGAACATATTGAAATAACATCCCGTCATGATTCGATCGAGGTGGAATCTTGATTTTAGTCTGATGGCCAAGGCCCTTAACCTTAAGGATGTTATTTCGAACTTATCGAAATAACAACCCGTCGTGATTCGAACGAGGTTGAATCCTGCTTTTATTTTGATGCCGAATGCACTTATCCTTAAGGGTGTTATTTCAAACTTATCGAAATAACATCCCGTCGTAATTCGAACGAGGTCGAAATCCTACTTTTATTTTGATGGCGAAGGCCCTTAGCCTTAAGGGTGTTATTTCAAACTTATCGAAATAACATCCCATCGTGATTCGAACGAGGTCGAATCCTGCTTTTACACTGATGGTGAAGGCCCTTAGCCTTAAGAGTGTTATTTCGAACTTATCAAAATAACAACCCATCATGATTTGAACGAGGTCGAATCCTGCTTTTACACTGATGGCGAAGGCCCTTAGCCTTAAGGGTGTTATTTCGAACTTATCGAAATAACACCCCGTCGTGATTCGAATGAGGTCGAATCCTTCTTTTACTCTGATGGCGAAGGCCCTTAGCCTCAAGGGTGTTATTTTGAACTAATCGAAATAACAACCCGTCGTGATTCGAACGAGGTCGAATCCTGCTTTTATTTTGATGGCGAAGGCCCTTAGCCTTAAGGGTGTTATTTCGAACTTATCGAAATAACATCTCGTCGTGTTTCGAACGAGGTCGAATCCGGCTTTTACTCTGATGGCGAAGGCCCTTAGCCTTAAGGGTGTTATTTTGAACTTATCGAAATAACAACCCGTGGTGATTCGAACGAGGTAGATTCCTGCTTTTACTTTGATGGCGAAGGCACTTATCCTTAAGGGTGTTATTTCGAACTTATCAAAATAACATCCTGTCGTTATTCGAACGAGATCGAATCCTACTTTTATTTTAATGGCGAAGGCCCTTAGTCTTTAGGGTGTTATTTCGATCTTATCGATATAACATCTCGTCATGATTCGAACGAGGTCAAATCCTGCTTTTATTTTGATGGCGAAGGCCCTTAGCCTTAAGGGTGTTATTTCGAACTTATCGAAATAACAACCCGTCGTGATTCGAACAAGGTCGACTCGTGCTTTTATTTTTTTGGCAAAAGCCATTAGCCTTAAGGGTGTTATTTCGAACTGATCGAAATAACATCCCATCGTGATTCGAACAAGGTCGAATCCTGCTTTTACTGTGATGGTGAAGGCCCTTAGCCTTAAGGGTGTTATGTCAAATTTATCGAAATAACAACCCGTCGTGATTTTCGAACGAGGTCGAATCGTGCTTTTATTTTGATGGCGAAGGCTGTCAACCTTAATGGTGTTGTTTCGAACTTATCGAAATAACAACCCATCGTGATTTGAACGAGGTCGAATCCTACTTTTACTCTGATGGCAAAGGCCCTTAGCCTTATGGGTATTATTTCGAACTTATCGAAATAACATCCCGTCGTGATTCGAACAAGGTCGAATCCTGCTTTTACTTTGATGGCATAGGCCCTTAGCCTTAAGGGTGTTATTTCGAACTTATCGAAATAACATCCCGTCTTGATTCGAACGAGGTCGAATCCGGCTTTTACTCTGATGTCGATGTCCTTAGCCTTAAGGGTGTTATTTCCTACTTATTGAAATAACATCCCGTCATGATTCGAACGAGGTCAAAACCTGCTTTTACTTTGATGGCGAAGACTCTTATCCTTAAGGTGTTATTTCAAAATTATCGAAATAACATCCTGTCGTGATTCGAACGAGGTCGAATCCTGCTTTTATTTTGATGGCGAAGGCCCTTAGCCTTAAGGGTGTTATTTTGAACTTATCGAAATAACAACCTGTTGTGATTCGAACGAGGTAGAATCCTGCTTTTATTTTGATGGCGAAGGCCCTTAGCCTTAAGGGTGTTACTTAGAACTTATCAAAATAGCATCCCGTCGTGATTCGAATGAGGTAGAATCCTTGTTTTACTCTGATGGCGAAGGCCCTTAGCCTCAAGGGTGTTATTTCGAACTAATCAAAATAACAACCTGTCGTGATTCGAACGAGGTCGAATCCTGCTTTTATTTTGATGGCGAAGGCCCTTAGCCTTAAGGTTGTTATTTTGAACTTATCGAAATAACATCCCGTCGTGATTCGAACGTGGTCGAATCCTTCTTTTACTCTGATAGCGAAGGCCCTTAGCCTTAAGGGTGTTATTTAAAATTTATCGAAATAACAACCCGTCGTGATTCGAACGAGGTTGAATTGTGCTTTTATTTTGATGGCGAAGGCCCTCAGCGTTAAGGGTGTTATTTCGAACTTACCGAAATAACAACCCATCGTGATTCGAACGAGGTTGAATCGTGCTTTTATTTTGATGGCGAAAGCTCTTAGCCTTAAGGGTGTTATTTCGAAATTATCCAAATAACATCCCATCGTGATTCTAGCGAGGTCTAATCCTGCTATTACTCTGATGGCAAGGGCCCTTAGCCTTAAGGGTGCCATTTTGAACTTATCGAAATAACATCCAATCATGATTCGAACGAGGTCGAATCCTACTTTTATTTTGATGGCGAAGGCCCTTATCCCTAAGGGTGTTATTTCGATCTTATCGAAATAACATCTCGTCGTGATTCGAACGAGGTCGAATCCTGCTTTTACTCTGCTGGCGAAGGCCCATAGCCTTAAGGGTGTTATTTCGAACTTATCGAAATAACAACCCGTCGAGATTCGAACAAGGTCGACTTGTTCTTTTATTTTGATGGCAAAGGCCCTTAGCCTTAAGGGTATTATTTCGAACTGATCAAAACAACATCCCGTCGTGATTCGAACGAGGTCGAATCCTACTTTTATTTTCATGGCGAAGGCCCTTAGCCTTAAGGGTGTTATTTCGAACTTATCAAAATAACATCCCATCGTGATTCGAACGAGGTCGAATCCGGCTTTTACTCTGATGGCGAAGCCTTTAGCCTTAAGGGTGTTATTTTGTACTTATTGAAATAACATCCCGTCGTGATTCGAACGAGGTCGAATCCTGCTTTTACTCTGATGGCAAAGGTCCTTAGCCTTAAGGGTGTTATTTCGAACTTATCGAAATAACAAGCCATCGAGATTTGAACAAGGTCGACTCGTGCTTTTATTTTGATGGCAAAGGCCCTTAGCCTTAAGGGTGTTATTTCGAACTTATCGAAATAACATCTCGTCGTGATTCGAACGAGGTCAAATCCTGCTTTTATTTTCATGGCGAAGGCCCTTAGCTTTAAGGGTGTTATTTCGAACTTATCGAAATAACATCCCGTCGTGATTCGAACGAGGTCAAATCTGGCTTTTACTCTGATGACGAAGCCCTTAGACTTAAGGGTGTTATTTCGTACTTATTGAAATAACATCCCGTCGTGATGCGAACGAGGTCGAATCCTGCTTTTACTTTGATGGCGAAGGCTTTTATCCTTAAGGGCGTTATTTCGAACTTATCGAAATAACATCCCGTCATGATTCGAACGAGGTCGAATCCTAATTTTACTCTGATGGTGAAGCCGCTTAGCCTTAAGGGTGTTATTTCGAACTTATCGAAATAACAACCCGTCGTGATTCTAACAAGGTCAAATCCTGCTTTTACTCTGATGGCAAAAGCTCTGGTCAAATCCTGCTTTTACTCTGATGGCGAAGGCTGTTAGCCTTAAGGGTGTCATTTCGAACTTATCGAAAGAACAACCCGTAGTGATTCTAACAAGGTCGAATCCTGCTTTTACTTTGATGGCATAGGCTCTTAGCCTTAAGGGTGTTATTTCGAACTTATCTAAATAACATTACGTCGTGATTCGAATGAGCTTGAATCCTGCTTTTATTCTGATGGCGAAGGCACTTAGCCTTAAGGGTGTTATTTCGAACATATTGAAATAACATCCCATCATGATTCGATCGAGGTCGAATCTTGATTTTAGTCTGATGGCGAATGCACTTATCCTTAAGGGTGTTATTTCAAAATTATCGAAATAACATCCCGTCGTGATTCGAACGAGGTCGAAATCCTACTTTTATTTTGATGGTGAAGGTCCTTAGTCTTAAGGGTGTTATTTCGAAATTATCAAAATAACAACCCGTCGTGATTAGAACGAGGTAGAATCCTGCTTTTACTCGGATGGCGAAGGCCCTTAGCGTTAAGGGTGTTATTTCAAACTTATCAAAATAACAACCCATCGTGATTCGAACGAGGTCAAATCCTTCTTTTATTTTGATGGCGAAGGCCCTTAGCCTTAAGGGTGTTATTTCGAACTTATCGAAATAACATCCCGTCGTGATTCGAACGAGGTCAAATCCATCTTTTACTCTTATGGCGAAGGCCCTTAGCCTTAAGGGTGTTATTTCAAACTTATCGAAATAAAACCCGTCATGATTTGAGTGAGGATGAATCTTGCTTTTATTTTGATGGTGAAGGCCCTTAGCCTTAAGAGTGTTATTTCGAACTTATCAAAATAACAACCCATCATGATTTGAACGAGGTCGAATCCTGCTTTTACACTGATTGCGAAGGCCCTTAGCCTTAAGGGTGTTATTTCGAACTTATCGAAATAACATCCCGTTGTGATTCGAATGATGTCGAAGCCTTCTTTTACTCTGATGGCGAAGGCCCTTAGCCTCAAGGGTGTTATTTTGAACTAATCGAAATAACAACCCGTCGTGATTCGAACGAGGTCGAATCCTGCTTTTATTTTGATGGCGAAGGCCCTTAGCCTTAATGGTGTTATTTCGAACTTGTCGAAATAACATCCCATCGTGATTCGAACGAGGTCGAATCTGGCTTTTACTCTGATGGCGAAGGCCCTTAGCCTTAAGGGTGTTATTTTGAACTTATCGAAATAACAACCCGTTGTGATTCGAACGAGGTAGAATCCTGCTTTTACTTTGATGGCGAAGGCTTTTATCCTTAAGGGTGTTATTTTGAACTTATCAAAATAACATCCTGTCGTGATTCGAACGAGATCGAATCCTGATTTTATTTTAATGGCGAAGGCCCTTAGTCTTTAGGGTGTTATTTCGATCTTATCGAAAAAACATCCCGTCATGATTCGAACGAGGTCAAATCCTGCTTTTATTTTGATGGCGAAGGCCCTTTGCCTTAAGGGTGTTATTTCGAACTGATCGAAATAACATCCCATCGGGATTCGAACTAGGTCGATTCCTGCTTTTACTGTGATGGTGAAGGCCCTTAGCCTTAAGGGTGTTATGTCAAATTTATCGAAATAACAACCCGTCGTGATTTTCGAACGAGGTCGAATCGTGCTTTTATTTTGATGGCGAAGGATGCCAACCTTAAGGGTGTTGTTTCGAACTTATCGAAATAACAACCCATCGTGATTTGAACGAGGTCGAATCCTACTTTACTCTGATGGCAAAGGCCCTTAGCCTTATGGGTATTATTTCGAACTTATCGAAATAACATCCCGTCGTGATTCGAACAAGGTCGAATCCTGCTTTTACTTTGATGGCATAGGCCTTTAGCCTTAAGGGTGTTATTTCGAACTTATCGAAATAACATCTCGTCTTGATTCGAACGAGGTCGAATCCGGCTTTTACTCTGATGTCGATGTCCTTAGCCTTAAGGGTGTTATTTCGTACTTATTGAAATAACATCCCGTCATGATTCGAACGAGGTCAAAACCTGCTTTTACTTTGATGGCGAAGACTCTTATCCTTAAGGTGTTATTTCAAAATTATCGAAATAACATCCTGTCGTGATTCGAACGAGGTCGAATCCTGCTTTTATTTTGATGGCGAAGGCCCTTAGCCTTAAGGGTGTTATTTCGAACTTATCGAAATAACAACCCATCGTGATTCGAACAAGGTCGACTCGTGCTTTTATTTTGATGGCAAAAGCCCTTAGCCTTAAGGGTGTTATTTCGAACTGATCGAAATAACATCCCGTCGTGATTCGAACGAAGTCGAATCCTGCTTTTACTGTGATGGAGAAGGCCCTTAGCCTTAAGGGTGTTATCTCAAATTTATCGAAATAACAACCCGTCGTGATTTTCGAACGAGGTCGAATCGTGCTTTTATTTTGATGGCGAAGGCTGTAAACCTTAAGGGTGTTGTTTCGAACTTATCGAAATAACAACCCATCGTGATTTGAACAAGGTCGAATCCTACTTTTACTCTGATGGCAAAGGCCCTTAGCCTTATGGGTATTATTTCGAACTTATCTAAATAATATCCCGTCGTGATTCGAACAAGGTCGAATCCTGCTTTTACTTTGATGGCATAGGCTCTTAGCCTTAAGGGTGTTATTTCGAACTTATCTAAATAACATCCCGTCGTGATTCGAATGAGCTTGAATCCTGCTTTTATTCTGATGGCGAAGGCACTTAGCCTTAAGGGTGTTAGTTCGAACATATTGAAATAACATCCCATCATGATTCGATCGAGGTAGAATCTTGATTTTAGTCTGATGGCGAAGGCCCTTAACCTTAAGGTTGTTATTTCGAACTTATCGAAATAACAACCCGTCGTGATTCGAACGAGGTTGAATCCTGCTTTTATTTTGATGCCGAATGCACTTATCCTTAAGGGTGTTATTAAAACTTATCAAAATAACAACCTGTCGTGATTCGAACGAGGTCGAATCCTGCTTTTATTTAGAAGGTGAAGGCCCTTAGCCTTAAGGGTGTTATTTCGAACTTATCGAAATAACATCCCGTCGTGATTCGAACGAGGTCAAATCCATCTTTTACTCTTATGGCGAAGGCCCTTAGCCTTAAGGGTGTTATTTCAAACTTATTGAAATAAAACCCGTCATGATTTGAGTGAGGATGAATCTTACTTTTATTTTGATGGTGAAGGCCCTTAGCCTTAAGAGTGTTATTTCGAACTTATCAAAATAACAACCCATCATGATTTGAACGAGGTCGAATCCTGCTTTTACACTGATGGCGAAGGCCCTTAGCCTTAAGGGTGTTATTCCGAACTTATCGAAATAACATCCCGTCGTGATTCGAATGAGGTCGAAGCCTTCTTTTACTCTGATGGCGAAGGCCCTTAGCCTCAAGGGTGTTATTTTGAACTAATCGAAATAACAACCCGTCGTGATTCGAACGAGGTCGAATCCTGCTTTTATTTTGATGGCGAAGGCCCTTAGCCTTAATGGTGTTATTTCGAACTTGTCGAAATAACATCCCATCGTGATTCGAACGAGGTCGAATCTGGCTTTTACTCTGATGGCGAAGGCCCTTAGCCTTAAGGGTGTTATTTTGAACTTATCGAAATAACAACCCGTTGTGATTCGAACGAGGTAGAATCCTGCTTTTACTTTGATGGCGAAGGCTCTTATCCTTAAGGGTGTTATTTTGAACTTATCAAAATAACATCCTGTCGTGATTCGAACGAGATCGAATCCTGCTTTTATTTTAATGGCGAAGGCCCTTAGTCTTTAGGGTGTTATTTCGATCTTATCGAAATAACATCCCGTCATGATTCGAACGTGGTCAAATCCTGCTTTTATTTTGATGGCGAAGGCCCTTTGCCTTAAGGGTGTTATTTCGAACTTATCGAAATAACAACCCGTCGTGATTCGAACAAGGTCGACTCGTGCTTTTATTTTGATGGCAAAAGCCCTTAGCCTTAAGGGTGTTATTTCGAACTGATCGAAATAACATCCCATCGGGATTCGAACTAGGTCGATTCTTGCTTTTACTGTGATGGTGAAGGCCCTTAGCCTTAAGGGTGTTATGTCAAATTTATCGAAATAACAACCCGTCGTGATTTTCAAACGAGGTCGAATCGTGCTTTTATTTTGATGCCGAAGGATGTCAACCTTAAGGGTGTTGTTTCGAACTTATCGAAATAACAACCCATCGTGATTTGAACGAGGTCGAATCCTACTTTACTCTGATGGCAAAGGCCCTTAGCCTTATGGGTATTATTTCGATCTTATCGAAATAACATCCCGTCGTGATTCGAACAAGGTCGAATCCTGCTTTTACTTTGATGGCATAGGCCCTTAGCCTTAAGGGTGTTATTTCGAACTTATCGAAATAACATCCCGTCTTGATTCGAACGAGGTCGAATCCGGCTTTTAATCTGATGTCGATGTCCTTAGCCATAAGGGTGTTATTTCGTACTTATTGAAATAACATCCCGTCATGATTCGAACGAGGTCAAAACCTGCTTTTACTTTGATGGCGAAGACTCTTATCCTTAAGGTGTTATTTCAAAATTATCGAAATAACATCCTGTCGTGATTCGAACGAGGTCGAATCCTGCTTTTATTTTGATGGCGAAGGCCCTTAGCCTTAAGGGTGTTATTTTGAATTTATCAAAATAACAACCCGTTGTGATTCGAACGAGGTAGAATCCTGCTTTTATTTTGATGGCGAAGGCCCTTAGCCTTAAGGGTGTTACTTAGAACTTATCAAAATAGCATCCCGTCATGATTCGAATGAGGTCGAATCCTTGTTTTACTCTGATGGCGAAGGCCCTTAGCCTCAAGGGTGTTATTTCGCACTAATCGAAATAACAACCCGTCGTGATTCGAACGAGGTCGAATCCTGCTTTTATTTTGATGGTGAAGGCCCTTAGCCTTAAGGGTGTTATTTCAAACTTATCGAAATAACATCCCGTCGAGATTCGAACGAGGTCGAATCCTTCTTTTACTCTGATGGCGAAGGCCCTTAGCCTTAAGGGTGTTATTTAAAATTTATCGAAATAACAACCCGTCGTGATTCGAACGAGGTCGAATCGTGCTTTTATTTTGATGGCAAAGGCCCTCAGCTTTAAGGGTGTTAGTTCGAACTTACCAAAATAACAACCCATCGTGATTCGAACGAGGTCGAATCCTGCATTTACACTGATGGCGAAGGCCCTTAGCCTTAAGGGTGTTATTTCAAACTTATCGAAATAACAACCCGTCGTGATTCGAACAAGGTTGAAACGTGATTTTATTTTGATGGCGAAAGTTCTTAGCCTTAAGGGTGTTATTTCGAAATTATCCAAATAACATCCCATCGTGATTCTAACTAGGTCTAATCCTACTATTACTCTGATGGCAAGGGCCCTTAGCCTTAAGGGTGCCATTTCGAATTTATCGAAATAACATCCAATCATGATTCGAACGAGGTCGAATCCTACTTTTATTTTGATGGCGAAGGCCATTATCCCTAAGGGTGTTATTTCGATCTTATCGAAATAACATCTCGTCGTGATTCGAACGAGGTTGACTCATGGTTTTATTTTGATGGCAAAGGCCCTTAGCCTTAAGGGTGTTATTTCGAACTGATCGAAACAACATCCCGTCGTGATTCGAACGAGGTCGAATCCTACTTTTATTTTCATGGCGAAGGCCCTTAGCCTTAAGGGTGTTATTTCGAACTTATCAAAATAACATCCCATCGTGATTCGAACGAGGTCGAATCCGGCTTTTACTCTGATGGCGAAGCCCTTAGCCTTAAGGGTGTTATTTTGTAATTATTGAAATAACATCCCGTCGTGATTCGAACGAGGTCGAATTATGCTTTTACTCTGATGGCAAAGGTCCTTAGCCTTAAGGGTGTTATTTCGAACTTATCGAAATAACAACCCGTCAAGATTTGAACAAGGTCGACTCGTGCTTTTATTTTGATGGCAAAGGCTGTCAGCCTTAAGGGTGTTATTTCGAACTTATCGAAATAACAACCCATCGTGATTCGAACGAGGTCGAATCCTACTTTTACTCTGATGGCAAAGGCCCTTAGCCTTAAGGGTATTATTTTGAACTTATCGAAATAACATCCCGTCATGATTCGAACGAGGTCGAATCCTACTTTTATTTTGATGGCGAAGGCCCTTAGCCTAAAGGGTGTTATTTTGAACTTATCGAAATAACAACCCGTTGTGATTCAAACAAGGTAGAATCCTGTTTTTATTTTGATGGTGAAGTCCCTTAGCCTTAAGGGTGTTATTTCGAACTTATCGAAATAACATCCCATCGTGATTCGAATGAGATCGAATCCTGCTTTTATTTTGATGGCGAAGGCCCTTAGCCTTTAGGGTGTTATTTCGATCTTATCGAAATAACATCCCGTCATGATTCGAACGAGGTTGAATCCTGCTTTTACTCTGATGGCGAAGGTCTTTAGCCTTAAGGGTGTTATTTCGATCTTATCGAAATAACAACCCATCGTCATTCGAAAGAGGTCGAATCCTGCTTTTATTATGATGGCGAAGGCCCTTAGCCTTAAGGTTTTTATTTCGAACTTATCGAAATAACAACCCATCGTGATTCGAACAAGGTCGACTCGTGCTTTCATTTTGATGGCAAAGTCCCTTAGCCTTAAGGGTGTTATTTCGAACTGATCGAAATAACATCCCGTCGTGATTCGAACTAGGTCGAATCCTGCTTTTACTCTGATGGCGAAGGCCCTTAGCCTTAAGGGTGTTATCTCAAATTTATCGAAATAACAACCCGTTGTGATTCGAACGAGGTAGAATCCTGCTTTTATTTTGATGGCGAAGGCCCTTAGCCTTAAGGGTGTTATTTCAATTTTATTGAAATAACATCCCGTCGTGATTCGAATGAGGTCGAATCCTTCTTTTACTCTAATGGCGAAGGCTCTTAGCCTCAAGGGTGTTATTTCGAACTTATCGAAATAAAAACCCGTCGTGATTCGAACGATGTCGAATCCTGCTTTTATTTTGATGGCGAAGGCCCTTAGCCTTAAGGGTGTTATTTCGAACTTATAGAAATAACATCCCGTCGTGATTCGAACGAGGTAGAATCCTTCTTTTACTCTGATGGCGAAGGCCATTAGCCTTAAGGGTGTTATTTCAAATAACAACCCGTCGTGTTTCGAACGAGGTCGAATCGTGCTTTTATTTTGATGGCAAAGGCCCTTTGCATTAAGGGTGTTATTTCGAACTTACCGAAATAACAACACATCGTGATTCGAACGAGGTCGAATCCTGCATTTACTCTGATGGCAAAGGCCCTTAGCCTTAAGGGTGTTATTTCGAACTTATCGAAATAACAACCCGTCGTGATTCGAACGAGGTTGAATCGTGCTTTTATTTTGATGGCGAAAGCTCTTAGCCTTAAGGGTGTTATTTCGAACTTATCGAAATAACATACCATCATGATTCGAACGAGGTCTAATCCTGCTTTTACTCTAATGGCAAGGGCCCTTAGCCTTAAGGGTGTCATTTCGAACTTATCGAAATAACATCCAATCATGATTCGAACGAGGTCGAATCCTACATTTATTTTGATGGCGAAGGCCCTTATCCCTACAGGTGTTATTTCGATCTTATCAAAATAAAATCTCGTCATGATTCGAACGAGGTCAAATCCTGCTTTTACTTTGATGTCAAAGGCCCTTAGCCTTAAGGGTGTTATTTCAAACTTATCGAAATAACAACCCATCGTGATTCAAACAAGGTCGAATCCTGCTCTTACTCTGATGGCGATGGTCCTTAGCTTTAAGGGTGTTATTTCGAACTTATCGAAATAACAACACGTCGTGATTCGAACAAGCTCGACTGGTGCTTTTATTTTGATGGCAAAGGCCCTTAGCCTTAAGGGTGTTATTTCGAACTGATCGAAATAACATCCCGTCGTGATTCGAACGAGGTCGAATCCTGCTTTTATTTTCATGGCGAAGGCCCTTAGCCTTAAGGGTGTTATTTCGTACTTATTGAAATAACATCTCGTCGTGATTCGAACGTGGTCCAATCTTGCTTTTACTTTGATGGAGAAGGCTCTTATCCTTAAGGGTGTTATTTCGAACTTATCGAAATAACATCCCGTCCTGATTCGAACGAGATCGATCGAAATAAAAACCCGTCGTGATTCGAACGAGGTCGAATCCTGCTTTTATTTTGATGGCGAAGGACCTTAGCCTTAAGGGTGTTATTTTGAACTTATCGAAATAACATCCTGTCGTGATTCGAACGAGGTCCAATCCTTCTTTTACTTTGTTGGCGAAGACCATTAGCCTTAAGGGTGTTATTTCAAATTTATCGAAATATCTACCCGTCGTGATTCGAACGAGGTCGAATCATGCTTTTATTTTGATTGCAAAGGCCCTTAGCGTTAAGGGTGTTAGTTCGAACTTACCGAAATAATAACCCATCGTGATTCGAACGAGGTCGAATCATGCATTTACTCTGATGGCGAAGGCCCTTAGCCTTAAGGGTGTTATTTCGAACTTATCGAAATAAAAACCCGTCGTGATTCGAATGATGTCGAATCCTGCTTTTATTTTGATGGCGAAGCCCCTTAGCCTTAAGGGTGTTATTTCGAACTTATCGAAATAACATCCCGTCGTGATTCGAACGAGGTAGAATCCTTCTTTTACTCTGATGGGGAATGCCATTAGCCTTAAGGGTGTTATTTCAAATAACAACCCGTCGTGTTTCGAACGAGGTCGAATATTGCTTTTATTTTGATGGCAAAGGCCCTTTGCGTTAAGGGTGTTATTTGGAACTTACCGAAATAACAACACATCGTGATTCGAACGAGGTCGAATCCTGCATTTACTCTGATTGCAAAGGCCCTTAGCCTTAAGGGTGTTATTTCAAACTTATCGAAATAACAACCCGTCGTGATTCGAACGAGGTTGAATCGTGCTTTTATTTTGATGGCGAAAGCTCTTAGCCTTAAGGGTGTTATTTCGAACTTATCGAAATAACATACCATCATGATTCAAACGAGGTCTAATCTTGCTTTTACTCTGATGGCAAGGGCCCTTAGCCTTAAGGGTGTCATTTCGAACTTATCGAAATAACATCCAATCATGATTCGAACGAGGTCGAATCCTACTTTTATTTTGATGGCGAAGGCCCTTATCCCTAAGGGTGTTATTTCGATCTTATCGAAATAAAATCTCGTCATGATTCGAACGAGGTCAAATCCTTCTATTACTCTGATGGCAAAGGCCCTTAGCCTTAAGGGTGTTATTTCAAACTTATCGAAATAACAACCCATCGTGATTCAAACATGGTCGAATCCTGCTCTTACTCTGATGGCGATGGTCCTTAGCCTTAATGGTGTTATTTCGAACTTATCGAAATAACAACACGTCGTGATTCGAACAAGCTCGACCGGTGCTTTTATTTTGATGGCAAAGGCCCTTAGCCTTAAGGGTGTTATTTCGAACTGATCGAAATAACAACCTGTCATGATTCGAACGAGGTTGAATCCTGCTTATACTCTGATGGCGAAGGTCCTTAGCCTTAAGGGTGTTATTTCGAACTTATCGAAATAACAACCCGTCGTCATTCGAACGTAGTCAAATCCTACTTTTATTTTGATGGCGAAGGCCCTTAGCCTTAAGGGTGTTATTTCAAACTTATCGAAATAACATCCCGTCGTCATTCGAACGAGATCAAATCCTGCTTTTATTTTGATGGCGAATGCCCTTAGCCTTTAGGGTCTTATTTCGATCTTATCGAAAAAACATCCCGTCATGATTCGAACGAGGTTAAATCCTGCTTTTACTCTGATGGCAAAGGCCCTTAGCCTTAAGGGTGTTATTTCAAACTTATCGAAATAACAACCCGTCGTGATTCGAACGAGGTTGAATCGTGCTTTTATTTTGATGGCGAAAGCTCTTAGCCTTAAGGGTGTTATTTCGAACTTATCGAAATAACATACCATCATGATTCAAACGAGGTCTAATCTTGCTTTTACTCTGATGGCAAGGGCCCTTAGCCTTAAGGGTGTCATTTCGAACTTATCGAAATAACATCCAATCATGATTCGAACGAGGTCAAATCCTTCTTTTACTTTGATGGCAAAGGCCCTTAGCCTTAAGGGTGTTATTTAAAACTTATCGAAATAACAACCCATCGTGATTCAAACAAGGTCGAATCCTGCTCTTACTCTGATGGCGATGGTCCTTAGCCTTAAGGGTGTTATTTCGAACTTATCGAAATAACAACCCGTCGTGATTCGAACAAGCTCGACTGGTGCTTTTATTTTGATGGCAAAGGCCCTTAGCCTTAAGGGTGTTATTTCGAATTGATCGAAATAACATCCCGTCGTGATTCGAACGAGTTTGAATCCTGCTTGTACTCTGATGGCGAAGGCCCTTAGCCTTATGGGTGTTATCTCAAATTTATCGAAATAACAACCCGTCGTGATTCGAACGAGGTCGAATCGTGCTTTTATTTTGATGGCAAAGGCTGTCAGCCTTAAGGGTGTTATTTCGAACTTATCGAAATAACAACCCATCGTGATTCGAACGAGGTCGAATCCTACTTTTACTCTGATGGCAAAGGCCCTTAGCCTTAAGGGTATTATTTTGAACTTATCGAAATAACATCCCGTCATGATTCGAACGAGGTCGAATCCTACTTTTATTTTGATGGCGAAGGCCCTTAGCCTAAAGGGTGTTATTTTGAACTTATCGAAATAACATCCCGTCGTGATTCGAACGAGGTCGAATCCGGCTTTTACTCTGATGGCGATGGCCTTAGCCTTAAGGGTGTTATTTCGTACTTATTGAAATAACATCCCGTCGTGATTCGAACGAGGTCGAATCCTGCTTTTACTTTGATGGCGAAGACTCTTAGCCTTAAGGTGTTATTTCAAACTTATCAAAATAACATCCCGTCTTGATTCGAACGAGGTCGAATCCTGGTTTTTTTTATGGCGAAGGCCCTTAGCCTTAAGGGTGTTATTTTGAACTTATCGAAATAACAACCCGTTGTGATTCGAACGAGGTAGAATCCTTCTTTTATTTTGATGGCGAAGGCCCTTAGCCTTAAGGGTGTTATTTCGAACTTATCGAAATAACATCCCGTCGTGATTCGAATCAGGTCGAATCCTTCTTTTACTCTGATGGCGAAGGACCTTAGCCTCAAGGGTGTTATTTCGAACTTATAGAAATAACAACCCGTCGTGATTCGAACGAGGTCGAATCCCGCTTTTATTTTGATGGCGAAGGCCCTTAGCCTTAAGGGCGTTATTTCGAACTTATCGAAATAACATCCCGTCGTGATTCGAACGAGTTCAAATCCTTCTTTTACTCTGATGGCGAAGGCCTTTAGCCTTAAGGGTGTTATTTTAAATTTATCAAAATAACAACCCGTCGTGATTCGAACGAGGTCGAATCGTGCTTTTATTTTGATGGAAAAGGCCCTTAGCGTTAAGGGTGTTATTTCGAACTTACCGAAATAACAACCCATTGTGATTCAAACGAGGTCGAATCATGCATTTACTCTGATGGCGAAGGCCCTTAGCCTTAAGGGTGTTATTTCGAACTTATCGAAATAACAACCCGTCGTGATTCGAACGAGGTTGAATCGTGCTTTAATTTTGATGGCGAAAGATCTTAGCCTTATGGGTGTTATTTCGAACTTATCGAAATAACAACCCGCCGTGATTCGAACAAGGTCGACTCATGCTTTTATTTTGATGGCAAAGGCCTTTAGCCTTATGGGTATTATTTCGAACTTATCGAAATAACATCTCGTCGTCATTCGAACGAGATCAAATCCTGCTTTTATTTTGATGGCGAAAGCCCTTAGCCTTTAGGGTGTTATTTCCATCTTATCGAAATAACATCCCGTCATGATTCGAACGAGGTTGAATCCTGCTTTTACTCTGATGGCAAAGGTCCTTAGCCTTAAGGGTGTTATTTCGAACTTATCGAAATAACAACCCGTCGTCATTCGAACGAGGTCAAATCCAGCTTTTATTTTGATGGCGAAGGCCCTTAGCCTTAAGGGTGTTATTTTGAGCTTATCGAAATAACAACCCGTCGTGATTCGAACAAGGTCGACTTGTGCTTTTATATTGATGGCAAAGGCCCTTAGCCTTAAGGGTGTTATTTCTAACTGATCGAAATAACAACCCGTCGTGATTCGAACGAGGTTGAATCGTGCTTTTATTTTGATGGCAAAGGCCCTTAGCGTTAAGGTTGTTATTTTGAACTTACCGAAATAAACCCATCGTGATTCGAACGAGGTCGAATCATGCATTTATTCTGATGGCGAAGGCTCTTAGCCTTAAGGGTGTTATTTCGAACTTATCGAAATAACAACCCGTCGTTATTCGAACGAGGTTGAATCGTGCTTTAATTTTGATGGCGAAAGCTCTTAGCCTTAAGGGTGTTATTTCGAACTTATCGAAATAACATCCCATCGTGATTCGAACGAGGTCTAATCCTACTTTTACTCTGATGGCAAGGGCCCTTAGCCTTAAGGGTGTCATTTCGAACTTATCGAAATAACATCCAATCATGATTCGAACGAGGTCGAATCCTACTTTTATTTTGATGGCGAAGGACCTTATCCCTAAGGGTGTTATTTCGATCTTATCGAAATATCATCCTATCGTGATTCGAATGAGGTCGAATCCTACTTTTACTCTGATGGCGAAGGCCCTTATCCTTAAGGGTGTTATTTTGAACTTATCGAAATAACAACCTATCGTGATTCGAACAAGGTCGAATCCTGCTTTTACTCTGATGGCGAAGGTCCTTAGACTTAAGGGTGTTATTTCGAACTTATCGAAATAACAACCCGTCGTGATTCGAACAAGGTCGACTCGTGCTTTTATTTTGATGGCAAAGGCCCTTAGCATTAAGGGTGTTATTTCGAACTGATCGAAATAACATCCCGTCGTAATTCGAACGAGGTCGAATCCTGCTTTTATTTTCATGGCAAAACCTTATCCTTAAGGGTGTTATTTCGAACTTATCAAAATAACATCCTGTCGTGATTCGAACGAGGTCGAATCCGGCTTTTACTCTTATGGCGAAGCCCTTAGCCTTAAGGGTGTTATTTCGTACTTTTTGAAATAACATCCTGTCGTGATTCGAACGAGGTCGAATCCTGCTTTTACTTTGATGGCGAAGGCTCTTATCCTTAAGGGTGTTATTTCGAACTTATCGAAATAACAACCCATCATGATTCGAACAAGGTCAACTCGTGCTTTTATTTTGATGGCAAAGGCCCTTAGCCTTAAGGGTGCTATTTCGAACTTATCGAAATAACATCCCGTCGTCATTCGAACGAGATCAAATCCTGCTTTTATTTTGATGGCGAAGGCCCTTAGCCTTTAGGTTATTATTTCGATATTATCGAAAAAACATCCCGTCATGATTCGAACGAGGTTGAATCCTGCTTTTACTCTGATGGCGAAGGTCCTTAGCCTTAAGGGTATTATTTCGTAATTATCGAAATTACAATCCGGTGTCATTTGAACGAGGTCGAATCCTTCTTTTATTTTGATGGCGAAGGCCCTTAACCTTAAGGGTGTTATTTTGAGCTTATCGAAATAACAACCCGTCGTGATTCGAACAAGGTTGACTTGTGCTTTTATTTTGATGGCAAAGGCCCTTAGCCTTAAGGGTGTTATTTCGAACTTTTCGAAATAACATCCCGTCGTCATTCGAACGAGATCAAATCCTGCTTTTATTTTGATGGCGAAGGCCCTTAGCCTTTAGGGTGTTATTTCCATTTTATCGCAATAACATCCCGTCATGATTCGAACGAGGTTGAATCCTGCTTTTACTCTCATGGCAAAGGTCCTTAGCCTTAAGGGTGTTATTTCGAACTTATCGAAATAACAACCCGTCGCCATTCGAACGAGGTCGAATCCTGCTTTTATTTTGATGGCGAAGGCCCTTAGCCTTAAGGGTGTTATTTTGAGCTTATTGAAATAACAACCCGTCGTGATTCGAACAAGGTCGACTTGTGCTTTTATATTGATGGCAAAGGCCCTTAGCCTTAAGGGTGTTAATTCGAACTGATCGAAATAACAACGCGTCGTGATTCGAACGAGGTCGAATCGTGCTTTTATTTTGATGGCAAAGGCCCTTAGCGTTAAGGGTGTTATTTTGAACTTACCGAAATAAACCCATCGTGATTCGAACGAGGTCGAATCATGCATTTACTCTGATGGCGAAGACCCTTAGCCTTAAGGGTGTTATTTCGAACTTATCGAAATAACAACCCGTCGTTATTCGAACGAGGTTGAATCGTGCTTTAATTTTGATGGCGAAAGCTCTTAGCCTTAAGGGTGTTATTTCGAACTTATCGAAATAACATCCCATCGTGATTCGAACGAGGTCTAATCCTACTTTTACTCTGATGGCAAGGGCCCTTAGCCTTAAGGGTGTCATTTCGAACTTATCGAAATAACATCCAATCATGATTCGAACGAGGTCGAATCCTACTTTTATTTTGATGGCGAAGGCCCTTATCCCTAAGGGTGTTATTTCGATCTTATCGAAATATCATCCTATCGTGATTCGAATGAGGTCGAATCCTGCTTTTACTCTGATGGCGAAGGCCCTTATCCTTAAGGGTGTTATTTTGAACTTATCGAAATAACAACCTATCGTGATTCAAACAAGGTCGAATCCTGCTCTTACTCTGATGTCGAAGGTCCTTAGACTTAAGTGTGTTATTTCGAACTTATCGAAATAACAACCCGTCGTGATTCGAACAAGGTCGACTCGTGCTTTTATTTTGATGGCAAAGGCCCTTAGCATTAAGGGTGTTATTTCGAACTGATCGAAATAACATCCCGTCGTAATTCGAACGAGGTCGAATCCTGCTTTTATTTTCATGGCAAAACCTTATCCTTAAGGGTGTTATTTCGTACTTATCAAAATAACATCCCGTCATGATTCGAACGAGGTCGAATCCGGCTTTTCCTCTTATGGCGAAGCCCTTAGCCTTAAGGGTGTTATTTCGTACTTTTTAAAATAACATCCTATCGTGATTCGAACGAGGTCGAATCCTGCTTTTACTTTGATGGCGAAGGCTCTTATCCTTAAGGGTGTTATTTCGAACTTATCGAAATAACAACCCATCGTGATTCGAACAAGGTCGACTCGTGCTTTTATTTTGATGGCAAAGGCCCTTAGCCTTAAGGGTGTTATTTCGAACTAATTGAAATAACATCCTGTCGCGATTCGAACGAGGTCGAATCCTGCTTTTACTTTGATGGCGAAGGCTCTTATCCTTAAGGGTGTTATTTCGAACTTATCGAAATAACATCCCGTCGTCATTCGAACGAGATCAAATCCTGCTTTTATTTTGATGGCGAAGGCCCTTAGCCTTTAGGGTGTTATTTCGATCTTATCGAAAAAACATCCCGTCATGATTCGAAAGAGGTTGAATCCTGCTTTTACTCTGATGGCGAAGGTCCTTAGCCTTAAGGGTGTTATTTTGAACTTATCAAAATAACAACCTATCGTGATTCGAACAAGGTCGAATCCTGCTCTTACTCTGATGGCGAAGGTCCTTAGACTTAAGGGTGTTATTTCGAACTTATCGAAATAACAATCCATCGTGATTCGAACAAGGTCGACTCGTGCTTTTATTTTGATGGCAAAGGCCCTTAGCCTTAAGGGTGTTATTTCGAACTGATCGAAATAACATCCCGTCGTAATTCGAACGAGGTCGAATCCTGCTTTTATTTTCATGGTAAAACCTTATCCTTAAGGGTTTTATTTCGAACTTATCAAAATAACATCCCGTCGTGATTCGAACGAGGTCGAATCCGGCTTTTACTCTTATGGCGAAGCCCTTAGCCTTAAAGGTGTTATTTCGCACTTTTTGAAATAACATCCTGTCGTGATTCGAACGAGGTCGAATCCTGCTTTTACTTTGATGGCGAAGGCTCTTATCCTTAAGGGTGTTATTTCGATTTTATCGAAATAACAACCCATCATGATTCGAACAAGGTCAACTCGTGCTTTTATTTTGATGGCAAAGGCCCTTAGCCTTAAGGGTGTTATTTTGAACTAATCGAAATAACATCCCGTCGTGATTCGAACGAGGTCGAATCCTACTTTTACTTTGATGGCGAAGGCTCTTATCCTTAAGGGTGTTATTTCGAACTTATCGAAATAACATCCCGTCGTCATTCGAACGAGATCAAATCCTGCTTTTATTTTGATGGCGAAGGCCCTTAGCCTTTAGGTTGTTATTTCGATCTTATCGAAAAAACATCCCGTCATGATTCGAACGAGGTTGAATCCTGCTTTTACTCTGATGGCAAAGGTCCTTAGCCTTAAGGGTATTATTTCGTACTTATCGAAATTACAACCCGTCGTCATTCGAACGAGGTCGAATCCTTCTTTTATTTTGATGGCGAAGGCCCTTAGCCTTAAGGGTGTTATTTTGAGCTTATCGAAATAACAACCCGTCGTGATTCGAACAAGGTCGACTTGTGCTTTTATTTTGATGGCAAAGGCCCTTAGCCTTAAGGGTGTTATTTCGAACTAATAGAAATAACATCCCATCGTGATTCGAACGAGGTCGAATCGTGCTTTTACTCTGATGGCGAAGGCCCTTATCCTTAAGGGTGTTATCTCAAATTTATCGAAATAACAGCCCGTCGTGATTCGAACGAGGTCGAATCGTGCTTTTATTTTTATGGCGAAGGCTGTCAGCCTTAAGGGTGTTATTTCGAACTTATCGAAATAACAACCCATCGTGATTCGAACGAGGTCGAATCCTACTTTTACTCTGATGACAAAGTCCCTTAGCCTTAAGGGTATTATTTCGAACTTATCGAAATAACATCCCGTCATGATTCGAACGAGGTCGAATCCTACTTTTATTTTGATGGCGATGGCCTTTAGCCTTAAGGGTGTTATTTTGAACTTATCGAAATAACATCCCGTCGTGATTCGAACGAGGTCGAATCCGGCTTTTACTCTGATGGCAATGGCCTTAGCCTTAAGGGTGTTATTTCGTACTTATTGAAATAACATCTCGTCGTGATTCGAACGAGGTCGAATCCTGCTTTTACTTTGATGGGGAAGACTCTTTGCCTTAAGGTGTTATTTCAAACTAATCAAAATAACATCCCGTCGTGATTCGAACGAGGTCGAATCCTGGTTTTTTTTATGGCGAAGGCCCTTAGCCTTAAGGGTGTTATTTTGAACTTATCGAAATAACAACCCGTTGTGATTCGAACGAGGTCGAATCCTTCTTTTTTTTTATGGAGAAGGCCCTTAGCCTTAAGGGTGTTATTTCGAACTTATCGAAATAACAACCCGTTGTGATTCAAACAAGGTAGAATCCTGCTTTTATTTTGATGGTGAAGTCTCTTAGCCTTAAGAGTGTTATTTTGAACTTATCGAAATAACATCCCGTCGTCATTCGAACGAGATCAAATCCTGCTTTTATTTTGATGGCGAAGGCCCTTAGCCTTTAGGGTGTTATTTCGATGTTATCGAAAAAACATCCCGTCATGATTTGAACGAGGTTGAATCCTGCTTTTACTCTGATGGCGAAGGTCCTTAGCCTTTAGGGTGTTATTTCGAACTTATCGAAATAACAACCCGTCGCCATTCGAACGAGGTCGAATCCTGCTTTTATTTTGATGGCGAAGGCCCTTAGCCTTAAGGGTGTTATTTTGAGCTTATTGAAATAACAACCCGTCGTGATTCGAACAAGGTCGACTTGTGCTTTTATTTTGATGGCAAAGGCCCTTAGCCTTAAGGGTGTTATTTTGAACTGATCGAAATAACATCCCATCATGATTCGAACGAGGTCGAATCCTGCTTTTACTCTGATGGCGAAGGCCCTTAGCCTTAAGGGTGTTATCTCAAATTTATCGAAATAACAACCCGTCGTAATTCGAACGAGGTCGAATCGTGCTTTTATTTTGATGGCGAAGGCTGTCAGCCTTAAGGGTGTTATTTCGAACTTATCGAAATAACAAACCATCGTGATTCGAACGAGGTCGAATCCTACTTTTACTCTGATGGCAAAGGCCCTTAGCCTTAAGGGTATTATTTTGAAATTATCGAAATAACATCCCGTCATGATTCGAACGAGGTCGAATCCTACTTTTATTTTGATGGCGATGGCCTTTAGCCTTAAGGGTGTTATTTTGAACTTATCGAAATAACATCCCGTCGTGATTCGAACGAGGTCGAATCCGGCTTTTACTCTGATGGCAATGGCCTTAGCCTTAAGGGTGTTATTTCGAACTGATCGAAATAACATCCCGTCGTAATTCGAACGAGGTCGAATCCTGCTTTTATTTTCATGGCAAAACCTTATCCTTAAGGGTGTTATTTCGAACTTATCAAAATAACATCCCGTCATGATTCGAACGAGGTCGAATCCGGCTTTTACTCTTATGGCGAAGCCCTTAGCCTTAAGGGTGTTATTTCGTACTTTTTGAAATAACATCCTATCGTGATTCGAACGAGGTCGAATCCTGCTTTTACTTTGATGGCGAAGGCTCTTATCCTTAAGGGTGTTATTTCGAACTTATCGAAATAACAACCCATCGTGATTCGAACAAGGTCGACTCGTGCTTTTATTTTGATGGCAAAGGCCCTTAGCCTTAAGGGTGTTATTTCGAACTAATCAAAATAACATCCCGTCGTGATTCGAACGAGGTCGAATCCTGCTTTTTTTTTTATGGCGAAGGCCCTTAGCCTTAAGGGTGTTATTTTGAACTTATCGAAATAACAACCCGTTGTGATTCGAACGAGGTCGAATCCTTCTTTTTTTTTATGGAGAAGGCCCTTAGCCTTAAGGGTGTTATTTCGAACTTATCGAAATAACAACCCGTTGTGATTCAAACAAGGTAGAATCCTGCTTTTATTTTGATGGTGAAGTCCCTTAGCCTTAAGGGTGTTATTTTGAACTTATCGAAATAACATCCCGTCGTCATTCGAACGAGATCAAATCCTGCTTTTATTTTGATGGCGAAGGCCCTTAGCCTTTAGGGTGTTATTTCGATCTTATCGAAAAAACATCCCGTCATGATTCGAACGAGGTTGAATCCTGCTTTTACTCTGATGGAGAAGGTCCTTAGCCTTAAGGGTGTTATTTCGAACTTATCGAAATAACAACCCGTCGTCATTCGAACGAGGTCGAATCCTGCTTTTATTTTGATGGCGAAAGCCCTTAGCCTTAAGGGTGTTATTTTGAGCTTATTGAAATAACAACCTGTCGTGATTCGAACAAGGTCGACTTGTGCTTTTATTTTGATGGCAAAGGCCCTTAGCCTTAAGGGTGTTATTTTGAACTGATCGAAATAACATCCCATCATGATTCGAACGAGGTCGAATCCTGATTTTACTCTGATGGCGAAGGCCCTTAGCCTTAAGGGTGTTATCTCAAATTTATCGAAATAACAACCCGTCGTAATTCGAACGAGGTCGAATCGTGCTTTTATTTTGATGGTGAATGCTGTCAGCCTTAAGGTTGTTATTTCGAACTTATCGAAATAACAAACCATCGTGATTCGAACGAGGTCGAATCCTACTTTTACTCTGATGGCAAAGGCCCTTAGCCTTAAGGGTATTATTTCGAAATTATCGAAATAACATCCCGTTATGATTCGAACGAGGTCGAATCCTACTTTTATTTTGATGGCGATGGCCTTTAGCCTTAAGGGTGTTATTTTGAACTTATCGAAATAACATCCCGTCGTGATTCGAACGAGGTCGAATCCGGCTTTTACTCTAATGGCAATGGCCTTAGCCTTAAGGGTGTTATTTCGAACTGATCGAAATAACATCCCGTCGTAATTCGAACGAGGTCGAATCCTGCTTTTATTTTCATGGCAAAACCTTATCCTTAAGGGTGTTATTTCGAACTTATCAAAATAACATCCCGTCATGATTCGAACGAGGTCGAATCCGGCTTTTACTCTTATGGCGAAGCCCTTAGCCTTAAGGGTGTTATTTCGTACTTTTTGAAATAACATCCTATCGTGATTCGAACGAGGTCGAATCCTGCTTTTACTTTGATGGCGAAGGCTCTTATCCTTAAGGGTGTTATTTCGAACTTATCAAAATAACATCCCGTCGTGATTCGAACGAGGTCGAATCCGGCTTTTACTCTTATGGCGAAGCCCTTAGCCTTAAAGGTGTTATTTCGCACTTTTTGAAATAACATCCTGTCGTGATTCGAACGAGGTCGAATCCTGCTTTTACTTTGATGGCGAAGGCTCTTATCCTTAAGGGTGTTATTTCGATTTTATCGAAATAACAACCCATCATGATTCGAACAAGGTCAACTCGTGCTTTTATTTTGATGGCAAAGGCCCTTAGCCTTAAGGGTGTTATTTCGAACTAATCAAAATAACATCCCGTCGTGATTCGAACGAGGTCGAATCCTGCTTTTACTTTGATGGCGAAGGCTCTTATCCTTAAGGGTGTTATTTCGAACTTATCGAAATAACATCCCGTCGGCATTCGAACGAGATCAAATCCTGCTTTTATTTTGATGGCGAAGGCCCTTAGCCTTTAGGTTGTTATTTAGATCTTATCGAAAAAACATCCCGTCATGATTCGAACGAGGTTGAATCCTGCTTTTACTCTGATGGCGAAGGTCCTTAGCCTTAAGGGTATTATTTCGTACTTATCGAAATTACAACCCGTCGTCATTCGAACGAGGTCGAATCCTTCTTTTATTTTGATGGCGAAGGCCCTTAGCCTTAAGGGTGTTATTTTGATCTTATCGAAATAACAACCCGACGTGATTCGAACAAGGTCGACTTGTGCTTTTATTTTGATGGCAAAGGCCCTTAGCCTTAAGGGTGTTATTTCGAACTGATCGAAATAACATCCCATCGTGATTCGAACGAGGTCGAATCGTGCTTTTACTCTGATGGCGAAGGCCCTTATCCTTAAGGGTGTTATCTCAAATTTATTGAAATAACAACCCGTCGTGATTCGAACGAGGTCGAATCGTGCTTTTATTTTTATGGCGAATGCTGTCAGCCTTAAGGGTTTTATTTCGAACTTATCGAAATAACAACCCATCGTGATTCGAACGAGGTCGAATCCTACTTTTACTCTGATGACAAAGTCCCTTAGCCTTAAGGGTATTATTTCGAACTTATCGAAATAACATCCCGTCATGATTCGAACGAGGTCGAATCCTACTTTTATTTTGATGGCGATGGCCTTTAGCCTTAAGGGTGTTATTTTGAACTTATCGAAATAACATCCCGTCGTGATTCGAACGAGGTCGAATCCGGCTTTTACTCTGATGGCAATGGCCTTAGCCTTAAGGGTGTTATTTCGTACTTATTGAAATAACATCCCGTCTTGATTCGAACGAGGTCGAATCCTGCTTTTACTTTGATGGGGAAGACTCTTTGCCTTAAGGTGTTATTTCAAACTTATCAAAATAACATCCCGTCGTGATTCGAACGAGGTCGAATCCTGCTTTTTTTTTTATGGCGAAGGCCCTTAGCCTTAAGGGTGTTATTTTGAACTTATCGAAACAACAACCCGTTGTGATTCGAACGAGGTCGAATCTTTCTTTTTTTTTTTATGGAGAAGGCCCTTAGCCTTAAGGGTGTTATTTCGAACTTATCGAAATAACAACCCGTTGTGATTCAAACAAGGTAGAATCCTGTTTTTATTTTGATGGTGAAGTCCCTTAGCCTTAAGGGTGTTATTTTGAACTTATCGAAATAACATCCCGTCGTCATTCGAACGAGATCAAATCTTTCTTTTATTTTGATGGCGAAGGCCCTTAGCCTTTAGGGTGTTATTTCGATCTTATCGAAAAAACATCCCGTCATGATTCGAACGAGGTTGAATCCTGCTTTTACTCTGATGGCGAAGGTCCTTAGCCTTAAGGGTGTTATTTCGAACTTATCGAAATAACAACCCGTCGCCATTCGAACGAGGTCGAATCCTGCTTTTATTTTGATGGCGAAGGCCCTTAGCCTTAAGGGTGTTATTTTGAGCTTATTGAAATAACAACCCGTCGTGATTCGAACAAGGTCGACTTGTGCTTTTATTTTGATGGCAAAGGCCCTTAGCCTTAAGGGTGTTATTTTGAACTGATCGAAATAACATCCCATCATGATTCGAACGAGGTCGAATCCTGCTTTTACTCTGATGGCGAAGGCCCTTAGCCTTAAGGGTGTTATCTCAAATTTATCGAAATAACAACCCGTCGTAATTCGAACGAGGTCGAATCGTGCTTTTATTTTGATGGCGAAGGCTGTCAGCCTTAAGGGTGTTATTTCGAACTTATCGAAATAACAAACCATCGTGATTCGAACGAGGTCGAATCCTACTTTTACACTGATGGCAAAGGAACTTAGCCTTAAGGGTATTATTTCGAACTTATCGAAATAACATCCCGTCATGATTCGAACGAGGTCGAATCCTACTTTTATTTTGATGGCGATGTCCTTTAGCCTTAAGGGTGTTATTTTGAACTTATCGAAATAACATCCCGTCGTGATTCGAACGAGGTCGAATCCGGCTTTTACTCTGATGGCAATGGCCTTAGCCTTAAGGGTGTTATTTCGAACTAATCGAAATAACATCCCGTCATAATTCGAACGAGGTCGAATCCTGCTTTTATTTTCATGGCAAAACCTTATCCTTAAGGGTGTTATTTCGAACTTATCAAAATAACATCCCGTCATGATTCGAACGAGGTCGAATCCGGCTTTTACTCTTATGGCGAAGCCCTTAGCCTTAAGGGTGTTATTTCGTACTTTTTGAAATAACATCCTATCGTGATTCGAACGAGGTCGAATCCTGCTTTTACTTTGATGGCGAAGGCTCTTATCCTTAAGGGTGTTATTTCGAACTTATCGAAATAACAACCCATCGTGATTCGAACAAGGTCGACTCGTGCTTTTATTTTGATGGCAAAGGCCCTTAGCCTTAAGGGTGTTATTTCGAACTAATCGAAATAACATCCTGTCGCGATTCGAACGAGGTCGAATCCTGCTTTTACTTTGATGGCGAAGGCTCTTATCCTTAAGGGTGTTATTTCGAACTTATCGAAATAACATCCCGTCGTCATTTGAACGAGATCAAATCCTGATTTTATTTTGATGGCGAAGGCCCTTAGCCTTTAGGGTATTATTTCGATCTTATCGAAAAAACATCCCGTCATGATTCGAAAGAGGTTGAATCCTGCTTTTACTCTGATGGCGAAGGTCCTTAGCCTTAAGGGTGTTATTTTGAACTTATCAAAATAACAACCTATCGTGATTCGAACAAGGTCGAATCCTGCTCTTACTCTGATGGCGAAGGTCCTTAGACTTAAGGGTGTTATTTCGAACTTATCGAAATAACAACCCGTCGTGATTCGAACAAGGTCGACTCGTGCTTTTATTTTGATGGCAAAGGCCCTTAGCCTTAAGGGTGTTATTTCGAACTGATCGAAATAACATCCCGTCGTAATTCGAACGAGGTCGAATCCTTCTTTTATTTTCATGGAAAAACCTTATCCTTAAGGGTTTTATTTCGAACTTATCGAAATAACATCCCGTCGTGATTCGAACGAGGTCGAATCCGGCTTTTACTCTTATGGCGAAGCCCTTAGCCTTAAAGGTGTTATTTCGCACTTTTTGAAATAACATCCTGTCGTGATTCGAACGAGGTCGAATCCTGCTTTTACTTTGATGGCGAAGGCTCTTATCCTTAAGGGTGTTATTTCGATTTTATCGAAATAACAACCCATCATGATTCGAACAAGGTCAACTCATGCTTTTATTTTGATGGCAAAGGCCCTTAGCCTTAAGGGTGTTATTTCGAACTAATTGAAATAACATCCTGTCGCGATTCGAACGAGGTCGAATCCTGCTTTTACTTTGATGGCGAAGGCTCTTATCCTTAAGGGTGTTATTTCGAACTTATCGAAATAACATCCCGTCGTCATTCGAACGAGATCAAATCCTGCTTTTATTTTGATGGCGAAGGCCCTTAGCCTTTAGGTTGTTATTTCGATCTTATCGATAAAACATCCCGTCATGATTCGAACGAGGTTGAATCCTGCTTTTACTCTGATGGCGAAGGTCCTTAGCCTTAAGGGTATTATTTCGTACTTATCGAAATTACAACCCGTCGTCATTCGAACGAGGTCGAATCCTTCTTTTATTTTGATGGCGAAGGCCCTTAGCCTTAAGGGTGTTATTTTGAGCTTATCGAAATAACAACCCGTCGTGATTCGAACAAGGTCGACTTGTGCTTTTATTTTGATGGCAAAGGCCCTTAGCCTTAAGGGTGTTATTTCGAACTGATCGAAATAACATCCCATCGTGATTCGAACGAGGTTGAATCGTGCTTTTACTCTGATGGCGAAGGCCCTTATCCTTAAAGGTGTTATCTCAAATTTATCGAAATAACAACCCGTCGTGATTCGAATGAGGTCGAATCGTGCTTTTATTTTTATGGCGAAGGCTGTCAGCCTTAAGGGTGTTATTTCGAACTTATCGAAATAACAACCCATCGTGATTCGAACGAGGTCGAATCCTACTTTTACTCTGATGGCAAAGGCCCTTAGCCTTAAGGGTATTATTTCGAACTTATCGAAATAACATCCCGTCATGATTCGAACGAGGTCGAATCCTACTTTTATTTTGATGGCGATGGCCTTTAGCCTTAAGGGTGTTATTTTGAACTTATCGAAATAACATCCCGTCGTAATTCGAACGAGGTCGAATCCGGCTTTTACTCAGATGGCAATGGCCTTAGCCTTATGGGTGTTATTTCGTACTTATTGAAATAACATCCCATCGTGATTCGAACGAGGTCGAATCCTGCTTTTTTATTTATGGCGAAGGCCCTTAGCCTTAAGGGTGTTATTTTGAACTTATCGAAATAACAACCCGTTGTGATTCGAACGAGGTTGAATCCTGCTTTTTTTTATGGAGAAGGCCCTTAGCCTTAAAGGTGTTATTTTGAACTTATCGAAATAACAACCCGTTGTAATTCAAACAAGGTAGAATCCTGCTTTTATTTTGATGGCGAAGGCCCTTAGCCTTAAGGGTGTTATTTCGAACTTATCGAAATAACATCCCGTCGTGATTCGAATGAGGTCGAATCCTTCTTTCACTCTGATGGCGAAGGCCCTTAGCCTCAAGGGTGTTATTTCGAACTTATCGAAATAACAACCCGTCGTGATTCGAACAAGGTCGAATCCTGCTTTTATTTTGATGGTGAAGGCCCTTAGCCTTAAGGGTGTTATTTTGAAACTTATCAAAATAACATCCTGTCGTGATTCGAACGAGGTCGAATGCTTCTTTTACTCTGATGGCGAAGGCCATTAGCCTTAAGGGTGTTATTTCAAATTTATCGAAATAACAACCCGTCGTGATTCGAACGAGGTCGAATCGTGATTTTATTTTGATTGCAAAGGCCCTTAGCGTTAAGGGTGTTATTTCGAACTTACCGAAATAACAACCCATCGTGATTCGAACGAGGTCGAATCATGCATTTACTCTGATGGCGAAGGCCCTTAGCCTTAAGGGTGTTATTTCGAACTTATCGAAATAACAACCCGTCGTGATTCGAACAAGGTTGAATCGTGCTTTTATTTTGATGGCGAAAGCTCTTAGCCTTAAGGGTGTTATTTCAAACTAATGGAAATAACATCCCATCATGATTCGAATGAGGTCTAATCCTACTTTTACTCTGATGGCAAGGGCCCTTAGCCTTAAGGGTGTCATTTTGAACTTATCGAAATAACATCCAATCATGATTCGAAAGAGGTCGAATCCAACTTTTATTTTGATGGCGAAGGCCCTTATCCCTAAGGGTGTTATTTCGATCTTATCAAAATAACATCCTGTCGTGATTCGAATGAGGTCGAATCCTGCTTTTACTCTGATGGCGAAGTCCCTTAGCCTTAAGGGTGTTATTTTGAACTTATCGAAATAACAACCCATCGTGATTCGAACAAGGTCGAATCCTACTCTTACTCTGATGGCGAAGGTCTTTAGCCTTAAAGGTGTTATTTCGAACTTATCGAAATAACAACCCGTCGTGATTCGAACAAGGTCGACTCGTGCTTTTATTTTGATGGCAAAGGCCCTTAGCCTTAAGGGTGTTATTTCGAACTGATCGAAATAACATCCCGTCGTGATTCGAATTAGGTCAAATCCTTCTTTCACTCTGATGGCGAAGGCCCTTAGCCTCAAGGGTGTTATTTCGAACTTATCGAAATAACAACCCGTCGTGATTCGAACGAGGTCGAATCCTGCTTTTATTTTGATGGTGAAGGCCCTTAGCCTTAAGGGTGTTATTTCGAACTTATCGAAATAACATCCTGTCGTGATTCGAACGAGGTCAAATCCTTCTTTTACTCTGATGGCGAAGTCCATTAGCCTTAAGGGTGTTATTTCAAATTTATCGAAATAACAACCCGTCGTGATTCGAACGAGGTCGAATCGTGCTTTTATTTTGATGGCAAAGGCCCTTAGCGTTAAGGGTGTTATTTTGAACTTACCGAAATAACAACACATCGTGATTCGAACGAGGTCGAATCATACATTTACTCTGATGTCGAAGGCCCTTAGCCTTGAGGGTGTTATTTCGAACTTATCGAAATAACAACTCGTCGTTATTCGAATGAGGTTGAATCGTGCTTTTATTTTGATGGAGAAAGCTCTTAGCCTTAAGGGTGTTATTTCGAACTTATCGAAATAACATCCCATCGTGATTCGAACGAGGTCTAATCCTGCTTTTACTCTGATGGCAAGGGCCCTTAGCCTTAAGGGTGTCATTTCGAACTTATCGAAATAACATCCAATCATGATTCGAACGAGGTCGAATCCTACTTTTATTTTGATGGAGAAGGCCCTTATCCCTAAGGGTGTTATTTCGATCTTATCGAAATAACATCCTATCGTGATCCGAATGAGGTCGAATCCTGCTTTTACTCTGATGGAGAAGGCCCTTAGTCTTAAGGGTGTTATTTCGAACTTATCGAAATAACAACCCGTCGTGATTCGAACGAGGTTGAATCGTGCTTTTATTTTGATGCCGAAAGCTCCTAGACTTAAGGGTGTTATTTCGAAATTATCGAAATAACATCGCATCGTGATTCGAACGAGGTCTAATCCTGCTTTTACTCTGATGGCAAGGGCCCTTAGCCTTAAGGGTGTCATTTTGAACTTATCGAAATAACATCCAATCATGATTCGAACGAGGTCGAATCCTACTTTTATTTTGATGGCGAAGGCCCTTATCCCTAAGGGTGTTATTTCGATCTTATCGAAATAACATCCTGTCGTGATTCGAATGAGGTCGAATCCTGCTTTTACTCTGATGGCGAAGTCCCTTAGCCTTAAGGGTGTTATTTTGAACTTATCGAAATAACAACCCATCGTGATTCGAACAAGGTCGAATCCTGCTCTTACTCTGATGGCGAAGGTCCTTATCCTTAAAGGTGTTAGTTCGAACTTATCGAAATAACAACCCGTCGTGATTCGAACAAGGTCGACTCGTGCTTTTATTTTGATGGCAAAGGCCCTTAGCATTAAGGGTGTTATTTCGAACTGGTCAAAATAACATCCCGTCGTAATTCGAACGAGGTCGAATCCGGCTTTTACTCTTATGGCAAAGCCCTTAGCCTTAAGGGTGTTATTTCGTACTTATTGAAATAACATCCCGTCGTGATTCGAACGAGGTCGAATCCTGCTTTTACTTTTATGGCGAAGGCTCTTATCCTTAGGGGTGTTATTTCGAACTTATCAAAATAACATCCCGTCGTGATTCGAACGAGATCGAATCCTGCTTTTATTTTGATGGCGAAGGCCCTTAGCCTTTAGGGTGTTATTTTGATCTTATCGAAATAACATCCCGTCATGATTCGAACGAGGTTGAATCCTGCTTATACTCTGATGGGGAAGGTCCTTAGCCTTAAGGGTGTTATTTCGAACTTATCGAAATAACAACCCGTCGTCATTCGAACGTGGTCAAATTCTACTTTTATTTTGATGGCGAAGGCCCTTAGCCTTAAGGGTGTTATTTCGAACTTATCGAAATAACATCCCGTCGTCATTCGAACGAGATCAAATCCTGCTTTTATTTTGATGGCGAAGGCCCTTAGCCTTTAGGGTCTTATTTCGATCTTATCGAAAAAACATCCCGTCATAATTCGTACGAGGTTAAATCCTGCTTTTACTCTGATGGCGAAGGCCCTTATCCCTAAGGGTGTTATTTCGATCTTATCGAAATAACATCCTGTCGTGATTCGAATGAGGTCGAATCCTGCTTTTACTCTGATGGCGAAGTCCCTTAGCCTTAAGGGTGTTATTTTGAACTTATCGAAATAACAACCCATCGTGATTCGAACAAGGTCGAATCCTGCTCTTACTCTGATGGTGAAGGTCCTTATCCTTAAAGGTGTTAGTTCGAACTTATCAAAATAACAACCCGTCGTGATTCGAACAAGGTTGACTCGTGCTTTTATTTTGATGGCAAAGGCCCTTAGCCTTAAGGGTGTTATTTCGAACTGATCGAAATAACATCCCGTCGTAATTCGAACGAGGTCGAATCCTGCTTTTATTTTCATGGCAAAACCTTATCCTTAAGGGTGTTATTTCAAACTTATCAAAATAACATCCCGTCGTGATTCGAACGAGGTCGAATCCGGCTTTTACTCTTATGGCGAAGCCCTTAGCCTTAAGGGTGTTATTTCGTTCTTATTGAAATAACATCCCGTCGTGATTCGAACGAGGTCGAATCCTGCTTTTACTTTGATGGCGAAGGCTCTTATCCTTAAGGGTGTTATTTCGAACTTATCAAAATAACATCCCGTCGTGATTCGAACGACATCGAATCCTGCTTTTATTTTGATGGCGAAGGCCCTTAGCCTTTAGGGTGTTATTTTGATCTTATCGAAATAACATCCCGTCATGATTCGAACGAGGTTGAATCCTGCTTATACTCTGATAGCGAAGGTCCTTAGCCTTAAGGGTGTTATTTCGAACTTATCGAAATAACAACCCGTCGTCATTCGAACGTGGTCAAATCCTACATTTATTTTGATGGCGAAGGCCCTTAGCCTTAAGGGTGTTATTTTGAACTTATCGAAATAACATCCCGTCGTCATTCGAACGAGATCAAATCCTGCTTTTATTTTGATGGCGAAGGCCCTTAGCCTTTAGGGTCTTATTTCGATCTTATCGAAAAAACATCCCGTCATAATTCGTACGAGGTTAAATCCTGCTTTTACTCTGATGGCGAAGGCCCTTATCCCTAAGGGTGTTATTTCGATCTTATCGAAATAACATCCTGTCGTGATTCGAATGAGGTCGAATCCTGCTTTTACTCTGATGGCGAAGTCCCTTAGCCTTAAGGGTGTTATTTTGAACTTATCAAAATAACAACCCATCGTGATTCGAACAAGGTCGAATCCTGCTCTTACTCTGATGGTGAAGGTCCTTATCCTTAAAGGTGTTAGTTCGAACTTATCAAAATAACAACCCGTCGTTATTCGAACAAGGTCGACTCGTGATTTTATTTTGATGGCAAAGGCCCTTAGCCTTAAGGGTGTTATTTCGAACTAATCGAAATAACATCCCGTCGTAATTCGAACGAGGTCGAATCCTGCTTTTATTTTCATGGCAAAACCTTATCCTTAAGGGTGTTATTTCAAACTTATCAAAATAACATCCCGTCGTGATTCGAACGAGGTCGAATCCGGCTTTTACTCTTATGGCGAAGCCCTTAGCCTTAAGGGTGTTATTTCGTACTTATTGAAATAACATCCCGTCGTGATTCGAACGAGGTCGAATCCTGCTTTTACTTTGATGGCGAAGGCTCTTATCCTTAAGGGTGTTATTTCGAACTTATCAAAATAACATCCCGTCGTGATTCGAACGAGATCGAATCCTACTTTTATTTTGATGGCGAAGGCCCTTATCCTTTAGGGTGTTATTTTGATCTTATCGAAATAACATCCCGTCATGATTCGAACGAGGTTGAATCCTGCTTATACTCTGATGGCGAAAGGTCCTTAGCCTTAAGGGTGTTATTTCGAACTTATCGAAATAACAACCCGTCGTCATTCGAACGTGGTCAAATTCTACTTTTATTTTGATGGCGAAGGCCCTTAGCCTTAAGGGTGTTATTTCGAACTTATCGAAATAACATCCCGTCGTCATTCGAACGAGATCAAATCCTGCTTTTATTTTGATGGCGAAGGCCCTTAGCCTTTAGGGTCTTATTTCGATCTTATCGAAAAAACATCCCGTCATGATTCGAACGAGGTTAAATCCTGCTTTTACTCTGATGGCGAAGGCCCTTAGCCTTAAGGGTGTTATTTCGAACTTATCGAAATAACAACCCGTCGTGATTCGAATGAGGTCGAATCCTTCTTTTACTCTAATGGCGAAGGCCCTCAGCCTCAACGGTGTTATTTCGAACTTATCGAAATAACAACCCGTCGTGATTCGAACGAGGTCGAATCCTGCTTTTATTTTGATGGTGAAGGCCCTTGGCCTTAAGGGTGTTATTTGGAACTTATCGAAATAACATCCTGTCGTGATTCGAACGAGGTCGAATCCTTCTTTTACTCTCATGGCGAAGGCCATTAGCCTTAAGGGTGTTATTTCAAATTTATCGAAATAACAACCCGTCGTGATTCGAACGAGGTCGAATCGTGCTTTTATTTTGATGGCAAAGGCCCTTAGCGTTAAGGGTGTTATTTCGAACTTACCGAAATAACGACCCATCGTGATTCGAACGAGGTCGAATCATGCATTTACTCTGATGGCGAAGGCCCTCAGCCTTAAGGGTGTTATTTCGAACTTATCGAAATAACAACCCGTCGTGATTCGAACGAGGTTGAATCGTGCTTTTATTTTGATGGCGAAAGCTCCTAGCCTTAAGGGTGTTATTTCGAACTTATCGAAATAACATCCCATCGTGATTCGAACGAGGTCTAATCCTGCTTTTACTCTGATGGCAAGGGCCCTTGGCCTTAAGGGTGTCATTTCGAACTTATCGAAATAACATCCAATCATGATTCGAACGAGGTCGAATCCTACTTTTATTTTGATGGCGAAGGCCCTTATCCCTAAGGGTGTTATATCGATCTTATCGAAATAACATCCTGTCGTGATTCGAATGAGGTCGAATCCTGCTTTTACTCTGATGGCGAAGTCCCTTAGCCTTAAGGGTGTTATTTTAAACTTATCGAAATAACAACCCATCGTGATTCGAACAAGGTCGAATCCTGCTCTTACTCTGATGGCGAAGGTCCTTAACCTTAAGGGTGTTATTTCGAACTTATCGAAATAACAAACCATCGTGATTCGAACAAGGTCGACACGTGCTTTTATTTTGATGGCAAAGGCCCTGAGCCTTAAGGGTGTTATTTTGAACTGATCGAAATAACATCCCGTTGTAATTCGAACGAGGTCGAATCCTGCTTTTATTTTCATGGCAAAACCTTATCCTTAAGGGTGTTATTTCGAACATATCAAAATAACATCCCGTCGTGATTTGAACGAGGTCGAATCCGGCTTTTACTCTTATGGCGAAGCCCTTAGCCTTAAGGGTGTTATATAGTACTTATTGAAATAACATCCCGTCGTGATTCGAACGAGGTCGAATCCTGCTTTTACTTTGATGGCGAAGGCTCTTATCCTTAAGGGTGTTATTTTGAACTTATCGAAATAACATCCTGTCGTGATTCGAACGAGATCGAATCCTGCTTTTATTTTGATGGCAAGGCCCTTATCCTTTAGGGTGTTATTTCGATCTTATCGAAATAACATCCCGTCATGATTCGAACGAGGTTGAATCCTGCTTATACTCTGATGGTGAAGGTCCTTAGCCTTAAGGGTGTTATTTTGAACTTATCGAAATAACAACCCGTCGTCATTCAAACGTGGTCGAATCCTACTTTTATTTTGATGGAGAAGACTATTAGCCTTAAGTGTGTTATTTCGAACTTATCGAAATAACAACCCGTCGTGATTCAAACAAGGTCGACTCGTGCTTTTATTTTGATGGCAAAGGCCCTTAGCCTTAAGGGTGTTATTTCGAACTAATCGAAATAACATCCCGTCGTATTCGAACGAGGTCGAATCCTGCTTTTACACTGATGGCGAAGGCCCTTAGCCTTAAGGGTGTTATCTCAAATTTATCGAAATAACAACCCATCGTGATTCGAACGAGGTCGAATCGTGCTTTTATTTTGATGGCGAAGGTTGTCAGCCTTAAGGGTGTTATTTCGAACTTATCGAAATAACATCCCATCGTGATTTGAACGAGGTCGAATCTTACTTTTACTCTGATGGAAAAGGCCCTTAGCCTTAAGGGTATTATTTCGAACTTATCCAAATAAGATCCCGTCGTGATTCGAACGAGGTCGAATCCTACTTTTATTTTAATGGCGAAGGCCCTAAGCCTTAAGGGTGTTATTTCGAACTTATCGAAATAACATCCCGTCGTGATTCGAATGAGGTCGAATCCTTCTTTTACTCTGATGGCGAACAGCCTTAGCCTCAAGGGTGTTATTTCGAACTTATCGAAATAACAACCCGTCGTGATTCGAACGGGGTTGAATCCTGCTTTTATTTTGATGGCGAAGGCCCTTAGCCTTAAGGGTGTTATTTCGAACTTATAGAAATAACATCCCGTCGTGATTCGAACGAGGTCGAATCCTGCTTTTACATTGATGGAGAAGACTCTTAGCTTTAAGGTGTTATTTCAAACTTATCGAAATAACATCCTGTCGTGATTCGAACGAGATCGAATCCTGCTTTTATATTGATGGCGAAAGCCCTTAGCCTTAAGGGTGTTATTTTGAACTTATCGAAATAACAACCCGTTGTGATTAGAACGAGGTAGAATCCTGCTTTTATTTTGATGGCTAAGGCCTTTAGCCTTAAGGGTGTTATTTCGAACTTATCGAAATAACATCCCGTCGTGAATCGAATGAGGTCTAATCCTTCTTTTACTCTGATTGCGAAGTCCCTTAGCCTCAAGGGTGTTATTTCGAACTTATCGAAATAACAACCCGTCAAGATTCGTACGAGGTCGAATCCTGCTTTTATTTTGATGGCGAAGGCCCTTAGCCTTAAGGGTGTTATTTCGAACTTATCGAAATAACATCCCGTCGTGATTCGAACGAAATCGATTCCTTCTTTTACTCTGATGGCAAAGGCCCTTTGCGTTAAGGTGTTATTTCGAACTTACCAAAATAACAACCCATCGTGATTCGAACGAGGTCGAATCCTGCAGTTACTCTTATGGCGAAGGCCCTTAGCCTTAAAGGTGTTATTTCGAACTTGTCGAAATAACAACCCGTCGTGATTCGAACGAGGTTGAATCGTGCTTTTATTTTGATGGCGAAAGCTCTTAGTATTAAGGGTGTTATTTCGAATTTATCGAAATAACATCCCATCGTGATTCGAACGACGTCTAATCCTGCTTTTACTCTGATGGCAAGGGTCCTTAGCCATAAGGGTGTCATTTCGAACTTATCGAAATAACATCCCATCATGATTCGAACGAGATCGAATCCTACTTTTATTTTGATGGCGAAGGCCATTATCCCTAAGGGTTTTATTTTGATCTTATCGAAATAACATCACATTGTGATTCAAACGAGGTCGAATCCTGCTTTTACTCTGATGGAAAAGGCCCTTAGCCTTAAGGATGTTATTTCGAACTTATCGAAATAACAACCCATCGTGATTCGAACATGGTCGAATCCTGCTTTTACTTTGATGGCGAAGGTCCTTAGCCTTAAGGGTGTTATTTCGAACTTATCGAAATAACAACCTGCCGTGATTCGAACGAGGTCGAATCCTGCTTTTATTTTGATGGCAAAGGCCCTTAGCCTTAAGGGTGTTATTTTGAACTTATTGAAATAACAACCCGTTGTGATTCGAACGAGGTAGAATCCTGCTTTTAATCTGATGGAGAAGGCCCTTAGCCTTTAGGGTGTTATTTCGAACTTATTGAAATAACAACCCGTCGGGATTCGAACGAGGTCGAATCGTGCATTTTTTTTATGGCGAAGGCTCTTAGCCTTAAGGTTGTTATTTCGAACTTATCGAAATAACATCCCGGCGTGATTCGAGCAAGGTCTAATCCTACTTTTACTCTGATGGCGAAGGCCCTTAGCCTTAAGGGTGTCATTTTGAACTTATCAAAATAACATCTCATCATGATTCGAACGAGGTCGAATCCTGCTTTTATTTTGATGGCGAAGGCCCTTATCCCTAAGGGTGTTATTTCGATAAGTTCGAAATAACATCCCATCATGATTCGAACGAGGTCGAATCCTGCTTTTACTCTAATGGCGAAGGCCCTTAGCCTTAAGGGTGTTATTTCGAACTTATCAAAATAACAACCCATCGTGATTCGAACAAGGTTGAATCCTGCTTTTACTTTGATAGCGAAGGTTCTTATCCTTAATGGTGTTATTTAGAACTTATCGAAATAACAAACCGTCGTGATTCAAACGAGGTCGAATCCTGCTTTTATTTTTATGGCGAAGGCCCTTAACCTTAAGGGTGTTATTTCGAACTTATCGAAATAACATCCCGTCATGATTCGAAAGAGGTCGAATCCTGGTTTTACTCTAATGGCTATGAGCACGTGATTTTTGCCTTACGAAAACTACACCAAAATAAATCAAAAATAAAATAAATTTCTTTTACGTTGAAATTTTTTGAATTTGCGTGGTGTTTGTTAAATATTTTTTTTATGTCCGTAAATATTTATGTTGTCATAATAAAATGAAAAATAAAATAAAATACATGTTGCATGCATATCTAGGATTTAATAATGCATTGATTCAAAATAAAAACACAAAAATATGCATTTTTGTTCTATTTTAAATATTCCACTGTGTGATTAATGTTTTGTCTGTATGTTGAACAGTTGTTATAAAGTGATTAATATTGTCTAGAAGTTAAAATTGTTTTATAATTAAATTTAGGAATTTAAATTAGAAAATTGAAATAAAAAAATAATAAAATAAAATAAAATAAAATAGAATGTGAAAATCGGACCTGGATTAAAATCCAGGCCCAAAACCAAATTACCCCCCCACCTAGCCCAATCCAGGCAGCCCAAGTCCGGTCCAATCAAGACGAGCCAAAACGACAGCGTTTGGTCGTAGCTTCTCAGGGACCGTTGGATCAAATCCAACCAACGGTTAAGATCTTACCCCCTTACCCGTAACCCGTAATCCGACCCTTTGACCGGATCCAGGCTGACCCTGAACTTAGACCAAACGACAACGTTTGGTTAAGTGGATTGATCTCAACCATGCATCTTAATTGATCCAACGGATGAGATCAATCCACCCCACCCCTATATAAGGACCAAACCCCTACCCCGGCCCTAACTTAACACCCTCCTCCTCCTCTCACTGTTCATCATCGTTCCCAAACCAAACCCCTAACCCTAGCTGCCCTTATTCCCCACCGCCTGAAACCCGGCGGCAACAACGCCGCCGGTCACCAAAATAACACCCCAGAACCCCCTGAACATCCTCTATCCAGATATGCTAGCCACTTGGCTCGAATCTTCCTGAAGGTTCTCGAATCTTCATTTGAAGATTAGAGCCAAGCTCAGATCTAAACCAAACAACCCCTAGTTAACACCATAGCACCCCCTAACATGCCTCGTTATAGATCTGGTGTTGGTTTGGTTCGAATCCCCTCAGAACTCTTCGAATCTTCTTTTGAAGGTTCGGACCAAACAAGAACAAACTCAGATCTGTTCTAAACTGACACCAAATGACCCCTAGGCTACCCTCACCCGTGTGTCGTGTTTGGTCCCCCTCGAATCTGACCAGAAATGGTTAAGTCCTAAATCGAACCTTCAGGAACCCTAGAAATACCAGACTTTTGGATTCTGCCCAAATTAAATAAAGATTGAGGTTTAATCGACCTTAGTCGAAGTATTTTCAGTGGAAAATACTTCGACTAAGGTCTGTTTGATTTCAAACAAAGTCCAAATCCAAGTTGAGTTCGAGTCCGGTTGAATTTAAAGATTAGAGGTACTTTCCTTATTTCCTTTTTGTTTCTTACATGAATAATTGTTTGTTTAATAACCTGTTAATGTTTCATGTTTTTATTTGGTTAATTCTGTCATCTTTGTCTCATGCCCGTATGATTAGTCAAATAAATGAATTGTTTCTGTTGGTTGTGATTAATTACAATGTGTGTGATCGACTCGATTAAGTTCGTCGATCAGTTGTGTTATAAATCTTGTTTCTGAAAATGCTTATTGAAACAGTCTGTTTCTTTTGTTTTAGACTGATTATGGACAAATGTTGTAAATAGTCAACTGATTAATACTCGTCAATTAAATCATGTTTGTTTGCAAATCATTAAATTCAAATGAATGTTGTGTATATATTGTTTTCTGAACAGGGCATTGTCAGTATATTGACAATGCTCCTGTGTTTGTTTGATCTTGGTTCAATGTTGAAGTCCAGTCTGAATTATTATAATAATTTTAGTGGTATGTTGTTATGATGTTAGTTCTGTATTCATGTTTACAAAGGTTGGGTAAAACAATTGTATTAGGAGGTTAATCATTAGGAATTGGTTGTAGCTGCTAGACAAGTTTAGATTCAGATAACTTGTTAAAATTTGAGACAGTAATACCAGTAGAAAACAGTAAATCTGGGACATTTTTGGGACAGAACAGTAAGGGTAATATGATAGCATAATGAGCTGAAAGTGGAAAGTTAGTGGCTATTATTTAAAGTGATAATGGGAAACAAAGGGTAATGGGGCTGCTTAAAATCAGGATAGGATCATTTAAAGTATTAAAAAGTAGTTTGTAATGGAACCTTCTGATTTTAAAAGAAGAAAGGGGTCCAAGAAGCACTAGAAGGGTATAGGACAGCCCTATATAAATAGAGGGAGCTGGACAGGGATTAAAGGAGAAGAAAAAATCAGATTTTAAGAGGAGAGTTCAGAAGAAAAAATAGGAAGAGATTGAGAGATTTGAGGATCAGATTTTAAAGCAGATTTTAAGAGAGAATTTAAGAAAAATACACCTAAAGTGAGATAAAAGAAAAAATCAAGCAGAAAATCAGATTCCTCTTGGAATTTCAAGAGGAAGAAGAAACAGAAAGAAACCAAAAGAGAGTATTCGCACACACACACACACAGTGAAGCTGAAACAGAAAAATAGAAAAGAAAAGAAAAATCCGAAACCTTGTTGTTCTTTTGGAATCTGTCCGGGTCAGTGTATTGATACTATTTGGTTTTAAAATCTGAAATTCTTTAAGAAGCTTTGCTCTTATGAATCTGGGTTTCTCGGGTCTTATTATTGCTCAAATCTGTGGAAATACTGATATTCTGCCAGTATTTTGTTACTGCTGCAACTGATGAAAACTTACTTCTTCTACCTTCATTTCTAGGTACTTATCTTCTAAATTCTATGTTGGAAAGAGATTCAGCATGACAAATCAATGAAGCTTGATTTGCAGTTTTATTTTTCCATTTATCTAAGTTTGTTATTATAAATTTCAGTTTTTGTTTCATGTTGTTTCATATAGAAGTATGCTTGACATGTTAATTATCAATTGATCATTCTCTTTTGAAATTCATATAAGTGTTGTAATAATATTACCTATTCCAGAATTTCACTAAAGCATAGTTATGGTTGAATTGTTAAGATAGGGAATATGGCATGAAGTTGGCTATTAATTAAGTCTTACGACATTGTTAGACAGGTATAAAGTATTCTGGGAATATCAAGAAAATGTGTGGTTAGTGTATTTCGATTGTTTGGTTGTGGATTAAGGCTAGATGATGATTGGTTGCATTTTATTCATATAGGGCGTAATAATGATTATGGTTAACATCAATAGTCGGAAGTTGCATTAGTATCCTCCGCTATGTTTGCAAACGTCAAAAATTGGGCGAATAATGTTGGATGCAATATCACTTTATTAAGTCAATTAGGTAGATTTGTTCTCTTTCTTAAAATAACAAATGGCCTAGAAATGTTATAATGTGAAAGTTAGTAACAAGGGTTCACATAAATTGAGAATCCAATCGGTTTGATTATATATATATCTTACATTTAATCATAAGCATAATTAATTAAAATAATTTCGCCTATTAGATTAAAAACGAGTATATGAGAATAAGTTGAGATGTACATGCACAGATTGCAACACTTTAAATCAATGGTAAGTAAAAAATAGAATTTGCACTAAATAAAAATAATGAAAATTCTTGGAAAATATTTCTTCCCTTTATGAATCATTTTTTTAGTTTCATATGCAATTCATTCTTTGGTAGATATATAATGTTGTATTTGCCGAAAATAGTGTTAATCATATTTTTATTCTTTTCTTTGAATTTGAATAGTCTGGATAAATATAATTTATACGCGGGAATTATAATCGACGCGCAACATTTAATAAATTGTGAATTCTTTTCAAGAGTTCAAGGGTATCTTAAATGGATATTTCTCATGATATAATAAACAATTTGGGGAAAGTCCATAATATTATTAACAAAGATTTTGCGCAATCAGGGATGCGTTCGCGCACCCTGATTATATTCTTAAAAGCAAAAATTCGGATTATGCGTACGCGCAATTTCGAGCGAATATTTAATAAAAAAAACGAATTTCTTTGGAAAATATTAAATTTATTTCATAAAACCCGAGATGTGCGGTTCACTATTTAAGAAAGACGAATATTCTTGATTCGACACAATTTCGAAAAATCATTGTTTTTTAATAAATATATTATCAAGATTATCGTGTACACGTGCGCGTGACACAATTCCGCATTTTTTTATTTATAGCACGAATATACGTACGCGTGATTCGATTCAAAGAAGGGCCCTTAATCACAAGAAGTATAAATAAAAGCGGTAGTAAAAATCATGCAATAAGGACACATTTAGAAAAAGACAAGATAATTAAGCCAATAGTAAAAATAGTTGAGCGACCGTGCTAGAACCACGGAATTCGGAAATGCCTAACACCTTCTTCCGGATTAACAGAATTCCTTAATCAGGATTTCTGGTTCGCAGAATAATAAACAGAGTCATATTCTCCTCGATTCAGGGATTAAAAATTGGTGACTTGGGACACCTTAAAATTCCCAGGTGGCGACTCTGAAATAATTAAATCAATCCCGTTTCGACTGTCCTTTAATTGGAGAAAACTCCCCACGCGCCCCGCGGACGCGGTAAAAAGGAGGTGCGACAGCTCTGGCGACTCTGCTGGGGATAAAAGTGTACTGTAACCCAGAACCACTGGTTCAGGGTTTAAAGAATTCGAGCTTAAAATAACTGCGATAATTGGCTTTATTTACTATATGATTTTCAACTGTTTATATGCTTAACATGCTAAATGTTTTTTTTACCGCTTTAATATTATTTGAATTGTGAATATATACAACTGCTACGAAACCCCTTTCTTTCTGAGTCTTCTGAATTTATGGTGTACACGTGCGCGTGGCCCACCTTTCTGTTAAAGTCATACCAAATAAGACGGAGTTGGGACAAGTAACTAGGCCGGGTAGACTTTCGTGCTCCCGGTACGTTGCCCCCGCTTCGGCTCAAACTGTCCGTTTGGGTAAGCCAGGTTTAGAACAATCAACCTCAGGTTTTTCACCTAGAATAACTCAGCCATGTACCGGATCCCTAGTAGGAACGTCTATCTGCATCATGTACATTTGGCCTTGGAGACTCAACACAGGGGTTGGGTCTGTCTAGGACAGGTAAACCCGAAACAAAAAGACCATCCTTATGCATCCTACTTGCTACTTGTGCATTCATTTGCCTCGAACATGCTTGTTGACCAGCTTAAATGAAATCATGGTGAGAACCGAAGAATAAAATGGGTTGTTTTAAAAATTTCAAAAAAAAAAATAGTTTTAAATCTCGAAATAAAGGTGTTTAATAAATAAAATTTTTGAAAAATGATTTTTAGTGTATATTTTCAAAATGAGTATTGACTTTATTAAATTAAATTTCAGATACAAAATGAGCACCACGCAAAACCCCCCATCCACGAATACAGAATAGTTTCTATTTCAGCTTCAAATGTGGTGGTATGATTTAGGCGAAGATGGTCAAAAATGGGTCGTCAAGCATTTGGGAAATCTCATGGATATTATTAAAGTTAAACCCCGTGATGATCTGATTGCGGCGTTAGTAACTTTTTGGGACCCTGTTCACAATGTTTTTCGTTTCTCCGACTTCGAGCTTACTCCTACATTAGAGGAGATAGCTGGATATGGTGGGTTTGACGGAAGTCTAAGAAATCAAAGCCTGATATTCACAAAGGCTCCTTCGGTACATCGATTCTTCGGTCTTCTGAACATGAGCAGTCAAATCAGGAAAAACAATGTCATCAATGGATGTTGTTCCTTCAACTTTTTGTATTTAAGGTTCGGAAAGTCAGATGGGTTCGAAATTCATGAGAAAGGCCTTACTAACAAGCAAAACAAATATACTTGGCAGATTCACCGTCGCTTTGCCTTCATGGTGGCTTTTCTAGGAATCATGGTCTTCCCAAACAAAGAGCGAACAATTGATATTCGCACCGCGAAAGTTGTGCAAATCCTCACCACCAAAGAAAATCACACCCTTGTCCCCATCATTCTATCAGACATTTATCGGGCTTTGACTTTATGTAAATCAGGAGCAAATGTCTTCGAAGGATGCAAAATTTTGTTGCAAATGTGGGTGATTGAACATCTCAAACAACAGCCCAAGATCATACAGTATGGGCCAAGCAACGATAATTTCATCAAGAGTTATGAAGAGAGAATGAAAAATTATCAGGCTCCAAAAGGGATAGAAGCATGGGTATCTCATCTAAGGGCTTTAACGTCAAGTCAAATAGAGTGGACTTTGGGATGGCTCCCGATGAGGGAAGTGATACACATGTCAACCTAAAATAGTTATCTGCTACTATTGGGATTGAGAAGCATCCAGCCGTATGCGCCACTAAGAGTCCTAAGACAACTAGGGAGATATCAAGTAGTTCCTGATGATGAAGATTTGAGTATGCAAGTAATCGAATTACACCCAGAAGCCACTATTCCCGAGGCTCTACTTCAGCAGATGTGGAATGGATGTCGATACTTGAAAAGTGATACTCAAGTCCCAGACACTACAAAGGGTGAGATAAATCCTGAATATGCAAGGTGGTTTGAAAAACGGTCTCGCGTGGATGATGTACCAGAGCCTGAGCTAAGAAGGCCAACAAAAAGACCCCATGTTCAAAACTTCAATGATAAAATCCAAGAGCGGTTGATCTGAGGAGAAAAGGAAAAAGGGTACAAAGCAACTATCCATGCCCTGAAAGAAAATCTGAGAAGCCTCAGTTTGGAGAAAGATTTGCAAGCACAAGAAGCCGAAGGCGAGAAGAAGAGTCTAGCTTGTGAAAATGAAAATCTTCATGCTCGATTCCAAAAAATGAAAAGAATTTCTGAGACACCAAAGAGGAGCTGGAAGGATCAAAAAACCATCGCCAATCTTTTTGAAAGAATGCAAGATTATGATTCCATTCTTGCGGAAAACGAAAGGGCGGTGAGCAAAGCAAAAGAAAGGATCCAACAATTAAACGAAGAGGCCAGATCTAATCAGGAACGCCAACAATTAAACAAGGCACAATTCAAGAAGGAAAAAGACCATTGGATACGATCAGAAGATCAGCTTTGTGCACAACTAGAAGAGGCAAGAAGATGCAACAGAGAACATCAACAAGCAGACATCGACAGGGAAAGAGCGCATGCGAGATTAGAGCAGGCCAAACTCCGAGCTCTATTAAAGTCAGCTCTAGATCGTGAAAACCATGTCAGAGATATAGCCACCACTCGCCAGCAGCAATTGCAGGACCAAGACCAACGTCTCCAAGATTTCAGGGCACAAATCCACGACCTGGCGGTCTGCACCTCTCAAGGTTACGTAAACTACCAAGGAATGGATTATGAAAGGTTTACAGAGCATGCACCCATTTTTGCCCATCATCTAGCAATGGAGTTAGAAAGGATGTATCGTACGCTGGGAGGTCATCCAAGTAAAGCCCCACATTGAGCAAATAATCTATTAATTTACAACACAAGTGGAAAGTGGGGCACGTTGCGAGATGTTAAGAATTGTATCTTTTATTTTGATTTAAGTGTGTGTGTTTCAAGCCATTTTCTTAAAGTTTTCAAATGTAATTCCATCTTTGTATAATGAATAAAAGTGATTGCCTTTAGTCCGAACTACGCAAGGTCTGATTCATGTGGGGGCATGATACGTAGGCAATCTCTATAAGATTCGACCACCACAATAAAAGGAATATAATAAAAGTGAGTAACAATAAAATTTCAATAAAGCTGGGACGACACAAGCGGCCGAAAAAATGCATAATAGAAAGGGGATATTTGTTTAGGAGCATTGCATCTCAACGTGTAATTATATATATGTTAAACTCTCAAAACTAACAAGTTTGTTCATTTCCAGAATTCAAGCAGTTAGTTTCTCTAAAGAGTATACTGGCATATTATCATTATCACACGAGATCAAAAGGACCACTACCCGAAAGTATGTCTATCCCAGATGTTGACACAGGTATGGAGCTAGAGGAGATGGATGTCGGGAAAATGAAAGAAGAGATGTTTAAACTCAAGCAGCAAATGGCTGAGATGTACCAAGCCTGGTCTACAGGACAGTTACCCCCGTCTTACTCAACTAACCCTGCTCCATCAATAACCCAAACTCAGGATAATATTACCACTGAAATATCCCCAAATTTCCCCATTTACCAGAACTACCGAGGCACCACCTCTCAGACACCGCAGTCTCCACCTCCGAAACTAGTTCCATATTTTCCTCCACCTATGACTCCTGTTTTCGTAGCACCTCCCCCTGCTACATTCCACAAATATCCTAGTGAGCCTACATTCCAGGCCCAGGACAACCAATATTACCCCCCGGAGCCCACCCTCAAAGCCTCCGAAATTCATTCAACTGCTCCTCGTTTTGATCTCCCAACTGAAATTGACAAGCCAGCCAAAAATGCTGAACAAGAAGAGATGTTCAGGAAGGTCAAGAGTCTAGAACAATCGTTCAGAGACATGCGAGGATTAGGTGGGCAAGTCAGTGTAGCATACAAAGATTTGTGCTTATTCCCCAATGTACAATTACCAGTTGGCTTCAAGATGCCCAAATTTGACCTATACAACGGGCACGGCGACCCAGTAGCCCACTTAAGGGGATTCTGTAGCAAGATGCGAGGAGCTGGGGGAAAGGATGAATTATTGATGGCTTACTTCAGTCAAAGTTTAAGCGGATCAGCTTTGGAGTGGTATACACGCCAGGACCATGGGAGATGGTACACATGGGATGACCTGGCACAGGCATTCGCATACCATTTCCAATACAATCTGGAAATCATCCCAGATCGACTATCTTTGACAAAATTTGAGAAGAAACACAACGAAAGTTTCAGAGAGTATGGCTTCCGGTGGAGAGAACAGGCAGCAAGAGTGGATCCTCCTATGAAGGAGAGTGAAATGGTAGACTACTTCCTCCAAGCCTTGGAACCAACTTACTATGCCCACTTGGTTTCAGCGGTTGGGAAATCATTCAATGAAGTAGTATAGATGGGAGGTATGGTGGAAGAAGGCCTCAAGACAAATAAAATCATGAGCTATTCAGCAATTAAGGCGACTACTCAAGCTATTCAAGGCGGGGTAGGAGGAATCGGAAGAAAGAATAGGGAGGAAGCAGCGGTAGTTGATTCAGGAATTTGGTCAGGACCCAGAGGTTCACTGCCTTACTATAATCAACAACGACCTCGCCAATCAACTTACCACCACGATTCATCCAAACATTACTATCACCCTTCGGAACCTCATTTTTCCATCAACCATACACAAGCATACAATCATCCACCGGCACACGCTAACTGGCGTGCTCCTGTCATACCAAGTATTTATCCACGAGCCTATCCCGGACCAGGTTTCAGGCCGAGGCCACCATTCAGGGGAGAAAGGGAACAGAAAAAGAAAACTTACACACCATTGGGAGAGTCATACACCAGTCTGTTCCACAGGCTGAGACAGCTAGACATGCTAAGACCAATAAAATCCAAGCTACCCAATCCTCCTCCAAAGAATCTGGATTACACCATTAGCTGTGAGTATTGCTCGGGTGCACCAGGCCATGATACGGAGAAATGCTGGCATTTGAAAAATGCAATACAAGAGCTGATTGATACTAATAAAATCGAGGTTCAAACCCCCGAAGCTCCCAATATACATAGAAATCCAATGCCATCCCATCAAGAGGCCAATATGATAGAAATCATACAAGCTGATGGGGAGACAAATAAGTCGTCACAAACTGTCATGATGATCAAGTCTCATGAAGCCAAACCAGATAAGCAGTTAACAGAGGAGAAGTCGGTACCTAAGCAGAACAGAAATGGTGATGAACCATCTATGATAGTCGAGGAGGGATCATCGAGCAAAGTTGTTGCAAAACAAGAAAGGTCGAAAGTGATAGTACCAGGGGTTGCTAACAAACCCATTGTATTCGTGGAAGGAGCCCGTACAGATCGGGTTATTATTGCACATGTAACCCAGCTGCCAGTCATCAACAACAAAGCCATCCCATGGAACTATGAACGGGTGACTGTAATGTACAAGGGAAAAGAAGTCAAGGAAGAAGTGTGTGAGGTGCAAGGCTTGACTCGTTCGGGAAGATGGTTTACGCCCGAAGAGTTAAGAAAAACTAAAAATAATCCAACACCAATAAAGAGAGCTGTGACGGAAGAAGAGGCGGAAGAGTTTTTAAGAAAAATGAAACTCCATGATTATTCTGTGGTGAATCAATTGAAGAAGACGCCTGCTCAAATTTCATTGTTGTCATTATTGATCCATTCAGAGGAGCACCGTCTGACTTTAATGAAAATCCTGAATGAGGCTCATGTTCCTGAAAAAATCTCTGTAAATCATTTGGGAAGAATAGCCAACAGAATCTTTGAGACAAACAGAATTACATTTGCTGATGATGAATTGCCTGTGGAAGGTACCGAGCATAACAGAGCTCTTTACCTCACCGTGAAATGTGAAAACTCCGTAGTAACCCGGGTATTGGTTGACAATGGGTCAAGTGCAAACATCTACCCTCTCTCCACTTTAAGCAAATTAAAAATTAAAGAGGAGAGGATCCAGAAGAATAGTATCTGCGTACGGGGGTTTGACAGTGGAAGCAGAGATTCATTTGGCGACATAGTGTTGGAACTAACAATAGGGCCAGTTGAATTCACAATGGAATTTCAAGTGTTGGACATAGCTGTTTCTTACAACTTGTTGTTGGGTCGACCATGGATCCATGCTGCTAAAGCAGTCCCGTCAACACTATATCAGGCTGTCAAGTTTGAATGGGATCATCAAGAAATAGTTGTGCATGGGGAAGAAAGTTTAAATGCTCACAGCAGTACCATTGTACCGATCGAGGGAATAGAAAATGACCAGGGACCATGGGTATACTAAGTGTCCGACACAGTGTCGGTAGAGAAAATTCCAGAGGGGAAATACCTTCCGAATCCAAAGATAACCTCTGCTTCAGTCATGGTAGCTTATGAAATGTTAAAGAATGGTTTTATACCCGGCAAAGGTCTGGGCTTATCTTTGCAAGGAATTATACAACCAGTATCTCTCCCCGAGAACTGGGGAACATTTGGTTTGGGATTTATACCCACTATCACCGATGTGAAAAAGGCCAGAAAGCTGAAACATAAGGCATGGGATCTTCCAAAACCAGTCCCACCTCTATCAAAGTCTTTTGTCAAGACCGGTGCCAAAAATCACCCGATAACAACAATTCCTAAATCTCGGGTCAATCCTGAGGAGGAATTGATTGAAAGATTCAAGAAATTTTTTGATGATGTGAATATGTTGGAAAGCAGAGAAGGGTGTAGCAACGCAGAAGTTCAATTCGTTGGGCCAGAAACAAAGCTTAATAATTGGAAAGCCACTCCTCTCCCCATTCGAAAGGAGTCTTGGTAGTTTATTTTGATTTTCTTTCAAGTTTGTTTGGGTTGCTTCAGGGTTGTAATCCCAAAGCTTATCTTACAGTTTGTTTGAAGTGTGCAAAACCTTGTTATCTTTCATCATCCAATAAAAAGCAGTTTCCTTTTTATTATCATTCCTGATAGTTTTCTTTTCTTTTTCTTCTTTCCTGTACAGTTCCTTTTACGCTTGCTCTAGTGATATGGCATGCATGAGGAATCCTCAGCCCAGTCTTAAAAATCAATTTGGTTCCGAAATATTAATTCAAGAAATATATTGTGATTATGAATCATAATATGATGAAGATGAGGATTTTGAAGAGATTAGTAAAGAGTTAATTCACTTTGAGGAAAAAACCAAACCTAACTTGAGTGATACCGAGGACATCAATATAGGAGATACGAGTAATGTCCGGGAAACTAATATAAGTGTCCATCTCGAACCAAAGATCCGAGAAGAGTTAATTAAAGAACTCATAGAATTCAAAGATGTTTTTGCATGGTCATATGACGACATGCCGGGCCTGAGCACTGATTTAGTGGTTCACAAATTGCCCACCGATCCAACGGTGCCTCCTGTCAAGCAGAGGCTGAGAAAATTCAAGCCTGATATGAGTGTGAGAATTAAGGAAGAAATCACCAAACAATTGGAAGCAAAGGTCATTCGAGTCACTCGATATCCTGTTTGGTTGGCTAATATCGTTCCTGTACCAAAGAAAGACGGCAAAATTAGAGTATGCGTCAACTACCGCATTCTCAACAAAGCAAGTCCAAAGGATAATTTCCCATTACCCAATATCCATATTTTGATCGACAATTGTGCCAAGCATGATATAGGATCTTTCGTGGATTGTTATGCCGGGTATCATCAAATTCTAATGGATGAAGAAGATGCAGAAAAGACGGCATTCATCACACTATGGGGAACTTATTGCTACCGGGTAATGCCATTCGGTTTGAAGAACGCCGGAGCAACCTACATGAGAGTGATGACCACAGTGTTTCATGATATGATACACAAGGAGATTGAGGTATACGTGGACGATGTGATCATAAAATCAAAGCATCAGGCCGACCACGTTGGGGATTTGAGGAAGTTCTTCTTAAGACTTCGCAGGTACAACCTCAAGCTTAACCCTGCCAAATGCGCATTTGGAGTTCCATCTGGAAAATTGCTGGGATTCATAGTCAGTCGATGAGGTATCGAGCTAGACCCATCAAAAATCAAAGCCATCCAAGAATTCCCACCTCCCAAGAAACAAAACTGAAGTAATGAGTTTGTTGGGAAGGTTAAATTACATCAGCAGGTTTATTGCTCAGCTCACAACAACCTGTGAGCCAATTTTCAAATTGTTGAAAAAGGATGTTGCGGTCAAATGGACCGATGAGTGTCAAAAAGCGTTCGATAAGATAAAAGGGTACTTGTCGAACCCACCCGTGTTGGTCCCGCCAGAGCCAGGAAGACCTCTGATTCTTTACTTGACGGTTTTGGAAAATTCATTTGGTTGTGTATTGGGGCAACATGACCTCACTGGCAGAAAAGAATAGGCCATCTACTACCTTAGCAAGAAATTCACAGCTTATGAGGTTAAGTATACTCATCTGGAGAAGACATGTTGCGCCCTGACTTGGGTAGCTCAAAAATTGAAACACTACTTGTCATCCTACACTACTTACCTCATTTCTCGTCTGGATCCATTGAAATATATTTTTCAAAAGCCTATGCCAACGGGAAGACTTGCAAAGTGGCAGATATTGCTCACAGAATTTGACATCATCTATGTGACACGAACTGCAATGAAGGCCCAAGCACTGGCCGATCATTTAGCTGAAAACCCGGTCGATGAGGAATACGAACCATTGAAAACCTATTTTCCTGATGAAGAAATAATGCACATTGACGAGGTGGAGCGAATTGAAAAACCTGGCTAGAAACTTTTCTTTGATGGAGCCGCTAACATGAAAGGAGTCGGGATAGGATCTGTAATCATCTCTGAAACAGGGCATCACTATCCTGTTACGGCTCAATTGCGATTTTATTGCACCAATCACATGGCTGAATATGAAGCTTGCATTTTGGGGTTAAGACTAGCCGCAGACATGGGTATCCGAGAAATCTTAGTCATGGGAGATTCGGATCTTTTGGTACATCAAATTCAAGGAGAATGGGAAACCCGAGACTTGAAGCTCATACCATACCGACAATGTCTACATGATCTTTGTCAGCGGTTTCAATCAATGGAGTTCCAACATATTCCAAGAATCCGTAATGAGGTTGCTGATGCATTGGCTACCCTGGCATCAATGTTGCATCATCCGGACAAAGATTATGTAGATCCGATACATATTCAAGTCCACGATCAGCACGCTTATTGCAATATGGTTGAAGAAGAATTTGATGGTAAACCGTGGTTCCACGATATCAAAGAGTATATCAGAATGGGGATATATCCCACACAAGCCACAGGAGATCAAAAGAGGACCATTAGGCGATTGGCAAATGGATTCTTCTTAAGCGGAGGAGTTTTGTATAAAAGAACACCAGATCTTGGATTATTAAGATGCATAGATGCCAGACAAGCTACAGCTGTCATGTCTGAAGTACATTCGGGAGTTTGCGGACCCCACATGAGCGGATATGTGTTGGCAAAGAAAATCCTCCGAGCTGGTTACTATTGGCTTACCATGGAGCGAGATTGTATCAGTTTTGTGCGCAAGTGTCATCAATGCCAGATACACGAAGATTTGATTCATTCTCCACCATCCGAGTTGCACACAATGTCGGTACCATGGCCCTTCGTTGCTTGGGGCATGGATGTGATTGGACCAATTGAGCCGGTAGCATCCAATGGGCACAGGTTCATTCTGGTAACCATTGATTATTTTACTAAATGGGTTGAGGCCAAGACATTCAAATCGGTGACCAAGAAAGCTGTGGTCGATTTTGTCCACTCAAATATCATATGTCGATTCGGAATCCCAAAGGTAATCATCACAGATAACGGTGCTAATCTTAACAGCAACTTAATGAAGGAAGTATGTCAACAGTTTAAGATTACACATTGCAACTCTACCCCATATCGGCCCAAGGCGAATGGAGTAGTCGAGGCAGCCAATAAAAACATAAAGAAGATACTTCGGAAAATGGTAGAAGGTTCAAGATAATGGCATGAAAAATTACCATTTGCATTATTAGGATACCGCACTACTGTTCGCACTTCAGTAGGAGCAACTCCTTATTTGTTGGTATATGGCACTGAAGCAGTAATTCCTGCAGAAGTTGAGATTCCTTCCCTTCGGATTATCGCCGAAGCAAAGATTGATGATGATGAGTGGGTCAAAACCCGTCTGGAACAACATGTGCTGAAACGTATTCTTCCACATCAGGTTGAGGCAAAAGGCAAATTTGCCCCGAATTGGCAAGGACCATTCATTGTGACCAGAGTATTATCGAATGGTGCACTATGTTTAACAGATATTGAAGGCAAATGCATAGACATGACGATCAATTCTGACGCGGTAAAGAGATATTATGCATAAATTTTTGAATGTTTGTATTTAGCATTATTTCGAAGATTGGAATGACAAAGGCAATTTATTCTGCTATCCAAACACTATACCCTTTGTTTCCCCTTTGAGCCATACTTGTTTCTTTCCTACCCTCTCTTGGAATCAATGAAAATCAAATATGAAATAAAAAAAAAATCACTATTATTGGGTGAACTACGTTTGACCTGATTCCTCAAAGAAAGATACGTAGGCGCCTCATGGCTCGGTCATAGGGTGCACAATATACATAACGTGCACAAAAAGAAACATCAAGCGACCCCAATCAAGAAACTGGGGCAAGAACTGTATTGGAAATAAGAAAAAGATTCCAAGAGTTGTAATTTTAAACCCATACCAAAGCTATTTAGCTTTTAATACCTTTTCCATTTCTAACCCCATACCAAAAAGACCTTTCGATCAATCTTAGAAAAATGCTGAGACAAGAAAATGAAGATGGTTCATAACACTCTGGTACAAACAAGAAAAGAAAGTAAAAATGAGAGAGTCTTATAGGTGAAAACCCACACGGGCACCATAAGGCGACGGAAGTTTAGAGAAAAGTAAAATGAGAGAGTCTTATTGGTGAAAACCTTCGCAGGCACCATAAGGCGACGGAAGTTGAGAGAAAAGTAAAATGAGAGAGTCTTATTGGTGAAAACCTTCGTAGGCACCATAGGGCGAAAAGGAAGTGAGAAATTAACAAATGAGGAAGGTTTGTCGGTGAGAACTCTTTGAGATATTACAAGTCCAACAGGTCTGTAAAATGAAAAATGAAGTTGGATTACGAAAATTTTGGGGAAAACAAAAATGAGACAATTGAAAGGAGATTGATTAAAGACTGGGTTGATTAATCCAAAATGCATACCCTGATCATTGGCGCCAGTGACTCCAATCAGATAAGTTTATTCCTTTTCCAACAGTCATCCAAATTTGGATTTTTCTTTTCATTCTATAATTGTCGAAATCAGCGTGTTTCGTCACTAATAATCTTACTTTTCTAAAAGCTTTGAGATAAGTTTTATTCCAAACAAATAAGAAGGAATGTCAAGGTATACTACCAAGATTCAAGGTTACATGATGCAAAATAAAGCCATGAAAGGCGGGAGATAAAAATAATAAGATAAAGGAGGAAGAAAAGTGAAATCAAAAGTGGATCAACAATGTCAGGAGAGACATATGATTACGGTTAAAAGGGTATGAAGGAAAACATACAGAGGGGAATCCTATAGTCAAGGATCAATTACAAGGACAAAACAGTCTTTTTCAATCATTCCAAGGCAATAAAAAAGAGACGAAGAGAAGCCTCACCATCGGCAAGAATACCCCAGTTAACCACCCTGCTTTAAACTAACGAAGTTTTCTTTGATTTAAAACAGGAGCAAAGACAATATTTGTGTCAGGAAATACCTGGTAAAGAAGAATTGAAGAAGTCAGGCGTCCACCTGGAGAATGAGGATGACAATTAAAGAAATCAGGCGTCCACCTGGAGAATGAGGATGAGAAAAGAAGAAGTCAGGCGTCCACCTGGAGAATGAGGATAAGAATTAAAGAAATCAGGCGTCCACCTGGAGAATGAGGATGAGAATTAAAGAAATCAGGCGTCCACCTGGAGAATGAGGATGAGAATTGAAGAAGTCAGGCGTCCACCTGGAGAATGAGGATGAGAATTAAAGAAATCAGGCGTCCACCTGGAGAATAAGGATGAGAAAAGAAGAAGTCAGGCGTCCACCTGGAGAATGAGGATGAGAAAAGAAGAAGTCAGGCGTCCACCTGGAGAACGAGGATGAAGAATTAAAGAAAGAAGTCAGGCGTCCACCTGGAGAATGAGGATGAAGAATTAAAGAAGGAATCACGCGTCCACCTGGAGAACGAGGATGAGAATTAAATAAGTCAGTCGTCCACCTGGAGAATGAGGATGAGAATTGAAGAAGTCAGGCGTCCACCTGGAGAATGAGGATGAGAATTAAAGAAATCAGGCGTCCACCTGGAGAATGAGGATGAGAAAAGAAGAAGTCAAGCGTCCACCTGGAGAATGAGGATGAGAAAACAAGAAGTCAGGCATCCACCTGGAGAATGAGGATGAGAATTGAAGAAGTCATGCGTCCACCTGGAGAATGAGGATGAAGAATTAAAGAAGGAATCAGGCGTCCACCTGGAGAACGAGGATGAGAATTAAAGAAGTCAGGCGTCCACTTGGAGAATAAGGATGAGCATTAAAGAAGTCAGGTGTCCACCTGGAGAATGAGGATGAGAAAGGAAGAAGTCAGGCGTCCACCTGGAGAATGAGGATGAGAATTAAAGAAATCAGGCGTCCACCTGGAGAATGAGGATGAGAAAGGAAGGAATCAGGCGTCCACCTGGAGAATGAGAATGAGAAAAGAAGAAGTCAGGCGTCCACCTGGAGAACGAGGATGAAGAATTAAAGAAGGAATCAGGAGTCCACCTGGAGAACGAGGATGAGAATTAAAGAAATCAGTCGTCCACCTGAAGAATGAGGACAAAGAATTGAAGAAGTCAGGCGTCCACCTGGAGAATGAGGATAAAAATTAAAGAAGTCAGGCGTCCACCTGGAGAATAAGGATGAAGAAGTTAAGAAGAAATCAGGCGTCCACCTGGAGAATGAGGATAAAGAAAAGAAGCATTCAGGAGTCCACCTGAAGAATGAGGACAAAGAAAAGAAGCAGTCAGACACACACCTGGAAAACAAGGGAATACAATTGAAGTGTAGGAATCAAAAACCCGCTCATATGAGAAATGAGCACATTTAGAGTCAATAAAGCAGAGGAATCCAACAAAATCCCCAGCAAGAAACAACAAGAGTCCCAAACAGATGAAGAAAATACGGGACACAATGAAAAGGAAAACGGAATAAGTCAAATGCCCAAGAATCACCAAGATATCAAGACAACAAGAAACGCAAGGGCATGATCTAGATAAGATTTTTATAATTCATGTACCATAGTCTAGTTTAGCTTTTTTGTATTACCTTTGAAGTAAGGTGTAATAAGGAGGTCAGCAAGCAGTAAAAACAGCACGAAGCAGCAGTAACATCACAGTCCCATGGTAGTCCCAGCTACCCTAAACTTCCCGAACTACATTGACCTGATTCCTTTATAGCCAAGGATATGTAGGAAACCTTTGAAGCAGAGGTTCGGTCAAATCTTTCAAAAAAAAATGCTACCCACGGAGTATTTGAACGGGCAAAAATCGCTCGTATCCGCTCACTTTATCTTTGCACGAAAACTCTTCGAGTTTCCGCACAAAGAGGGGCAGCTGTGAGCACGTGATTTTTGCCTTACGAAAACTACTCCAAAATAAATCAAAAATAAAATAAATTTCTTTTACTGTGAATTTTTTTGAATTTGCGTGGTGTTTGTTAAATATTTGTTTTATGTCCGTAAATATTTACGTTGTCATAATAAAATGAAAAATAAAATAAAATACATGTTGCATGCATATCTAGGATTTAATTATGCATTGATTCAAAATAAAAACACAAAAATATGCATTTTTGTTCTATTTTAAATATTCCACTGTGTGATTAATGTTTTGTCTGTATGTTGAACAGTTGTTATAAAGTGATTAATATTGTCTAGAAGTTAAAATTGTTTTATAATTAAATTTAGGAATTTAAATTAGAAAATTGAAATAAAAAAATAATAAAATAAAATAAAATAAAATAGAATGTGAAAATCGGACCTGGATTAAAATCCAGGCCCAAAACCAAATTACCCCCCCCCCCTTAGCCCAATCCAGGCAGCCCAGGTCCGGTCCAATCCAGACGAGCCAAAACGACAGCGTTTGGTCGTAGCTTCTCAGGGACCGTTGGATCAAATCCAACCAACGGTTAAGATCTCACCCCCTTACCCGTAACCCGTAACCCGACCCTTTGACCCGATCCAGGCTGACCCTGAACTTAGACCAAACGACAACGTTTGGTTAAGTGGATTGATCTCAACCGTGCATCTTAATTGATCCAACGGATGAGATCAATCCACCCCACCCCTATATAAGGACCAAACCCCTACCCCGGCCCCTAACTTAACACCCCCCCCTCCTCTCACTGTTCATCATCGTTCCCAAACCAAACCCCTAACCCTAGCCTCCCTTATTCCCCACCGCCTGAAACCCGGCGGCAACAACGCCGCCGGTCACCAAAATAACACCCCAGAACCCCCTGAACATCCTCTATCCAGATATGCTAGCCACTTGGCTCGAATCTTCCTGAAGGTTCTCGAATCTTCATTTGAAGATTCGAGCCAAGCTCAGATCTAAACCAAACAATCCCTAGTTAACACCATAGCACCCCCTAACATGCCTCATTATGGATCTGGTGTTGGTTTGGTTCGAATCCCCTCAGAACTCTTCGAATCTTCTTTTGAAGGTTCGGACCAAACAAGAACAAACTCAGATCTGTTCTAAACTGACACCAAATGACCCCTAGGCTACCCTCACCCGTGTGTCGTATTTGGTCCCCCTCGAATCTGACCAGAAATGGTTAAGTCCCAAATCGAACCTTCAGGAACCCTAGAAATACCAGACTTTTGGATTCTGCCCAAATTAAATAAAGATTGAGGTTTAATCGACCTTAGTCGAAGTATTTTCAGTGGAAAATACTTCGACTAAAGTCTGTTTGATTTCAAACAAAGTCCAAATCCAAGTTGAGTTCGAGTCTGGTTGAATTTAAAGATTAGAGGTACTTTCTTTATTTCCTTTTTGTTTCTTACATGAATAATTGTTTGTTTAATAACCTGTTAATTTTTCATGTTTTTATTTGGTTAATTCTGTCATCTTTGTCTCATGCCTGTATGATTAGTCAAATAAATGAATTGTTTCTGTTGGTTGTGATTAATTACAATGTGTGTGATCGACTCGATTAAGTTCGTCGATCAGTTGTGTTATAAATCTTGTTTCTGAAAATGTTGATTGAAACAGTCTGTTTCTTTTGTTTTAGACTGATTATGGACAAATGTTGTAAATAGTCAACTGATTAATACTCGTCAATTAAATCACGTTTGTTTGCAAATCATTAAATTCAAATGAATGTTGTGTATATATTATTTTCTGAACAGGGCATTGTCAGTATATTGACAATGCTCCTGTGTGTGTTTGATCTTGGTTCAATGTTGAAGTCCAGTCTGAATTGTTATAATAATTTCAGTGGTATGTTGTTATGATGTTAGTTCTGAATTCAAGTTTACAAAGGTTGGGTAAATACAATTGTATTAGGAGGTTAATCATTAGGAATTGGTTGTAGCTGCTAGACAAGTTTAGATTCAGATAACTTGTTAAAATTTGAGACAGTAATACCAGTAGAAAACAGTAAATCTAGGACATTTTTGGGACAGAACAGTAAGGGTAATATGATAGCATAATGAGCTGAAAGTAGAAAGTTAGTGGCTATTATTTAAAGTGATAATGGGAAACAAAGGGTAATGGGGCTGCTTAAAATCAGGATAGGATCATTTAAATTATTAAAAAGTAGTTTGTAATGGAACTTTCTGATTTTAAAAGAAGAAAGGGGTCCAAGAAGCACTAGAAGGGTATAGGACAGCCCTGTATAAATAGAGGGAGCTGGACAGGGATTAAAGGAGAAGAAAAAATCAGATTTTAAGAGGAGAGTTCAGAAGAAAAAATAGGAAGAGATTGAGAGATTTGAGGATCAGATTTTAAAGCAGATTTTAAGAGAGAATTTAAGAAAAATACACCTAGAGTGAGATAAAAGAAAAAATCAAGCAGAAAATCAGATTCCTCTTGGAATTTCAAGAGGAAGAAGAAACAGAAAAGAAACCAAAAGAGAGTATTCGCACACACACACACACACACACAGTGAAGCTGAAACAGAAAAATAGAAAAGAAAAGAAAAATCCGAAACCTTGTTGTTCTTTTGGAATCTGTCCGGGTCTGTGTATTGATACTATTTGGTTTTAAAATCTGAAATTCTTTAAGAAGCTTTGCTCTTATGAATCTGGGTTTCTCGGGTCTTATTATTGCTCAAATCTGTGGAAATACTGATATTCTGCCAGTATTTTGTTACTGCTGCAACTGCTGAAAACTTACTTCTTCTACCTTCATTTCCAGGTACTTATCTTCTAAATTCTATGTTGGAAAGAGATTCAGCATGACAAATCAATGAAGCTTGATTTGCAGTTTTATTTTTCCATTTATCTAAGTTTGTTATTATAAATTTCAGTTTTTGTTTCATGTTGTTTCATATAGAAGTATGCTTGACATGTTAATTATCAATTGATCATTCTCTTTTGAAATTCATTTAAGTGTTGTAATAATATTACCTATTCCAGAATTTCACTAAAGCATAGTTATGGTTGAATTGTTAAGATAGGGAATATGGCATGAAGTTGGCTATTAATTAAGTCTTACGACATTGTTAGACAGGTATAAAGTATTCTGGGAATATCAAGAAAATGCGTGGTTAGTGTATTTCGATTGTTTGGTTGTGGATTAAGGCTAGATGATGATTGGTTGCATTTTATTCATATAGGGCGTAATAATGATTATGGTTAACATCAATAGTCGGAAGTTGCATTAGTATCCTCCGTTATGTTTGCAAACGTCAAAAATAGGGCGAATAATGTTGGATGCAATATCACTTTATTAAGTCAATTAGGTAGATTTGTTCTCTTTCTTAAAATAACAAATGGCCTAGGAATGTTATAATGTGAAAGTTAGTAACAAGGGTTCACATAAATTGAGAATCCAATCGGTTTGATTATATATATATCTTACATTTAATCATAAGCATAATTAATTAAAATAATTTCGCCTATTAGATTAAAAACGAGTATATGAGAATAAGTTGAGATGTACATGCACAGATTGCAACACTTTAAATCAATGGTAAGTAAAAAATAGAATTTGCACTAAATAAAAATAATGAAAATTCTTGGAAAATATTTCTTCCCTTTATGAATCATTTTTTTAGTTTCATATGCAATTCATTCTTTGGTAGATATATAATGTTGTATTTGCCGAAAATAGTGTTAATCATATTTTTATTCTTTTCTTTGAATTTGAATAGTCTGGATAAATATAATTTATACGCGGGAATTATAATCGACGGGCAACATTTAATAAATTGTGAATTCTTTTCAAGAGTTCAAGGGTATCTTAAATGGATATTTCTCATGATATAATAAACAATTTGGGGAAAGTTCATAATATTATTAACAAAGATTTTGCGCAATCAGGGATGCGTTCGCGCACCCTGATTATATTCTTAAAAGCAAAAATTCGGATTATGCGTACGAGCAATTTCGAGCGAATATTTAATAAAAAAAACGAATTTCTTTGGAAAATATTAAATTTATTTCATAAAACCCGAGATGTGCGGTTCACTATTTAAGAAAGACGAATATTCTTGATTCGACACAATTTCGAAAATTCATTGTTTTTTAATAAATATATTATCAAGATTATCGTGTACACGTGCGCGTGACACAATTCCGCATTTTTTTTATTTATAACACGAATATACGTACGCGTGATTCGATTCAAAGAAGGGCCCTTAATCACAAGCAGTATAAATAAAAGCGGTAGTAAAAATCATGCAATAAGGACGCATTTAGTAAAAGTCAAGATAATTAAGCCAATAGTAAAAACAGTTGAGCGACCGTGCTAGAACCACGGAATTCGGAAATGCCTAACACCTTCTTCCGGATTAACAGAATTCCTTACTCAGGATTTCTGGTTCGCAGAATAATAAACAGAGTCATATTCTCCTCGATTCAGGGATTAAAAATTGGTGACTTGGGACGCCTTAAAATTCCCAGGTGGCGACTCTGAAATAATTAAATAAATCCCGTTTCGACTGTCCTTTAATTGGAGAAAACTCCCCACGCGCCCCGCGGGCGCGGTAAAAAGGAGGTGCGACAGCTCTGGCGACTCTGCTGGGGATCAAATTGTTATAATCCAGAACCACTGGTTCAGGGTTTAAAGAATTCGAGCTTTTATTTTGATGGCGAAGGCCGTCAGCCTTAAGATTGTTATTTCGAACTTATCGAAATAACAACCCATCGTGATTCGAACGAGGTCGAATCCTACTTTTACTCTGATGGAGAAAGCCCTTAGTCTTAAGGGTGTTATTTCGAACTTATCGAAATAAAATCCCGTCATGATTCGAACGAGGTCAATTCCTGCTTTTACTCTGATGGCGATGTCCCTTAGCCTTAAAGGTGTTATTTCGAACTTATCGAAATAACAACCCGTCGTGATTCGAACGAGGTCAAATCCTGCTTTTATTTTGATGGCGAGGGCCCTTAGCCATAAGGGGTGTTCTCATGGGGTGTCCCAATTTGCTTAATATTGCTGGCATTGAAAAATATGACGTATTTCCTGGGGGAGTCCTAGTTTGCTTAATTTTACTTGCATTGGAGAATATGATGTATTTCCTTGGGGAGTCCCAGTTTGCTTCTGTTTCTATTCCACTTAGAGAAATAGTCAGTTAAAACAAAATAAAAGCGTTTGTTACCTCGATTTGATCGGTCGACGAGTGGAGAGGAGTGACCATATTACCTTCTCCGGTTATGCTTTCAGTGGCCGCTACCAATTTTTGTGTGGTTGCCCGCTTTAGTAAAGTTTTCTTTGTTGTACAGATAGCATATTATGATATTTCAAACGTAAAGTTAAGATTGTTCCATCTGCCCTCTTTTTCCACTTCGACATTTTATGGGCTGTCATTTTCTTGAGTTTGTTTTGTGCAATTGTAGCCCTTCCATCTTTGTAACTTGGACGTTTTTAACTTCTATGTCCAAGCTCTTTTCATTTAAGACATCTGAACTCATAAGTCCTTGAAGTCACTTATCTGTTTTCTACAGTTCAAATGTATAATCAAATTTATTCAATGATAAGAAACGCCTTTGATTTGGCCTTTAAAGAACGCGGAAGTTGTGCGAATATTCTCTTATACGGATAATATATTAAAAATTTGAAGTTGCAGAAGCGAAAGACAGTTTAAGAAAGCTATCTCGTCTTTCCATGTTATGGTAGACAGCCGTACTAGGAAATATCTACCATGAGTAGAACGTGGAACTGGAATTGAATTCCAGATCTAGAGAAAAATAAAATTTTAACTAGAAAATCCTCACAGATGGCGCCAAATTATTTGACTCAAAAGATTTTAAACTCTTTTTGAACAAATCAATCAAAGAAGATGAAGAGGTTAATCCTAGTTAAGGATAATTACTCCAGATCTGAGATGAATAATACGAATTAAAAAATATAGCCGAATATAAATGTTGACGGCGATTATGGCCAGATTTAATAGCATAAAGAAAGATACGATAAGTAACAAAAATGTGAATAAAGGAAAAGATTCACCCGATCTTCAGTGAGACCGGACTTCTTTCATTTAATAAAGATGAATGATAGGCAAATACAAGAACCTTAGGACCTTTTGGATCTGATGAAGATATGGGATCACAGATCCTCTCATTTCTTTGGAGAGGTGTGTTTACATATTTTCTAGAAAGAGTGAGAGAGCCCGAACCCCCCTTTTGGGAAGTCCTCCCCTCCTATTTATAGGGGGGGATATCCATAGAAAATTCCTAAAGAAAGGTACAATTTAGAGGGAATATTCGGTAGAATATTCCTTTTGAGTATTCCAAAGTAAACTAGTTGTTTCATGACTGTCCAACCTCGGCTATTGATGGATGTCCGTCATCGGCCTGTCCGATCACGACCTTATGTCTCCACGTGCCGAATTTCTATGATCTAATCCTTACCCATACAATCATGAACATCTAAACGCAAATGTAAAATTGTATTTTGCCTACAATATATATATATATATATATATATATATATATATATATATAAAAAGAGAGAAAAAGAAAAAAAAAGAAAGGAAGTCTAAGATATGGCCAAAAAAAAGAAAAAAAGAAAAAAGATAGCCAGATAATCAACATATTAAAAATGTTACCTCGGATTACTTAGTTGCAGGGCCAGGTCTTATCCCAAAAATGGACAATTTGAGCGAAAGCAAGGTTGCAGGAACCTCTACCGAAAACTGTCTTGGACAATTTATGAATGGATGCTTCCGGTCTGAAAGTCTACACAAGTGGTAGCAACATTAGTATTAAGATTTTTTTTAGTACATCATTAATCTACAAGTAGTTGCAGCTTTCTAATATAACATCATATCGTCATACGTGTGAAACCCCAAAATTAAAAGTGAATTACTAAAATATCCCATAAAACTGAAAGACCATTTTATCTTTTCTTTGAATGCTATTTTTATATATTATTTTTGTACTGAAAAGTAATTTTAGCTTCAATAAATAACAATGTGTACTATAATCTACATTAAATCAGATAATTGAGAAGCAGTAGTGTGAAACATAGCTATAGTAAATGATAAATGTGTACGTTGCACCCTTTCAACTCCTAGGTAAAATTATATTACCCTGCAGCCTTTTAATTCCTAATTAGAATTACTTCATCTTCTCTCTTCACTAGTCAGTGATCACCATCTCCGGCATACATAACTCATCTACGAAATGTCATATAAGGTGCATTTTTTTATTTCATGTTACTTTTTACAAGTGTTTTGGGATCAGAGTGTAATGATCCGGCTGGTCATTTTGAGTATTTTAGCCCTGATCTCCTATTTATTGCCTCTTCTATGTTATATCGTGGTTGCGGGACTTGCTAAGGTGTTTGGGTTTGGTTTCGGTGGAGTTAGGGAGTAAAATGGGACATGAAGTCCCTAAGTCGATGCTTTAAGTTGAAAGGGTTGACCGTAGTTTGACTTTTGTGTGTACGACTCCAGAATAGAGTTTTGATGGTTCCAATAAATCTGTATGGTGATTTTGGATTTAGGAGCGTGTTCGGATGTCAATTTGGAGGTTCGTAGGTCATTTTAGCGTGAATTGGCGAAAGTTAGAAAATCTAAGGTTTGGAAGATTGGAAGGTTTGACCGGGAGTTGACTTTATTGATATCGGGGTCGGATCCCAATTTCGGAAGTTAAAATAGGTCTGTCATATCATTTAACACTTGTATGCAAAGTTTGAAGTCAATCGGACTTGTTTTGGTATGAATCGACATTATTTTTTAGAATTCGGAAGTTCATACTTTCATAGGCTTGACTTTGATTGCGATTCATATAATCGATGTTGTTTGATGTAAATTTTGGCCTCGAGTAGGTCTATTAGGTATTTTGGAACTTGTTGGTATGTTCGGACGGGGTCCTGTGGGCCCCAGTTGTGATTCGGATAGAATTCGGAATAAATTTTGGCTTGATCATGTTGCTGATGTTCCAGCCTTCTGGTGTTATCGCACCTATGGAGGGATTGACCGCATGTGTGGACTCGCAAATGCGACTGATGGAGCGCAGAAGTGAAAAGGATTGTGGACCTAGGGTCGTAGATACGAGGTGGTATCTGCATCTGCGAGTCCACAAGTGTGGAGGAGATGGTCACTGATGATAGGCTATAATTGTGTATTTTAGTCGCTTATTACACTCTAATTTACTGCACTTTAATTGAGTTTGAACTTTAATTGCTAGTGTTTTGCATTAAATATGTGTTTTATGCGTAGGACTGATTTCGATCTATGTAGGCGTTATGGAATAAACTCAAGTGATTTGGATCTTTGAAGTCTGAGTAAAAGCCTAAGGAATTAAGCCGAGATCGTGTTCGGGGATCAACGGATGTTAGTTAAGAACGAAACGAAGAATCGAACGGGCATACGACACATTGTCTAGTAAAATGCACATAACGTTTCGCTCAGAACTCCGTTTGGGCTCCACAATATATCGTTGGGAAAATATTTGAAAGGGATACAATTTTCATGTTTTGCATTTTTGCAAATTCTCACTACTGTGCCGCATAAGACGCCGCAAGGTGCGGCACAGTGGTGTAAAAACTGGCCTGACAAGAAAAATGCAAGGCTGCTGATAATCTCCACTAGTGCGGCGCAGGGTGCGGCGCGCCTGTGCAAATTTTACAGAGCCGGAGTCCTATTTAGCGCATGAAAGGGTGTTTCATCTGGGCCCGACCCTACTTGGTATAAATGCATATAAAAACGCTATTTTGAGGACTTGGGACGGAGTTTAGACCTAGGGACGCCACTTTTAAGAGAGGATACACAGAAGAACCATCGGGGAGCAAGAATATCTCAGATTTCTTCATCTTCACTTAGTATTTTCAATTATCCAAACTTATGAAATTATTTGCTAATATCATGAGTGGCTAAAAAATCCATTGTTCTGGGGTTGTGATTGAGACATGAATATTGTTGTTTAACATTAACTTAAACTTGATTATAATTCACTAATATATGGTTGTTTCTTCAATTCTGTGACTAATTGCTTAATTATCTGGCCAGCAGTTAGGTTCTATTTACTATCCATGCTATGCTTGGGAAAGCCATGTTTAGATTACAGAAGAATTGAAGAAAGCACGATCTTAACTCTTAGGGGGGCGAATTTGTTGTTAGGATAGGAATATACCTAGTCGTCGTACTTAATTAAATATCATAGTCTTAATGCGTTCTTGATATATTGATTTCATAGGAATATAGGCATTAATCTATTTTGAATAGGCGAGTAGTACTTCGGGAGAAGGCTATGAGAGCAATTATCGATTAATTAGCAATCATGAGTGAATTTTATAAGAGGGAGAGTTAAAGAGAATATAATAGGATTGGCGAATAGATCACAGCCCTAGAATTTTTTTGTCCATTGAATACATAACAATCATTCTACTGCTTGTGAATTTAGTCATTACATAGAATTATAATTTAGTATAATCACATTCTTGAACTTGATTTTGTCTTGACTTAATAACAATCTTGGTGATTTTAGTGGGTAGTTGATACAAGTCTTTGTGGGTTCGACACTTGACTTATCATTTTATTACTTGTATGACCAAGTATACTTGCGCGTGCGTTTGGGAACAACAAGCTTTTGGCATCGTTGCCGGGGACTTGAATATTAACTACTTTCTAGTTTTTACTTATTTTGTTTATTTCGTCAAGTCTAATGTTACTTGATTGTTTCTCTGATCTTAGAAACGTTGATTGAATGCGCAGGGTCAGAAGCCAAGACAGACTTCAAGGCTTTGATCCCGAACCCTGAGAGGACATTTCATAGGAGGTTGAGGGAAGCCAAGGATACTAATAATCTCCAGGCACTTGTTCAATTTCCTGTGAACATGGCAGAGGAGGAACATATGGCTGTTCAGGAGGTGGCTATGCCCAGCATTGCTAATGTCACCTCCAGTATTGTGTAGCCTAGGATCACTGGGCACTTTGAGCTGAAATAGAGCATGATCCAGCTACTTCATGCAAATGGGCAGTTTATGGGTCTTCCACACGAGGATCTACAACAGCATATACTGAACTTCTTGGAGATTAGTGACATTATATCACTAACGGAGTTACTCCAGACTATGTGCGACTTACACCTTTTCCAGTCTCACTGTTGAGTGAAGCAAAGCTATGGCTGAAGGCAGAACCAGCTAATTCTACTACGTCAGGGAATGATTTGGCAAGGAAATTTCAAGCAAGGTTCTTCCCTTCAGGCAAAAGTGTAAAGATCAGAAGTGAGATAGTTGCCTTCAAACAAAAAGCGGGAGAGTCTTTATACTCAGCTTGGGAGAGGATCAAGGGGCTAATCAGATACTGTCCTCATCACAATCAGACAAGAGAAGTATTAGCTAACACTTTCATAGAAGGTCTACATCCTGAAACAAAGATTGTGGTAGATGCTACAGCTGGAGGTCAAGTGTTGGAGAAAAGCTTTGATGATATTTATGCATATTGAACAAATTCTCCAAAAGCAATCCGGATTGGCAAGGAGAAATAGGCAGACACACGGTACAAAAATCTGCAGGGGTTCTCGAGTTAGATGTTGTCTCAGCATTATCAGTGTAGATTTCTACACTGACCAACCAAGTCAGTCAGATGAGCATAGTTATTAACAAAAAACAAGCTCAACCAGTGCAACGGGTTCAGGTGTTTTACGAAGTATATGGAGAGGGTCTCACAAGCGACTTATGTCCAGTTAATCCAGAGTATATCCACTTTTTGGGTAATATAAGTAAGGGCCAAACAAACCAATATGGGAACACTTACAATCCCAACTGGAGGAACCACCAAAACTTCTCTTGGGGTGGAAACCAAGGTACCCAGAATCAATACCGGCCTCAAGCACCTCAACAACAGTATAGACCATCGCAAGCTGAACAACAAGAGAGTCTAACAAGTCACCTTGAGGAAATGATGAAAAAATTGATGGCTGAAAAACAAGCCCTCACTCAGAAATTGATGGCTGAACAACAAGCCCTCACTCAGAAATTAATGGTTAATCAGCAAGCCCAAGCCATAGCAATGAGAAATTTGAAGCGCCAAGTGGGACATTGTGCCAGTGCTCAAAACACTAGACCGATTGGAGCTTTTCCAAGTGACACTGAAGCTAATCCTAAGGCATACCTTAATGTCGTATCATTGAGAAATAGGAAACAATTAGAGGAAGTCCTGTAGAAAAAGAGAAAATAAGTGACTTTTAATGAGAGGCCAGCCACTATAGAATCAACATCAAAAAAATCAAAGAAGTCAGACAAGCCAGCTGAAGAGGCAGTGGTTGAGCAACCCCCATCATTGGTTGCAAGGCCACCACCTCCGTTCCCTCAAAGATTGCATAAAGTGAAGGATAACGCCGCATATAAAAAGTTTCTTGATATTTTGAAGCAGGTGCAAATTAATATTCCATTGGTAGACATCTTACAAGAAGTGCCCAAATATGCAAAGTACATCAAGGACGTAGTGACAAATAAAAGGAGGCTGACCGAGTTTAAAACTGTGGCACTCGCTGAGGAATGTAGCTCAAGAATTCAAAGCAAGTTACCCCAAAAGTTGAAGGATCCAGGTAGTTTCACTATCCAAATCTCGATTGGTATACATGCAGTTGGGCGAGCTTTATGTGATCTTGGAGCAAGCATCAATTTGATGCTGCTATCTGTGTTCAGACAGTTGGGGTTGGGTCAGCCACGCCCAAGAATTGTAATCTTACAGTTGGCTAATCTCTTCCTTGCTCATCCTGAAGGAGTGATTGAAGATGTTTTAGCTCAAATGGGTTCTTTCATATTCCCTACTGATTTCATTATCTTGGACTACGAGCCTGATCAAGAAGTCCCATTTATTTTGTGGCGTCCATTATTAGCCACGGGCCGAGCTATGATTGATGTTTGTGAAGGAAAGATGACGATGAGAGTAGGTGATAGAGTGGAGATATTCAATGTTTATAAAGCACTCAGGTTGCCAGCCCACTATGAAGAGCTATCCATGATTTTTGTGGTGGAAAGCGGTGCTACATCATTAGTGCCTTATATGAGCCCTATAGATCCTCTTGAATGAGCTTTGATTGGGGATGAAGAAGATAGTAAAGATGAAATTATGAGATAAATTGAGCAAATACTTGATATATCTTGCAGTTATGTCCATGGGTTTGGAAAATTTGAGGAGCTGGACAGGCCTGTTACTCTAACCCCTCATAAGCCATCAATTGAACAAGCTCCAAAGCTAGAACTTAAACCCCTCCCGGCGCATTTGCGCTATGCTTATTTAGGGAACTCTGAGACATTTCCTGTGATTATCTCATCCAACTTGACGAACACTCAAGAAGAAAAATTGCTCAGAGTACTCCACGAGCATAGAAAGGCCATTGGGTGGACTATTGCCGACATCAAGGGAATTAGTCCATCATTTTGCATGCATAAAATTTTCTTGGAAGATGGACACCGCACTAGTGTTCAGCAACAAAGGAGGTTAAATCCCATTATGAAAGAGGTCATGAAGAAGGAAGTTATTAAGTTGCTCGATGCAGGTATCATCTTTCTTATTTCTGATAGTAACTGGGTAAGCCCAATTCAATATGTGCCCAAAAAGGGGGGAATGACTGTGATTGAGAATGAGAAAAATAAGCTAATTCCTACTCGCACTATGACAAAGTGGAGAGTCTACATTGATTATAGAAAGCTCAACAAAGCAACCCGCAAGGACCACTTTCCACTTCTATTCATTGACCAAATATTGGACAGATTAGCTGGGCATGAATATTATTGCTTCCTTGATAGTTATTCCGGATACAACCAGATTGTCATATGCCCATATGACAAGGAGAAGACCACTTTTACTTGTCCTTATGGCACTTTCGCCTTCAAGTGAATGTCGTTTGGTCTTTGTAATGCATCAGCAAACTTCCAGAGATGTATGATGGCTATTTTCACCGATATGATGAAAAGTTTGTGGAAGTTTTTATGGATGATTTTTTAGTCTTTGGGTCTTCTTATAATGATTGTTTGAAGAAATTGAGCAAGGTGTTGGCCCGTTGTGAAGAAACGAATCTGGTATTGAATTGGGAAAAGTGCCATTTTATGGTACAAGAAGGCATCGTGTTGTGTCACGGAGTATCTAGGAGCGGCATAGTTGATAAGGTGAAGGTGGAGGAGGTTGAAAAATTATCTATGTCGATTTCTGTGAAGGGTGTCCGGAGTTTCTTTGTACACGCGAGATTCTATCGGCGCTTTTTTAAAGATTTTTCTAAATTGCTACTCCTTTGTGTAGGTTTCTTGAAAAAGATGTAACTTTCAATTTTGATGACGCATGCCTCAAGGCATTGAAGAACTCAAAAGGAAGTTGGTAGCTGCTCCAATTATTGTGGCACCAGATTGGTCATTACCATTTGAACTTATGTGTGATGCAAGTGACCATGCTATTGGGGCAGTGCTGGACAGAGAAAAGATAAGGTGTTTTATTCTATCTACTATGCGAGTAAGACTCTGGATGATGCATAGCTGAATTACACCACCACTGAAAAGGAGTTGTTAGCTGTTGTGTGGGCCTTTGAGAAATTTCGAGCATACTTGGTGGGAACAAAAGTCATAGTGCATACTGATCATGCAACCATCAAGTATCTATTTACAAAAAAAAGAATCTAAGTCTAGATTGATGCGTTGGGTTTTGTTGTTGCAGGAAATTGACACAGAAATACGAGATCGAAAGGGCACTGAGAACCAAGTATCTTATCATCTATCAAGGCTAGAAAATCATGACCACATGGAGGAGGGTGGCCAAATTAAAGAAGTATTTCCTGATGAGCAACTTTTTGCTATAATCCAAAACCCTCCCCCATGGTACGCAGACTATGTGAATTATCTAGTGAGTGGGGTACTTCCTGCTGAAATTGAATCTGAAGCTACAAAGAGGTTTCTACATGATGTGAACTTCTACTATTAGGATGAGCAATATTTGTACAAGCAATGTGTTGATCATTTGAAGAGGAGATGCATTCCAAAAAATGAGGTGGAATTGGTGTTGCAGGACTGTCACGCTTCACCTTATAGGGGCCATCATGGAGTAGATAGAACAGCTGCAAAGGTACTACAATCCGGTCTCTTTTGGCCAACTTTATTAAAGAATGCCCATGCATTTGTTAAGAAGTTTGACCAATGTCAGATAACAGGAACAGTCACAAGGAGGCATGAGATGCCATTGAATAATATCCTGGAGTTTGAGATTTTTTATATGTGAGGGATAGATTTTATGAGACCATTCCCATTGTCCAAAGGAAATAAATACATTTTGCTAGTAGTTGACTACGTGTCAAAATGGGTAGAGACAATTGCCTTGCCAACAAATGATTCCATGGTGGTAGCTGCGTTTTTGAAAAAGAACATATTTCGAGGTTTGGGACTCCACGTGCCTTAATTAGTGATGAGGGGACTCATTTCTGCAATCGGTTGTTGAATATCTTCTAGCTAAATATGGAGTCTGCCATAGAGTTGCTATAGCATATCATCCTCAAACAAGTGGGCAAGCTGAGGTGTCAAGCAAAGAAATAAAGCAAATCTTAGAAAAGATGGTGAGTGTGAATAGAAAGGATTGGGCTACGAAGTTAGATGATGCCTTGTGGGCATATAGAATAGCATACAAAACACCAATTGGGGCATCGCCGTATAAGCTTGTTTATGGGAAGGCATGTCACTTGTCTGTCGAACTTGAACACAAAGCGTATTGGGCCATTAAGAAGTTGAACATGGACCTTGACGTTGCAGGTGAGAAAAGACTCTTGCTGTTGAATGAATTAGATGAGTTCAGGTTGCACTCTTACGAAAATGCTAAGCTATATAAAGAAAAGACTAAAAGATGGCATGACAAGCATATCAAGCCACGTCACTTCGATCCAGGCCAACATGCATTATTGTTCAATTCTAGGCTAAAGTTATTTCCTGGGAAGTTAAAATCGAGGTGGTCAGGCCCTTTTGAGGTAGTGAGAGTCACTCCTTATGGAGCAATTGAGCTGCGATATTTAAATGGTAAAAGAAATTTTTTGGTGAACGAACATAGAGTTAAGCACTATTGGGGAGGAATAATTGATCGTGAGAAGACCCAAGTTGTACTCACTGATGAGTAAGCGAGGCCCTGCGTCGTGCCGCGACGTTAAATCAGGCGCTTGTTGGGAGGCAAGCCACCTTTACTGTTTTCTTTTATTTTTATTTTATTTTTTTTCTAATTATTGTTGTAGTATTTGTTTTTATTTTGTAAGATTATAAACATAGGAGGAAAATTCATTGGAAGAGTGCAAAAGCGAGTTAGATGTTGAGGACTAAGTGTGGGGTGCCCACACGAAGGACTATGCCTAGGGGAAGTCTGAGTACTCGTGAGCCGTTGTTGCTTCGGCCTTTGGCCTTTCAAAGAGTTTCTTGTCCACCCTTATTATTGTTTTGCTTTATTTGTGCGTTGGGGACACTGCACTCTTTTAAGTAAGGGGTGGGAGAATTCTCTAGATGATTAGTAGGATGTAGAAAAAAATGTAAACTTCTTATTTGTGATTTCGTAGTTGTGTAGTAATTGTGTAGTATTTTAGTAGCTCAAAAATCAAATCGAAAAAAAAATAGAAAAATTGGACCCTTCCCGACAATGGATCTCCTAAACAGTTTTCTTGAGCGATTTATGTCTAAAGAAAAAGGACAAAAAAAGATTTTCTTTGTAGGTAGTGTATCCCTTGGTTTTTATTTATGCCGCGGTTCTTTTCCAAGAGTTTTGTTTGAACCGGGTATAGTTAGTTTTTATTTTTTAGAAATAGGAAATCTTGCGCTATGTTTTGAATTGAAGCATTATCTTTTAACCTTTTCATGCCTTGAGAATAGTGAGTACTTCAGTTGTGACGCTTAGGCTTAGTTTTTTGACTCTTGTATAAGAACCTTAAATTATATGATCGTAATGTTGCTTAACTTCTTTGACTAGAGTGTATTGATGAGTCCAATCCTGAATGAGTTATGTGCCATGTGTGAGTAAGGTTTTGTGTTATTCTGTGCATTGTATTTGATGTCCAGAATTTGTCCCGTGTATTTGCAAAGCAAAATAGTACTTTTGTTTAGTCTTGGAAGTGATATAGACATTTCTTTATTGAGACATATATATATATTACCCGCCTAATTGCTATGTATCATAGTTAACCCCTTTGATCCTATAATCCTGCTTCTTTGGCAACCACATTATAAGCTTTACCCATTTGTTTGAATTAACCATCTATTTGAATCTTTTCACCTCTTATGAGCACTTGAATTGTTATGAACTTTGTAAAAGTTAATCTGTGGGGTTGTTGGTTTGGCTTTTGAGTGGAACTAATGAAATAAGGAGAAAGGTGCACTCTTTTGAAAAAATGTAAGAGCCATTTGAAAAGAGAAAAAGAAAAGAAAGAAAAAAATAGTTGTATTGCTGTGAAAATATTCTATGATAGTGGTGACTCTTGATGTAATTGTACTTAAAGAAGTGGGGAGTTAATATATATTGATGTGAAGGTGGAGTTATGGTTTGACATAAGTGTGTAGTTTTAAATGTTAAAGTGTATGTGTTAAAGTGCTTAGGGAGGTGTAATCACTATTATATCTAAATGTATCCTACCCGACCCGCAGCCTGCATTACAACCAAATAAAGTCCTACTTGATCCTAGACTGAATGAGCTCAATTAGTAGAGTAGTACACTACGGGCAAGCCTATGGTGCATCTTTTGTGGCAAATGAATGTTATTTCTGAGCGCAAGTGAATTCTTCCTATCTTGAGTTCCTAATTGTTCTTAAATTGTATTGTGTGTAGAACTACTCTCTTTTGTTGTGTGAGGGCACTTAAGTCATGAAGGAAAGGTAATGTCAGTGACCTCTATGTTAGAGTAAGTAGGTGAGTTGCGAATAATGAATGGTACTTGTGAGTCAAATCTTAAGGTGAAGATGTTACATTCTTGTGCTTAGTCTATTTAAAATATTCTTGGTATGATGAGTTAGGAGAGCTATCTAAAAATGTCGTGTCTATATAAAGTGTAGTTTGATTTCTCGAGGACGAGCAATGATTTAAGTGAGGGGTGTGTTGATGATAAGCTATAATTGTGTATTTTAGTCTCTTATTACACTATAATTTACTGCACTTTAATTGAGTTTGAGCTTTAATCGCTAGTGTTTTGCACTAAATATGTATTTTATCCGTAGGAGTGATTCCAATCTACGTAGACGTTATAGAATGAACTCAAGTAATTTGGAGTTTGAAGTTTGAGTAAAAGCCCAAGGAATTAAGTTGGGATCGTGTTCGGGGATCAACGGATGATAGTTAAGAACGAAACGAAGAATCGAGTGGGCATACGGCGCATTGTCTAGTTCAATACACATAACGTTTTGCTCAGAACTCCGTTTGGTCTCCACAATATATCGTTGGAAAGCTATTTGAAAGGGATACAACTTTCATGTTTTACATTTTTGCAAATTATCAATACCGTGTTGCATGGGATGCCTCAAGGCGCGGCACAGCAGTGTAAAAACTGGTTTGACAAGAAAAATGAAAGGCTGCTGATAATCTCCACTAGTACACCGCAGGGTGTGGCGCGCCTGTACAAATTTTACAGAGTCGGAGTTCTATTTCACGCAGGAAAGGGTGTTTTTTCTGGGCCCGACACTACTTGGTATAAATACATATAAAAATGCTATTTTGAGGACTTGGGATGGAGTTTAGACCTAGGGACGCCACTTTGAGAGAGGATACACACAAGAACCATTGGGGAGCAAGAATATCTCGGATTTTTTCGTCTTTACTTTGTATTTTTTAATTATCCAAACTTATGAAATTATTTGTTAATATCATGAGTGGCTAAAAAATCCATTGTTCTGGGGTTGTGATTGAGCCATGAATATTGTTGTTTACCGTTGACTTAAACTTGATTACAATTCACTAATATATGGTTGTTTCTTCAATTCTATGATTAATTACTTAATTGTCTGGCCAGCAGTTAGGTTCTATTTACTATCTATGCTATGCTTGGGAAAGCCATGTTTAGATTAGAGAATAACTGAAGAGGGCATGATCTTAACTCTTAAGGGGGATTTGTGGTTAGGATAGGAATATACCAAGTCACCGTACTTAATTAAATATCGTAGTCTTAATGGGTTCCTGATAGATTGATTTCATAGGAATATAGGCATTAATCTATTTTGAATACGCGAGTAGTACTTCAGGATAAGGCTATGAGAGATATTATCGATTAATTAACAACCATGAGTGAATTGTATGAAAGGGAGAGTTAACGAGAATACAATAGGACTGGTGAATCGATCACAACCCTAGAATATTTGTCTCCATTAAATACATAGCAATCATTCTACTACTTGTGAATTTAGTCATTACTTAGAATTATAATTTAGTATAATCACATTCTTGAACTTGATTTTATCTTGACTGAATAACAATCTTGGTGATTTTAGTGGGTAGTTGATACAAGTCTCTATGGGTTCGACACTTGACTTATCATTTTATTAATTTGTACGACCACGTATACTTACGTGTGCATTTGGGAGAAATAGTCACATATGCGAAACTGGGCCACTGGAGGTCGGGCAGGTAGAGGCCGCCCTAGAGGGGGAGGCCCGGCCAGATGTTATGCTCTTCCTACTAGGACGGGGGCGGTTACATACGACTCAATTATTACAAGTATTGTTCCAGTTTGTCATAGAGATGCATCACTCTTATTCGATCAAGGCTCCACTTATTCCTATGTGTCATCTTACTTTGCTCCAAATTTGGGTATATACAGTGCTTCTTTAAGCTCTCCTATCTATGTGTCCATGCCCGTGGGAGATTCCAATGTTGTTGATCGTGTGTATCAGTCGGGTTTAGTTGTTCTTGGTGGTTTTGAGACTAGAGCTGATCTATTTTTGCTCAATATGATAGATTTTGATGTTATTTTGTGCATGGACTGGTTGTCCCCCTATTATGCTATTCTTGATTGTCACGCCAAGACGGTAACGTTGGCTATGCTAGGTTTGCCGCGGTTAGAGTGGAGGAGGGGTACCTTGGATTATATTCCTAGCTGGGTGGTGTCTTTCTTTAAGGTGCAGTAGATGGTTGGGAAGGGGTGTGAGGCATATCTAGCCTCTGTAAGACATATCAGTGTTGATACTCCTACCGTTGAGTCATTCCGATAGTGAGGAATTATACAGATGTATTTTCGGTGGATCTTTTGGGCATGCTGCCCGACCGGGATATTGATTTTGGTATTGATTTGTTATCGAACGCTCAGCCCATTTTTATTCCACCATATCGTATGACCCAAGCGGAGGTGAATGAGTTAAAGGAGTAGTTGCAAGAGTTTCTTGATAAGGGTTTCATTCGACCTAGTGTATCGCTGTGGAGAAGAAGGATGATTCTATGCGCATGTGTATTGATTATAGGCAGTTGAACAAGGTTAAAGTTAAAGTAGTTATCCATTGCCACGCATTGATGACTTATTTGATCAGCTACAGGGTGTCAGAGTGTTCTCAAAGATTGATTTGCGGTCAGGTTATCATCAGTTGAAGATTCGGGATCCAGATATTCTGAAGACTGCCTTTAGGACTTGGTATGGTCACTACGAGTTCCTTGTGATATCATTTGGGCTGACCAACGCCCCAGCAATATTTATGCACCTGATGAGCGGTGTATTCCATCCGTACCTTGACTCATTCATCATTTTGTTTATTGACAACATCTTGGTTTACTCCCGGAGTCGGGAGGATCACGAGCAGCACCTGGGAACCGTGCACTTGACCTTGAGAGAAAATAAATTATATGCAAAATTTTCATAGTGTGAATTCTGGCTTGATTCGGTGGTATTTTTAGGTCATGTAGTGTCGAGTGAGGGGATCAAGGTAGATCCGAAGAAGATTGAAGCAGTGCAAAGTGGGTCCAGGCCGTCTTCAGCTACTGAGGTCCGGAGTTTTCTTGGTTTGGCAGGGTACTACCATCGATTCATAGAGGGTTTCTCATCTGTTGTTGCACCTATGACTAGATTAACCCAAAAGGGTGCTCCATTCAGGCGGACCGAGGAGTGTGAGGAGAGCTTTCAAATGCTCAAGACTACTTTGACTACAACCCTTGTGTTGGTGTTGCCTACGGGTTCGGGGTCTTACATTTTGTATTATGATGCGCCGCGTGTTGGCCTCTGCGCTCTATTGATGCAAGACGATAGGGTGATTGCCTAGGCCTCTTGACAGTTGAAGGTACATGAGAAGAACTATCCCATGCATGACCTTGAGTTAGCAGCTATTGTTCATGCCTTGGAGATTGGGCAGCACTATTTGTACGGTGTCCCTTATGAGGTCTATACCGACTACAGGAGTCTACTACATCTGTTCAAATAGAAGGATCTTAACTTGAATCAGCAGAGATGGTTAGAATTGCTTAAGGACTATGATATCACCTTTCTGTATCATCTCGGGAAGGCTATTGTGGTGGCCAATGCCTTAAGTCATAAGGCAGGGATCTTGGGCAGTTTAGCATAATTACCAGTAACGGAGAGGCCATTAGCATTGGATGTTCAGGAATTGGACAACCAATTTGTTAGATTGGATGTTTCGGAGCTGAGTCGAGATTTGAGTTATGTGGTCTCTCAGTCTTCTTTATATGATCGTATCAGATATTGACAATATGATGACCCATATATGCTTGTCCTCAAGAATATGGTTCAGCACGGTGATGCCAAGGAGGCCACTATTGTTGATGATAGTGTGTTATGGATGTAGGGCAGGCTATATGTGCTCAATATAGATGGTCTGCGTGAGTTGATTCTTTAGAAGGCCCACAGTTCATGGTACTCCATTCATCTGTGTGCTGTTAAGATGTATCAGGGCTTGAGGCAGCACTATTGGTGGAGGAGGATGAAGAAAGACATAGTCGAGTATGTATCTCGGTGCCTAAATTATCAGTAGGTGAAGTATGAGCATCAGAGGCCAGGTGGATTGCTTCATAGGCTAGAGATTCTAGAGTGGAAATGGGAGCAAGTTACAATGTATTTTGTTGTTGGGCTACCACGAACTCAGAGGAAGATCGATGCAATATGGGTGATTGTGATAGGTTAACCAACTTGGCTCATTTCATTCATATGGTGACTACTTATTCTTCAGAGTAGCTAGCTCAGGTCTATATTCGCGAGATCATCAAACTTCATGGCTTGCCGGTATCCATCATCTCTGATCGGGGTACGTAGTTTACATCGAGGTTCTGGAGGGTCGTACAATGTGAGTTAGGCACACGGGTTGAGTTGAGTACAACACTCCACCTTCAGACGGACAAACAGTCCGAGCGTGCTATTTATATATTGGAGGATATGCTTCGTGCATGTGTGATGGAGTTTGGGGGTTCTTGGGATCAATTCTAGCCGCTTGCGGAGTTTGTCTACAACAACAGTTATCGGTTGAGAATTCAGATGGCTCCGTATGAGGCCTTGTATGGGAGGCGGTGTCGGTCTCCGATGGGTTGGTTTGAGCAGGGTGAGGCTAGACCATTAGGTACAGACTTGGTTCAGGATGCTTTGAAAAAGGTTAAATTGATTCAAAATTGACTTCGCACGACCCAATCTAGATAGAAAAGTTATGCGAATCGGAAGGTTCACAACGTTGCATTCATGGTTGGGGAGCGGGTCTTGCTCCGGGTTTCACCCATAAAGGGTGTTATGAGGTTCGGGAAGAAGTTCAAGTTGAGCCCTAGGTATATCATATCTTTTGAGAATCTTGAGAGGATTGGAGAGGTGGCCTACAAGCTTGCACTACCACCTAGTCTAGCTGCAGTTCATCCAGTATTTCATGTTTCTATGCTTTGAAAGTATGATGGTGATTTGTCTCATATGTTGGGTTTCAACTCAGTCCAGTTGGACAAGGATTTGTCTTACGTTGAGAAGACGGTGGCCATTTTGGACAGGCAGGTCCAAAAGTTGAGGTCGAAGAATATTTCTTCATTGAAGGTTCAGTGGAGGGGTCAGCCAATCGAGGAGGCAACTTGGGAGACCGAGCATGATATGCATACCCATTATCATCATCTTCACTACTTCAGGTATGTCTCTATACTCGTTCGAGGATTAATATTTGTTTTAAAAGGGGGAGGATGTAACAACTCGACCAGTCACTTTGAGTATTTTAGCCCCGATCCCCTATTTATTGCCTACTCTATGTTAGATCGTGGTTGTGGGATTTGCTGGGGTGTTTGGTTTAGGTTTCGGGGGAGTTTCGGAGTGAAATGGGACATATAGTCCCTAAGTCGAAGCTTTAAGTTGAAAGGGTTGACCGTAATTTGACTTTTATGTAGACAACTTTGAAATGGAGTTTTGACGATTCTAATAGCTTTGTATGATCATTTTGGAATTAGGAGCGTGTCCGAATGTCGATTTGGAAGTCCGTAGGCCGTCGGCATGAATTGGCGAATGTTAGAAAATTTAAGAGTTGGAAGATTGGAAGGTTTGACCGGGAGTTGACTTTATTGATATCGGGGTTAGATCCCAATTTCTGAAGTTGGAATAGGTTTGTCATCTCATTTAAGACTTTTGTGCAAAGTTTGAAGTTAATCGCAGTTGTTTTTGTATGAATCGACATTAGTTTTTGGAATACAGAAGTTCGTAGTTTCATAGACTTGAATTGGGTGGGATTCATAGAATTGGTGTTATTTAATGTGATTTTTGGCCTCTATTAGGTAAGATGTTTTGGAACTTGTTGGTATATTCGGACAGGGTCCCGTGTGCCCCGAGTGTGATTCAAATGGAATACGGAACAAATTTTGGCTTGATCATGTTGCTGACGTACCAGCCTTCTAGCGTTATCACACTTGCGGAAGAATTGGCCGCAGGTGCGGACTCACAAATGCGAGTAATGGAGCGTAGAAGCGAAAAGGACTGCCTAGGCCCGAGATCACAGGTGCAAAGTGGTGTCCACATCCAGCAAGTCTGCAGATGCGCACTGAGCTAGCTTGTTCAATAATTTCTATACCTCTTAATCGATCCGGGCCAACCCAATGATAGCCCGGTTCGTCCAAATTAATCCTGGGTCATCCCAGTATGCTAGGGGGTGGGACGGGTTGGGAAGGGTTAGGGGGAGAGCCGGACGGGAATGAACATATTTTGGTAACCGGTGCCCCGGAATCCGGTAGCCCCATTACCCACAACTGGGTTTTTACCGGGCTACAACATGGTCCAGCTCGATTACAGTCGGAATTTTTTATTTCTATTTTTTGACTGTTGCCAACGGTCAAATTCAAAAATGACCATTGGGCAGCTGCCATTTTTTGTAAATTTGGCCATTTCGGGCTACCCCTTAAGAAAATAGTCCCCCCCCCCTCAATAATTGATAAATTATAATTTTGACCTTTTAAAAACTATAAAGAGCCCCCCTTCTTCTTTATTTTTCTCACAATTTGCTCTCTTAATACTCTAATTCTCTCTTGATAATATTCCTTATTGCTCTTAAATTCTCAATTACTTATTATTTCAAGTTTCATTAAATATTTACTTTAGTCGCTACATAATTATAATTATCAAATCTCAATTATTCAAGTGAAATGTGGAATCAATATTCAATATCATCAAATATCAACTAAAGTACGTTATCAAATTTGGTGCAGCATCCGAAATCCCGGTACACTCATTCCATCTCTTTCTCTTCATTGGCGTATAGTGTTATTTTATTATTTAGAATTATTAATTCCATTTTTAAATTTAATTTACATAATGTATATATTTAGATCAGCCAAAAAAGCATGTACTAGTAGGGGTGGTAGCAGTAAGAGTATAAATCCTAAAAGATCAAGAGGTGGTGTTGGTATTTCTAGTAGTTTTACACATAATTCTGAAAGTTCACGTGAAAATTTAAATATATATTATAAGCAACTTCAACAAAATTATGGTATAGATAATAATTTAGATGATATTAAATCACCCGATAATCTTGAAACACCACCAGCTACACCTGGTAATGCTAGTCAAAATACTAGGGGTGGAGGTCGTGGTAATATAGGTAGGCCTTCGTGAAATACTGGATGTACCCGTGATAAGCTAGGAGGCGACGCAAGCCTAAAAGAAACCTCCCCAACTATCTCCAAGATCTCAAACGGTCCAATAAATCTCAGGCTCAACTTGCCTTCTTCCCAAACCGCACCACGCTCTTCATAGGCGACACTCGACCGAGCATATAAGCTACATCTAAAACCTTCTGGTCTGCATAACTCTTCTTCCTTGACCGAGCTGTACGAAGTCTCCAGAATCACCTTAACCCTATCTATAACATGATAGACCAAATCAGTACCCAAAAACCTAGACTCTCTGGGTTCAAACCAAACAATCGGCGAGCGACATCGACTACCATATAAGGCCTCATACGGAACCAACTGAATATTCGACTGGTAACTATGGTTGTAGGTGAATTCTGCTAAAGGTAAGAACTGGTCCCATAAACCTCCGAAATCCATAACATAAGAACATAACATGTCCCCCAAGATATGAATAGTACGCTCGGACTGTTCGCTTGTCTAAGGAAGAAATGTTGTGCTCTGCTCAACCGGCATGCCCAACTCACTCTGCACGGCTCCCAAAAATGCAATGTGAAATGTGTGCCTTGGCTGGAAATGATAGAAATGGACACGCCGTGAAGGCGTATAAATCTGAGCCAACCGCTCTGAAGAATAGGTAGTCGCCATCAGAATTAAGTGTGCAGACTTAGTCAACCGGTCCACAATAACCCAGGCTGCATCATATTTCTTAAATGTCCATGGTAAGTCTACCACAAAATCCATAGTGATGTTGTCCCACTTTCACTCTGGTATCTCCAATCTTTAAGTCAATCCACCTAGTTTCTAATGTTCACACTTCACCTGTTGATATTTCAAACACAGATACATAAGAAACAAAGTCTTTCTTCATACTTTGCCACCAATAGTGTTGTTTCAAGTCACGGTACATCTTCGTGACACTTGGATGAATAGAATAGCATAAACTTTGAGCCTCTTCGAGGATCAACTCTCTTAACCTATCAACATTTGGAACAAAGATCTGGCCCTGAAGTCGCATAACCCCGTCATAGCCAATCACAGCTTCATTTGCACCTTCTCGCTGTACCGTATCCCTCAACACCAACAAGTGAGGATCATCAAACTAGCGAGCCTTGATACACTCCAAAAACAAAGGCTGTGGCACAACAAAAGCAAGAACCTGGATGGGCTCCGAGACATCCAATCTCACAAACATGTTGGCTAAAGCCTAAGCATCCCTAGCTAATGGCCTCTCTGTTATCGGTAAATATTCCAAACTACCCATTCTCTCTGTCTTCCTACTCAATGCATACGTCACTATATTGGCCTTCCCCAGATGATATAATATAGTGATATCATAGTCTTTTAGCAACTCTATCCATCTCCATTGTCGTAAATTAAGATCTTTCTACTTGAACATGTATTGGAAACTCTGATGGATGGTATAGACCTCTCAACAAACACTGTACAGATAGTGCCTTCAAATCTTTAGTGTTATCACGACCCAACCTGTTATTTTGAGCATTTGCATTTAGTTTGATGGTTTGAGGTCATGAGTAGCTTCATATGGTGTATTATACCCATGTGTATGGTCGGTTATGGTTTTTGAGTTGTTTAGGATTGATTCAGAAGAATGATTGTTCACCAGGAAGCTTAAAGTTGGAAGAGTTGACCAATTTTGACTTTTGTGTATTTGACCACGGATCGAAGTTTTGATAGCTCCGTTATGCCCGGATGGTGATTTTGACTTGGTCATATGCCTAGATTTACATTTGGAGGCATCTAGAAGGTTTTGGCCATAATTGGCGAAAGTTGGCAATTTGAAGGTTTGAAATGTTCATAGGTTTGATCGGAAGTTAACTTTGGAGTAATCGGGCTCGGATTGTTATTCCACAAGTTGGAATATTTTCATTGTGTCAAAACTTTTGTGCCAAATTTGAGGTGATTCTAAATTGTTTAGAGGTGTTCAGCGTAAGTTTGTAATTTGGAAATTTGAAATAGTTCATGAAGCATGAATTGTGGTTCGATTTGTGGGTTTGATGTTATATTGCGGGATTTGAGACCTCGAGTTGGTCCATATTATATTTTGGGACCTATTGGTATGATTTAACGGAGTTCCGAGGGGCTTGGGTACGTTTTGGATCATTGGTTAAGGACTAGTTAAATTAAGAAATTTGGAGTTTAACCATTGTCAATATCAGGTCAAGACGGCCTCTTTTCAGTGTTTTGAGTGTGCAAGCACGTTCGTAGCATTTTTTATGATTGAAATGTATTTATGGTTTGTTTCCGAAAAGTTCCGGATGAGTTTAGGGGTGGTTTTGGATTATTTTGGTGAAGTGTGGGATTGCAGGTGCTAGTACTTCGCAATTGTGAACTTTTTGTTGCAATTGCGAACTACCGCATATGCGAAATTCTAGTCGCAATTGCAAACATTTATCACAATTGCAAACATCTGGTCGCAATTGCGAACATCGGCAATTGCGAACTTTTGGTTGCAAATGCAACATCTGCAGTTGGGTTAAGAGTTGGAATTTCAGGATTTTAGCTTCTTTCATATTTTGGACCCTAGACTTGGTGAGAGGCGATTTTTGGAGAGGATTTTCACATCTAACTATTGGGTAAGTGATTTTGACTCAATTTCAATATTTTAATTTGATTGTTTATGGATTTTAGCATCTAAATCATGAGATTTGAAGAGAAATTTTGTGGATTTTACTTGCTATGTTTTAAAAAATAAAAATTTGAGATTTGAGAGTCGAATTGGATTCCGATTCGGAAACCAAACACATATTTGGACTTGTGGGTATATGGGTAGTCAAGATCTACCTTTCGACTCAGGTTTTGACCAGGCGAGCCCGAGGTTGACTTTTGTTAACTTTTGAAATTTTGGCCATGACTGAACCTTTATTAATTAGGGATGTTTCCTTTAGCATTATTGGACTTCGTTAGATGATAATTGACTAGCTTTTGATCATTTTGAGGATTATTTCTATGGAAGACGATATTGGATTGTGGAAATTATCTCGAAATGAGGTAAGTGTCTTTCGTTGCTTTGTTGGGGTAATTTTTCCTATTAATTGATATTGTTTGCTACATGCAGGGGTGATGCATATGCGAGTGATGAGCGTATATGCATGTGAAAGGTTATTCATGCTCGAGGTAGATTATACGATTCTTTGTGCCTTGTTGGATTATGTGAATTTCTTGACTCGTGTTTTATTTGAATTCTATGATAATATGGATATGAATCTCAATGTTAGAAATCGTGATTCAACTTATTATAACTTGATTAAAATTTGACGGTGTAAAACTATTGATGTGCTAAATTCGGTTATCATTATACCTAATCACAAATATATCGCTATTACCATTATTCTTGAGATGTTTGCATTTCTTTCACCTAGTTGGTACTGTTATATGTATGATTGGTGAAGAAGAGATAAATGCACGAAGGATGTTGCTGTGCCATTTGATTTGATATCTTGAATACATTACTCATACTGTGAGAGTTCATGGATTTACTATTTTATTGGTGGTTATCACTTAAGAAGAGGATTGGTTGTGAAATAGAGGAAACTAATAGTGATTTCTTTCAGTAATCATTTTTTGCTTTGCATATCTGTTCTTGTACTCTTCTCTGTATTTCTAGTATTGTTTTATTGCAGATTTAATTGAGCAAGTTATATTAGTGAGTATCTTTTGACTTAAAAATCTCATCAGTACTTCACCGAGGTTAATCAAGAAACTTACTGAGTATATGGGGTCGGTTGTACTCATGCTATACTTTTGCATCTTGCGTGCAGATCTTGGAACTACGTAGCCGTGGAGGACGGAGCCTAGCATTAGAGGCGTATCAACACTCCAGACACATACTACCATTTGATTGTGGTAGTTTTGGGTTTATATTTCTGTTTATGTAAATTTCAAATAGATGATGTATCTTTCCGCAAACCGAATTTGTAATCTTATTTGTAGTCGCTCGTGACTTTTACTACCTGCCCTTGGGAGGTCGTATATAATTAAATCATTTATTTCTTGCTATAAGTAATCTTTCATTTTGTTTTATTGTTTTATGTTTGACTAACCTAGCATTAGGGTTAGGTGCCAACTCTAAGTCATGAACAAGGTAATTCCTCTCATTAACCTTCAACTGCCGAGATGCGTAGGCATTCACCCTACCATCGTGCATCAATACCGTGCCAATCCTAATACTTAATGCATCATAATACACAGTGTAAGATCCCGAACTCAAACTTTAATGCCCTCAGAAGATACAACATGGCCCAAAAAGGCAACTGAATCTAACTAGAACTCAAACATTAAAAACTTGGCATACAACTGATGATCCTTCAGAGTCTGAAGTACGATCCGAAGATGTTGCTCATGCTCCTTACAACTGCAGGAGTAGACCAAAATATCATCAATGAATACAATTACAAAAGAATCCAAATAAGACTTGAAAACCCAGTTCATCATACCCATAAATGTTGTTGGGACATTAGTCAAGCCAAATGACATCACTAAGAACTCATAATGACCATATGAAGTCCGAAAAGTTATCTTAGGGACATTCGATGCCCTAATCTTCAACTAAAATAGCGAGATCTCAAATCAATCTTGTAAAACACCTTGGCACCCTAAAGTTGATCAAATAAGACACCAATCCTTGAAAAGGGATATTTGTTCTTGATAGTGACTTTGTTCAACTGCCGATAGTCTATAAACATCCTCATTGTTCCATCATTTTTCTTCACAAACAATATCGGTACACCCCAAGGTGAGACACTAGGTCTAATGAATCCCTTATCAAGCAAATCCTACAACTGCTCCTTTAATTCTTTCAACTCAACTGGGGCCATACGGTAGTGTGTTGTAGAAATGGGCTAAGTGCCCAGAACCAGATCAATGTAGAAGTCGATATCTCTATTGGGTGTCATCCCTAACAATTCTATAGGAAACACCTCTGGAAACTCACGCACAACCGATACGAAATCCATGCAAGGAACCTCGGCACTAGGATCAGGAATATAGGCCAAATATGCCAAACACCCTTTCTTGACCATATGCCGAGACTTCACATAAGATATAACCATGCTAGTAGAATGGAGAGGAGTCCTCGTCCACTTTGAGGTAACCCCAGCATGGCTAATGTCATCGTCTTGGCGTGATAGTCTACAAGAGTGTGATAAGGTGACAACCAATCCATGCCAAGATACCATCAATGTCCACCATATCAAGAAGTAGAAGGTCTACCCTAGTCTCATAGCTCCCGATAGAAACCACACACGAGCGATAAACATGATCTACCACAACAGAATCTCCCATATGCGTGGACACATAGACAGGAGCATTCAAAGAATCACAAGGAAAAATCATATATGAAGCAAAATAGGATGACACATATGAATAAGTAGAGCCTGGATCAAATAAGACTGAGGCATCTCTATGACAAACATGAACGATACCTGTGATGATGGCATCAGATGACTTTGCATCAGGTCTAGCTGGGAATGCATAAAATGGGGCTGGGACACACCACTATGACCTTACCCTCTCGGATAGCCTCTAATTGACTAGCATCCACATTTAACAGCCTGACCACCACCTCTAGTTTCCCGATCCCCACCTCTAGCTGGTTGCGCGGGTGGTGGAGCAATTGGTGTTGGAATCATGGCACGAGTACCCTACTGTGGTCTGTTGCTCGTCAATCTAGGACAGTACCTTCTGATGTGACATGTACCTCAACACTCGAAGAAATCTCTCTATTGTTGTGGCTGCTGAACCTGAGACTAACCCTGATAGCCCAGATAACCACTATGTTAGCTTTGAATCGGTGGTGCACTAATGGGAGTTGAAGGTGCATTGTAGGCTAGCTGGTTAGGACGAGACCCATAAGAATGATGAACTCCTAAAGTACCGTGTGCTACCTAAATTTCCAACTGAATCAGCATGTGAGGATAGCCTCTACCAAATGAACCCCTGCCTCTAGACGAGGCACTACTGAAACCAATAAAATGATGAGGCCTCTTCTCAGATACTGCTTCTCTACCCTGACCACGATTTATCTCAATACGTCTAGCAATCTCTATAGTCCGCTGAAAAGAAATATCATCTCGAGTCTTCTTGGCCATCTGTAGCCTAATACTAAAGGTAAGACCATCAATAAATCTCCTTACCCTCTCTCTATCAGTAGTAATCAATATAGCTACATGGAGAGATAGGTCCACAAATCTGATCTCAAACTAGGTAACAGTCATACTACCCTGATGGAGGTGCTCAAACTGCCTGCAATACTCCTCTCTCCGAGTAAAAGGAACACTTCTCCAAAAATAGCTGCAAAAACTGATCCCAATTGAGTGGAGGTTAACCTATTGGTCTGACTAGAACATAATCTTGCAACCATCTCTTGGCAGAGTAGGTCGTCTAAAATACTACGAAGTCGACTCCATTGGACTCCACAATACCCATGTTATGCAACACCTCATGGCAACGCTCCAAATAATCATGTGGGTTATTAGAAGGTGTACCACCAAAATGAATAGGAAAGAGCGTTGTGAACTTATCCAACCTCATCAATCCCTCAGAAGACATCGGTTGAACTACCCCAATTGCTGGAACCGGCGAAGTCTAGTACACGGGAGCCATGTACTCCAGAGTTTGAGTGGTGAGAGTTTGAACTCCTCCCCCAGCCTGAGAGACAGCTGGTTCCATAGTAAATACTCCGAGCTGAGCCACACACTCCATAAGGCCCACTAAGCGGACTAGGGCGTCCTAAAGTACGGGGGTAGCAATAAATCCCTCCGATACTTGAGCGGGTCCGACTGGTGCTGTCTGAATAGGGATCTTCTCCTCATGCTCGATCTGAGGCTCTGCAATGGATATTGTTGTATGTGCTCGAGGGTGAGCTCTGCCTCAGAACCGGCCCCTACTCCTGGTAGTGTCTACAACAGGGGGCTCAAGCTCATGTCCGACCGTAGATGTTGTGCGTGTCCTCACCATCTGCGAGAGAACAAGAATAGAATGGTTCAAACTTTAGTAATAGAATAAGGTCGCACAATAGAGAAGAAAGAAGTGAAATTTTTTCTAAAGCTCAATAGTCTATAGAAGCTAAGTACAGACGTATACGTACCGATCCTACAGGCTCTACTAAGCTTGCATATTACTCATGAGAACTAGGCAATCTAGTGCTCCGATATCAACTTGTTACGACCCTAAAACCCAATATCGGGCCCATGATGGCGCCTAACATCTACTTGCTAGGCAAGACAACAATAGGTGATTAATTAGCCAGTTTTAGCAATTATAACAAGGTAATGATAATTGACAATTAATAAACTCAAAAATGACGCAGTGTTATAATAAGTAATCTGGTACTAAATTACTCCCAAAATCCGGAGTCACAAGTACATGAGCATCTAAAATACTACAAACTTGGTCTGAAGTAAAACATAGTATTGTCTAAAACTAGAATAACAGTAAGGCATGGTAGAAGGGGACTTCAGCGACTAGGAACAACGCTGGTATCTCTACCTCAAGTCTCTTGTAGCTGTCAAATCCGAGCAGTCTCCACTATGCACCACCAGGAATATCACCGGGATCTTCCCAAGAAATGCAGAAGTATGGCATGAGTACAACCAATCCCATTTACTCTATAAGTGTCGAACCTAACCTCGACGAAGTAGTGACGAGGGTATGGAAAGCCACTCACAATAAACATGTATGAAATAATAAAATCAAAGAACAAGAATAGAAATAAAGCATTAAACTCATATAAACAGCCCTGAAGGTCAACTACCAGAGGGCCCCAGAATATCATAATCTCAAATCTCATATCATGATACCGAGAATAAACTCTACAACCACAAACAACTACAACACATCAAATCCGTTGCGGCGTGCAATCCAATCCCATGTTTCAAAACAATATCTTTTACGGTGTACAACTCATTTCCAATATCAATATTATATCATTTCCTGTTCCGTTGTGGCGTGCAATGCGATCCCCCAATATCAAATTATTTTAGTATCGTTGCAGCATGAACCCGATCCCCCAATATCACTTTATCAACATAAACAACTCAATACCACTATTCACGAAATATCAACACATCAGAGAAATGAAATATCCGGAAGAATATGACCTATCAGTACAAATAGAGAATAACCAATACTTCATAATCCTCTAACTTTGGCAAAATATTAATACTGAAATAACTAATGGATCACGTAATCGAAATAGCATAATGGAGTGCATCAAGTAATATAAGAACAATAAAAACAAGTAAAACATGTGACAATGAGAACATACAATTAAAGCAAGTCGGAACATGTAGCAGGTAAGCATTTATTTAGTGAGAAATGAACAAATCAAAATAAACAACAATTTCATAACAATTAACAAGTAAGCCATAGATATCAAGTAAGATTATGTAGCAATTAAAGCATATGACAATAGATAACATAGAATAGAGAAAGTTAGAGATTAAATAGCCCAACCCCGCATGCTTAATTCCATGATGGCACATATATACTCATTACCTTGCATATAAGTTGTTTCCCCACATAATTCACATAACAAATAGTCCAACAAGTCCTAATTCCCTCAAGTAAAGGTTAGACACAATACTTACCTCACTCCACAACCAAGTCAATCAACCAACCACGGCCTTTCCTTTTTGAACAAGCCTCCAAACCAACCAAATCTAATCAATTATCGATCAAACAATTAAAAATAAGCTTTAGAAACTACCCAAAAGGAAAAAGGTTCAATCTTTAATGAATTTGGAAAAACGTCAACCCCGACCCACCTAACCAAAACTCAGGTCTAAGGGTAGATCTCGACTACCCATAATCTCATGAGTTTATATATGTATTTTGTTTTCAAATCCGAGTCCAATTCGACTCTCAAATCAAATAATTTCATTTTTCAAAACATAGACAAAAGGCCTCAAACTTTCTCTTAGATTCTTATGAATTTGATGTTAAATCTCTTGTATAATCATGTAATATAATTGAAAATAGATAAAAATCACCTATCCAATGATGGTATGTGAAAATCACCTCTCCTACCGAGTCTAGGATTCAAAGATATGAAAATGAGACTAAAATCTCGTCTTCCAGCCCTTTTGTTAAACTGCGGATGTCGCAAATGCGAACTCAGGTTTGCATTTGCGAACCCTCATAATTGCAAAACAATAATCACAAAAGTGAACCCTGACAACCTACACAGATGTTGCAATTATAGAAAAGGTGTAATAATTATGATGGTAGCCTTCTTCGCAAAAGCGACACAATGGTCGCAATGCGACCCAACCCAATCCTATACTGACTTCGCAAATGCAAAGAGGGAGTCACATATATAATACCTGGACCTCTCCTGTCCTCTTTGCAATTGTGATGCTAGTGCTCACAATTGCTACAACTGCAACACCAGTGTACCAACAACCTATAACTAGCTCAATCCAATTTGAAACACTTCTAAAACTCACTCGAGCCCTCGGGGGTCCAAACCAAATATCCACACAAGTCTAAAAATATCGTACGAATCGATCACGCGATAAAACACCAAAATAACATCTAGAACCATGAATTAGACATCAAAAAGCATGAAATTCAAAAGAAAGCTCAAGAACCTCTAGAATTACAATCAAGCATTCCAATCCTATCAAGCCAACTCCGAATTGCACCAAATTTTATAGGAAAGTTTCAAATAACAAAAGTGGATCTATTCTAAGTCCCAAAATCAAAATTTGAACCTGATAACCATAAAGTCAACCTACGACCAAACATAGAAAATTTCTAAATATTCAAATTGCTCACTTTCGGCAAAACAAGTCAAATCAACCTAGGAACCTCCAAATTGAATTCTGGGCATACTCCCAAGTCTAAAATAACAATTTAGACTAATCGAAATTGTCAAAACACCGATCCGAGGTTATTTACCCAAATAAGGGCTAGTACTCAAAATGACCTATCGGGTCATCACAAGACCAGAGTTCGAATTTCATGTAGAAAACTCTGTAATAGAGTTTTAATGGTTCTGATAGCTTTCTATGATGATATTTTTCTTAGCGTATGCCCGGATGTAGATTTGGGAATCCGTAGGTTGATTTGATGCTATTGGCAAAAGTTGAAAAGTTGAAGATTTAGAGTGTTGATAGGATTCACTTGGATTTTACTTTGATGATATCAGGCTTGGATTTTGGTTTCGGGAGTTGGAATAGATCCACTATGTCATTGGTGACTTGCATGAAAAATTTGAGGTGATTCGGAGTTGTTTAGGCTTGTTTGCCATAAGTTATGAATTTGGAAATTAAGATTAGTTCCTTAGGCTAGAATTGAAGTGCGATTTGTGGTTTTGATGTTGTTTGGTGTGATTTTAAGGACTCGAGTTGGCCCGTTTTATATTTTGGGAGTGGTTTTTATAATATACCTTGAATTGATTACTAATGTTTATGCTGTGATATTTCTCATATGTGTAACTATGTTGTGAGTTATTTGATCCATGTTTGAGATTACATAGAGGAAAATCTCCTGATTGAACTTGATAGTGGCTATTTCTATGATAAAATTGCCGCTTTGAGATATGATAGTACACTTTGCACATGCATACACCTTAGCATATCACTTATACCAGTCTAGGAGTATGAAGTCTGATATTCATTGATCATATACATGTATTCTTGTATATTTTATCTTTGTGTGATATGGTTTGGACAGGTAGAATGTGACCACACTATGCAGATTGTGATATTGAGCATGTGACCATGCCGGGCGGATTGTGTTGTTGAGCTTGTGACCATGCTGGGATGAATTATGATTATTGCACGTGACTACACCGTGGAGAATGCGAATATGTATCCTTTCTTAGGGTCACCCTCTCATGTACCTTATTGATGGTGTACATGCTGATTGAGGAAAATTGATTAGTGGTTTGGTACGGTTGTGGAAATTTTGAGGAAAAGGCTGGACAGTATTTGTTTTGAGTTGTTGCATTTCATTTATACTTGCAATTTTCTTGGTTAATTACCTAATTTACTTGCATATCATTTTTATATGCTATATCACTGACTGAGTAGAGTACTTAAGTAATTGTGTACACCAAGATTGTTCTTTCTGTGCTTCATAACTTGATCATATTCTTGTTATATACTTGTTAAATTTATGAAAAGTATAGGTAAGTAGCAAGTATCATTTATAATTCTTGCTTCTTTTACCTCACCGATGTTAGTTATGATACTTGTTGAGTACATGGGGTCGGTTATACTCATACTACACTCTATACTTAATTGTGCAGATTTAGGTATCAAACCTAGTCATCAGTAGCTGAGTCCTATAGCTGAGTTCGTCATCCGAGAGACGAGGTAGAGCTGCATCTTGAATCTAGTCTTAGCGTCTCTTTCTATTTGTACTGTTGTATTTATTTCAGACAGTATTATTATTTAGTTTTTCAGACTTGTATTTCCATTTTAGAGCTCATGACTCTGTATGTACTAGTTCTTAGGGATTTATCATGTATTGTCGTTATTATGTTATGTTAAGAATTTAAACTTATATTATTTATTTTTGTCATTTCTGTTAGTATGATTCATTACTGTTATATTCAGCTTGCCTAGCATGTTACCTAAGCACCATCATGGTCGGTTGGCAGATTTGGGTCATGACAAGTTGCTATAAGAGCCCCAGGTTCATAGGTTCTACAGGTCATGAGTAAGTTTAGTAGAGTCTTGCGGATCAGTACGAAGACTTTTGTACTTATCTTTGAGAGGCTACCAAACTGTTAGGAAAACTTCACTTTCTTGTATTCTTGTCGTGCGGATTTATTAATTCCAAAGTTTGAACCTTACTCTTCTATTCTCTCATAGATGGTGAGGACAAATTCAGTCGGATCAGATGGACATATATCAGTACCACCAGGAAAGGTCATGGGAGGCCGGGGCCGAGGTAGAACTCGCACTACATTTAGGGCAACACCTATAGAGCCACCACTTGCTCCAATTGAGCAGGTTCTGAATTCTCTTGATCCGATGGGACCAGCTCAGATACCGTACATACCAATTGTGATACCTAGTCTTCAGGATCTCTTGGCTCAGATCTTGAGTGTGTGCACAAGCTTAGCTCAGGCGATTACCATAGCAATTGCACCAGCTACCTCACAGGCTGGAGAAGGAGCCCAGACTCCCGCCACCTGTACACCGGAGCGGCTAGCTTAGGGTTATCAAACACTAGGTGTGTAATCAGTTTAGCCAGTTGTTGTTGCTAGGATCGAGGTTGGTCCACCTATGACTGACGAGGAGCATAAAAGGTTGGAGCATTTTAAGAGGCTTGAACATTTCGAGTTCAGTGGAGGAGAGTCAGAGGATGCTGAGAGTTTACTGGATTAGTGTCATCGGATTCTTCGCACAACATGTATTGTGAATATTATTGGAGTTATCTTTACTACTTTCCAGCTGACATGCGAAGACTATAGGTGATAGAAGACTTAAGAGTCAGGCATGCCAGCTGGCGCAACACCTCGTACATGGCATGAGTTCTCTATTCTCTTCTTAGAGAAGTTTATTCCACAGACTCGCAGAGAGGAGTTGCGTAGGGAGTTTGAGCAGCTACTATAGGGGGATATGACTGTGTATTCCCATAGAGATGGAGAAGATCAGAAAGTTTATTGATGGCCTCAACTATGGTCTACATTATAGTTTGGCTCAAGAGGCCGAAACAGATGCTAGTTTTGACCAGGTGGTTGAGCTTGCTAGATGGTTGGAGCAAGTTCACATGCTTGATTATGAGTACTGGGAGACAAAGAGGCCTCGTTTTTTAGGTGGTTTTATTAGTGCCTCATATGTAGGCCAATCACATTACAGTAGATGTCATCTTTTTAAGCCTGCTCAGGTAGCTCATCATATTCCTCGTGGTTCCTTAGTTAGCCACAGTTCATACAGTGTTTGCCTAGTTTAGTCATCATTCAGTGTGATACAGAGTTATTACCATGCTCCATCTTCTTAGGTTTCTACGGGAAGCTATTTGGGTTATCAAGGTCTACTGCTTAGCATGGTTGATTTTGACGTGATTTTGGGCATGGATTGGTTGTCTCCATCATGCTATTGTTAATTGTCACGCTAAGACCTTATAGTAGTCTATGCCATGGTTTCCATGGTTGGAGTGGAGAGGCTCCCTGGATCATGTTCTCAGTAAAGTGATTTCATATTTGAAGGCTCAACGGATAGTTGAGAAGTGGTGTTTGGCATTCTTAGCCTTTATGAGGGATGTTAGTGCTGATACTCCTACCGTTGAGTCAGTTTTGGTGGTGAGAGATTTCCCAAATGTGTTCCCAGTAGATCTACCGAGCATTCTACCTGATAGGAATATTGATTTTGGTACTAACTTAGTACAAGGCACTCATCCCATATCTGTTACACCATATCATATAGCACTAGTGGAGTTGAAAGAACTAAAGGAACAACTTTAAGAGTTTCTTGATAAGGTTTTCATTAGACCGAGTGTTTCACCTTGGAGTGCTCCAGTTCTACTTGTGAAGAAGAAAGACGGCTCTATGAGGATGTGTATTGACTACAGGTAGCTGAACAAGGTTATAGTCAAGAACAACCACCCACTACCGTATATTGATGATTTGTTTGATCAACTTTAGGGCGCTATGGTATTCTCAAAGATTAATTTGAGAGTCAGGGTGTCAGTAGTTGAAGATAAGGGATTTAGATATTCCGAAGACAGCCTTCAGAGCTCACTACCACTATGAATTTCTGGTGATGTCTTTTGGGATGACCAATGCCACCAACAACTTTTATGCACTTGATGAACAATGTGTTCCAGCCATATCTTGATTCTTTCATCATCATGTTCATTGATAACATCTTGGTGTATTGTTACAACCGAGAGGATCATGAGTAGCATCTGTGGGTCGTACTCTAGACTTTGAGGGAGAAGAAGCTATATGCAAAATTTTGTAAGTGTGAATTTTTGCTTGATTCGATGGTTTTCTTGGGCCACGTGGTATCTAGTGAGGGGATTAAAGTTGATTTGAAGAACATTGAGGCAATTCAGAGTTGGCCCAAGTCTTTTACCTCTATTGAGATCCAGAGTTTCCTAGGATTGGCTGGGATATATGGTCGTTTTGTGGAGGGGTGTTTATCTATAGTAGCCCCATTGACTAGATTGACGTAGAAGGTTGCCCCATTCAGGTGGTCTGATAGGTGTGAGGAGAGCTTTCAGAAGCTCAAGATTGACTTGACTACAACTCCAGTTCTAATTTTGCCTTCGGGATTGGGTTCTTATACAGTCTATTATGATGCTTCACGGATTGGCATTGGATGTATGTTGATGTAGGAGGGTAGAGTCATTACTCTTCACGTCAGTTGAAGCCCCATGAAAAGAACTACCTAGTGCATGATTTGGAGTTGGCATCCATTGTTCATGCACTGAAGATTTGGAGGCATTATCTTTAGTGCGAGTCTTTTGAGGTATTTACAGATCACAGGAGTCTCCAACACTTATTCAAGCAAAAAGATCTAAACTTGAGGCAACAGAGGTGGTTAGAGCTACTAAAGGACTATGATATCATCTTTCTTTATCATTCGGGGAAGGCTACTGTGGTGGCTGATACTTTGAGTAGGAAGGCGGAGAGCATGGAGAGTTTGCTTGTATTCTAGTTTATTCTAGTTAGGGAGAGACCGTTAGTATTAGATATTCAAGCGTTGGAAAATCAGTTCGTGCGGATGGATATTTCATAGCCTAGAAGGTTTTTGCTTGTGTTATATCATAGTATTGTTGTTTGAGCACATCAAAGCATGTCAGTATAATGATCCCCACTTGCTTATCCTAAAGGACACGATTCTATATGGTGATGCGAAGGAGGTAACTATTGGTGATGACGGGGTATCTAGGCTACATGGTCAGATCTATGTTCCAAATGTGGATGGTTGCGATAGTTAATACTTGGGGTGGCCCATAGTTCATGTTTCCCCATTCATCTAGGTACCGCAAAGATATATTAGGACTTGAGGCAGCACAATTTGTGGCGGATGATGAAAAAGAATATTGTGGAGTATGTTGCTTGGTGTTTGAACTGTAAGTAGGTGAAGTATGAGCATCAAAGAACCGGATGTTTGCTGTAGAGGCTTGATATTCCGGAGTGGAAGTGGGAGTGTAGCATGATGAATTTCGTAGTTGGACTTCCATGAACCTTGAGGAGACTCTATGCAGTGTGGGTCATTGTGGACAGACTGACCAACTATACACACTTCATTCCAATCATGACTACCTATTCTTCAGAGCAGGTGACTCAGATTTAAATTCTTGAGATTGTTCGCCTTCATGGTACGCCTATGTCTATTATATTGTATTGATGCACGTAGTTTATATTGCATTTTGGAGAGCAATGCAGCGTGAGTTGGGCACACAAGTCAAGCTGAGTATATCATTTCATCCCCAGACAGACGGGCAGTCTGAGTGAACTATTTAGATCTTGGAGGGCATGTTACATGCTTGTGTTATTGATTTTGAGGGTGCATAGGATCAGTTCCTTCCCTTAGTAGAGTTCGCCTACAAAAATAGTTATTAGTAGAGTATTCATATGGCTCCTTATAAGGCCTTATATGGGAGGCGATGTCGTTCTCCAGTTGGTAGGTTTAATCCTAGGGAAGCTAGGTTTTTGGGCACTGATTAGGTCCGTAATGCTTTTGAGAAGATAAAGTTGATTTAGGAGTGACTTTTTACAGTGCAATCTAGGCAGAAGAGTTGTTCTGACAGGAAGGCTCGTGATGTTGCATATACGGTGGGCTAGAAGGTTCTGCTAAGAGTTTTGCCCATGAAGGGTATGATGAGGTTTGGGAAGAAGGGTAAGTTGAGCCCTGGGTATATTGGTCCTTTTGAGGTGTTTGAGAGAGTGGGAGAGCTGGCCTACAAACTTGCCTCACCACCTAGTCTATTGCGAGTTTGCCTAGTGTTGCATGCTTCCATGATCTATAAGTATTATGGCGATTCATCACATATTTTGGCCTTCAGCACGGTGCAGTTAAATTGGAATTTGACTTATGATGTAGAGCTTGTGGCCATTTTGGATCGGCACGTTTGAAAGTTGTTGCCGAAGAATATAACATCGGTGAAGGTTCAGTGGATAGGTCAGCCAGTCGAGCAGGCTACTTAGGCGACCGAGCAGGAGATGCAGAGCCAATATCCTCACCTTTTTGAGAATCTAGGTATGATTCCAGACTCGTTAGGGGACGAACATTTATTTAAGAAATGAAGAATATAATGACCTGATTGAACATTTTGAGTATTTTAACCCTATTTCCCCTATTTGGTGCTTTACATATGTGCATTTGAAGTTATATGACTCGTCGGGGTGGTCGGTTTGGATTCGGGAAAGTTTTGGAGTGAATTGGGACACTTAGTCCCAAGGTTGGAAGCTTGAGTTGTAAGAGTTTATCGGAGTTTGACTTTCTTGTAAACAACTCCGGAATGGAGTTTTTATGGTCCCAATTGCTTCATATGGTGATTTTGTATTTAGCCATATGCCCGGATGTAGATTTAGAGGTTCCGTAGGTTAATTTGATTCTTTTGGCAAAAGTTGGAAAGTTGAAGATTTAGAGGGTTGATAGGTTTGACTAGGAGTTGACTTTGATGATATCAAATTCAAATTTTGGTTATAGGAGTTGGAATAGGTCTACTATGTCATTGGTGACTTGTATAAAATAATTGGGGTCCTTCGGAGTTTTTTAGGGTTGTTTAGCGTAAGTTCTGAATTTAGAAAATTGGATTAGTTTCTTAGGTTTTAATTGAGTTGGGATTCATGGTTTTGATGTTGTTTGGTGTAATTTGAGGCCTCAAGTAGGTCCATGTTACGTTTTGGGAAAGGTTGTTATGTTTGGATGGGATCTGGGGGCCTCGCGGTAGTTTCAGATTGAGTTTGCACCATTTGTGGACTTAGTTGTATTGCCGAAGGTTCAGGCTACAAGTGTTTTTGCATCTTTTTTTTTGGGGGGGGGGGGGCTTGGTCGTAGAAGCTGAGCCACATGTGTGGCTGATTGATTGCAGATGCAAAGGAGGAAGCTAGTAAAGGAAGTCTGCAAATACGGACCATGGAGCGCAGGTGCGCCAATGGTTCATAGAAGCGCATTTGCGGGTGCGAAGGAATGATCCACTAAAATGGATGGTCGTGGGATTAGTTTTGTCCGTATCTACGATGGTATTTCTACAGATGTGGCATCACATGTGCAACTATATGGACTTCATGTGCAATTTTGCTAGACATGGTTTAATATCGATGGTTTGGTCTTTTCTTCTCATTTTTGGAACTGTGGAGCTCGGTTGAGGGAAATTTTATTTATTTTGCAGGATTTTATATATTTTGAAACCCAACCCCGTTAGTCATCCCATGAAGGGTGCACTAATCCCTTGAATCCAGTACCAACGGGTATCACCCCCCCCCCCCCCGGCCAAAACAACGTTCTCTTTCAGGCTTTTCAACCAATCTATACGACCCCGGAGAGCCACTTTTGCTAAAACTCAAGCAGTTTCTTGAAAACTCACTTCAGATATGAAACTTTGAGTATTGAGAGATGCTCTTGTTATTCCCAATAAGATGACTCGGTAACAGATCGATTCTTCCAAAGCGCGCCCCATTCGTTCTGCTCGCAATAATCCAAAAAGGTCTCCGGGTGAAAAAACATTAGACATTCCATCTTTTGATTGTGAAATTCCATTTTTTGGAGGATTTTATATATTTTTCAGTTATTTTCCGCAATTTGTTAATTCGTATCTGATTTTTCATTAATGTTAGGCTTACCTAGTCGTAGAGACTAGGTGCCATCACGACATCCTATAGATGGAAATTGGGGTCGTGACATTGCTTTGCCTAATACAGAGAACGGGAATAGTGTGAGCCTCACATAGTCCGGAGTGACTCCATTAGTGATATAAGTATCACTAATCTCCAAGAAATTCTGAATGTGTTATTGTGGATACTCATGTGGAAAATCCATAAACTGCCCATTTGCATGTAGCTACTGGATCATGCTCTGTTTTAGCTCAAAGTCCCTAGTGATTTGGGATTCACAATGCTGGAGGTGACATTAGAAATTTTAGGCCTCACCACCTCCTGAACAACCATATGTGTCTCTTCTGCCATGTTCACATGTAGTTGAACAAGTGCGTGAAGATTATTTGTGTCATTTGCTTCTCTCAATCTCTTATGTAATGTTCTCTCAGGTTCTAGGTCAAATCCTGAAGTCTATCTTGGCTACTGACCCTTTGCATTCAAACAAAGTTCCTGATAGCAAAGCAACCAATAAGAAATGTTATACTTGATGAAATAAACAACTAAAGTAAAAGCTAGTAAAGTAGTCAATAACCAAAATAGTTATTCACCCGAGTCGATCAGAGTTTAATATTGTGATTATGACTAAGCAATGAATGTAACAGGTAACTAATTAATCAAGAAGAAAATGGTTGTTGAGAATTCAGTATAGATGAAGATTCCAAGGTTGTGCTAGATTTACCAATCCTATTTTGTTCTAATTAACTCTCCCTTTCATATAATTTGCTCATGGTTGCTAATTAATCGAGTATTACTCTTGTAGCATTCTCCCAAATTACTACTCACCTATTCAAAATAGATTAACGCCTATATTCCTATGAAATCAATCTATTAAGAACATATTAAGATTACAATATTCAATTTAGCATGGTGAATAGGTATATTCCTATCCTAACCACGAATCTGTCTCCACTCAAAGTTAAGATCATGCCCTCTTCAATTCTTCTCTAATCTAGATGTAGCTTTCCCAAGCATAGCATAGATAGTATATAGAACCTAATTGTTGGTCAGATACTTAAGCAATTAATCATAGAATTGAAGAAACAATCATATATTAGCAAATTATAATCAAGGTCAAATCAACTTCAAACAACAATATTCATGGCTAAATCACAACCCCAGAACGTATGAATTTTATCCACTCATGATAAAGTTAAATAATTTCATAAGTGTTTGAATAATTGAAAATACTAAGAAAGATGAAGAAAAATTGTGAACTCTTGCTCTCGTGTGTTTCGTCCATGTGTTTTTCTCTCAAAGTGGCATCTCCACCTCCAAAATATGTTTAGACTTTTTTTATACGAGTTGGGGGTGTGTAGAGCTGTCAAAAGCTTTTTCCAAATGAAATAAGAGCGAAATCTGTCACCTAGTGCCCCGGTAGCGCGTTGCGCTAGCCCTGGCGCCAAAAATTTTGGGACTGTAAGTTCCGCCCCAGGCAGCACGTCGCGTTGGCCTGGGCACTGCACTGTGTGATTTTTTCACTTTGTTCTCTTTTTGCTTTAAATCATGAACTTTCGTCCCACCTTGCATTCGGGTGACTCCTACACATAAAAATACCATGAATTAGAATAAATCATTACGTTACACATCCAAAATTCATGAAATATGAGTAAAATGTGAGGCACTATGCATATAAATATACATACTTTAAGTTAAATATCACCTCCTTATTATGATCATTTTGATCATTTGCTCATCTTCTTTATCAAGAATTTTATTTGAAATCGATTTGCCTATACACTATAAACCTACGATATACTTTGTCCTTTTGGGACTTATTCTAATAGGAGCATTTGCAGTGAGAATATAGTTAATTTCTTTGGGTCAGCAAATGTATTTGGCATGCTTTGCAATATATTGCAGATGAATTATTATTCGAGGATCTAGATGTATAAATGATAATTCATTCCACCTAACTTTTTCTCAACTATTTATCTTGTCTCCCCCTCATGTTGGAAAAACTAACTTGCTTCCTCAACTTTGGAAATCCACATTTGTGCGTAATGATGTTAATCAAAATATACATAGCATATCAATAATAAAAAGATGGAATTATTTGGTTCCTGGCCCTAAACCACTTCTGAGGAGAGAATGTAGTATACTTTTGTATATACATATATCAAACTGATATATATAACTTTATTCTCATAAGCAATAGTTTAGCTATTAAGTGGAGGCACTCAATAAATTATTTTGCTAAACCAACTGTTATGTAAACCAACTTATCAAGATGAACTGCCTTAAATAGAAAATCTAAAAATTATGCTCTAAATTAAATTATTGAGCAAGTTACCTTGCAAACACCAAGTTGCAGGTTAATAATAATTGCACATGTAACCATCTCATAGATGTATCTTATGTGGTATACATGGCAGGTGAATGAGCCCATATTCACCTTTGATATGCCCAGCATTCATGGGATTTAATCCAATTTGAGTTGGTCTATTAATTAATGAGAACAAGTAACAAAAGAGAATTCGTAAAGAACTTTCTAGTTCTTTAATATTTACCCATGTGAATTCTCTTTTATTTTTGCACATCATACTTAAATTAACATGGCTAAACCAATTATATCAATTGGATAAATTATCAATATTGATAAACTTCAGGTTTACACCACGACGTGTGCAATTATCAATAAACTCCAAGTTTATTATGATATGAGCTTTTATATTAATAAACTTTTACTTTATTGTGGCATTCTTTTATTTGTGTAGTACAAACTGGAGAATAAGGCGAGTAGCTTTTCACATACATATTACCCTGCTATAAGTTCTAGTAATAGAAGATATTAAATCTTTTCTTTACTTATAGTCTCAATATAACCAACCACTTGCGCGAATACTTTAAAAACTCAGTAAGTTTCTTTAAGACTTACTGTGATGCAATACCTTATTGATAATTAATTTATTTCTCTAAAATAGTATAATTGGCTCTTCCAGAGCTCTCAATTAATTTTGTACTATTACATATTCATCAACATCCATATAGTTAGTATTTATGTTAAGAAGAAAGTTATACCATTATGGTCATGGTCAAAATCATTATAGGCAAGATGTGTTGCTTTCATTACTTTTGCCCTGTAATAATCGCATTGCCATAATATTTAGGCATAATCACAATAGGTACGTGATCAATGACCATTCATGCCATAATAATAAAATTATTTTCTTAGTTCATCTCAAACCTCCTTGTAGAGGTGAGTGGTATATTAACAATCACTAGCACGTTCATATTCTTCCAAAAATGAATAAATATTCATAAATCACATAGTGTCACATTCAGATCATGAATGGAATATAATCATCTATATGTGCTTTATAAAATCTAGTGTCAAATTGATGACAAATATTACTTTCACAAAGTAAAGGATTATTTTGATACTCTTTATTATTCCCATTACCACAATGATGACTATTATATTTTTATCTATTGCCACGTTCACAACCATTGATACAACCACGGTAATAATTTTGTCTTCTTTTAGACTTATCACATACTGCTACCACATTCTCTTAAGGGAACAAAAATGAATCTAATTCAATGGAACGAGTTTTTACTGCTTTTGCTCACAAACATACATGAATTTGATCGCGGAAAGACATCGAAATTTTACCACTTCGGGTGGCTATAATTTCTTACAAACTCTATTAGAGTTATAATCAAAATTTATTGTCTTTATTTGTATTTAAAATTAAATTATAGAATTTTAACGATTTAAATGAGAAAAAGTAAGGTAAACTACTTACCTTAAATCAAAAATTTATTCCTATATGAAGTTCATATAATAATTGACAATCATTATGCACAATATTATGTACAAGTTGAGCACCATGCAAGTATCCCAAAGCTTGGTGACCAAAGCAGATGCATAGTATAGGAATATCAATGCTTTCACGCAAGAGCCTCGTGGAAATTCCTATATCTTCTCTCCATGGGTGGTTCAATTTTTCAAATATTAGACAACTAATTAATAGTATATCTAAAAATTAAAACAACTACCTTTTACTCAATTGGTTATAGTCTCGTATTGATAACGTGTTATAAAATATTAAAAGAAAAAGAGTATTGGAAAGACAAGTAAAGAGAAAGAATTCTTATTGATTTGGGATGAATTTCAATGGAATAGAACTCCTCTACTTATAAGAAAAAAGTGACTTAGCCACAAAGTAAAAAACTCTAAAATATCTATAAAATATAGACATTCACAATAAATATATATATATATTAACACAAACATACCTCCCTCCAAATTTGACTTGATAACTCTGATCTTCCTTGTAATTTATGATATTACGCTTACTGTATACGGTGAAATCGGAGGGTCCAATTCCTCGTCAAAAAGGCACCTCAGAAGATCATCCCAAAGCCTCGAGGCTACAAGGCTATAGTCGAGTCTCCTCCTGTGATGACCCAAAAAGTCATCTTTAAATTAAATAATCATCTCGGTATTTTTAAGACCTTGAAAAGCGGTATCAATAATTCCTCGACTTGTGTGCGCAGTCCGTATAATTTTCCGGAAGGTTTTTATGTGAAAAATGGATTAAATTGTGAACTAGAGCTTTAAAACTCAATTGAGTTGACTTCAGTCAATATTTTGAGCAAACGAACCCGGATAAAAATTTTTACCATTCCAGTAGTTCTGTATCGTGAATTGGGACTTGGTCATATGCCCTAAAGCGAATTTGGAGGTCCCTAGATCAAATTATCGCCATTTAACGGAATCTAGAAATCTAAGGTTAAAGATTTCTTAGGTTTGACCGGAGAGTTGACATTTTGATATCGGGGTCAGAATCTAGTTCTAAAAATTTTTATAGCTTTGTTATGTCATTTATGACTTGTGTGCAAAATTTGAAGTCAATCGGACTTGATTTGATAGGTTTTTCATCGAATATAGAAGTTGAACGTTCTTAGTTTCATTAGGCTTGAATGGGGATGTGATTCACGGTTTTAGCATTATTTGATGGGATTTGAGGTTTCGACTAAGTCTGTATCATATTTTAGGACTTGTTGGTGTATTTTGTTGAAATCCCGAGGGCCTCGGGTGGATTTCGGAAGGTCAACGGGTAGAAAAAGCTGTTAAAATTCTCTTTGGGAAGCTGCTGTCTTTTTTTTTACAGCATCATGTACAGTACCTCGTGAACAGTACCGTGTACAGTACCCTGTGAACAATGCCGTGAACAATAGACCCGTGAACAGTACCCGAAACCATTTTTAGCGAATTGGAGCTCGGGAAGAGGCAATTTTCGGGAGATTTTCAGAGAAAACAATAGGGTAAGTGTTCTTAACTTAGTTTTGGTTAGATTACTCGAATCTATTACTAGTTTTGGCATTTAATTGGTGATTTTAATTGGGAAAATCTTGAAAACCCTCTAGGTTTAATTTGAAGATTTGAGGGTCGAGATGATGTCGGATTTTAGTAAAATTGGTATGGTTGGACTCGTGGTTGGATGAGGTTTCATATTCGGTAATTTTTGTCGGGTTCCGAGATGTGGGCCCCACGGGCGAATTTTTAGTGCAATTTCGGATTTTTAATGGAAAATGTAGAATTTCATATAGAATTAATTCCTATAATTTTTATTGACTGAATCAAATTGTTTATGACTAGATTTGGGAATTTCGGGCACGAATTCGCGAGGCAAAGGCTTGTTGAAATTTTGAATTGGTTGCAAAACGAGGTAAGTGTTTGGTCTAACCTTAGCTTGAAGGATTAGGATTTGTGTCTTATTTGCTACATGTTAATTGTGGAGTACGACTTATAGGTATGGTGACGAGTATCTATACGTTGGTGTCAAGCATGCCCGTGAGTCTTGTATTATAATTGTTATGACTTCGTTGTGGTTTATTGCGCTTCATATGTTATTATCACCATTGTTCCCTTGCCGGGATGTGTGTTTAATATTATTGTTCCCTTGCCGGGATGTTTGTTTGATATTATTGTCTCCCTTGCCGGGATGTTATTGTTTTGATGTTGTTTCCCTTGCCGTTTATTTGATTGTTGTACTATTGTTCCCTTACCGGGATTTTATTATGATTTCATTTATTTCCTTGCCCTTATTTCTTGTGATTGTTGTTTGGGTGAGGAAGAGTATTAAAGCACGAAGGGTGATGCCATGTATGATTTTGTGAGGAAGAGTGTAAAGCATGAAGGGTGATGTCGTGCCGCACGATGTACAATTCCGTGCCGATTATATTGATTTTATGGTGAGGAAGAGTGTAAAGCACGAAGGGTGATGACGTGTAGTTTATATTGATTCTTATGGTGAGGACGAGAGTAAAAGCACGAAGGGTGATTCCGTGCACTTGTCCTTGATTTTTCCTGATTCTAATTGAGTTATGTTGTCATGTACGTTTATTTACTGATTTTCCGTTATTACTTGACTTTATTTCGATGTTATACATTCCCTTACCCTATTTGCCTTGTGTTTGTTGCTTGGGTGAGGAAGAGTGTAAAGCACGAAGGGTGATGCCGTGTATTATTTTGGTGAGAGAGTGTTAAAGCACGAAGGGTAATGTCGTGTATTGTTTTGGTGAGAGAGTGTTAAAGCACGAAAGGTGATGTCGTGCACTTTCTGTTTGTTGTGTTTACTTGTTATTACCAATTCAAGTGTATTAACTGTTTAGATCTCTTTACTATTGTGATCCTTTGTGTTGGAATCCATAGTGTTTACAATACCTCGCCTTATTTTTTTAATATGTTCAATACTTCAAATTTCAAGAATTGTTACATTTTTAACTCAATTGATTTCTCAACTAAAGTTTCCTTAAACCGTTTGAGGTTGTACTTTACTTAAAAATGAATTTCTACTATATTATTTCTCGTATTAAAGGTAATGATTCCTTCGATATTGTACTTTCATTGAAAATGGTATTTTCTTTATCAAATGATTTAAAAAAAAAATAACTTCATCTTTTCTTGTTGATTTCCTAATTGGGTTGGAAGTTGTACTCTATTTTATATTAAGTCAATGAGGCTCCTTGAGCACTCTTAATTGTATTGGGTTATGGAACCTATGAGCTGAGTAACATGAGAATATTGTTGTGCAATGTGAGACAGAAATATGTGGGCACAAGGTGTCGGGGAAAATATTATGGTTTTATTTAATGGCACGTGAGTTGTCCATGCGGTTGTGACATAAATATGGGCACGAGGTGTCGTGAAAATATGAAAGTGGGCTGAGACCTATACTATTTATGATTATGAAATGAGGTGTCACAAGGTTACCTTTACTCGAAAGAATTATATTCGAAAGATGTTTATCTGAAAGATATTTATTTGAAGGAAATATATTCGAAATATATTTATTGAAAAGCATATTATCTTAGAGATTATTTCTTGAAGGATTTATAGGCGAAAGATTTATATTTGAAGCATATTATCTTGAGAAACATTTATGGTGTTCTTGTTGCCTGCTATTTATATCACTGGTTGATCATTGTTGCCATCATTGTTATCTGCTTCTTATTATTTTTGTACGCTATATTGAACATGTTTATTTGGTAATTTGGTCCTAGCCTCGTCACTACTTCGTCGAGGTTAGGCTAGGCACTTACCAGCACATGGGGTCGGTTGTGCTGATACTACACTTCTGTACATTTTTGGGTACAGACCCAGGTATTTGATCGATAGTAGCTACTTGTTGTAGTGGAGACTCAAGGTAAACCTACTGCAGCATTCGCAGTCCTCAGAGTCACCTTCAATTGTACTTATTTACATTTGTTTCCTATTTTTCGAAACAGTGATGTATTTATTTTGTATAACTACTCTTAGAAAGGCTTGTAACTTGTACCACCGGTTTTGGGAATTATAAATTGTTAAGAGTTATTGAATTTAAAGTTGGAAAATATCAATATTACTTCAATTAATGTTAGGCTTACCTAGTTTATAGAGTAGGTGTCATCACGACTCCATCGGAGGGATTTTTGGGTCGTGACAAGTTGGTATCAGAGCTCTAGGTTCATAGGTGCTACAAGTCATAAGCGAGTTTAGTAGAGTCTTGCGGATCAGTACGGAGACGTCTGTACTTATCTTCGAGAGGCTACAGAACTAGTAGGAAAAATTTCCACCTCGTTCATTCCTTATCATGTGACATTTATTCAGCTTGAAGCATATATCTTATATTCTTTTGCATCCACTCATGTATGGAATTGCGCACTATGCCAATGGTTTGTGATACCATAAAAGGTTATAAGAGAGCCAAGTCTGCTCAACCATTGTTACCACGTGTCGTTCAGAATCGAAGATATGGAAGCGCAAAGAGATCTTTCGGTTGTGCGCATGAGGGTGCATCAGATTCTGACATTTGGTTGATAAGTACAATCTTAAAAAGGTTTAATTGGTTGCCTAATCATCACATGTGGATGTAGATCTAAAAATAGTTGGTCGTATTAGAGATTATGTGTTTCGTATGGGATTTCTATTAAGCGAATGGTATTTACTAGTAAGCTAGACACTGGAAGAGGCAGGTTTAACTGTCACGAGGATGACATGCGCCAAATAAATAGCTTGAGGTGTCTTATGACCGGTGTCGTACGAGCGATAAAGCTTAGTATTATGAATCATCAAAATGTTTCATATGGCTTCGTGCTAAGTGAGGGGAGTTTACTATCAACGCTCAAATTGTGGGGTCATGTGTTATATTAGTTTTGGCTTGAGCTGCATATATGTGGTATTGAAAGGTTTGTCGAAACTTGTATATGATTAAGAGCTGACATTTGAAAGGAATGATGATGGGACTTTTGGTATTCCCGCGTCCTTAATAATTCTACATTTCAGTATCAGCAGGAACATGGAAACAATTTCAAAATACTCATAGTGCTCCAGTTAATCAGGGCACTTACGTGGGGCAATCATCTTTTAATGTACCAGTGGCATGAAATTTCCTGCAATGGTTATTTAAGTTATCCGGTACAGACTTAGTATGAGCAGTCGAACTACGGATGGGTTGTTATAAAAATGGTGATACTGGGAACATCTTGAGAAATTATCCTAGACTTGGGAGAGACATATTTCGTCAAAGCACTCAGGCTACGTGCCCCATTGTAGTTACTACTCCACTTACATGACCAACCATAGGTAGAGGTCAGGATATTAGAGGTGGAGGTGAGACTCTTAGAGGTGGAGACCCAGTCCGTTGATATATTTTCTATGGTATGGCTGAGGTTGCTACACCAGACGGTATCGTTATAAGTACGGTCTCGAATTATTATAAAGTCAAAATTCCTTAACACTATTCGGTTTTGAGCATCGAGGAAAGTTCTCCTATTGTGCTCCACTTATGAGTGAGCTTCGTAATTCTTAAATCTACATATGTGAATACTTCTGTTGGGAGATTATATGGAGATAGCTATGTCTATCATTATTCGTTGGTCACTAAAACTAGTTGTGAGGCTAAAAGTGACTCTTGTTAATCAAATCGATGAGTTTGATTTAATTTCTAAATAATTGATTTCCATTGTAAATTATATGCCCTAGCGGTAAGAGGGATCATTGTATGTTGTGATTTTGTTTAACCGAAATTATTTGAAAGAAGGAAGAAAGGAAATGGAAAATTTTAGTTGGCACAATGTGCAAAATACTTGTGATTCAGAGTTGAGGATGAGATCCTCACATTTTTATATGATATGAAATATTTAAACCAGGCTATGAGCTGCGGTGGATATTATATAAGGACGAGGTCCTGGTGGTGAAAATTTTATGTGTTTAAAATTCTCCTTTTGTGAAATTAAAATTTGTGCTGTAGCACTTGTAGGCAGTCATGCCTATTAGGCTTATTTGAAAATTCTTGTATGAATATTTCTGTGCATAATTTGCCAAAATTGTATTGTAACTATTGAGTTTTAGCCTACAAGGTGAGAGCCCAGGTGGCGTTAAATTGTGACTCGTTACTTCGGGTAAGTAATTATAAGATCCTCATGCCTTGTTGTTAGTAATCTGGAGGTTTGAAATGAAATTTTGTTAACATGAGGTTAATTGGTGATGTTGTAATCTATTATGAACAACCATTAAGACCAGAGATGTGGTTATGGTCATACATATGATGCGTTTTATGTCAAGATATCATTGTGATAATGGCGTGCTTGTAATGCGGAGATTAGTGTTATTGATATATACTTTGTGGTGCATTGTTGGGTTGTGGACATGTTGTTAAGAGTTGTTTTGGTGTCACTCTAACAGGTGGATAGGCCCAATTACAGGGGAAACTCTGCCGAAATTTCTGAAAAATTTGGGAGTTAGAAAAATTTGGGATATTGAGATATGCAAAGAAAGAGATAAGTTACATTATGTGTTTGAAGACGGACTCCACTTCTCATTTAAGGACGAATGACCCTAAGTTGGGAAGAATGTAATACCCCGTATTTGATGGGTGCATAGACACGAGTTGTTATAGCTAGTCGGGACTAATATCGTGCGTTTATGTAAAAATCGGACCTTTCTAGAAATGATTGGAGTGTAAGAAATTTGGTCTTGAAGTTTACGAATATGGATAAAGGAAATGATCTCAATTGAAATGGTGTTGTCGGACTTATGTCGAATGCGATAATGTGGGATCAACCGCGAATAATTGTGTAAAAGTAAAATCATCAATTTGGTAACTTGAGAATAATTCTTAGTACGTTCGAGGACGAACGTTTGTTTTAGAGGTGGAGAATGTGATGACCCAAAATGTCATCTTTAAATTAAATAATCATCTCAGTATTTTTAAGACCTTGAAAAGCGGTATCAATAATTCCTCAACTTGTGTGCGCAGTCCGTATAATTTTCCTAAAGGTTTTTATGTGAAAAATGGATTAAATTATGAACTAGAGCTTTAAAACTCAATTGAGTTGACTTCGGTCAACATTTTGAGCAAACGAACCCGGATAAAAGTTTTTACCATTCCGTTAGTTCCATATCGTGAATTGGGACTTGGTCATATGCCCAAAAGCGAATTTGGAGGTCCCTAGATCAAATTATCGCCATTTAACGGAATCTAGAAATCTAAGGTTAAAGATTTCTTAGGTTTGACCGGAGAGTTGACATTTTGATATCGGGGTCAGAATCTAGTTCTAAAAATTTTTATAGCTTTGTTATGTCATTTATGACTTGTGTGCAAAATTTGAAGTCAATCGGACTTGATTTGATAGGTTTTTCATCGAATATAGAAGTTGAACGTTTTTAGTTTTGTTAGGCTTGAATGGGGATGTGATTCACGGTTTTAGCATTTTTTAATGCGATATGAGGTTTCGATTAAGTCCGTATCATATTTTAGTACTTGTTCGTGTATTTTGTTGAAGTCCCGAGGGCCTCGGGTGGATTTCGGAAGGTCAACAGGTAGAAAAAGCTGGTGAAATTCTCTTTGGGAAGCTGCTGTCTTTTTTTTTACATCATCATGTACAGTACCCCGTGAACAGCACCGTGTACAGTACCCCGTGAACATTACCGTGTACAGTACCCCGTGATCAGTACCATGTACAGTACCCCGTGAACAGTGTTGTGTACAGTAACCCGTGAACAGTCTTGAACAGTACCCCAAATTTTTTTGGACAGAACATTAAGTTCTAAAAATGGGACAAAGTCCCATTTTCCATTTTTAGCGAATTGGAGCTCGAGAAGAGGCGATTTTCGGGAGATTTTCAGAGAAAACAACAGGGTAAGTGTTCTTAACTTAATTTTGGTTAGATTACCCGAATCTATTACTAGTTTTGGAATTTTATTGGTGATTTTAATTAGGAAAATCTTGAAAACCCTATTGGTTTAATTTGAAAATTTGAGGGTCGAGTTGATGTCGGATTTTAGTAAAATTGGTATGGTTGGACTCGTGGTTCGATGAGGTTTCATATTCCATAATTTTTATCGGGTTCCGAGACGTGGGCCCCGCGAGCGAATTTTTAGTGCAATTTCGGATTTTTAATGAAAAATGTAGAATTTCATATAGAATTAATTCCTATAATTTTTATTGACTGAATCGAATTGTTTATGACTAGATTTGGGAATTTCGGGCACGAATTCGCGAGGCAAAGGCATGTTGGAATTTTGAATTGGTTGCAAAGCGAGGTAAGTGTTTGGTCTAACCTTAGCTTGAGGGATTAGGATTTGTGTCTTATTTGCTACATGTTAATTGTGGAGTACGACTTATAGGCATGGTGACGAGTATCTATACGTTGGTGTCAAGCATGCCCGTGAGTCATGTATTATAATTGTTATGACTCTGTTGTGGTTTATTGCGCTTCATATGTTATTATCACCATTGTTCCCTTGCCGGGATGTGTGTTTAATATTATTGTTCCCTTGCCGGGATGTTTGTTTGATATTATTGTCTCCCTTGTCGTGATGTTATTGTTTTGATGTAGTTTCCCTTGCCGTTTATTTGATTGTTGTACTATTGTTCCCTTACCGGGATTTTATTGTGATTTCATTTATTTCCTTGCCCTTATTTAATGTGATTGTTGTTTGGGTGAGGAAGAGTGTTAAAGCTCGAAGGGTGATGTCGTGTATGATTTTGTGAGGAAGAGTGTAAAGCATGAAGGGTGATGTCGTGCCGCACGATGTACAATTCCGTGCCGATTATATTGATTTTATGGTGAGGAAGAGTGTAAAGCACGAAGGGTGATGACGTGTAGTTTATATTGATTCTTATGGTGAGGACGAGAGTAAAAGCACGAAGGGTGATTCCGTGCACTTGTCCTTGATTTTTCCTGATTCTAATTGAGTTATGTTGTCATGTACGTTTATTTACTGATTTTCCGTTATTACTTGACTTTATTTCGATGTTATACATTCCCTTACCCTATTTGCCTTGTGTTTGTTGCTTGGGTGAGGAAGAGTGTAAAGCACGAAGGGTGATGCCGTGTATTATTTTGGTGAGAGAGTGTTAAAGCACGAAGGGTAATGCCGTGTATTGTTTTGGTGAGAGAGTGTTAAAGCACGAAAGGTGATGTCGTGCACTTTCTGTTTGTTGTGTTTACTTGTTATTACCAATTCAAGTGTATTAACTGTTTAGATCTCTTTACTATTGTGATCCTTTGTGTTGGAATCCATAGTGTTTACAATACCTCGCCTTATTTTTTTAATATGTTCAATACTTCAAATTTCAAGAATTGTTACATTTTTAACTCAATTGATTTCTCAACTAAAGTTTCCTTAAACCGTTTGAGGTTGTACTTTACTTAAAAATGAATTTCTACTATATTATTTCTCGTATTAAAGGTAATGATTCCTTCGATATTGTACTTTCATTGAAAATGGTATTTTCTTTATCAAATGATTTCAAAAAAAAATAACTTCATCTTTTCTTGTTGATTTCCTAATTGGGTTGGAAGTTGTACTCTATTTTATGTTAAGTGAATGAGGCTCCTTGAACACTCTTAATTGTATTGGGTTATGGAACCTATGAGCTGAGTAACATCAGAATATTGTTGTGCAATGTGAGACAGAAATATGTGGGCACAAGGTGTCGGGGAAAATATTATGGTTTTATTTAATGGCACGTGAGTTGTCCGTGCGGTTGTGACATAAATATGGGTACGAGGTGCCGCGAAAATATGAAAGTGGGCTGAGACCTATATTATTTATGATTATGAAATAAGGTGTCACAAGGTGACCTTTACTCGAAAGAATTATATTCAAAAGATGCTTATCTGAAAGATATTTATTTGAAGGAAATATTCGAAATATATTTATTGAAAAGCATATTATCTTAGAGATTATTACTTGAAGGATTTATAGGCGAAAGATTTATATTTGAATGACTTGATTAATTGATTGCACTTATATTTATTATTTGTTGAGAAACATTTATGGTGTTTTTGTTGCCTGCTATTTATATCACTTGTTAATCATTGTTGCCATCATTTTTATCTGCTTCCTATTATTTTTGTACGCTATATTGCATAGTTTTATTTGGTAGTTTGGTCCTAGCCTCGTCACTACTTCGCCGAGGTTAGGCTAGGCACTTACCAGCACATGGGGTCGGTTGTGCTGATACTACACTTCTATACATTTTTGTGTACAGACCCAGGTATTTGATCGATAGTAGCTACTCATTACGGTGGAGACTCATGGTAAACATGTTGCAGCATTCGCAGTCCTCAGAGTCACCTTCAATTGTACTTATTTCCATTTGTTCCCTTTGTTTCGGAACAATGATGTATTTATTTTGTATAACTACTCTTAGAAAGGCTTGTGACTTATACCACCGGTTTTGGGAATTATAAATTGTTAAGAGTTATTGAATTTAAAGTTGGCAAATATCAATGTTATTTCAGTTAATGTTAGGCTTACCTAGTTTAGACTAGGTGCAATCATGACTCCTTCGGAGGGATTTTTGGGTCGTGACACCTCTCTGAGGTTCGTCGACGCCCAACCTTGGGATAATGTCGACCGCAGCTATGGTAGAAATGGGGAGTTCCCAAGGTACACAACTAGGAGTGACAAATCCTAGCGGACTACTCTGACCCTGAATCAGGGTGTCATCTAGATGTCCCATCCCCTTATCTTTGCAATTAATGCATCTTGTACTATGTTGGGATTCCCCTCATATATAAAGGGGATGCTTATCATTTTAGGGGTTCGGTTGTTGATTCAGTTGCTCCACACGAAATATACAAGAACATTCTCTTTGCTCTCTAACGGATTCCCTTGATATTATTGTTTTCATTTAGTATCTTCATTATTGTTCTTCATTTATTGCTTATCATTGGCCATAAAAAGCCTTTGTTGATTTTATTGTAACTATTAGCCATACTTTGATCACCTTCGATAGCACACAGCCGAGCTCTGGAATTGATCTCGAGGCCGCCGAATCGACAAACTCGAGACCCCGATAATTAGCCTATTGATTTGATTATCACCCTATCCTTAACTCTCATTTCATTTCTAAGTCTCACATGCATAGCATCAACTACTTAACAACTAGAATTAAAATAGATCGCGTATTGTTAGAGTTCCATAATCAAATCTAATTGTTATTACCATTTTCACGGTAAACAGTTTGGCGCCAACCGTGGGGCTAAAAATAATAATGATTATTTTTCTGTTGGTTTTACTACATAACGCAGATTATCTTTCACGCTTTATCTTATCCAAGATCTTCGATTTCAGGTCAAAATATCTAATTCAATGAATGGAGGTGAAAACAACAATCTTGAGGACCACGAAGAAAATGGTGTGGCTGTTCCAGGTGTTGTGTGCCACCACGAAACCCTGGGAATGCACCAGAACAATCCTCGTGGACGCGGTCTCACGCGACGCCCAACACATCGACATAACCTCCCACACTGACAGGAGCGTGCACCAAGGAGACCGACAGGAAGCTCAGGAAACCCCGGCTAGGGAAGAACGGGAGGTTAGCCTTCACGTTATTTTTGAAATGTTGCAGGCACAACAACTGGCTATTGCTCAGCTGCAAAGTCACCAGAAAACTCCTAGCACGGTAGCACCGGGGACAGCTCCCCCAGCCGAACAGGTACCGGAGAGATTGAGCAATAACGGGTCAATGACCAATCCCGTCATCATAAAAATGCTCGAGGACCTCACCAGAAGGATCGAATTGGGGGATAAAATGATAGAAGCCAACGATAAGAAGGTCGAGACCTACAACTCCATGGTCAACCAAATTCCGGGCACACCCCCGGTCCTGAAAGGTGTGGATTCGAAGAAGTTCATGCAAAGGTCATTCCCGGAGGAAGCGGCTCCAAAACCTATTCCAAAGAAGTTCAGAATGCTAGACCTCCCAAAATACAACGGGACCTTAAACCCCAATGAGCATGTTATTGCTTACACCTATGCAGTAATGGGCAACAACATAAAAGACGACAAGATCAAGTTCGTCTTGTTAAGGAAGTTCGGGGAAACACTCTCGAAGGGGGACATGATGTGGTATCACAACCTAACTCCTAACTCCATAGACTCATTTGCCATGCTGGCAGACTCCTTCATAAGGGCACATGTCGGTGCCATCAAAGTAGCAACAAGGAAATCTGACGTGTTCATGATCAAGAAGAGGGAGAGCGAAATGATGTGAGAGTTCGTATCTCGAGTTCAAACGGAACAAATGGAACTACCGACGACTGGGCAGTGCAGGCCTTCACTCAAGGTCTGAATGAATGAAGCTTGGTGGCTTCAAAGCAGTTGAAATAGAATTTGGTCGAGTATCCCGCTGTGACCTGGTCGGACGTCCACAACCGATACCAGTCGAAGATCAGGGTCGAAGACGACCAGCTAGAGGCCCCCTCGGGCTCAGTATACCCAAGCAGGCTTGTGGCGAAGGAGACAAAGCCAAACAAAGAAAGATATCAGCTGTACACCAAAGACAGACGGAACGCCTCGAGGCGCATCAACAGAGCCGGATTCGATAGGAACGCAGGGCCAACGGAGGTACTTCGCTTATCGGAGTACAACTTTAACATTGATGTGTCAGACATTGTGTTCGCCATCAGCAAAATCAGAGACACCAGTTGGCCCAGGCCTGTACAATCAGATCCTTTACAAAGGAATCATAACTTAGTATGTGAATTTCACAACATGCATAGCCACAGGACCGAGGATTGCCACCAACTCCGAGAAGAGGTAGCCCGGCTAATTAACAAAGGTAACCTCCGGGAATTCCTTAGCGACCAAGCCAAAAATCAGTTCTGGGAAAGAGAGGCGGCCAAGAAGAACGAAACAAATGAGCCGCAACATGTCATCCACATGATCTTGGGAGGCATTTGATGCCCCATATGAACCCGTGATGAGAAGAACGAAAATATCCATAACTAGAGAAAAGTGAACCCGAGGGTATATACCCGAGGATGCCCTCACATTAAGCGAATAGGACACCGAGACCTTGTCTCAACTCCACAATAACGTACTGGTAATGTTTTTCCTTGTAAATACATTTCAAATAAAGCGTGTGCTTGTGGATCCAGGTAGCTCGTCCAACATTATCAAGTAGAGGGTAATAAAGCAGCTCAGACTGATTGACCAGATCGTGCCCGCCACTCGAGTCCTCAATGGATTCAACATGGCAAGTAAAACAACAAAAGGGGAAATCACCCTTCTAGTCAATGTGGCCGGCACAATCCAAAATGCCAAATTCCATGTCAACGAGGGAGACATGAGGTACAACGCCTTGCTCGGATGGCCGTGGATACACTGCATGAGAGCGGTACTATCTACACTCCATCAAATGATGAAATTCCCGACAAAGGATAGGATCAATACCATATACAGGGAACAACATGCGGTAAAAGAAATGTTCACGGTGCATGATGTGGCATCGACACCAATACCTCCGCCCGCAAGGGGGCCAAAGGGTAACCAAACTACATCTTCAGTGAAGCCCGATTAAACAGAGCAAAGGACTGTACCATTTCCTCATCACCAGCAAGTAGAACACATCAAACCTCGAAACATCGCCGACACATCCCACACTAAGGTATAACCATTTCCCTTTTCATTTTATATTTCACGCTAACCCTTATGCAGGCGCCGACCGAAGCAGTCAAACGCTAACCCAGACCGAAGACCTTAAGGTTTTAAATCATCCGTTGCACTCTTTTCCTTCGATCGAGTTTTCGTCCCGACAAGGATTTTACCGGCAAGGTTTTTACTGAGGCAACATCCACATGCTACCTAAGGACGACTCGACAAGTATTCAAGGCTTCTTTTTTCAATCAACCTCGAACACTGAGGGGAATCCCCCAGGGAGGCCATCCACTCGGAAAAGATATGAAACACCAAATGGGGTCCTAGTAGGAAAATGATGTACTAGGCCAAACGGTCGAATGGACCGTATCCATATAGCCAGGCCCCCTACGACGAAAACATGTACACGTGTACCAAGTAATTGAAGAATATCTTTTATCAAAGCATCTCACGCTCCAAAAGAAACTCAGCACCTTTGTGAAAATGACTCCTCCGACAAAATGTCCCGAACACTCGGGGACTAGCGTCAACAATTCAACACCTGAACGACCTCCGGGTCGAGACTCCAAACTCATAAGCCTCGGCAAAACAACATGAAAATCACAAAACATCTCCAAGACCAAAAGTATCCCGGATTCTCGAGGACTGGCGTCAAAAACTCAAATGACCTCCAGGTCGAAAACTCCGAAATTGTAAGCCTTCAATGAGGCAATACAAAGTTTACAAGTAACGGCTTCCGAGCCAAGATACCGTCGATGACTCGGGGACTGTCGCCAATCACCATTCATTAAATAACCCGAGGCCATAGGACCCCTAGCAGGCAGACTCGGTCTCGTAAGACCTACATAAGGTAGCAACAAAACTGTAAGACCTCAAGAAAGGCATGAACAATACTTGTACCAAGTATCCAAAACTGTAAGACCTCAAAGGCATGTAAAACTTGTAAGACCTTACTAAAGGCATAAACCCGATCTCAAAATTTCGGCTATATATCAAACTTGTAAGACCCCTAAAATGGCATACCCTCGATATAGATGCCGAAACTACTTCACTCAGTACTTAAATGCTCCGTCCAAACACAAATGACTTTGGTCACAAGGCTGTACCAACTAAACTAATGCGACTCGAGGACGCCCGACTGTCGCTACAAAATCACAGGCCTTTAATTACTTCGAAAAGAACCGGTTAAACAGGCTACCCTCGATACAGGAAAAAGAGCTTCGACCACGTCAGCTGCTAAACATCGGCTTCGAGATACTCAGCCTCCGAGCCAAACCTCCCGAGGTGCTTGATCATCGCCATATAACAACTCATAATCGAGATTTCTTATTAAGCCGTCGAAGAGTTAGGCAAAAAGTATTTCAAAAAAGTCCTTAACGAGGGAAAAATAAAGCCTACATAAAAGGTCACATCGACCCAAGGCGTAAGAGCCACTATCGTCGGCCCACACTAAAAGGCCGCATCGAACCAAGGCGTAAGAGCCATTGTCAATGAAATCCTTTCGACTATATTATCTTTTTTTTATGGTTGAAAAGATAAGCATATTATAGATACTTAAACATGTACATAAGAGTTTGTGGGATGCATATATTGCATCAGATGAGCACAACTAGAACTAGCTACATTAGCTAGTATATCACTATTACTACTAACAACATCACTACTACTGATACTACTAGTAATTGACATAGAGCTTGATTTAAGTAGTCTTCTTCGTAGAATTCCTTCCTGATCCTACTGGTAAAAAAGTGTGACAAAAGGAGGAGGACTTGAAAAAAGTACACAACGAGCCTCCACATTTACTGCTCCATGCTTAGCTAGACAGTCTGCAACATAGTTTTGTTCTCTGAAGATGTTTTGTATTTTTGGATCATCCAGCTGATGGAGTAATAACCTACAATCATTGATTAAATTAGTATATTTGACAGTAGGTGTGGTAAACATACCAAGGATTGCAGTTGCATCTGTTTCAATGATCAGTGGTGTGAGTTGGTGTTGAACAACTAATTTTAGCCCCATTATAAGTGCTAGCAATTTTGTCTAAACACTGGAGGTATGTTGTGCGCGTCCTGCAAACCCTATAATCCATTTGCACTGATGATTCCTAAAACACCCACCTATACCACAGTTATTTTGAGTGATGGATGCTGAACCGTCTATTTTTAACTTGAAACCCTGGCCATTAGCTGGATGCCATTTAATATAGAAGGACAATAGTGAAACTTTTTGTAGGACTTGTGAGGTAATAAAATTCAGCAGCATATTTGTAGAGCAAAGTAACACTTGATTTAAGATGCTTATGATCAAAGAAGTTTTTGTTTCTTATAGACCATAACTGCCACAAAGCAAAAGGTAAAATTATGGAAAAAGGAACGCAGTTATAGGATGGCAAACACTGTTTATGTATGAAAGTGTGCCACCAAGATGTACGATTAGTAGTTACTGGACCAACCATATGAGTAATATTTACCTTAAGAGCAGCCCAAAGTGCAGTAGCATTATGACATTCCATAAAAATATGATGTATTGTCTTAGGAACCAGGTGACATTGTGAACACAAAGATGAATAGATAATTTGTAGCCTATGTAAATATGCAGCTGTAGGAAGCCTGTCATGACATCTTAACCATACAAAGAAGGAAATCTTGGGTGGTATTTTGAGTTTCCAAATCCATTTGTAGTTTATGACCTCATTTGTTATGGAATGATTAAGGGCATGTGCAAGAGTATAATACATAGATTTAACAGAGAACAACCCATCCGGTGTAATTGCCCAATAAAGCTGGTCATAATTTACGAGCACCATTGGCATATAAGTATCAGTAATTGGAACTTCTAAAGGAGGAGGTAATATAAAAGGCAAAAGATGTAAGTGCCAGTGATGATTAAAATAGTAAGCAGACACTCTTTTGTTATCCTCACCTTTGGGTAGGGGTCCATATATATAATTATGAACCAGAGAATTATGAGCTATCCATGGTTCAGTCCAGAAATTTACGCATTTACTATCAGTCAGGTTCCATTTATAACCTAATCTACAATTAGACCAACCCTTAAGAATGTTTGTCCAAGTTCTTGAAACATTCATTTTACTTAAATTAGAAGGCCTAAGATAACTGTGTAGTAATACTTGTGCCCATAGCTGAGTAGGGTTTTGAAATAGCCTCCAAGCAAGACTACAATGCAAAGCTTGATTTTTAATACTGAGATTTTGGATGCCCAATCCCCCTTGCTCTAAAGGTTGTGTAACCATGGACCATTCAATAAGATGTAATTTTTTCTTCCGAGGAGTAGTTCCCTAGAGAAAATTCCTTTGGTATCTATTAAGGGACGAAATAATATACGAAGGCAGGGTGATATATTGCATTAGGTAGTTAGAAAGGTTATTCAAAGTTGATCTTATTAGGGTTTTCCTTCCTGCTTTGGTTTAAAAGTGGGTTTTCCATCCTGCTAACTTAGATTTGAAAGTGTCAATTAGGAATTGGTAATCTCCTTTAGTGGGTCTTGAACTAAAAATAGAAAACCCTAAATAATTACCAAAGTGTGTGCCCTCACTTATATGAAAATTGTGTTGTATTGCAACCTTCATATTAGCAGGATAATTCCTAGAGAAGAAAATCCGTCATTTCTCAATGTTAATAGTTTGTCCCGAATGATGAGTAAATTGATTAATGGTGTTAACTATGGATTGACATGAAGTAGATGTAATTTTTTAGATCAAAATAATATCATCTCTGAAGAAAAGATGAGATAATTGAGATCCTCTTCTACCTATTGAAATGGGATGCCAAATGTGATAATCAACTTCAGAGTTTATTTTTCGTGACAGCATCTCTAAACATAAGATAAAATATAAGGTGATAGAGGATCGCCTTGTCTAATACCTCATGTAGGTGTAACATTTATTAGAATAGCTGTAGAAGTAGTGGTAATACAAGACATTATTAATTTAGCAAAAGTTGGAGGAAAATTTAGATTTTGTAATGTGTTATAAATGAAAGACCATTCCAGCTTATCAAAAGCCTTTTCAAGATCTAGCTTAAGCAGCATATTAGAATTTTTACCCTTAATTCTATGGAACCTAGAGATAATTTCTTGTACAATAATTGCATTATCAGCTGCTCGTCTATTTTTCTGAAAACTGGATTGAGTCGGATGGATAAGATGTTCCAGAACTGGTTTTATTCTATTAACAATAATTTTTGTAATAATCCTATAGATAGTATTACAAAGGCTAATAGGTCTGAATTGTGATATAGTTGAAGCATTCTTATTTTTGGGAATTAAGCAAATAAAAGTTGTATTTATAGAAGGGTCAATCTGATGGTCCAAGAAAACCTTATGACAAAAATAGTTGACAGAATTTCCTATGATATGCCAATATTTCTGATAAAATCGAGGATGTAATCCGTTTGGGCCAGGTGCCTTAAGGGGTTGAAACGAATTTATGGCATTTAAAATTTCAAAATCTTGTAAAGGAGTTATTAAACTAGTTTACTCAGTTGAGGATAATATATTAAAAGGGTGTACGAAAGAGGAATGAGTAGAATTGATTTTTTGAGTAGTGAAGAGATGACTATAGTAATTAGTAATGTCATCTCTAATTTTTTGAGGGTCAGTAATCCAATTTTCTCCTAAGTCTTGAAGAGTAGTTATACGATTATGTCTACGTCGATTTAAAGTTGTTAGGTGGAAAAATTTGGTGTTAGCATCACCATTATTTAACCAATTTATTCTTGATTTTAACTTCCAAAATTCCTTCTCGAGCTGGAGAATGTGATTAAATTCCAAAGTTAAGGATTTTTCCAAATTTTGTAAAAATAGACTAGTTGGATAGTGAATAGAGGCTTGGATCCTACCTAGTCTTGCCAGTAATTTATTTTTACGCTTAAAAATGTTACCAAAAGTAGTTTTATTCCAAACTTGTATTGATTCCACAAATTGATTAATAGCAGGAATCAAGTGAAGCTTTTCTGACCAAACTTGTTCTGTTACTGCTGAGAAGGCAGGATGGGTAGTCCATATAGATCCTAGCCTAAATATTTTTTTCCTTGGCATAGAATATTGTTGTAATTCAATTTTAATAGGGCAATGATCATAATGAGTTCGGGGAAGGTGTGTTACCAAAGCATCACAATAATTAGCTATCCACCCATAATTAGCTAACACACGATCAATACATTCTAAAATATTAACACCGTTATGTCTACCATTTGTCCAAGTGTATCGACTGCCCTTATATCCTAAATCCGTTAATAGGCAGTAATTAAAACAGTCTAATACTCTATTAGCTCTAGAATTATTTATAGGCAAACCTCCAAATTCATCTACGGCATGTAATATTTAATTAAAATCTCCCCCTAACAACCAAGGCCCCTTATAATTATCAAATATACACCTAATGTTATCCCATAATACTAGTCTAAGATGCCAAGTCATTACTTGCATAAATAGCACTAAATAAAAAGGTAAAGGGTAAGGGAAGAACCTAAACATGGCAATGGATCTCTTGGGTAGATGTGGCTACCTGCTCTACATTTACAAGAGCTGCATTCCGTAGAATAACAATCCCTCCTGATTGTCCTACAACAGATACCCCAATCATACCTGTGAACTCAAAGTCATCCTTCAGAAGTTGGTGGGATTGGCCGTGTGTCTCTAGAAGAACCACAAAAGTAGGTCGATTATAATCTAATAAGGATCTAAAATTCCTACGAAACTCAACTGAATGAGCACCCCTACAATTCCAAAATAATAAAATTCATATTGCTTAACTGGAGTTCATTATGTCCATTACTAGACTCTCATGGACGAAGCCTTAAGATGGGGAGAAATAACATCGCATATTTCCCCACCACTGGATTTGTTGTTGGCCTCAAACGGAATGAGGTTGCAAGCAGATTTTGCGGGCACCTTATGAAGATCTTTCTTTCGAACTCTTCCTTCTGGACAAAGACTTTTATTCCATCCAAACATGCATGGACTGGTCGTGTCTCTCTGTTGTATATGATGGCTGCGTCTAACTCTGCCTGAAAATGCACATCCTGCTCCTCTTGTTCTAGTTGATTGTGATGCGGTGGAGATGGGAGAGGAGGTGGTGGTGTTGGTGAAGGGGGGCTGTTGGTCTCAAAAGAGGTGTGTGAGGTTGAGGATCCCAGTAGGGTTGGATCCAAGGGGTGTTTGGAGTAGGAGGAGGATAAAATGGCATGTATCGTAGATTGGGGTAGAGATGTGTATGATCCCAGACTGGAGTGGGTAGGGGCAGAGGTTGGTATGGTGCTAGGTGGGGTGCCTACATCATGGACCAATGGTAGTGAGCATAGAGGTTTGTCCCTAATTGCATCCCTTCCGCCACTATTTGTGCTAAATCCCTTGGATGGTTGATTAGTATCGTTACTTCTTGTTGATTTACTTGCATGGTGAATGTCAAAGCATGGTTGTGCAAGCCCGCCTCTAGCCAAGATGCTAGAAGAGTTAGTGCATGTGGTATTTGGGCCGTGTCGATTATCGTATTTGGTTCCATTATTAGATGAGGTGGAGGGTGAGAGGGAGATCTGGGATTGTGTTGTAAGTGTTGAGTGTTCTGCCTTGGTTGAGTTCCTGGCCATCGGAGATGATTGAGAAAGTTGAAGGGAAACATGGTCTTCAATGGGAGATTCTGATAGTGGAGGAGTCAAATTGGTAGAGACTATATTTGGTGTCTGAAGTGGAGATGGAGCAATGCCAATGGATGTGGATGGCGGTTGAAGAGTAGTGGGAGACTCATTATGGCCTATTTGCATGGCAACAGAAGCTTGAAATGATGGAGGGATTCCGATATTCAAAGGAGGAGGTGGAGGGTTTGGTAGTGTTATTGTATATTTTTCTTGTGGAGGTGAAGAAGGTATGGTTGGGGATTGAGGCATGCTTTGCATGTGGGAAGGGATGTCGTGTCGAGTTGCATGGTTAGTGATAGAGTTTGATATATGATAAGGAGTAGGTTTTGAAGAATGCCCTGATTGGACCGAGTGCTTAGGCACTTGAGTGGTCTTTGAAAGTTGCAAATTATTAGGTATTGGGTTTAATAAATAGGTATCATTTTCAGTGGATCATCTACTAATGTATGATACTTATTATTAATTAATACAGGGTTAAGGGTGGAGGGTAGCTTAGAACCAATAGTTTTTGTATTAGTTAACGGAGTTAAAGTTAACTTAGTAAAAGGAAGATTGTTAGGGATAATCACCCCTTGCTTACCTGACTGACCTACCAACCCTATCTGCACTGGAGGTAGCACTGGCAATGGATCATCTGTGTAAGAAGATCTTCTAAGGATAGATTTTTTCGGAAATTGAACAAGTTGCCATGCTCCATTAGTCGTAGTAGAAGTAGTGGAATTAGAGTGAATAACATCCATTTGATGATCCATTTGTGAATTTTCTGTGGAAGGATCTACGTTTACAAAGTAATTGCAAGCCCTTTGATTATGACCCATACGACCACACTTAGCACAAAGTAAATTTAATCCTTCATGGAGTATAATTTGTTTATGATTGCCAATGTATAAGTGTCACTTTAAAGGCTAATCAAGTAGTACTTCCACACATAACCTAGCATATTGTCCTCTTGTAGTTGAAGCCGTGCAAGTGTCCACTGATAATAGCTTACCAATTTTCTGGTCTAACTTGTGCAAAATTTGATAATCGTAATATTCTGTAGATAATTCGGGCAAATATAACCAAACAGAGTTAAATAATGGTGATGCTAACACCAAATTTTTCCACCTAACAACTTTAAATCGACGTAGACATAATCGTATAACTGTTCTTCAAGACTTAGGAGGAAATTGAATTACGGACCCTCAAAAAATTAGAGATGACATTACTAATTACTATAGTCATCTCATTTTCTCTTCCCAACTATTTTCTTCTCTTCACATTCATTTCTCTGTTGCAAACCCAGCTACTTTTTACAAAAAGAACCAGAGAACATCTGTTTGGTTTGTAAACCATGGCAAGATTGATAGCATTTTTCACTCTTTGTTTACTCTCTGCTTCAGTTGCTTCTGCCACTTTCACTGGCAACCCTTTCCTTGTCAAGGGTAAAGCTTATTGTGACACTTGCCGCTGTGGATTTGAGACCCCTGCCACCAAGTACCTCGCTGGTAATTAATTGCACAATTTTACTCCCTTTATGCTATTCCCTTTTTCATTTTCAAGATCTGTTTAAGTTTTTCTCTCTCTCTCTTTTTTTTTTTTTGAGTGTTTTTCATAAATGGGTTTTATAGATCCAGTTTATAGATCTACTTGTAGCCGAATCATATCAAGATCGTATAGTCCAGTGTCATAGTTAAGCTCAAATTTACAAATGCTTATTCTTTCTCTTGTAAAACAATTTGATTTAAGCCCTACTTGTTTTTGTGAATTTCTAATTTGTTACCATACTGCGTACAATCTACGTCAAAAAGTCTCCGCATGTACCAATGTCATGTCATATACCTCAGTAATGTTACTGCCTCCGTTCTGATTTATGTGAACAACCACGAAAATTTAAGAAAAAATAAACATTTTGAAATTTGTAGTCCTAAATAAGTCAAAAAGAGGTTCAAAGTATTTGTAAGGTTATAAAAGCTTTTCATTTAAGATTGAATTGAAAGTTTAAATAAAATTGCTTTCAAATTTAAAAGTGGGTCATTCTTTTGAAACAGACCAAAAAAGAAATAGGTTCACATAAATTACAATAGAGGGAGCCACGGTTCAAAATTATTTTCTTGCTTTGCTGCTGTTATAGAGTGTCTGGTCCGGATCTGTTCGACAGAATGTCTGAGAGGAGAATACTACTACTACTACTTTTTTATGTAATTGACGTGGTATTAAGATTCATGTGGTTTCACTGACAGGCGCAAAGGTTAGAATTGAGTGTAGGCACAGGGTCATCGAGGCATCCACTTACACTGTTGAAGGTGTGACCAACTCTAAAGGAGAATACAATATCTTGGTTAACAGTGACCGTGGTGACGATGCCTGCGATGTCATCCTCGTTAAGAGCCCCGACCGCACCTGCACCAAGCCCAACGCTGGCCGTGATCGTTCACGTGTAATCCTCACCCGCAACAATGGCATGATTTCCAACACCCGTTTTGCCAATGCCATGGGTTTCCTCCGCGATGAGCCTCTTTCTAGCTGCACTCAGATCCTCCAGCAATACCAATTGACAGATGACCAAGTTTAAAGAATTTGAGAAATATGCTGAACGAGTGGTATCTTTATGTTTGTCATCGTTTCTGGATGTGTCAAAACTGTAATGTGTCCGTTTAATTAGCTTAAGAATATATTTTAATGGCTCGTTAAAATAGTCAGTACTTGATTGTGGCTGGAATATTTGTTAGTTCTTCGGGAGCTAGTTACCTTATACTTTAATATGTCCGAGACGACTTTTGCCGTAATGAAGTTCCAATCCTTTCCATTTTTGCCACCAAAATGGGGATGAATAGTGTTCCCAAAAGATGGGGTACACTATTCATTTTTCCCATTACTACTCTTGCATATTTTATTATTATTTTATTATTTAACACTTTTAATTTATCTCTTTACTAGCACAATGTGCGGATCATATTATGATTCTGCTATATTAAAAAGAATAAATTATATGAATAACTATTAGCATAAACTTAAATATGTATGAGGACCTTACCCCTACTCTGGAGGAGTAGAGAGACTACTTCTGATAGACCCTCGGCACAAGAAGAAGGAAAAAGACAGTGTATCAGTAACAGCTAAATTCACACTATCTCATCAAAATTAAAACTGCGTGAAATAATACTATATAGAGTAATAACTAAAAAAAATACATTTTGTAATATCTTAATTTAAATTATAAAATATATTATATTATTATCTCAACATAATAATTTCTCACATCAATATCAACTTCTACCAACCTAAAATTTCACAATGACAAATTAATATATACACACATGATGATTTATTGACAACCAATTTATTCTAACTTTTGGGAGTTACCAACATATAAAACAGTTGGATAGTAATTTGCTCAACAATTTTAATGTCACCTCAATTTTAACCACACAATTAAAGCCACTTTATGTTCAACAATTTAAATGATACTTTTGGAATATAGTTAAGATTAGTATATTATAATTAAATAAATATTAAACTACTTTAAATATATCATCCCACATGAAGATGAGTTCTTACATGTAATTCTTAATTAAATGAATTTTATCTTATGATTTTTGTACTTCACTTTATTTTGTGAAAAGAGTAATCCCAAATAGTGTAATTATACTCCTGTATATGTGTACCCTATTTAAATCTATTTCATTCTAATTCACACACACACACATACATACATACATGTATATATATATATACATGTATATATATACCGCCCATCTGTTGCTCAATCAATTGGCTCATATGCTTTGAGAGATATAAATATCAACAAAGGGCTAGAAAGTCATAGTCCATACCTAAGCCATTAAAGAAGAATCCATCCTCCCTTCTTATCTAATTTACCATGACAACTGCTAGCACTAATAGAAAAATAAAATATAAAAAGTGTATGTATTGCTTCCAAACAATTGAGATATAAAATAAATTATAAAATGTTGGATAATTAATTTTACCGTGAGGCAACATAATTGACATTTAGTTCAGCTGATGTCTGAGTTGCTTCATAGTTTAAAGCATTATCCCCACAAAAATGTATATCATCAGTTCCTCTATTCTTGTGTAAAATTATGATTGATTAGCTCCCTTCGAATATTATTGGAGTTGCTTTAAAATTGATCGAATCAAACTGCATTTATGTGACAATTCTCTTTTTGAGAGTCATGTTAAAAGTATTCGACTTCAAACTACACACATCACACATCTTGATTCTTAAACTAAAATGCTAATTGAGCAAGAGATATAGATTTATTTTTAAATTAATTCAAAATATTAATTTACCCACATTATCTTTATACCCCATCTTTCTATATTATTTCCTCCACCATGAAATTTTATATAGTTATTTCATTTATATGGAAGTTTGACATTCAATTTTCATTAAAATTAACTATATAAGAATTTAAATTATATTTAAATATTTTTAATTTATTTCTTGGAATTATGTCAAATGTCTATATTTTTTTGTTTTGTCTATTATAACGGTTTTAAATACGTGTATCTTATTCATATAATATGACTTATCTCATTATTATTAACGTTCTCTTCTCAAAAATCAAATAAATCTTATCATTCTATATACATCTGCTACTAAGATTATTATTTATTTACATATTTTTCTTCTTTTTTGATTCCTTGTTCATGTTATTGCATTACCCATAACTTAGAGTTGTTTATATTATTGCCCACAACTCCCATTAGTAGATGAGTTTAGTTTTTCTTTTTCTTGTAATAAAAATTGTATTCACTATTTTTTATTCTACTGCTCAAATTAGTATTTAAATTTATCATAATATTTTGAGTATCATTTATTTATTCTCTTTATTTTATATTTTAGCTCAATGGAGTGGTAGTACTCGTAATATGTATTGATAATATCTCCATATTTATCTATATAATGAGTGAAGATAAGGGTGTTATTTTTATCTTTCAGCTTGATATTTTCTTGTGATAAAAAACTTATTAGTTAAGATAGGCTAATTGGTTATATCGTTATAAGACTATTATTATTTCTTTCCATTCAGATTCAAAATAATCTTATTTACTACCTTTCCATTTAATTTAAAAAAATTATCTTTTAATTTTAAATTAAATAAAACATTATTATAAATATTATCCTAAATTGTCTTTCAGTTCAATTTTTTTGTGGTCAAAACTTTATTAGTTAAGATAGGGTAGTTGGTTATATTTATAATAATATTTAGCTTAGCCACAAATGCACATAATTCTTTATATATATATATATATATATATATATATATATATATATATATATATATATATATATATATATATATATTAATTTGAACAATGAGTTTACTGATTGATGAAGAAAGTGCGCTATCACCAAAGCAAATTTTCCTTTATTAATTACCATACAAGTTGATATGACGACCTGGTCGGTCGTCTTAAGAATTAATGCCCAATCCCCTATTAACTACTTTCCCCAAGTTTATTTCTACTATTTTGATTTGCCGGGATATTCAGTTTTGAGTTTCGGAGAGTTTTGGGACACTTAGTCCCTAAATGAGAGCTTAAGTGTTGGAAAGTTGACCGTAGTTGGAACAATGTGAAGACGGCCTCGGAATGGAAATTAGACGGTTCCGTCAGCTTCGTTGGGTGATTTCGGGATTGGGGCGTGTTCGGATTGTGTTTTGGAGGTCCATAGCTAATTTAAGCTTGAAATGTTGAAAGTTGAATTTTCGAAGTTTCCGGTTCGATAGTGAGATTTTGTCCGGGGGGAATGGAATTCCGGAAGTTGGAGTAGCTCCGTAGTGTTGAATGTGACGTGTGTACAAAATTTCAGGTCATTCGGACGAGGTTTGATAGACTTTTTGATCGAAAGCGTATTTTTAGAGTTTTTGGGATTCTTAGGCTTGAATCCGATCAAAATAGGTGTTTTGATGTTTTTTTGAGTGTTCCGAAGGTTGGAACAAGTTTGAATGAAGTTATGAGATATGTTGGTAGGTTTGGTTGAGGTCCCGGGGGCCTCGGGTGCGTTTCGGATGCCCAAACGGGCAGTTTTGGCCTTTGGGAGATTGCAGGTTTGTTGGTATTTCTGCAGCAGTGATTTGTTCATTACGATCGCGTGAGATCACCTGCGATCGCATAGTGTAAGCTGAGACTAGGCACTTTGTTGTGAATTGCGATCGCAGAGTAAGGAATGCGATCTCATATGGTGAATTTGTTGGTCATTGCATTCGCATGAGGACCATTGCGTTCACGTAGAAGGATTTAGTACGACAGTGGATGATAGAATTTGCTCTATGCAGTCACATAAAGCTGGTCGCGATCGTGTTGCTTTGAGGGAGTTGTCTTATGCGATCGCGTAGGGATTTCTGCGATTGCGATTAAGGATTATCTGGGCAAAATATAAAATTTCAAAGTCGAGGGTTTAGCCATTTTTATCAAAACTTAAGCTTGGGAGCTCGGATTTGAGCGAGGTTTTGAGGGATTTTCAGAGATATCGATTGGGTAACGATTCTTAACTCCTTTTTGCTCGTAACCCATTAATCTAAACATGAATTCATCATTAAATTTCAGAATTTGTATGAAAATTTGGGGAAAGTTCTTAGACAAAAATTAGAGTTTTGATTGTGGATTTGACATCGGATTTGAATAATTTTTGTATGGTTAGACTCGTGAGAGTATGAGAATTCTGTAAATATAAGTTTTACCCGATTCCGAGACGTGGGCCTGAGGTGTGTTTTGGTCATTTTACCTAATTTCGCGTATTAGCTTAGAATTTCTTTTGTAGAATCAGTTACTTGAAGTGTTATTTACGTTATGAAATTGAATTGAATAGATTTAGGTCATTTGGAGTCAAGTACTCGTGGCAAGAGCGTAGTTTCAGGTTGATTTTGAGCCAGTTCGAGGTAAGTGGCTTGTCTAACCTTGTGTGGGGGACCTTCCCCATAGGATTTGATATTATTGTTAATTGAAATGCCTTGTACGTGAGGAGACGAGTGTGTACTTGTGCTAATTGTTGAAAATTCGATTTTCATTAAGCAATTACTAGTAGGTTTCCTTCCCTGTTTATATTACTTGCACTTTAAGCCTGTTGTTAGCTTTTAGGAAAGCATGTCTAAGTGATTTAATTGCTTTATTTGCTCTAACTGTTTTACATGAATTATGTGCAGTATGCTAGACTAGAATTACCTATTTACCTTAATATGAAACTGACATTTGCTGAATATATTTCTATGTTGCCGCTGTGTATTTACATTTGAGACTACGGATGTAGGATTCCGGTAGATTCCCCTAGACTGTTTATTTGGGACTACGAATGTGGGATTCCGGTAGATCCCCCTTGTCTGTTTATTTGGGACTACGGATGTGAGATTCCGGTAGATCTCCCTGCACAGTTATATGGAACTACGGGACTGCACCCGGTAGATTCTCTTAGTACTGGGTATTTACATTTGGGGACTACAGAACGGGATTCTAGTAGATCCCCGGGGCATTATGAGTTGGACTACAGGACGACACCTGGGAGATCCACTGGACATTTATATTTGGGGGCTACAGGACGGTATTCTGGTAGATCCCCGGTTTCTATCTCTATGTTGAGCTGTGTTCCCTCGGTAAATATTTTGCCTCTGTTCTAGTTGTTGTTGCTCTTTCTATTCCATGTTATTTCTTACTGTTGCACTTAATTATACTGTCTTGCTCTACACTGCTATACTTTGTATTTTATTTAACCTCAGTAGGGCCCTGACCTTCACTACCCAACCGAGGTTAGGCTGGTTAGGCTTGGCACTTACTGAGTACCACTGTGGTGTACTCATGCCCCTTCTGCGCATGTTTTTCATCTGCAGATCCAGGTACCGCGACTCTGTCCTACCACTCGCGAGGCAAGGCAAGGCGACTGCTCTAGAGACTTCGAGGTACATCTGTCGCATCCGCAGACCAAGGAGTCCCTTTCTATTCTAGCTTTAAACATTTGCCCTTATGTATTTCTTTCCCTTGTTAGATATTCTGGAGTTAGACATTGTAGATATCCAAAGGCTTGTGGTTCCGTGAGTTTCCAGGTTTTGGGATAGTGTACTTGATTCTGAGAATGTCGTGTTATATATGCCTAGCGACATTTTAACTATTGTTTTCATTCGGTTATTTTGGATTTTGATTATTTCTTCCGCAAGTTTCGTTTATGTTCCGCATTTGTTAAGCTTACCTAGTCGTAGAGATTAGGTACCATCACGATAGTTCACAGAGGGCGAACTGGGGTCATGACAAGTTGGTATCAGAGCTCTAGGTTCATAGGAGTCATGGATCACAAGCCGGTTTATTAGAGTCTCGCTGATCGGTATAGAGACGCCTGTACTTATCTACGAGAGACTATGTAACCGTTAGAAAAATTCCACTTTATTTGATTTCCTTGTCGTGCGATATTTTGACATCACAATTCTAAACTTCTATCTTCTATTCTCTCACCGATGGTGAGGACACGTACGACCAGAGATGATCAGGCACCCGCGCCTATGCGAGAGTCCCTAAAATTCGAGGCCAGGGTAGAGGCCGAGGATGCGCACGTGGTTCAGCCAGAGCACCTACGCGAGCTTCCATCGAGGTAACACCAATAGTTCCAACTGGAGTCCAGGCACCTAACACGCCTATTGCTACTACTACTCTAGCTCTTTAGGAGACTCTGGCATAGTTCATGAGCATGTACATTACTCTGGCTCAGGCAGGGTTGCTTCCCCTTGCTGCAGCTACATCTTAGGCCGGGGGAGGAGCACAGACTCCCGCCGCCCGCACTCCTGAGCAGCGAGTGCATGTTGAGCAGGTACCTGAGATTATTCCTGTATCGCCGGTAGTGCCAGTGTAGCCCGAGGGCAAGGCAGCGGCTTCTGAGGAGGAGCAGTTGAGGCTTGAGAGGTTCAAGAGGTACAAGCCTCCTATATTCAGCGGTCTAGCATCGGAGGATGCTCTGGGATTTTTAGATGAGAGTTACCGCATTCTCCGTAACATGGGTATATCAGGATCGAGCAGGGTTTCCTTCACTACCTTCCAGCTTCGAGGAGCCGCCTATGAATGGTGGCGCACCTATGAGTTAGACAGTACGGATGAGGCTGCTTCACTGACTTGGACTCAGTTTTTAGATTTGTTCCTAAGAGAGTATGTTCCTCAGAGCCTCAGGGACGCATGGCGCGCAAAGTTTGAGCATTTGCGCCAGGGTACCATGACTGTCTCAGAGTATGCTGTTTGTTACACCAGTTTGGCTAGGCATGCACCAGCCTTGGTTTCTACTGTTCGCAAGAGAGTTTGCTGGTTTATTGAGGGCCTTATTCCCAACATCAGGTCTAGCATGGGTCGTGAGTTAGAGATGGATATTTATTATCAGTTGGTGGTGAGCATTGCTAGGAGGATTGAGGGTATGCATGCTCGGGAGAGAGAGGAGAGGGAGGCCAAAAGGTCTCGAGAGTCGGGCCATTTCTCTAGTGCCCATGCGCCAGCATCAGGTCATCACGGTAGGGGTTATATGAGTCTCCCTATTCGTTCAGCTCTTCCAGCAGCCAGTGGTATTCCAACTCCTCCTAGACCTCAGGAGCCTTATTATGCACCTCCGGTATCTAGCGCGCCTCATACGCGGGGTGCTTTTAGAGGTCAGTCCAGCATACCTGGGCTAAGCAAGTCACAGCCACCACATCCTCCCAGAGCTTGTTTTAAGTGTGGTGACACCCATCATATGGTGAGGGATTTCCCCAAACTTGGGAGGGGTGCACCTCCACAGTCTTCTCAGCCACAGCGTGCCCCGTAGAGTTCTCAGGCTATGGTTACAGCTCCAGTTGCTACCCCACCTGCTCAGCCAGCTAGAGGTGGAGGTCGGGGAGATAAAAGTTGCCCTAAAAGGGGAGGCTAGGCTAGATACTATGCCCTTCCTGCCCGTACCGAGGCTGTTGCCTCCGATTCTGTCATTACAGGTATTATACTAGTTTGTCACAGAGATGCATCGGTTCTATTCGATCCAGGATCCACTTACTCTAATGTGCCTTCTTATTTTGCTCCGTATTGGGTGTATCTCAGGATTATTTGAGTTCCCTTGTTTATGTTTCTACTCCTGTGGGAGATTCTCTTGTTGTGGACCGCATTTATCGGTCATGTTTGGTTGCTCTTAGTGGTTTTGAGACCAGAGCCAATTTATTGTTACTCAGCATGGTTGACTTTGATATTATGTTGGGCATGGACTGGTTTGTCGCCCCATTATGCTATTCTTGATTGTCACGCCAAAACCGTGACTTTGGCTATGCCAGATGTACCGCGTATTGAGTGGAGGGGTACTTTAGATCACACTCCCAGTAGAGTTATTTCTTTTCTTAAAGCTCATCGTATGGTTGAGAAGCAGTGTGACGCGTATTTAGCTTATGTAAGAGATGTCAATATTGATGCCCCTTCGGTTAATTCAGTCCCAGTAGTGCGGGATTTTCCCGATGTGTTTCCAGCTGATATTCCAGGCATGCTGCCTGATAGAGATATTGATTTTGGCATTGATCTGTTGCCGAGCACTCAACCCATTTCTATTTGTCCATATCGTATGGCTCCTCCTGAGTTGAAGGATCAGTTACAGGAATTGCTTGATAAGGGTTTTATTTGGCCCAGTGTATCACCTTGGGGTCCTCCTGTCTTGTTTGTGAAGAAAAAGGATGGTTCTATACGTGTGTGTATTGATTATCGCAAGTTCAACAAAGTGACAATTAAGAACCGTTATCCTTTTCCTCGTATTGACAACATGTTTGACCAACTTCAGGGCGCACAGGTGTTTTCTAAGATTTATTTGCGCCCAGGTTACCATCAGTTGAAGATTTGGGAGCCAGATATCCCGAAGACTGCTTTCAGGACTTGGTATGGTCATTATGAGTTCCTTGTTATGTCATTTGGGCTGACCAATGCCCCAACAGCCTTATGCATTTGATGCATAGTGTGTTCCGGCCGTATCTTGACTCGTTCCTCATTGTCTTTATTGATGATATTCTGGTGTACTCCAGGAATCAAGAAGATCATGAGCAGCACCTGAGGACTGTGCTTCAGACTTTGAGAGAGAAAAAGTTATATGCTATGTTCTCGAAATGTGAGTTTTGGTTGGATTCTGTGGCATTCTTAGGCCACGTGGTATCGAGTGAGAGTATTCAGTGTCACGACCCAAACTGAAGGGCCATGACTAGCACCCGACCACACTTGCCGAGCACCAACGCACATTTCATCTAACCTTCATTATTATCTTTTAGGGCTGACGAGATCAATATAAATGGTAGACCTAGATCATGGACAACCAGCAATAAAATATGACGGCATGAACATACATAGCAGGGGATGACCATACAATCAAGAAACTACATATAAGGTATGAGCTACCACGCTACTATGAAAGACTATACAACAAAAACTAGCCGACAAGGCATACCAAACTATACATGAGCCGACACCTGTCTATGAGCCTCTAAAAGAACATAAGTGTGGCAACATAGCCGGAACAGGGCCCCGACATACCCATAATGTCTATAACAAAAATTGCATACCAAGACCAAGGCAAGTCCGGAGAAGGGATCTCGCCAATCACCGCTGAACTGGACAGTCTACTGTGGTGGGGGAGCTGCACCTTCCTGTCTATCAGGACCTGCAGCACGACATGCAGCATCCACAAATAAAAGGACGTCAGTACGAATAAAGTACTGAGTATGTAAGGCAAGGAACCATAAATACGATCAATAATGTAAGCAAGGATAGAGAATATACAACCTGTAACATCTTAGTACCTCTGAGGGCTACTTACATGAAATGCATGATACATATGTATAAATACATAAACCTTTAAAGCATTCGCCTCTGTGGGCATCATCATCATCATATCGTACCCGGCCATAATAGGCTCGGTAAAAAAACGTACCCGGCCATCATAAGGCTCGGTAGAATCGTACCCGGCCACGTGGAGCTCGGTAAAACCCAACTGATCAGTGGTTGCACAATAGGTGCCGTACCCGGCCAACTATAGCGTGGCTCGGTAGAGTAAAATAGATACATATATATAATGCATGCTCGACTCATGGAATCACATTCTAAACCTTTCAGAGTGACGTAAGGTCGGTATCCTCTGTACACGTTATTAGGACTAACTCTTCACTATGAACCTTATAAGAATCAGGAAGTACCAACAACATTGATAACATAAGACTAAGAGAAGCAACATTAACATCAATCGTTCCATAAGAGGGAAAACAATGTAAGTACTGCTAGCTTCTAAGAGTAGAGTATCTTGGAAGATCGTTCATTACATTATGTACAATCGGAGTCGTGCAAAAGAAGGAAAGGGATAGCCTCACATACCTTGTATATACTGCCCCAATCTCAAGCTATGCAATTGTCAAAACTCCTTAGTCTACAATAAGAGAAACGATACTATCGTTATCATTTAAGCGTCATAACTATTATGTATCGACCACAACCTATTTTACGATGAAACGGACAGCACCTCCCCTATATATATGACCTCACACCATTCAAAACAGTCACCAAACAGCCCAAACAACATCAATAATAAACATATTGAGCCTCCTAAAATAGTCCACACACAGCCTAATCACTCCATACATACGACGACCACCGTAGTCGTGTCAAACAACCTGGAAATATTACGAATAACTATCAGCCCATAACCCTACATATATATGGTGTTTCTCCACACCCTTCCTCCTCCAAAACTCCACAAGATAGTAGTAAAATACTCATCCCAACAACAACGCAAAACAGTCCACAAAACAATAACATTACTTCCAAGCCTTTCGACATATATTTCACAAGTTCTAGCTTCAATGGCTTAGCTGCAACTTGGATAATCTTAAATACATATAGAGTAAGAGATTCCTTACCTTTATACAGAAAGAACAACTCTAATTTGACCTTAAAGTTCCATGAAATATCCCTCCAATGCTGCCACAACAACAAAAAAAGCGAAACTAGCGATCAATTAGTGTTTTTCGGCACTAGAATCACTTTAGAAGGCTTGAAATCACCTAGGATTGATATTAAGAACATGAGGGAGTATTTACAGAACATAAAACCTTTAAAACAACCTCCCACATGAGCTGGAACGACACAAAAATGAGCAACAACAAGAAGAACAAGAGACTTACTAGCGCCACGGAATTCCCGACACTTGATTTGTGTTGTTTGCCCCTTTTTGGGTCTTGAATCTTGAGATAACCTTGAGAGAATGTTCCTAGGGTTCTAAGGTCTGAAAATAGTGAGAAGAAATGACTTAAAACGGCTTGGAGGCATCCTATATAGGTCCAAATATCTTAAACCGCCTTAGTGGGCCCCATAGAGAGGTGCTTGGTGCAGTCTCGCGAAAACGTGAATATCTCTCTACTCCGAGATCGTAGCGATGAACGGTTTAATGAGTTGGAAACTAGACTCATAGATATTTAATTTGGTTGGTATATCACCCCGTAATTCCTTGTAAATTATGAGAAAATATTAGAAATATTTGACCTAATGTTTAAGTAAAATTATGAACCTAAGTTGCGACAACTTTTGTCGACTTTTGTTTCATAACTCGTTTTACTTCAAGACTTATGATACAGATATTATATGATTAAAATACCTTAATAAATGACCTCTTGAGTGTATTAAGCACCGCTAGATTACCTGAAAATATGAGTTACAACATCCTTGATTCGTTTAACTTCTAATACTGGTTAATCACCCTTATACACTCTTGTATCACTTAAGACCAATAGGATTGACTTATTATCATCTCAAAGATAATTCCTTCTTGGATTTATGTTAACTAATATATTGCATGAACTAACACATGTGGATATGGGTTGTAACACCCTCCCCCCCTTAGGAACATTCGTCCTCGAATGTAAGGGTTTATGGGGAGTTTAAATCATCGTGGATTCCAATGGAAATTTCCGATCAATTTTCCCCTATAAAATGGTCACTAGCAAAACTTGCAAGTAATTATGCCCAACATATGGCTTCACAAGACTACACAAAGCATTATGCGTATTTACATTATCTACATATCACCATTTTGTATTAAGGAGGAGTATTCTCAAATTATTGCTTACCTCATAGAGCCGTTTCACCTTCCAATGTATCTTGTCTTCCACCAGCATCCTTGTTATCTTCATTCTGGAATAAGTAAGGGTATTTAGACTTCATCTCCTCTTCTGCTTCCCATGTCATTTCTTCCATATTTTTGTTCCTCCACAATACTTTGACGGAAGCTACATCTTTTGTTCTCAGCTTGTGGACTTGCCGATCTAATATCGCCACTGGCACTTCTTCATATGATAGGTCCTCTGTAACTTGTACATCTTTGATAGGGATGACTCGAGAAGGGTCTCCAATATATTTTCTCAACATAGATACGTGGAATACCGGGTGGACAAATTCCAATTCGGATGGAAATTCTAACTCATAAGCAACGTGTCCAATCCGTCGAAGAATTTTATACGGCCTGATATACCTTGGACTCAGCTTACCTTTCTTCCCAAAATGCATAATACCCTTCATTGGTGAGATCCTTAGGAAAACCCAATCACCAACCTCAAACTCTAGATCACGACGTCGGACATCAGAATAAGATTTTTGCCTGCTTTGTGCCGTCCTCAATCGCTCCTATATCACTTTCACCTTCTCAATAGCTTGGTGAATCAAATCTGGCCCATATAATTCTGTTTCACCGACTTCGAACCATCCAACTAGTGATCTACATCTCCTCCCGTATAGTGCCTCGTATGGGGCCATTTTAATACTGGAATGGTAGCTATTGTTATAGGCGAATTCTATGAGTGGAAGATGATCATCCCAATTCCCCTTAAAATCTAGAACACATGCTCGTAGCATATCTTCCAGTGTCTGAATGGTACGTTCAGCCTGTCCGTCAGTCTGCGGATGAAATGCAGTGCTGAGATTTACCTGTGTGCCTAAACCCTTCTGGAAAGACCTCCAAAAGTTAGCCGTAAATTGAGCTCCTCGGTTTGATATAATAGATATGGGCACACCATGAAGCCTAACAATCTCCTTGATATACAACTTTGCATAATCTTCAGCCGTGTAAGTTGTCTTCACTGGCAGAAAAAGGGCACATTTTGTAAGTCGATCAATTATCACCCAGATGGAGTCAAACTTATGATAAGAGCGAGGTAATCCAATAATGAAGTCCATATTAATCACCTCCCACTTCCAGGTCGGAATCTCTATATTTTGAAGCAATCCACCGGGTTTCTGATGTTCTATCTTTACTTGTTGACAATTGGGACACTGGGCTACAAATTCTGCAATAGACTTCTTCATATTATCCCACCAATACTGCTCCTTGACATCATGATACATCTTTGTCGAGCCGGGATGGATGGAATATCGGGATTGATGAATCTCATTCATAATCTTCTCTCGCAACCCTGCCACATTAGGCACAAACAATCGGCTCTGGTATCTCAGTGCCCCGTCTTTTCCGATCCCAAAAGCCATACTTTTACACTGTTGAATGCTTTCTCTTAATCGTACTAAGATAGGATCTTCATATTGTCGTGCTTTTACCTCGGCTACCAAAGATGATTCTGATGTATTCTGTACAGTAACACCTCCATCATCAGAGTCTAACAATCTGATTCTCATATTGGCTAGCTGATGAAGCTCTTTAATCAACCCCCATCTACCTGCCTCAATATGTACTAAGCTTCCCATTGATTTACGGCTGAGAGCGTCTGCCACAACATTGGCTTTATCGGGATGATACAATATCTCGACGTCGTAGTCTTTCAATAATTCAAGCCACCTACGCTGCCTCAAATTCAACTCTTTCTGCTTGAAGATGTATTGTAAACTCTTGTGATCTGTGTAGATGTCAACATGGACGCCGTATAAGTAGTACCGCCATATCTTCAAAGCATATATTACTGCAGCCAATTCCAAATCATGGGTTGGATAATTCTTTTCATGCTTCTTCAATTGTCTTGATGCATAAGCAATCACATTCCCACGCTGCATCAATACGCACCCCAAACCTATACCTCAGGCATCACAATATACCACATAACCTTCTGTTCCTTCAGGAAGAGTGAGCACTGGTGCAGATGTCAATCGATTCTTCACCTCCTGAAAACTACGTTCACAAGTGTCAGACCACTGGAATTTGGTAGCTTTCTGTGTTAACTTAGTCAATGGTGATGATATAGAGGAAAATCCTTCTACAAACCGCCTATAATATCCTGCTAGCCCTAGGAAGCTGCGGACTTCTGATGGTGTTGTAGGTCTCGGCCAATTCTTTACTGCATCGATCTTCTGAGTGTCGACACTAATACCCTCATCAGATATCACATGGCCAAGGAATGCTACTGAGTTCAGCCAGAATTCACATTTGGAGAGCTTAGCATATAACTTACGATCCTGAAGCGTCTGTAATACTATCCGCAAGTGGCCCGCATGTTCCGCCTCCGAACGAGAATACACTAGAATGTCATCAATGAATACAATCACGAACACATCAAGATAGGGCCTGAATATAGTATTCATGAGATCCATAAAAGCTTCTGGGGCATTTGTTAGCCCGAACGACATCACCAAGAACTCAAAGTGCCCATATCTTGTCCGGAAGGCCGTCTTTGGAATATCCTTCTCCCTAACCCTCACCTGATGATACCCTGAACGTAAATCAATCTTAGAGAAATACTTGGCACCCTGGAGTTGGTCAAACAGGTCATCAATTCTTGGAAGTGGATACTTGTTCTTTATAGTAGACTTATTCAACTGTCGATAGTCGATACACATCCGTAACGACCCGTCTTTCTTCCGCACGAATAGGACTAGTGCACCCCAAGTTGAAGTGCTAGGCCTAATAAAGCCCTTATCCAGCAAGTCCTTCAACTGCACCTTCAACTCTCGCAACTCTGTCGGGGCCATTCTGTATGGAGGAATAGAGATCGGTTGAGTGTCAGGCAACACATCAATGCTAAACTCAATCTCCCTTTCAGGAGGAAGGCCTGGGAGTTCATCTGGGAAAACATCTGGGAATTCGTTGACCACAGGGATTGATTGTAAAGTAGGCGGTTTCGCCTCCGCATCCCTAACGCGAACGAGATGATAAATGTAACCTTTTGAGATCATTTTCCTTGCCTTAAGATAGGAAATAAACCTACCTTTCGATGTAGCAATGTTCCCTTTCCATTCAATGACGGGTTCACCCAGAAATTGGAACCTAACCATCTTCGTACGACAGTCAACATTTGCATAGCATGAGGCCAACCAGTCCATTCCCATTATCACATCAAAATCAACCATTTCTAACTCAAATAAATTTGTCGAGGTTTGACGACTACAAATCATCACAGTGCAACCTCTATATACCCTTCTAGCAATCACAGAATCTCCTATCGGAGTAGATACCGCGAGGGGTTTACTTATCAATTCAGGTTCAATGCCAAACTTATTAGCCACAAAGGGTGTAACATATGATAATGTAGATCCCGGATCAATCAGCGCATATACATCATAAGAAAACACAGATATAATACCTGTAACAACATCTGGAGACGACTCGAGATCCTGTCGACCTACTAGAGCATAGGTTCGATTTTGAGCACCACTCGAACTCGGCACTGCACCTCTACCCCTACCACGACCTGTAGACTGCTGAAAACCCCGTGCTGGAGGTCGAACTGATGAGGAAGAACCAGACACAGATCCAGTCGGCTAAGCCATACCATCACCTCCTCTATTAGGACAATCCCGCATCATATGGCCAGGCTGCCCGCACGAATAGCATGCATCAGAACCTCGATGACACAGTCCAAAGTGGGCCTTGCCGCACTGATCACAATGTGGTGTTGGGGGTCTCATCTGACTAGTATCCCTGTGATGTTGCGAGCCAGATGCCCGCGAACTCTGACCTGGACCAGAATAGGATTGATCATATTGAGGCCTCTGAAACTGTGGAGGAGCACTAGCTACAGGTGGCGACGAACTCCTCGAAAACTGTGGCCTGATGCGGCCTCTGAAGTCATCAGAATACCCTGCAAATCTCGCCCTCTTATGCTAGCCTCTATCCTGCTCCCTAACTGCTCTCTGGTGGCGCTTACGATCCTCTAGGGTCTGGGCATAAGCTTGAATACGGGAAATATCCATGCCCTCCACCAAGGAGGCTGTCGTACACTCATTTATCAGATGTGGTCCCAACCCATTCACAAACATATGCACCCTATCACTCATCTCGGCCACCATATGGGGAGCATACCTTGACAAAGAATCAAACTGCATACTGTACTCTCGCACACTCATATTACCTTGTCTAAGGTTCAAGAACTTATCAGCTCTAGCTCGTCGTATCTCAATTGGCAAGTAGTGACGAAGAAAGGCCTCAGAAAATTCCTTCCACACAGCTGGAGGAGGGTTCAGACCCCTAGATCTCTCCCAACTATCATACCAGAGAACCGCTAAATCCCGTAGCCGATAAGAAGCCAACTCTACTGCCTCTGTATCACTAACATGAATAACCCGAAGTGTACGATGAACCTGGTCAGTAAAAGTCTGTGGGTCCTCCTTGGGGTCTGATCCGGTAAACACTGGAGGGTCTAAATTAATAAAATCACGAACTCTTGTACTAACTGGTTTCTCAGCAGCACCTGTATTCTGCCTCTGAGCCTGAGCAACTACCAAGCTAGTCAATAACTGCAAAGCTCTCCGCATATCCTGGTCTGGAGTGCCAGACGGAGGAACTGGAGGCGCTGGGTGCCTTCTAATATCCTCTGGAGGAGATGGAGTAGATGAGGTATGAGAGGGCATCTCACTTTGAGCCTCACTTTGTCCTGCTCTGACTTGGGGCACCTGACTGGTACCCTCTCCCGCTGCTGTATCAAGCCGTCTACTAATCGTTTGCTTCCTAGTCGAAGGCATCACTGAAAAAAACAAGGTGAATATTAAAGACGAACACTTACGACTCAACCCTACGCACGATCTAGATTCAGGAAGAAGGTAACAACCCTAGATGTCATGTAGCCTCCTGATTATAAATGTGGCGCGCTACACATCCATAATCAAGACTCTACTAGACACGGCTCATAGACAACCCCTAGGACAGACTTACTCTGATACCAAGTTTGTCACGACCCAAACTGAAGGGCCATGACTAGCACCCGACCACACTTGCCGAGCACCAACGCACATTTCATCTAACCTTCATTATTATCTTTTAGGGCTAACGAGATCAATATAAATGGTAGACCTAGATCATGGACAACCAGCAATAAAATATGACGGCATGAACATACATAGCAGGGGATGACCAGACAATCAAGAAACTACATATAAGGTATGAGCTACCACGCTACTATGAAAGACTATACAACAAAAACTAGCCAACAAGGCATACCAAACTATACATGAGCCGACACCTGTCTATGAGCCTCTAAAAGAACATAAGTGTGGCAACATAGCCGGAACAGGGCCCCGACATACCCATAATGTCTATAACAAAAATTGCATACCAAGACCAAGGCAAGTCTGGAGAAGGGATTCGCCAATCACCGCTGAACTGGACAGTCTACTGTGGTGGGGGAGCTGCACCTTCCTGTCTATCAGGACCTGCAACACGACATGCAGCGTCCAAAAATAAAAGGACGTCAGTACGAATAAAGTACTGAGTATGTAAGGCAAGGAACCATAAATACGATCAGTAAAGTAAGCAAGAATAGAGAATATACAACCTGTAACATCTTAGTACCTCTGAGGGCTACTTACATGAAATGCATGATACATATGTATAAATACATAAACCTTTAAAGCATTCGCCTCTGTGGGCATCATCATCATCATATTGTACCCGGCCATAATAGGCTCGGTAAAAAAAACGTACCCGGCCATCATAAGGCTCGGTAGAATCGTACCCGGCCACGTGGAGCTCGGTAAAACCCAACTGATCAGTGGTTGCACAATAGGTGCCGTACCCGGCCAACTATAGCGTGGCTCGGTAGAGTAAAATAGATACATATATATAATGCATGCTCGACTCATGGAATCACATTCTAAACCTTTCGGAGTGGCGTAAGGTCGGTATCCTCTGTACACGTTATTAGGACTAACTCTTCACTATGAACCTTATAAGAATCAGGAAGTACCAACAACATTGATAACATAAGACTAAGAGAAGCAACATTAACATCAATCGTTCCATAAGAGGGAAAACAATGTAAGTACTGCTAGCTTCTAAGAGTAGAGTATCTTGGAAGATCGTTCATTACATTATGTACAATCGGAGTCGTGCAAAAGAAGGAAAGGGATAGCCTCACATACCTTGTATATACTGCCCCAATCTCAAGCTATGCAATTGTCAAAACTCCTTAGTCTACAATAAGAGAAACGATACTATCGTTATCATTTAAGCGTCATAACTATTATGTATCGACCACAACCTATTTTACGATGAAACGGACAACACCTCCCCTATATATATATGACCTCACACCATTCAAAACAGTCACCAAATAGCCAAACAACATCAATAATAAACATATTGAGCCTCCCAAAATAGTCCACACACAGCCTAATCACTCCATACATACGACGACCACCGTAGTCGTGTCAAACAACCTGGAAATGTTACGAATAACTATCAGCCCATAACCCTACATATATATGGTGTTTCTCCACACCCTTCCTCCTCCAAAACTCCACAAGATAGTAGTAAAATACGCAGCCCAACAACAACGCAAAACAGTCCACAAAACAATAACATTACTTCCAAGCCTTTAGACATATATTTCACAAGTTCTAGCTTCAATGGCTTAGCTGCAACTTGGATAATCTTAAATACATATAGAGTAAGAGATTCCTTACCTTTATACAGAAAGAACAACTCCAATTTGACCTTAAATTTCCATGAAATATCCCTCCAATGCTGCCACAATAACAAAAAAAGCGAAACTAGCGATCAATTAGTGTTTTTCGGCACTAGAATCACTTTAGAAGGCTTGAAATCACCTAGGATTGATATTAAGAACATGAGGGAGTATTTACAGAATATAAACCCTTTAAAACAACCTCCCACACGAGCTGGAACGACACAAAAATGAGCAACAACAAGAAGAACAAGAGACTTACTAGCGCCACGGAATTCCTGACACTTGATTTGTGTTGTTTGCCCCTTTTTGGGTCTTGAATCTTGAGATAACCTTGAGAGAATGTTCCTAGGGTTCTAAGGTCTGAAAATAGTGAGAAGAAATGACTTAAAACGGGTTGGAGGCATCCTATATAGGTCCAAATATCTTAAACCGCCTTAGTGGGCCCCATAGAGAGGTGCTTGGCGCAGTCTCGCGAAAACATGAATATCTCTCTACTCCGAGATCGTATCGATGAACGGTTTAATGCGTTGGAAACTAGACTCATAGATCTTTAATTTGATTGGTATATCACCCCGTAATTCCTTGTAAATTATGAGAAAATATTAGAAACATTTGACCTAATGTTTAAGTAAAATTATGAACCTAAGTTGCGACAACTTTTGTTGACTTTTGTTTCATAACTCGTTTGACTTCAAGAATTATGATACGGATATTATATGATTAAAATACCTTAATAAATGACCTCTTGAGTGTATTAAGCACCGCTAGATTACCTGAAAATACGAGTTACAACATCCTTGATTCGTTTAACTTCTAATACTGGTTAATCACCCTTATACACTCTTGTATCACTTAAGACCAATATGATTGACTTCTTATCATCTTAAAGATAATTCCTTCTTGGATTTATGTTAACTAATATATGGCATGAACTAACACATGTGGATATGGGTTGTAACAGGTTCCTTCTTGAAAGAGAGCATCGGCAACAATGTTGGATCTCATTGATCTATCTTCAGCTATCGAAATCTGCAGTTTCCTTGGCTTGGCGGGTTACTATCGTCATTTTGTGGAGGGGTTTTCATCGATTGCAGCCCCTATGACCAGGTTGACCTAGAAGGGTGCTCTGTTTCAGCGGACGAAGGAGTGTGAGGCGAGCTTTCAGAATCTCAAGACAGCTTTGACTACAGCCCTAGTTTTGATATTGCCTATAGGTTCAGGGTCTTATACGGTCTATTGTGATGCCTTGAGGATTGGCCTCGGAGCGGTGTTAATACAAGACGATAGGGTGATTGCCTACGCGTCCAGACAGTTGAAGATACATGAGAAGACCTACCCTGTTCACGACCTTGATTTAGCTTCCATTGTTCACGCCTTGAAGATCTGGCGCATTACTTATACGGTGTGCCTTGTGAGATTTATACTGATCATCGGAGCTTGCATCACTTTTCAAGCAAAAGGATCTAAATTTGCAGCAGAGGAGGTGGTTAGAGTTGCTGAAGGACTATGACATCACTATTTTGTATCACCCGGGCAAGGCCAATATGGTGACCAATGGTTTGAGTCGCCGGGCAGAGGTTTTGGGGAGTTTGACTTATTTACCAGCATCGGAGAGGCCTATGGCGATGAATGTTCAGGCCTTAGCCAGCCATTTTGTGAGATTGGATCTTTCGGAGCCCATCCAGGTTTTAGCTTGCGTGGTTTCTCGGTCTTCCTTATTTGATCATATCAGGAGCGACAGCATGATGACCCTCATTTGCTTGTCCTCAAGGACAAGGTTCAGCACAGTGATACCAGAGATATGACTATTGGTGATGATGGGGTATTGAGAATGCAGGGTCGGATTTGTGTACCCAATGTTGATGGGCTTCGAGAGTTGATTCTAGAGGAGGCCCATAGCTTGTGGTATTCCGTTCATCCGGGTGCCACGAAGATGTATCAGGATTTGAGGCAGCACTACTAGTGGAGACAGATGAAGAAATATATAGTTAGATTTGTAGCTTAGTGCCTCAACTGTCAGCAGGTGAAGTATGAGCATCAGAGACCGGGTGGGTTGCTTCAGTAGTAGAGATTCCGGAGTGGAAGTGGGAGCGGATCACCATGGACTATGGGCTCCCATGGACTTTGAGAAAGTTCGATGCTATTTGGGTGATTGTGGATCGGCCGACCAAGTCCGCTCACTTTATTCCTGTGTGAACTACTTATTCTTCAGAACAGTTGGCAGAGATTTATATCCGGGAAATTGTTCGTCTACATGGTATTCTAGTTTCCATCATTTCGGATAGAGGTACACAATTCACATCACAGTTCTGGAGGGCCGTTCAGCATGAGTTGGGTACTCGGGTGGAGTTGAGTACAACATTTCACCCTCAGACGGACGGACAGTCCGAGCGCACTATTCAAATTCTTAAGGATATGCTTCGTGCGTGTGTTATTGAGTTTTAGGGTCTTGGTATCAGTTCATGCCATTGGTAGAGTTTGTTTATAACAACAACTATCAGTCCAGCATTCAGATGGCACCATATGACGCTTTATATGGTAGACGGTGTAGATCTCCGATGGGCTGGTTCGAGCCGAGTGGGGTTAGATTATTGGGCACAGACTTAGTTTAGGATGCTTTAGAGAAGGTTAAGGTGATTCAGGATAGGCTCCATACAGCCCAGTCCAGACAGAAGAGTTACATGGATCGGAAGGTTCGTGATGTTTCCTATATGGTCGGAGAGCAGGCTCTGCTTCGTGTTTCGCCTATGAAGGGTGTTATGAGATTTGGGAAGAAGGGAAAGCTGAGTCCAAGGTTTATTGGCCCTTTTGAGATATTGAGGTGTGTTGGGGAGGTTGCTTATGAGCTTGCCTTACCTCCCAGCCTTGCAGGAGTTCATTCGGTATTTCATGTTTTGATGCTCCGGAGGTATCACGGTGATCTGTCCCACGTGTTGGATTTCAGTTCAATCTAGTTGGACAAGGATCAATTCTATGTTGAGGAGCCAATGGCAATATTGGATAGGCAGGTTAGAAAGCTAATGTCAAAGAACATTGCATCAGTAAAGGTTCAGTGGCGGGGCTAGCTGGCCGAGGAGGCGACCTGGGAGACCGAGAATGATATGCGCAGCCGTTACCCTCATCTTTTCACTACTTTAGGTATCTCTTTATGCTCGTTCGAGGGCGAATGAATGTTTAAGTGTAGGAGGATGTGACGACCCAGCCGGTCGTCTTAAAAATTAACGCCCGATCCCCTAGTAACTACTTTCCCCATGTTTATTCTGCTATTTTGATTTGCCGGGATGTTCGGTTTTGAGTTTCAAAGTGTTTTGGGACACTTCGTTCCTAAATGAGAGCTTAAGTGTTGGAAAGTTAATCGTAGTCAGAACAGTATGAAAACAGCCTCAGAATGGAAATCTGATGGTTCCGTCAGCTTTGTTGGGTGATTTCGGGCTTAGGGGCGTGTTCAGATTGTGTTTTGGAGGTCCATAGCTAATTTAGGCTTGAAATGCCGAAAGTTGAATTTTTGATGTTTCCGATTTGATAGTGAGATTTTGATCCAAGGGTCGGAATGGAATTCCAGAAGTTGGAGTAGTTTCGTAGTTTTGAATGGGACGTGTGTGCAAAATTTCAGGTCATTCGGATGAGGTTTGATTAGACTTATTGATCGAAAGCATATTTTTAGAGTTTTTGGGATTCTTAGGCTTGAATCCGATAAAAAAATAGGTGTTTTGATGTTGTTTTGAGCATTGCGAAGGTTAAAACAAGTTTGAATGAAGTTATGGAATATGTTGGTAGGTTTGGTTGAGGTCCCGGGGGCCTCGGGTGTGTGTCGGATGCCCAAACGAGCACTTTTGGCCTTTGGGAGATTGCAGGTTTGCTGGTATTTCTGCAGCAGTAATTTGTTCATTGCGATCGCGTGACATCACCTACGATTCGCGTAGAGTAAGCTGAGACCAGGCACTTTGTTGTAAATTGCGATCGCAGAGTAAGGAGTGCGATCTCATATGGTGAGTTTGTTGGTCATTGCGTTCGCATGAGGACCATTGCGTTCGCGTAGAAGGATTTAGTACGGCAGTAAGTGATGGAATTTGCTCTATGCGATCGCATAGAGCTGGTTGCGATCACGTTGCTTTGAGGGAGTTGCCTTATGCGATCGCGTAGGGAGTTCTGCGATTGCGATTAAGGATTATCTGGGCAGAATATAAAATTTCAAAGTCGAGGGTTTAGCCATTTTTATCAAACTTAAGCTTGGGAGCTCGGATTTGAGCGAGGTTTTGAGGGATTTTCAGAGATATCGATTGGGTAATGATTCTTAACTCCTTTTTGCTCGTAACCCATTAATCTAAGCATGAATTCATCATTAAATTTCAAAATTTGTATGAAAATTTGGGGAAAGTTCTTAGACAAAAATTTGAGTTTTGATTGGAGATTTGACAACGGATTTGGATAATTTTGGTATTGTTAGACTCGTGAGAGTATGAGGATTCTGTAAATATAAATTTTACCTGATTCCGACACGTGTGCTCGAGGGGCATTTTGGTCATTTTACCTAATTTCGCGTATTAGCTTAGAATTTCTTTGTAGGATCAGTTACTTGAAATGTTATTTACGTAATGAAATTTAATTGAAAAGATTTGGACCATTTGGAGTCTAGTACTCGTGGCAAGAGCGTGGTTTCAGGTTGATTTTGAGCCAGTTCGAGGTAAGTGGCTTGTCTAACCTTGTGTAGGGGACCTTCTCCTTAAGATTTTTTATTACTGTTAATTCAAATGCCTTGTACGTGAGGTGACGAGTGCGTACTTGTGCTAATTATTGAAAATTCGGTTTTCATTAAGTAATTACTAGTATGTTTCTTTTCGTGTTTATATTACTTGCACTTTAAGCCTATTGTTAGCTTAGGAAAGCATATCTAAGTGATTTAATTTCTTTATTTTCTCAAACTGTTTTACCTGAATTCTATGCAGCATGCTAGACTAGAATTACCTGTTTACCTTAATATGAAACTGACATTTGCTGAATATTTTTCTATGTTGCTGCTGTGTATTTACATTTGGGACTACAGATGTGGGATTTCGGTAGATCCCCCTTGCCTGTTTATTTGGGACTACGGATGTGGGATTTTGGTAGATCTCCCTTGCCTGTTTATTTGGGACTATGGATGTGGGATTCTTGTAGATCCCCCTTGTCTGTTTATTTGGGACTACAGATGTGGGATTCTGGTAGATCCCCCTGCACAGTTATATGGAACTATGGGACTGCACCCGGTAGATTCTCCTAGTACTGGGTATTTACATTTGGGGACTATGGAACGGGATTATGGTAGATCCCCTGTGCATTATGAGTTGGACTACGGAACGACACCCGGGAGATCCACTGGACATTTACATTTGAGGTCTATAGGATGGTATCCTGGTAGATCCCCGGTTGCTATCTCTGTGTCGAGCTGTGTTCCCTCAGTGAGTATTTTGCCTCTATTCTAGTTGTTGTTGCTCTTTCTATTCTATGTTAGTTCTTACTGTTGCACTTAATTATATTGGTCTACACTGTTATACTTTGTATTTTATTTAACCTCGGTAGGGCCCTGACCTTCCTCGTCACTACCTGACCGAGGTTAGGCTAGTTAGGCTTGGTACTTACTGAGTACCTTTGTGGTGTACTTATTCCCCTTCTGCGTATGTTTTTCATGTGCAGATCCAGGTACCACAACTTAGTCCTACCACCCGTGAGACGAGGCGACTGCTCTAGAGACTTCGAGGTACATTTGCCGCATCCGCAGACCGAGGAGTCCCTTTCTATTCTAGCTTTTATACATTTGCCCTTATGTATTTCTTTCCCTTGTTAGATATTCTGGAGTTAGACATTGTAGATATCCAAAGGCTTGTGGTTCCGTGAGTTTCCGGGTTTTGGGATAGTGTAATTGATTCTGAGAATGTCATGTTGTATATGCCGAGCGACGTTTTAACTATTGTTTGCATTCGGTTATTTTGGCTTCTGATTATTTCTTCCGCAAGTTTCGTTTATGTTTCACATTTGTTAGGCTTACCTAGTCATAAAGACTAGGTGCCGTCACGATAGTTCACGGAGGGCGAACTGGGGCCGTGGCACAAGTTGATGCTTCAATTCATATTTTCACTCTTCTGTTATCACTATTAATATAATATAAATCTTAATTTCATATTCGTTATAATTAAATTTATTGAATTAACGTCTTAGGGCACAGGGAGATGTGAACGTTATTGATCAACTAAGGTAGTTATGAAAGTTAAGTTTTGATCCAATAACTCGGTAATTATGATTATGGGTTCAAACCTAGATTTTTTTAGTTTTATTTCTAGTAATAAAATACTTTTTATTTTTTGTGTTGTTTTTGTTGTGAAAATTTTCAAAAAAGTCTTTCTTATTATTTAGAATAATTCGCCTCACTCATTGAGCCTCTCATTTGAATTAGAACATTTATATGTTGATTAGCTTACCCCTATTTCGACATGAAATTTTTATGATTTGGTTAGCTCCGATAGGTGAGATTTGGATATAGGGGTCAGAATGGAATTTTGGAAGTTGGATTAGGTCTGTTGTGTCATTTGTGATGTGTGTGCAAAATATCAGGTCATTTGGACGTGGTTTGGTAGACATTTTGATCGAAAGCGGAATTTGGAAGTTCTTGAAATTCTTAGGCTTGAATCTGATGTGATTTTAGTGTTTTGATATTGTTTTGAGTGTTCCGAAAGTTGGAACAAGTTTGAATGAGGTTATGGGATATGTTGGCATGTTTGGTTGAGGTCCCCGAGAGCCTCGGGTGAGTTTCGAGTGGTTAAACAGATCAAATTCTTGTTTTGAAAGTAACAGATTTCTTCAGATCAATGTTGTAGAGTTTTGCTCTTCGCGTTCGCGAGAGGGCTCAAGCATTCGTGAAGAGATGTTGAGCGAGGCAGGCCAGCTGACCTTCGCGTTCGCGATGTAGGTCCCGCATTCGCGAAGGTTGAGTCTGATTGAGCATCGCGTTTGCGACTGAGGTAACGCATTCGCATAGGCTAAGCTGAGTAAGGCATCGCGTTCGTGAGGGTGTGTTCGCATTCACGTAAGAGGAAATTTGAGCTATGAATTTTTTGTGCTTCGCGAACACGAGGTTTTGACCGCGTTCGCGAAGAAGGAATTTTTGGCCTGGGCAGAATGTTTAAATAGCCATTGTCCGCGATTTTGGGTCAAACTTTCACCATTTTTGAGCAATTTTTCGAGCTTTTTGAGAATAATTAAAGAGGGAATCAAAGGGAAACACTTGGAGGTAAGATATTTGAACTTAATACTCGATCCTACGTTGATTCTTACTTGTTTAAACATGAAATATGTGGAAATTAAAGCCTAAAATTGGGGAATTAGGGCTTGAATTTGGAGAGTGTAATTGGGAATTTAGGGGCCATTTGAGGTCCGATTTTGATGTTCTTGGTATGTATAGATTTTGTGGGAGGATGAGGATTCTATTGATGTGATTTTTATCGGATTTCGAAATGTGGGCCCAGGGGTCGGGTTTGGCCAATTTTGGAGTTTATGGGTTAATTCGATTATTTTTGCTTGGGCTTTGTTCCTTTAGCGTGTATTAATGATGTGGAATTGATTTTGGTTAGATTCAGAGAAATTGGAGACTGATTCGAGAGGCAAAGGCACCGCAGGCTAGAGTTTGGACCGGATAGAGGTAAGTAATGATTGTAAATGTTTGTCCTGAGGGTATGAAACCCTGGATTTCACATCGTTGTGCTATATTGAGGTGACACACACGCTAGATGACGAGTGTGGGGTCGTGCACTATTGGGGATTGAGACTTAGTCTACCCCGAATGACCTTTTTGCAGTGTATTTGATTGAAAAACTATTTGTTATCATCATGTTTTGGGATGAATGTCATATTTGGGCCTCGTGTCAACTGTTTTGGACCCTTAGGGGATTTTATTATTATTCCTCACTATTTTCTTTATACTTGTACTCAGTCATGTTATAATCTACTATTTTCATAACTCAGCCATTTTTACTCTGTTTTTGACATTTTAAATGATATTTTGGGCTGAGCATCATGTGTTACTGTTGCCCGAGTGGCTTGAGAGATTTCTGATTGAGTGAGGCTGAGGGCTTGTGTTGTGAGGATATTATGGGATCGGGCTACGCGCTGCAGCATTGTGGTACCGATTTATGATTATGAGGCCGAGGGACTGATTTGTTATGCCACGAGGTGGCTTGATATGAGTCCGAGAGACTGTTTGATTATGCCATGAGATGGCTTGATATTGTGCTTGGGCCGTAAGGGGCCCCTCCCGGAGTCTGTACACCCCCAGTGAGCGCGGGTACCTAGTGTGATATGTGATATAGCCCGAGGGGCTGATATTGTTCCATGTTATTGTCCGATGGGCGGTTCTCGATTTATGTTATGCCCGAGGGGCTGATTATGAGTGATTGTGAGGTAGCCCGAGAGGGCTGGTTCTGTTGATATTATGCCTGAAGGGCGATTTATGATACATGTTTTTCCCGAGGGGCTGCTTATGTTTCTATCATGTTTACTCACTATTTCATCACTCGTTCGAAACTATTGAAAATTTGTTTTAAAAGGTTTTTACCGGAACTGAGTATGATTGATGAAGTAAATGATTTATGTACTGTGTTGGAACTATATTTCCTTTGTTGTAGCATTTTGACGTGGTTTACATGCTTTCTTACTGCTCAGCTTTCATTTACCTTTATTGCTTATTGAGTTGGAGTACTCACATTACTCCATGCACCTTGTGTGCGGATTCAGGTATGTCTGAACCCGGTAGCGGGTGTTGATTACTTAGAAGCAGAGTCATCCGAGTTTAGCAAGGTAGCTGCCCGGTGTTCGCAACATTGCTTTTCTCCCTCTTGTTTTCATTAGACTGTATTTAGTACATTTTTAGACTTTTTGTTGTATTCAGACCTTAGTAGGTGCTCGTAACTTGTGACACCCCGATGTCGGGCTTGTATATTATTTCCGTACTATTCTTTTAATCTTACATTATGAAATATTTGTTTAATTAAAGGCCTAAAAATGATTCTTATTGATTAAAGGTTAATTTGGGAATTATGTCGGTTGGCCTAGTTTCACGATAGGCGTCATCGCGACCGGGTCAACTTTAAGGTCATGACAAGTTGGTATCAGAGCCTAGGTTACATAGGTCTCACAAGTCATGAGCAAGTTTAGTAGAGTCTCGCAGATCGGTACGGAGACTTTTGTACTTATCCTTGGGAGGCTGCAAAACCTTTAGGAAAAACTTCACATTCTTGAATTCTTATCGTGCGTCCTTGATTCAGCTTGAAATGTAACTCTTTGAATCCCTTCTATGCATTTGTATGCGCGCATGAGCGCTCAGTATCAGATATGCATCGATGGCTTGTGATTCCCTGATCGAGGGGCGAGATATAATCGTTGTGTGTTGATGTTGGTCCAGTCAGGAGGACTTGAGGCTGGGTTTTGCCTATAGCTTGAGCACTGAGGCGTTGGTTGTGTGAGCACACGATTTTGGATTTGTATGTCCGATAGTATCCCTATTGGTGGGAGTGATGGATGGATAGCTACGTGATGAGTATGATGTGACTGCGAGATGTGTGCATATGACTTGAACGAGACAAGAAGGGTCTGCTTGGGGTAGTAAGAACTATCTGGTGCTTGGTTTCCATCGTGATTTGTTGTTTAGCCCGAGTTGTGGTTGTGTTGAAGGACCTTTTTATGTTGCCTAGTTGGTAAGTGAAGTGGATTTCACGTTGTGATATGAGTTCAGACTCAGGAAGATTAAGTAACTGTGTAATGTTTATGACATCGGAAGGGTATAAGGAGATGTTAGTTTGAGGCGAGGCAGGTGGGTTATCTCCTACAGATTGTTCTGAAGTTTGCGTGATACTTTATGTCGTTTATTGGAAGATCTCTGTTACCATGGAAATATATGTGTTGCAACTTGAATTTGGGTTGCCTAAGAGAGTGGGCTTGACTGTTATGAGGGTGAAGGCGAGGATTGCAGAAGATTTAAAGTACTAGATGGTCTGTGTTTCACGAGCTTATGAAGGATTGAGTTTAATCTCACTATGGTATTATGACAATAATAAAGTATATGCATTATGAGTTATTATGTGTTTTGATATTTGGTTTTAAGACAATTGGGGGAGTTTTCTATTCATTAGTTGATTGCACGGTTATGTGCTATGTTGGTTCCAGTTTGAGGCGTACTGGCGAATCAGTTATGGCTAACGGAGGTTGAGACCGAGGATAACTCGAGTAAAGGAAATTTCATTAAAGGTTATGTTATTCTTTATGGTTATATAAGAATCATAGAATGACTTGAGTTGTTATGAGTAAAGGGTGTATGGTGCACAGAACAAGAAGTTGCTTGGTTGCATTAAAGTGAGGTTACTGTAACGACCCGGTCGGTCGTTTTGAGATTTTGCACTTCGATCGCCAGTTCTCGGGTATGACTTGCTCCGTGTGGTGTAATATGACTTATGTAAATCGTTTGTTTGGGTTTTCAGGGAAATCGGAACGAATTCAGAAGAACAATTCTCAGTTTGTAGCTTGAAATATGAATGGTTTGACCAAGATTTGACTAGTTTTATATGATCTCGGACCGGAAATTTTATGATTTGGTTAGCTCCGTTGGGTGATTTGGGACTTAGGAGCGTGATCGGAATGCATTTTCGAAGTCCGTGGAAGGTTTAGGCTTGAATTGGCAAAATTCAGATTTCGGTGTTTTCCGGTTGATAGGCGAGATTTTGATGTAGAGGTCGGAATGGAATTCCGAGAATGACAGTAGCTTCGTTTTGTCATTTGGGAGGTGTGTGCAAAATTTTAGGTCATTCAAACGAGATTTGACAGACTTTTTGATCGAAAGCATAATTTAAGAGTTCTTGAAGTTCTTAGGCTTGAATCCTGTGTTAAATTGGTGATTTGATGTTGTTGTGAGCATTCTGAAGTTTTGAATAAGTTTGAACGATGTCATGGGATGTGTTGGTACAATTGGTTTGAAGTTCCAGGGGGTTCCGGGATATTTTAGGCCGAAAATCATAGTTGTAGCAGGTCCAGAAGGGTTGCAGGCCTTGGAACCCACCAGCGTGGTCCGCACAAAATGAAGTGCGGCCGTGGTAGGTGCTGTGCGGACCGCACAAAATGCAGTGCGGACGCAGTGGGGAACATTTCACTACTCTTACTTCGGAAGCTCATATCTTTTGATATTCGAGGAATTTTGAGATTATTTAAAAACAAAATTTGTAGACCTTCGTGTCTAGTTTCCAGAAAGCTCAAGATATCGTAATTTGGACATTTGTAGCGAAGGTTATGGCTAAATTACTATAGCATGTCACTGCAAATGAAAACATGTGTGGCCGCAGTCGTTTTTGTGCGGACCGCACTGGTTTTGTGCGGACCATGGTCGTTTTTGTGCGGTCCGCAGAGGTGGAAATCTGTGGGGTACTCTATAAATATGAGGTTTTGGGTTTTATTTAATATTTTGACATAGAGAGTTCGTATTTTGGCGATTTTTCAAAGGTTTTTCAAGAAATTCATCGGGGTAAGTGATTCTAACTCAGATTTGGCTAGAATACATGAATCTATCATTGAATTCATCATTTCATTCGTGATTTGGGATGGAATTTAGGAAGAAAAGTTGTGGAATCTTTCAAAAATATAAAATGATGATTTGAAGGACCAAATGGTACCAGAATTGGATAATTTTGATATAGTTAGACTCGTGTGGGTATGAGGATTCTAAAAATGTAAATTTTACCCGATTCCGAGACGTGGGCCGGGGCTTTGGTTTTGGCAATTTCGGGAATCGTTCCCTTTGTTGATTGTTTTCGCTTGGGCTTCGTTCCCTTAGCATATTGTGACATATTCGTTCTGATTTTGGATAGATTTGACGCGCGTGGATGCCGATTCGAGGAGCAAAGGCATCGCAAGTTAGAGATTTAGCCAGTTCGAGGTGAGTAATAAATGTAAATGATGCTTTGAGGGTTTGAAACCCCGGATTGCACATCGTAATGCTATATTGAGGTGAGGCACATGCTTGATGACGAGCGTGGGGTCGTGTACTATTGGGGATTGTGACTTGGTCCGTCCCGACTGATGATTTTACCGCGTATTTGACTGAAACATATATGTTATCATCATGGTTTGGGCTGATTGCCATATTTGGGCTTCGTGCCAACTATTTGAACCCTTCGGGGATTTTTATTATTATTTCCTCATGGTTTTAAATTATTACTTGAACTCAGTCATGTTATTTTCCACTGTTTTACTACTTAGCCATTTTTACTTAGTTTTGAGACTTAAATGATATTTTTAAATGATGTTTTGGGCTGAGAAATACTATTTTACTATTGCCCAAGGGGCTTGTGATGATTTTTGGACTGAGTAAGGCAGAGGGCCTAGTTGTGAGGATACATTGATACTGATATGAGGCCGAGGGCTTGAGATACATAAAAATGCCACGAGGTGGCTCGATTGATATGAGGTAGAGGGCCTAGATTTGATGCCACGAGATGGTTTGATATTGCGCTTGGGCTGTAAGGGGCCCCTCCCAGAGTCTGTACACCCCCAGTGAATGTGGGTACCCATTGTGATATGAGATTGAGTCCGAGGGGCTGATATTGTTTTGAGATTGAGCCTGAGGGGCTGGTACTATTCTGAGATGTTGCCCGAGGGGCGGATTTATTGATACTGTGCCCGAGGGGCGAACTTCTATTTGTTTACTTACCTATCAATTACTTGTTTTACTTGTTGAAAAGGGATTTACTTAACTCTTCACTATTTTACTGTTTTTAAGTGATTTTTACTTATTCAGTATAGAATGCCTTGTGTTTTATGTGTTTTCTTACTTTTAGTCATTATTTACATTTTTTACTCACTGAGTTGGAGTACTCACTTTACTCCCTGCACCTTGTGTGCAGATTCAGGCGTAGCTGGTACCGCTCCTGAGTGTTGATTCCTCCAGTTCCAGGCGGTTTTTTGGAGACTACGAGGTAGCTGTTGACGTCTGCAGCCCCGTGTCTCTACTTCTCCATCATTTCTGTTTCCTTTCAAACACTTGTAGTAGTTTGTGACTTTAGCATACTAGTATTATGGTTTAGAGATAATCGTGACTTGTGACACCCCGATTAGGGCTGTGTCGGGTTGGACTTTCCGCATTGTTATCGATATTTCCGCTATTTAGTATTGTTTAAATCATGTTTAGACTATTTTCATGTTGATTAACTGCTTTAAAAGTTGATTTGGGTTGAACTGGCTGGCCTTGTCTTCCCGAGAGTTGCCATCATGACTGGGTTCGGGGTTAGGGTCGTGACAAGTTGGTATTAGAGCCTAGGTTACATAGGTCTCACGAGTCATGAGCCGGTTTAGTAGAGTCTCATGGATCGGTACGGAAACGTCTGTATTTATCCTCGAGAGGCTGTAGAACCTTTAGAAAAACTTCACATTCTTGAATTCTTATCGTGCGTCCTTGATTCAGCTTGAAATGTACCTTTTTAAATTCCTTCCATGCGTTCGTATGCGCGTATGAGCGCTTAGTATCAGATGTGCATCGATGGCTTGTGATTCCCCGATCGAGGGGCGAGATGTGTTCTCTATGAGTTGATGTTGGGCGGTCTGGGGGATTTGAGGCCGGATCTTTGCCTATGGCTTAAGCACCGAGGTGCTTATTGTGTGAGCAAGTGTTTTTGAATGTATATGTTTGGTATTGTCCCTATTAGTGGAAGTGACGGCTAGATAACTATGTGATGAGTATGTTGGTACTGCGAGATGTATCCACATGATTTGGAAGCTACGAGAAGGGTCTGCTGGAGGATAGAAGAACTATTAGATGCTTGGATTCCATCTTGATTCGAGGTATAGCCCCGAGTTATGGGCGTGTGAAGAATCTTTTCATGTTTTCCAGTTGTGAGTGAAGTAAATTTCATGTTTTGGTATGAGTTCAAACTCAGGAAGACTAAGTGACTGCGTAATGTTTGTGACGGTGTAAGGTATATAGAAATGTTAATTGAAGGCAAAACAGGTGGGCTATCTCTTGCGAAGTGTTCTGAGGTTGTGTGATCCTTATGTGTCTGTTAGAAGATCTTATGTAAAAGTGAAATATAAGTGTGGAAATGTGAATTTTGGGTCGCTTATTAGAGTGGGCTTACCTGTTGCGAGACTGAATGCGAGATTTGTAGAAGATCTAAAGTACTAGATGATCTGTATTTTCACAAGCTTACAAAGGATTTGAGTTTAACCTCACTATCGTATTATGGAAGCAATAGAGTATATGCATTATGAGTTATTGAGTGAGTTTTGATCTATGGCATCGAGCTCAAGTGAGGGAGTCTGCTATTGATTAGTTGATTGCACGGTTATGTGCTATGCTGGTCCCAGTTCGAGGCGTTCGGGCGAATTAGTCATGGCATACGGAGATTGAGATCGAGGATGGCTCGAGTAAAGGAAAATTCTTAACAAAGGATATATCATGCTTCATAGGTGTGTGAGAATCACAGAATGTCTTGAGTTGTTGTTGGTAAAGGATGCTCGGTGCATAGAGCAGGAAGTGGCTTGGTTGTACTAGAATGAGGTTACATTCTGCGGTGTCAGAGTGCTAGTGAGGCACGGGTTGACGGTTTATTTGATTAGGCTAATTGCGGTTTGAGTAGAGTGGATGACTCTCGGGAATGGTTCTAATGGGTTCAAGACTTTTAGGTAATAATTGGAGATTTTCAAGTGTATAATTGGGCTAGAAACTGAGGTTTGCATCAGAGGGTGCCAAGACTTGTGTCACTTCTATATCAATTATGGGATCCTATGTATCAGTATTAGGAAGGTAAAGGTAACGGATTTAGATTCGTAGGAAGTTTCCTCAGAGTAAAGTATTTTTAATGTGGTGCCTTTGGGAATAGATAAGAGAGTATTCAGCGGCCTATGGGTCATAGACAGTGTGGCTTTATGCTTGGGTCCCGTGTGGTAAGTTTGGGTTGAGGAATTGTGATGTTATAGCAAGAAGGAGTATCAAGTTGAAGGTAAATCTGAAGGAAAATCGGATAGATGGTATAGCTTGGTAGTGGGTCGGATCGATGTGGTAAGGATATGATTAACTCTTTGGATGCTTATGGGGTAATGAGTCTCTGCAGGTGTTTCGCTGCAATTCTTTTGGGTTTTAGATTCATGCGTAGCTCGGTTGAGTTAGAAGGATTCAGTCCTGATGAGTTAGGGTTGTACAAATGGAATTCGGGGAGTTCCTGATGGTTCCTGCCTTGGTTGGAGATGTATATTTTCCTATTGGCATGAGGAGCATGGGATGTATAGTGGTTCTTTTCTAGATGGGATCAATGGGAAGTTCTTGGCTAGTGGAATGCATAGTTGCTTGCGGTTCGGAAGGGGTATGAAGTTCTCATGGTTATCCTAGAATGGTATAGGTTATGCGGTATGTTGTAAATGATTGAGAATTACGTGTGTGAGGTTGCAGGTTGGTTCTGAAAGGAAGGTCATAAAATTCTTAGGCAGCACAAGTAGTTTCAGATGATTAGAGGAATGATATTCAGATGATTGAGGAAATGGTATTGCTAATTGGAGTGATTTGACGAGGGTATATGTTTCAGAAAAGGGCAATGAGATTAAGTTGATGGTACTTCGGTAATATTGCGGCACATTCTTGTTAGATCGACTACTGATATTCATGTTTGTTTGATGACACAAGGGAATTTTAGAGTATCTTTCGTGGAATGATTAGCTATTTGAGTTGTAGTATGCATTCGAACGACGGAATTGGGATCAGGTGTGTTGATTCATGTGCCATATGGATTTTGAGATGGGAAGTTCTCATGTTCAGGCTATGTGGTAGTTGTGAGTCGTGTCTATTGGCACTGTTTAGTGACTATCGGGATTTGGAGACCCGAGCGAATCTTTTGTTGCTTGGTATGTTAGATTTTGGATGTGATATTGCGCTTAGATTGTTTGTCTCTATGTGGTGTCATTATGGACTATTGCGCTAAGGCGACGCTATTGGCTATGCCGGAAATGTCACGGATTGAGTGGCGAGGTTCAATGGATTATGTCCTAGTGGAGTGGTTTTATATTTCGAAGACCCATCGGATGGCTGGGAGGGATTGTTTTTCTTAGTTGGGTTTTCGTGATAGATGTCACTGTAGAGTCTTCTACCATTGATTCAGTTCCGGTGGTGAGGGACTTTTCAGATGTGTTTCATTTGATGTCGAGCACCATGTATCGTATGGCACCGACAGAGTTACAGGGGTAGAAGGAGAAGCTTCAGGACTTCCTTAATAAGGAGTTCGTTGGCAGGCCAATGTAGATGCATGTTCTAACTTGAGCCGGTTTGGTTGGCACCAAATTGTATTGTTGAGGGATGTGTTGATTCGATTGTTGTTGAGCTTATCAGTAATCTGGGGAGGTCTATGAGTTACCTTTCTGTGTTGCGAGGTGTATGATTTGTTGGTTATGGGAACAAATGGTGCGGTTCTATTGGGTTTTCATAGTGGATGTTGAGCGGAAAGAGTGATTAGGTGTTGCTCGATGAATGGCGTATCGGTTATGTCCTTTCAGGTTGGTGTGGTGTATGTTATTTGCTTCACCGTGGGTATGATGATTGCTTTGGTTCTAGACAACGAATTGTGTGTGGTTGTCAATTTCGAGCATAGTGACTTAATGTGGTTCATGTGGAGCAGTGTTGGATAGGGTCGCACATCGCAGCGAAGTTATGTGGAGGTATGACCTTGCGGGTTAGATTCGTGTGTTCTGTTCTTATGATGTGAGACAGGTTCTCAGCCTTATGTTGGGGTGGTACTGGTGAGCTTGAGGTACAGCTCTTTCATTTGAGTCATTTTCATGATTTGAGTATGTTCGGACTGTTGCGTATTGGTACGTGTATCGTGCAAGTTGTGGCTTAGGCCTGTATTGATGTGTCATGTCACCAGAGTAATATGTTGGATTAGAGGAGATCGTTGGGATCATTAATAAATATGAACGGAAGGATAGTATCGAGCTTCGGTTCAGAAATTTATTGTGGTATTTGGAAAGGAAGAAGTGGCTTCATGAATGGTTCATATGGGAAATGGTTATGGCTTACCGCATGTCTTAGTGATCATTGGCATTATATGAAAGTGTTGGGATGAGACTTTAGTTGATAAGAGTTTTTCTATCGGTATGTGGATGTTGTGTGCAGCTGTTGTGGTTAGGAGTTATCACTACAAGTGTTGAGTTATGTGGTATATCATGTTACACTAGAGATAGCATATATGGTTTGTTACAGCTTTTTGGACTTATTCACAGTATAAATGTGAGATTCTGATCGTGTTGATGATTTTAGAAGTGGAAATGTGATTCTATGGTTTATAGACTAGGATGGATTGTGAAGGTTCACTCATATCATATTATCGGACCTATGTGAGATAGGGTGACGTAGGATCACCCCTGGGTATATGCATGGTAAGGTTATTCAGCAATTGGTTGGCTTTTAGAACAACTCTGAGCACGTTCAAGGACGAACGTATGTTTAAGTGGGGGAGGATATAATGACTCGACCGATCGTTTTGAGCTTTTGCACTTCGATCGCCAGTTCTCGGGTATGAGTTGCCCTGTGTGGTGTAATATGACTTATGTAAATCATTGGTTTGGGTTTTAAGGGAAATCAGAACGAATTTGGAAGAACAATTCTCAGTTTGTAGCTTGAAATTTGAGAGGTTTGACCAAAATTTGACTTGTTTGTATATGATTTTGGATCGGAAATTTTATGATTTGGTTAGCTCCGTTGGGTGATTTGGGACTTAGGAGCGTGATCAGAGTGTATTTTGGAATTCCGTGGAAAGTTTAGGCTTGAATTGGCGAAATAGAGATTTTGACGTTTTCCGGTTGATAGGCGAGATTTTGATATAGAGGTTGGAATGGAATTCTGAGAGTGACAGTAGCTTCATTGTGTCATTTGTGAAGTGTGTACAAAATTTCAGGTCATTCGGACGAGATTTGATAGACTCTTTGATCAAAAGCATAATTTAAGAGTTCTTGGAGTTCTTAGGCTTGAATCCTATGTTAAATTGGTGATTTGATGTTGTTGTGAGTGTTCCGAAGTTTTGAACAAGTTTGAACGTTGTCATGGGATGTGTTGGTACAATTGGTTTGAAGTTCCAGGGGGTTCCGGGATGTTTTAGGCCGAAAATCATAGCTGTAGCAGGTCCAGAAGGGTTGCAGGCCTCGGAACCCACCAGTGCGGTCTGCACAAAATGAAGTGCGGCTGCGGTAGGTGCTGTGCGGACCGCACAAAATGCAGTGCAGCCGCGGTGGGGAACATTTCACTGGTAATACGTCGGAAGCTCATATCTTTTGATCTACAAGCAATTTTGAGATGATTAAAAAACGAAAGTTGTAGCCCTTCATGTCTAGTTTCCAGAAGGTAAAGATATCGCAATTTGGACATCTGTAGCGAACGTTATGTCCAAAATACTAAAGCCTATCATTGCAGATGAAAACCTGTGCGGTCGCAGTCATTTTTGTGCGGACCGCACTAGTTTTGTGCAGACCGCAGTCGTTTTTGTGCAGTCTGCAGAGGTGGAAATCTGTGGGGTAATCTATAAATACGAGGTTTTGGATTTTATTTAATATTTTTACCTAGAGAGCTCGAATTTTCGCAATTATTCGAAGGTTTTTCAAGAAATTCATCGGGGTAAGTGATTCTAACTCAGATTTGGCTAGAATACATGAATCTATCATTGAATTCATCATTTAATTCGTGATTTGGGAAGAAAAGTTGTGGAATCTTCCAAAAATATAAAATGATGATTTGAAGGACCAAATGGTACCGGAATTGGATAATTTTGGTATGGTTAGACTCATGAGGATTCTGAAAATGTAAATTTTACCCGATTTTGAGACGTGGGCCAGAGGCTCAAGTTTTGGTAATTTCAGGAATCATGCCCCTTGTTGATTGTTTTCGCTTGGGCTTCATTCCCTTAACATATTGTGACGTATTCGTTCTAATTTTGGATAGATTCGACGTGCGTGGAGGCTGATTCGAGGCGCAAAGGCGTCACGAGATAGAGATTTAGCCGGTTCGAGGTGAGTAATAATTGTAAATGATTCTCTGAGGGTTTGAAACCCCAGATTGCACATCGTAGTGCTATATTGAGGTGAGACACATGCTTGATGACGAGCGTGGGGTCGTGTACTATTGGGGATTGTGACTTGGCCTGTCCCGACTGATGATTTTACCGCGTATTTGACTGAAACTTATATGTTATCATCATGAATTGGGCTGATTGCATATTTGGGCTTCGTGCCAACTATTTGAACCCTTCGGGGATTTTTATTACTATTTCCTCACGGTTTTGACTTATTACTTGGACTCGGTCATGTTATTTTCAACTATTTACTACTCAGCCATTTTTACTCAGTTTTGAGACTTAAATGATATTTTTAAATGATGTTTTGGGCTGAGAAATACTGTTTTTCTATTGCCCGAGGGGCTGGTGATTTTTTTTAGACCGAGTAAGGTCGAGGGCCTAGATGTGAGGATACATTGATACTGATATGAGGCTGAGGGCCTGAGATACATAAATATGCCACGAGGTGGCTTGATTGATATGAGGCTGAGGGCCTAGATTTGATGCCACGAGATGGCTTGATATTGTGCTTGGGTCGTATGAGGCCCCTCCCGGAGTCTGTACACCCCAGTGAGCGCGGGTACCTATTGTGATGTTAGATTGAGCCCGAGGGGCTGATATTGTTCTGAGATTAAGCCCGATGGGCTGGTACTAATCTGAGATGTTGCCCGAGGGGCAAATTTGTTGATACTGTGCCCGAGGGGCGAACTTCTATTTGTTTACTTACCTGTCAATTACTTGTTTTACTTGTTGAAAAGGGATTTACTTAACTCTTCACTGTTTTACTGTTTTTTAAGTGATTTTTACTACTTCAGTATAGAATGCCTTGTATTTTACGTGTTTTCTTACTTTCAGTCGTTATTTACATTTGTTACTCACTGTGTTAGAGTACTCACTCTACTCCCTGCACCCAGTGTGCAGATTCAGGCGTAGCTGGTACCACTCCTGAGTGCTGATTCCTCTAGTTCCAGACGGTTTTTCGGAGACTATGAGGTAGCTGTTGACGTCCGCAGCCCCGTGTCTCTACTTCTCTATCATTTCTGTTTCCTTTCAAACACTTGTAGTAGTTTATGACTTTAGCAGACTAGTATTATGGTTTAGAGATGCTCGTAACTTGTGACACCCCGGTTAGGGCTGTGTTGGGTTGGACTTTCCGCATTGTTATCGATATTTCCGCTATTTAGTATTGTTTCAATCATGTTTAGACTTTTTTCATGTTTATTAACTGCTTTAAAGGTTGAGTTGGGTTGAAATGGCTGGCCTTGTCTTCACGAGAGGCGCCATCACGACCGGTTTTGGGGTTACGGTCGTGACAGTTACATTCGGTAGTGTCCGCGTGCTAATAGAGCACATGTCATCCGGTCCGTTTGATAGGTCTAATTGCGGTTTGAATAGAGTGGAGGTCTCTCGAAAATGGTTCTAATGGGTTCAAGATTTTACATGTAATAATTGGAGGTAGTTGGTTAGAAACTGAGGTTTGCATTGGAGGATGTCAAGACTTATGGTATTTCTATATCAATTAGGGAATTCTATATATCAGTATCAGGAAGGCGAAGGTAATGACTTTGGATTCACATGAAGTTTTGTCAGGGTAGGTATTTTGAATGTATTGTTTTTTGTTACACCACATATTTTCGTACATAAAAAATACGCCATAAATAAATTAATAAGAGTCCGGAAGTGAGATGTCATGTCCCGCAATACAACATTACGACGATGTTGCACCTTGTAGTGTTGTACATTGAATTTGTCGTAAGGTAATTAACATCAGTCCAAGGAAAAGATTACTTAGAGATTATAAGGATCATGCTATTTCAAACAAGTAATAAGTAAATTCATAAAGATAAAAAGGGGAAACAAGTCAAGAAAATGAATTTTTGTCCAAGTTTGGCATGTTGAGATAAAATACGGCTCAAGCTAAAATACTCGGTATTTATGAACTAGTACCATACAAGGTACTGCATGACCATGCTAGTAAGGTATATAAGGTATATGAAAAGTGAGCAATGTTTTAAGTAAGTGGGAATAATTCTTAATTTTGCGGGTAATTGGTTAATTATCGGGTAACGGAACATTACCTAATTAATTAATAAAAAAAAATATCATAAGATAAGGTTACCCAAAAAAACGTGGCAGCAAAGCCATATACTAAAAGAATGATTCATAGTAATTTTTAGATTAGGTGGCACCTAATTAATAGCATTGACACTTTAATTTTTACATTCTAAAAACCTTTTCAACCACAAGATAGTGAAACCAACGTATGTTTGATCACGAGAGTGGAAATGCCATATTCGCCACCAGCTGGTCCTCCATTTAAGAAGGCATTACTAAGACCAAATGATATTAAAAATGGTCAAACACGTTTATTTTTCTTGGCAATGGATGACTCGCTGGCTGATTTCTATTTTCAATTGTTTTCTTAAGCACTAATTAAATTCAAAATTCATACTACTGCTTTAGTCAGTGTATAGTTAGTAGTGAACTGGCGCTTAGTTGTAAGAATTTATCTAGAGAAAAGTAAATACTCATTGAAATAGTAGTCGAGTAACCTTCCAAAAAAAATATTTACTACAAGACCTTTGGTCAGAATTGTTTTGGTCACTGAATCTTGTCCAAAAATTTTCGGCCACTGCAAGCTTGTTGAGAGTGCCACCATTAATATCTTGGCAAAAAAATTTCCGCTGGAACAATGGCCAGAATAGTGGCCCGAAGATGATAAAAGGTAGCAGTGTTGCCGACTTGCTGGAATTGTCAATAGAGATTGATAACTCGCTCATAACAATCATCATCCGAGGACATTATACGGATTTTCTCTACTTCAGGTATGTTAAGGATAAGCTCTTCCTTCATTTTGCATGATCTCATCATTACACAAGTTTGGTAACGAGCTATAGAGAAAAATTCATATCCCAAAATTTACGTATATTTTGCTATCTCGCAAGTTACGTATATCTTTCTAAATTTGTAAGTTACAATATTCTCTTTATCGGGACTTTATATTCAATTGAGTATTTTCCTCTTCCAGTCAAGAGAGCAGAGAGTTTATATATATAGTATTAAAAGTATTTTCATTACCATCGAGCTATAATCGATGGGCAGGCCCCTATTGGGCAACCTCTGATCAGATGGTAAGTTATATGCCGATCCTACTGTGGCCGAGCGCGTATGAGCGAGCCCAGTTGATCGAGATACAAAGCCTAGTATGGCCGAGCACTTATGAGCGAGCCTAGTACGGCAGAGCAGTTATATATATATATATGCCGAGCCTTATAGGGACATATATATATACCGAGCCTTATAGGGCCGGACAACTATTTTACTTACTATATTGAGAGAGTTGAGTCAGTATCAGCAGGTAAGCATATCTTCAGATTATCTTTGACTTCCAGCTACTTGCAGTTATTATATTATCAGTTTAGTTTCAGCTTTCAGTATATTGCCTTACATACTCAGTACATTATTTCATACTGACGACCCTTTTCTAGGGGCACTGCATTTCATGCGTGTAGGTTAGACAGACAGACGAGTAGGCCTCTTCAATAAGTGTTGCCCGAGCTCAGCTTGATCGGTAAGCTCCATGCCTTTCGGAGTTTCCGGGTCTATAGCCTTATGTATATCTTGTATATATACGTATATATGTCATGAGTAGGTCGGATAGCCGTTCCGATCACAATATATCCATTAGTAGAGGCTTGTAGACATATCTTGTCAGTTAGTGCAGTATGTTGGGCTTTCAGGCCTTGTATGTATATTTGGTTGGTTTGTCAGTTGTAATAAATATGACGGCCTTGTTGGCCAAGCTTTATATTTATATTTAGTCAGAATTCGTTGTCGTCTTGCAATGTGGCCCATTGCCAAAAGTATGACATCATATGTTCAGAATCCCTTAGTTGCAAGTTAGTACGGAAGGATAGGTAAGGCACTAGGTGCCGGTCTCGCTCCCCCAAGTTCGGGGCATGACAAAAGTGGTATCAGAGCAGTTCTGTCCTAGGGAGTCTACAAGCCGTGTCTAGTAGATTCTTGTTTATGGGTGTGTCGTACACCACACTTATAAGCAGGAGGCTACAGGGCATTTAGGATTGTCACTATTTATTCTTACTCTAGATCGTGTGGTAGAGCTCACTTATAAGAATTCCAATTTCGAATTTTTTTTTATTCATAATAAAACGATACATACATCCTGAAAGAAGGATTGGAAAGAGAGGTAGTTATGGAAAAGCTGAGTCAAAGGAATTGGATTATTGTATAATACCTACGATAAGTAAATATGAGGTCTTTAGCATATCATGGGTGTACTGAAAGGTGTGAGCTTTCTGATAAGAAGCCTTAAGGCAAGAATGCCTATCCATTTTTATGGTGAAGGACAATGAGAGTTTAAGAAGATAAGTACAAGTTTCAGCAAGTAAAAGGAGCAAGGTGAAAAAGGGTACAAGGTACCCAGTTAATGAAGGTTAACAACGTTTATAATTGAGGTAGAGGAACATGAGCTTTTTGAGTTATATTCAATAGTAACAAAAGTATATACAATTGGTCACACTTTTTCCAGATATGTATTATAGGGTTTAACAAAAGTAGTATAAGAATATATGATGGATGAATTGGTTCCGTCAGTTGACATTTCCGTGGGATATTGCAAATATGCTAATAGATCTCTTTATGAGACACCTAGATGGTGCACTCTAAAGTAGTGCAGCCAGATATGAGTACTACAAAGACTTGCACTATAAGCCTTGAAGGGATAAATATTACCTTAGTGTGGCTCGCGTCCCTAGTAAAGCGAAAACGTTAAGTATCTTGAAGAGCCACTGGATGGAGCAAAGGAAAGCTAAAAGCGAAAGAATGTCGTATTAAAGTTTTCACAAGAAATGGGATATGCAAAAAAAAATATTAGCAGAGTAATGAGAAGATAGAAAAGGAAGCATTATGAATAAGGTAAGACACGTGGATGAAAACGGTAGAGTGTTACAGAACATATGGTCAAATGGAGGAAGAGACGAAAGGTGATGGGCCTTAAGACAACAAAAGAGTATAGGCCATAAGGCTATATCCTCATTTCGAGAAATAAGTTCGTGACTCCAACACGACTACCAGAGGGGAAAGTTAATCCCCAAAGTAATAGAAATCAGTATGGGCTGGTAAACAAGAGAAACTAAATATGAATTAGGGACTGAATGATTGGAAAGTACTCAGCATAATGGTAATTTTAGATTTCGTTCCGGCGGTAATAGAATGGACAACAGAAGAAGATTCATGAGAAATTCTGAGAATGATCATTCAGGAAGACGCTTCACTAAAGCAAGCAATGGAAGCAAAGTTAATATTAAGGGAATGTATGAGCCAGTTACACTAAGTGTCACCATCGTGAGTAAGGAATTTTAATTTCATTGGTACAGAAGGATTACTGCAAGACGAGTAAGGGTCATCGATGATGTGAAAGGACGCCGAAGATGAAGAGGTAGAACATCTATAGGATGGTCATCGTAGCTCCAACTCTTAGTACTCCACTAAAGGGGGGAGTATGGAATGATGTGGCATTAAGTCAGAATTAAGTGAATAATAAAGGAAGAATGCGATAAAAATGAGAAAGGGATGAGATGATCAAATGTTACAAATATTCTATGGTTCCAGAACATTATGTAAGCACGACGTCAAGAAAAGGAAGTAAGGGTTCCTGCCTGGGATGCTGTTGATAGATAAGGAGCCAGTACGTGAGGTAAGTTAAGATAGAGGAAATAACCCAAGAAAGATTACGTGAATATAGATATGAGAATAGGCCAACGAATAGTTAGTAGTTGATTTAGGAAGAGCCTAATAATTACTAGACAAGAGGTTAGAGAAAAATCAATAGATCGTGCAAGATAAACAGAATGAACCCCAACATAGGGAATTCAGCCTCGCAGTATGACATTATAATACTTGAGGTATGTTTATATGGGGAAGTTAAAAGGATATTGTACGAGTGCTATGGAAATAAAAGAGAGTGCCACTAGGAAGACAATCAAAATATAAGTTCAAAAGCAACCCACAAGCTCCAGGGCGTGGAGGTAAGTAACTACGGATAAGTATAGGCAAGAAAGGACATCAGGAGGTCCATTGAGTATACAATGTAATAAGCCCACAACTATACAAGAGTCAGAGAATCCTCCCTAAGTCCTACAACGAAGGACTAGCTGAGGAAATTAGGAAAAAGGCTTCAACCTAAGCACAGTGACCTAAAGAGAAAATGGTCTTGTAACAATAATTTCACAACAACATTGTACGTCCTCCATAAGAAAGAGGAATCTACCGTGGGTAGTGAACGACAAGTAAAAATCAAAAGAAATATTTGAAGATCATATTAGTTGTACGGAAATTCCGGCAAACGTGGGAGACTAAGCTAAGCAAAGTATACAAGCAACAAGGAGGAAGAAAGATAAGGAAAGGTAAAAGCTTACGTTAAAAGAAAGATGAGAAGGAACGAAAGGAATTATTTGATCAATGATCCCGAGTTAGTCACGTTATTATGCACTCAAGATTTTAGAAAATTATCCATGGAGCATATATATGGCAATCGTACAGCCGTAAAAGACTCTAGTATAAGTTAAAAAGAGGGAATTAAGTTCAGGTCATAGAAAAAGGATTGAATTGTTGGATGATGGTATCATGGGTATTCCGTAACGCCCATGAAAGGCTAAGGTAATAACTGATACCATGAGCCACAGACCGGAAGATAGCTTAAACCTACGTAAAGGTTGATCAGAAGGAAGAGGGAACTAAAGAATTACATCACCGAGGTAAATCAGGAGTTTGATTATTTGACCTAGAAAAATTATAGAAGTTGTAATGGAGAACATGATAGAATCACTCTTAATATCAGATGTTCAAGAGAAATAACACAACAGTCATAATCTATAATGGCCCTACAAGGAAGCAAGTTAGAAGAAGTACCAGCCTCATAAGAAGTCAATATGAAGCTCCCACCAGATTGTGTATGTACCAAAGGTGCGAGTATTATAATAGAGCTTCAAGTTATGGACGTGAATTACACCGAGGTGGAAGGGAGGTCAGAAAAGAGATAGGAGATACGATACGATATTTTAAGGTAAGTAAGGTAAAGGTGAACAACGTACGAGATACCTAAAGGAAGAAGATTGTGAATAGTCCATACTTTGGATGGAAGGCTATAAGCACGGGGATTCAATAATCGGAAATGATAGCGGCATCATTAGCGGCATGTCTTCCAACCTATAGTTTCTAAGTACTGAGAGATCTAGTTAAGAGAATAGAGAAGAGTTGGAGACGATGTGATGTATTGCTTGACATTCAAGAATAACATAAGGAATTCTATGGTGCAAGCAAGTTGAAGGAAAGTTGCGAGTATTATAAATGGATATTTATAGGTCGCAATCTTATGTATGGTAAGGCGACAAAGTTTTGAGAAAACATGAGTAAGAATGAGGAAAGGCAACTGAAAAAGTGACGAGAATGGATAAATACTCAAGATTAAGTCCATGAAAACAAGAGAGCTAATGATTTCTCTAAGTTATAGAAAGTTCAGTATAGCCTGAATAAACTCAAAAGGGTCTAAGACTAATAACATTAAGAAGAGATGGAGTGATGCCCTGTTAATAGAATGAGGGTGTAATTATTATAGAAAAAAAATGAAAAAATGATGTTTGGGCCTTCAATGAAGTAATGATCTGACGGATAAAAGAAAGGGATCTCATGAATTGGACAGGATTTAAATACCCACGCAAGGTGAGTCACATGGGGATGCCGTGAGATATGGTTATGAAAGTAGGGTATCGCCCCAGGTGGATCAATCTAATCATTTCAGATGTTCCCCGATAAAACGTGAATCCTAACTGCAATATTACATAAAAGGTTAAGTTATCAGGGATTGATTATGGATCAAAATTGAGGTGAATCAACAACTGATTGATAAAAGTTATAAAGTATGAGAGGAGATTAGGTCGTCATTCTTAAATATGAACAGTAATGTGGGGGAATTAGAGGACATAGATTTATACGTACGAGATAAGCAATGAAAGTAACCTGAGATTTGGTAGCAGGCCTCAGTAACGAGAAATCAAGGTAATCGTTATGGTATAGTATGACCTATGTAGATACAGTAAAGTCATACGAATGGATAACCAGGTCTATAAAATAAGATATAGCAGTATTCATAAGTTCGACAAAATACCAAGCGAAAAACTTCAGGATTGGCTAAAAGCTGGAGGAAAAAGGAGAAGAGAGTCTCATAGGCACATTTACAAGGTCAGCGTCATAGAAACTGCATAATGGAAGGTAGCAGCAATTACGAGATTGGAGGAAACTCGATCACAAGTCATGGCATGAGAAGAGGCCTAAAAGGGGGAAATGCCCTGGCCTTTAAACTTATTCATAGAACAGTTGCCTAGATGGCAAAAAGACTACTAAAGTATTCGCAAGAGCTACGGGATATGAGGACGATAAGTACATCAGTCAACATTCGAGGACGAATGTTCCAAAGGGGGGAATGATGTTACACCCCATATTTTCGTACATGCAAAATATGTCATAAATAAATTAATGAGAGCCCGAAAGTGAGATGTCACGTCCCGCAATACAAAATTACGACGATGTTGCACCCTGTAGTGTTGTACGTTGAATTTGTCGTAAGGTAATTGACATCAGTCCAAGAAAAAGATTACTTAGAGATTATAAGGATCGTGCTATTTCAAAGAGATTATAAGGATCGTGCTATTTCAAACAAGTAATAAGTAAATTCATAAAGATAAAAAGGGGAAATAAGTCAAAGAAAACGAATTTTTGTCCAGGTTTGGCATGTTGAGATAAAATACGACTCAAGCTAAAATATTCGGTATTTACGGACTAGTACCATACAAGGTACTACATGACCATGCTAGTAAGGTATATAATGTATATGAAAAGTGAGTAATGTTTTAAGTAAGTGTGAATAATTCTTAATTTTGCGGGTAATTGGTTAATTATCGGGTAACGGAACATTACCTAATTAATTAATAAAAAAATGTCATAAGATAAGATTACCCAAAAAAACGTGGCAGCAAAGCCATATACTAAAAGAATGATTCATAGTAATTTTTAGATTAGGTGGCACCTAATTAATAGCATTGACACTTCAATTTTTACATTCTAATAACCTTTTCAACCACAAGATAGTGAAACCAACATATGTTTGATCACGAGAGTGGAAATTCCATATTCGCCACCAGCTGATCCTCCATTTAAGAAGGCATTACTAAGACCAAATGATATTAAAAATGGTCAAACACATTTATTTTTCTTGGTAATGGATGACTCGCTAGCTGATTTCTATTTTCAATTGTTTTCTTAAGCACTAATTAAATTCAAAATTCATACTACTGCTTTAGTCAGTGTATAGTTAGTAGTAAACTGGTGCTTAGTTGTAAGAATTTATCTAGAGAAAAGTAAATACTCATTGAAATAGTAGCCGAGTAACCTTCCAAAAAAAATATTTACTACAAGACCTCTGGTCTGAAATGTTTTGGTCACTGAATCTTGTCCAAAAATTTTCGGCCACTGCAAGCTTGTTGAGAGTGCCACCATTAATATATTGGCGCAAAATTTTCTGCTGGAACAATGGCCAGAATAGTGGCCCGAAGATGATAAAAGGTAGCAGTGTTGCCGACTTGCTAGAATTGTCAATAGAGATTGATAACTCGCTCATAAGAATCATCATCCGAGAACATTATACAGATTTTCTCTACTTCAGGTATGTTAATGCTAAGCTCTTCCTTCATTTTGCATGATCTCGTCATTACACAAGTTTGGTAACGAGCCATAGAGAAAAATTCATATCCCAAAATTTACGTAGATTTTGCTATCTCGCAAGTTACGTATATTTTTCTAGTTTTTTAAGTTACAATATTCTCCTTATCGGGACTTTATATTCAATTGAGTATTTTCCTCTTCCAGTCAAGAGAGCAGAGAGTTTATATATATATAGTATTAAAAGTATTTTCATTACCTTCGAGCTATAATCGATGGGCAGACCCATATTGGGCAACCTCTGATCAGATGGTAAGTTATATGTCGATCCTACTATGACCGAGCGCGTATGAGCGAGCCCAGTTGGTCGAGATACAAATCCTAGTATGGCCGAGAGCTTATGAGCGAGCCTACTACGACAGAGCAATTATATATATATATATATATATATATATATATATATATATGTCGAGCCTTATAGGGCCAGACAGTTATTTTACTTACTATTTTGAGAGAGTTGAGTCAATATCAGCAGGTAAGCATATCTTCAGATTATCTTTGACTTCCAGCTACTTGCAGTTATTATATTATCAGTTCAGTTTCAGCTTTCAGTATATTGCCTTACATACTCAGTACATTATTTCGTACTGACGTCCCTTTTTTTGGGGCGGTGCATTTCATGCGTGCAGGCCAGACAGATAGACGAGTAGGCCTCTTCAATAATTGTTGGCCGAGTTCAGCTTGATCGGTAAGCTCCATGCCTTTCGGAGTTTCCAGGTCTAGATCCTTATGTATATCTTATATATATACGTATATATGTCATGAGTAGGTCAGATAGTCATTCCGATCATAGTATATCTATTAGTAGAGGCTTGTAGACATATCTTGTCAGTTAGTGCAGTATGTTGGGATTTCAGGCCTTGTATGTATATTTGGTTGGTTTGTTAGTTGTAATAAATATGATGGCTTGTTGGCCAAGCTTTATATTCATATTTAGTCAGAATTCGTTGTCGTCTTGCAATATGGCCCATTGCCAAAAGTATGACATCATATGTTCAGAATCCCTTAGTTGCAAGTTGGTACGCAAGGATAGGTAAGGCACTAGGTGCCGGTCTCGCTCCCCCAAGTTCGGGGCGTGACACTTTTGGGAATATTTAAGAGAGTATTCAGCGGCTTATGATCCTTAGACGGTGTGGTTTTATTCTTGGGTCCCGTGTGGTGAGTCTGGGTTGAAGAATTGTGGTGTTATAGCAAGAAGGAGTATCAAGTTGAAGGTAAATCAGAAAGAAACTCGGATAGATGGGATAGCTTGGTAGTAGGCCGGATCGGCATGGTAAGGATATGATTAGTTCTTTGGATGCTTATGTGGTAATGAGTTTATACAAGTGTTTATCGACAATGCTCTTGGGTTTTAGTGGCCTGCGTAGCTTGGTCGAGTTAGAAGGATTCAGTCCTGACAGTTAGTTTCGTGCAAATGGAATTCAGAGAGTTCTTGATGGTTTCTACCATGGTTAGAGATGTATATTTTCTACGAGCGTGAAGAGCATGTGATGTATAGTGATTTTCTTCTTGATAGGGTCAAATGGAAAGTTCTTGACTAGTTGAGTACGTAGCTACTTGTGGCTCGGAAGGGGTTATGAAGTCCTTATATTTATCATAGGACGACATAGTATATGTGATATGTTGTGTAGGGTTGAAATTTGCATGTGTAAGGTCACGATTCAGTTCTGAAAGGAAAAGTCATAAATCCTTAGACAGCACGGGCAGTTTCAGATGATTGGGGAAATGATATTACTAAGTGGTGTAGCTTGATGAGGGTATACGCTTCAGAAAAAGGGCAATGTGATTGAGTTGATGATACTTTATTAGTATTGCGGCACTCTCTTGTTGGATCGACTGCTAATATTCGAGTTTGCTTGGTGGCATATAAGAATTTTAGGAGTAACTCTCGTGGAATTATTGGGTATTAGAGGGTTGTTGTATATTCGGACGATTGAGTTGGGAACGGATATGGTGATTCGCGTGCTGTAGGGATATGGAGACTGGGAGTTCTCATAAACAGGGTAGGTCGTGGTTATGGACCGCATATATCGATCTTGTGTGGTAACTATCGGGAGGTTTGGAGACCCTAGTGGATCCTTTGTAGCTTGATATGTTAGATTTTGATGTGATATTGAGTATAGACTGGTTGCCTCCATGTCGTGTTATTCTGGACTATTGCGCCAAGCTGACGACGTTGGCTATGCCGGGGATGCCACGGATAGAGAGGCGAGGTTCGATGGGTTATGTTCTCAGTAGGGTGATTTCATTGTTGAAGACCCAGCTGATGGCTGTTGGGTGGTCGCCATTCAGGCAAAATTAGTGCAGAATGCATTGAAGTGTTTGCCAAGCCTTAAGAATCAATTCCAATGGGACGATAATAACTAGCCGTCTCTTCATTGATATCCTCTGCTCAATCGTCAGTCTGAATCTAGCTGTAGAGGAGTCTTGTTTCCAATATACCTTACATATCTATGTATATCTATATCTATAGAGGTCCTGGGGGGGGTACTTTTGAGCTGTTTCAATAGCAGCTCAACTATCCCTTTACAATTTATAGGGGTTAGATTACGGAGCTGCTGCCTATTGGCAGTTAGTCTGCATACAACTTGCCAAATCTCCAAGAGTTGTATGAAGAACATTTTGTAGTATTCCATCTTTAAGAGAAATGTTGTTGGACTTAAAAAAAAAAAAAATAAAAAAAATAAAAAAATAAAAAAGGGACAAAGATTCTAATTTTGCACTTCGTAATGCATTAATAGATTATTTATGGGAGAATACTAGAGGTTGAAGTTGAATATTTATGTAGTATTTCAAATAAATTTTATCGTTATGTAATATGCATTTAATTAATCTTGTATCGCAATGATTTAACTTTTATTTGAATTATTAGTTAATCTATAATAATTTATTATAAATTATATTATTTAAAATTTTATGAAATTGTTTTAATGAAAATTACAAATTAATAAAAATAAATGATGGAATTTATTTAATGGAAATTAAAAAAATAAAATTAAAATGAAGATAATAATATAATATAAAAGAGAGAGAAAAATATAAAAAAAAATTTCAGCTCTTGCCCTACTTATAATGTCATGTGGTAGGTGTTACGAAGACTTTTCACCTTTAGTAATGGCAAGGTGACTACAACCATAAGCACTCAGTAGACATGAATAAATAAGTTAAGGAAAAATTAGAGTAGGCTCTACACATGGTGGTATATCAACGATTTTTAGCCAAGTAACTTTCTATCTTCATCCATGGATCCTTTATTCGTACTTATTTAATTGAAAGTATTGACTCAATTCCAAAATTATGTTTCGCAATTTCATAATCCAAGTTTTTAATATCTAAGTGACCTTTGGATACAAATTACAAGTTTGTTCTCGAAGATCTTTCGTTTCCAAAGAATGTGAATTCGGCATTCTGATTTTCACATTGATCTCAACCATGCTCGGGAAATCCTTTTCAAGTCTTCTCCACGAAGATTGACTCGACAAATAAAGTACTAAATTGGCGAACTATTTCAGAATATAGACATGCCTAAAACGAAGAAGGCCAATTGGTTCTTGAACAGAGTTGGTCTGCTGATAAGAAAATTCCATTACATTCGACTAAGAGTAACCTTGAAAAACTTATGCTTTACGAACAAAGATAGAGAATAAGCACCTCGAACCAAATTCAGCACTTATCTCTTTATGGCAGGAAGCTCTCCTTTAGTAGTTCCTATACCTATCATGCTCCTTGGATTATTTACAAGTGGTATCCAAGCTCTTATTTTTGTAACTTTAGCCGCGGCTTATATAGGTGAATCCATGGAAGGCCATCATTGAAATAGTCTTATTTAGCATAGCTCAAAGCAATGTATAAATATGGTGATTACTCTATGAATAGGTCAATTCTATGTGACCTCTCACCGTTGACGACATCCCTTACTTCTCACAAAAACGGCTCCTCGGTGGAGGAGTAGAAGCGCTGGTCCCCTTCGGTCAACTTGCTTGTGTCTGTTGTTACCTACCATAGGACCTTCGTCCCCGAAGCGAAGAAAGATGAGCAGGAACAACATGTTATTATTTTGGTGTTAGTATTTTAAAATAAACTTTCGTAGGCTTCCTAGTCATTAATGATAAAATATAAGCTTTTTACATATTTTTAACTTTAGTTCAAGTTTCAGATGATTATCCCACTATTTTTGTAACAACTCGACCGACCGTTTTGAGCTTTAGCACTTCGCTCGCCAGTTATCGGGCATGTCTAGCCCCGTGTGATGTATTATGACTTATGTAAATCGTCGATTTTGGTTTTCAGGGTAACCAGAATAAATTTTGAAGAACAATTCTCAGTTTGAAGCTTAAAATTTGAAATGGTTGACCAAGATTTGACTTGTTAGTAGATGACCTCGGTTTGAAATTTTTATGATTTGATTAGCTCCTCTAGGTGATTTGGGACTTAAGACCGTGGTCGGAATGTGTTTTGAAGGTCCGGAATAGAGTTAGGATTGAATTGGCAAAATTGGAATTTTAGCGTTTTCTGGTTGATAGATGAGATTTGGATAGAGGGGTCGGAATGGAATTCTGGAAGTTGGATTAGGTCCGTTGTGTCATTTGTGATGTGTGTGCAAAATTTCAGGTCATTCGGACGAGGTTTGGTAGACGTTTTGATCGAAAGCGGAATTTGGAAGTTTTTGGAATTCTTAGGCTTGGATCCGATGTGATTTTGGTGTTTAGATATTGTTTTGAGTGTTCCGAAGGTTGGAACAAGTTTGAATGAGGTTATGGGATATGTTGTCATGTTTGGTTGAGGTTCCGAGGGCCTCGGGTGAGTTTTGGGTGGTTAAACGGATCAAATTCTTGTTTTGAAAGTAGAAGATTTCTTCAAATTAGTGTTGCAGAGTTTTTCTCTTCGCGTTCGCGAGAGGGATCACGTGTTCGCGAAGAGATGTTGAGCGAGGCAGGCTAGTTTCCCTTTGTATTCACGATGTTGGTCCCGCGTTCGCGAAGGTTGAGTCTGATTGAGCATCGCGTTCGCGACTGAAGTAATGCGTTCGCGTAGGCTAAGCTGAGTAAGGCATCGCGTTCGCAAGGGTGTGTTCACGTTCACGTAAGAGGAAATTTGAGCTGTGAATTTTTTGTGCTTCACGAATGCAAGGCTTTGACCGCGTTCGCGAAGAAGGAATTTTTGGCCTGGGCAGAATGTTTAAAGAGCTATTGTCCGCGATTTTGGGTCTAACTTTCACCATTTTTGAGCAATTTTGGAGCTTTTTGAGAAGAATTAAAGAGGGAATCAAAGGGAAACACTTGGAGGTAAGATTTTTGAACTCAATACTCGATCCTACGTTGATTATTACTTGTTTAAACATGAAATATGTGAAAATTAAAGCCTAAAATTGGGGAATTAGGGCTTGAAATGGGAGAGTGTAAATTGGGAATTTGAGGGGCCATTTGAGGTTCGATTTTGATTTTCTTGATATGTATAGACTTGTGGGAGGATGAGAATTCTATTGATGTGATTTTTATCCAATTTTGAGACATGGGCCTAGGGCCGGGTTTGGCCAATTTTGGTATTTTTGAGTTAATTCGATTATTTTTGCTTGGGCTTTGTTCCTTTAGCATGTATTAATGATGTGGAACTCATTTTGGTTAGATTCAGAGCAATTGGAGTCTGATTCAAGAGGCAAAGGCACCGCGGGCTTGAGTTTGAACCGGATAGAAGTAAGTAATGATTGTAAATGTTTGTCTTGAGGGTATGAAACCCCGGATTTCACATCGTTGTGCTATGTTGAGGTGACACACATGCTAGATGACGAGCGTGGGGTCGTGCACTATTGGGTATTGAGACTTAGTCCACCCCGAATGACTGTTTTACTGTGTATTTAATTGAAAAAATGTTTTGCTATCATCATGTTTTGGGCTGAATGCCATATTTGGGCCTCGTGCCAACTATTTTGGACCCTTAGGAGATTTTACTGTTGTTCCTCACTATTTTCTTTATACTTGTACTCAGTCATACTATAATCTACTGTTTTCATAACTCAGCCATTTTTACTCCGTTTTTTGACATTTTAAATGATATTTTGGGTTGAGCATCATGTGTTACTATTGCCCGAGTGGCTTGAGAGAAATCTGATTGAGTGAGGCCGAGGGCTTGTGTTTTGAGGATATTATGGGATCGGGCTAAGCGCCATAGTAGTGTGGTACCAATTTATGATTATGAGACCAAGGGTCTGATTTGTTATGCCACGAGGTGGCTTGATATGAGGTCGAGAGGCTGTTTGATTATGCCACGAGATGGCTTGATATTGCGCTTGGGCCGTAAGGGGCCCCTCCCGAAGTTTGTACACCCTAGTGAGCGTGAGTACCTATTATGATATGTGATATAGCCCGAGGGGCTGATGTTGTTCCATGTTATTGCCCGAGGGGCGGTTATCGATTTATGTTATGCCCAATGGGCTGATTATGCGTGATTGTGAGGTAGCCCGAGGGGCTGGTTCTATTGATATTATGCCCGAATGGTGATTATGATACATGTTTTGCCCGAGGGGCTACTTACGTTTCTATCATGTTTATTCACTATTTTATCACTCGTTTGAAACTATTGAAAAAACTTTTTAAAAGGTTTTTACCAGAACTGAGCATGATTTACGAAGTAAATGATCTCTGTACTGTGTTGGAACTATCTCGCCTTTGTTGTTGCATTTTGACATGGTTTACATGTTTTCTTACTGCTCAGCTTTCATTTACCTTTATTACTTACTAAGTTGGAGTACTCACATTACTCTCTGCACCTTGTGTGCGTATTCAGGTATTTCTGAACCCGGTAGTGGGTGTTCATTGCTCAGAAGCAGAGTCATCGGAGTTTAGCAAGGTAGCTGCCCGGCGTTCGCGGCATTGCTTTTCTCCCTCTTGTTTTCATTACACTGTATTTAGTACATTTTTAGACTTTTTGTTGTATTCAGACCTTAGTAGGTGTTCTTAACTTGTGACACCCCGATGTCGGGCTTGTATATTATTTTTGTACTGTTCATTTAGACTTACATTATGAAATATTTGTTAAATTAAAGGCCTAAAAATGATTTTTATTTATTAAAGGTTAATTTGAGAGTTATGTCGGCTGGCCTAATTTCACGATAGGCGTCATCGCGACCGGGTCGGTTTTAAGGTCATGACAAGTTGATATCAGAGCCTAGGTTGCATAGGTCTCATGAGTCATGAGCAGGTTTAGTAGAGTCTCGCGGATCAGTACGGAGATATCTGTACTTATCCTCGGGAGGCTGCAGAACTTTTAGGAAAAACTTCACATTCTTGAATTCTTATTGTGCGTCCTTGATTCAGCTTGAAATGTAACTCTTTGAATCCCTTCCACGCATTTGTATGCACGCATGAGCGCTCAGTATCAGATGTGCATCGATGTCTTGTGATTCCCTGATAGAGGGGCGAGCTGTGATCTTTGTGTGTTGATGTTAGGCCAGTCGGGAGGACTTGAGGCTGGGTTTTGCCTATAGCTTGAGCACTAAGGCATTGGTTGTGTGAGCATGTGCTTTTGGATTTGTATGTCCAATAATGTCCCTATTGGTAGGAGTGATGGATGGATAGCTACATGATGAGTATGATGTGACTGCGAGATGTGTGCATATGTATTGAACGAGACAAGAAGGGTCTGCTTGGAGGTAGTAAGAACTATTCGGTGCTTGGTTACCATCGTGATTTGATGTTTAGCCCGAGTTGTGGGCATGTTGAAGGACTTTTTCATGTTGCCTAGTTAGGAAGTGAAGTGGATTTCACATTGTGATATGAGTTTACACTCATCAAGATTAAGTAACTGTGTAATGTTTATGACAGCGGAAGGGTATAAGGAGATGTTAGTTTGTGGCGAGGTAGGTGGGATATCTCCTGCGGATTGTTCTGAAGTTTGCATGATCCTTTATGTCGCTTATTGGAAGATCTCTGTTACCAGGAAAATATATATGTGTTGCAACTTAAATTTGGGTCGCTTAAGAGAGTGGGCTTGACTGTTATTAGGGTGAAGGCGAGAATTGCAGAAAATTTAAAGTACTAGATGGTCTGTGTTTCATGAGCTTATGAAGGATTGAGTTTAATCTCACTATGGTATTATGACAGTAACAGAGTATATGCATTATGAGTTATTATGTGTTTTGATCTATGGATTTAAGCCAATTGGGGGAGTTTGCTATTGATTAGTTGATTGCACGGTTATATGCTATGTTGGTTCTAGTTTGAGGCGTACTGGCGAATCAGTTATGGCTTACGGAGGTTGAGACCGATGATGGCTCGAGTTAAGGAAATTTCAATAAAGGTTATTTTATGCTTTATGGGTATATAAGAATCACATAATGACTTGAGTTGTTATGAGTAAAGGGTGTATGGTGCATAGAACAGGAAGCTGCTTGGTTGCATTAAGGTGAGGTTACATTCGGCGGTGTCGGAGTGCTAATGGAGCATAGATCGTACGATCCGTTTGATCAGTCTAATTGCGGTTTGAGTAGAGTGGAGGGCTCTCGGAATGGTTCTAATGGGTTCAAGATTTTACATGTAATAATTGGAGATTTTCAGGTTGTGTAGTTGGTTAGAAACTGAGGTTTGCATTAGAGGGTGTCAAGACTTATGGTATTTCTATATCAATTAGGGAATTCTATATATCAGTATCAAAGGCGAAGGTAATGACTTTGGATTCACAGAAAGTTTCATCAGGGTAGGTATTTTGAATGGAGTGCTTTTAGGAATATTTAAAAGAGTATTCTGCAGCTTATGAGCCTTAGATGGTATGGTTTTATGCTTGGGTCTCGTGTGGTGAGTCTGGGTTGAGGAATTGTGATGTTATAGCAAGAAGGAGTATCAAGTTGAAGGTAAATCAGAAGGAAACTCGGATAGATCGAATAGCTTGGTAGTAGGCCGGATTGGCATGGTAAGGATATGATTAGTTCTTTGGATGCTTATGTGGTAATGAGTTTATACAAGTGTTTCACGGCAAAGCTCTTGGGTTTTAGTGACCTGTGTAGCTTGGTCAAGTTAGAATGATTCAGTCCTGACGGTTTAGTTTCGTGCAAATGGAATTCAGAGAGTTATTGATGGTTTCTACCACGGTTAGAGATGTATATTTTCTACGAGCGTGTGGAGCATGTGATGTATAGTGATTTTCTTCTAGATAAGGTCAAATGGAAAGTTCTTGACTAGTTGAGTACGTCGCTGCTTGTGGCTCGGAAGGGGTTATGAAGTCCTTATATTTATCGTAGGATGACATGGTATATGTGGTATGTTGTGTAAGGTAGAAATTTGCATGTGTAAGGACACAGTTCAGTTCTAAAAGGAAAAGTCATAAATCCTTAGATAGCACGAGCAGTTTCAGATGATTGGGGAAATGATATACTAAGTGGTGTAGCTTGATGAGGGTATACGCTTCAGAAAAAAGGCAATGTGATTGAGTTGATGATACTTTATTAGTATTGCAGCACTCTCTTGTTGGATCGACTACTGACATTCGAGTTTGCTTGGTGGCACATAAGAATTTTAGAAGTACCTCTCATGGAATGATTGGGTATTAGAGGTGTGTTTTATATTCGGATGGTGGAGTTGGGATCAGATATGGTGATTCGCGTGCTGTAGGGATTTAGAGACTGGGAGTTCTCATAAACAGGGTAGGTCGTGGTTGTCGACCGCATATATCGATCTTATGTGGTAACTATCGGAGGTTTGGATACCCAAGTGGATCCTTTGTAGATTGATATGTTAGATTTTGATGTGATATTGGGTATAGACTGGTTGCCTCCGTGCCATGTTATTCTGGACTATTGCGCCAAGACGACGACGTTGGCTATGCTGGGGATGCCACAGATAGAGTGGCGAGGTTCGATGGGTTATGTTCTTAGTAGGGTGATTTCATTGTTGAAGACCCAACTAATGGTTGGGAAGAGTTGTCTTTCTTATTTGGCCTTTGTGGTGGATGTCAGTGCAGAGACTCCTACCATTGATTCAGTTCCGATGATGAGGGGTTTTCCGGATATGTTTCCTGCTGCCAGGTATGTCGCCAGACGGGGTTGTTGATTTTGGTATTGATTTGGTGACAGGAACCATAGCGTATAGCACCGACAGAGTTAAAGGAGTTGAAGGAACGGCTTCAGGGACTCCTTGATAAGGGGTTTATTGGTAGACCTATATGGGTGTGTGTTCGGCATCGAGTCGGCTTGGTGGACTCCGAGTTGTATTGTTGAGGGATGTGTTGATTCAATTGTTATTGAGCTTATTAGTGACCTGGGGAGATCTTTGAGTTACTTTTACGTGTTGCGAGGCATTGGGAATTATTGGTTATAGGCACATATAGTGCAGTTTTATTTGGGGTCTCTCAGTGGAATTCGAGCGGGGGGAGTATTGGGTATTGCTCGGCAGATGGCATATCGTATGTGTCCATTCGGGTTTGTGTAATGTTATGTCAATTGCTTTGCAATGGTTATGATGATTTGTTTTGGTTCTAGACATCTAATTGCATGTGGTTGTCGGTTTGAACATAGGGATTGGATGTGTTTCATGTGGACTAGTGTTTGGATAGGGTCGCATACTGTAGCAAAGTTATGTGGAGGTATGACCCATCGGGTTAGATTCGTGGGTTCTGGTTATACGATGTGTGACGAGTTCTCAGCATTGTGTGTGGTGGTACTGGTGAGCTTGCGGTACAACTCTCTCATTTGAGTCATTCTCACGATTTGAGTACGTTCAGATTGTTGCTTATTGGTGCGCGGATTGCGCGAGTTGTGGCTTTAGATTGTATTGATGTGTCATGTCACCAGAGTAGTTGTGTTAGTATTAGATGAGATTGTTGGGATCTAGAATGAATACAAACGGATATGGTTTCAGTGTGTTGGAGGGATAATATCGATGTTCGGCTCAGAAATTTGCTATGGTCCTTGCTAAAGGAGAAGTGGTTTCGCGAATGGTTGATATTAGGAGTGGTTATGACTTCCTCTGTGTTTCGTTTATCATTGTTAGTATACAGAAGTGTTGGAATGAGGCTTTATGTGATAAAAGGCTTATTATCGAAATTCGAATGTTTAAAGCAAATACTGTGATTAGAAGTTATCGTAACAAGTGTTTGAGTTACGTGGTACGTCATGTAATTGCACCTGAGGTTGCAGGTATGGGTTGTTATAGCTGGTTCGGACTTACCCAGAGTATAGATGTGAGATTCTGATATGTAGATGGTTTCATAAGTAGAAATGTGGTTCTAAGGTTTATGGATCAGGTTGGATTGTGAAATTTTAGTTACATTGTGTTATCAGGCCTATATAAGATAGGGTGACGTGGGATCACCCCCGAGTATCTGCATGGTAAGGTTATATAGCGACTTGTAGGCTTTTGGAACAACTATTGGCACATTCGAGGACAAACATATGTTTAAGTGGGGGATGATGTAACGACCCAACTGGTCATTTTGAGCTTTTGCACTTTGCTCGCCAGTTCTCGGGCATGTCTAGCCCCGTGTGATGTATTATGACTTATGTAAATCGTTGGTTTTGGTTTTCAGGGTAACAAGAATGAATTTTGAAGAACAGTTCTCAGTTTATAGCTTAAAATTTGAAAGGTTTGACCAAGATTTGACTTGTTAGTAGATGACCTTGGATTGGAATTTTTATGATTTGGTTAGCTCTTCTAGGTGATTTGGGACTTAGAAGCATGGTCGGAATGTGTTTTGAAGGCCAGGAATAGAGTTAGGCTTGAATTGGAGAAATTGGAATTTTGGCATTTTCCGGTTGATAGGTGAGATTTGAATATAGGGGTCGGAATAGAATTCTGGAAGTTGGAGTAGGTCCGTTGTGTCATTTATGACGTGTGTACAAAATTTCAGGTCATTCGGACGAGGTTTGGTAGACTTTTGATTGAAAGTGAAATTTGGAAGTTCTTGGAATTCTTAGGCTTGAATCTGATGTGATTTTGGTGTTTTGATGTTTTTTTGAGCGCTCCGAAGGTTGGAACAAGTTTGAATGAGGTTATGGGATATGCTGGCATGTTTGGTTGAGGTCCCGAGGGCCTCGGTGAGTTTTGGGTGGTTAAATTGATCAAATTCTTGTTGTGGAAGTTGCAGATTTCTTCAGATCAGTGTTGCAGAGTTTTGCTCTTCGCGTTCGCGAGACGGCTCACGCGTTCGCGAAGAGATGTTGAGTGAGGCAGGGCAGTTTCCCTTTGCATTCGCGATGTTGGTCCCGCGTTCTCAAAGGTTGAGTCTAATTGAGCATCCCGTTCGCGACTGAGGTAACGCGTTAGCGTAGGCTAAGCTGAGTAAGGCATCGCGTTCGCGAGGGTGTGTTCGCGTTCGAGTAAAAGGAAATTTGAGTTGTGAATTTTTTGTGCTTCGTGAACGCGAGGCTTTGACCGCGTTTGTGAAGAAGTAATTTTTGGCCTGGGCAGAATGTTTAAATAGCCATTATTCGCGATTTTGGGTCTAATTTTCACCATTTTTGAGCGATTTTGGAGCTTTTTGAGAAGAATTGTGTATGCAGCAAAATTAGAGGGTCCAATTTCTTGCTGTTAATTCGTTTCAAAAGAACACCTCGAAGCCTCGAGGATGCGAAGCTATGACCGAGTTCCCTTCCTCGAAGCTCGTCGGGGCCCGAACTAAAGGGAATATCGCTCGAGGCTAGAGTAAAAATAGGGAGTCCCCAGGGCACACGACTAAGTCTGACAACGTCGGCCTGCCTAGTATCTGTATCAGGCTGTTGCGTCTAGCCGTCCCATCTCCATATCTTTGTAATTAATGTTTTTCGTACTATCTTGGAACTCCCCTCCTATATAAAAGGGATCCTTACCATTTTGTAAAGGGCGGTTGTTGTTCCAACTATTCTACACGAAATATACAAGAACTCTTTCTTTTCTCTCTAACATATTCTCTCGACATTATTGCTATTGCTTACTACTTTCATACTTGTTCTTCATTATTTCTTGTTATTGGCCATAAGGAGCCTCCTTTAATTATATCCAAACTGTTAGCCCCTTCCCGATTATCCCTAATAGCTCGAGCCCGAGCCCAGGCGTCGACCTCAAGGCCCCTCATCGGTTAGTCCGAGGCCCGGAACTAACCCCTTGGTTTGATTACAACTCTATTTTTGCTTGCATTTCATTGTTTATCTTCATATATCTGGAATCAATTACTTTAACAATTACTTTAACAATTAGCATAAATATAGATCACGTATTTTTAGAGTCGCATCAACAAATTTAATTGTTATTACCATTTTCACGGTAAACAGTTTGGCGCCCACCGTGGGGCTAAAAATAATAGTGATTATTTTCTTGCTGGTTTCGTTACACAACGCAAGTTATCTTTCACACTTTTTCTTGTCCAAGATCTTCGATTTCAGGTCAAAATGTATGGCTCAGTGAATAGAGTTGAGAACGGCAACCTTGAAAACCACAGAGAAAATGGTATGACTGTTCCAATTATTGGCGCGCCACCACAGAACCCCGACAACGCAACTGGACCGGTTCCAGCGGATGCGGGTTCGCAAGACACACAGTAGGTCGACAAAACCTCAGACACTGATAGGAGCATACAACATGGTGACCAACAAGAAGCACAAAAAACCCCAGCTCGGGAAGAACGGGAAGTTAACCTTCATGTTATTTTCGAAATGTTGCAGGCACAACAGTTGGCTATCTCTCAGCTGCAAAGCCACCTGAAGACTCCCAGCACGATAGCACCGGGGACTGCTCCCCCAGCCGAACAAATATTTGAGAGATCTAGCAACAACGGATCGATAGCCAACCCTGCCATCACGAAAATGCTAGAAGACCTCACTAAAAGGATCGAATCGGGCGAGAAAATGATAGCAGCCAACGATAAGAAGGTCCAGACCTACAACTCCATGGTCAACCAGATTCCGGGCGCACCCCCGGTCCTGAAGGGTGTGGATTCAAAAAAGTTCATACAAAGGCCGTTCCCTAAAGAAGCGGCCCTGAAACCCATTCCAAAGATGTTCAGAATGCCAGAAATCCCAAAGTACAATGGGACCTCAAACCCCAATGAACACATTACTACCTACACATGCGCGGTAAAAGGCAACAATATAAAGAATGATGAGATCGAGTCCGTATTGCTGAAAAAGTTCGGGGAAACACTCTCGAGGGGGGACATGATGTGGTATCACAATTTGGCTCCAAACTCCATAGATTCATTCGCCATGTTAGCAAACTCCTTTGTAAAGGTACATGCCGGTGCTATCAAAGTAGCGACGAGGAAGTCCGACGTTTTCAAAATTAAGCAAAGGGAGAACAAGATGCTGCGGGAATTCATGTCTCGCTTTCAAATGGAACGGATGGAGCTACCGCCAGTCTCCAACGACTGGGCAGTGCAGGATTTTACTCAAGGTCTGAACGAACGAAGTTTGGTGGCTTCAAAACAGTTGAAACAGAATTTGATCGAGTATCCAGCTGTGACCTGGTCGGACGTCCACAACCGGTACCAGTCGAAAATTAGGGCCGAGGATGACCAGTTGGCAGCCCCCTCGGGCCCAGTATACCCAATCAAGCTCCTAGCAAAGGAACTGAAACCAAACAAAGAAAGATATCAGTTGTATATCAAAGATATGAGGAATACCCCGAGGCGCAACCTACCTCGCAATGATGGGAGAATGGATCGAGGACATGATAATCAAGGACTCATCAACAAATCCATATTCGATAGGAACACAGTGCCAACAGGTGCACCTCATTTTTCGAAATACAACTTCAACATCGACTTATCGGACATCGTGTTCGCCATCAGTAAAATCAGAGACGCCAAGTGGCCCAGGCCTATATAATCGAATCCCTTGCAAAGGAATCACAACTTAGTGTACGAGTTTCACAACACACACAGCCACAAAATCGAGGATTGCCACCAACTTCGAGAAGAGGTAGCCCAACTACTTAGAAAAGGACATCTCCGGGAACTCCTTAGCGATCGAGCCAAAAATCAGTTCCGGGAAAGAGAGGCGGCCAAAAAGAACGAGGCAAATGAGCCGCAATATGTAATCCACATGATCATGGGAGGCATCGATGCCCTGCAAGAACCCGTAATGAGAAGGACAAAAATATCCATCACCAGAGAAAAGTGGACCCGGGGGTATATTCCCGAGGACGCCCTCACATTCATCGAAGAAGAAACTGAGACCTTTTCTCAACCTCACAATGATGCACTGGTAATCTCTTTCCTTGTAAATTCTTTTCAAATAAAATGTATACTCGTAGATTGATGCACTGGTATTTTCTTTAGCTTTTATATCCTTTAACTATAATATGAGGTCGTTTATGGTGTGTATTGTTAGATTTTTAGGTAAATGATGTCATGAAGTGAATTGAATTCAATTGGAGTGGAATTGAGCAAAAGAGGGTGAAAACATGCAAAAACTCCCCAGTGATTCCGCATCTGCGGAAGGATGGTCGCAGAAGCGAGCAACCCCGCTTCTGCGTGAAAAGTTCCGCATTTGCAAAATTGTCTGAGATTGCAAGGAATCACATCTGCGGTAAGATTACCGCTTTTGCGGTGGCACATCTGCGCTTGGTGAACCGCATCTGCGGTAACCGAATTTTAGTTGGCAAATCGCTTCTGCGTTGGGATCTCCACATCTGCGGAGCCGCACCTACGAGGATTCTTCCACAGGTGCGGTAAACGGGCATCAGATTTGGGCAAATTAGGCATTTCACAAGTTCTCATTTCCAAACACACAAATACTCGACCTAGCAGAATCTTTGGCTTATTTTCAGTTCCATAGACTAGAGAAGAACAAGTCTTGAAGCTAGGGTTTGCGCACATACTTGGGTTTTGAAGATTTCAAGCTTGTGGTTAACGATTTCTTACCCACTTGTGTTTATTTATTCATTTCCTTGCTTTGTATTATATATCTAAGTGTGTAGTATTTATTTCCAATACTTGAATCTTGTTTATGGAAATATTCATAGTTAAAGTGTGGATTAAATACCTTGTCGTGCTTATGTATTGAATGATTTTTATCCTTTTATGAAGTGAGTTATTGTTACTTTAATTATTCTTGTTCTTTAATGTTTCCAAAGGGATTAGCTAACCCTAGGACTCGCCCATTAACTCCGAATTGATTTTGGAAAAGATAATTTAGGGTTGGGAAAGATTAATTAACAAGAACTTGAGGTTTTAACCCTCATTTCATAGATTCTACCTAGGGATAGGATTGAACTAGTTGTAGCCATTCCGGGTGTGCTTAATCTCTTAATTGTTTTGGGGATAATTCAATTAGGAAGTCTTGTTAGTCTTCGGAAGAAGCTAATTAAGAATTATTATCCGTGGCTAATTAACATAAACTCGCTCATATTTGTAAAATCGTGAAATACATTGGATCGTTACTTGAGTGTAATTCCCGACGCATCCATAATTATAGCCATTGATCATTTTACTTGCTTTATTGGTTAGTTTACATTTCTGTATTTAGATATAAAACATCTTCTAATCCAAAATCGAAGTGTTTGGCATTACACGATAAGTGATAATTCTCTTACATTCCTAATCGCCTATATATAGTTGTCTGTGGGATTCGACCCTGACTCATAGTTGGGTAAATTATATTACATGCGACCATGTCCATTTACTTTTTAGTAGTGGATTTGGACGTCATCAAAATTGGCGCCGTTACCGGGGAACAATTTGGCGTAATTTAGGTTGTTTGAGAAATAAGCGTAAGTGCTTTGGTCTAAACTTATGAATATTTGTGTAATTAATTTCTTATACCTTGGTCTATTTATATTGTTTGTTTCTTGTATATTTTATTATTTTTGAAAATGGCATCATTTAATGATAATTGGTTGGATGGTAGTTGTTCATACTTTGATGACCCTTATCCTTATTGTGGAGGACCACACTCGTGGCAAAATTGTTTAAATTCTCCCGGGGGGTGGATTGTGCATACAATCTCAAACCCATGAGTGGAGTGTTTGTGATAAGTGTGGTTTTCAAAATGGTCATTGGAATGATTGTGCTTATTTGTCCTTCCCTTCCCCAAGCCCCCGCTATGATGATTCTACTTTTTGTGATGAAAATTATAGGGCTATGGAAGTGGAAGAAGTTGAGCATGGACGAAATGGAGAGTTCAAACTCATGTTGGTGTGCTTACTTGAAGGAGGAAATAAAGAACAAAGTGCCTTGGAGGATCTTTTGGAAAATAGTCTCCAAAATAATTTGGCACTTGAAAGGTTGAACTTGCAAATGGAGGAAATGCTTGAAGCTTTAGAGGTCAAAATATCCTCGGAAATTAATGATAGCCAAGAATTTTCCTTAGATGTGGAAGCCGGAAATCCTCCCTTGGCACTTGATCAAAACCAAGAAGAACTCTCAAATGCTCAAAATGAGAAGATAATACTTATGTTGGAGACCATTCGTGAAAATGAGGAGAAGCACAACTTTTTACTCGAGGACTTGAAACAAGGCTTGGCTTACAACGATGAACATATCCGCACTTTGGAAGATCAAATGAAAATATTGGTTGAGGCTCACTATGCTCACCAACTTGAGAGTGTGGAAGGAATCCAAGAAGAGTGCAATTCCGAGGAAGTTTGAGGATTCAAGAATTGAACATCCGCCAACCGACTCCATGAGTGTTAATGATGCCGAGAAAAATATGGAATTAGAGTCATCCGGTGTAAATGAAAATTTAGTTGATATTGACTCTAGTTCAGGGGAAAAAGAGGATATCAAGATCCGGGAAGCATTACAATTTGGAGGTTTGAAGTCACATTCCAAGCATTTTTCAACATTGGAATTGTGTGGTAATATAGAAGTTGAACTACACGAATCAATGGAGGATTGCGAGGAGGAAAAACTCATGCCATACATTTTATTTGAGGGAATGACAAAGCAAAATGTCATTCCTCACATGAGAGCCAAGAAGTGTAAAATAAAGAATTTAAGCTTGGCTTGATCATCGAATTACCACCCCCATCAATCGTGGTCACAAGCTTGATTCCAAGCTAGGTGCCTAGTTCATATCATCCAAGTGGCGAGAAAAATGGTAAAGTTGACTTGCGTTTAAATGCGGCGCTTGGTGGGAGGCAACCCGTCATTTTTCAAAATTTGTTTGGTTGTTTTTGAAATTTTCTTTTTTAGAATAGCTTAGTATATTATTTTTGACTAATCTGCCAAGTTTCAGATTTTTTGGAGTTGAATTAAGGAGTTCGAGATGTTGGAGTGCACAAAAACAGTGGCTGAAAATCTGTGCAACAATTTTCTGGTGTAACCGCATCTGCATATTTTTGATCGCAGATGCAGTCACATAGAAGCGGTTTTAGTACCGCAGAAGCGACAGTTTCTGCAGAAGCGTTCCTTTGGCCACATAAGTTGCGCCGCAGATGCGGTAAAAGACCGTAGATGCGAAAATCGAGCAGGTTTTAAAAAATCCAAGTCTCATCCCCTCAGGTATATTCTGCATTTGTTCCCCCAGCTCTAATAATCTCCAAAACATCCACTACTCCTGATTTCTACTGCACTCACACGAGACTCAGGTATTTTCTTTTAGTTCTCATATACTTCTCTCTCCCCTTGTCTTCTCCTTTTTCCTTCTTCTTTTCTTAGCCCTAAAAGTGGTCGTGTCCCCTATTTCCCTATTCCCCTCTGATTTGTGTGAAAATAGGGTGAGGAAAATTGGTTGAGAGTGCATTTGTGTATGCTGTGTATCATGAAACAAATTTGTGAGAAATATGAGTACCCAAATTGTGTAAATAAGAGTCCATTTTAAACCGCTTGTAAGGTGTTCGACAAAGTGTTCAAAAGGAAATTTCTTGCTAAGTACCACAAAATCGGTCTCAATAGAATCAGAGTTTCATGTAGTGCACTAATTTAGAAGTATTGAGTATAAATTAGGTGCCAAAATTGGGTTTAAGAATCAAAAAAATAAAAAATTTCTGGGCAGTTGAACAACTTGATGAACACCGCAGATGCGATCAGTGTTCTACAGATGCAGTATCGCACCTGCGATGATTTTCTGCAGGTGCGATTGTTGCAAAACTGGGTAAAACCGCAAGTGCGATCAAAATTCCGCAGAAGCGGAACCGCTCCTGCGGTTACTATTCCGCAGATGCGCAAACTGGGCAGAACTGCCAATTCCAGTAGCTTTGCAATAGGGCCTTCCTAGGCTTGTTCAACTTGATTCTTTGGCATAATTGCAGTGTTTTGAATTTCTTAACATGATTCTATTGCCTGACTAACTTTGTTTTGATTTTAAGAAGGTACTTTAAGCTAAAATGGACCCGAACTTGAGCGAAAATGCCCTACAACAACATGAAATTGAGGAGGAGGTTGAGGAACCATTTGATGAATCTCGCTTCATGTCGGCTGACTGTCAACGCAGATATTATGACAACCTCGTCAACAAAAAGATAATGCTTGAAAAGGGGATCAACGAGGAAAAATTGGCCGAGAAGCTCCCAGATTTCTATGCTCGTCTTCATATCTCTAGATGGTCATGCTTCATTCCCACTCTATGCAAAGCTAATGAGGAGTAGGTACATGAATTATATGCCAACCTTAAGTGCACAGACCTTGCCATCCCATAACTCATCATTAGAGGAAACAAGAGAAAAGGTTTGAGGTCAATTGACTTCACAGCCGAAGCAAAAATGTGGTTGTACATCCTATGCAACAGGGTGTCTCCTTGTGGAAACATCTCAGATGTCTCCTACACCAGGACATTGATCATTGCATGCCTCCTGGATGGCATTCCTATGAATGTCGGTTACTATATCCTGCGGGAGATGAGGGAGTATTTGCGGGACAAGGACGCATGGATGATGTTCCCTTCGTTGATCACACAACTATGCACGAGAGCAGAGGTTGAGGTGTGTAGCACCGATCGATGGCTACCAGCTAATAAACCTTTTCATCCACTGAGAGTGAGAGGAAAGGGTAGTGTAGTCAAAAGCAAAAAAGGAAGGTCACCACCACGGCTGCTGGTTCAGAGTCATCTTCACAGGCAGCTACACTTGAGGGGCCATTTGGGGTGCTAAACTCCGAGCTTGCATCCATCCGAGATTTAGTGTCACAGCTTCCGAGTGGGCCTTCATCCTCCCAGCTTGGGTCCTCTTACTTCTCCAGGGAAGAAATGAAGAGTTACTTAGATGCACAGAAGAGTCAGAAAGAATCTCATGAGAAGATGACAGCATCAGTGACCGGACTTGAGTCATCCTACGGCAACTTGGCCAAGGCCATGCAGATCTCCAGTCAGACTTCAAGAAGGAGAAGGAGAGGAACAAGAAGAAGAGCAAGTTCATGATAAAAATGTGGAGAGGCATAAAGTCCATCTTCAAATGGGGAAACCCAAGCAAGAAGATACCAGTGGCAGACAAAGATGATAGCCAGGAGTATTCCTTCATGTCAGAAGCTGCTGGTGATGGTGGTGATGGTGGTGATGATGAAGATGATGAGACTGATGATGATGAGGCCACGATTTTAGCACAACATTGATCAACCGTCCTCTCACAGTCTGCTAGTCTGATGCAGACCTCAAGGAGACCCTCAAACTACTATTCTTTACTTTTGATATTATGCAGTGGGGAAACTACAATGTTTTTAGTTAGGGGTGGCTTTAGGAGTATACTGTATTCATGTTATGATATTGTGTGCCCTTGTCGGGCTTATTTTGTTGCTATGGATATTGTGTGCCCTTGCCGGGCTTACTTTGTTGTTTTGGATATTGTGTGCTCTTGCCGGGCTATTTTGTGTATCAGGTGCTCTTGCTGAGCTTGTTGTGATTAGTCTATTTTTAGCTTAGTCTATTTTTAGTGTTCTTTCATTATTATTTTCTTTAGTAGCTTGTTGTTATTTGTATTAGTCGCTTTTATTTTTGTATCCTTTTTAGTAGTTTTGTTCTTTGAGTTTGTTTTATTTTATTATTTCCATGGGTTTTCTTCATGCTGCGGTTCTTTCCTAAGGAACATTTTTGAAGTGAACCGGGTGACTTTTCCCTATGATAGATGGTGTGACAACTTTATTAAGGGAATTAGTCTTGTTTTGTTAGGAGGAGACTTTTGGATTATTTGGTACTAATAAAATTAGTCTCTTGTATGTGAAATGTGAATTAAGAATACCCCTCCAAATTTTTGTTTTGAACTAAAACAAGTAAGTTGCATGGTGAAGAATAATTTTTCTAATAAATTTTTGACACTTTTAGTGACTCTTTACCCACTAGTTTAAATAATATTTCTCTAGATGCTCTTATTAGAAAATGAAATTGATCAATCTTGATTAATTCATGTGCCATGTGTGTTAGTGTTTGTCCAAATAAATCTTGTGTTTACTTCTATCATCTAGAACTTGCCCGGTTGGTCTTTCAACGCTAATGATAGTATGTTTGGTTGGAGGATGATATTAGGCATTCTTTATATTATTTGAAAAACCTCTTTATCCTTTCAAGCCGACCATTGCATAAATGATATCACTAGTACCCTATTTGAGTCTTTAACCTTTTCTTTGGCTACCTCATTACAAACCTTTCCTCTTTTGTAAAATAATTCCCTCTTTTGAACCCGTCCCTCCTTGAACATTGAGAATGAGGCTAAAAGCCTAAGTTGGGGGTGTGGTGTCAAAGTTGAAAGTGGTAAGGTTGTACATTGAGTGTAGGAGCATGTACCTCAAAATGTTCATATTAAATTATTCAAGCTCCAAAAGAAAAATATGTATAAAAAAAAGAGAGAGAAATATATGTATGTATATAAATATGGAGCCTTAAAGAAAATTTGAGAGGTATTTAAGGTAGTTCTATGTTGGTAACTAGATGCCAATTAGGCTATGTGGTTTGAAAAGAAACAAAGTGCAAAAATAAAGACAAATATGAGTAGTGTTCAAGGAGGGTGAAGTCACTTGTATCCAAATGCTTATCCGACCCTTTCCTAAACCTACATTACAAGCTTAAAAAGTCCTTATGGGACCTCCAACTGAATATTCTTGATTAGGCAATGAATTAAAATAAGGGCAAGCTTATGGTATGAGATGTTGTAACACTTGAAATTCTTTGTGAGAGCGAGTGTCTTTGTAAATTTGTCCCTTATGTTGTATTGTAAATATAGTGATTTTGGGACTTTCTTTCTTGTGAGGGCACATGAATTAGGAAGGATTGGTGAAATTGAGTAAGTTGAGCATATGTGGTGGACTAGTGCTTTTGAGTCACTTCTTGAGGCTTATTCTTGTCACTTGATTTTTTGAAACTCCCTTGCATATTCTTGAAGTGGTTTTTAAATGAGGGAGTCATTCGGGAAAGATACACATACTTGAGCCTAATTATTAGTACCAACGAAATCCATAAGTATGGTGCTTAATTAGAGAATGTGATTTGTAAATAATAGCAATACCACTTGTGCTCTAAATGGTAAATCCTCATTGAATTGTTGGTTTTGATTTTCTTGAGGACAAGCAAAAGCTTTAAGTTGGGGGTATTGATGAGTGATGATTTTACCACCCATTCTAGTCTCTTTTCTTTAGCTTTTATGTCCTTTAACTATAATATGAGGTCGTTTATGGTGTGTATTGTTAGATTTTCAGGTAAATAATGCCATGAAGTGATTTGAATTCAATTGGAGTGGAATTGAGCAAAAAAGGGTGAAAACATGCAAAAACTCCCCAGTGATTCCGCATCTGCGGAAGGATGGTCGCAGAAGCGAGCAACCCCGCTACTGCGTGAAAAGTTCGGCATCTGCGAAATTGTCTGAGATTGTAAGGAATCACATCTGCGGTTAAATTACCGCTTCTGCGGTGGCACATCTGCTCCTGGTGAACCACATCCGCGGTAACAAAGTTTTAGCTGGCAAATTGCTTCTGCGATGGGATCTCCGCATCTGTGGAGCCGCACCTACGAGGATTCTTCCACAGGTGCGGTAAACGGGCATCAGATATGGGAAAATTAGGCATTTCACATGTTCTCATTTCCAAACCCACAAATACTCGACCTAGCAAAATATTTGGCTTATCTTTGGCTTATTTTCAGTTCCATAGACTAGAGAAGAACAAGTCTTGAAGCTAGCATTTGCACACACACTTGAGTTTTGAAGATTTCAAGCTTGTGGTTAAGGATTTCTTAACCACTTATGTTTATTTATTCATTTTCTTGCTTTGTATTGTATATCTAAGTGTGTAGTATTTATTTCCAACACTTGAATCTAGTTTATGGAAATATTCATAGTTAAAGTGTGGATTAAATACCATGTTGTGCTTATGTATTGAATGATTTTTATCCTTTTATGAAGTGAATTATTGTTACTTTAATTATTCTTGTTCTTTAATGTTTCCAAAGGGATTATCTAACCCTAGGACTCGCCCATTAACTCCGAATTGATTTTGGAAAAGATAATTTGGGGTTGGAAAAGATTAATTAACAAGAACTTGAGGTTTTAACCCTCATTTCATAGATTCTACCTAGGGATAGGATTGAACTACTTGTAGCCATTCTGGGTGTGCTTGATCTCTTAATTGTTTTAGGGATAATTCAATTAGGAAGTCTTGTTATTCTTCGGAAGAAGCTAATTATGAATTATTATCCATGTCTAATTAACATAAACTCGCTCATATTTGTAAAATCGTGAAATACATTGGATCGTTACTTGAGTGTAATTCCCGATGCATCCATACTTGTAGCCATTGATCATTTTACTTGCTTTCTAGGTTAGTTTACATTTCCGCATTTAGATATAAAATATTTTTTAATCCAAAATCTAAGTGTTTGGCATTGCACGGTAAGTATAATTCTCTTACATTCCTAATCGCCTACATATTGTTCTCTGTGGAATTCGACCCCGACTCATAGTTGGGTAAATTATATTACATGCGACCGTGTCCATTTACTTTTTAGTAGTGGATTTGGACGTCATCATAAATCCAGGTAGCTTGGCCAACATTATCATGTCGAGGGTAATAAAGCAACTCGGACTGCTCGACCAAATCATGTCAGCCACTCGGGTCCTAAACAGATTCAACATGGCAAGTGAAACAATGAAAGGAGAAATCATCCTCCAGGTAACCGTGGCTGGCACGACCCAAAATGCCAAATTCCATGTCATTGAAGGAGACATGAGGTATAATGCCTTATTCGGACGGCCGTGGATACACTTCATGAGAGCGGTACCATCAACTCTTCACCAAATGATGAAGTTCCCAACAAAGGACAAAATTAAAACCGTCTGCGAGGAACAACATGCTGCGAGGGAAATGTTCGCGGTGCACGATGTGGCACCGACACTCGCACCTCCGCCAAGAGAGCCGAAAGGTAATCGAGTCACACCCTCGATCAAGCCCGATTAAACAAAATAAAGGACCGTACCGCGTCCTCATCCCGAGTGATTGGAACATATCGATTCTCAAAACATTGCCGGCGCGTCTCACATTAAGGTATGGCTATCTCCCTTTTTGTTTCGTATTTCAAACTAAACTTTATGCAGGCGCCCAATCGAAATAGCCGAAAATACTAACCCAACCCGAAGATCTCAAGGCCTTAACGACATCTGTTGTACTTTTTTCCTTTGGCCGAGCTTCTATCCTGAAGAGGGTTTCACTGGCAAGATTTTTAACGAGGCAACGTCCACGCGGTACCTAAGGAGGATCTGACAAGCGTACAAGGCTTCTTTTGCAATCAACCCCGAACACTAGAGGGCACCCCCTTGAGAGGTCATCCACTCGTAAGAACTAGGGAACGACAAACAAGGTTCTAATAAGAAATGATGTACCGGGCCAAACGATTAAATGAACCATGTCTGCGTAAGCCGGGCTCATGGCAACAAAACAACATGTACTTATGCCAAACAATCAAAGAATATCTTTCGCCAATGCATCTTGTACTCCAAAGAAAATTCAACATTTTCACAGCAAGGACCACTCCATCAAGAACGTCCTGAGATACTCGGAGACTAGTGTCAATAACTCGGCACCCCCATGGCCTCAGGGTCGGAACTTCACACTCATATGCCCTCAACGAGGCATCATGGAAATCATGAAACATCTCCAAAATGGAAAAACGTCCCGAACACTTGGAGACTGGCATCACTAACTCAAAAAGCACATAAACCCAGAGTCGGAAGCTCCAAAATCGTAAGCCCTCAATGAGGCAATTCCGAGCTCACGAATAATGGCCCCCGAGCCTAAGCAAACTAGATGACTCGGATACTGTCGCCAATCGCCACACATTTAAAAACTCGAGGCCATAAGACCCCGAGCGGGTAGACTCGGTCTAGTAAGACCTATCTAAGGCAGCAACAAAACTGTAAAACCTCAAGCAAGGCATGAATCATACTTGTACCAAGTATCAACAAAACTGTAAGACCTCAACCAAGGCATGAATCATACTTGTACCAAGTACCGCACAAACTATAAAACCTCAAGTAGGGCATGAATCATACTTGTACCAAGTATCAACAAAACTATAAGATCTCAAAAGGCATGAAAACTTTGTAAGACCTTACTACAGGCATAAACTTAATCTCAAAGTTTAGGCTATATGTCGCATTTGTAAGACTCCCGAAAGGGCATACCCTCGATATAGACACCTAAACTACTACACTCAGGATCAAAAATGACTCCGCCCAAACATAAATGACCACGGTCATACGGCTGTACCAGCCAAATTAACGCGACTCGGGGACGCTCGACCATCACTACAAAATCATAGGCCATTACATCGAATCTACTTCGAAAAGAACCGGTTAAACAGGCTACCCTCGATAGGCAAAAGAGCTTCGACCATGTCAGCTCCAAATCCCAAGGCTTCGAACTACTCAGCCTACGAGCTAAACCTTCCGAGGTGCTCGAACATCGCCGAAAACAACTTGAAATCGAGGTTCTTCTCGAACCCATGACGGGTCAGGCAAAATCAGTTCAAAAAGTCCTTAACGAGAGGAAAACAAAGCCTACATATGCCTAAGGGCAAATCGTAAGAGACATTGTCGCTAGCCTAACGAGCTTCAGGAACACACGCTAAAAGGTCACAACGACCAAAAACATAAGAGTCATTGTCGCCAGCTTAAAATTTGAAAGCTTGAGGGCCAAAATTAGCTCGAGTCGTAACCCGATTCGGAGACTAGACCCAAAATAGATAACTATACAAGCCTAAGGGAAGGGCGTAAGAGCTGTTGTCGCCAACCCACACAAATACAGAACTTGAGGGTCAAATGTGCTCGAGTCAAAACCGACTCAGAGACTGAACCCAAAATAGTTAAAATACAAATGCCCAAGGGCAAGGCATAAGAGCCATTGTCACCCGCCCATGTAGACACAAAAGCTTGAGGGTCGAATGAGCTCGAGTCAAAGCCCGACTCGGAGGCTAAATCCAAAATAGTTGAGCAAAAGTGTAAGAGCTCTAACGCCAGCTTACACTAAAGGTCGCATCGACTGAGAGCGTAAGAGCCTCCGGGCCTGCCTAATAAGCCCCAGGGCCATATCACAAATCTAAGGATTCTCACCAACTCTGGAACCAGTCCGCCTGGTCAAAAGCAAAGCAGAAAGGGGTATAGAAGAAATAAAACCTCAAGTTTTTCTTTTATTTACAAATGTGAAAAAATGCATTCTCCGTCTACAAGCGTGCCCTGGAGATATCGCCTACAAAATGGCAAAGTCTACGCCCAGCCCCTGAGGGATACGACCTACTAACCTCATATTCACTCTCCTCGGCGTCAGAAAGGAATGACCGAGCATGATGCGCACTCGCCCTCGCTCACGCCAGTCCTTCCGGGAGAACAAAACCCTTGGCACCGATCTACACGAGAACCCTTCTTTTAGATCTGCAACAAGAATATTCTTTGATCCTCTCTTCACGATCGAGGACCCTCTTCAACTCGGCTTGGGCATCGGTAGCATCCTTCAAATAAATCACCATCTCCTGATCAGGCTTAGTCCGATTTAGTGCTGCTTCAGTTCGAGCATCAACGATCTCAGCCCTGACCTTAGAAAGTTCGGATTTGAGCTTCGTGATCATATCCGCTTGAACTGAACTGTTATCACGAGCTAAGTGGAGTTGGACCTCGAAGGCAGGAACTTTAGCCAAGGCACCCTTCTCCTCTGAAGCTTGAGCCTGCACCTGAGCTCTTAGCTCGCCACAGTCATTCCTGACTCGATCGGCTTAACCCCTAAGGCACTCCAGGGCCTCCATCTTTTTCTGCAGCTAGGATAGATGAAGAGTCAACCTAAGAAGTTAAAAATCAAAAGTCATACCCACACAGGACGGGAAGTTACCTGCTCCATCAAATAGCTCTCGTAATTCGAGCTCCGGTACGTCTCATATCACCAGTGTGCCAACTCAACTTTCTTCTCCTTGCAAAGGAGCCCAAGGGACCTACCCTGATCAAGAGCTTTCCTGAGCCTAGCTCCATGACGGAGCAACTCAGACCTAAGCCTGTCAAAGGACTACAAATGAAAAACTTGATAAGGAAGGGAAGATGCGAGATTCGGAAGGCCTGTGCCAAAGCTCACCGCAAAGTTAAATCGGCGGACTTCCTGGAAGGCCGAGCACACCTCTGCTAATCTAGTCCCCTCGGACGTGGAAGAATCAACCCCGGTCGAAGCACGATCACTTAGAGGAATCACCTCTCCAGAACTAGAAACTTCGGGTGCAATAGGCTCGGGCGACGTCTCCTACTCAAAGACTCGACCCCTTTTCTTCCTGTTGTGAGCACCATTGCACTGCAAATGCATATCCCGTTTATCATTGTCGTCCTTTAGCTCGGAAGCTAGGAACCCCTCCCCCTCTTCGGAGGAGAACAGCCTCGCCCTTGGAGATCCTCCGATACCTACGACGGCAAGATTAATACATGAAAAGGGGAAAATGTCTCCCCAAATGTATGGGGGACAGGGAAAAAGCAGTACACACATATACCATGATGTTTTGCTTCCCATCTTCCCCGAGATACAGCTCGCCACCTGCGCTCATCACAAGTTGAATAGGTCGCCAGCTTCCGGACCCAACCAGGCAGATCAAGAACTTCGCCCGGCGCCCATGAAATTGCTACAGAGAAGGGAGAAACACGATTAATAAACTAGTTTCCACCATGAGCAAATCTGAGAAAGCACGAGATGCTCCACTCACGCCTATAATTTCATTCCTCGTGGAATGGCATAAGTTCCACAGGGATAACGTCTGTCGTCCGGACCCGGACGAACAGACTAATCCACTCTTGATCTCTATCTTCCTCATCATCAACAACAAAGGGCGTGGACGAACGGCACCGCAAGGTTAGCAGACCTCGATGATGAAAGGGCCGGTACAGCCTGACAAGTTGACTAAGCATGAATTCAAGCCCTGCCTTCTCCTCAAAAAACCTCATCATCAACACTATTTGCCAAAACGACGGATGTATCTGCGCCAAAGTAACCCGATACTTTAAGTAGAAATCGAGCACGATCCTATGAAGGGGGCATAGTGCGAAAGGGTACAAATACACATTCAAGAACCCATCAGCAAAGTCCGTGATACCCTCATCCGAGGGAAGCACCTACAACGCTACCCCCTCGCCCCATTCGCAGTCTCTCCTCACTAGCTCAAGGTGCTCCTCTCTTATCGAAAATATAGTCTTCAAAGTGAAGTCCCGTGGATCTTGAGCATTGGGAATGGAACTCTCCCCTCTCTGCCGGGCAGACCCTGAAGTAGCAGTCATGGCTATGGCAGAACTAGCAAGTTGAAGAGGGAACCTACGCAAACGCTTTGGTACTAAGGTAACGAAGGAATCAATGCCGAAACAGAAGGATACCAATCTAAAATATTGGGATCTCCCAAGAAGCGGGAGCAATCCCATATATATGTGGGAAAACAACGTCGGACCACCTACCCAAGTTAGGCCTCGAGAGGCTAGTGACCTCAATACCAGTTCCGAGGTGGTACCCGACCTCAAGTACTTCTATCAAAGAAACTTTAGGCCTCAAAAGGCCAAAAACATCATCTCCAGTTCCGATAAAGCATCCGACTTCGAAGGTTCTTCTCAAGAAGAAAAGTAAGCATTTCGAGATCCGTCCATGAAGGCTCGATCCCAGGACATCGCCTAAAATGGGCAACCCCTCAGTGGGGACGTATCTGCAACGTCTTAGGATATTATCTACATCAAGTTCAAAGTAAATCTCCAAGCGCCTGAAGATGACCTTCACTCAGAGACTGCTCTCAAAATTTCAAGGTTCGATGCTCTATCTTCATTAGACTAGAGGGCCTCGACGGCCTGAGTCTGGGGAACAACGGTGGCCTCGGAAAGGAGCCATTTCTATCATCCAAAGACCGAAAAGAATGCTCCCACCCGAGTTAGATGTTGACAATCGTCAACAAAGGCATACATTTAGAATCCCCGCAAGTGCATAAGAATATACAAGAATATGGCAAGTATCAAAGGCAGAAGTCAAGAAAATATCTTTATATTCATAAACATTTGTTTACAACGGCCCTCAAGGGGTCGTTACATATGATTACAAAAGCCGCAAGGGGTCCTTAAACGGAAACAAAGAAACAAAGGGGTGCATATACGTAGTAAAAGCCTAGAGCCTAGTCTACTCTCGAAGGTCCACCACCTGCAACAACGCCTTAGGACATCCTCTCTTCGGGCATGCATCCTCAAAGACAATATCTTCTGAAGTGTTGTCTCCTCAGAAGCCTTATCCCGGCCTTCCACAGTGATACCCCTAGAGGATAAGTCGAGAAGCAGGGAGGGATGAAAAAATGCCATAGACTGCCAAAGGTCGAGGACCCTCACTGGCCAAGAGAGCCTCGGTGAGACAACAGACCTAGTGAACATCGGCCACGCTTGCATGGCTACTTTGAATCCACTTCTTAGGACATTGAGCCGACAAACTACCAGCCCGGGGCGAAGCGCCATGCCGAGCCGATGTATGAAGGTGAGCAGCGGTGTATAATCCGAGCCCCCCGTGAGCAGCGGTGTACAGTCTGAATAATTTTCTAAAAAAGGGAAAGTCAATCCCCTGTATATCATCATCTCGAGCCAATAAAGACAGCAATAGTAGGCGTAACAACAATAACACAAACAACAAGACAGTATGGTCTCGCTTGACAAAGTGAAGCTCAGTCAAAAGACCACCACACGGCCGATGGGAATGCTTCCAAACAACCTTAAGTACCTTAACTCCAAACATGGTGATTAACAATAGAGAAAGATGGCGAGAAGAAAGGAATGAATGAATGGAGGAAGGCACTTGGATAAAAAGATAATACCAGAATACCCCTATTTATAAGATATAATGACACGGCTATCAATGCCTTTGGAAGACTGACCGGAAAGTACAATTAATGCATTCTTGAAGAATTGAATCGACGGCGGTACTATCACTTTGAAGAACGAGAATCGACAGCGCACTGAATGGCGTCGAAAAGACAAGTTCATGGGATGTCCCGGTTATCGTGAAAGCTTACGCCATAGGTTGCGTCATCAGCATGACGTCGTCACGGGAAGTACGAGGAGTCGGATATCAGAATCATTTCCCATTAATTCGTTCTAGGAAACGCGGAAACTATCTGTATGCGGAGAAATTAGAGGGTCCAATTTCTTGCTATTAATTCATTTTAGAAGAACACCTCGAGGCCTCGAGGACGCGAAGCTGTGACCGAGTTCCCTCACTCAAAGATCGTCGAGGCCCGACCTAAACGGAATATCGCTCGAGGCTAGAGTAAAAATAGGGAGTCCCCAGGGCACACGACTAAGTCTGACAACGCCGGCCTGCCTAGTATCTGTATCAGGTTGTCGTGTCTAGCCGTCCCATCTCCATATCTTTGTAATTAATGCTTTTCATACTATCTTGGAACTCTCTTCCTATATAAAGGGGACCCTTACCATTTTGTAAAGGGCGGCTGTTTCTCCAACTATTCTAAACGGAATATACACGAACTCTTTCTTTTCTCTCTAACATATTCTCTCGACATTATTGCTATTGCTTACTACTTTCATACTTGTTCTTCATTTATTACTTGTTATTGGCCATAAAGAGCCTCCTTTAATTATATACAAACTATTAGCCCCTTCCCGATTATCCCCGATAGCTCGAGCCCGAGCCCAGACGTTGACCTCGAGGCCCCTCATCGGTTAGTTCGAGGCCCGAAAAGCTAACCCCTTGGTTTGATTACAAATCTATTTTAGCTCGCATTTTATATTTTATCTTCATATATCTAGCATCAATTGCTTTAAGAACTAGCATAAAAATAGATCACGTATTTTTAGAGTCCCATCAACAAATTTAATTGTTATTACTATTTTCACGGTAAACAAATTGAAGAGGGAATCAAAGGGAAACACTTGGAGGTAAGATTTTTGAACTCAATACTCGATCCTATGTTGATTCTTACTTGTTTAAAAATGAAGTATGTGAAAATTAAAGCCTAAAATTGGGGAATTAGGGCTTGAATTTAGAGAGTGTAAATTGGAAATTTGAGGGGCCATTTGAAGTCTGATTTTGATGTTCTTGGTATGTATAGACTCGTGGGAGGATGAGGATTCTATTGATGTGATTTTTATCGGATTCTGAGACGTGGGTCCGGGGGCCGAGTTTGGCCAACTTTGGGATTTTTGAGTTAATTCAATTATTTTCCCTTGAGCTTTGTTCCTTTAGCGTGTATTAATGATGTGGAAATGATTTTGGTTAGATTCGGAGCAATTGGAGACTGATTCGAGAGGCAAAGGCACCGCAGGCTAGAGTTTGGCCCGGATAGAGGTAAGTAATGATTGTAAATGTTTGTCCTGAGGGTATGAAGCCCCGAATTTCACATCGTTGTGCTATATTAAGGTGACACACACGCTAGATGACGAGCGTGGAGTCGTGCACTATTGGGGATTGAGACGTAGTCCACCCTGAATGACTGTTTTACTACGTATTTGTTTGAAAAATTGTTTGCTATCATCATGTTTTGGGCTAAATGTCATATTTGGGCCTCTTGCCAACTGTTTTGGACCCTTAGGGGATTTTACTGTTATTCATCACTGTTTTGACTTTATACTTGTACTCATTCATGCTATAATCTATTGTTTTCATAACTCAATCATTTTTGCTCCGTTTTTGGCATTTTAAATGATATTTTGGGCTGAACATCATGTGTTACTGTTGTCCGAGTAGCTTGAGAGATTTTTGACTGAGTGAGGCCGAGGGCCTGTGTTGTGAGGATATTATGGGATCGGGTTGCACGCCGCAGCAGTGTGGTACCGATTTATGATTATGAGGTCGAGGGCTTGATTTGTTACGTCACGAGGTAGCTTGATATGAGGCCGAAAGCCTGTTTGATTATGCCACGAGATGGCTTGATATTGCGTTTGAGCCGTAAGGGGCCCCTCCCGGAGTCTGTACACCCCCATTGAGCGCGGGTACCCAGTGTGATATGTGATATAGCTCGAGGGGCTGATGTTGTTCCATGTTATTGCCCGAGGGGCGGTTCTCGATTTATGTTATGCCCGAGGGACTGATTACGAGTGATTGTGAGGTATCCTGAGGGGCTGGTTCTGTTGATATTATGCACGAAGGGCGATTTATGATACATGTTTTGCCCGAGGGGCTGCTTCCGTTTCTATCATGTTTACTCACTGTTTTATCACTCGTTTGAAACTATTGAAAATTTGTTTTAAAAGGTTTTTACCGGAACTGAGCATGATTTACGAAGTAAATGATTTCTGTACTGTGTTGGAACTATCTTGCATTTGTTGTTGCATTTTGATGTGGTTTACGTGTTTTCTTACTGCTCAGCTTTCATTTACCTTTATTACTTACTGAATTGGAGTACTCACATTACTCCCTGCATTTTGTGTGCAGATTCAGGTATTTTTGAACCCGGTAGCGGGTGTTGATTGCTCAGAAGCAGAGTCATCGGAGTTTAGCAAGGTAGCTGCCTGGCGTTCGCAGCATCCCTCTTGTTTTCATTAGACTATATCTAGTACATTTTCAGACTTTTCGTTATATTCAGACCTAAGTAGGTACTCGTGACTTGTGACATCCCGATGTCGGACTTGTATATTATTTCAGTATTGTTCATTTAGACTTACATTATGAAGCATTTGTCTAATTAAAGGCCTAAAATGATTCTTATTGATTAAAGGTTAATTTGGGAGTTGTGTCGGCTGATCTAATTTCACAATAGGCGCTATCGCGACCGGGCCGGTTTTAGGGTCGTGACAATTTGTAATATACAAGATTTTTTATCATTTTTTGCGCATTTTTCTGAATTTTAAAATAATTTGTTGATAATTATCCTATTTTTCAAATACTTGGATTTTTATCAATTCATTGTCATTAAAAAAACGAAAAAATAATTACGACGATATTACTATAGCTTGCATTTTTCAATACATGCTATAAGCGACACTTTCAATTAAATAATTATTTTTTAATTTACAATGCAGTCTATTAATCATGACAGTTGGTAGAATTTATTTTTTAAACGGATCAACTCCGATCAAACACCATGTCCCGTCAGCACATGTGATGTGATTACACATTGTAATGTGACAATGCATCTTGATGTGACATGACACTTTTTATCGAATGGGTAAAGACCCATATTTAGATCTTAACCTCTCATTCTTCTACTCCTTACACGCTACGCTGATATACATACTGTTGATGGCCAATTTTGACCAGCATTTCAAAATTAATTTATTTATACTTAATAGTTTATCTAATAAATATTTTGAAAATGTTTTCAAACAACAACAATTATTTTGAAAAGATTAATTTAGTATTAAGAGTTTTAAAATTAATAATTCAATGTTGTAATTATACCATGCTTGCTATTATTAATTTTATTAAACATCAGATAGGCTTTATATTTGATTCAATGAATTATTTCTTACATTCTAATTAATTCGATTACTATGTTAATAATTTAACATTAATTCTATGAAGTACTTTATAAATAATTAATTACAATAGTTAGTAATGTATATGATAATTAACCCGAAAAGTGCTGGAATTCTACACTACCTGTACTGATCAGGATAGTTTCATAATAGGTGCGGGTTTTATATGATTCACCCGGATAGTATAATCCATTAATCAGATATCTCTGAAATATTTTCCACGGTTCTTCTTTTCTCTGAATCTCAGAGTTTTCAAGGAGAAATATCATTTCTCTCTTTGGTAACTTTTCATATGACTTGATATCGTCATTGTCATAAAATGGCTAAAGGATATAATTGCAAGTCTCTATTAAATACAAAATGACCATCTCTTAAATTTATTTGGCCCAAATGACAAGCCTAAATTCGGAAAATGCCAAGTCCAAACAACTCCTCTCTCTCCACTTTAGCAATCCATGCAACTTTCATTAGACCAATCCGCGATTGCCACATCTCCGGTCTCCCGCACTCATAAAACAAACACAACTAATCCGGGGCGTCTATTTCTTAGATCAATGGCCCATGATTTTTACTCTATTTTCCTCTTTAATTTTTAATACCTAGAAGTTTAATCTTGACCGTTGGATCACAAGGATCCAAAGGCCACCAAATTTTTTCACAAAACTGATTTAATCCCTAAATATCAGGATCGTTGATCTTTTAGATCAATGGACTAGATCAATTCTCTCCATTTTAACTCAGAGACGGCCAACCTCATCTCCCTAACCCAAATTCATTTTATATTCACACAACCGCCCTCATTTTCCCTTTCGTTTACTCTTTTCTCAATCTCCCATGAACATCAATCAACAAACCTTGCACAAATTCGTGCCAGGTCATGAGATCTCTCATCAAATCATCTCTCCTGCTTATATTATCCATGAATCCCGCTGATATTTCCATTTTTGTTCATCAAATCTGAAGCACCAGAAGCTAAACCTTAGAATCAAAACATCATTTCATCTTTGTTCTCTTAAGTCAAACTCGTAGAATCACTCGCTTTGTCCTTAGGCTATGAAACCTGTGATTTTCTTTCCATTTCATTGGTTGAATTTCAAAAATCCCAAATTCAAAACCCTAGAACAATTGGTGAAGGTTGAACCCTCAGAGATTCCTTGTGCTCTATTAAATTAGTGGCATGCATGACCACTTTTCAGTGTCATCATCATTATTCTTTGTCCAGAGGTTAACCGCAGCGACCTCTGGATGTTGTGCCTTTTATCTGGCGGGTTTTCTTTCAATGGACAGTTTCCCTCTCTCAGGTAAAAGTTATCACTGTTCTCACCTCTGTCTTTTCTAATTTCACTCGATGTGTCACGACCCAATTTCTCCCTCCATGAGTTGTCATGACGACACCTAGTATCTACGACTAGGTAAGCCTAACATTTTTGCGAGAAATGAACAAAAGCATGAACATTAACTACTAATAGTAACAACATCTAATAAGCAACGCAATGCCACTCGGCATATACAATTATCACTTCATAAAAAGTATGAAACAATTCCCAAAATTCGAAAACCCGCAAGTCACAAGCTACTAAGAAGTTTTAACCGTTCTATACATCATTCTACAGAAAGAAGGAAAAATGAACAAAGGGGGATAGAGGGGGACTCCGAGGATCTGCGGGCGCGGGCAGATGTACCTTGAAGTCTCCAATAGGCAGCAACCACTAAAACTAGTGATAAGGCTGGTAAGATGAACCTGGATCTGCATACGAAAAACATGTGTAGGAAAGGGCATGAGTACATTAGAATGGTACCCAGTAAGTGCCAAGCCTAACATCGGTCGAGTAGTGACGAGATCAGGTCAGGGCCCTACTAGTATATATATAATAAAATTCAACAGAAAGAAATATCATAACAAGAATAAATATTAAAACTTAACAAGAATATAAGCATAGAAGAACAACAGCTCAGAATACAAAGATAACAACATGAGATCTCCCAGGATACCGCCCCGTAGTCCCAAACATAAATGTGCAGGGGATCTCCCATAATACTATTCCGTAGTCCCAAAGTAAATATAAAATGCTGGGGGATCTCCTGGAATATCGTTCCGTAGTCCCAAAGCAAAATGCAGTACAGGGGGATCTCCCGAAATACCGTTCCGTAGTACCAAAGTAATTATGCATCTCAAACAATAGAATTTCAACTACAACATAAAAGTCCTACAATTTATACTAAGCACAAGTCAATGAAGAAGTAGGAAATTTCACTAACCATGCTGCACAGAGTTTAGATAAGAAATTAAGGGTAGACATGCTGTCTTAAACTAAACAGGATAATTACATATGCTAGTGTAGCTCAGTTAAAGGAAAACAGATATTTTACTTAATAAAAATGGAGTTTTTCCAAAAATAGCCCGTGTACACACTCGTCATCTCACGTACACAGTGCTCATATATCAAATAGTACCAAATCCTAAGGGGAGTTCCCCCCACAAGGTTAGGCAAGCCACTTACCTCGAATCAAGCTAAATCAATCCGTCACAATGCTATTTCCACGAATATCCAGCTCTGAATGACCCAAATCTTGCGAAAACCAATTACATAACATAAATACAACTATAAGAAACTAATCTAGCTATTGAAATTAAAGCTACAACAAGAAATTGGAAAAATCGCCCAAAAGCCTCCCCGGGCCCGCGTCTCGAAATCAGGTAAAAGTTAAAAAAAATGAACACCCATTCATTCACGGGTTCACTCGCACAAAATTTATCCAAATCTGATGTAAAATCCCAATCAAAACTCAAAATCTTAGTTGAAGAACTTCTTCCCAATTTCAATTTTTCACCCCAAATCCAAAATTAAATGATAAAATTAAGGATAGATTAGTGCGATATAACCAAAATCAAGTTAAGAATCATTACCCAATTGATATCTCTGAAAATCTCTCAAAATCTCGTCCAAATCCGAGCTCCCAAACTCAAGTTTTGATAAAAATGGCCAAACCCTCATTTTTTAAATGTTTAATACTGCCTAGGTGTTTGTACATCGCGATCGCATAAAATGAGATGCGATTGCGAAGAGGAAAATATGATGGCTCATGAACTGGGCTACGCGAACGCGTGATAAAGCACGCGAACGCGAAAGAGGCAAAGGCAGGCTTACACGTTCGCTGACTGGACAATGCGAATGCGTAGAGGGAATGGTCACAGTACCCCCCGCTCCTAGCAGCTCTGCAATTTCAACAAGTCCGGAAATGATCCGTTAACCACCCGAAACTCACCTGAGGTCCCAGGGACCTCAACTAAACATACCAACCAATCCTAAAATAGCATAAAAACCTAATCGAACCTCAATTCACACCAAGCAATGCTAAAAACACAAATCATCCTCCAATTCAAACTTAAAGAACTTGAAACTTCCAAATTCGAGAACCGATGTCAAAACCAACCAAACCACGTCCGATTGATCCCAAATTTTGCTCACGAGTCATATTAAATACTACGGATCTACTCCAACTTCCCGATTCAGATTCCGACTCTGGTATCAAAATTTCCACTACCGATCCCAAACTCCAAAAATTTGACTTTCGCCATTTCATGCTTAAACATGAATTCATCATCTAATTTCGGATTTATGGTGAAATATTGGGGACAATTGAGAAAAGTTCTAGGGCTTAATTTTGGAGTTTTGATCAAGATTTTGGTATCGGATTTGAGTGAATTTGGTATGGTTAGACTCGTTAGTGAATGGGTGTTTTTAATTTATGATTTTTACCCGATTCCGAGACATGGGCCCGGGGAGGATTTTTGGGCATTTTTCTATTTTCTTTCCTTAGCTTCGATTCCTTTAGCTATACTCGTTGTTTGTAGTTATATTTACATTATGAAGTTAATTTGATTAGATTTGGGCCACTCGGAGTAGGATACTCGTGGCAAGCTTTCAATGTAAATCACTTTACAATATGTGACCCTCACATTAGTATAAGCTTTCATGATATTTATTTACTATTAGTTGTTTTATTTTGTTCAAGTCCTTCACATACATATTTCATGTATGATTGTATGTATACAATATTATTTCTAATGACTTTATCTCTTTCTTTTTGAACATGTACAACAATTGGGTATGTTGAGTTCTCAAGTAACTAAGGCCCAAACCTCGTACCATGCATCTAAAAATCTAGAGCTTATTGATGTATGTTCCTGCTCATTACTGGGCCTACCTTTTTCAGGCCCAAAACTAGAGTCACTCCTCACTCCTTTATAGCTCCAATGTCGCACGATAAGAATTCAAGAATGTGAAGTTTCCTAAAGGTTATGCAGCCTCTCGAAGATTAGTACAGACGTCTCCGTACTGATCCGCAAGACTCTACTAAACCCACTCATGACTCGTGAGACCTATGTAACCTAGGCTCTTATACTAACTTGCCACGACCCTAAAACTAACCCGGTCGTGATAGCGCCTATCATGGAACTAGGCCAGCCGACACATTCCCAAAACAGTTCAACATTTCATTACAAATTTAATAACAAACGTTTTCTACTAAATTCCATATAAGATATAAAATCGGAAACCAAAATGCGCAAAAATAAAAGCTCGACCTCGGGTGTCACTAAGTCATGAACAATACTAAAGTCGTTCTGAAACATAACAAGACCAAAGTAGTCTAGAAGTAGCCAACATATACTAGAAGGAAGATAAAGAAGGAGAAAGGCGGGACTGCGAATGTCAGGCAGCTACCTCGCTATCTATGGTGAAATCCGTGTCTGGATTAGTCAACAGCCACTACCATGTCCAGAGATACCTGGATCTGCACACAAGGTGTAGGGGGTAACGTGCATACACCAACTCAGTAGGTAACAATTCCAACCTATGAACTGATAGGTAGTGACGAACTCAACCTCATCGAAGATAACAGAAATAACGTGCAAAAACGTATACATGCTTTCAGTTAAATAAACAGCTTGAACAGTAAAATAGAGCAGGTATGAACAAGGTAAGGAAGTGTAACTCTGCTACATCTACATGCCAATGCACATGCTATATGAAAGGTACCATGCTGAGTGCCTCATGTTCCCACAATCCCAAATGCTCATCCATTCAGTACTGTATATGGCTCATACGGCCCAAGGAAGATTGTTTACCGTGAAAATGGTAATAATAATTAAATTTATTGATGTCACTCTAAAAATACGTGATCTATTTTTATGCTAGTTGTTAAAGTAGTTGATGCTAGATATGTGGAGATAAAAGATAAAATACAAGCTAAAGTAAAGTTATAATCAAACCGAGGGGTTAGCTATTCGGGTCTCGGTGAGGGGCCTCGAGGTTGATTCCTGGGCTCGTGCTCGAGCTATAGGGGATAATCGGGAAGGGGCTAATAGTTCGGATATAATCAAGGGAGTCTCATTATGGCCAATGACAAGATATAAATGAAGAACAAGTATGAAGGCAATAAATATGAATAATAAGATTGATAGAGTAAGTTAGAGAGAAAAGAGAGAATTCCTGTATATTTCGTATAGAATAATTGGAGCAACAGCAGCCCTTTAAAAATTGGTATGGATCCCCTTTATATAGGAGGGAAAATCTAACATAGTACAAAATGCCTTATTTGTAAAGGTATGGAGATAGGACGGCTAGACGTGACAACTTGGTACAGGTTCTGGACAGGCCAACTTTGTCAGACTTAGTCATGTTCCTTGGGAATTCCCCATTTTCACTCTAGCCTCGATCAATATTCTCTTTAGGTCGGGCATCGACGAGCTTCGAGGGAGGGAACTCGGTCATGGCTTGGCATCCTCGAGGCCTTGAGGAGTTCTTTTGAAGTGACTTAATAGCAAGAAATTGGACCCTCTAATTTCGCCGCATACAGATAGTCTTCGCATTTCCTAAAACAAAGTGATGGGAAACAATTCTGATACCCGACTCCTCGGGCTTCCCATGACGACTTCATGTCGATGAAGCAACTTATGGCATGATTTTTCACGATAACCGGGACATCCCATAGACTTGTCTTTTTGATGCCATTCAATGCGCTATCGATTCCCTTTCTTCAAAGTGATAGTACTGTCATCGATTTGGTTCTTCAGAACGCATTAATTGTTCCTACCGGTCAATCTTCCAAAGGCATTGATGGTCGTGTCATTGTCTTCGATAAATGGGGGTATTGTGGCATTATCTCTCTATCCAAATGCCTCCCTTCATTCATTCATTCCTTTCTTCTGATTTTCTTTCTTTAATGCTAATCACCATATTTGGAGTTCATGGCTTTAAGGTTGTTTGGAAGCATTCCCATCGGCTGTGCGGTGGCCTCCTGCCTGATTTTCCCCTTGCCAAGCGAGATTATACTATCTTGTCATTGGTGTTGTTGTTTTTACGCTTGCTACTGCTGTCCTTATTGGCTCGAGATGATGATACGGGGGCGACAAGCATCCTCGATATAAAGGGCATTTTGGACTCTACATCGTTTCTCGGGAGAGTATTAGGACTATATACCGCTGCTCACGGGGGGTCTCGAATTATACACCGCTACTCACCTTCATACCCCGACTCGGCGTGGCACTTCACCTCGAGGTGGTAGTTTTCACGGCTCAATGTCCCAAGAAGTGAATCCAAAGTAGCCGTGCAAGCGAGGCCGACGTTCGCCAGGTCTGTTGCCTCTCCGAGGTTCTCTTGGCCAGTGAGGGTCCTCGACCATTGGCGGGCTATGGAATTTTTTCACCCCTTCCTGCGTCACGACTTATCCTTTGGGGATATCAGTGTGGAAAACTGGGATAAGGTTCTCGAGGAAACAACATTCGGAAGATACTGCCTTTGAGGATGTATGCCCGAAGAGAGGATATCCGAAGGTGTTACTGCAGGAGATGGATCTTTGAGAGTAGACTACTCTAAGCTTTCACTACATGTGTCCCTTCGCTTCTTTGTTTCTGTGTAGAGACCCTTTGTAGGCTTTTGTAATCATATGTAAGGAACCAAATGTTTACGAATATGAATATGAAACTATTTTCTTGACTTCTTCCTTTAATGCTTATCATATTCTTTTATATTTGTGGGAATTCTGAATGTATACTTCTATTGATGATTGTCAATATCTAACTCGGATGTGAGTATTCCTTCCGGTCTTTGGTTGATAGAAATGGATCATTTATGAGCCCACCTTTGTTCCTCAGACCAAGTTTGAAACGGTCCGATAGACTCGGGTCATTGGGACCCTCGATTCACATGAAGACAGTGCATCGAACCTTGAAATTTTTAGAGTGGTCTCTGAGTGAAAGTCAACTTAAGGCACCTGGAGATTTACTTTGAACGTGATGTAAATAACCTTTTAAGGCATTGTAGGTAGGTCCTTCAGGAGGGGTTACCCTTATTTAGGCAATGTCCTGAGGTCGAGCCCTCGTGGACGGGGCTCGAAGTGCTTACTTTTCTTCTTGAGAGGAACCCTTGAGTTCGGATACCACCTCGGAAGTGGAGATGATGTTGTTGGCCTTTTAAAGCCTAACTTCCTTTTAATGGAGGTCCTCGAGTTCAGGTACCACCTCGAGATTGGAGATGATGTTGTTGGCCTCTTGAAGCCTAACTTTCTTTTGATGGAGGTCCTCGAGGTCTGGTATCACCTCGAGACTGGAGATGATGTTGTTGGCCTCTTGAAACCTAACTTTCTTTGATGGAGATCCTCGAGGTCGGGTACCACCTCAGAACTCGTATTGAGTCATTGGCCTCCCGGGGCCTAACTTGGGCAGGCGGACCATTGCTACTTCCCCACATATACATAGGGTTGCTCTCGCTTCTTGGGAGATCCCATTATTTTAGATAGCTATCCTTCCGTTTCAGCATCAAGTCCTTCGTTACCTTAGCACCAAAGCATTTGTGTAGGTTCCCACTTCAGTTTGCTAGTTCCGTCACAGCCATGACTGCTACTTCAGGGTCTGCCCAGCAGAGAGGGGAGAATTCCACTCCCAATGCTCAGGATCCACGGGAGTTCACTTTGAAGATTATGTATTCGATAAGAGAGGAGCACCTTGAGCTAGTGAGGAAAGACTGCGGATGGGGCGAGGGGGTAGCGTTGTAGGTGCTTCCCTCGGATGAGGGTATCACGGACTTTGCTGATAAATTCCTAAACGTGTACTTATACCCTTTTGCACTAGGCCCCCTTGATAGGGTCATTCTCGATTTTTGTTTAAAGTATCGGGTTACTTTGGCACAGATAAATCCATCGTTTTGGTGAATAGTGCTGATGATGAGGTTCTTTGCGGAGAAGGCAGGGCTTGAATTCACGCTCAGTCATCTTGTCAGGTTGTACCGGCCCTTTCATCATCGAGGTCTGATAACCTTGCAGTTCCATTTTCCCACGCCCTTTGTTGTTAATGATGAGGAAGATGGATATCGAGAATGAATTAGTCGGTTCGTCCGGGTCCGAACGGCTGACATCATCCCTATGGAACTTATTCCATTCCCCGAGGAATGGAATTATATGTGTGAGTGGAGTGTCTTGTGCTTTCTCAGATTTGCTCATGGTAGAAACTAGCTTATTAATCATGTTTCTCCCTTCTTTACAACAATTTCATGGGTTCCGGGTGAAGTGATCTGCCTGGTTAGGTCCGAAAACTGGCGACCCATTTGACTTGTGACGAGAACAGGTGGAGAGCTGTATCCCAGGGCGGATGGGAAGCAAAACATCATGGTGTGTGTGTGTACTACTTTTTTCCTGTCCCCCGTACATTTGGGAAGACATTTCCCCTTTTTATGTATTAATCTTGCCGTCGTAGGTATCGGAGGGTCTCCAAGGGTGAGGTTGTGCTCCTCTGGAGAGGGGGAGGGGTTGCCAGCGTCCAAGCTAAAGGAAGACAATGATAAATGGGATATGCATTTGCAGTGCGATGGCACTCACAACAGGGCAAAACGGGGACGAGTCTTTGAAAAGGGAACATCACCCGAGCCTGCTGCACCCGAAGTTTCTGGTTCTGGAGAGGTGGTTCCTCCGAGCGATTGTGCTTTGACCGGGGTTGATTCTTCCAGCGCCGGGGGGAATAGATTAATAGAGGTGTGCTCGGCCTTCGAGGAAGTCCGCCGATTTCACTTTGTGGTGAGATTAGGCACAGGCCTTCCGAATCTCACGTCTTACCTTCCTTATCGAGTTTTTCTTTTGCAGGCCTTTGATAGGCTTAGGTCTAAGCTGCTCCGTCATGGGGCTAGGCTCCGGAAAGCTCTAGATGAGGGTAGGTCCCTTGGGCTCTTTTGTGAGGAGAAGGAAGTTGAGTTGGCACACTGGCAATATGAGGCGTAACAGAGCTCAAATTAAGAGAGGTATTTGATAGAGCAGGTAACTTCTCATCTCGGGCTAGTATGCATTTTTCCTTTTAACTTCTCAGGTTAACTATTCACCTATCCCAGCTATAGAAAAAGACAGAGGCCCTGGAGCGCCTTAGGGGTGAAGCCGACTGATTCAGGAATAGTTGTGGCGACCTAGGAGCTTAGGTGCAGGCTCAGGCTTCAGAGGAGAAATGTTCCTTGGCTAAAGTTCCTGCCTTCGAGGTCAAACTCCGCTTAGCTCATGATAACTCTTCAGTAAGCGGATATGATCACGAAGCTCGAATCTGAACTTTCGAAGGTCAGGGCTGAGATCGTTTATGCTCGGACTGAAGCAGCACTGAGCCGGACTAAGGCAGATCAGGAGATAGCGATTTATTTGAAGGATGCTACCTTTGCCCAAGCCGAGTTGAAAAAGGGTTCTCGATCGTGAAGAGAGGATCATAGAATATGCTCGTTGCAGATCCCGAAGAAGGGTTCTCGAGGAGATCGATGTCGGGGGTTTTGATCTCCCGGAATAGTTGGTGCGAGCGAGGGCGGACTAGTGTGGTGCTCAGTCACTCTTGTTCGGTGCCGAGGAGAGTGAAGATGAGGCTGATAGGCCGTAGCCTTCAGGGGCGGGGCATAAACTTTGCCATCTTCTATGCGATATCTTCAGGGAGCGCTTGTAGACAGAGAATACATTTTTTCAAATTTGTAAATAAGGGAAAACTCGAGGTTTTATTTCTTCTGTACCCTTTTCTGCTTTGCTTCTGACCAGGCGGACTGGTTTCAAAGTTGGTGAGAATCCTTAGATTCATGATATGGCCCCGGGGCTCATTAGGAAGGCCCGAGGCTCTTACACGCTTGGTTGGTGCGACCTTTAGTGTAAGCTGGTGTTAGAGCTCTTATGCTTTTGCTCAACTGTTTTGGGTTTAGTCTTCAAGTCAGGCTTCAACTCAAGCTCATTCGACCCTCAAGCTTTTATGTTTTCATGGGCGGGCGATAGTGGCTCTTACGTTTTGACCTTGGGCATTTGAATTTTAACTATTTTGGGTTCAGTCTCCGAGACGGGTTTCGACTTGAGCACAATTGACCCTCAAGTTCTATATTTGCGTGGGCTGGCGACAATGGCTCTTATGCCTTGGGTCGAAGCGACCTTTTATGTGTATGGCCCTAAGGCTCATTAAGCTGGCGACAATGGCTTTTATGCTTTGCCCTTAGGCATGGATAGTTAGCTATTTTGGATCTGGTCTCCGAATCGGGTTACGACTAGAGCTCATTTTGACCCTCAAACTTTCAAATTTAAGTTGGCAAGTGGCTCTTACGCTTTTGGTCGTTGTGACCTTTTAGTATGTATGGCCCTGAGGCTCATTAGGCTGGCGACAATGGCTCTTACGCTTTGACCTTAGGCATATGTAGGCTTTGTTTTCCTCTTGTTAGAGACTTTTTGAAATGATATTGCCTGACCTATCGTCAGTTTGAGAAGAACCTCGATTTCAAGTCGTTTGCGGCGATGTTCGAGCACCTCGGAAGGTTTAGCTCGTAGGTTGTGTAGCTCGAAGCATTGTGATTTGGAGCCGACATGGTCGAAGCTCTTTTACCTATAGAGGGTAGCCTGTTTAACTGGTTCTTTTCGAGGTAGATTCGAAATAATAGACCGTGATTTTGTAGCGCTGGTCGGGCGTTCCCAAGTCGCGTTAATTTGGCTGGTACAGCCGTATGACCGTGGTGATTTGTGTTTGGCCGGAGACATTTTTGATCCTGAGTGTAGTAGTTTAGGCATCTATATCGAGGGTATGTCCTTTCGGATGTCTTATAAATGCGACATATAGCCTAAACTTCGGGATTGAGTTTATGCCTGTAGTAAGGTCTTAAAACACTTTCATGCCTTTTGAGGTCTTATAGTTTTGTTGATACTTGGTACAAGTATGATTCATGCCTTTCTTAAGGTCTTACAGTTTTGTTGATACTTGGTACAAGTATGATTCACGCCTTGCTTAAGGTCTTATAGTTTTGTTAATACTTGGTACAAGTATGATTCACGCCTTGCTTGAGGTCTTATAGATTTGTTGTTGCCTTAAATAGGTCTTATTAGACCGAGTCTGCCCGCTCGACGTCTTATAGACTCGGGTTTTTAAATGAATGGCGATTGGCGACAGTCTCTGAGTCATTGAGTTTGCTTAGGCTCGGGGGCCGTTACTCGTGAGCTCGGAATTGCCTCATTGAGGGCTTATGATTTTGGAGATTCCGACTCTGAGGTCATGCGTTTTCGGAGTTCGCAATGCTAGTCTCCGAGTGTTCAGTACATTTTTCCTTTTTGGAGATGTTTCGTGATTTCTATGCTACCTCATTGGGGGCTTATGGGTTTGGAGTTCCGGCCCTGAGGCCATGCGGGTGCTGAGTCATTGATGCTAGTCTCCGATTTTTTTGGGATGTTCTCGGTGGAAGGGTCTATACCATGAAAAGTGATGAGTATCCTTTGGAGTACGAGATGCTTTCATGAAAAATATTCTTTGATTGCTTGGCATAAGTACATGTCATTTCACTGACGTGAGTCCGGCTTATGCGGACACGGTTCATTTGACCATTTGGCCCGGTACATCATTTCCTATAGGAACCTTGTTTATCGTTCCTTGGTTTTTCCGAGTAGATGACCTCTCGAGGGGGCATCCTACAGTGTTCGAGGTCGATTGCAACAGAAGCCTTGTACGCATGTCGGATCCTTCTTATGTAGTGTGTGGACGTTGCCTCGTTAAAAACCTTGCCGGTGAAACCCTATTCGGCACAAAAGCTCGAATGAATGAAATGAGCGCAACAGATACCGTTATGGCCTTGAGATCTACGGGTTGGGTTAGTGTAAAATAATGAAAAAGGGAGGTGGTCTTACCTTATCGTGGGATGCGTCGGCGATGTTTTGAGGTCTGATGTGTCCCTATTGTTTGAAGCGAGGACTCGGTACGGTCGTCTGCTGTGTTTAATTGGGCTTAGTCAAAGATGTAGTTTGACTATCCTCTGGCTCTTTCGAGAGTGGAGATATTGGTGTCGGCGCTACGTTACGTACCACGAACGGTTCCCTTGCTGCATGTTGTTCCCCGTAGATGTTTTTAACCCCATCCTCTGTCGTAAATTTTATCATTTGGTGGAGGGTGGATGGTGTCGTTATTATGCAGTGTATCCTTAGTCACCCGGATTAGGCGTAGTATTTCATGTCTCATTCGATGACATGGAATTTGACATTTTTGGCCGCGCTGGCCACGCTAACTGGGAGAGTGGTCTCTCCTTTCGTTGTTTCGATTGTCATGTTTAATCCGTTGAGGGTCGAGAGGCAGAAACGATTTGGTTTAGCAGTCCGAGCTGCTCTATTACTCTCGACTTGATAATGTTAGTCGAGCTACCTGGATTCACGAGCACATGTTTTATTTGAAATGAATGAACGAAGAAAGAGGTTACCAGTGCGTTTTTATGAGGTTGGGGCGAGGTTTCGGAGTCTTCCTCGCTGAATGTGAGGGCATCTTTGGGTACATATCCCCGGGTTCATTTTTCTCTGATGATGGATATTTTTGTTCTCCTCATCACAGGTTCCTGGGGAGTGTCGATGCCCCTCCAATATCATGATAACATGTCATGGCCCATTTGCTTCGTTCTTCTTGGCTGCCTTTCTTTCTCGGAACTGAATTTTAGCTCGATCGCTCAAATATTCTCGGCGGTGACTTTTATTGAGTAGCTTGGCCATTTCCTTTCGGAGCTAGTGGCAATCTTTGGTCCTATGGCCGTGCGTATTATGAAGTTCACATAATAAGTTGTGATTCCTCTGGGAAGGATCCAACTAAATAGGCCTCGACCATTTGGTGTCCCTGGTTTTGCTGATGGTTAACACGATGTCTGATACATCGATGTTGAAGTTGTATTCTGATAGGCGAGGTGCCCTCGTTGGCCCGTATCTCTATCGGACCTGCCTCTGTTGATGAGTCCCCGAGGATTCTGTCCTCAGTTCACCAACCGATCATTGCGAGGCGGATTGCGTCTCGGGGCATTCCTCCTATCATTTGGGTATGGCTGGTACCTTTCTTCGTTCAGTTTTGACTCCTCCGCCAGGAGTCTACTTGGATATACTGTGCCCGAGGGGGCTCCCGGCTGGTCATCCTCGACCCTGATCTTTGATCGGTACCGGTTGTGTACGTCTAACCAGGTTACGACGGGATATTCGATCAGATTCTCTTTCAGCTAGCTTGAGGCAACTTTGATGGCACTGCCTTAGGACCTCATTGGGATGTGAGGTCCCGTTGTTTTTTGGGAGTTCTGGCATTTTGAACTTATTTGGAATGGGTTTCGGAACCACTTCCTTTGGGAACGGCCATTGTACGAACATCTTCGAATCTACACCCTTCAGGACCGGGGGTTCGTCCGAGATCCGGTCGACCCGAAAGTTATAGGTTTCGACCTTCTTGTCATTGGCTTCTATTATTTTCAAACCCAACTCGATCCTTTTGGTGAGGTCCTCGAGCATTTTTATGATGGCAGGATTGGCTACCGATCCGTTGTTGCTCAACCTCTCTGGTACCTATTCGGCCGGGGGAGTAGCTTCTGGTACTAATGTGTTGGGAGTCTTCGGGTGGCTTTGCAGCTGAGTGATAGCCAGCTGTTGTGCCTGCAACATTTTAAAAATTGCATGAAGACTAACTTCATATTCTTCCCGAGCTGTGGTTTTTTGGGCTTCCTGTTGGTCGCCATGTTGTATGCTCCTGTCGGTGTGTGAGGTTTCGTCGACCTGCTATGAGTCTTGCAAACCCGCGCCCGCTGGAATCAGTCCAGGTGTGTTATCGGGGTTCTGTGGTGGCGCACCAACAATTGGAACAGCCACGCCATTTTCTCTATGGATTTCAAGGTTGTCGTTCTCAAATTTGTTCACTAAGCCAGACAGTTTGACTTGAAATCGAAGATCTTGGACAAGAAAAAGTGTGAAAGATAACTTGTGTTGTGTAACGGAACCAATAAGAAAATAATCACTATTATTTTTAGCCCCAGGGTGGCGCCAAACTGTTTACCGTGAAAATGGTAATAACAATTAAATTTGTTGATGGGACTCTAAAAATACGTGATCTAGTTTTATGCTAGTTGTTAAAGTAGTTGATGCTAGATATGTGGAGATAAAAGATAAAATGCGAGCTAAAGTAGAGTTATAATCAAACTGAGGGGTTAGCTATTCGGGCCTCGGAATGACTGGTGAGGGGCCTCGAGGTCGATGCCTGGGCTCGGGCTCGAGCTATCAGGGATAATCGGGAAGGGGCTAACAGTTAGGATATAATCAAGGGAGGATCTTTATGTCCAATGACAAACAATAAATGAAGAACAAGTATGAAGGCAATAAATATGAACAATAATATCGATAGAGTAAGTTAGAGAGAAAAGAGAGAGTTCTTGTATATTTCATGTAGAATAATTGGCGCAACATCATCCCTTTATAAAGTGATAAGGATCTCCTTTATATATGAGGGGAAATCCAACATAGTACAAAATGCCTTAATTGTAAAGGTATGGAGATGGGACGGCTAGACGTGACACCTTGGTACAGGTTCCGTCAGGCCGACTTTGTCAGACTTAGCCGTGTGCCTTGGGAATTCCCCATTTTTAATCTAGCCTCGATCAATATTCTCTTTAGGTCGGGCCTTGACGAGTTTTGAGGGAGGGAACTCAGTCATGGCTTTGCATCCTCGAGGCCTCGAGGCGTTCTTCTGAAGTGACTTAATAGCAAGAAATTGGACCCTCTGATTTCGCCGCCTACAAAGATCCATCCCGAAATATATACATCTCTAATAGCAGTCACTCAGTACTGAGGAAGCCCAATCTAGTCTATGGAGAATATCCATCTCCAAATAATAATAATAACAACCTCAAAACCACTCGGTACTGTATATGGCTCACAAGGCCCATGGAAGATCCATCCCCGAATATATATACATCATAGACCATCAGTCTCCAGTACCGAGGAACTGGACAATCCAGCCTCATGGAGAAGATCCATCTCCATTCCAAGGGAAGATCTATCCCTGAATATAATCAACCGCACCCACTGTGGTTGTGCAGACTCCGTAGGGGCTCCTACGTCCCAAGTGATATAACAAACCAACGAAGGCATATATCAATAATCCGCTAGGGCGTGTAGCCCGGCCCATAACTGTTACTCATAATCAGGCTCTCCGCCACTCTTAGTCATCACTCTCCAGTCTCTCCCACGAGCTCACGATACCATGAAACTAGCCTGGATCAATGATATGATGTGCAAATAAATAACACGTGAGACTGAGATGTGATATGAAATGCATGAACATGATTGAGTTCAGAATATTAATGAAATTAGTAATAAGACAACAACAAACGACCACTAGGGGTACCAACAGTATCAGCATAAAGCCCTAGCATGATAACTAGCATGATTTACAGTCCATTTACTTCATCACATGAAGAAAAACAAATATCAACAAGATAGAATTACTAATCGGTGCCAAGGGATGAACTAGGTCACATTTCTCACGGTGCACGCTCGTACGCCCTTCACTTGGCATATACGTCACCTCATTACCAACATATAGCACATATTTCGGGGTTTCAAACCCTTATAACCAAGTTTGGAAGTGTTACTTACCTAAACCAAGCGAAAATTCAAACCCGCGATGCCCTTGCCTCTCGATTCGGCCTCCAAATGCTCCGAATCCCAATCACTCCTCTGAAAATCCCCTCTAAAATTGCCTTCTCTCGAGCTCTCTATTGAATTTTGGAATTATGAACGCAAACCCTCATTTTGAACTTTAAACATTCTGCCCAGTTAGTTCCTTCATCGCGATTACGGAATTTGCCTCGCGATCGCAAAGCACAAAAAGGACTGCCCCTCGACTTAATTTACGTGATCGCAGAAACACACACACGATTGCAGATAACAAGTTCACAAAACAACACGGATGTGACCCTCACTACGCGATTGCCTAGAGCGATTCTTTAAGCTGACGACCGCTCCAAATCCTTCTTCGCGAACGCGGCCTCAGCCACGCGTTCGCGATAGCCAACTCAACAGACTTTCGCGATCGCAGACCCCAATTGGCAATCGCATAGAACAATTTCCCAGCTGCCCTCAAGAGACCTACGCAATCGCAGCCCCAATCTTGCGATCACGTATAAGGAAATGAGTAGAAGAAAAATGCAGCAGCAACAACAATCTCTTTAAAGCCAAACATACTCCGATAACCACCCGAAACTCACTTGAGGCCCTCGGGACCTCAACCAAACATACCAACACATCCCATAATATCATTCAATCTTATTGGAGCCTTCGAATGACTCAATACAACACCAAAACAGCAAATCAACCTCAGATTCGATCCTAAAAACTTATAAACTCTCAAATTTTATAAACGATGCCGAAACCTATCAAATCACCTCCGAATGACCTAAAATTTTGCACACACGTCACAATGGACACTACTGACTTACTCCAATTTTCGGAATTCCATTCCGACCCTGATATCAAGATTTCCACTGCTGATCGGTAAACGCCAAATTTTCAATTTTGCCAATTCAAGTCAAATTCCACCACGGACCCCTAAATTACATTCTGGACACGCTCCCAAGTCCAAAATCACCTAACGAAGCTAACCAAATCACAAAAAATCCAAATCCTAGATCGAATACAAAAAAGTCAAAACTTGGTCAAACCTTTCAAATTTAAAGCTTCAAGTTGAGAATCATTCTTCCATATCTGTTCCGAACCTGAAAACCAAAACTGACAATTTACATAAGTCATAATACATCATACGGGTTAGTCATGCCCGAGAACTGGCGAGCGAAGTGCAAATGCCCAAAACAATCGGTCGGATCGTTACACCATGTCCAAGGGTAGATTCGGACTACTCATAATTCCACGAGTCCATATATGTGTTTTATTTTCAAATCCGAGTCCAAATCAACTCTTAAAACTCAATTCATCATTTTTCAAAAACATGACAAAATTTTCCAATTTTCCTCTTTCATTCTCATAAATTAGATGTTATAATCTATGCTATATTTATGAAATATAGTTGAAAGTTGTTAGAATCACTTACCCAATCTTTATATATGAAAATCTCCTCCAAAATCGCCAAAAATCGAGCTCTAAAACCTTGTGAGAAAAAGTAACTAGATTCCAAAACAAGAAAAAAAATGCAGCAGATGTCCCAGCTTGATTCAGGTTCTAGATGATCCCGAAACGCATGTTTGATAAGACCAACACGATCTTTGAGATATTACACCCAAGATAGCCTCTTGAATAACTCAATTTGGCCTTAAAACGAGGGAGATATGTTTTGAAGCTTTAAAAGAAATCTGAAAATTTCAATTGCATTTTCATAAATATTTACACTAGAAAAAAACCAGAAATATGAAAATCTTCGTTTTAGCATCCAAAACTCATTTGGAACCTCCCTGATACAAACCATTTATGCATATCAATCATAAAATATGCTACAAACCTGCTCGTGCACTCAAAGCACTGAAAAGGTCATCTTGACCCGACATTGACCCTGGTCAAACTTTAAATTTTTAATATAACTAGTTTCTCAACCAATGATCCGAAACACACTCGAGCCCCTCGGGACCCCATCCAATCTTACCAAAAAGTACAAATACATCATACAAACTTATCCAAAGCCTCAAAACACCCACGTGAACATCACAACAAAAAATCGAGGCTCAAACCGAATAGAATTTCTCCTAAATTGTTAAATCTTCATTCTTTCAAAAGAGCGTCTGAATCACATGTAAACACTTCGGATTACTTTCAAAATTTGCACACAAGTTCAATTCAACTATATAGACCTATACAAAGTCTCGGAACAACAATTGGAGTTCAATAATATCAAAGTCAACTCTTGGTCAAACTTATGAACATTCCAAACCTTTAAATTTCCGACTTTTTCCAATTAGTGTTGAAACCTTCTAGAAACATCCAAATGCAAACATCCAAACTCTTGCCTAAGTCCAAAATCACCACCCGGACCTACCGGAACCATCAAAACTCCAAATCGAGGACAAACACACAAAATTCAAACTTCATCAACTCTTTCAATCTCAAGCTTCTCAAGTGAGAATCCTCCTTCAAAATCTATCTCGAACCACTCGAAAACCAAAGACGACGATACTCACATGTCATAATACGTGTTGGCTCGTTAAAACGACCGGTTGGGTCATTATATTCTTTCCCACTTAAACATACAATCATTCTCAAACATGCAAAGAGTCGTTCCAAAGCTATCAAATCGCCATGTAACCTCAACATACACATAACCATGGGTGATCCCACATCACCCCAATCAATATAAGAACAAAAACACCACCTAACAGATGATCCTTACTTCAACCTTAGTCCATAAACCTTAAAATCTAAATCCTTAACATCTAGAACTCATTATATGAATCGATTTTTGCATCTATGCATCGTATAACTCTGAACAAGCGGTATCAATCCATAACCATATCTCAAGACATAATCACATGATATACCACTTAACTCAGATACTTATAGCAATAACTTCCGACCGCAATAGATGCTCGATACCCAAACTGACACCGGTAACAAACCTCATATCAACTAAAACCTTATTCTGAACCTTCGTACACTGCCAATGATGAAAGAAACATACAAAAACTCTTAACCACCCATCAAATCAACAAGTCGTGGAGCTCTATTGCTCGATAAGAACAATAGCCAAAATCTAAGCCGACTAGTGATACAATTCTTGCAAACTTACCTTAATAAAATTCAATGGCACTCATTTCAGGCCCTATAACCTCACATTATCCAGTACAAGCTACTTGACCGACCTGTCACACAAATCCTACTTAGAGCCACATACCATACAATTTGTGCACCAACAAACAATAACTCGGATATACCCAATGATGGAAAGAGAATGGAAATGAACAAATCGTCCCGCCAGCTCAACAGATACCACCACGAAGTGCAATGCTATCAATCCACCACACAAAGGGGAAAATAACACACAAAATAAGCACAAATGATCATATCCTAGCATAACGTTGTTGCGACGGATGACCCAATCTGACACCGGTCCACCTGGAATTCGTCGAGCCCTGATATTCATAATCAACAACCATAAGCATATCAACAACAAACACATGAAGCATGTAACCATAACTATGGAGATATAGATATCACTATATACCAGAAACAGGAAGACCATAACTATGGTACAATCAACCACTCAACACCCCAAGAGCAATTTCACTCGAATTTCGCAACAAAACCCATAACCACATCGGTGTGCAGATAACCAGCATATCACGACCCATCGCAGCATATGAGAGTAACACATGAGACATATCACAACACGAATGTGATCCACCTTAACCGATAATACACCCTCCACAATAACTGCGTTGAGTAGATAAATCTGACCCAATTTAGAACACACATCCTTATTAGACCTACTAGTAGCCTCCAAATAAATTATTATCCTTCCGAAGTAGGTAGATTGCCTTCTAAAAGCCCACAATAACATATTTATAGTACATACCATCAGTTGTCAACCACTTAACATACCTTCACCATTCACAACCATGGAATAATCTGCCTTGAGAACCCTCTTAGTCTTCAAATCCCTAGAATACTAGAATCTCCAAATCCAATCCCAACACTACTCAAATAACTGATACATTTCTCACATACGGTCAACCCACGAGATCTAGTTCTATATTTGTTTGTGCGACAAAGCAAAATCTGGACATCATCAGTCAATAAACCAGGCAATTACCATAATATCCATCAGGCATCTGCAAGTCAAAACACAGTGCACCTTTCGGAGTGCACATCCTTCAGTGGTATCAAATAATGCTAGACCTCTTCTAAACATCTAAAATCGTCCATGTTGTCTAGAACTCGTGACCCCATCCAGGCGAAAATCATAACACGCAACACGTTCCTTATGCCAGTAGCTGACATCTCGCTCAAGCCGTGGTTGACACTATCAAGAACTCTTTGAGACCACCTGCACATCACCCAGCCGTCAGAAATGAACTTCCCCAACTCAACTAAGTCACGCAAGTCATCAAACCCAAGGGTATTTCTACAGAATGCTGGTGAAGCATTACCACACAAAAAGAACTAGTTACCTTCGTTGCTATGCTAACTAAACACCACCGAGCTGACCCATTTCTTCTAATCCTCCTCGATTTGTGTTTAGGTCAACACTTTCCCTTGTTGGCTCACAATTATCCTAAGTCAAAGCTCGTTACGGAAGAGCCTAGCACAAACCACGTCATCCATAAGCCCATAAACCACTATATTTCCTATGGAGCACCCAACAATATTGCAACCGAGATACCCACTTGGAAGAGAACTTCTATGAATTTGAAGATGTTTCTCTAACCTCTCTAATACTGGAATGTAGATTTAGAAATGATACAGATATACCGCAAGTTCCAACACAATCCTATGAAAATCTCAGATATTAGTTAGTATAATTCTGGGGAACCCCTCAACATTGCATATATACCTCAGACCCAAAACTGATGTGACACTTGCCCATGCAATCTGATCGTCGATAATAGACTACCCTACTTGGTGCGCAGTCATAGGGCAGAATATCCGATGATCCATATTACCAACCTTCATAAGCTCATACAATACCAATCAGATACACGAACCAGTTGCATCCCACACTTGAACAAGTGAAGATCTACCAATATGTATGTGTCCTTAGTCTAGACAATTCCTCGAGACAATGATCGAGCATCCATATCCCCTCGTAGCCGATCCACAGCATTACAAACCATAAGAGCATAGCTAATATCGAGCGCGCAACATCATTTACAAGTGAATGTAAATAGGTATAAGATACATGCTTCCAACTGAATCAGTGTCACACGATAAGGAATTAAAAGAGTGTAATTTTCTAATAGTTCTATAGCCTTTCAAAGATAAGTACAGACGTCTCTATACCGATCGCAAGACTCTACTAAACATGCTTATGAATCGTAGCACCTATGAACCTAGAGCCCTGATACCAACTTTTCACGGCCACAATTTCCTATCTTAGGATGTCGTGATTGTAACTAGCCTCTAAGACTAGGTACGCCAAACATATGTTGATTTAATAATAGAATTGAACTATATAATCATTAATCATTAAAAGACATACATAACCGCAAATGACTAATAGTTATACATTTCCACAAAGTGGTAGTACCGAGTCATAAGAACTACTGAAACACACTATAATTTCTAAACACGATATTATTTTGAATTACAATTTAACAGTAGCATAATGAAGTAAGATGGTGACTCTAAGGCCTGCGAACATCAAGCAGGTATACCTTGAAGTCTCATGGTCTTGAATTGCACTTTGAACTTTTATCGGATGGACCTATTTCCCTACTAAATTATTATGAATGTCTTTTTAGATTAATATTTTTTGAACTTTGTAAGTAGTAAATTCGCTTTATTTAATAAATAGCACCCTCCCAAAGTAGTTGATATATTTTTTGGTGTCAGAACTATAGGTTTGTGATTCTAGGACTATTGTTGTGACTTGTTAGAGTACTTGTTTCTTTTAACATGCTTCATTGCATGTATTTTTCATATGCACCACGTACATGTCCTTAATGCAATGCAATCTCCCTTATGTAGGAATTAAGTTATGGCCTTTTCTTCTAATAAACATATGAAAGCTGCTCGTAAGGGTTCAAATAAATCTTATTCCCAACATCATTTACAAGAAAGGGTTGATCAACATTTTTCTAATCTTAATTTTTCTCATACAAGTGGATTTGAAGTGGAAAATAATTAATACATGCGGCTAGGTCAGGACAAAGAAGGGGAAGCTCCCAAGGAGAAGATGGAAATTGAAGCCAGAACAAGAAGGGGAAGCTCCCAAGGCATGCGGCTAGGTCAGGCAAAGCCGGCCTATCCAGGGCCTACTCCTAAACGACACATCTAGCCGTCCCATCTCCATACTTAACAATTAATGCATGTTGTACTATAGCCGAGTTCCCCTCCTATATAAAGCGAACTCGCATTACCTTGTAAAGGGCTGATGTTGCTCCATTTCTCTACAAGTGTAATAATATCTCTCTCTCTCTTCTTTCTAACTTGCTCGTTCTCACTGTCCTGAGGCCACTTTAATATTTATCGTTTTCTTACTTGTTCTTCATTTTATCACTTGGTATTGGCCGTAAAGAGCTTTATTTAATCATATCTTAACTGTTATCCCATTCCTGATCACCCCCGATAGCTCGAGCTCGACCTGAACACCGACCCTAAGGTCCCCTATTGACCAGTCCTACATCCGGGCAACAGGCCCCTTGGTTTGATTACTGCATCGTTTTAGCTTTCATTTCATCGTTAAACTTCACATTCTTAGCATCAATTGCCCTAAACAACTAGCTCGATAATAGATCACGTATTTTTAGAATCCCATTTAAAAATTTAATTGTTGTTACCATTTTCATAGTAAACAGTTTGGCGCCCACCGTAGGGCAAAAAATAATAGCAATTATTTTCTTGTTGGTTTCATTGCACAAACGCACGTTATCTTTCACACATTTTCTTGTCCAAAGATCTCTTGATTTCAGGTCAAAATGTATGGCTCGGTAAATAGAATCGAGAACGACTACCCCGAAAATCACGGCGAAAATGGTGTGGCTGTTCCAGTGGTTTGCACGATGCCACAGAACCCCGATAACACATCTGGGCTGATTCCAGCAGACGCGGGTCCGCAAGGCGCACAATAGGTCAACGAAGCCTCGCACACCGATGGAAGCATACAGCATATTGACCAACAGTAAGCCCAACAAACCCCGGCTCGAGAAACACAGGAAGTTAGTCTTCATGATATTTTTGAAATGTTGCTGGCATAGCAGTTGGCTATCGCTCAATTGCAGAACCATTCGAAGACTCCCAGCACAGTAGCACTGGAAACGACTCCCTGCGCCGATCGAGTACCCGAGAGAACATGCAACAATGGATCGATTATAGACCCTTCCATAGCGAAGATGCTTGGGGATCTCTCTAAGAGGATCGAGTCAGGTTTGTGGAAGTTCATAAAAACAGGTGTCCCCCGAGGAAGCGGTCCCGGAACCCATTTCACGGAAATCTGGACCGTAAAACTCCCTAAGTACGACAGGACCTCGGATCTCGACGATACGCATGCGCGGGAAAAGGCAGCGACCTTAAGGATGATGAGTTCGATCCCGTCTCATTGAAGAAGTTCGGGGAACCACTCTCAAAAGAAACCATGATGTGGCGCCTCAGCCTAGCGCCTGACCTCATAAACTCGCTTACCGTACTAGCAGATTCCTCCGTAGAAGCACACACTGATTCCATAGAAGTAGCAACGGGAGAGCTCAACAAATATGAGGCCGCACAAAGAGAGAATGAAATGCCACAGGAAGTCGCACCTTATTCCCTGATAGAGCGAATAAGATCGCCCCCGGTTTCGGGGCAACTGGGTAACACAGGACTTCGCCCGAAACCTAAACGAACCATGCCCGATGACTCCAGGACATTTCAAACGAAGCTTGATCAGATAACCAGCCGAGGTCTGGTCGGATGCCCATACCCGACACCCGCCATGAATCGGGGTCGTGGACGACCATCCGGGAGCATCCTCGGGCTCGGTATACCTAAGTAGGATCTCGGTAAAGAAACTAATGCCAAACAGATGAAGGTACCATCCATGCGCTGCGGATAGGAGGAAAGCCACAAGATGCAACCTACCTCGCAACGATCTGGAAATGGCTCGAGGGCAACATCCTCGAGGAATCTTCAACAGAACCAGATTCGATGAGGCATGGCCGGTAGGGGCACCCCGCCAAGCAGAATACGATTTCAGCATTGCTATACCAAACATCGTGATCACCATAAGTGAAACCAAGGACGCTGAATGATTCAGACCTATTCGCCAAGACCCCACCGAAGGAACCACAACCTGGCGCGGGAACCGCAGAGCGCGCGCGGCCACAGGGTCAAAAATGGCCACCAGCTCAGGAGGACAACAATCGTGCTACTCAATAAAAATTGCCACCGAGTACTGTCGAGCGATCAGGCTCGAATCCAGCCCCAAGAGAGGAAGGCAACCGGGAAGAATGAAGCAAACAAGCCGCGGTGTATTACCATGACAGTGGAGGAGCGGCAACACCATCCAAGGACTCATAAAATGGAGATTAAAAATGTTTGTCGCCGGGGGAAAATGGGTCCAGGGATATATCAGAAGACACCCTTACATCCAGAGAAAAGGACACCAAGACTTCGCCTCGGCCTCACACCGACGCATTGGTAACCCTCTCCCTCATTTGATTTATTTCAAATAAAACATGTGTTCATGAATTCAGGTGGTTCGATCAAGCATACCAACGATGTCGGACCAAAGTCAATGTGGCGATTCGGAATAACGAACCAAATCACTCCCGCACCTCGAATCTTTGATGGATTCCAAACAACGATCACCACAAGAAGCAGGAAGACCACTTTCTCGATACAACCCGCCTAAGCTCGAGCTGGGACGTCGAGCTCTGTACCATAAAAGAAGGTGCAAGGTACGAACGTCTTACTAAGATTGCCACGGGAACGCCACTCGGAGACAGCGTCAGCCCCATTTTGCCAAAAGAATGAAGTCCCACACAAGGGGCAAAATTAAAATGGTCGACAGGGAGCAATACGCGACGAGGAGAAATTCCTCGCTATATGGCGCATCGCCGGCATCAATGCCTCCACCCTCGGAAGTATCAAAGGGTAAGCAAACCACATCTTCGGCCGAGCCTGATTAAACACAGTGGAGGGCTGTATTAGGGCTTATGCCTCAAAAAGGCAGGAACATACCAAATCTAGGAGCGTCGCCTATGCATCCCGCAGTAAGGAAGAACTGCTTCACTCCTTTGTTATTGTTTTTTTCACTAACCAATATGCAGACAACCGGCCGGGACATTAGGAAATTCTAATTCCACCCGGGAATCCCAAGGCTTTAACAGGGCCCACCGCACTCTTTTCCCTCGAATCGTACTTCCACCCTAAAGAGGGTCTCGCCAACAATATTATTAGCGGAGCAATGTACCCCTAGAGGAGGATCTGATGAGATCATAGGCCTTCTTCTATAGTCAAACGACGAGCGATGATATTCTTTTGAGGGCGCCATCCCCTCGGAAGGACTAGGGAACGATAGACTGAGTTTCAATAGGAAATCATGTACCGGACCAAGTAGTCCGAGGAGCCATGCCCGCGCGGGCCGAGCTCACAATAATGAAACGATATGTGTTCACACAAAGAAATAAAAGGGTATCTTTTAGCATCGCATTCTCCAAACAAAGAAATCGCAGTGCACTCTCGGTAGGAACCCTTCCACTGAATACATCCCGAAATACTCGGGGACTTAGCGCCAACAATTCGGCACCGGCACGACCCCAGGGACGGAACTCTGGGCTCATAAAACTCCCGCAAGGTAACTCCGAGCTCATGAATAATGGCCTTCGAGCCTAAGCAAAATTGATGATTCGGAGACTGTCGCCAATCTCTATGCACTAGAAAACTCGAAATGTAAGACCTCGAGCGGGCAGACTTGGTGTAACCAGATCTATTCTACAAAGCAACAGAAACTATAAGACCTCAACAGGCATGATAAAACTGTAAGACCTCAACAAACATGATAAAACTGTAAGACCTCAACATGAATAATAAAACTGCAAGACCTGAACAGGAATGATAAAACTGTAAGACCTCAATAGGCATGAAAATCCTAAAGTTTTGGCTATATGTCGCATTTGTAAGAATCCTGAAAGGGCATACCCTCGGTACAGACGCCTAAACTTTCACTCGGGATAAAAAAATGGCTCCGGCCAAACACATATGACTACGGTCAAAACGGCTGATACATCCAAATTAATGTGACCCGAGGACGCCCGACCATCGCTAAACAAAATCGCAGGCCACTACTTCGAATATACTTTGGAAAGAACCGGCTAAAACAGGCTTCCCTCAGTAAGAAAAAACGATCTTTGACCATGTCAGCTCCAAATCACAAGGCTTTGACCTACTCAGCCTACGAGATATGAACCTTCTGAGGTGCTCAAACATCGCCAATAATGACTTGAAATCGAGGTTCTTCCAGAACCGACGACGGATCAGGCAAAATTATTTTAAAAGACCTTAACGAGCGGAAAACAAAGCCTACAAAAAGTCCACGGGCAAATCAGCATAAGAGCCATTGTCTCCAGCCAAACGAGCCTCCGAGCCGCACATTAAAAGGTCTCTACGACCAAACAGCGTAAGAGCTATTATCGCTAACTTGAAAATTGACAACTTGATAATTAAAATGAGCTCGAATAGTAACCCAATTCGGAGACCGAATTCAAAACAGTAAACTATACATGCCTTCGGGCCACATATTAAAAGGTCTCAATAACCAAAACAGCGTAAGAGGCACTATCACTAGTCTGAAAATCGAAAGAACTTAAAGGTCAATTAAAACTCGAATCGCAACGCGACTCGGAGACTAGACCCAAAATAGTTGAAACAACAAATGCCCGAGGGTGAGAAATAAAGGCCACTGTTGTCCACCCATGCAGGTAGGAAAGAACTTAAGGGTCAATTAAAGCTCGAATCGCAATGCGGCTGGGAGACTGGACCCAAAATAGTTGAAACAGCGAATGCCCAAGGGCAAGAAATGAGAACAATCACCATCCGCCCGCACGGGCACAAAAGACCGAAGGTTAGGCAAGCTCGATTCAAGCCCTAACTCGGAGACTGAGCCTAAACAACTTGGCAAAGCATAGAGGCCCAAACGCCTGCTCACGTCAAATATCGCACTTAAAAGCCTCCGGACCTACCCAATTAGTTCCGGACCTACAGGGCTCCCGCTAAACATGAAAGCCAGCCCTCCTGGTCAAAAGCAACACAGAAAGAGATGCAGAAGAAATAAAGCTTCAAGTTTCCTCTTATCTTACATACGCAAAAAAGGCACACTCTCCATCTACAAACATGCTCTACAGGTATCGAGTACAAAGCGGAAAAATAGCAGAATCTACACTTCGCTCAAAAGGACTACAACCTGTCAGATTCACTCTCCGCGATATTAGGAAAAAGTGATTGAGCGTCACGCTCGTCCGCTATTGCTCGAGCCAATTCCTCCAAGAGAACGAATCCCCTAGCGCCGATCTCTTCGGGACTTGCAACGAATCCAATTCCGTCTTTTTCTGCAGCTAAATATAACAAAAAGTGGGTTAACCTTAAGGTCCGAAAGGAGCGAAGCGCGTTCTACAAAATGTTACCTGCTCTATTAGATAGCTCTCATTTTTCGAGCGCCGGTGCACCTTATATCGCCAATGCAGAAACTCAACCTCCTTCTCCTCACTAAGGAGCCTAAGGGACTCGCCCTCGTCCAGAACTTTTCGAAGCCTGGCTCCTTGGCGAAGCAGCTCATACCTGAGCCTATCACAGGCCTGCAAAAGGAAAACTCGATGAAGATAGAAGGACGCGCAATACAGAAAAACTGCGCCTGAACTCACCACGAAGTGAAGCCGGTGGACTTCCTCGAAGTGAGAGCACACTCTCGTTGATCCTGCCTCTTTGGCCCCAGGAGAAACAACCTCGAGCGAAGCATATTAACTCAGAGGAATTGTCATCCAGGAATCAGAACCCCAGGAACAGCAGGCTCGGACGACGCCCTCTCCTCGAAGAAACAGGTCCGTTCAATGCCACTAAAAGCTCCATCACACTGCGGGTGCCAATCCCATTTATCACTATTGTCCCTCAGCTCGGAGGATGACACCTCCTTTCCCTCTTCGGAAGATCACTGCCTCATCCCAAGGAATCGCCTGATATTACAAACTGCAAAACCAGTACAAAAAAAAGGGGAAAATTTCGCCTCAAATATACAAAGGCCAAGGCAAAGGCAGAGTGCGCGCATACCTTAGTATTTTGCTCCCCATCTAATGCGGAATACAGCTCGCCACCTACGCTCATCGCAGGTCGAATGTGTCACCAGCCTCCGGACCCAGCCGGGAAGGTCAAGAACTTTGCCTGGCGTCTATGAAGTTGCTGCAAAAGGGGAAAAACATGATTACTCAACTAATTTTCGCTATAAGCAAAATCTGAAAAAGCACCAGACGTTACACTCACGCACATAATTCCATCCCTCGGGAAATAGCAAAAGCTCCATAGGGATAATGTCGGCCGTCCGGATCCGGATAAACCAATTGGCCCACTCTCGACCTCCATTTTCTTCATCATCAATGACAAAAGGCGTGGTCAAACGACACCTCAGGGTTAGTAGGCCTTGGTGATGAAAGGGCCGGTATAACCTGAGGAGGTGGCTAAGCATGAATTAAAGCCCAGCCCTCTCCGCAAAGGACCTCATCATCAACACCACTCGCCAAAATGATTGATTTATTTGAGCCAAAGTAACCTGATACTTCAAGCAAAAATCAAGCATGACCTTATCAAGGGGGCCAAATGCGAAAGGATATAGGTATATGCTCAAGAAGACATCAGCGGAGTCCATAATACTCTCGACTGGGGAAAGCACCTGCAGCGTTATCCCCTCGCTCCATCCACAGTATCTCCTCACCATCTCAAGATGTTCCTCTCTTATCAAAGATACGGTCTTCAGAGCGAACTCCCGCGGTTCCTGAGCGTCGGGAGCAGCACTTCCCACTCCTCGCCGGCCCGGCCTTGATAGTTGCCATGACTATGGTAAAATTGACAGATCAGAGCAAGGACGTACGCCAACGCTTTTTGCTCCTGAAGAAATGAAGAACCCTATACCAAAGCGGGAGGACAATTATCTAAAATAGTGAGGTCTTTCGAAGAAGCTGAAGCCGACCCACATATATGCGAGAAGCAGCAACGACTCGTCTACCCGAAGTGAACCCCGGGAAACTAACAGCCTCGAAGCAAATCGATAGGGTGATACCCAATCCTAGAGGCATCCCTCGACGAGAAGCCAGGACTCAAGGAGTCGGCCGCATTATCTCCAATTTCGAGGCAGCATCCGACCCCGAGGACCTCTACCAAACAAAAAGTTGGGCTTTGGGAAGCTTTCAACGCCATCACTTAACTCAAGGTTGTACCTGGTCTCATAGTCTCCTTTTCTAAAAAATAAGCACGTGAAGCTTCGATCACGAAGGCTCCACGAAGGCTTGAGGCAGCGCCTGAGTACAGGCAACTCCTCAAAAGAAGTCTATCCCATATGCCTTAAAAAGTTATCTACATCAAGATCAAAAGGGGCCCCCAGGTACCCAAAGCAAACCTTCATTTAGGATAACATTCTCGGAAGCTCCAAAACTCGGCGTATTATCTCCATGCAACTCGGAGGGCCTAACAGCCCGGACCTATCAGATCTATTTAGGCTTGTTCCGAGGTACGACGAGGGGCTCAAAAAGAATCCCCATTGATCGGTAGAGGATCGAAAAGAATGCTCGCACCCGAGTTAGATATAAGCGGTCAACAATAAAGGAAGACATTCAAAAGGCCTCGAAGGGCACGAGAGCATGCAATTACAAGGCAAAAATTGAAAGCAAAAGTCAATGGGGTATATTCATATTCATAAAGATCCATGTACAATGTCCCTGGAGGGGTCATTACATATAATTACAAAAGCCTACAGAGGATCTATACGCATAAAGGAAGAAAGAAAGGGATGTACACGTGAAGTAAAAGCCCGAAGACCGATCCACCTTCAAAGGTCCGCCTCCTACAACAGGCACCTTCGGACGCACATCCTCGAAAGTTTCATCCTATCCTTCCACACTGATATCCCCAAGGGATAAGGCGAGTAGCAAGGAGGGATGAATAAATGGCGTAGCTCTCCAAAGCTCGAAGACCGTCACTGGCCAAGAGAACCTCGAAGAGACAGCAGACCAAACAAGCCTCGGTCCCGCTTGCACGGCTACATAGAATCCACTTCTTGGAACGTCTAGCTGTGCAATCCCCCAACTCGGGGCAGAGCACCACGTCGAGTCGAGGTATGAAGGTGAGCAGTGGTGTATAATTCGAGCCCCCTTTTGATCAGCGGTATGTAATCCTAAGAGCTTTCTGCGAATAAGGAAAGTTGTCCCTCGTATGTCATCATCTCGATCCAACAGCAACAGCCACGGGAAACATGTCAATGACCACAGCAGCAACAGGGCAGCACGATCATGCTCGACAAAGGGAAGCCCCGGCAAAAGGCCACAACACAATCTAAGAGAGCTCTGCCAAACGGTCTTGAGGCTATGATCCCCAAGCATGATCTTCAAGGATAGAGGAAGATGGTAAGAAGAGATGGGCAAATGAGCCAATGAAAGCACTAGGATAGGAAAAACAACACCAAGGCACCCCATTTATAGGGGGTAATAACACAGTCATCGAGGCTTTGGAAGATTGACCGGCGGATGCGGTTACTACATTCTTGAAAGACAGAATTGTTAGTGGTACACTCACCTTGAACAACGAGAATCGACAGTGTATTGAATGATGTCGAAATGCACAAGTCCATGGGATACCCCGATCACCACAAAAGCTCACGCCATGAGTCGCATCATTGGTATGACGTCGATGTAAGAAGCTCAAGGAGTCAAGTGTCAGAAACATTTCCCATCACTTTGTTCTGGGAAATGTGGAGACTATCTGTACGCGGCGAAATTAGAGGACTTGATTTCTCGCTATCAAGTCATTTCGGAAGAACGCCTCGAGACCCCGAGGATGGGAAGCTACGACCAAGTTCCCTACCTAGGAGCTCATCGAGGCCCGATTCAGAGAAGATGGAAATCGAAGCCAGAACATGAAGGGGAAGCTCCCAAGGAATGCGGCTAGGTCTGGCAAAGCCGGCCTATCCAGGGCCTACGCCGAAACGTTGCATCTAGCCGTCCCATCTCCATACTTAACAATTAATGCATGTTGTACTATAGTCGAGTTCCCCTCCTATATAAAGGGAACTCGCATTACCTTGTAAAGGGCTGATGTTGCTCCATTTCTCCACAAGTTCAATAATATCTCTCTCTATCTCTTCTTTCTAACTTGCTCATTCTCACTAGCCCGAGGCCACTTTAATATTTATCGCTTTCTTACTTGTTCTTCATTTTATCACTTGGTATTAGCCGTAAAGAGCTTTATTTAATCAAATATTAGTTTTTATCCCATTCTCGATCACCCCCGATAGCTTGAGCTCGACCCGAACACCGACCCCGAGGTCCCCCATCGACCAGTCCGACATCCGGGCAACAGGCCCCTCGATTTGATTACTGCCTCGTTTTAGCTTGCATTTCATCGTTAAACTTAACATTCCTAGCATCAATTGCCCTAAACAACTAGCTTGAGAGTAGATCACGTATTTTTAGAATCCCATTTACAAATTTAATTATTGTTACCATTTTCACGGTAAACATGATTTAAAGCAAAGGGGTATTGTTGAATTTCAACAAAAGTTTCTTAGGCTTTCTCATTATGGTGGAGGTATTATCAATGATGAAAAAAGAAAAGCACAGGAGATTCAAAGATAGTTTAATTGATTTTATTCGAAAGTCTATGGTGGTCCTGCCATATGAAATTTTTTTCCAAACGAGTTAGAGCTGCTCTTTGCTGGGAATGAATTGACAAGGAGCAAGCTAGTATAAATAAAAATAGGTTCAGAAAAGCTAATTCAGATTATGGCAGTTCATCCAAAAGGGGAAGTTTTCGATATGACCCGATGGTCATTTGTGTATTTGCACCCCGTTTTCCCTTTTGATTCCTCGCATATGTGTAATTTTGGCTTTATTGCATACGGGGTTGATTGGTTTTGTTCTGGAAAGATTTCGGATTGATTTACACCCTTTGGTTCTTGGCTTAGAAGTATAAGTTAAAAATATTGACCAAACTTTGGCTTTTGTGAAAATGATCCAGAAATGGTGTTTTGATGGCTCCAATTGTTTTGTATTGTGATTTTAGACTTGGGTGTATGCTCAGAAATCAAATTCGGTAGTCCATAGGTTAATTTGTGTTGTTTCACTAAAAATTGACAATTTGAGGTTTAGAAGTTTGACCGTATGTTGACTTTTGGCTATCAAGTTCAGAATTCGTTTTGGGACTTAGAATATGTTAGTTATGTTATTTAGAACTTGTCGGCAAAATTTGGTATCAATTGGAGTTGGTTTGATATGATTCAGACGATTAGTTGCAATTCTAGAAGTTCTTGAACTTTACTTTGAAGTTCATGTGTTTTGGTGTTCGATTCATAGTTCTAGATGTTATTTTTGTATTTTGATCATGCGAGAAAGTTTGTATAATATTTTTAGACTTGTATAGATATTTGGTTTGTAGCCTCGAGGGCTCAGATGAGTTTCAGACGTGATTCTGAATGTTTTGGACTGAAACTGTAATTGATGGTGTGCTGGTGCTCTGATTTTGCAATTGCGAGAACCAGCTTCGCGAGTGTGAATAGACAGGGGATAGTCTAATGTCGCAATTGAGACCTTCCCCTTCACATTTGCAATGTCAGTAGTCCTAGGTTGGGGTCGCAATTGTGACCACTTGGTCGCTTTTGTGATGGCCACCATCTTCGCAATTGAGAAACTTTTGTCGCAATTGTGAATTCTGTTGAGGCTATCAGGGTTAACAAGTGTGAACCTTGATTCGCAATTGTGAGGGTTCTCAAATGCTAACCCTGTGTCACAAATGCAACATCTGCAGGTGGATATAAGGGCTAGAAAGTCTGGATTTAGTCTCGTTTCTCATATTTTAGAACCCTAGACTCGGTAAGAGGCGATTTAGAGAGAGGATTTTCATCTACAAACATTGGGTAAGTTATTCTAATCCTTTTCCAACTATATTCCATGATTATATCTTAGATTTAACATCAAAATTATGAGAATCAAAGAGGAAAATTTGGGAAATTTTGTCAAGTTTTTGAAAAATGAAGAATTGAGTTTGAGAGTCGATTTGGACTCGGATTTGAAAACAAAACACATATATAGACTCACGGGGTTATGGGTAGTCAGAATCTACCCTTGGACCCGGGTTTTGATCAGGTGGGGCCCAGGGTAGACTTTTGTTGACTTTTTGAAAAATGTATAAAGATCATAACTTTATGTATTGTACTTATTTTCTCTTGCATTGTATGATGTTATTAAGTCACTTTTGGTTAGATTTGAGCCGTGTGGAGGCAAATTTTAGGGGAAAACTATTTTCGAGGATTGTGTTGGCCAAAAACTATTTTCGAGGATTGTGTTGGCCTAGTTGAGGTAAGTATCTTGGCTTACTTTGTGTGGGGGAACTACCGCTTAGAATTTGAGTTGATTGTACTATATGTGTTATGTAAAAACCATGTACATAAGGTGACAAGTGGGTACATAAGCTATATGTGGTAATTGATCTATTTAGGTTGTTTAGACTCTTTCCATGTCTTTAATTGAATTGTCATAACATGGTATATCCCTCATTCCTAATCAACCTCACATGTTTTAATCTACTCTTACATGTTTTATTTGACATTGTTAATACTTGTTTTGTCTCTTACTTGTTATTTTGCTCTTATATGCTTTAGTTGAAGTTATTGCCTTCCTTATTGTCATGTTACTTCTTAGATTGTTGAATTAATTTTATTTGAAGTTGTTATTTCGTGGAATATCTTCTTGTTGAGTTATTGATGTTGAAGTGTAAAAGCCGTTATCACATTAAGGTAAAGTTGTTTATTGTTGAAATATATTTCTTGTTGAGCAATTCACAATTTATTTTGTTATCATTGAGATTATTGTACACATTGTGGTTGAACCATGGCAGTTTTTTGTGGAAACATTAGTATTGTTGATTCTCTCGGCAAATTGTGGCATATAGGAACTTGTAGTTCGAGTTGTAATTGTGTCGTGATATTGATACACATGCAGTAGTATATGTCTAGGGGTTGATACGCATGCGGTGAGATAAGGTAGGATTGATATGCATGTTGCTAGTAGGGTAACTGCTTGAAGCCACGTGGTGAGATAAGGTGGGGTAAAACGCGGGTAGTTATTTCAAGAAAATGATTTTCAAAACTAAATATAAGGATTCCGCGGTGATATAAAGAAAGATTGTAATTGAAATTATAAAATGTGAATACGAAGCGGTACCTCGATTGTGATTCTTTATATTTCATATTGGAAAGAGTTATTGGTTGAATAGTTTTTGTTGCATTTATTCTTCCTTGTCTTACCATTTTGTCCGTATTTGACTATTTGTGGTCTTCATTATTGGCTTCTTTCTTGTTAACTTTTGCTTGCAATTCTGTCATTAGCTTACGCTACTAAACTGCTTTGTTACCATTCGCTTCTCCGCTTTTCATTACTTCTCATTGTTATATTTTTGTTCCGTTTATCTTGTCCTAGTAGGTGTCTTGACTTGCCCTCGTCACTAATCTACTGAGGTTAGGCTTGATACTTACTGGGTAACATTGGGGTATACTTATGCTACGCTTCTGCATATTTTTATGTAGATCCAGGTACATCTGCTAGTGTTGGATGCTAGTGATTGATTGACTAGCTACTTTTGGAGACTTAAGGTATTCTTGCTTGGCGTCCGCAGGCCTCGAAGTTACCCTCTATTTTTAGACATTCAACTATTTTTTTCTTGTTCCAGAACAGTATTGTACAACGAGACTATTAGTACATTCTTGTGGAGCTTATGACTCTGTTCCACCAGGTTTTGGGAAGTTGTTGTCAGTTGTATTGTTGAGTTCTATTAAGAAGGTTTACATGGTTAAAATTTGAGGTTTTATTAATATTATTTCCATTATTTCTCTCTACATATTAGGCTTACCTACTCTTGCTACTAGGTTAATGCCATGCAATTGCTATTATTTTATAATATGAGGATGAGAGTAAAAGCACGAAGGATGATGTCATGCAGTTATTTTATATTATCATATGAGGATGAGAGTAAAAGTAAGAAGGGTGACATAGTACAATTATTTTTACATTATAATATGAGGATGAGAGTAAAAGCATGAAGGATCATGTCGTACAATTTTTTTTAGTTTCATTGCTCTTTACTTTGATATTTGGAATATGAACTTGGCCTTGTGGTTTCTTTATTTAGTTTTGAAAGAAGCTTACTATGTGACACTTTACTTTATGTTTCCTATTTAAGCCCCTTTACTTATGTACTTATTATCCCTTTAACTTGTCATTATCCTGTTTTTATATTTGATACTCTATATGTTATTTTATTATTTTTTGATATATTACTGCACAGGTTCATTGTAGGCATCTTGTCTTAGCCTCGTCACTACCTCCTTGAGGTTAGACTCGATACTTACTCAGTACATGGTCGGTTGCACTCACTACACTTCAGTACTTCTTGTGCAAATCCAAATATTAGTACTAGTGGAGTCCCAAGATGTGCTTAGCAGATACCGGACAGGTGATTCAAGGTAGAGCCGTATTCTGTTTGCAAGCCTTGAGTCATCTTCTTATTTCTATTGTATTATTTCTATTTTTTGAACAGTGTTGTATTTCTTTCAAAATGGCGTATGTAGCAAAATCTAGAAGCTCATGTACTTGTGACTCCATGACTAGGGATGGTTTGCGTTAGATGTTTAATTTAGACTAATATATTTTTCTCCAATTTGTTATTATCCTATGCTATTGTCCTGCTTTTAGTCATTTATTGCAATTGTTTCATATTTTACTATTGTGTGTTGGCTTGCCTAGCAAGCAGTATTAGGCATCATCATGACCCCAATTGGTTAGGATTTTGGATCGTGACAAATTGATATCAGAGACCTATGTTGCATAGGTCTCACGAGTCATGAGCAAGCTAAGTAAAGTCTTTAAGATTGGTATGGAGATGTTTGAACTTATCTTCTATAGGCTATAAGGCTTTAGGAAACATCACTTTCTTTCTTTCTCTATCGTGCGACTTTGTTTTATCACTGAGTTTGAATAATTATTCAATTATTCTCTCAAAGATGGTGAAGACACATATGTCATCCGCAGTTGATTAGGAGACAGAGCCCCTGATCGTAGCCACTACTAGGGGTAGGGGCTGGGGTCGAGCTAAATCCAAAAGTAGAAGCAGAGCTCAGCCCAGAGCACATGCAGCAACACCCATTATCGAGCCTCAAATAGAGCAGGACGATGAGATCCCTGTTCCGACAGAGCTAGTAGGACTAGCTTAGGCCCCAGGAGGGTTCATCGGTACCAGTTCTTCAGGACGCCTTAGTCTGCATCGGTGGTCTCATGAAGAGTATGGCTTAGGCTGGTGTGCTTTGTATGGCACCAGCCATTGCTCAAGCCGGGGGAGGATCCCAGACTCCCGCTAAACATACTCCGGAGCATATGGCTCATGGTTACTAGACCCTAGGGTTTCTACTAATTGGGACAATTTAGCCTATTGTTGTAACACAGCCCAGGGAGAGACCCGCAATGTCAGCTGATGAGTTTAAGAGATTGGACATGTTGAGCTTGTTGTATCCCCCTCACTTTAGTAGTACACCTTTCGAGGTCCCCCATGATTTCTTGGACCGTTTCCATGAGATTTTACACAACATGGGGATAGTGTAGTCCAAATGAGTTTCTTTCATCATATTTCAAATCCACGGTTCTGCCAAGAGGTGGTGGCAGGTGTATAAGAAAGGTAGGCCAGCAGGATTGCCTCCTCTCATACGATCTTAGTTCTCATAGTTATTCTTGGAGAAAGTTTACTTTGTTCACTCAGAGAGAGGAGTTTCACAGTCAGTTCAAGTGCCTTTAGTAGGGTAGCATGACTGTTACTCCAAATGAGACTAGATTTGTGAATATGTCATGCCATGAACCTATCTTGATCTTTACTAAGAGGGAGAAGGTGTAGAGTTTCATTGTGAGCCATACATGTGGCATCAGACTTCAGATGTCCAAAGAGACCAAGTCTGAGATTTCATTCACTCGGGTAGTGGATATCGCCAGGAGGATTGAGCGTATCAAAGGACGGGCTAGGGATACGACCTCTAACAAGAGGCCCAGTCATTTTGGAGAATTTAGCGGTGCCTCGTCTGGAGGCAACGATTCTTTTGGTAGAGGTTATCCTATTAGGTCAGTTCAATCAGCTCTATAGGCCATCTATGGTGCTTCAAGAAGCCATAGTGCTTATGGATCTTGTCCCGAGCAGCTAACATATAGTGTACCTCAAGCTCTGGTTAGTGCACCCATAATACAGAGTTAGCAGGGTGGTCATTTAGGTAGGCAGGGACAATTCCATAGTCAGTAGTCACATTAGCCGATGGCTAGTTATACATATGGAGATCTAAGGCACGTCATAAAGTTTTTCCCTAGGTCATAGAGAAGATATGCCACAGTAGGGTACTCGTGCCATAATTCCGGCACCAATTGCTACTCCACCTACACAACTAGCTAGAGGCAAGGGTCATGCAGCTCAAGGTAGGGTCCAGTCAATTAGAGGTGGAGTCCAATCATTGAGAGGTTGTCCCAGAGGTGGAGGACAAGTTGGTAGGGCTCAGCCTCATTGTTAGGCATTCCAGCTAGACTTGAGTCTGAGTCATCCGATGTAGTTATTATAGGTATTATCTTAATCTTTTGTAGAGATGCTTCCGTGTTGTTTGATCCGATTTCTACATATACATGTATGTCTTTATATATTTGCATCGTATTTGATTATGCCTCGTGATTCTCTTGATGTTCCTATTTCTATGTCTAAACCGGTTAGAGATTTCATAGTAGTTGTTCGAGTGTATCAGTCTTGTGTTGTTACTATTAAAGGTTTTGATATAGTAGTTGATCTTTTGTTGTTGAATATGGTTGAGTTTGAGGTTATTTTTTGTATGGATTGGTTATCCCCGTATCACGCTATCTTAGATTGCCATACCAAGACTGTGACTTTAGGCATGCTGGAGTTGCCTAGATTAGAGTGGATAGGGATCCACGATCACTCCACTAGCAGGGTGGTTTCATATTTGAAGGTTATGCATATGGTCGAGGAGGAGTGTTTGGCATATTTGGCTTATATATGTAATTCTAGTGCAAGTTCGTTCTATATATTCAGTACCAGTTGTGAGTGAGTTTTCTAAGGTGTTTCCTCTAAATTCTTAGGGTATGCCACCTGACAAGTTTATTAACTTTTGCATTTATTTGGTTCTGGGCACTCAGCCTATTTCAATTCCACCATACCACATGGATCTAATTGAGTTGAAAGAATTGATGGATCGGTTGCAAGATTTGGTTGACAAGGGATTCACCAACCGAGTGTTTCACCTTGGGGTGCGCCAATGTTGTTTGTTACGAAAAAGAACGGATCCATGAGGATGTGCATAGATTATCAGCAGTTGAACAAGGTCACTATAAAGAATAAGTATTTCTTTCCTCGAATTGATAATTTATTCGACCGACTTAAGGTTGCCAAGGTGTTTTTCAAGATTGATGTGAGATCTGGTTACCATCAGATGAAGGTTAGGGCATTAGATGTCCGTAAGATTGCTTTTAGGCGTCGTTAGGGTTATTACAATTTTTTAGTGATGTCATTTTGTTTGACTAATGCCCTAGAAGCCTTCATGGATTTGATGAACCGAGTGTTCAAGCCTTATCTGGATTTCTTCATGATTGTCTTCATTATTGATATTATAGTTTACTCTCGCAATAGAGAGAAGCATGAGCAGCACCTACAGATTGTAATTCAGACTTTAAAGTATCATCAACTATATGCTAAGTTTTGGAAGTTTGGGTTCTGGTTAGACTCAATTGCCTTTTGTGTCATGTTGCGTCTTCGGAGTGTATCAAGGTCGATACTAAGAATATTAAGGCAATTCAGAATTGGCTTAGACCTACTTTAGCTATAGATATCCGGAGCTTCTTAGGTTTGGTGAGTCACTATCGTCGGTGTATGGAGGGGTTTTCACTATCTCAGCCCTGTTGACCAAGTTGACTAAGAAGGGTGCTCTTTTCAGATAGTCCGACGAGTGTGAGGAGATATTTAAGAAGCTCGAGACTGCCTTGATTGCATCCCCAGTGTTGGTGTTTCCCACAGGTTAGGGATCTTACACTTTATTTTGGTGCATCGTGTGTTAGACTTAGCGCGGTATTAAGGCATGATGGTAGGGTGATTTCCTATACGTCTTGTCAGTTGAAGGTCCATGAGAAGAATTACTCTATGCATGACTTGGAGTTAGCATCCATTGTTCACACACTCAAAATTTGGAGGCACTATCTCTACGGCATTCCATGTGAGGTCTACACCGACCATCAGACTCTCCAACATTTGTTCAAGTAGAAAGATCTTATTTTGGGGAAGCAGAGATGGTTAGAGTTATTGAAAGACTATGATATTACCATATTATATCATCTGGGGAAGACTAATGTAGTGGTTGATGCCTAAGTAGGGAGGCGGAGAGCATGGGCAGTTTGGCATTTTTACCGGTGGTGGATAGGCCATTAGCCATGGATGTTCAGGCTTTGGTCAACTAATTCATAAAGTTAGATGCTTCGGAACCTAGTAGGGTTATTGCTTGTTTTATGGCACAATTATCGTGGTTGGAGCTCACCAAGGCTCTCTAGTTTGATTATCCTCACTTGTTGGTGTTGAAAGAAACTGTGCAGCGGAGTGGTGCAAAGAAGGTGATGATTGGGGATGATGGTGTCATGTGGCTTTAGGACCGGATTTTTGTTTTGAATGTTAATGGGTTGAGAGAGTTGATCCTTATGGAGGCTTACAGTTCACGGTATTCCATTCACCTTGGTGTTATGAAGATTTATCGTGACTTGAAGCAGCATTATTGGTGGCTAAAGATGAAGAAAGATATTGTTGGGCATGTCTCTTGGGACTTGAATTGTCAACAGGTGAAGTATGAATATCAAAAACCGAGTGGGTTGACTCAGATATTAGTGATATCGGAGTGGAAATGGGAGCGCATCATGATGGACTTTGTGGTAGGCTTACCACAGACCTTGAGGAAGTACGTGTTGTTTGGATCATTGCGGACCGGTTGACTAAGTTCACACACTTCATTCTGATGATGACATCATATTCTTCAGAGCAGTTGGCTTAGATATATATCTGGGAGATTATCCGCTTGCACGATGTTACCTTTCTATCATTTCAGAACGGGACATACAGTTCATTTCATACTTTTCGAGAGTTGTGCAGTGTGAGTTAGGCATGCTGGTCGATCTGAGTACCACATTTCATCCTCAGATGTTGCAGGCATGCTCTATGGAAGACATGTTGCAGGCATGCTCTATGGATTCAGGGAGTCAGTGGGACCATTTTGTACCTCTAACGGAGTATGCCTACAATAACAATTATCATTCAAACATATAGATAGCTCTGTATTAGTGTCACACCCCAAAAACCGAGGGGCGCGACCCGCGCTCGACCGGGTAGCCCCCAGCCAAGCAGACCTGGGTGCCTTTCCTATTCCACGTGATACCCTGCATTTCCATTACACATTAACCAAGTGAAATAGCCATTTATAAATTTAAACACATTCTTACGAGATTTACATAACATATATAGTTACTTGGCGTGGTTTACAAGTTATGCTGCCCAAAATACATAAGTACATAACCCACGTTCCCTGTCTACGGAGCCTCTAAATACAACTGAAGAATAATACGGAAATGCCGGCAACAAGGATCCGGCTATACCTTACACAAATACCAAAATAAGACTCCGGGAAGAAAAGAGGCATGAGCCACGCAGGGCCCCGAGAGGAAAGGGGCTCACCAATTCAGTTGACGGGAGATGAAGGAGTGCTACTGTCGGTGGGCTGGAGTACCTGTTATGGAACCACCTACAATCATAACACGGATGTAGCACCCCCGGCAAAAGGGACGTCAGTACATTTGAATTGTACTGGTATGTATAAACAAACTTTACCCCAAGTAAAATCAAAAAATACACAGATAACAAACAGTAATAGAATCAACAATCAAATGCATATGAAAGGAACAAGCAAAGCCAAACAACTCCACAATCTCTCCTTTTCCCCTTTCAACATTATTTCATCACATCAATGGTTTCACAACTTTCACATATTTTTATTTCAATAGTGATTTCGATCACTTTTCCACCCTTTTTCCATAGCCTGGTACACAAGATCTGGCCCTAACAATTCTGCTTCACCCACTTCGAACCATCCAATTGGAGACTTACATCTCCTCTCGTACAATGCCTCAAATGGGGCCATCTGAATGCTAACATGAAAGCTGTTATTGTAAGAAAATTCTATAAGTGGCAAGTTATCATCCCAATTACCTTTGAAATCCAAGACACAAGCCCGTAACATATCTTCAAGCGACTGAATAGTCCGTTCCACTTGACCATCAGTCTACGGATGGAAAGCCGTGCTAAGATTCACCTGAGTACCCAAACCTTGCTGAAATTTCTTCCAAAAATTAGCTGTGAACTAGGCCCCTCGATCTGAGATAATAGAAAGTGGAGTGCCATGAAGCCTTACTATTTCCTTGATATACAATTGAGCATATTGTTCCACAGTATCCGTGGACTTGATTGGCAAGAAGTGAGCTGATTTGGTGAGTCGATCCACTATTACCCAAATTGAGTCGAACTTGTGCTGAGTGCAAGGTATCCCTACCAAGAAATCCATGTTGATCATCTCCTATTTCCACATTGTTATTTCCATAAGCTGAGTTAACCCACCAGGTCGCTGGTGCTCAGCTTTTACTTGCTGACAAGTCGGACATTTAGATACAAAGTCCGCCACACCCCTCTTCATACCGTTCCACCAATAAATTTCCTTGAGGTCACAGTACATTTTTGTAGAACCTGGGTGCACAAAATACCTGGAATTATGAGCCTCCCCCATTACCCTCCCCCGAAGATTATCCACATCTGGAACATATAGCCTACCTTGACATCGTAATACACCATCCTTACCACCGAGCGAAAATGTCAAAGTCTTGTTATTCAAAACGGCCTCCTTCATCTGTGCTAATACTGGATCAATGAGCTGCTTTTCCTTGACTTTCGCTACCAGTGATGATTCTTCTCCATTACGCACCATAACCTTCCCCTCGTCTGAGGTCGAAATACGAACCCCCAGACTGGACAATTGATAAACCTCCCGAGCCAAAGGCCTCTGATCCGCTCCCAAATGAGCCAAACTACCCATGAACTTCCGACTGAGAGCGTCGGCCACCACATTCGCCTTCCCTGGATGGTATAAAATATCCATATCATAATCCTTGATCAATTCTAACCACCGCCGCTGCCTTAAATTCGCCTTCCCTGCCTTATTGGAGACTCTTGTAGTCCTAGAACACATCCACATGGACCCCATAAAGATAATGCCACCATATTTTCAAGGCAAATACAACTGCCGCAAGCTCCAAATCATGCGTTGGATAATTCTTCTCGTGATTCTTGAGTTGCCTTGAAGCATACGCTATAACCTTCCCATGCTGCATCAACACACACCCCAAACCGACCCTAGAGGCATCGCAATAAACCACCAATCCTTCCGTGCCTTCTGGAAAGGTCAATATCTGCGCCAAGGTCAATCTCGACTTCAATTCCAGAAAACTTTTCTCACAAGCGTCGAACCATTGGAACTTAACTGCTTTCTGCGTCAACTTAGTCAAAGGGAAGGGGAGGGTAGATAATCCCTCCACAAACCTCTGATAATACCCCGCTAAACCCAAGAAGCTACGGATCTCCATCGGGGTCGTGGGTCTAGGCCAATCTTTTACTACTGCAATCTTCTGGGGATCCACCTGAATCCCTTCACTAGAAACAACATGGCCCAAAAAGGTAACAGACTCCATCCGAAATTCACATTTTGAAAATTTAGCATACAACTGGTGCTGATAAAAGGGTCTGCAAAACTGCCCTGAGGTGATCGGCATGATCCTCCCGGCTCCGCGAATAAACAAGGATGTCATCAATGAAAACAATCACAAAGCAGTCTAAAAATGGCTTGAAGACCCGATTCATAAGATCCATGAAAGTTGTCGGGGCGTTAGTTAGCGCAAAAGACATGACCAAGAATTCAAAGTGACCATAGCGAGTTCTGAAAGCGGTCTTAGGAATATCCTATTCTCTGATCTTAAATTAGTGATACCCGGACCGTAGATCAATTTTGGAAAAGAACCTTGCACCTTGCAATTGGTCAAACAAATCATCTATCCGAGGCAAAGGATATTTATTCTTGATGGTGACCTTGTTAAGCTACCGATAATCAATACACATCCGGAGCGACCCATCCTTCTTTCTGACAAAAAGAACCAGGGCACCTCACGGTGACACACTTGGCCGTATGAACCCCTTTTCTAATAAATCCTTCAGTTGTTCCTTTAACTCCCTCAACTCCGCTGGCGCCATTCTGTATGGTGGAATAGATATCGGCCGCGTATCTGGCAATACATCAATCCTGAAATCAATCTCTTTATCTGGCGGGATCCCTAGAAGCTCGTCCGGAAACACTTCAAGAAACTCATTCACGACTAGAACGAACTCGGGGACAGACACCCCTTCCTAATCATCTTCGAAGCCTTAAGGTAGGAAATAAACCTACCTTTCGGCACCACACCATTTCCCTTCAACTCAATAACCGGCTCATTAGGGAACTCAAGCCTCATGACTCTCGTTCGGCAGTCAAATTTAGCAAAGCACGAATAAAGCCAGTCCATTCCCATAATCACATCAAAATCCACCATTTCAAGCTCAATAAGATCGGCCATGGTAGCACAACCATATACCATGACAACACAATTCCTATAAACTCGCGTGGCTGTAATAGAATCACCAACCGGAGTCGATACAGAGAACAGCTCATGAAGTTGTTCGGGTTATACCCCAAAACTTGAAGCAATGAATGGGTTGACATAAGACAAAGAGGACCCTGGATCAATAAGAGCATAACAATCAATGTCTTGAACAGACAAAATACCTGTAGCAACATCTGGGGAGGCCTCTGCACTCTGGCGACCACTCAAGGCGTAAAACCGGCTGGATACACCTCTACCACGAGCTCCACCCCTAACTATACTGCACCCTACTAGGGCTGGAGGACGCACGGATGATGTGGCAGCTAAAGAAACGGATGTCTGAGCAAATCCCCCACCCATGCCCTGACTAGGTGCACGGCAGTCCCGCTGGATATGACCTCTCACCTCGCATCTATAACACATCGGAATATCCAAATAACAAGTCTCGGAATGGAACCTCCCACACTTGGGGCATGAATCCCTCCCCTGCTGTTGTGATCTCCCTACTGGACGACCGGAATGATGGGGTCTCCTACTGTCTGAACTTGATCTCAAGTGACTGCCCTGCAGATAACTGTGCACAGATGGCGGTGCGCTTGCTGAGGACTGGGCATATGACTGGGACAGCCCTGATGGCCCTCTCCCCGGAACTGGTCTCCCTGAGTGACCCACTGATCGGGCCCTGCTGCTACTCTCCCTTTCTTCCCGATCAGCCCACAATCTTCCCATAATTCATATCTGAGTGTAAGGCCGTTGTAGCAGCCTCATTCACCACCAAAGGACTAAGACCCTGAACGAATCGCCGAACTCGAGCATCCATGGTTGACACTAACTTAGGAGCATACTTGGACAACCACACAAACTCTATGTGGTACTCCCAAACACTCATACTGCCCTGCTTGAGGACCTCAAACTCTGTGGCACGGGCCGCCATTGTCTCGATAGGCAAGAAGTGGTCCATGAATGCATCTACAAACTCATCCCATCTAGCCGGAGGTCTTCCCTCCCCACAGGAATCCTCTCACATCTCGAACCACGAATACGCTGCTCCCCTCAACCTGTATGAAGCCAACTCAACCCTTTCCGTCTCTGTAGCCTTCATCACTCGAAGGGTCTTATACATTTCATCAAGGTGCATATCGGCCTCTGGGTCTGTGCCAGTGAACTCTAGAGGGGCCAACCGCAGAAACTGGTTGACTCTGGAGCGGGCAGAATCTCCCTGTCCGCTGGGGGGCGCAGGGGCATCATGAGATTTCTGGGCCTAAGCGGCCACTAACTGGGTCAACATATGGATGGCTCCTCTAAGGTCCCCATCAGAAACCCCGGGACCGGAAGCTAGAATTGCATCAAGATCAGGAATATCAGCGGGAGAGATGGTAGCACCCTCTGCCACAGCTGGAACAGGAATACTTGGATCTGGAATAGATAGGCCAGGCAGATTCGGGACTGGGGAGTCACTCTCACCCACGACATCAGGTACATGATTCACAGCCACACTTAGGGTGGCATTGGCCCTGAGGCCGAGTCTAGCTCTCTTCTTAGGTGCCATTACTGAAAATTTGGAACAGAGCACGAGTTAGATGTAAATACTTCCACTTTTCACTTCACCGCACGATATAGAGTAACAAAGAAGAAGGTAATTTCCTAAATTCCCATGTAGCCTCCAACTTATAGATGTGGTCGACAACACACCGATAAGGAGGACTCTACTAGACACGGCTCTGAGACATCCTAGGACACTTTAAAACCTTAGGCTCTGACACCAAGTTTGTCACGCCCCAAAAGGCGAGGGGCGCGATCGGCGCTCGACCGGGTAGCCCCCAGCCAAGCGGACCTAGGTACCTTTCCTATTCCACGTGATACCCTGCGTTTCCATTACCCATTAACCAAGTGAAATAGCCATTTATAAATTTAAACACATTCTTACGAGATTTACATAACATACATAGTTACTTAGCATGGTTTACAAGTTATACTTCCCAAAATACATAAGTACATAACCCACGTTTCCTATCTATGGAGCCTCTAAATACAACTGAAGAATAATACGGAAATGCCGGCAACAAGACCTCGGCTATACCTTACACAAATACCAAAATAAGACTCCAAGAAGAAAAGCGGCATGAGCCACGCAGGGCCCCGAGAGGAAAGGGGCTCACCAATTCAGCTGACAAGAGGTGAAAGAGTGCTACTGTCGGTGGGTTGGAGTACCTGTTATGGAACCACCTACAATCATAACACGAATGTAGTGCCCCCGGCAAAAGGGACATCAGTACATTTGAATTGTACTGGTATGTATAAATAAACTTTACCCCAAGTAAAATCAAGAAATACACAGATAATAAACAGTAATAGAATCAATAATCAAATGCACATGAAAGGAACAACCAAAGCCAAACAACTCCACAATCTCTCCTTTTCCCCTTTCAACATTATTTCATCACATCAATGGTTTCACAACTTTCACATATTTTTATTTCAATAGTGATTTCGATCACTTTTCCACCCTTATTACCTCGGCCACCCTTATCACCACAACCCATACCTTATTACTTCGTGTTGAGGCGCGCAACCCAATCCCACCTGACAATAATATTTCACACAACAACAACAACAACAATTCACAAAGAGTGTTCATAAACATCAATACCATTTCCAACATATACAATAACCCGTACACAATTCAAGTCACAATGATAATTGCCCACAACAAGTCACGTATGATATTGCCACAGTTGTTTCAATTGTATCAATTATGATTTCTTTCCATCGTTTGTTCCACAGCTCTTACCACGTAACACATTCATACCCACACGCACTTTTGTTATTGCCATTTTACTCGCACCACTATAACGGAAAACTTAACCAACAACGTTCAAGGCACATTAATCACAAGAATTTCACAAATAGTCCACATAAGTAACACATACCAATTACTCGTACACCAACAAGGTGAATTCCCTTTTTAACTTCTAATTTAAATTCACCAACAGCCTAGTACCGTCAATCTAGTTCACAAGTTAGCACATATAACTTAGAATTGAAGTTCACAAACTCAGCCCGAACTTACTTAGGTTTCCAACCCCTCTTTTGCAAATCTTTAGATCTGCCCAATTCCTCCTACTAGATTCTAGGTTTTAAAGGACATGCATGTGTATCTCAACTTCCATTTTCAAGAATTAACGCATGAGAATCCCCCTTTTTGTTTAAATCTGAAAACAATGAAAAGGGGTTGGGGATTTTACCTTCAAGAACGGAGATGAAGACAATTACTTGAAATTCCCCGGCCCGAGTGACTTTGAAAAATCAAATTGATGAAGGTAGGACTTTATCTCTCAAGAATTCTCTCTTCCCTCTCTCTAGTTTTGTTCAGAAAATATATTAAAATAAGGGGTTGGAGTGTTTTATTGAAGAAGGGGTCGGGTTTAAAATTTAGAAAATTGGAGCCCTGAGTCAGGTCTGCGATCGCATTTGCGATCGCAGAGTGGAAATGTGGTCCGCAGAATGGACCACAAAAGTGCTCCCAACATCTGAACACACTGCCTAGGTATGCGGCAGAAATGTGGTCCGCATACCCGTTATGTGGTCGAATAATGCACCGCAGAACTGCCCCTCACAAAAATTCCAAGGGAAATATGCAACGAATATGCGGTCCACATATCGGTTATGCGATCGCATATCGGATCGCATATTTAACCTCATATTCGACCAACACACTGACTCACATTGCGACAATTATGTGGTCCGCATACCTATTATGCGACCGCATTCTCGACCGCAGAATCGCATTTTCTGGAAAATAGTATTTCTTGACCTTTTGATAGCATAGATCAGTACAAAAAGGGTCCGAACTACCAGGTTTTGAGTACAAGTTTTTTCACGGGGCCTTACAATTAGGCCTTATATGGGAGACGATATTGTTCTCTAGTCGGTTGGTTTGAGCTTGGTGAGGCTATATTGTTGGGCACAAACTTGTTTCGGGATGCTTTAGAGAAGGTAAAGGTGATTCAACAGCGGATCCATACAACGCAGTCCAAACAAAAGAGTTATGCCGATCGGAAGATTCGAGAAGTGGCTTAATAAAAGGTAATAAGGTTTTTCTCCAAGTGTTGCCTATGAAGGGCGTTGTGATTTGGGAAGAAGGTCAAGTTAAGCCCAAGGTTAATAGGCCCATTTGAGATTTTGGAGAGAGTTGGGGGAGCTGCTTATAGGCTTGCATTGTCTTCTAGCCTAGAAGGGGTACATCCGTTATTTCACTTCTCCATGCTTCAGAAGTACCATGAAGATAGGTCGCATGTTTTGGACATCAGTATAGTGCAGCTTGTTGAGAATTTAACCTATGAGTAAAAGCTAGTGGCTATTCTAGATAGGCAGGTTCAAAAATTGAGATCTAAACATACTCCTTCTGTGAAAGTGTGTTGGAGAGGTCAGCTGATTGAGGAGGCTACTTGGGAGTCCGAGTCTGATAAGAGGAGTAGATACCCACATCTTTTGTCAGTCCAGGTACATTTCTATGTCCATTCGAGGACGAATGTTTTTTTAGAGGTGGAGAATGTAATGACCTGATAGGTTTTTTTGAGTACTATCTTCCTTCTCTGTATTCCAAGAATTCTTTGTCACGACCCAAACCTATGGGCCACAACGGGCACCTGGTACCTTACTCAACCGAGTACCAACATACATATCTTTCTTATCGTACTCTCATTGGCAAATGGGCCAAACGGGCCGTCATGGGCTAACCAGAATAAACATGAGGGAATACTCAATATAAGAGGACCCAACCTGATATAAAAACTTATAAATGTGACATACGGGCCTATAAGACCAACATGATCATTTGTAAACTCAAAACATAGGCCGACAAGTCCATACAAGTATCTGTATATATGACATCTGTCTACAAGCCTCTAAGAGTACATAGTTATCATAAAGGTCGGGATAAGGTCCCACCATACTAAACAATACACGTCTAAATCATACTGACCAAACAAGCAACTCCGGAGCAAATAAGCGCACCAACATCTTTCGCTGAGCTGATAGCATACTTGGAGGACTCTCGACCTGTGTATCAGGACCTGCGGGCATGAAACGCAACATCCTCAACAAAGGACGTCAGTACGAATAATGTACCGAGTATGTAAGGCACATAAATAAGTATATAAAAGACATGGAAGAAATATAAAGTAAATGACTGAACTTGTAAGTCTGGATAACTCTATAAATCATGAAATACTTATAGTGTCATGCATGTGCGTATAAATGTCAGGTCGTGCATAGGTATATGTGTTCATAATATCATCAAGCCTCTAAGGGCATCCTATCATATCATCTCGGCCACTATGGGCAAATCATCAACGTATACTAGCTGTAACATTTTCCCATATCCCATATACATATAATATACATAAATACGCGTATATAATGTCATCTGGTCATGGGTCAATGTAAATGAATGCAATGCATAAGAAGTACGTCAATAAAATCTTTCAGAGTATCATAAGACCATTATGCTTCTGTTTAATATCATGAAATAGACTTTATCAACTTGCGTATTTTCTGAGACCCATGAATAGACGATAGAATAATAATACTTATATAAAGTCAAGAATATAAGCATCTCTAGCATTTCTACGAATAAAGTCATTTATGGACGTTGTGCATTTGCTCATTTTGTGTGTGTCGTATGGATCATGCTGAAAAGAATGAAGGGATAGCCTTAACATACATAAGCCGATTCTCTTGGCAATTCCTCTAACACTCATCAATTGCGACGACACGTAACGGCGGATCGAAGTAGGAAAAATCCATATGGTATTCTTGAGAAATATTGTACTGTACTCCCTTATAATTGCAAAATCTCACGTTTCTTTGAATTGTTGAAGATCTTACGTGCTTATGTGATATATGCAGATGCATATTTGAATTAAGCTTTCATACATCTTCTTGAATTAACTTGTTGAAGACTCCCTTCTTCATATTGTAGAGATTCAACACCTCTTTAAGTGATTTAGAGGGGCTTTTTAAATTTTGGTGGGTGTGGGACCTACTTAGGATGACTTAGCCACCTAACTTCTCCAATATTGACACCTTATCATATAACATTAAGAGTCACTAAGTGGGAATTATGTGCTGCCATGTTAATGCACTTTAAACTTATCCAAATTTTCACTCATTTTCCTCAATCAACTTATTAATCCCCTACTAATCCAATAATCAATCAATTACCTACATAATTAAGAATTATCTCAAATTACTTAAAATACTACTCACTTTAAAGACACCTAATACACCTTACTATCATGGTCATGTGGTACCTTGTATGGCACTAGTCCATAAATACCGGGTATTTTAGCTCGAGCTCTATCTTATCCCAAAATGTCAAACTTTGACGAAAATTCATTTTCTTCGATTTGCTTACCCTCTCACCTTCACGAATTTACTCATTACTTGTTTGAAATAGCATAATGCTTATAATCTCCAAATAATCTTATCCTTGATCTGAGGTCAATTATCTTACAACAGTTTCACTTATAATACTACAGGGTGTAACATCATCGTAATATAATACTGTGAAGCGTAACATCATCGTAATGTAATACTGCAGGATGTAACATTATCGTAATATAATACTATGGGGCATAACATCATCGTAATATAATACTACGGGACGTAATATCGATGTAATACTATGGGGCATAACATTCTTATAGCTCAATTTGATGATTTTTGACCTCCATGCATAGTCCGTGTCGATATCCGAAAAGTATATATGTGATATTTTAAAGAAAATGTGATTTTTGACTTTAAAAATGACTAAAGTTGACCACGAGCAACATTTTTGATAAATGGCCACAGATCCCTATTTTGACGATTCAGGTAGGTTGATATGATAATTTTGGACTTGTAAACATGCTTGGTTGGGGTCCCAGATGAACCAAAGTCATTTCTGCATATTATGTGAAAATTTGGAAAAATGAGTTTTGAACTTGAATATCTTGAATTTCAATGACCAATTCTTGAATTTTGATATTATTCTGATGATTTGAACTAGACACCGAGTTTGTATGATGTTACAACACTGGTGGAGAGGAACGGATTGGAGTCCAAGGGGCTCGGGTGAGTTTCGAATGCGTTGCAGATGGTTTTGGCTTAGTTGAGAATTTACTGCTAGTGTTAGTCTGCAAGCCTCGCATTTGCGAGGACCTATTCGCAAATGCAAGCATCGCATTTGTGATGCCAAGCTTGCATTTTATACACTAGAGGAGGCCGGGTCAACTTGGCTTTTGCGAAACTCTGTTCGCATTTGTGAAAGTGGAGGTCTTCTCTTTTGCTAGGGTTTTGTAGCATTTGCAACTATGAGGGAATTAGGGCCATCTTCGCATTTGCGAAGCATTGTTCCCATTTGCGGACAACCTAGGGTTCACATTTGCAATGAATTAATCGGTTTTGAGATATTGGAGGCTCATAGGTAGTTTGTCAATTTGGAACTCTTATTTGCTTTTGCAAGCATTGTAATTGCGAATAAGAGTTCGGAATTGCGATTTCTACAGCTGGGTAAAATGTGAGAATTTTGGGACAGCTCATCTTACGCTAGGTTTGAACAATAGACTCCATAGAGGAGATTTTTGAAGATAAATTTCTTCCCAAATTTATAGATTAGTAATATTAACTTGTATTTGTTCAATTTCGTTTAGTTTATCATGAATTTTATCATCAAATCTAAGGATTCAAAGTATAAATTTGGGGTTTTGGCTAGAATTTAGGAATTTTGTAAAAATTGAGATTTAGACCTCAAATTAAGGTTGGATTAAGAAACAAATCACATATCCAAGCTTGGAGGTGAACGAGTAGTCGGGATTTGGTCTTAATTTCGGATTTCGACCACGGGGGCCAGGGTTAACTTTTTGTTAACTTTTTCAATTATGTTAAAAATTAAACCTTTTTCATTTGAGGGTTGTTTCTAAAGCTTGTTTTGAACAATGTTTTAATAGGAAGGGGTGTGAGGCGAGGCGTTTTACCTCTTACTATCACGACCCTAAAACCGACTTGGTCGTTATGGTGCATATCGTGAAACTAGGCCAGCCGACACAATTCCCGAATTAACCATCATTCAATAAAAGTCATTGTTTTATTCTTTAATTAATCAAATATCTCATAATGTAAGTCTAAATGAATAGTGTGGAATAAATACACAAGCCCGACATCGGGGTGTCACAAGTCACGAGCATCTACTAAGGTCTGAATACAATGAAGAGTCTGAAAATATACTAAAACAATCTAAGGAAGACAAGAGGGAGAAAATCATGGCTACGAACGTCGGGCAGCTACCTTGCTAACTCCGATGACTTTGCCACTAAGCAATCAACACCCGCTACCGGGTTCAAAAATACCTGAATCTGCACATAAGGTGCAGGGAGTAATGTGAGTATACCAAATCAGTAAGTAATAAAAGTAAATGAAAGCTGAATAGTACAGAAATCATTTACTTCATAAATCAAGCTCAGTTTCAGTAAAACCTTTTAAAACAACTTTCAATAGTTTCAAACGAGTGATAAAACAGTGAGTAAGAATGATAGAAACGTAAACAGCCCCTCGGACAAAACATGTACCATAAACCACCCCACAAGCATAATATCAATAGAACTAACCCTTCGGGCTACCTCACAATCACTCGTAATCAGCCCCTCGGGCACAACATGAATCAAGAACCGCCCTTCGGGAAAAACATGGATCAAGAATAGCCCCTCGGGCAACAATATGAAACAACAACAGCCCCTCGGGCTACATCATATCACTCACACTAGGTACTCGCGCTCACTAGGGTGTACAGACTCTGGGATGGACTCCTTACAGCCCAAGTGCAATATCAAGCCCTCTCTTGGCAAAATTAGACAGGCATTCGGCTTTATAACAAGCCACCTCGTGGCGTAACAAATCAGGCCCTCGGCCTAATAGTCATGAATCAGTACAATACCGCTGCGGCATGCAGCCCGATCCCATAATAACCTCACAATACAGGCCCTCGACCTCACTTAGTCAGAAATCTCTAAAAGTCACTCGGGCATAGTAAAACATGATACTCAGCTTGCAATACCATTTAAAAATGTCAAAACGGTATGAACATGGCTGAGTTATGAATACAGTAGAATACAACATGACTGAGTACAAATATGAAGTCAAAACAGTGAGGAATAGTAGTAAAAATCCCTTAAGGGTCTAAAATAATTGACACAAGGCCCAAATATGGCATTCAGCCCAAAACATGATGATAGCAAATAGTTTTCAATCAAAATACGCGGTTAAACAGCCACCGGGACGGACTAAGTCACAATCCCCAATGGTGCACGACTCCACACTCGTCGTCTAGTGTGTGCGTCACCTCAAAGTTGCATAACAATGTGAAATCCGGGGTTTCATACCCTTAGGACAAAATTTACAATCATTACTTACCTCAATTCGGTCCAAACTCTAGCCTACGATGCCTTTGCCTCTCGACTCGTCCTCCAAATGCTTCAAATCTAACCAAAAACAGATTCATACCATCAAAATATACTAAGAGAACAAATCCCACTCAAAAATAACCAATTTACACCAAGAATCCTGAAATTGGCCAAACTCGACCCCCGGGCCCACGTCTCGGAATCCGATAAAAATCATAAAATCCAACAACCCATTCAACTTCGAGTCCAACCATACCAAAATTACTAAATTCCGATACCAATTCAGCCTCCAAATCTTCAAGTCTCATTTTCAAATCCCTGTGTCCAAATCCTCAATTTAGACCTCAAAAACATGTAATTTAGTCGGATTATTCGATGATAATTCAATATCATGGAGTAGAAATTATCACAAGTGACTTACCTCAAGATTTCCCATGACTTCTCGCTCAAAAATCGCCCCAAGCCGTGTTCGTTTCATCCAAAAATGTGGGAATGATCTAAAAAAAACAAGACAGCTCAATATAACATGATTCTAGTCGCCAAAAGCCCCATTCTCGTCGCTAAAGTGCCAAATTTGGTCGCTAATGGTGCGCACCAGACCCTGTTGCACCAGCAATATTTATTTTCACTAAAAAGGCTTCCACCATACGAACTCAGAATTTGATAAATAATAATAATACAAACATAGCCCTTCAATCGAAACTCAATTCGGAGCTCATTTGCTCAGTGCGATACTTATTTCGCTCGTTAAACAATTAACTCATGTTTCGCGTCAAAAACCCAATCGTGACTTGATGAAATTAGACCAAACTTTTTAGATCACTCCTATAATTCATTATCAACATTCCGGAAGTCTCGAAATCAAAGTTCGATCTCTAGAACTAAAAATGGACCTTGGGAACATTACATGCTTCTGCTCAAAACGGCAAAATCCTCCAAAAACTCTTCCAAACCTTATCCAAGCATTATGGGACCCTGACCAAACATGCCAACACACCCCATAATATCATTCAAACTTGTTGCAACCTTCAGAACGCTCAAAACAATATCAAAACATCGAATCACCCTCGGATTCAAGCCTAAGAATTTCAAAACTTCCGAATTCCTAATTTGATAAAAAGGTATATCAAACCTCGTCCGAATGACCTAAAATTTTGGACACACATCAAATATGACACAACAGACCTACTCCAATTTCTGGAATTCCATTATGATCCCAATATCAAAATTTCCACTGCCAACCGAAAAACGCCAAATTTCCAATTTCGCCAATTCGAGCTTAAATCTACCACAGACCTTCAAAATACATTCCGGACACGCTCCCAAGTCCAAAATAACCTAACAGAGCTACCCAAATCATGGAAATACAAATCCGAGATCAAATACTAAAAAGTCAAAACTTAGTCAAACCTTTCAAATTTAAAACTTAAAGCCGAGAATTGTTCTTCCAAATCTATTCCAATTATCCTGAAAACCAAAACCGACGATTTACATAGGTCATAATACATCATACGGGGCTAGTCATGCCCGAGAACTGGCAAGCTAAGTGCAAATGGTCAAAATGACCGGTCGGTTTGTTACATCCTCCACCACTTAAACATACGTTCATCCTCGAACGTGCGCAGAGTTGTTCCGAAAACCATCAAATTGATGGGTAACCTTACCAGGCACATACCAGGGGGTGATCCCACATCACCCAATCCCTTATAGGTTCGGTAACACAATATAATTGAAATTTCACAATTCACCATAGCCCATAACCTTAGAACCAATTTTCCATTTTCGAAATTGTCTATAAGATCAAAATTGCACATCTACAAATTGAATAAGTCTGAACACGGTGTATCAAGCCATAACCGCAATCCAAGATGAAAATCAAATGATATACCGCACAATTCAAACACTCATAGCGATAATTTATAATCACAACAGCTGCTCAAATAACCCAATTCCGGTAATAAACTTCTTATCAAACAAAAGCCTCATTCCAACACTTTCGTATACTGCCAATGATGAATGAAACATATAGAAAGTCATAACCATTCCTCAGATCAACCAGTCATGGAGCTCCCTCTCCTTCGGCATAGTAAATTTTTAAGCCGAATCCCGATATTATCCTTCCAACATGCTGAAATCGAATTCAATAGTATTCATTCTAGGTCTCAATGACCTCGTCTCATCCAACACGACTACTCTAGTGACATGACACATCGATACAATCTAAAGCCACAACCCGTGCAACTCGTGCACCAATAAGCAACAGTCCAAATGTACTCAAATCATGGAAAAATGGCTCAAATGAGAGAGTTGTACAGCAAGTTCACCAGTACCACAACAACACAATGTTGAGAACCCATTACCCTTCGTAAAACTAGAACACATGAATCTAACTCGAAGGATCATACCTCTACATAACTTCGTTGCAATGCGCGACCCTATCCAAACACTGGTCCACATGAGACACCTCAAGTCACCATACTCAAAATCATCAACCACGCGCAATTTGATGTCTAGTACCAAAAGTAAATCACCAAAACCACGGAGAAGTAAATGACGCAATGCCACACCAACCCGAAAGAACATATCCAATGTGCAATCAATCATGCAACACCCAAATACCCATCTCACTCAAATTCCGCTATAAAGCCCAAATAGAAAAAGCACCATATGTGAATATAACCAACAATCACAACTCCTCGCAACACAGAAGGGTAACTCATAGATCACTCCAGAACACGAAAAAGCTCAATGACTTTGAATGGAATATCCCTCAACAATAGCAATTCGGAGTCAATAATTCTGATCCGGTGCAGAACACACATCCATATTAGGCCTACCAATGAACCCTAAATCAACTCTGGTTACCCACAATAGATAGATAACTCTTCGAAAGTTCATAATGACTGAATCATGGCACATACTAACATCTGACTAGCTTTGCTCGCATCTTCACGGTCCACAACCACAAAATAACCTGTTTATAAGAACTCCCAGTCTCGAAATCCATAAAACGCACGAATCACCATATCTGATCCCAACTCCACCGCTCGAATATATAGTAAACCTCTAATACTAAATCATTCCACGAGGGATGCTCCTATAATTTTTCTATGCCACCAAGCAAACTTGAATATCAGCAGTCGATCCAACAAGAGAGCACTGCAATACCAATGAATACCCTTAACTCAAACACATTACCCTTTCTGAAATGTATACCCTCATCAAGCCTCACAAATTAGTGATATCATTTACCTAGTCATCTAAAACTGTCCATGTTGCCTAAGAATTTATGACCTTCCTTCCAGAACTGAACCATGACCTCACATATGCAAATCTCAACCCTACACAACATACCGCATATACCATGCCATCCTATGATAAATATGAGAACTTCATAATCCACTCCGAGCTACAAGCAACTACTTACTCAACCAGCCAAGAACTTTTCCATTTGATCCCATCTAGGAGAAAATCACTATACATCCCATGCTCCCTACGCCAGTAGAAATGTACACCTCCAACCATAGTAGAAATCATCAAGAACCCTCCGAATCCCCTTTTCACAAAACCAAACCAACATGACTGACTCCTTCTAACTCAACCAAGCTACGCAAGTCATCAAAACCTAAGAGCATTGCCACGAAGCACCTATAGAAACTCATTATCTCATAAACACCCAAAGAACTAAGCGTATCCCTTACCATGCCGATCCGACCTACTACCAAGTTGTCCTATTTATCCAAGTTCCTTATGAATTACCTTCGAATTAATACTTCTCCTTGCCATAATACCACAATCCTTAACCTAGACTCACCACACGAGACCCCAACATAAAACCACACCATCTAAGGCTAATAAGCCGCTGAATACTCTCTCAAATATCCCCACAAGCACCACTTTCAAAATACTTACCCTGAAGTGACTCCTGCGAATCTAAAGCCATTACCTTCACCTTCATGATGCTGATATGTAGAATTCATAATGATATAGAAATACCACGAGTCTTGACGCCCTCCAATGCAAACCTCAATTTCTAGCCAAATATACAACCTGAAAATTTCTAATTATTACATGTAAAATCTTAAACCCATTAGAACTATTCTCGAGAGTCATCCACTCTACTCAAACCGCAATTAGACCGATCAAATGGACCAGACGACCTGTTCTTCATTAGCACGCCGACACCGCAGAATTTGACCTTACCTTAACGCAACCAAGCAACTTCCTGTTCTATGCACCGTACCTCATTTACCAATAATAACTCAAGTCATTCTGTGATTCTCACACACCCATAAAATATAACATAACCTGTATTGAAATTTCCTTTACTCGAGCCATCCTCAGTCTCAACCTCCATAAGCCATAACTAATTCACAAGTACGCCTCAAACTGGAACCAACATGGCACAAAATCGTGCAATCAACTAATCAATGGCAGACTCCCCCACTTGGCTCAAAGCCATAGTTCAAAACACACGATAACTCATAATGCATATACTCTATTACTGCCATAATACCATAGTGAGATTAAACTCAATCCTTCATAAGCTCGTGCAACATAGACCATCTAGTACTTCAAATCTTCTGCAAATCTCGCATTCACCCTCGTAACAGTCAAGCCCACTCTCTTAAGAGACCCAAATTCAAATTGCAACACATATATTTCACTGGTAAAAGAGATCTTCCAACAAAAAACATAAGGATCACACAAACTTCAGAACACTCCGTAGAAGATAACCCACCTGCTTCGCCTCAAACTAACATCTATTTATACCCTTCCACCGTCATAAATATTACGCAGTCACTTAATCTTCGTGAGTCTAAACTCATATAACAACGTGAAATCTACTTCACTTCCCTACTAGGCAACATGAAAAGGTCCTTCAACACACCCATAACTCGGGGCTATACATCAAATCACAAAACAGATAGTTCTTGCTACCCCCAAGCAGACCCTTCTCGCCTCATTCAATTCATATGAACACATCTCGCAGTCACATCACACTCATCACGTAACTATCCGGTCATCACTTCCCTTAATAGGTACACTATAGAACATATAAATCCAAAAGCACGTGCTCACACAATCAACGCCTCAGTGCTCAAACTACAGGAAAAATCCAGCCTCAAGTCCTCTAGAATGGCCCACATCAACACATAGAGATAACATCTCGCCTCTCATTTAGGGAATCACAAGCCGTCGATGCACAGCTAATACCGAGTGCTCATGCGTGCATATGAACGCATGGAAGGAATTCAAAGAGTTACATTTCAATCTAAATCAATAACGCACGATAAGAATTCAAGAATATGGGATTTCCTAAAGGTTCTGCAGCCTCTCAAAGATAAGTATAGACGTCTCCGTACTGATCCGCGAGACTTTACTAAACCTGCTCATGACTCGTGAGACCTATGTAACCTAGGCTCTAATACCAACTTGTCATGACCCTAAAACCAACTCGATCGTGATGGCGCCTATCGTGAAACTATGTCAGTCGACACAATTCTCGAATTAACCATCATTCAATAAAAGTCATTGTTTTGGTCCTTAATTAATTATATATCTCATAATATAAGTCTAAATGAATAGTGCGAAATAAATACACAAGTCCGACATCGGGGTGTCACAAGTCACGAGCATCGACTAAGGTCTGAATAGGGCAAGATGAATCAAGAACCAGCCCCTTGGGCTACCTCACAATCACTCGTAATCAACCCCTCGGGTGCAAGATGAATCAAGAACTGCCCCTCGGGCAACAATATGAAACAACACAGCCCCATGGGCTACATTATATCACTCATACTAGGTACCCGCGCTCACTAGGGGTGTACAGACTCCGGGAGGGGCTCCTTATAGCCCAAGCGCAATATCAAGCCATCTCATGGCATAATAAAATAGGCCCTCGGTCTTATAACAAGCCACCTCATGGTGTAACAAATCAGGCCCTCAGCCTCATAGTCATGAATCAGTACAATACCGTTACGGCGTGCAGCCTAATCCCATAATAACCTCACAACACAGGCCCTCGACCTCACTCAGTCAAAAATCTTTAAAAACCACTCGGGTATAGTAAAACATGATTACTCAGCTCACAATATCATTTAAAAATGTCAAAACAGAGTAAACATGGCTGAGTTATGAAAGTAGTAGAATACAGCATGACTGAGTACAAATATAAAGTCAAAACAGTGAGGAATAGTAGTTAAAATCCATTAAGGGTCTTAAACAGTTGGCAAGAGGCCCAAATATGGCATTCAGCCTAAAACATGATGATAGCAAATAGTTTTCAATCAAAATATGTGGTTAAACAGTCATACGGGACGGACTAAGTCACAATCCCCAAGGGTGCACGACTCACGCTCGTTGTCTAGCGTGTGCGTCACCTCAAAGAGTCACAATCCCCAAGGGTGCACGACCCACGCTCGTTGTCTAGCGTGTGCGTCACCTCAAAGTAGCACAACAATGTGAAATCCGGGGTTTCATACCCTCAAGACAACATTTACAATCATTACTTACCTCAATCCCGTCCAAACTCTAGCCTGCGATGCCTTTGCCTCTCGACTCGGCCTCCGAATGCTCCAAATCTAACTAAAAATAGATTCATACCATCAAAATATGCTAAGGGAACAAGCCCACTCAAAAATAACCAAGTTACACCAAGAATCCCGAAATTGGCCAAACTCAACCCCAAGGCCCACGTCTCAGAATCCGATAAAAATCACAAAACCCGACAACCCATTCAACCACGAGTCCAACCATACCAAAATTACTAAATTCCGATAAAAATTTGGCCTCCAAATCTTCAAATCTTATTTTCAAATCCATAGGTCCAAATCCCCAATTTACACCTCAAAAACATGTAATCTAGTCGGATTATTCGATGATAATTCAATATTATGGAGTAAAAATGATCACAAGTGACTTACCTCAAGATTTGCCATGACTTCTCGCTCAAAAATCGACCCAAGCCGCGTTCTTCTCGTCCAAAAATGTGGGAATGAGCTAAAAAAATAAGACAGCTCAATAAAACACGATTCGAGTCGCTAAAAGCCCTATTCATGTCGCTAAAAGTGCCAAATCTGGTCTCTAAACGTGCGCACCAAATCCTGTTGCACCAGCAATATTTATTTTCACTAAAAAGGCTCTAACTCCATCATACGAACTCGGAATTCGATGATTCTTGTTCTTATGAGTCGCAAATAATAATACGAACATAGCTCTTCAATCAAAACTCAATTCGGAGCTCATTTGCTTAGTGTGATACATATTTCGCTCGTTAAACAATTAACTCATGTTTCGCATCAAAAACCTAATCGCGACTTGATGAAATTAGACCAAACTTTTCAGATCACTCCTATAATTCATTATCAACATTGCAGAAGTCTCGAAATCAAATTTTGATCTCTAGAACTAAAAATGGACCTTTGGATCATTACATGCTTATGGTCAAAACGGCAAATCTTCCAAAACTTATTCGAGCATCATGGGACCCCGACAAAACATGCCAACACACCCCATAACATCATTCAAACATGTTCCAACCTTCCAAAACGTTGCTATTTGCTTCTTGTCGAGTATGATGTATAGGCATGGTGACGAGTATCTATACGTTGGTGTCAAACATGACCGTGAGTCTTATCTTGTGATTTTCATGATCTCGTTGTATTATCCATGCCTTGGTGAAGATCTCTATTTATTGTGTAAAATTGTGGAAAGAATTGTGACCTATGAACATGGAGGAGTGTTGGCTCCAGTTGTATAACGAATAGTGAAAGTATAAGTGATAATCGAAACCTTAGAGCAATGGCTCGAGTTGTGCAGAGAATTGTGAAGTAAAAGTGAGAAAGAGAAGAGATCATTATGTTGCCCCCTTGCCGGGCTATTGTTGCGTTGAGGTTCCCTTTCTTGGTGTTCTTAATTGATATTACGGACGCTTAAGTTGATGATTCTTTGTGTTAGGTGTTGTAACAAGTTTAGTTATAGCTGAGGTAGTTAGATGTTGAAACTAGTTGAGTTGTAGTTGAGATAGTTAGATGTTGGAACAGGTTTGGTTATGGTTGTTTCTCCCTTGTCGGGACGGTTAATTATGATTATTGTTGACTGTATATAATGGATCGGGTTGCACGCCGCAACAGTTATATATGTGGATCGGGTTGCACACCGCAACAGATATTATATTGGATCGGGTTGCACGCCGCAATAGTTACATATGTGGATCGGGTTGCACACCGCAACGGATATTATATTGGATCGGGTTGCACGCCGCAATAGTATTGTTATCGTATTGATTGTAGACATCGAGTGTTCTTTCATACTTTATTAAGTTTCGGATAGAATTGGTATGTTTCGCCGAAGCATGTTTCCTCCTCCCTTTTAAACTGTTATTACCTGTTTATATTTCCGCTGTATATTATATAACTGCACAGGTTTATCTGGAGTCTGGTCCTAGCCTCATCACTACCTCGCCGGGGTTAGGCTAGGCACTTACCAGCACATGGGGTCGGTTGTGCTGATACTACACTATGCACTCTGTGCAGATATCGGAGTATCCTTTGGTCCGCAGAAGTAGCTCGGGAGCCAGCCTTCAGTCCACCGAGACACCGAGGTAGCCTTGCAGGCGTACGCAAGTCCAGCGTCTCCTCTATCTTATTTCATATTTTGTTATCTCATGTATTCGAAATAAACAGTGCTATATTACTTTCAAACGGTTGTATTTAGTACTCTTAGTAGTTCGTGGATGTTGTGACACCCGGTTCTGGTTAGAGGCACGTGATGGTCTTTGAGACATTTTTGTTTTCTATTTATTTAAGACTTTTGCTAAATTTCATATTCCGTTGTTATCTAAATTTTTATTTCCTTATTAATATAATTGGTAAGAAGTTTTAAAATAAAGGAGTTAATGATTTCTAAGTTCATGGCTTGCCTAGCTTCTACGAGTAGGCGTCATCATGACTCCCGAGGGTGAGAAATATGGGTCGTGACAAGTTAGTATCAGAGCTCTAGGTTACATAGGTATTACAATTCATGGACAAGCTTAGTAGAGTCTGAGGGATCGGTACGAAGACGTCTGTATTTATCCATCAGAGGCAACAGAGTTAGGAAAACTTCACATTTGTTCTTTCTCGTTGTGCGGTTTTCTTTCTCGATGCTAATTGAACTTCTACTCTATTCTTTTGTAGATGGAGAGAACACGCGCTTCCTCATCTACCGCTCAGCAGCCCGAGCCCCCAGCAGTAGCTCCCACGAGGGGCAAAGGACGAGGCCGAGGCCGTGCCAGAGGCCGAGGTAGGGGTAGAGCTCAGCCCCGAGCAGCAACCCCAGTAGTGGAGCCTCATGTTGACTTTGATGGCGAGGTTCCAGCCCCAGCAGCTCCAGTGGGCCCAGCTCAAGTCCCATAGGGGTTTATTGCTACCCCAGTCTATTAGGATACTCTTGTCCGATTAGTAGGCCTCATGGAGAGTGTCACCCGAGCGGGCTTACTTCTTGTGGCACCAGCCATCTCTCAGGCTTGAGGAGGGGCCCAGACTCCTGCTACCCACACTCTGTAGCTGGTAGCTCCTCAGATTCAGACTCCAGTAGTTCAGCCAATTGGAGCAGTTCAGCCGGGTGTGGTAGCTTAGACCGGTGATGGAGCGGCTATGTCTGTCGATGCTTTATGGAGGCTGGATAGGTTCACTAAGCTCTTCACTTCCACTTTCAGCGGTGCATCTACTGAGGATCCCCAGGATTATCTAGATAGCTACCACAAGGTTGTCAGGAACATGGGTATTGTTGAGACCAATGGGGTTCATTTTGCTACATTTCACTTGTCTAGATCCGCCAAGACATGGTGGAGGGATTATTGCTTAGCTAGACCAGCCGGATCTCCATCCTTGACTTGGGAGCAGTTCGCACAGCTATTTCTAGAGAAGTTTCTCCCCATTACTCAGCGAGAGGCTTATCGGAGGTAGTTTGAGCACCTCCAGCAGGGTTCCATGACGGTTACCCAGTATGAGACCAGGTTCATCGACTTAGCTCGCCATGCTCTTGTCATACTTCCTACCGAGAGAGAGAGAGGGTGAGGAGGTTTATTGATGGTCTTATTCAGCCGATTCGCCTTTAGATGGCTAGGGAGGCTGGGAGTGAGATCACTTTTCAAGAGGCGGCCAATGTGGCCCGTAGAGTAGAGATGGCCCTATCGTAGGAAGGTGGTCATAGGTCGGATAAGAGGCTTTGTCATTCAGGTAGATTCAGTGGTGCCTCGTCTGGAGGCAGGGATTCATATAGTAGAGGCCATCCTTCTAGGGCCTTTTAGTCAGTTCTTCAGGTCTCTCACGGTGCTTCGGGTAGCTGTGGACTGCAGATGCGGTATTCCGATCAACAGTCTTACAGTGCACTACCAGCTCCTATCAGTGCACCACCGCTCCAGAGTTTTCGGGGTGGTCATTCGGGTCGCCAGAGTCAGTTTCAGTTTCCTCAGCCACAGCACTTAGGTGGGTGTTTTGAGTGTGGTGAGTATGGTCATATCAGGATGACTTGTCCGATGTTGGTGGGTACTCAGTCGCAGCAGCAGGGTTCCCGTGCTATGGTCCAGGCACCAGGTGTTCCACTGACCGCCCAGCCAGCTAGAGGTGGGGCGAGAGGTGCTAGAGGTGGAGGTGGAGAATTTAGAGGTGGAGCTCAGGCCGCTAAAGGTGGAGGCCAGCCAGCTGCAGGCCGTCCCAGAGATGGACCCTAGGGTGGTGGGTCCCAGCCCCGATGTTATGCTCTTCCAGCCAGGCCCGAGGCTGAGGCTTCAGATACAGTTATTACAGGTACGGTTTTGGTTTGTGATAGAGATGCTTCAGTGTTATTTGATCCAAGGTCCACCTACTCGTATGTGTCATCTTATGTTGCACCATATCTGGTTATGCCTAGTGATTCATTGAGTGTTATCGTTTATGTGTCTACACTGGTGGGTGATTCTATTATAGTTGATCGAGTCCATCGTTCTTGTATTGTGGTGATTGGGGGTCTTGAGACTCGTGTAGATTTGTTGATTTTAGATATGGTCGATTTCGATGTTATATTGGGGATGGACTGGCTATCACCTTACCACGCTATCTTGGACTGTCATGCCAAGACTGTGACCTTAGCTTTACCGGGTATGCCTCGTTTAGAGTGGAGAGGGACTCCTGTTCATTCTACCCGTAGTGTTATTTCTTGTGTGAAGGCTCGGTGCATGGTCGAGAAGGGGTGTTTGGCCTATTTGGCATATGTTCGTGATTCTAGTGCTGAGGTTCCCTCTATTGATTCTGTGCCCGTTGTTCAGCTTCCTGAGGTATTCCCTTCAGACTTGGTGGGTATGCCACCTGACAGGGATATTGATTTTTGTATTGATTTGGCTCTGGGCACTCAGCCTATTTCTATTATGCCATATCGTATGGCCCCGCCTAAGTTGAAAGAGTTGAAGGAACAGTTGCAAGATTTGCTTGAGAAGGGTTTCATTAGGCCTAGTGTTTCGCCTTGGGGTGCGCCGGTGTTGTTTGTTAAGAAGAAGGATGGGTCGATGAAAATGTGTATTGATTACCGGCAGTTGAACAAGGTTACAATCAAGAATAAGTATCCATTGCCGAGGATTGACGATCTGTTTGATCAGCTTCAAGGTGCCAAGGTATTTTCAAAGATTGATTTAATATCTAGCTACCATCAGCTAAGGATTAGGGCATACGATGTCCCTAAGATAGCTTTTTGCACTCGGTACGGGCATTATGAGTTCTTGGTGATGTCATTCGGGTTGACAAATGCCCCAGCAGCTTTTATGGATTTGATGAACCGAATTTTCAGGCCTTATTTAGACTCGTTCGTGATAGTCTTCACTGATGATATTTTGATATATTCCTGTAGTCAGGAGGAGCATGAGCAGAATCTCAGAGTGGTTCTTCGGACTCTGAGGGATAGTCAATTGTATGCTAAATTTCGAAGTGTGAGTTCTGGTTGAGTTCAGTTGCATTCCTAGGTCATGTTGTGTCCGCATAGGGTATTCAGGTTGATCCAAAGAAGATTGAGGCAGTCAAGAACTGGCCTAGACCAACATTAGCTATAGAGATTTGGAGTTTCTTGGGATTGGCAGGTTACTATCGTCGGTTCGTGGAGGGGTTTTCATCCATTGCAGCCCCGATGACCAGGTTAACCGAGAATGGTGCCTAGTTCAGAGGGTCGGATGAGTGTGAGGCGAGCTTTCAGAAGCTCAAGACAGCTCTGACTACGGCACCAGTGTTGGTTTTGCCCATAGGTTCAAGGCCTTATACAGTCTATTGTGATGCATCTCGCATTGGACTTGGTGCAGTGTTGATGCAGGATGGAAAGGTCATTGCCTATGATTTGCAGCAGTTGAAGATTCATGAGAAGAACTATCCGGTTCATGATTTGGAGTTGGCAGCCATTGTTCACGCGTTGAAGATTTGGAGGCATTATCTGTATGGCGTGGAAGGTGAGGTGTTCACAGATCACAAGAGTCTTCAGTATTTGTTCAAACAAAAGGAGTTGAATTTGAGGTAGAGGAGGTGGTTGGAGTTGCTAAAATATTATGATATCACCATCTTATATCATCCGGGAAAGGCCATGCCTTGAGTAGGAAGTCAGCCAGTATGGGCAGTCTTGCTTATATTTCGGTCGATGAGAGGCCGCTTGCTTTGGATGTTCAGGCCTTGGCCAATCGGTTCGTGAGGTTGGATATTTCTGAGCCTAGTCGGGTATTAGCTTGCACGGTCGCTCGTTCTTTTTTATTGGAGCGTATCAGTGATCGGCAGTGTGATGATCCCCATTTGTGCGTCCTTAGAGACACGGTGCAGCGCGAAAGTGCCAAGCAGGTTACCCAAGATGATGATGGAGTTTTGAGATTGCAGGGTCGAGTGTGTGCGCCAAATGTGGATGGACTTCGGGAGATGGTTTTAGAGGAGACCCATAGCTCCCGGTACTCTATTCATTCGGACACCGCGAAGATGTATGAAGATTTGCGACAGCATTATTGGTGGCGGAGAATGAAAAAGGATATCGTTGCATATGTAGCTCAGTGTTTGAATTGTCAGCAGGTTAAGTACGAGCATCAGAGGCCTGGTGGTTTATTTCAAAGAATTGAGCTTTCCCAGGGGAAGTGGGAGCGGATCACTATGGATTTCGTTGTTGGACTCTCGCAGACTTGGAGGAAGTTCGACGCAGGATGGGTCATTGTTGATAGGCTGACCAAGTCAGCGCATTTCATTCATGTGGCAGTCTTCTATTCATCCGAGAGGTTAGCTAAGATCTATATCCGGGAGATTGTTTGTCTTCATGGAGTGCCTGTGTCTATCATTTCGGACCGAGGTACGCAGTTTACCTCCCATTTTTGGAGAGTAGTTCAACGAGGGTTATGTATGCAGGTTGAGTTGAGCACAACATTTCATCCTCAGACGGACGGGCAGTCCGAGCGGACTATTCAGATTTTGTAGGATATGCTTCGAGCTTGTGTCATTGACTTTGGAGGCTCGTGGGATCAGTTTTTGCCTTTAACAGAGTTTGCCTACAACAATAGTTACCAGTCGATTATCCAGATGGCCCCTTATGAGGCTTTATATGGTAGGCGGTGTCGATCTCCGGTTGGATGGTTTGAGTCGGGGGAGGCTTGATTGTTGGGTACGGATCTGGTTCAAGAGGCTTTGGACAAGGTTAGGATTATTCACGATAGGCTTCGTACAGCTCAGTCCAGGCAAAAGAGTTATGCAGACCGCAAGGTTTGAGATGTGGTTTTTATGGTTGGAGAGCGGGTATTGCTCCGAGTGTCGCCTATGAAGGGCGTGATGAGATTTGGGAAGAAGGGCAAGCTTAGCCCTAGGTTCATCGGTCCGTTTGAGATTCTTGATCGAGTGGGAGAGGTGGCTTATAGACTTGCATTGCCGCCGAGCTTATCAGTCGTGCATCCAGTGTTTCATGTGTCCATGCTTCAGAAATATCACAGCGATCCATCCCACGTGTTAGATTTCAGCACTGTCCAGTTGGACAAGGACTTGTCTTATGAGGAGGAGCCGGTGGCTATTCTAGATCGCCAGGTTCGCCAGTTAAGGTCGAAGAGTTTTCCTTCTGTTCATGTTCAGTGGAGAGGTCAGCCTCTTGAGGCATCGACCTGGGAGTCTGAGCCCGATATGCGAAGCCGTTATCCCCATCTTTTCCCCGACTCAGGTACTTCTTGTCCGTTCGAGGACGAACAGTTGTTTTAGAGGTGGAGAATGTGATGACCCAAAAGGTCATCACTTGTTTTAAAAACAAAACTCCATGTTTTGAGGCCTTGAAAACCTCATTTAGAGTCACCTTGATCTACATGCGAAGTTTGGGCGCGTAGTTCGAAAGCTTAAATATGATAATCTATGAAAAAAATGATAAGTTTTGATTATAAAATGAGCTAATTTGACTTCCATCAACGTTTTGGGTAAATGGACCCGAACCCATGATTTGACGGTACCGGAAGGTCCGTAGGAAAATATGGGACTTGGGCGTATGCCCGGAATCAAATTTTGAGGTTCCGAGCCTGAGAAAAGAATTTTCAAAGAAAATTGTTTTCTGAAATTATTTAAGAAAATTTGAAATGAAATTTGATTAGAACATGATGGTATCGGGCCTGTATTTTGGTTCCGGCTCCCAGTACAGGTCTTATATATGATTTAAGACATTTCTGTGGAATTTGGTGAAAAACGGATGTCATATGGCGTGATTTGGACTTAAATTGCAAAGTTGATGTTTAAAGAAGTTTTCAGAAGATTTCATTGATCTTGAGATTTGATTTGATGCTCATGATGTTATTTTGATGATTTGATTACACGAATAAGTCCGTAGGATGTTCTTGAGGTTTTGTGTGCACTTGATTTGGAGTTCCAAGGGCTCGGGTGAGTTTCAGGTAGGCTTCAGGATGTTTTAGGCTTAAAACCAGAAAAAAAAAATGGTAGGTCTCTGAACCCCACCAGTGCGGTCCGCGGTCGACCTTGTGCGGTGCGCGGTGAAGGTTGTGAGGCCGCGGTCGGCTTTATACGGTCAACACAGGGCACTGTCGTGCGGTCCGCGGTCGGTTTCGTGCGGAGCGCGGTGGAGACCTGTGCGGCCGCGGTCCATTTCGTGCGGTCCGCATAGGGTACTGGACTGCGGCACTTCAGGAAGGCTTGTGTGGCCGCAGTCCATTTTGTGCGGTCCGCACAGGGGGTCTGAGAGGGGTATAAATAGACGGGATTTTCAGTCATTTTTCAGTTTTCAAAACCCCAAAAACATAAGAGGCGATTTTTCAAACAACCCTTCTTCTCCAAATCAATTGTAAGTCGTTTTTAACTAGTTTTCTTTTATCATTAATATCTTTTAACATGATTTCAACTTCAAATCAATGATTTTCATGGGGAAAATTGGGTGTTTTGGGTAGAACTTGGGTTTTTCAAAAATTGGGGATTGGACCTCGATTTGAGCAAAACAGATCATATATTTGGGTTCGTAGGGGAATGGGTAATCGGGTTTTGGTTCGAATCTCGGGTTTTGACCATGTGGGCTCGGGGGCAATTTTTGACTTTTTGGGTAAAACTTTGGAAAACTCATTTTCATGCATTGGGGTTGATTCATTTAGCGTTTATTGATGTAATTAAGTTATTTGTTACTACATACGATTGAATTGGCGGTGAATCAAGAGGTAAAGCTATAATTGAAGCTTGAGTTGTGTTCGAGACATCGAGATAAGTGTTTGGTCTAACCTTAGCTTGAGGGATTAGGAGTTGTGTCCTATTTGCTATTTGCTTCTTGTCGAGTACGACGTATAGGCATGGTGACGAGTATCTATACGTTGGTGTCAAACATGACCGTGAGTCTTATCTTGTGATTTTCATGATCTCGTTGTATTATTCATGCCTTGGTGAAGATCTCTATTTATTGTGTAAAGTTGTGGAAAGAATTGTGACCTATGAACATTGAGGAGCGTTGGCTCCAGTTGTATAACGAATCGTGAAAGTATAAGTGATAATCGAAACCTTAGAGCATTGGCTCGAGTTGTGCAGTGAATTGTGAAGTAAAAGTGAGAAAGAGAAGAGATCATTATGTTGCACCCTTGCCGGGCTATTGTTGAGTTGAGGTTCCCTTACATGGTGTTCTTAATTGATATTATGGACGCTTAAGTTGATGATTCTTCGTGTTAGGTGTTGTAACAAGTTTAGTTATAGCTGAGGTAGTTAGATGTTGAAACTAGTTGAGTTATAGTTGAGATAGTTAGATGTTGGAACAGGTTTGGTTATGGTTGTTTCTCCCTTGTCGCGACGGTTAATTATGATTATTGTTGATTGTATATAATGGATCGGGTTGCACGCCGCAACAATTATATATGTGGATCGGGTTGCACGCCGCAACAGTTATATATGTGGATCGGGTTGCACGCTGCAACAGATATTATATTGGATCGGGTTGCATGCCGCAACAGTTACATATATGGATCGGGTTGCACTCCGCAACGGATATTATATTGGATCGGGTTGCACGCCACAACAGTATTGTTATCGTATTGATTGTAGACATCGAGTGTTCTTTCATACTTTATTAAGTTTCTGATAGAATTGGTATGTTTCCCCGAAGCATGTTTCCCACTCCCTTTTAAATTGTTATTACCTGTTTATATTTCCGTTGTATATTATATAACTGCACAGGTTTATCTGGAGTCTGGTCCTAGCCTTATCACTACCTCATCGGGGTTAGGCCAGGCACTTACCAGCACATGGGGTCGGTTGTGCTGATACTACACTCTGCACTCTGTGCAGATACCGGAGCAGTACTTGGTCAGCAGCAGTAGCTCGGGAGCCAGCCTTCAGTCCACCGAGACACTGAGGTAGCCTTGCAGGTGTCCGCAAGCCCGGCGTCTCCTCTATCTTATTTCATATTCTGTTATCTCATGTATTCGAAACAAACAGTGCTATATTCCTTTCAAATGGTTGTATTTAGTACTCTTAGTAGTCCGTGGATGTTGTGACACCAGGTTCTGGTAGAGGCACGTGATGGTCTTTGAGACATTTTTGTTTTCTATTTATTTAAGACTTCCGCTAAATTTCATATTCCGTTGTTATCTAACTGTTTATTTCCTTGTTAATATAATTGGTAAGAAGTTTTAAAATAAAGGAGTTAATGATTTCTAAGTTCATGGCTTGCCTAGCTTCTACGAGTAGCCTCCATCACGACTCCCGAGGGTGGGAAATCCGGGTCGTGACATGCACACACGTCAAAAATGACACAACGGACTTACTCCAATTTCTGGAATTCCATTCCGACCCCGATATCAAAATTTCCAGTGCCGACCGAAAAATGCCAAATTTTTTATTTTGCCAATTCGAGCCTAAATCTACCATTGATCTCCAAAATACATTCCGTACGCGCTCCCAAGTTCAAAATCACCTAACGGAGCTAACCAAATCATAGAAATCCAAATCCTAGATCGAATACTAAAAAGTCAAAATTTGGTCAAACCTTTAAAATTTAAAGCTTCAAGCTGAGAATTGTTCTTCCAAATCTATTCTGATTATCCTGAAAACCAAAACCGACGATTTACATATGTCATAATACATCATACGGGGCTAGTCATACCCGAGAACTGGCGAGCGAAGTGCAAATGCTCAAAATAACTAGTCGTATCGTTACACTTACGAGGCGAGGCGTAAGCCCTGAGAAATGGGGCGTAAGTCCCACGGATCTTTAAATTTTACTAATTTCAAGAATTTTAAGATAGTATAAAATAAAAAAAATAATTATAAAAATTACATCAAAATCACAAAATTATAACAAATAATCTATTTAAAATATTTACAAATTATAATTCAACTACGAATAATACGAAAAGTATGACAAATATCATAATATGCAAATTAGCTGCAACGTCGCTACAACTCAAACATCTAAAGTAATGTATTCGATACGAAATCTTATATGTATCTCTTCAGGAGTAATGAATCTTCAAAGAATTTCGATATTATAATTTGATATTTTACTTAAAATACTTCTTTTATTTAATATGCTTTTTATTTGGAAGAGAATTTATATAAAAACATAATTCACAATTTAAAAATGATTCTCTAGCATCATTTATTTTTAAGTTTCAACAAGTTAATAAAGTGACACATAATTCACCATACAATACCATGATAATAAATTATTTGTAAATAGTTATTAGCTAATACTGAGCTATTAAATTAATAAGTATTGTATCTCGCAAACATGAAAAAAATAATATTTTGAAAAATAATTATAAAAAAATTATGGACTATTATATAGTAAAGACATAACAAAAGTTAATAAATAAATAATTTTTTAAATGAAAGATTTATTTAAACTTTACTATCATAGCAGTCTCAATGGATAATGTGCAATAATTTTTGTTTTAATTATGACATAAAATACTCTCAACTTAATGAATTATCATTAATAAAAAGTAATTTTGAATAGTCAACGATTTATTAAGAAAATTTGAGGATTTAAAAGGTTAGTTACGTACAATTGCATAAAGTTCTATTAGGCGAGCTCAGTACTCTGGGCGTTGGGTGTGTCCGGGGTGTAAGCCCCGATGGCCGAGGCGTAAGTCTCATGGAACTAAGCCCCACACATAAGCCCAGGGGCATCTTACGAGTGCTCCGCCCCAAGGCGAGCCCGGACGAGTCCCAATTCTGCCTTTTAAAATAGAGGTTTTGACTTGTTTGAATAATATTTGACTGGTCGATTGATTTGGAGGCTTGTTCTAAAGGAAAAGTCATGTCGGATTATTGATTGTGTTCCGGAAAGAGGTAAGTGTCACGACCCTAAACTCGGACCCGGTCGTAATGGCACCTCACATGAAGACAAGGCAAGCCGACACTTTTCCATTTCAGTTTTAAGAAATTAAACAATAAGAATTAAGTCTAAAACGTAGTAAATAATCCAAAAGTAAGCAGTGAACATTATAGTTTGCAGAAAAATAAAATCCAACACAGCCTGATACTGGTGTGTCACTAGTCATGAGCATCTATCAATACACCACAAGTCTAAAAATGCCTACCAAGCTATTACAGAATAACTGAAAAAGAGATAGAAATGAGATAAAGGGGGAGAAACACAGGATTGCGAATGCCAAGCAGCTACCTCGTGAACTCCAAAGTCTACCGGAAGCTCTCAACTCGTGCTAGCAGGATCAATAATGCCAGAATCTACACACGGGGTGCAGGGAGTAAAGTGAGTACTCTAACTCAGTGAGTAATAATCATCAATAAAGACTAAGAGCAAGAAAACACGTAAGGCACATAACAGGCTATAAGGAAGTAGTAAAAATCTGGTAAAAACAGTGAAGCAGTAAAGATGTGAAAAATTACTGAGTTCAGTTTAAGACTTCATAAAAATGCCTTTTTAACAATTAAGCAATCAAGTGACAGGCAGATATGAAAGATAAACACGTAAAGGATTGCCCTGCAGGCAATATCATAGAACAACATCAGCCCCTCGGGCTATCTATCACATCACACTAGGTACCTGCGCTCACTGGGGGTGTGCACACTCCTAGAGAGGCCCCTTATAGCCCAAGCACAATATCAAGCCATCTCGTGGCATCATCACTAGGCTCTCGGTCTCATATCAACAAGCCATCTCGTGGCGTACAAATCTCAGGTCATCGACCTCATAATCATAATCAGGTGTTTCCTTACAACATAGGCTCTCGGCCTTACTCAGTCAGAATCTCAAAAGCCACTCAGGCAATAGTAAAACATGGTGCTCAGCCCAAAATATCATTTTAAGTGTTAAAGTAGAGTAAACATGGCTGAGTTTTGAAAACAGTAGAATATAGCATGATTGAGTTCAAGTATAAAGTCAAAACAGTGAGAAAATATCAATAAAAATCCCCTAAGGGCTCAAATAGTTGGCACGAGGCCCAAATATGGCGTTCAGCCCAAAACATGATGATAGAAAACAATTTTCAATTAAATACGCGGTAAAATAGTCTTTCGGGATGGACTAAGTCACAATCCCCAACAGTGCATGACCCCACGCTCGTCATCTAGCGTGTGCGTCACCTCAATGTAGCACAACGATGTACAATCCGGGGTTTCATACCCTCAGAACATCATTTACAATCATTACTCACCTCAAACCGGTCCAAACTCTAGCCCGCGACGCTTTTGCCCCTCGAATCCGCCTCCACTCGCGTCAAATCTATCCAAAATCAGAATCACGACATCAAAATATGCTAAGGGAACGAAGTCCAAGCAAAAATAATTAATTTACAACTTAAATCCCGAAATTACCAAAACCCGACCCCTGGGCCCACGTCTCATAATTCGATAAAATTCACATCAATAGGTTCCTTATCTCCCCACGAGTTCATACATGTCAAAAGTACCAAAATCCGACCATAATTGGTCCCTCATATCCTCAAGTCTAGGTCTCCAATACCAAGCCCTAGTTTCCCCAATTTTAACCCTTAAATTCCATTAATTATAGCTTTAATCCGTGAAATAATACCATAAGAACGCGTTTTAGGTCCAAAATCCTTACCTCAATGAAGTCCCCTTGAAATCCTTCTTCAAAATCATCCAAAAAGCTCTAAAGCCGACTTAGAAATGATGGAATAGCTCAAAAACCACGAAGGAAACAATTTATACCTTCTGGCCTAGGGATTTCGCATCTGCGGTACTGCATTTGCGGTCCTTGAACCGCTTCTGCAATTTTCACTTAAACGGCCAAAATTGCATCTGCGATGCACAAGTCGCACATGCGCCATCGCAGGTGCGGTTCACCAACCGCTTCTGCGGTCACAGCCTTCCTAGCTCCTTTCCGCTTCTGCGGCCCCTTTCATCGCATCTGCGGCATTGCACCAACGGTCCCCAATCCGTAGATGTGGAAACAACATAAGCAAAAAATCTGCAGCTTCACCACAAATTCCAAACTCTCTGTCAACCATCCGAAATCACCCCGAGGCCCCCGGGACCTCAACCAAAAGCACAAACATATTCCATAACCTTATTCAAACTTATACCAATCTTCAAAACACCTCAAATAACATTAAATCAGCCAAAACACATCAGATTCAAGCCTAAGTTTCCAAAAATCTTCTAAATTACGCTTTTGATCAAAAACCCAACCAAACCACGTCCGAATGACCTGAAATTTTGCACACACATCCCAAATGACACAACGGAACTACTGCAACTCTCGGAATTCCATTCCGACCACTATATCAAAATCTCGCCTATCAACCGAAAATCGCCAAAATACCAACTTCGCCAACTCATGCCTAAATCTACTCCGGACCTCAAAAATACACTCCAATCACGCTTCTAAGTCCCAAATCACCTCCCGAAGCTATCCGAACCATCATAACTCACATCTGAGCCCTCTAACACATAAGTCAACATCCGATTGACTTTTCCAATTTAAGCTTCCTCAAAAGAGACTAAGTGTCTCAAACCTTACCAAATCCTTTCTGAATCCGAGCCAACCAACCCGATCACATATAGAACCGATACGCAAAACATTAAGAAGCAGAAATAGGGAAAACGGAGTGGTAACTCATGAGACGACTGACCCGGTCATCATATCCTCCCCAACTTAAAAAACGTTCGTCCTAGAATGAGCCAAGAAACATACATGAAGCCTCAAACAGGTGAGGATATTTGCTCTGCATCTCCCACTCAGTCTCCTAGGTAGCCTCCTCCACGGGCTGACCTCTCCACTGCACTTTCACTGAAGCTATATCCTTTGATCTCAACTTTCGAACCTGATGCTCCAAAATAGCTACTGGCTCCACATCATAAGTCAAATCACCATCCAATTGAACCGTGCTGAAATCCAGAACATGAGACGGATCTCCAATATACTTTCGTAGCATAGAAACATGAAATACCGGATGCACACTCGACAAGTTGGGTGGCAAAGCAAGCTCATAAGCCACTTCCTCAATCCTCTGAAGCACCTCAAAAGGCCCAATGAACCGAGGACTCAATTTCCCTTTCTTCCCAAATCTCATAACACCTTTCATGGGCGAAACCTTCAACATAACTTTCTCACCGACCATGTAGGACACATCCCAAACCTTCCTACCAGCATAACTCTTTTGCCTCGACTGCACGGTATGGAGCCTCTCCTGAATTACCTTCACATTTTCTAAAGCATCCTGCACCAAGTCTGTCCCCAATAGCCTAGCCTTACCCGACCAACCAACTAGAGATCTACATTGCCTCCCATATAAAGCCTCATATGGAGCCATCTGAATACTCGATTGGTAGCTGTTATTATAAGCAAACTCTACAAGCGGTAGAAACTAATCCCATGACCCTCCGAAATCAATGACACAAGCACGCAACATGTCCTCCAATATTTGAATAGTGCGCCCGGACTACCCGTCCGTCTGAAGGTGAAAAGTTGTGCTCAACTCAATCTGAGTACCCAACTCTCGCTGCACAGACCTCCAAAACTGTGAAGCAAACTTAGTGCCCCTATCTGAAATGATGGAAACTGGGACACCATGCAAACGAACAATCTTCGGGATATAGATCTCTACCAACCGCTCTGAAGAATAAGTAGTACACACAGGAATGAAGTGCGTGGACTTGGTCAGCTGATCCACAATTACCCAAATAGCATATAACTATTTCAAAGTCCGTGGAAGTTCAACTACAAAGTCCATAGTGATCCTCTCCCACTTCCACTATGGAATATCCATCTGCTAAAGCAAGCCACCCGGTCTCTGATGCTCATATTTAACCTGCTGACAATTGAGACACTAAGCTACAAATCACACAATGTCTTTCTTCATTCTCCTCCACCAATAATGATGTCTCAGATCCTAATACATCTTCGAGGCACCCGGATGAATGGAATACCACGAGGTATGGGCCTCCTCCAGAATCAACTCCTGAAGCCCATTCACATTTGGGCACACATATCCGGCCCTGCATCCTCAACACCCCATCATTACCAATAGTGACATCTCTGGCATCATCGTGCTGAACTTTGTCCTTAAGGACAAGCAAATGCAGATCATCATACTGGCGCTCTCTGATGCGATCATATAAGGAAGGCCGAGAAACAACACAAGCCAATACACGACTGGGCTCCGAAATATCTAACTTCACGAACCGATTGGCCAAGGTATGAACATCAACTGCAAGAGGTCTCTCCTCAACTGGAATGTATGCCAAACTCCCCATACTCACCGCCTTTCAGATCAAAGCATCGGCCACCACATTGGTCTTCCACGAATGGTATAATATAGTGATATCATAATCCTTAAGCAACTCCAACCACCTCTGCTGCCTCAAATTGAGATCCTTCTGCTTGAACAAGTGCTGGAGGCTACGATGATCTGTAAACACCTCACAAGACACACCATACAAGTAATACCTCCAAATCTTCAATGCGTGAACAATGGCAGCCAACTCCAAATCATGAACGGGGTAGTTCTTCTCATGGGGCTTCAACTGGTTGACTTTTCCAACTTAAGCTTCCTCAAAAGAGACTAAGTGTCTCAAACCTTACCAAATCCTTTCCGAGCCAACCAACCCGATCACATATAGAATCGATACATAAAGCAATAAGAAGTAGAAATGGGAAAAATAGAGTGGTAACTCATAAGATGACTGGCCGGGTCGTCGCAGTAAGTGTCTAGGTTAATCTTGATTTAAGGTAAATATGATAGAATCAAGTCTTTTTGCTAGGTGATTTATGTGTTGGAGGCGGCGTATATGCAAGGTAACTAGTGTATATGCGTTGGTCGTGGAATAAGCATGCAGGTAGAATTAGCCTTATTTGTTCCATGATATTTATGTATTATGTCTTTCATGCTTGAGATAGATTGTGTAATTCTTTAATTTCTCGTATTTATGTTATCTCCTAAGTTGATATTATCGAGATATTCGGTGTTGAGATCGTTGAATTGTTTATTTGTTGTAGGTACTAATTGTTGAAAAATTCTCACATGATGAGTTGTGTTCAAATACTATTATTGATGGTGAATTTGCTTCCCATCTTGCTTGGTAATGTGTTGTATGTGATTTCTTAGTGAGGAAGAGTGAAATGCATGAAAGGTGTTATTGCGCTTGTGAGGAAAAGTGATTGTGCACGAAGGGTATTTTTGTGTATTATTTATATATTGATATTATTGCTTGAGTGAACATGAGGATATGCACGAAGCGTATTTCCGTGCTTGGTATTACTTTATAATGTGTGAATGAGAGTAAAAGCACGAAGAGGGATGTCATGCAATTGTTATTATTTTATAATGTGAGGATGAGAGTAAAAGCACGAAGGGTAATGACATGCAATTAGTTTTATATTATAATATGACGATGAAAGTAAAAGCGCGAAGGGTGATGCCGTGCAATTTTGTTAATTTCATTGCTCCTTACTTTGATATTACTTGGCTTTGTGATCTGGTTATTTACTTTTGAAAGAAGCTTACTCAGTGCAACTTTACTTTATGTTGTTGTTTTATGCCCCTTTACTAGTGCACTTATTATCCCTTTCACTTGTCAATATCATGTTGTTATATTTGATAATCTATATGTTATTTCGTTACTTCTTGATATATTACTGTACAGGTTTATTGTAGGTGTCTTATCTTAGCCTCGTCACTATTTTGTCGGGATCAGGCTCGACATTTATTGAGTATATTGGGTCAGTTGTGCTCGTACTAGACTTTTATACTTCTTGTGCATATCCGGATATCGGTACCAGCAAAGTACCGAGAGGTGCTTAGCAAATATCGGACATGTGATTCGAGGTATAGTCAGCAACGAGCCGGTCCTTCCTTCTAGTCTCTTGATTTGGTCAAACAATTGCATGCACCACTAGTTAAAAGTTGTCAGACTTAAGCGATAAAGAAGATAATAGTATTAGAGTTTTGGAAAAAAGATAAATCATTGTAACAAGTGTACGACTGCATAACAAAATTATTTACGCCGCAATTTACTAAACCACTTCAATTTGATTAGAATCTATTTTGCCCGGTCTTTGCCTTATTTTCTCGTTTTTACTGGTTATTAATGAGCATTCCTACTTTACACCGACTTGCTTCTAGTGATGGTTTTATTGTCTTCCCAATAGGTTGCTCAAAAAAAGGAATTTATCACATGACCTCAACATACAGTCCCCGAGGCTACATAATTTAAGACTTCGGAGAATCTTCAACTTTTCTTTCAAACATATCTCACAAGAGAAAGTTTATGCTCCAATTTCTTGTGCCCCAAAACAAGTTGCCTCTTTCTTTCAGATCATAAGCAGTACATTCTTTCTGTGCAGCTTAGAATAACTCCATAATTTGAAGGTCCTCTGCAGAGAGTAAATAACACTATCTTCAAGCTCGATTTGAAGAGAGTAACAGAAAAGTGTTCCACCAATGATTTCTTAACTCTTGATTGTTAAGATCCAGACAAACCATGGATGCTCTAAGCTTCATACACACCAGCACAGGTCAAAGATCAAGAAACAACTGGTGTTCAGGAATTCCAAATCAAATTAGATCATGATAATAAGAGGGATATGGAAATGAGAATTTCTTAGGAAAGAATAAAGCAGCAAGGTACATAATAATTCGCATCAACCAAGCATTAAAGCCAGCAAGGTACATACTAATGCGCATCAACCAAATATTCCAAAACTGAGTATATCTCTTCCATTCTAGGGTGAGATTTGTCTACTGAATAGAATTGATGAACTTGGCTATCAAGCTCAATCCAACTGCAACCACGAGCTTTATAAGCATTCTGCTGATTTAGGATCTTCCTTATTTTTCGAACCTCTTCCCACTTCCCCAACTCCCCATATAAATTAGCCAGCATAGAGTAATAACTACCATTATTTGGATCAATACTAATCAAGTTTTTCAGTGCATATTCAGCCAAGTCAATACGCCCATGAATTTTGCAGCCGTTAAGCAAGGTACCCCATATAACAGCATCTGGAGTTATGTGCATATTTCTAACAATTTCCATAATTTCCTCAAACCGACCTGCTCGACCAAGAAGATCAACTAAACACCCATAATGCTCAATTTCAGGAGTAATTCCGTATATCCTAGTCATTAAGTCATAATAACTAAGCCCCTCTTGAACCAACCCTCCATGAGTACAAGCATTCAACAAGCCAATAAAAGTCACTGAATCAGGTTTTAAATCATCGCCATGTTGCAACATATCTTTAAAAACTCCAATAGCACCTTCCCAATGACCTTGAAGGGCCAAACAATTGATCATAGAATTACAACATGTCAAACTCCCCCTATTAGCCTTATCAAAAAGATATCTTGCTTCTCTCAAGCTCCCGCATTTACCATACATATCAATGAGAGCATTCAAAGTAAGTGAATTCAAATGAACACTATTCCGATACACATACCCATGAATGCATTTTCCGAGCTGAAGCATTCCGGTATGCCCACAAGCAGCAAGTACACACGCAAATGTAACATCATTAGGCTTATTCCATTGAACCATACCTTCCTCAACTATCATTCTTCTTAAAAATGAAATGGCCTCAGAAAACAGCCCATTTTGTGTACACCCCGCAATTATGGAATTCCACGAGGGAGTGTCTCTTACACACTGAGGAGTTTCTTCAAAAAGCAAAATAGCATCCCCCATTTGCCCAACTCTAGTATATCCTGATATCATCGCAGTCCATGAAACCACATTCCTGTCAGTAATTTCATCAAACAGTTGCCGTGCAACTTTAATATCAGACGAAGACCTTGAATAAGCATCCAATAGAGCTGTCTGAACAACAGGGCATTTTCCAAAACCCATTTTGTCAATATGGGTATGCGCCATTTCAATCCCATAAGACTTTATAACTTCAGGGAAAGACTTTAAGATTATAGGGAATACAAAATGGTTAGGCCTTGACAAGCCATTACGAACCATTCCACGGTATAACAAAAGAGATGATGTATGATCTTGAACGGAAGTGTATGCAGTAATCATCGCAGTATAAAGGTAAACATTGGGAAAATTAAGGTATTTGAAGATTAAGCGAGCATAATGGAGGTTTGAGAGAGTGATGGTGCAGAAACGAACAAGCTTGAACGCATAAAGCTGCGTTTGGCCATGACCAGTGGTAATGAGATGGCCTTGCAATTGCTTGAGTAGAGCAAGACTCTTGCATTTATCTAGAATAACTAGGATGTCTTGATATAGATTTTGTCCGAGTAGCATTTTCCTCGACAAGAATACATTCAAAATTGGAGGTATAAATACTACTGTACGATACACAACTCCCAAGTCATCTGTTAACCTCCTACTTTATTTTTAAGGTATTTTTACATTAATTTAAACTATTGGAAACTTTATTATCCTAAATATTCATGTTTAGTTAATTACCCGGTCTAAACAAGTTTTGTTTACAAAATATATATATATTCCACCTTAAAGTCTCACAATTCATTATTAGTGCATTCAATCAAAGGATTTAGACCATTTTCCTTTTTTTCTCCTCTTCACTTTCTTCTCTCGAGAATTTTGGTAAATAGTTGAAATCCCTTCTTTAATTTCTAGCTTCAACGACGTACAAACAATATCCTTGCATGAGTATATTGAGAGGCTAAAAATTGTACAAGGGATGGAAATAGCTACGGAAATTATGCCCTTTCATTTAATTTGTCAACCTCTCTGCGTGATGCCATGAACAATTAAATTTCCAGTAATTTCACTTTTTCTTTTTAAAATTTAGTACCATATCAAATCAGCATAAAGTACTTTTTAAACTTTTAGCTGCGTAATGCAAACCAATACACCTAACTTATATATGTAGCTTAACCAACCAAAGAAAACCAATGGAAGTAAAAAAACAATGAGGTAGAAATTCAACATGATAATGAAAAAAACAGAGCATAAGAATTAAGACTCTATCAAATTCTCACTTTAGAGTACATCTCAAACAAAGTAGAAACAATTCTATTTACACAAGCTAGAAATTACATCTAATTAAAAGACAATGAACAAACATTCATACTGTCAAAAATGAAAAGTTGAAATAATTTATATCATACAGTTATATCTACAACTTATCTATAATTTTTATACATTATTTCTACCCAGTTATATATAACTACAATATTATACCACTTAAATACAATTTTATGCAAATTTCATACAATACGTCTTTTGTATATTTTGTATCTGATTTATACATAATAAACACAAATTTCATACAACTAATTATATATTATACAACTTATCTATAATTTTCATACATTATTTTTACCCAGTTATATACAACTACAATATCATACAACTTAAACACAATTTTTATATATAAGTATTATTCAACTTTCAAACAATATTTAAATAAAAAAATATACAAACAACATAATACAGTTTTTCTACAATTTTACTACAACTGTACTACAATTTCGTAAGTACAATGTATGTCATGTCTTCTTCTTTTTCGAGTTTCGATCTAAAATTCAGCCAAAATCAAGTCTAATCTTTACCAAAATACCCTCAAAATTGAGATATAAACTCCAAACTATATTTTCAATTATTTGCAATAACACTCAATCCAAACAAAAAATGGTTTTTGAAAACCCAAATTCGAATTCAAAGCTTTTTAATGGCTGTCAATGGTAGAATTGCTGCTCTCTTTTTCTTTGCTTTACATTACTGGAATTAGGGATTGAGAGATAGAGAGAGACGTAGAGAGAATTCCCAATTGTTTGCAACAACATCCAATTCAAACAAACATTGTTTTTTGAAAACACAAATTCGAATTCAAAGCTTCAAAGTTTTTTAATGGCTGTCAATGGTAGAATTGCTGCTCTCTTTTTGTCACGACCCTAAACCCGGACCTGGTCGTGATGGCACCTCTCGTGAAGACAAGGCTAGCCGACACTTCCCATATCCAATTATTAACAATTAAACTATAAGAAATAAATCTAAGCATGATAAGATAATCCAAAGTTAACAGATAATAGCATAATTCGCGGAAATAACCCAACATAGCCCGATATCGGGGTGTCACTAGTCATGAGCATTTACAAGTTCTAATACAAGTATGAGAAGTCTATAAACTATTACAAACTGTCTGATAAAGAGATAGAAATAATAAGGGGGAGAAACACGGGACTGTGGACTGCCCGTCCGTCTGAGGGTGAAAAGCAGGAATGATCAGCACTCGGGAGCGGGACCAGATACGCCTGAATCTGCACACAGGGTGCAGGGAGTAAAGTGAGTACTCCAACTCAGTGAGTAATAATCATAAATAAAGACTGAAAGCAGGAAATCACGTAAGGCACAAAAGCATGCTATAATGAAGCAGTAAACCCATTAAAAACAGTAAACTAGTGAAAGATAGGTAAAAAAACTTTAACTCAATTTAACTTCATTAAAAAGCCTTTTTCAACAATTAAACATGTAATTGACATTTAATTATGAAATTAAACACATAAAGGTTCGCCCCTCGGGCACAGTATCAACAAATCCGCCCCTCGGGCAACATCTCAGAATAATACCAGCCCCTCGGGCAATCACATAGAACAATACCAGCCCCTCAGGCAATCACATATAACAATACCAGCCCCCTCGGGCAATCGCATAAAACAACACAAGCCCTCGGGCTCAATATCACATCACAATGGGTACCCGCGCTCACTGGGGGTGTACAGACTCCTAGAGGGGCCCGTTACGGCCCAAGCGCAATATCAAGCCACCTCGTGGCATCATCACTAGGCCCTCGGCCTCATATCAATTAAGACACCTCGTGGAATACATATCTCAGGCCCTCGGCCTCATAATCAATATCAAATGTCTCCTCACAGCATAGGCCCTTGGCTTTACTCAGTCAAAATCCTCACAAGCCACTTGGGCAATAGTAAAACATGATTCTCAGCCAGAAAATATCATTTAAAAGATCATGTAAGTGTTAAAATAGAGTAAATATGGCTGAATATGAAAAACAGTGAAATACCATGACTGAGTTCAAGTATAAAGTCAAAACAGTGAGGAAATACCAGTAAAAATCCCCGAAGGGTTCAAATAGTTGGCACAAGGCCCAAATATGGCATTCAACCCAAATCATGATGATTGCAAATAGATTTCATTCAAATACGCAGTAAAATAGTTATTCGGGACGGACTAAGTCGCAATCCCCAACAGTGCAAGACCCCACGCTTATCATCAAGCGTGTGCGTCACCTCAATATAGCACTACGATGTGCAAGTCCGGGGTTTCATACCCTCTAAACATCATTTACAATTATTACTCACCACGAACCGGTCAAATCTCTAGCTCGCGATGCCTTTGCCCCTTGAATCGGCCTCCACTCGTGTCGAATTTATCCAAAATCAGAACAAGGATGTCAAAATATGCTAAGGGAACGAAGCCCAAGCAAAAATAATCAAAATATGACACAAATCCCAAAATTACCAAAACCTGACACCCAGGCCCACATGTCGGAATTCAATAAATTTTACATTCATAGATTCATTATCTCCCCACGAGTTCATACATATCAAAAGTTCTGAAATCTGACCTCAAATGGTCCTTCAAATCCCCAATCAAAAGTCTAAATTTCCAAGCCCTAGTTCTTCAATTTTTGGCTTAATTTCCATGATTATTTAGGTGGAATTAACATTAGAATCGAGTTTTAAGTCCAAGAATCTTACCACCAAGTGATTCCCCTTGAATTCCTCTTCAATCCCCTTTAAAAAGCTCCAAAAACGACCAATAATGGAGGAAATAAACCCCAAAATCGCGGACAAGACGAGTATTTAAACATTCTGCCCAGGCCTGAACTTCTTTGCGAACGCGGTCAAAGCCTCACATTCGCGAAGCACAAAAATACCTTGACCAAAATTCCTCCTTCGCGATCGCGACCACCCCATCGCGAATGCGATGCTTTACTCAGACAGACCTTCGCGATCGTGTTCCCCCTATCGCGAACGCGATGAGTTAAATTGCCCTGAATCTCAGCTGCCCATTTATTCTATGTGAACGCGACAACACTCACGCGAACGCGATGCACAACCACTTAGCCCTTCGTGATTGCGTAGCCTTCCTCGCGAACGCAAAGGCTTAAATTCCACCTTCCTCAACTGACTCTTCGCGAACGCGAAGAGTAAAATACCTGCAACAGCTGAAACCAAATTCTGCAATTTTCTTCAACTTAAAATGATCCATTCAACCTTCAAAAACTCACCCGAGGCCCCCGGGACCTCAACCAAAGGCACCAACATATCCCAAAACCTTATTCAAACTTCTCCAATCTTCAAAACACCTCAAACAACATCAAATCAACCAAAACACATCGGATTCAAGCTTAAGTTTCCAAAATCTTCCGAATTCCGCTTTTGATCAAAAATCCAACCAAACCACATCCGAATAACCTGAAATTTTGCACACACATCCCAAATGACTCAGCGGAACTACTGAAACTCTCGGAATTCTATTCCAACCCTTATATCAAAATCTCTCCTACCAACCGAAAATCGCCAAAATATCAACTTCGCCAATTCAAGCCTAAATCTACTCCGAACCTTCAAAACTCATTCCAATCGCGCTCCTAAGTCCCAAATCACCTCCCAAAGTTAACCGGACCATCGGAACTCACATCCGAGCCCTCTAACACATAAGTCAACATCTGTTTGACTTTTCCAACTTAAGCTTCCTCAAAAGAGACTAAGTGTTTCAAACCTTACCAAAATCATTCCGGATTCGATCCGACCAGCCTGATACCACATAACACGAACAAACAAAGCATAAAAAAGCAGAAATGGGGAAACAGAGCGGTAACTCATGCGACGACTGGTCGGGTCGTTACATCCTCCCCAACTTAAACAAACGTTCGTCCTCGAACGAGTCAAGAAACATACCTGAAGCCTCAAACATGTGAGAATATCTGCTCTGCATCTCCCGCTCGGTCTCCCATGTTTCCTCCTCCATGGGCCGACCTCTCCACTGCACTTCCACTGAAGCTATATCCTTTGACCTCAACTGTCAAACCTGACGACCCAAAATAACTACTGGCTCCACATCATAAGTCAACTCATCATCCAACTGCACCGTGCTGAAATCCAAAACATGAACGGATTTCCAATATACTTCCGGAGAATAGAAACATGAGATACCGGATGCACACTCGACAAACTAGGTGGCAAAGAAGCTCATAAGCCACCTCTCCAATCCTCTAAAGCACCTCAAAAGGCCCAATGAACAGCGAACTCAATTTTCCTTTCTTCCCAAATCTCATAACACCCTTCATGGGTGAAACCTTCAACAGAACCTTCTCGCCAACCATGTAAGACACATACCGAAGCTTCCTATCAGCATAGCTCTTTTGCCTTGACTACGATGTACGAAGTCTCTCCTGAATCACCTTCACCTTTTCTAAGGCATCCTGCACCAAGTTTGTACCCAATAGCCTAGCCTCACCGGGCTCGAACCAACCAACTGGAGATCTACATCGCCTCCCACGCAAAGCCTCATATGGAGCCATATGAATACTCGACTGGTAGTTGTTGCTATAAGTAAACTATGAAGCGGTAGAAACTGATCCCATGACCCTCTGAAATCAATGACACAAGCATGCAACATGTCCTCCAATATCTGAATAGTGCGCTCGGACTGCCCGTCTGTTTGAGGGTGAAAAGTTGTGTTCAACTCAACCTGAGTACCCAACTCTTGCTGCACAGAACTCCAAAACTGTGAAGTAAACTGAGTGCCCCTATCTGAAATGATAAAAACTAGGACACTATGTAAACGAACAACCTCCCAGATATAGATCTCTGCCAACCGCTCTAAAGAATAGGTAGTACACACAGGAATGAAGTGCACGAACTTGGTCAGCCAATCCATAATCACCCAAATAGCATCGAACTTCCTCAGAGTCCGTGGGAGTCCAACAACAAAGTCTATAGTGATTCTCTCCCACTTCCACTCGGGAATATCCATCTGCTGAAGCAAGCCACCCGGTATCTGATGCTCATATTTCACCTGCTGACAAATGAGACACCGAGCTACAAATCCCACAATGTCTTTCTTCATTCTTCGCAACCAATAGTGCTGCCTCAAATCCCGATACATCTTCGCGGCACCCGGATAAATGGAATACCGTGAGCTATGGGCCTTCTCCAGAATCAAATTCCTAAGCCCATCCACATTAGGCACACATTTCCGGCCATGCATCCTCAACACTCTATCATCACCAATGGTCACATCTCTGGCATCATCGTGCTGAACTTTGTCCTTAAGGACAAGCAAATGCGGATCATCATACTGGCACTTTCTGATGCGATCATATAAGGAAGATCGAGAAACCACACAGGCCAATACCCGACTGGGCTCCAAAATATCTAACCTCGGGAACCGATTGGCCAAGGCCTGAACATCAACTGCAAGAGGTCTCTCCCTAACTGGAATATATGCCAAACTCCCTATACTCATCGCCTTTCGGCTCAAGGCATCGGCCACCACATTGGACTTTCCCGGATGGTTCAATATAGTGATATCATAATCCTTAAGCAACTCCAACCACCTCCGCTGCCTCAAATTGAGATCTTTCTGTTTGAACAAGTGCTGGAGGCTACGATGATTAGTAAACACCTCACAAGACACACTATACAAGTAATGCCTCCAAATCTTCAACGCGTGAACTATGGAAGCCAACTCTACATCATGAACGGGGTAGTTCTTCTCATGGGGTTTCAACTGACGAGAAGCATAAACAATAACTCTACCCTCCTGCATCAATACACAACCAATGCCAACTCTCAAAGCATCACAATACACAGTATATGAACCTGAAGCTGATGGCAAAATTAACACTGGAGCATTGGTCAAAGCTGTCTTCAGCTTCTGAAAGCTCTCCTTACACTCGTCCGACCATACATATGAAGCACCTTTCTGAGTCAACTTGGTCAAGGGCGATGCGATAGATGAGAATCCTTGAACAAAACAGCGATAATAACCCGCAAAACTAAGAACACTGCGAATATTAGCGGCTGAGGACTGTCTGGGCCAACCCTGAACCTCCTTTATCTTCTTCGGATCTACTTGAATACCCTCGCTGGACACCACGTGCCCCAAGAAAGCCACTAAACCGAGGCAAAACTCACACTTGGAGAATTTTCCATAAAGCTTCTCCTCTCTCAATCTCTGCAACACAACTTTCAAATGCTCCACGTGTTCCTCCTGACTACGTGAATATATCAGGATATCATCAATGAAGACTATGACAAATGAGTCAAGATAAGGCCGAAACACACTGTTCATCAAATGTATGAACGCTGTTGGGGCATTGGTAGGCCCAAACGACATCACCAAGAACTCATAATGAGCATATCGAGTCCTGAAAACTGTCTTAAGAATATCTGAGTCCCTGATCTTTAACTGGTGACAACCTGAACGGATATCAATTTTGGAGAACACCCTCGCTCCCTAAAGCTGGTCGAATAAATCATCAATGCGAGGCAAAGGATACTTGTTCTTAATTGTTACCTTGTTCAATTGCCTATAATCAATGCACATCCTCATAGTGCCATCCTTCTTCTTCACAAATATAACCGGCACACCCCAAGGTGACACACTAGGCCGAAACAAAACTTTATCAAGGAGTTCCTGAAGCTGCTCCTTTAATTCCTTCAACTCTGCTAGTGCCATACGATACGGCAGAATAGAAATGGGTTGAGTGCCCGGCACCAGGTCAATACCAAAATCAATATCCCTGTCCGGTGGTATGCCCGGCAGGTCTGCAGGAAACACATCGGGAAAATTCCTCACAACTGGAATAGAATCAATACTGGGAGTCTCAGCACCGACATCCCTCACAAAGTCTAGATACGAAAGACAACACTTCCCAACCATATGCTGGACTTTCAAGAATGAGATCACTCTACTAGGAACATAATTAGTCACACCTCGCCACTCAATCCGTGGCACACCCGGTATAGCCAATGTGACTGTCTTAGCATGACAATCCAGAATAGCACGACATGGAGATAGCTAATCCATGCCCAAAATGACATCGAAACCCACCATACACAATAATAAAAGATCCACACGGGTCTCCAAACCCCCAATAGTCACCACACACGATCGATACATACGGTCTACAACAACAGTATCGCCCACTGCGGTAGATACATGAATAGGTGAAGCAAGAAACTCACGGGGCATACCTAAATAACGAGAAAAGTATGATGGCACATAAGAAAAGGTGGAACCAGGATCAAATAATACAGAGGCATCTCTGTGGCAGACTGAAACAATACCTATAATAAGAGCATCTGAAGTAATAGCATCGGGTCTGCCCGGAAGTGCATAAAAACGGACTTGACCACCACCTGATCGACCTCCCCCTCTGGGGCGAACCCTAGCTAACTGGGCGGGTGGTGGTGAAGTAACTGGTGCTGAAGCCGATGACTGATTCATCCGCACGCCTCAAACTGGAACCAACATAGCACATAACCGTGCAATCGACTAATTAATAGTGGACTCCCCCACTTGGCTCGAAACCATAGACCAAAACATACATAATAACTCATAACGCATATATTTTATTGCTGCCATAATACCATAGTGAGATTAAACTCAATCCTTCATAAGCTTGTGAAACACAAACCATCTGGTACTTTAACTCTTATGCAAATCTCGCATTCACTCTCATAACAGTTAAACGCACTCTTTTAAGCGACCCAAATTTAAATTGCAACACATATATTTCACTTATAAATGAGATATTCTAACAGATGACATAAAGGTCACACAACCTCAGAACACTCCGCAGGAGATAACCCACCGACTTTGCCTCAAACTGGCATTTATGTATACCTTCCACCTTCATAAATGTTACGCAGTCACTTAAACTTCCTGAGTCTGAAATTAGACCGCAACATGAAATTTACTCCACTCCCAACTAGGAAACATGTAAATATTCTTCACACACCCATAAATCAGGGCTATACCTCAAATCAAGATGAAAATCGAGCAACTAATAGTCCTTCTATCCTCCAGCAGACCCTTCTCGTCGCTTCCAAATCACATGAATACATCTCGCAGTGACATCACACTCATCACGTAACTATCCAGTCATCACCTCCCTTAATAGGGACACAACATCACATATGGATCCAAAAACACGCGCTCATGAAATCAACTGCTCATATGGATCCAGAAACACGCGCTCACGAAATCAACAGCTCAGGGCTCAAGCTATAGGCAAAAATCCGGCCTCGAATCCTCCAGACTGGCCCAAATCAATGCATAGAGATCACATCTCGTCCCTCGATCAGGGAATCACAAGCCATCGATGCATATCCGATACCGAGCGCTTATGTGCGCATACGAACGCATGGAAGGAATTCAAAGAGTTACTTTTCAAGCTGAATCAAGGACGCACGATAAGAATTCAACAATGTGAAGTTTTTTTCCTAAAGGTTCTTCAGCCTCTCAAGGATAAATATAGACGTCTACGTACCAATACGCGAGACTCTACTAAACCTGCTCATGACTCGTGAGACCTATGTAACATAGGCTCTGATACCAACTTGTCACGACCCTAAACCCTAACCCGGTCGTGATGGCGTCTTTCGTGAAGATAAGGCCAACCGACACTTCCCACATACAATTATTAACAGTTAAACTATAAGAAATATATCTAAGCATGATAACATAATCCAAAGTTAACAAATAATAGCATAATTCGCGAAAATAACCTAACACAGTTCGATACCGGGGTATCACTAGTCATAAGCATCTACAAGTTCTAATACAAGTCTAAGAAGTCTATAAACTATTACAAACTGTCTGATAGAGATATAGAAATGATAAGGGGGAGAAACACGGGATTGCGGATGCCAAACAGCTACCTCATGGACTCCGAAATCTGCCGGGAGCTCTCAACTCGCACTGGCAAAATCTGCAATGCCTGAATCTGCACACGGGGTGCCGAAAGTAAAGTGAGTACTCCAACTCAGTGAGTAATAATCATAAATAAAGAATGAAAGCAGGAAATCACGTAAGGCACAAAAACATGCTATAATGAAGCAGTAAAACCATTAAAAATAGTAAACCAGTGAAAGATAGGTAAAAATACTTTAACTCAATTTAACTTCATGAAAAGACTTTTTCAACAATTAAGCAGGTAATTGACAGTCAATTATGAAAATAAGCAAATAAAGGTTTGCCCCTCGGGCAGGGTATCAACAAATCCGCCTCTCGGGCAACATCTCATAACAATACCAGCCCCTCGGGCAATCACATAGAACAATATCAGCCCCTCAGGCTAAATCTCACATCACAATAGGTACCCGCGCTCACTGGGGGTGTATAAACTCCTGGAGGGGCCCCTTACATCCCAAGCGCAATATCAAGCCACCTCATGGCATAATCACTAGGCCCTCAGCCTCATATCGATCAAGCCACCTCGTGGCATACATATCTCAGGCCCTCTGCCTCATAATCAGTATCAAATGTCTCCTCACAACATAGGCCCTCGTCCTTACTCATTTCAAATCCTCACAAGCCACTCGGGCAATAGTAAAACATGATTCTCAGCCCAAAAATATCATTTGAAAGATCACGTAAGTGTTTAAACAGAGTAAACATGGCTGAGTATGAAAAACAGTGAAATAACATGACTGAGTTCAAGTATAAAGTCAAAACAGTGAGGAAATACCAGTAAAAATCCCTGAAGGGTTCAAATAGTTGGCACAAGGCCCAAATATGGCATTCAACCCAAATCATGATGATGGCAAATAGATTTCAGTCAAATACGCGGTAAAATAGTCATTTGGGACGGACTAAGTCGCAATCCCCTATAGTGCATGACACCACGCTTGTCATCAAGCGTGTGCGTCACCTTAATATAGCACTACGATGTGCAAGTCCGGGGTTTTATACCCTCAGAACATCATTTACAATCATTACTCACCTCGAACCGATCAAATCTCTAGCTCGCGACGCCTTTGTTCCTCAAATCGGCCTCCACTCGCGTCGAATCTATCCAAATTCAAAACGAGGACTTCAAAATATGCTAAGGGAACGAAACCCAAGTGAAAATAATCAAAATATGACACAAATCCCGAAATTACAAAAACCCAACCCTCGGGCCCACGTCTCGGAATTCAATAATTTTTACATCCATAGATTCCTTATCTCCCCACGAGTTCATACATATCAAAAGTTCTGAAATTCGACCTCAAATGGTCCTTCAAATCTTCAATCAAAAGTCTAAATTTCCAAACACTAGTTCTTCAATTTTTGGCTTAATTTCCATGATTATTCAGGTGGAATTCATAATAGAATCGAGTTTTAAATCCAAGAATCTTACCTCCAAGTGATTCCCCTTGAATCCCTCTTTAATCCCCTTCAAAAATCTCCAAATATGACCAACAATGGAGGAAATAATTCCCAAAATCACGGACAAGACGAGTATTTAAACATTCTGTCCAGGCCTGAAATCCTTCTTCGCTAACGCGGTCAATGCCTCGCGTTCGTGAAGCACAAAAATACCTTGACCAAAATTCCTCCTTCGCGATCGCGACCACCCCATCACGAACGCGATGCTTTACTCAGACAGACCTTCGCGATCGCGTTCCCCCTATCGCAAACGCGATGAGTTAAATTCCCCTGAAGCTCAGCTGCCCATTTCTTCTATGTGAACTCTACAACACTCCCGCGAACGCGAATGCACAACCACTTAGCCCTTCTTCAACTTAAAATGATCCGTTCAAACCTCCGAAACTCACCCGAGGCCCCCGGGACCTCAACCAAAGTCACCAACATATCCTAAAACCTTATTCAAACTTGTACCAATTTTCAAACACCTCAAACAACATCAAATCAACCAAAACACATCGGATTCAAGCCTAAGTTTCCAAAATCTTCCGAATTCCGCTTTTGATCAAAAACCCAAGCAAACCACGTTCGAATGACCAGAAATCTTGCACACTCATTCCAATGACTCAACAGAACTACTGCAACTCTCGGAATTTCATTTCGACCCCTATATTAAAATCTCGCCTACCAACCGGAAATCGCCAAAATATCAACTTTGTCAATTCAAGCCTAAATCTACTCCGAACCTCCAAAACTCATTCTGATCACGCTCCTAAGTCCGAAACCACCTCCCGAAGCTAACCGAACCATCGGAACTCACATCCGAGCCCTCTAACACATAAGTCAACATTCGGTTGACTTTTCCAACTTAAGCTTCCTCAAAAGAGACTAAGTGTCTCAAACCTTACCAAAATCATTCCGGATTCAATCCAACCAACACGATACCACATAACACGGATAATCAAAGCATAAAGAAGTAGAAATGGGAAAAACGAAGCGGTAACTCATGAGACGACTGGCCAGGTCGTCACACTTTTCCTTTGCTCTACATTATTGGAATTAGGGATTGAGAGAGAGAGAGAGAGAGCAGGAAAAATAGAGGGAGACAGAGAGAGAATAAAGATGAGAAATAATTGATTCCTAATATAAAGGGATACTCATTTAATTCCTAAAGTGTATATAATTGGTAAATTTGTATAAAGGAAGTAATTAAATTGAAACTTGAGTAGGGAGGGTAATAAAGTTTGCAATAGTGTATAAGTATGTAAAAATCCCTATTTTTAATGGTATAAATAAATTTCACATTTAAAAAAAGAATTAACACTAAATATCACACATGATAATGTATAAAATAAAAAATAAAAAAATTAGCAAATATACCACTACTCAAGCTGCGTAGTGGCTAATCATATCATCATATTTATATTTATTTTTTATTATTATACTAAAAGTAGGAAGCTCCTACTTTCAAAGTTAATTTACAGTAATATCCTTTAAAATTTGAGGTGCAATTTTGTCCCTAGAGAAAAATAAATTTTTAATTAAGTAATTTACTTTTACATGATATGTTAATCGCAGATTTAGAAGTGAAACAGTGGTACTTTAATACTTCAAACACTCAATTCAATGAATCCAATTAGGGTTGAGGCAATTCTTATTCTCCTTTAATTACTTCACAAAAACGTTTTTAATCATAATTATTATGAAAAACGTTTCTCCCTACTTTTTCATAATTTTCTTTACTACATTTCAGTTATGTTCTTTCATCTTCTACGGTAGAAGGAATTTTTTTGTACAGTCCTTTTATATTCTTTGTATCACTCTATAAAAGCACACATCCAAATTATCCGATCACTCTATCACATTTCTGTTGTTTCTGTCAAAAATCTGTTTCCCCAAAAAATCCATTAGTCTTATGTATCTTCATTTATCATGTCTGATTCTTGTTCCATTAGGTTCTGATATGTTTTGTGTATGAGTTAATGCATAGTGGGAGAAAAAACATGTCTTTCTTTTCTTTTCAATTTCTCATACGCGATGTGCATGTGAAATTTTGTTAGTTTTCTTGTAATACTACTAGAAGATCTGTTTTTTTTTTCCTGTCAATTTTATCTTATAATTTGTGATCTCTTCCATGGCCATATTGCCGTTGAATCCTTCCAAGGTCGTAGTTAGCATTTTTACCTGAGCGTGACTTTTTAATTTTCTATTTTATTTTTTAATTTGTCTCTATCAAAATCACATTGAAGATGTTTATTCATTCCAATTAACTGTCTTTAATTCTATTCGCATTTCATGCCTCTATAAGCTTGTTTGATTTGAAGCTTATAAGTTTTTCTTTCAAATTTTGTGTTGCTCATGACACACATGTTGTAATATTATTTATTCTCATGTCTTTCTGTTTGTCAAGTTCTTTTTCAATTATTAAAGAATAAATTTGAAAACTATGATATTATTTTTCTTGATACAATAGAGTTTAAAAATTTTCATAAAATACTAAAACATCAAACAGCCAACATCTGACATATTATCGTGCTATATTTCATAATCGAATATATTTATACATTTCAACTAATATTTTTTTGGTCAAATTCACAGATGAAGACTCATAATTTTAAATTAGGAAAAAGGTACATGTATGAAATTATGATTTATATGCATTATATTTTTCAACAACTATTATCTCTAGCACAAATAACTACTACTTCTTTGTAGCTGTAGTACACCATGATAGTGATCCACAAAACATCGAAATATGGCATACATTAATCGAATCTATGTGCAGCTTCTACAAAATATTACTTTCATTCAGCAATAATTTTTTTTATATGTATGCTGCTGTAAAGAGGACGAGGCTACAATTTCTTTTTAAAAAAGCAAAAACTTTAAGACTAGAACATTTACAACCATAACCGACGTTTTTCAAATTCACATTAAATTATGTTTTTTGAAATATAAAAAAAAAGGAACTATTTTCAAGTTGAATACTTGATATAATTATAAGATTGTATTAATTGGAGTCATTTGAACATTACTTTTTAAATTCACTCCATAGCAGTTCTTTAGTATGATTGTCCTTTGCAATTACGATGATATCAGTTGAATAAGTCCATCAGTCATCGGTTTTTAAAAATATTGTATTAATTAGTAAGGGATACACGTGCAACGCACGTGTCTGAAAACTAGTATATATATAAATCAAAACAAAATAGGATCCAAAGTTTACAATATGTCGTAAACCAAAACTAAAAAATGTAGAGCTATAACTAGCTAAAATGTGCATTCTAGTTATTACATCAAGAAATCTTCAAGCTTCCAAAGAACTGTGGTGTGTGTATCTACAAGCCAATCGCAAAACCTCACAGTAGCACCTCTAACACTCTTACCAGGCGCTAAGTTTTGCATGCCAAAGGCCAAGGCAAATATGCATATCAACCAACAACCAACACAATCTTCAATAGCTCTCCGTTATCCAAATAGTATGTAAAAATGCAGTAGCTGAGCTTAAACCTCGAGTCTTTAGAACTGAAACAATAGGAGTACCTCCTCATTATAGAACATGAGTGGAGTGATGTTAGTTCAGGCCAAACAGTATGAAGTCATAGACAGTAATGAAGATACCAAAAGCAGGCAGAATCATTTGGAAGAGCTTCATCAATTAGGTGCCCTTCTCTTGACTATCCTAACCCTAAGGTTAGGTTTTTGAGTTTTGTCTATATTTAACAGTCTTCTTCATGCACTTGGCAATTCATAAAAAGTATTAAACGTTGCTATACCTGCAAAAGAAAAAATATAGTTAGCTAAAAAATCTGCCACAGCATTATCCTCCCTAAGCACATGTTGGAAGATTACATTAAACTAATCCCTTATCTCCTTAATCCTCTTCACTTCTGCCATAATGTACCAAGGATAATCCTATTCTCATTCTATGATCTTCTTCATCACTAAAGAATCAGTTTCAATTATGAGAGGATGCAACTCCTTTTCCATACAATATGCCAGTCCTTCGACTATGGCCCTTGCCTCAGTTACAATGTTGGTTGTCTCATCTATAGTTTATGCCCTAGCATACACCAAATCTCCAACACTATCCCTTACAAAAAAGCCAAATGAGCTTGGTCCTGGATTGCCCCTTGAAGCTCCATCAGTATTACGCTTGTACCATCCCACATGAGGCACTTTCTAGGTTACTTTTCTAGTCAAAAGAACATGCTTATATCCTTCAAAAAACTCGATTATGTCCGGCCACAAGAAAGGAATATGAGGAAGACAAGGATACCTCACATTTGCCAAATAGTTAAGTGTGTTATTGACTTCATGAATCACTCTATTATATGACACTGCTCAACCATTTCTAAATTCATTCTTCCTCTTCCACAACTCCCCAGTGATAATGGTTGGAACTGCCTGGTATAAGGGTAAACATTTTGGACAACATTGAGCATTCCACCAAGATCTAATGACTTAATTAACCTGTATCAACTGTACATTAATCTCTGTTGCACCAAAAAACACCTTCCAAACCCTAGATGCAGTAGAACTATTCAAGAACAAGTGATCAAAAGACTTCCGTTGTGGTTGTTGACCACACCAACATCTTGATATATGCAAGTAGTCAATTCTTCTCCACTAATCATCAATAGTCAATTTAAACCTTCATAATTTCCATAGAAAGAAGGATATCTTGAATGACAAACCTTTAATCCATATGTTTTTGAATTCAGGATTAGGGTTTGCCTTATGTCTAAATATCTTCCAAGCACTACTCACAGAAAACTTACTTGAGGCAGTAGGCAACCACCATGGCTTATCTCAGTAATCATCACTACCATTAAAGTGTATATTGTGCCTAATATAATCAGCTATCTCCTCAAGAAATGTTTGCTCTAACAGTTGCTTATTCCACCCTTCACTTTGTCTCTAATGAGCCACCTCTGGAATGTCTTCATTAATAGGAAAATTTGAAGGTACTGCTTGATACAAGGACCCAAGTTTGTGTAATGACCTGATTGTCGTTATGTGTAATTACATCCCGTTTCCTCTTTTGATGCTTCATACATATGTTTTTATAGTTTTATGACTTATGGGTTGATTCGTTTCGTTCTGAGAAGATTACGGGTTGATTTAGACCCTTTGGTTCTTGACTTAGAAGCTTAAGTTAGAAATATTAACCAAACTATGAATTTTGTGAAAAAGACCCTGAAATGGTGTTTTGATGGCTTTGATAGCTTTGTACCGTGATTTTAGACTTGGGCGTATGCCTGGAATTGAATTCGAAAGTCTGTAGGTTGATTTGTGTTGTTTTGTCGAAAATTGACAATTTGAGGTTTAAAAGTTTGACCGTAGCCTGACTTTTTGCCATCGGGATTCGTAATTTGGTTTTAGGATTTGGAATAGGTTTGTTATGTTATTCAGAATGTGTCTACAAAATTTGGTGTTATTTTGGAGTTGATTTGATAGGAGGTCGTAATTCAAGAAGTTCTTGAACTTTACTTTTAAATTTATGCGTTTTGGTGTCTGATTCATAGTTCTAGATGTTATTTCGCTGTTTTGATCGTGAGAGAGAGTTTGTATGATATTTTCAGACTTGTGTTGATGTTTTGTTTGGAACCCCAAGGGCTCGAATAAGTTTCGGTCGTGTTGCGGAATAGTTTGGACTGAAGTAGGAAGTTGGTGTGTTGGTGCCTCAGGTGTCACAATTGTGAACACCAGCATCACAAATGCGATCCTAGCAAAGGGTTTTCATGTCGTCGCAATTGCAATACCTGGGTCACAATTACGAATAGTGTCAGGAAATGTAGTTTGCATTTGCGATGAGGACATGCTTCACAAATGCGAATCTAATGTCGCAATTACAACTTTTCTTAGGCTGTCGGTGGCCGCATTTGCGAGGATTTCTACGTAGTTGTGAAACCATGTCTCAATTGCGACAACTACAACTGATCAAAGGGCTGGGATTTGGGTTTTTTCAACATATTCTCTTATTTTAGAGCCCTAGACTCGATAAAAGACGAACTGGAGAGGGCATTTTTACCTACAAACATAGGGTAAATGATTTCATGATTATATCTTAGATTTCACATCAAATTTATGTGAATCAAAGAGGAAAAATTGGGAAATTTTATCATGTTTTTGGAAAATAAGAATTTGAGTTTTGAGAATCGAATTAAACTCTAATTTTGAAAATAATCACATATATGGACTCTCGACATCTACCCTTGGACTTTGGTTTTGACCGGGGCGGCTCGGGCTTGACATTTGTTAACGTTTTTGGAAAAAGTGTAAAGATCACATCTTTATCTATTGTGATTATTTTCCCTTGCATTGTTTGATGATATTAAGTCAATTTTGGTTATATTTGACTGGTGTGGATGCGAATTTTAGGGGAAAATCTATTTACGAGGGTTGAGTTGGCATAGTTGAGGTAAGTATCATGCCTATCTTTGTATGGGGGATTTACCCCTTAGGAAATTATTTGTTTATGATAATTATGTTATGTGAAAGCCGTGTGTGTAAGGTGACGAGTGGGTACACAGGTTATATATGGTATTTGACCGGATTAGGCTATTTTGACTCTTTTCATGCCTTTAACTGATTTGCCATAAGATGTTATAACTCTTATTGTTAATGAACTCTTACATGTATTAATCTACCTTTACATACTTTATTTGACATTGTTAACACTTGTCCTACCTCTTACTAGTTGTTTTGCTCTTATATAGTCAGTTGAAGTTGTCGCCTTCCTTTTTGCCTTATTACATATTTAATTGTTGAATTACTTGTAATTGAAGTTGTTATTTCATGAAATGTCTTATTGTTGAGTTATTGGTGTTGAAATTAAGAAACCCGCTATCACATTGAGGTGAAGTTGTTAATTATTGAGATATCTTTCTTGTTGAGCAATTCACTTCTATTTTGTTATTGTTTAGATTCTTGTGCACATTGTGGTTGAGTCATGGGCTACTTGTTGTGAAAATATTGATATTGTTGACTCTTTTGACAAATTGTGGCATAAGGGCACTTGTGATACGAGTTATGATTATGTTGTGATATTGATATGTATGTGGTGGTATCAGGCTAGGAGTTGATGCACATGCAGTGAGATAAGGCGGGCTTGATACACCTGTTTCTAGTAGGGGAACTACTTAAAGCCGCGCAGTGTGAAAAGGTGGGCAAAAATGCAGGTAGCTATTTCGGCAAAAATAATTTTTAAAACTAAATGTAAGGCCCCTGCTGTGATTTAATGAAACATAGTGATTGAAATTGTGAAACGTGAATATGAGGCGATACCTCGGTTGTGATTCTTGTTGTGCACTTTATATTGAAAAGAGTTATTGGTTGAACCATTCTTGTTGCTTTTATGTTTCCTTGTCATACTAGTTTTGTCCGTATTTGATTATTTGAGGTTCTCATTAATTGTTTCCTTCTTGTTGTCTTTATGCTTACAATTCTATCATTAGTTTATGTTATTAGACTGCTTTGTTGTCATTCATTTCTCCGTTTCCATTACTTCTCGTTAATTGTATTTTTGTGTTGTTTATTTGTGACGACCCGACCAGTCGTCTCATGAGTTACCGCTCCGTTTCCCTAATTTCTGCTTCTTATTACTTTGTTTATCAGTTCTATATATGATAAGGTTGGTTGGCTAGGATTTAGAAAGGTTTTGGTAAGGTTTGAGACACTTAGTCTCTTTTGAGGAAGCTTAAGTTAGAAAGTCAACCGGATGTTGAATTATGTGTTAGAGGGCTCAGATGTGAGTTCCAATGGTTCGGATAGCTTCAAGAGGTGATTTGGGGTTTAAGAGCATGATTGGAATGTGTTTTGGAGGTCCAGAGTAGATTTAGGCTTGAATTGGCGAAATTGGAATTTTGGCGTTTTCCGGTGGATAGGTGAGATTTTGATATAGAGGTCGGAATGGAATTTCGGGAGTTGAAGTTGTTCCGTTGTGTCATTTGTGATGTGTTGCAAAATTTCAGGTCATTCGGACATGGTTTGGTAGACATTTTAATCAAAAGCGTAGTTTAGAAGATTTTGGAACTCTTAGGCTTGAATCCGATGCAAATTTGGCGTTTTGATGTTGTTTTGAGTATTCCAAAGGTTGGAACAAGTTTGAATGATGTTATGGGATATGTGGGCATGTTTGGTTGAGGTCCTAGGGTCCTCGGATGAGTTTTGGGTGGTCAATCGGACCTTTTCATGTTTTGAAAAAATGCAGAAAACTGCTGTTCAGTGTTGTAGACAAATGACCTTTGCGTTCGCGAGTAGGCCCTCGCGTTCGCGAAGGGTTAGCAGGTGAGGCTGAGGATTTAGCCTTCGCGTTCGCGAGGGAGGCTCCACGTTCGTGAAGGTCTGGGATATTGTTCATCGCGTTCGCGAGAAAGGGAGCGCATTCGCGAAGGTTGGGTTGAGGAACCATCGCATTCGCGAAGGACTAGTTGCGTTCGCATAAGAGGAAAATTTGGTCAAAGTTAGATTGTTCTTCGCGAATGCGAGGCATTGACCAAGTTCGCGAAGAAGGTTTGGAGGCCTGGGCAGAATGTTTAAATAGCCATATTGTCCGCGATTTTGGGGTTAACTTCCACCATTTTTGAGCGATTTTGGAGCTTTTTGAAAAGGATTGAAGAGGGATTCAAGGGGACTTGGAGGTAAGATTTATGGACTTAATACTCGATTCTTACGTGAATTCTACCTAATTAATCATGAAATTTACGCCTAATATTGAAGAACTAGGGCTTGTAATTGGAGACTTAAAATTTGGGATTTGAGGGACCGTTTGTGGTTGGATTTTGATGCTTTTGGTAAGAATGAAATCGGGGAGTGATAAGGAGTCTATTGATGTAAATTTTATCAAAATCCGAGATTTGGGCTCGGGGGTCAGGTTTGGCCAATTTTGGGATTTGTGTTGTAATTTGATTTCTTTCGAGTGGGCTTTGTTCCCTTAGCATATTTTGATGGTTTTGCACTGATTTTGGTTAGATTTGGAGCATACTGAGGTTAATTCGAGAGGCAAAGGCATCACGAGCTAGAGATTTGGACCGGGTAGAGGTGAGTAATGATTGTAAATGTTGTCCTGAGGGTATGAAACTCTGGATTGCACATCGTTGTGCTATATTGAGGTCACACACACGCTAGATGACGAGCGTGGGGTCGTGCACCGTTGGGGATTGTGAGTCCATCCCGAATGACTGCTTTACCACATATTTGATTGAAAACTATTTGCTATTATCATGTTTTGGGCTGAATGCCATATTTGGGCCTCGTGCCAACTATTTGGATCCTTAAGGGATTTTTACAGATATTTCCTCACTGTTTTGAATTTATACTTGTACTCAATCATGCTATATTCTACTGTTTTGATAACTCATCCATGTTTACTCTGTTTTAAACATTAAATGATATTTTCAATGATAAATTGGGCTGAGCATCATGTTTTACTATTGTCCGAGTGGCTTATGAGATTCTAACTGAGTAAGGCCAAGGGCCTGTGTTGTGAGGATACACTGATTATGATTATGAGGCCAAGGGACTAAGTTGTACGCCACGAGGTGGCTTGATATGAGGCCGAGAGCCTATTGATTATGCCACGAGATGGCTTGATATTGCGCTTGGGCCGTAAGGGGCCCCTCCAGGAGTTTGCACACCCCCAGTGAGTACGGGTACCCATTGTGATATGAGATATAGCCCGAGGGACTGATATTGTTCCATGTGTTGCCCGAGGGACTGATTTTGTTGGTATTATGCCTGAGGGGCGGTTCTTTATGTGTTTATATTTTCTAGCTGACTTTCATTTACTTGCTTAACTGTTAAAAGGTATTTTAAAGAAGCTTAAACTGAATTAAGGCGATTTCACATGTTTTCATGGTTTCATTGCTTTTACTGGCTTTTACTGTTTCTTTATAGCCTATTGATGTGCCTTTACTTAATTTCTTATCGCCTAGTCCTCATTTATTATTATTACTCACTGAGTTGGAGTACTCACTTTATTCCTTGCACCCCGTGTGCAGATTCAGGCGCATCGGGTCCTTCTTGCGAGGGTTGAGAGCTTCCAGCAGACTTCGGAGATTCACTAGGTAGCTGCTCGACATTCGTAGCCCAGTGCTTCTCCGTCTATGTTTATTTCTCCTATTTTTAGTTATGTAATAGTTGTGTAGACTCTTTTAGACTTGTAGTTTTTATTATAGATGCTAATGACTAGTGACACCCCGATGTCGGGCTATGTCTATTCCACAAACTGTACTATTGATCTTATTTCGGGATTTTTATTATTATGTTAAAGACTTAGTTTTGATTATTTAATTGCTTAAAAATGAATTGGGAGAGTGTCGGCTAGCCTTGTCTTCACGAGAGGCTCCACCACGACCAGGTCCGGGTTTAGGGTCGTGACATTATTATGTCCTAGTAGGTGTCTTGACCTAGCCTCGTCACTACTTTACCGAGCTTAGGCTTGATACTTACTGGGTACCATTGGGGTGTACTCATACTACTCTTCTGCACATCTTTTATGCAGATCCAGGTATGTCTGCCCGTGTTGGATTCCGAGGACTTCAAGGTATACTTACTTGTCGTCCGCAGGCCTCAGAGTCACCTTCCATTATTTTTTTATTTTTTATTTTCTTATTCAGACATTGTTGTAGTAGTCATTCTAGATTATTCTATAGAGCTTGTGACTCAATTCCACTGGTTCTGGGAATATGTTATGAAGGTCCTATTTTGGAAGTTTGTATGAGTTATTTTATTTTATTTTAGTATCTCAGTTAGTTATTCCTGTTATGTTATTATTAAATGTTAGACTTACCTAGTCTTAGAGACTAGGTGCCCTCAGAACATCCTAAGGTGGAAAATTAGGGTCTTGACAAGTTGGTATCAGAGCTCTAGGTTCATAGGTATTACGAGTCATAAGCTGGTTTAGTAGGGTCTTGTTGATCAGTATGGAGACGTCTATACTTATCTTCGAGAGACTATAGAACTGTTAGGAAACTTAAACTTCTTTGATTCCTTATCGTGCGAATTGGTTGACTTCAAAATTAAAATCTTTCACTTTCTATCCTCTTCCAGATGGTGAGGACATGCACTTCTGGATTCGACAATCCGACACATGCGCCCCCTGCTAGAGTCGCGAGAGTTCGGGCAGAGGCCGAGGATGGGCACGTGGTGCGACTAGAGAACCTTTTCGAGCTGCAACTAAGGAGCCACCAGTAGCTCCAATTAGGGGACAAGCACCAGAGCGCCTGTTGTCACCCCTACAATTCAGGAGACCCTATAACATTTTATGAGGGGCTCAACTATGTTATTAGATTTAACATGGCTCAAGAGTTGGAGATAGACACCACATATCAACATGTGGTAGAGATCGCGTGGAGGTTGGAGGGTATACAGGGCTATGAGAGGGAGGACAATGAGGCCAAGAGGCCTTGGGAATCTAGAGGATATAATGGTGTCCGCACCGCAGCTGCAGCCCGTCATGGTAGAGGATATTTAAGTTGTCAAGTTCATTCGGCACTTCAAGCTTCTAATGGTGCTCCGGCTATTTCGAGATCCCAGGTTGCCCGCTTTTCTTAGCCAATTTCTAGTGCACCTCCTATATAGGGTGCCTTCAGCTGTTAGTCCAGCCAATCAGGCCTGGGCCAGCTTCTGCAGCCATGCCCATCGAGAGCTTGCTTTGAATGTGGTGACACCAAACATTTGGTGAGGGATTACCTAGACTCAGGAGGGGCGCACCTCCGCAGACTACTCAAGACCCACGGATTCCACCAGGTCCACAGACATCACAAGTCATGGTTTCTACTCCAGTTGCCGCTCCATCCATCTAGCCAGCTAGGGGTGGGGTTTAAGTGGGTAGAGGTCGCCATAGAGGGGTAACCCAGGCCAGATTCTATGCTTTTCTAAGTAAGACAGAGGCAATCACATCAGATGCAGTCATCACAGGTATGGTTTCAGTTTGTCATAGGGATGCATATTATTTGATATGTGATCTACTTATTGATATGTGTCATCTTACTTTGCTCTGTATTTGGATATATCTCGTGATTCTTTAAGTTCTCTTGTTCATGTGTCCATGCCTATAGGAGATTCTATTATTATGGACCGGGTGTATCGGTCATGTTTAGTTGTTATTGGTGGTTTTGAGACCAGAGTTGATCTATTTCTACTAAATATGGTAGACTTCGATGTTATCATGGCCATGGACTGGTTGTCGCCCTATCATGATATTCTGGATTGTCATTCCAAGATTGTGACACTGGCTATTCCAGGTTTTCCGTGGTTAGAGTGGAGGGGTACATTGGATTACGTTCCTAGTAGGGTTGTGTCCTTTATAAAGGCTAACGGATAGTTGAGAAAAGGTATGATGCATATCTAGCCTTTGTGAGAGATGTTAGTGTTGATACTCCTACCGTTGAGTAAATTTCGGTAGTAAGAGACTTCCCAGATGTATTCCCAGTAGAACTTCCGGGCGTGCTGCCCGATAGGGATATCAATTTTTGTATTGACTTGTTGCTGGGAACTCATCCCATTTCTATCCCACCCTACTGTATGGCACCTGCAGAGTTGAAGGAGTTGAAGAAGTAGTTGCAAGAGTTGCTTGATAAGGGATTCATTCGGCTTAGTGTGTCACTTTAGGGTGATCCGGTTCTGTTTGTGAAGAAAAAGGATGGTTCTATGCGCATGTGTATTGATTATAGGCAGTTGAACAAGGTGTCGCAGCCCCTTTTTTCCCTTTTTGATGGTCAAGTCCGGGTTTCAACATTCATGGGGAACAACTCGTTTCCTTTTGGAAATTGGGTATTTGAAGAGTCTCCACCTAACGGATTACGGTGCATTAGGGAACCTAGAGCAATTAACTCATGAACTAGTTTGCATTACCAGAGATTAGGGTAAGGGCTCAAAATAACCTTGAGGGGAAAGTGTTAGGCACCCCTCGCGGTCCACAACGGTGGATCCCGGGCGAACTTAAACTATGTGAATTAGTCATTTTACAAGTAAACAATTTCAACAAATATTCGCAAATAAAGGCATAGTTTGACATTCTAAGTACATGTATGATTCAAGTAATGGAAGCAAGGGAAAGGTTTGAACAATCTTGCATATATATATACGTAAAGAAAATGAAGTACATTTAAAACAAATAGGAATTGGGAAAGAGGGGTCCTAGGTTGGTTATCCTACAGGATCACACCCATGCAATGCCCGATAATCACTCCTCAATAAGGGGTTACACGTGACATTAGCGCGCAGTCATCATATCCTTACTACCCAATTCCCTCCCCTTGGTCATAGCCTAAAGCGTTCTAGCAACCTTGAAAGATATCCTATGCGTTCACTACCCGTCCCTTCCTTGTGGCTCTGAAGTATTTAGGACCTCTAATTTAGGTAGTTCTAGACTATCCAAAGGTGCTTAAAGGTGAAAAATCTAGGAGACAACCAAAATAATTAGGACTGGACCAAAGATGGAACAATTAAAGGCTCAAGTTTTACCTCCACATAACAAAGCAAACAAGTGCACGTCTTAAACACAGTTGCAGGTATTTAAAAAGAAGCCCTAGAACAAGTTATCTAGGTGAGTAGAGAATATGCAGTATTGAGTTAGGACTAAAGTGTCAAAGACCTATTCAGTTTGCCTACTGATTTAGACCTGTTGAATATGAGCAGTCACAAATAATAGAGCATAGTTTTACAGTTGTAGGATTATAATTACCCTATAGGCTTGCCTAGGCGTATAATAGTGATGTCCTATAAGCATGGTATCTATCATTGATTAGGAATGCAGTAAACAGTAAACAATTTCAAAGCGAGCAATTTTGGATCCTATAGGCATGCTTTCTAGTGATATTAATTAACACATCATTGAAGACGATTAAAGAGACGAATAGGTTAGTTAATCTGATTCAGAATTTACAGGCATGAGCTAAAGTTAAACTGATTTTAGATCCTATAGGCATGATTTCTACAATAAAAGCTGATTTCAAATCCTATAGGCATGACTTCCAATTATGTAAAGTAGAGCAAGCAGAATTTATTTGAACCAAAGCAAAATCCTATAGGCATGTTATCTAACAAAAACACATTTGATCCCTATAGGCATATTATCTAACAAAATACATTAGAACCCTATAGGCATGCAATCTAATAAAACATATTTGAACCAAATGAACCCTATAGGCATGTTATCTACCCAACTTTACCCACAGTATACAACTACCCTTCCTTTTCACTAGTAACCCCAATATTTGTTTACAATTAATTAGTACAGACCAATGATTGAATAAAAATTACATAAACAGAATAGAAATTAAGCTATAGGGAGCCTGAACCAGGCCCGAAGCAATTTCCTAGCCTTCAGTAGTCTCAAATACCCAAAGTTTCATAGCCAATTTCATGTCTAGGTGTGTTAGAGTTTCCTAAGGACTTCAAGGATCCCGTGCAGTGCTCACACCCAGACCTTTCTCAAATAAGGACTGATTTATATGTAGTGTGGAAGTGTCAGCCCTGATATGCCAGAATTCAAAGAGATTTCAAGGGTCTCTAAGCAGTACACATACTAGAAAGGCAGGACTTAGTAATCTAAGAGTAAGTGAGAGTGCATAATGGGTTGAGAGAGTTTGATAAACAGTATAAAGAAAGGTCTTAGGAGTGAAAAGAATTTCTGAAAACCAGTACTGATTTAGTGATAAAATAGTTTGAGAGAAAGTATGAAAAATAGTTTTGCAATCAAAACACAAGTCATAGAACAAACAACTTTAGAAAATACTTTGGCATACAGTTTCTACATAAGAAAAAAGGGGTTGGGAACACATAGAAGGCACCTTAATGGAGCACATAAACAACAGGATGCATAGAGTTCTCAAGGGGTTCTACAAAACTAATAGGTTAGATAGAATGAAGGTCATAAAGCAAATATCATAGCAGAAACATGTTGAGGACATATAAACAACACAACTAGAGTCACTCTAGGGAGATTAGCTAACTTAGCAGGAGTAAGGCATAACAGGCAAGAACTTAAATGAACATCCTAGGAAAGTATTAACGAGTGTAGGCATGCTAATTACACAAAAGCAAAGTTTAGGCATGCTAGATGGATAGTAGTCAGTCAAACATGCTAGTCACCGATATAAGACATGTTAAACAAGATAGCAAACAAGCAAGTAGAGCGAAAACATGTTAATCACGTATTTGAATAAGCCAGTATTTGGCATGCTAGGTAAGTAGTAAAAAGAAGCAGGAATGAACTCAGGATTGATGAACTAAGGCAGTAAATAAACACATAGGTTTGGATTCTATAATTTAATTAGAAGCATTCTAGTTAGAGAAAGAAAACACAAGATGTGAGATAGGTATTGTACAATTTCCAGCCTTGGCTTGCAGCCGGCTAGACTAACAAAGATCAGAAGTAGCAGAGAGAGCAGAGAACTTTTTAGAGTGTAAGTAGGGGCTGATAAACTAATGTTCGTGTCCAGAAGTGAGAATAGGTAAGGGCATATATAGTAATCAAGAGTTAAACAAAATAAAGTAAAGAATCAATTATGTAGCAATTAGGGAAATTTACAAAATCAGTCACACATATGAAATTAGTAATGTCTTCCCCTTAATAAAGGGATAATCAATCAATGATAAAGAGCAGGACAGATATTTAAGGAAAGAAATCAAGTAAGACTTAGGTACAGAGTAACACCGTTGATTCAAATAAGGCAAGAAAACTAATTAAGGTTGTGAATAAAGGAATAATTAAGAATCAACACATAATTTTTAACAGAGCCAATTGATGAATCAGAAATTCAAACAATATTGATTTAACGGAGGAAAATATAGGTTTTCCACAAATAGATAAAATGGGCTTAAAATATAATTTCATAAGCATACAGAAATTAGCCGAGAAATAGAATCAGAAACCCTAATAGAGATGAACTAGGGTAGAATCACAAGACATTGAGTTAGACTAAAGGGGAAAATCATGAAAGTCAAAGCACAGAACAAACAATGTAACTAGTAACATGGAGGGACTCAGAATCCAAACAAAATGTCGAAGAAAATTAGGGTTTCAACATAAACTAGTGAGGGTTGAAACAAACTTTATGAAATCAGTCAAAACACATGAAAATAGAAGATTAAATACTTAAAGTCAGTAACATTTTTGAAGAAAAAGGGTTTTCAGGAAACCCTAGTCTAAGAAAATAAAAAGCCACTCGTAAAACCAGAAGATTTTCATAAAAAACAAGTGAGGTAAGTTCGATTCATCTCAGATCTGGACAGATCTGGGAAGATCAAAGGATAAAAATTAGGGTTTTGAGAAGAACAACACCAGAGATGAAGAAGTAGGCTTAGGAATCCATCGATTTAAGGTGCAATTGGAAGATCTTACTCGAAATCAAAACAGAACAACCTAAAATAGGCAAGAGGGGGCTATAGGTGTAAGCGGATTGACCCTGGTCCCTCGAGGACCTTAGAGATGGTGATACCAGCATAAGAGAGGCCATTAGGTCTGATGGTGGTGAGAGACCACCATGAACAACATCAAATAAGTGACGATGAGGGTGAATTAGGGTTAGGTTCTGAGAGCATTTGTGAGAGGAGAGGAACAGATGACGGCGGGTAGGGGTGTTAGAATGATTAGGGTTTGGGGGGGTATAGGCTGGTTTATTTTAGGTAAGGGGGAATTTGGACCGTTGATCACAATGATCAACGGCCAGGATTTGCTTGGGTATTGGGTCGGGTAGGTGAGTATTGTGCCTGGGGTTTTTGGGCTGGTTTATAAGGGGTTAAAATTGGGCTAGTTAATTAGGCTTGGTCCAGGATAGAAAAGGGCTATTTGTTAAATACCTTTTTAATTGATAAAACAATTTTAAAAATAATTATAGGTCATAAAAAATGATTTTCATGCCTGGGAATATTTTTAAATAATTACTTAATATTTTAAAAATATAAAATGCTATTTTTCGTTAAACTAATATAATAATGCATGCATAGGCTATAATTGCATTCTAAAAATATAAATGTGGCTATTTGTGCAATAATTGAAACTTGCTACAAATGCAAATAATAAAATTACCACAAAATTTATTATAAAACTATTCGTGATGCAATTAGTGATTACTTTTTATAAAACAAATGCTGGGAGAAATTAGTTAGAATTTTTTAATAATGCAAAAATTGTATAAAAATTCTAATTAATGCCAAAGCATAGTTTTAAAAATATTACAGAAAAAATTGGGTATTAACAGTTGTCCCTCTTTACCTGGAAAGGATGAAAGCGTTTCTGGGTAAAGAAATGATGGTCAATTTTGACCAGATATGATGTTTTGAAAGACAGAGGCCAGGCTCTGGTCTTTGAGCTACCTACATATCCCTAGTTGTACAGAAATCAGGCCGCGTGTAGTTTTGGATTTATTGGCGGGATATACTGATGAAGTCATTACAAGAACGGACATGAGATTTTAGGATGCACGAGTGGTTATGGTGAATGGTCCAGGTTTGAGATAGCTGAAGGAACTAGAGCAAGGTCGCTCCTGCTAGGATAGCGGTTGCTTACTGGTCACCTGCAGATAAAGAGATGCTACAGACGTGCATTTGTGCAAAAATTTAAACATGATACAGATTCCCTTTGGACCATGAGAGTTGTCTTCGGACGATTTAAGGCTGACGTCCTCAGGCCCATGATGTCCTTGGCCATGAATAGTTCATTAAGGGATTTGTAGGCTATGAAATGATGTTCTCGGTCCATGAAGATGGTTCCTCCGAACTATGACGCCTTCAAATAATGATATGGAAATTTGAGAGATCCTCAGGCCATGGCATGATGTCTTCCAGCTATGAGGATGATGCCTTTTAGACTATGACGCCTTTGGATAGATTGGTGATATTTCAGCCCATGAGATGCAATAATATGATGTTGACAAAACAGGGCCTAGTCTTGTGAAATGAAGGGCAAAGCTTAGTCCTGATCGAAAAGTAAAGAGATAATACCGGAATAGAGCGATATTTGTGCAAAGAGGGAAAATGCTTAGTCCCATGCAAATGTGAAGGCAGGGATTAGCCTCATGCATATTGGAGGCAGGGATTAGCCTTATGCAAATATGGAGGCAAGGATTAGCCTCATGCAGATAGGGAGGCAGAGATTAGCCTCACGCAGATAGGGAGGCAAGGATTAGCTCATGCAGGTATGGAGGCAATGATTAGCCTCATGCAAATAAGGAGGTAGGGATTAGCCTCATGCAGATAGGGAGGCAGGGATTAGCCTCAGGCAAGTTTAGAGGTAGGGATTAGCCTCATGCAAATACGGATGCAAGGATTAGCCTTATGCAGATAGGAAGGAAATGATTAACCTCATGTAAATATGGAGGCAAGGATTATCCTCATGCAAATATGGAGGCAAGGATTAGCCTCATGCAAGTATGGAGGCAGGGATTAGCCTTATGCAGATATGGAGGCAGAGATTAGCCTCATGCAAACATAGAGGCAGGGATTAGCCTCATGCAGATATGGAGGCAGGATTAGCCTCATGCAGATACAGAGGCAAGGATTAGCCTCATACAAATACAGAGGCAAGGATTAGCCTGATGTAGGTATGGAGGCAAGAATTAGCCTCATGCAGGTGCTGAGGCAAGGATTAGCCTCATACAAATATGGAGGCATTTATTAGCCTCATGCAGATATGAAGGCAAGGATTAGCCTCATGCAAATATGGAGGCAAGGATTAGCCTCATGCAAATATGGAGGCAGGGATTAGCCTCATGCAAATACGGAGGCAAGGATTAGCCTCATATAAGTATGGAGGCAAGGATTAGCCTCATGCAGATATGGATGCAAGGATTAGCCTCATACAAGTGCGGAGTCAAGGATTAGCCTCATGTAAATATGGAGGTAGGGATTAGCCTCATGCAGATATGGAGGCAAGGATTTGCCTCATGCAAATAGGGAGGCAAGGATTAGCCTCATGCAAATATGGAGGCAGGTGTTAGCCTCATGTAGATACGGAGGCAAGGATTAGCCTCATGCAAGTATGGAGGTAAGAATTAGCCTCATGCAAATATAGAGGCAGGGATTAGCCTCATGCAAATACGGAGGCAAGGATTAGCCTCATGCAATATGGAGGCAGAGATTAGCCTCATGCAGATTTGGAGGCAAGGATTAGCCTCATGCAAATATGAAGGTAGGGATTAGCCTCATGCTGATGTGGAGGCAAGGATTAGCCTCACGTAGATACAGAGGCAAGGATTAGCCTCATGCAATTGTGGAGGCAAGGATTAGCCTCATGCAAGTATGGAGGCAAGGATTAGTCTCATGCAGATATGCAGGACAAGGTTTAGTCGAGTAGCAAATAAGGGTAGCATATTTCTTAGCTGGAGATATATTTGGTGTCTGATGGCCCAATTGATAATGAATTTACTTTGTGTATATATGTTTGCGAATGCTATCGCTACATCAAATGTGCCTGCGTTCAAAAAAAAATTGTCAGTTTTGTGAGGGGGAGGTTGGTTCGTGCCTATGTCCGCTGGCCTTGCTTTGTTTCGTTTTGGAGGCCTTATTTGAGTTTCCCTGGGTAACACCTGACTGTTATGAAAAATAGAGTTTTCGAAAATATGCAATTATTGATAAAAGTAGAGTTGTTTAGAAACATATTGAAATATCCAGTAATGTTTAGATGAACTAGTGACTATAACATATTTCAGAGACATTGCAGCTTTTTCATGTTAGAATTTTGAGGGTCCTCCTCAAAATTCTGCCCCTGTTTGGTAGATGATCCTTCGGCTGTTTGCGAGCAACGAATTTGTTAACCCTTCGTTACATAACAAACAATGTAACCAGTAACATGGAGGGACTCAGAATCCAAACAAAATGTCGAAGAAAATTAGGGTTTCAACATAAACTAGTGAGGGTTGAAACAAACTCTATGAAATCAGTCAAAACACATGAAAAGAGAAGATTAAATACTTAAAGTCAGTAACGTTTTTGAAGAAAAAGGGTTTTCAGGAAACCCTAGCTTAAGAAAATGGAAAGCCACTCATAAAACCAGAAGATTTTCATAAAAAACAAGTGAGGTAAGTTCGATTCATCTCAGATCTGGATAGATCTGAAAAGATCAAAGGATAAAAAATTAGGGTTTTGAGAAGAACAACATAGAGATGAAGAATTAGGTTTAGAAATCCATCGATTTATGGTGCAATAGGAAGATCTTACTCGAAATCAAAATGGAACAGCTTGAAACAGGAAAGAAGGGGCCATAGGTGTAAGCGGACTGACCCTGGTCACTCGAGGACCTTACAGATGGTGATACCAGCATAGGAGAGGCCATTAGAGGTCTGATGGTGGTGAGAGACCACCATGAGTGGCAACAAATTAATGACGACGAGGGTGAATTAGGGTTAGGTTTTGAGAGCATTCGTGATAGGAGAGGAACATATGATGGCGGGTAGGGGTGTTAGAATGATTAAGGTTTGGGGGTATAGGCTGGTTTATTTTAGGTAAGGGGGAATTTGGACCGTTGATCACAATGATCAACAGCTAGGATTTGCCCGGGTATTGGGTCGAGCAGGTGGGTATTGGGCCTGGGGTTTCTAGGCTGGTTTATAAGGGGTTAAAATTGGGCTAGTTAATTAGGCTAGGTTCAGGATAGAAAATGGCTATTTGTTAAATACCTCTTTAATTGATAAAATAATTTTTAAAAATAATTAATAGGTCATAAAAAATGATTTTCATGCCTGGAAATATTTTAAAATAATTACTTAATATTTTAAAAATTTAAAAGGCTATTTTTCGGTAAAATAATGTAATATTGCATGCATGGGCTATAATTACAAAGTAATTACAATTGCATTCTAAAAATACAAATGTGACTATTTGTGCAATAATTGAAACTTGGTACAAATGCAAATAATAAAATTAAGCCACAAAATTATTATAAAACTATTTGTGATGCAGTTAGTGATTGCTTTTTATAAAACAAATGCTGGGAGAAATTAGTTAGAATATTTTAAAAATGCAGAAATTGTATAAAAATACTAATTGATGCCAAATCATAGGTTTGAAAATATTATGGGAAAAATTGGGTATCAACACATGGTTACAGTGAAGAACAGGTACCTATTATCGTGCATTGATGACTTATTTGATTAGCTACAAGTTGCCAGAGTGTTCTCAAAGATTGAGTTGTGGTAAGGGTATCATCAACTGAAGATTTGGGATTCAAATATTCCGAAGACTGCCTTTAGGACTCAGTCTGGTTACTACGAGTTCTTTGTGATGTCATTTGGGTTTACCAATGCCCCAACAACATTTATGCACCTGGTGAACAATGTATTTTAGCCATATCTTGATTCATTCGTCATTGTGTTTATTAACGACAACTTTGTGTACTCCTGTAGTCGGGAGGATCATGCGCAACATATGATGATCATGCTCCAGACCATGAGAGAGAAGAAGTTGTATGCAAAATTCTCAAAATGTGAATTTTGACTTGATTCAGTGGCGTTTTTGGGTCATGTGGTGTCGAGTAAGGGGATCAAGGTAGATCCGAAGAAGATTGAAGCAGTTTAGAGTTGTCCCAAACCATATTTAGCTAATGAGATGTGAAGTTTCCTTGGTTTGTCCCATCACTGTTTCGTAGAGGGTTTCTCATTCATTGTTGCACCTATGACCAGATTGAACCAAAAGGGTGCTCCACTTAGATGGTTTAAGGAGTATGAGGTGAGCTTTCAAAAGCTCAAGACTGCTTTGACTACAGCCACAATGTTGGTGTTGCCTACGGGATCAGGGGCTTACATAGTGTATGGTCATGCATCATATGTTGGCCTTGGAACGTTGTTGATGCAAGACAGTAGGGTGATTGCCTACACATCTCGGTAGTTGAAAGTCCATGAGAAGAATTATTCGGTCCACGACTTGGAATTGGCAGCTATTATTCATGCATAGAATATTTGGTGGCATTATCTGTACGGTGTCCCATGTGAGGTGTATACCGAGCACCAGAGTCTCAAGCATCTGTTCAAGTAGAAGGATCTTAATTTGCAGAAGCGGAGATGGTAAGAGTTGCTTAAAGACTATGATATCACTATTCTATATCATCCTGGGAAGGCCAATGTGGTGACCGATGACTTGAGTCGAAAGGCGGAGAGTTTGGGCAGTTTGGCATATCTACTGGCAGTAGAGAGGCCACTAGCCATGGATGTTCAGGCTTTGGCTAATTAGTTTAGATTGGATATTTTGGAGCCTAGACGGGTTCTTGCACGCGTGGTTTCTCGGCCTTCTTTATATGATGAAATCAGAGAGCGCCAGTATGACGACCCCCATCTGCTTATCCTTAAGGACACAGTACAACACGGCGATGCTAAGGAGGTTTCTATCAGAGATGATGTAGTGTTGCAGATGCACGACCGTTTGTGTGTGCCCAATCTGGATGAGCTACATGAGTTGATACTTTAGTAGACCCATAGTTCAGGGTACTCCATTCATCCGAGTGCTGCTAAGATGTATCGGGATTTGAAACATCACTATTAGTGGAGAAGAATGAAGAAAGATATAGTGAAGTATGTGGCTCAGTGTCTAAGTTGTCAACAAGTGAAGTATGAGCATCAGAGGCCGGGCGGTTTGCTTCATAGACTTGAGATTCCCGAGTGAAAATGGGTTCGTGTTACCATGGACTTCATTGTTGGGATCCCGTGGACATTGAAGAAATTTGACGATGTATGGGTGATTATAGATAGGTTGAACAAGTTGGCTCATTTCATTCCGGTGGTGACAACCTATTTTTCAGAGCAGCTGGCTCAGATCTATATCCGCAAGATTGTCTGACTTCATGGCGTGCTAGTATCCATTATTGTATACGGTAAAATTGGAGGGTCCTATTTTCGGTCATACGATGCTTCGTAAGTAAGTTTCCAAAAGCTCGAGACTATGGTCGAGATTCACACCCGAGGGGCTACTGACGTCTAACCTCGGGGCAATGCAGATCGATAGTTATGGTGAAAGAGTGGGAAGTTCCCAAGGCATATGACTAAAAGCTGACCTAGTCTATTTGGCTAGTTCAAGCCCGTACCATGGCATTAATTAGCTATATCAACCGTGTATCTTGGTAATAAATGCATTTGTACTATGTTAGAATTCCCCCTCAGATATATAAAGGAGACCCTTGTCATTTTGTAAGGGATCTGATGCTCAATATTGAATATACAAGAACATTCTCTTTGCTCTCTAACATATTCTCTTGATCTCATTACTGACATTTATTGCTTATATTCATTGTGTTCTATTCATTGTTCTTCATTTATTGCTCATTATTCATCATAAAAGGCTTCCATCAAAGCTATCATAACTATTAATCCTCCATCGATTTCTCTCGACCAGGCATCCGATTCGACTTCGAGGCCCCGTATACGTAAGCTCGAGGCCCTGATCTCCAACCATTTAGTTTGATTATTACACTATCTACAAGCTGGTATCTCATTTTCTAATTTCTTACTTAGCATCTATTGCCTAACAACTAGCATAAAAATAGATCACATATTTTTAGAACCACAAAATCAAATCTAATTGTAATTACCATTTTCAAGGTAAACAGTTTGGCGCCCACCGTGGGGCTAAAAATAATAGTGATTATTTTCTTGCTGGTTTACTACATAATGCAAGTTACCTTTCACACTTTTTCTTGTCCAAGATCTTTGATTTCAGGTCAAAATATCTAACTTAGTAAATGCACGTGAAAACAACAATCTTGAGGACCGTGGAGAGAATGGTGTAGATGTTCCAGGTGTTGGTGTACCACCACGAAACCCTGAGAATGCACTAGAACCAATTCTCGTAGACATGGTCTCGTGCAACGCTCAACATGTCAAAATAAGCTCCCACACCAACAGAAGCATACACCAAGAAGATCAACAAGAAGCTCAAAAAACCCCAACTCAGGAAGATCAAGGGGTTAGCCTTCACTTCATCTTCGAAATGTCATAAGCACAATAGCTGGCGATTGCTCAGTTGCAAAGCCACCAAAAGACTCCCAGCGCGGTAGCTCGGGAAATGGCTCCCCGAGCCGAGCAGGTACCTGAAAGATCAAGCAACAACAGGTCGGCAGCCGACCCCGCCATCATAAAGATGCTCGAGGACCTTACAAAGAGGATGGAGTCGGGCGAGAAGAAGATAGAAGCTAACGACAAGAAGGTAGAGGCCTACAATTCTAGGGTCGGTCAAATTCCGGGTGTACCCCGATTCTGAAAGGTGTAGATTCGAAAAAGTTTGTACAAAAGTCGTTCCCATAGGAAGCGGCCCCAAAACCCATTCCAAAGAAGTTCAGAATGCCCGACCTTCCGAAGTACAATGGAACCTCGGACCCCAATGAGCATATCACTCTTACACTTGTGTAGTAAAGGGAAACAACCTGAAGGACGACGAGATCGAGTCCATCCTACTGAAAAAGTTCGGAGAAACGCTTTCAAAAGGGGCAATGATGTGGTATCATACCTGGCCCCAAACTCGATAGATTCATTTGCCATGCTGGCAGATTCTTTCATAAAGGCACATGCTGGTGCCATAAAAGTAGCTACAAGGAAATCCGACGTCGTCAAAATCAAGCAAAGGGAGAATGAGATGTTGCGAGAGTTTGTATCTCACTATTAGATGGAACGAATGGAACTACCACCGATCTCCGACGACTAGGCGGTGCAAGCCTTCACTCAAGGTTTGAACGAGCGAAGATCGGTAGCTTCGAAGCAGCTGAAGCATAACTTAGTTGAATATCCTACCGTGACTTGGTCGGACGTCCACAACTGATACTAATCAAAGATAAGGGTCGAAGACGACCAACTAGGAGCCCCCTAGGGCTCGGTATATCCTAGCAGGCTTCCGAAAAAGGAGTCAAAGCCGAATAAAGAGAGATACCAACCATACACTGAAGATAGAAGAAACGCCCCAAGGTGCAACATACCCCGCAATGACTGGAGGATGGATCGAGGCCAGAATCCTTGGGGACTTGTTAGAAGAGCTGGATTCGATAGGCACACAGGGCCTACGGAGGCGCCCCGCTTGTCGGAATACAACTTCAGCGTCGATGTTTCAGACATCGTATTCGCCATCAGTAAAATAAGAGACACCAGGTGGCCAATGCCTATACAATCAGATCCTTTACAAAGAAACCATAACTTAGTGTGTGAATTTCACAACACGCACAGTCACAGGACCGAAGATCGCCAGCAACTCCGGGAAGAAGTAGCCCAATTAATCAGCAAGGGTCACCTCCGAGAATTCCTGAGCCAAAAATCAGTTCCCGGAAAGAGAGGTGACCAAGAAGAATGAAACAAATGAGCCACAACATGACAACCACATGATCTTAGAAGGCATCAATGCTCCATAAGAACCCATGATCAGAAGAACAAAAATATCCATCACTAGAGAAAAGCAAACTCAAGGTTACATACCCGAGAATGCTCTCACATTCAGCGACGAGGACATCGAGACCTTGTCCTAGCCTCACAAGGACGCACTGGTAATATTTTCTTGTAAATACATTTCAAATTAAACGTGTACTTGTGGATCCAGGTAGCTCGGCCAATATTATCAGGTCGAGGGTGGTAGAGCAGCTCGGACTGCTTGACCAAATCGTGCCTACCTCTCAAGTCTTTAACGGGTTCAACATGGAGAGCGGAATGATGAAAGGGGAAATCACCCTCCCAGTCAACGTGGCTGGCACAACCCAAAATGCTAAATTCCATGTCATCGAAGGAGGCATGAGGTACAACGCCTTGTTCGAGAGGCCATGGATACACTGCATGAGAGCAGTACCATCCACCCTCCATCAAATGATGAAATTCCCGACAAAGGATGGGGTAAAAACCGTCTACGGGGAACAACATAAGGCAAAAGAGATGTTCGAGGTGCACAATGTGGCACCAACACCGATACCTCCACCATCAAAGGAGCCGAAGGATAAGAAACCAGTAAGATAGCAATAGCAAGCTACATTCTTGGCTACGCCCGACTAAACAAAATGAAGGACCGTACCAAGTCCTCATAGCAAACGATTGAATCACATCGAGGTCCGAAGCACCGTTATTACTAAGGTATAGTCATCTTCCTTTTTCAGTTACATTTTATACTAACCTAAATGTAGGTATCCGATCGAAATGACCGAAGTGCTTTCCAAACTCGAAGGCTTTAGGTTCCAAAAGCATACGTTGCACTCTTTTCCTTCAACCGAGTTTTTTATCCCAAGAAGGGTTTTACCGGCAAGGTTTTTAACGAGGCAACATCTATGTTATACCTAATTAAGACTCGACAAGTATTCAAGGCTTCTTTTCAATCAACCTCGAATACTAGGGGGCATCCCCCCGGAAGGTCACCTAGTCAGAGAAGCCAAGATGCGCTAAATGGGGTCTCGATAGGAAAATGATGTACCGGGCCAAACGGTCGAATGAACCGTGTCTGTATAGAATAATCGAGCCCTTAATAGCAAAATTATGTATACTTGTACCAAGTAATCGAAGAATACTTTCCCCTCTATCAAAGCATTTCGTATCTCTAAGAAGCTCGGTTTTTTTGCAAAAATGGCTCCAGAGCCAAAAATGTCCTGAACACTCGGGGACTGGCATCAACAACTCGAAACTGTATGACCTCCGGGTTGGAGCTTCAAACTCGTAAGCCCTCAATGAGGCAACATCAAGTTCACAAAATGTCTCCAGAGTCAAAAACGTCCCGAACACTCGAATACTGGCATCAAAAACTCGAGGACGTATGACTTCCGGGTCAGAAGATTAGAACTCGTAAGCCCTCGATGAGGCAATACCAAGTTTACAAGGAATGGCTCCTGAGCCAAGAAACTTTCGATGACTCATAGACTGCCGCCAATTGCCACCCCAATCGACTTATCAAAAAACCCAAGGCCATAAGACCCCATGTGGGCAGCCTCAGTCTCGTAAGACCTATATAAGGAAACAACAATATCTATAAGACCTCAAGCAAGGCATGAACCACACTTGTACTAAGTGACCAAAACTGTAAGACCTCAAAGGCATGTAAAAATTTGTAAGACCTTACAAAAGGCATAATCCCGATCTTAAAGTTAAGGCTATATATCAAACTTGTAAGACCCCTAAAAAGGCATACCCTTAATATAGACGCCGAAACTACTTCACTCAGGAACTGAAAGGCTCCGGCCAAACATAATGACTATAGTCATGAGGATGTACCAGCTAAACTAACGCGACTCGGAGACGCCCGACCATCGCTATAAAATCACAGGCCTTCAAATACTTTGAAAGTACTTCGAAAAGAACCGGTTAAACAAGCTACCCTCGATACAGGCAAACGAGCTTCAACCATGTCAGCTCCAAACTATAGGCTTCAAGATACTCAGCCACCAAGCCAAAGCTCATGAGGTACTCGATCATCGCCATATAACGACTCACAATCGAAGTTTTTATCAAACCATCGAAAAGTCAGGCAAACACAATTTCAAAAGTCCTTAACGAAGGAAAAATAAAGCCTACTTAAGGTCGTACAAACCCAATGCATAAGAGCCACTACTGCCAGCCTATAAAAAAGGTCATACTGACCCAATGCGTAAGAGCCACTACCGCCAGCCCATATAAAAGGTCGTACAGACCAAACGCGTAAGAGCCTAAGGGCCAGCTTTAAATTCAAAAACTTAAAGGTCAATGAGCTCGAGTCAAAACTCGACTCTGAGACTGAACCCGAAACAGTTAACTAAATATGCCTAAGAGCAAAAGCATAATAGCTCAAACGTCGGCTTATACTAAATGGTCATATCGACCGAGCGCGTAAGAGCCTACGGGCTAGCCCAATGAGCCCCAGGGCCTTTCTATGAATCTAAGGATTCCTTTTAACTCGAAGCCCAATTCATCTGGCTAACGACTGACAAACATCAAGGCAAAGGGAAATGCACGAAAAATAAAATCACAAGGTTTCCTTTTATACATATATGTTAGAGAATACAAGCTTCATTTACAAAGTTCTTCGAAAGCACTGTACATAAAACAAGAAAGGAAAGGCCTAATCTATGTCCCCCTCGGGGACAATGGTCCATCGGCCTCTTTCTCGCCATCTTTGACATCGGACATAAGGAACTTAGCAAGTTCAGACTTCAACTCGCCTTATACCGCAAGTGTGCCAACTCATCTTCCCTTTCATCGCAAAGAAGCCTGAGGGATTTCTCCGTATCCACGGCTTCTCGCAACCTGGTCTCACGACGGAATTGAACTTGAGCTTGTTAAGAGCCTGTAAAAGAGAAACTCGATAACAGAGTAAGAATTACAAAACTATAAAATCAATAAGAATGGCCAAAACTCACCTCAGAGTAGAGCCGCTGAGCTTCCTCGAAAGTTGAGCGCACATATACTAGTCTGGCTCCATCTATCCCGGTAGAACTACCCCCGATTGGGATACGATCGCCCGATATATGCAGCCCTTGGCGTCAAACATCCCTCGAAGTGCCTTCAACGTGAGAAAAAATCAGCGGTAGAGAACCCTTGTTCCTCGAAGTACCTTCGACGATAAAAGAAGACGACAACGGAGGAGGGATCATTTTTCTAAAACCAGAAATCTCGGGCACTGGGGGTTCGGTTAATACACCTTCTTTGAGCCTCCAGGCTGAACTCGTCTTCTTATAATCATTGTCGCCCAACGAAGGCCCTTTCTGCTTATTATTATTATTATTATTGTCCCTCGGCCCTAAAGCTAACGATCTTTCTCCCTCTCCTAGAGGGCACGATCTCGCCTCGAAGAACTCCACAATGTCTACGATGACGGAGTTAGTATGCGTAAAAAGAAAGTGCCTTTCAAAAAAGGAGCAAATCACATAGCACGTACCATGGTGTTTTGCCTCCCATCTACCCTTAGACAAAGCTCGCCACTCACGCTCATTATAAGTTGAATGGGTTGCCAGCCTCCGAGCCCAGTCCATCAAATCGGGGACCTCACACGACATCCATGAAATTGCTGTAGAAAGGGAAAGAAAGGCGCATTTACGGAGCCCACCTCCGCCATAAGAAAAACTACGAAGGTATAAGTATACCAATTACGTGTAAAATTACATTCCTCGGGAAATGGCTGAAACTCCACAGGGATAATATCAACAGTCCGTACTCAGACGAATCAGCTCATCCATCCCTAATTCCCATCTTTTTTATCATCAACAACGAAAGGCGTGGTGGATCGGCATCGTAAGGTTAGCAAACGTCGATGGTGAAAAGGCCGGTACAACCTGATGAGATGGCTAAGAGTGAATTCAAGCCTTGCTTCATCTACAAAGAACCTCATCATCAATACTATCCTCCAAAATGACGGATGAACCTGTGCCAAGGTAACCTGGTACTTTTGACAGAAGTCAAGCACGACCCTATCAAGGGGGCCTAGCGTAAAGGGGTACATGTATACGTTCAGAAACCCCTCGGCATGATCCATGATACTCTCTTCCGGGGAAGGTACCCGTAGTATTACCTTTTCTCCCCATCCACAATCTTTCCTCACTAACTCAAGGTGCCCCTCTCTTATTAAAGAAAATAAACTTCGAGGCATACTCCCAATGACCCTGAACATTGGGAGGTTTTTCTGGCAGAAAGTCCCCCCTCGAAACAAAATGTCTAGAGGTTGGCTCACCTGACACCAATGGCGCACCACCAGCCAAGTAGGAACCAGAGGCGGAACTCCCTTCTCCTTGCCGAGCGGACCCTAGCGTAGCAGCCATGATTGTGGTAAAACTAGGGAATTAGAGTGGGAATTTGAGCAAGGGCTTCAAAGTTGAAATGGTGAAGGATCTATCGCAGGAAAAAAGAACCCTACAAAGGAGGATAATTACTTAGAATAGCGAAATACTCAAAAGAGGGAAGACAACCCTATATATGGAGAAAGCGGTGACTATCCGCTCGCCTCAAGGGCCAATTAGAAATGCTGACTAAGCTATTTTTTGCTTGGGGAAGATGTACCATCGGGATTGCCTTGGTTGTTTCATAACCATGTCATGCAATTAACACTGTCGTGCAACACTTTGGGGATCAAAGACCCCCACATCGTTACAAGTCTCGAGATGGTACCCGATCTCGAGGACCTTTGTCAAGAAGAAGATAGGCTCTAAAGAGCTATTAATATCATTACAAGCCTCAAGACGGTATCCGATCTCGAGGACCTCTGTCAAGAAGAAGATAGGCTCTAAGGAGCCATTAATATCATTACAAGCCTCGAGATGGTACCCGATCTCGAAGACCTCTGTCAAGAAGAAGATAGGCTCTAAAGAGCCATTGATATTATTACAAGCCTCGAGATGGTACCCGATCCCGAGGACCTCTGTCAAAAAGAAGATAAGCTCTAAAAACCTACTCATATGGGTTTAACCTCGAGGTGGTACCCTATCCCGAGGATTTATGCTATAGCAAACGGGCTATTTACCCGATCTTCCGGCCCTCCAGCTACCTAAGCCAGAGCCAAATTTCACTCAAAAACTACCAATAAAGCCTTAGGGCTATCTTTCACCTTTGGATCAAGTTAAACGTTCTCTCGGTTACTTTAACCTAGGGGTTATCCAAATCCGGGTGTACCCTCATATGTGGTCTATCTAAAATGCCTTAAGGCTATCTTCACTCTCAGCTCAAGACAAGTTTTTAGGTCGCCCGTGCTCAAACAAACTTTGGCCTGGGGACTATCTGCTGAGGCCTAAGGCTATTTTTAGTCACGGAAGCCCAAACGAATTATCCCCCCTCGAGGACTATCGACAGGGTCTGAAAGGCTAAGTTTCGTTCTGAAAGTTTGAAGCCCTACTCTCATTCAATTCGAAGTCGGGGGTCCCGACAGCCTAAGCTCATATCAATTTAATTCGGGCTCAGCCCGAGGAATGACAAAGGGCTCCATAGGATATCGTATTAACCAATCAAGGATCGGGGAAACACTTACACCTGGACCCGGTATTCAGACCAATCGGTAGAGTCATGCACTCAGATTCTTCATAAAATCAAGTAAAAGGAAATCCGGCATAAATCTGGTACAAAATTAAAGAAACACCTTTTCATTAATAAACCATGATTACAAAAGCCCACGGAGAGTCCTTACACATGATTACAAAGGGTCCTTACACAGAAACAAAGGAGCCAAAAAAAAAGAAAAAAATGTATATAACAGCTACAAGCCTAATCTGCTTTTGGGGGTACATCCTCGGGGCCAGTGTATTCGAGAACCGTTCCCTCGAGGCCTCCTCTCAATCTTTCAAATGGTATCTTCAAGATTAAAGAAGAAGCAGAAAACGATGAGGAAGAAGAAGAAGAAAACGATGAGAAAAAAGCAGTAAAAGATGAAGAAGTAGCTAGGTGAAAAATCTGGCGAGTATGGGTCTCGCCAGCACTACTATTGTGAATCCAATTCTTGAGACGTTGCATTGGTGTGGGATGCAACAGTTAGTAGATGGCACCACCTCGCTCCATAGAATGCAAAAGGAGCGAGACGCCACACCGGGTAATTAGGGGAGATGAGTAGAAGTTCCTAGTCCGCATATTCTTTAATGCAAAGATAATTTGAGATTTCTCTCTCATTACCTCGGGCCAACAACAACAACAACAAAAAATAAATACAATCCCGCTTAGTAGGGGAAAGCTCTAGGAAAAGGGCCATAGCGTAACTGATGAGAACACTACCATATGACCTTAAGGCCATGGGCCTCAAACATAAAAGATAACAGTGGATGAGGAAGAAGAGAAGAAAGGGGTAAAAGGCTGTTGAAGAACGTTTGAATGAAGTTTCGGTTCAAGAAGGCTTCCATTTATAGAAAGGGTTCAAGCGTAACCGATGGCGCAATCAATGACTTTAAAAAACATACTGACGGGCGCAATCAATGCATTTTGGTTACTAGACCGGTGGAGATATTATCACTTTGGAGAATATGAGTCGACAATACATTGAATGATTCTGGAAAGGTGAACCAACGTAACGCCTCAGTTATCACAAAGGCTTACATCATAAGTATGACTTCATCGCATGATGTTCGAGGAGATAAATATCAAAGTCGTTTCTTATCGTTTCACTCTAAGAAATGCGAGGACTATCTATATACGGTAAAATCGGAGGGTCCTATTTTAGGTCATACAACGTTTTGTAAGCACGTTTCCAAAATATTGAGACTATGGTTGAGATTCACACCCAAGGGGCTACCGACGTCCAACCTCGGGGCAATGCAGATCGATAGTTATGGTGAAAAAGTGGGAAGTTCCTAAGGCATATGACTAAAAGCTGACCTAGTCTATTTAGCTAGTTCAAGCCCGTACCGTGGCATTAATTAGCTGTACCAACCATGTATCTTGGTAATAAATGCATTTGTACTATGTTGGGATTCCCACTTAGATATATAAAGGGGATCCTTGTCATTTTGTAAGGGATCTGATGCTCAATATTGAATATACAAAAACATTCTTTTTGCTCTCTAACATATTCTCTTGATCTCATTACTTACATTTATTGCTTATATTCATTGTGTTCTATTCATTATTCTTCATTTATTGCTCATTATTGGTCATAAAAGGCTTCTATCAAAGCTATCATAACTGTTAATCCTCCATCGATTGCCCTCGACCGGGCGTCTGATTCGTCTTCGAGGCCCCATATACGCAAACTCAAGGCCCCGATCTCCAACCATTTGGTTTGATTATTACACTATCTACAGGCTGTTATCTCATTTTCTAATCTCTTACTTAGCATCTATTTCCTAACAACTAGAATAAAAATAGATCACATATTTTTAGAACCACACAATCAAATCTAATTATAATTACCATTTTCAAGGTAAACAATTATCTCTTACTCGAACACGTAGTTTACATTGCACTTTGGGAAAGCTGTGCAGTGTGAGTTAGGAAAACAGGTTGAGTTGAGTTCATATTTTCAACCCCAGACAAACGGGCAGTCCGAGCGCACTATTCAAATATTAGAGGATATGCTTCGTGCATGAGTTATGGATTTCGGGGGTGCTTGGGATCAGTTCTTGCCGCTTACAGATGGCTCCTTATGAGGCCCTAAATGGGAGATGATGTCATTCTCTAGTTGGTTGGTTTGATCCAGGAGAGTCTAGGTTCATTAGTGGTATTTGGTTCAAGATGCCTTGGAGAAAGTCAAGTCAATTTAGGATCGATTTTGTACAACAAGTCTAGACAGAAGAGTTATGTTGATCGGAAGGTTTGATATGGCATTTATAGTTGGAGAGCGGGTTTTTCTTTGAGTTTCACCCATGAAGGGTGTGATGAGGTTCGGGAAGAAGGGAAAGTTGAGCCATAGGTATATCGGTCCTTTTGAGATCTTTGAGAAAGTTGGTGAGGTGGCCTACAAGATTGCATTACCACCTAGCTTATCTGCAGCTTATCCAGTGTTCAATGTTGTATGCTCCGGAAGTATTATGGTGATGCGCCTCATGTGTTGGACTTCAGCTCAGTCCAATTAGACAAAGATTTAACTTGTATTGAGGAGCCAGTGGCTATCTTGGACAGATAGGACTGGAAGTTGAGCTCAATGAACATTTCTTTAGTGAAGTTTCAATGGAGGGTCATCCGGTCGAGAAGGCGGCCTGGGAGACCGAGCATGACATTGTCACAATCCAAAATCCCGCCTTAGGCGTCGTGATGGCAACTAGTCTCTAAAACTTGGTAAGACGATTACTAAAAATGATTAAGCCAGTTTTAACAATGATAATTTGAAACAATGTCTTATATGAATACTGAAACCAAAACAAAATACGTCTACGCGACAATAATCATAACAACCTCCTCAGATTTGGTAATACAGAGTCACAAACTCTAGCTGAATACGTGGAAAGATGTCAAGGATGGAAATACAATATTGTTCAAATAAAAATTTGATAATCCAATGAAAGGAAAGGACTCCAAGGGAATGCGACAACCAAGAAGCTCTACCTTAAATCCTCGCGATCAATAAGCTAACTCTGCCCGAGTCTGATATCTCCAATACCTGGCTCTCCACAAAAATAAGCAGAAATATAGTATGGGTACACCACAATCAGTACCTAATAAGTATCAAGACTAACCTCCGTAGAGTAGTCACGAGGTACAAGTCAAGACACCTACTAGTCAAAATAACATGTGCAGTATAGAAGTATAAAGCTAATAATGAAAGCATGAACCAGTCAATGGCAACGAGAATCAACATGTGACACAAACAGTAAAGCAATAAGAACACCGTAAAAGTACTGTTGATACCAAATAAGGAACACAAATGACAACTAATTAATTAAGTCGTTCTAACATAAGTTGTTGCACCCTATTTTGCACTAGTCAAGATAGGATTCACCTTGTGGTTTCTTTATTGTTGATGAAAGAGAGTCGTCACCTTGTTCATCTAAGGAGAAGATGTTAGGCACCCCTTAAAATCTACCTAAGGTAGATCCATAACACTTAGACTAATTTTAAGGGAACAATTATTTGTACTATGCTTAATTACTATTAAAAGCACGGCCTACTAAAAAGCTCCAAGAACTGGTGCTGGTGTCACTGGCTAGCAATCACCTTTCTCGGCAGTACTGAATCTAAAGTGCAGAGTGTAGTATGAGTACAACTGACCACATGTACTCAATAAGTAACAAGCCTAACCTCAGACTAAAAGCAGTGATGAGCTCCGAAAGGTCCAATACTCATTTTCAATAATCAATTATTACAATAACGGAATAAGAATAGTATGGAAAAATAGCTTAAGCCATATGAAATTCAACCTTTTCACAAATAGAAGGAAGATAGGCATTCTTTTCAATAATAGTAGTTAAGGCATAAATTCTTTCACAGAAGTCATCTAAACATGGCTTAATCAATTTATTAGTGATCCCAAGTCCAACACATTAAATAAGGACATCAAGTACCAATAAACACGAGGGAGAATCACAACCTGGTACCTGCAAGATAATTAAACACGCAAATATTAACAACATTGCAGTTAAATCATCAAGTATATTGAACCTCAACATATGTATAGTGCCTGGCACAGTTTTCCTTCAGCCATGACACACAACAACAACAATACTCAGCATAGTACGGGTGCGAGACACAAGTCCCTCACCCAAGCACATATATGACCCTATGCATGCACCCACGGTTAATACTGACTCCGGAGGGGTGGGTCCTTGCCCAAGCGCTAGTTGGATCTAAGTCAACAATAAATATCACTTAGCCCAATATGGGGCCTAGTGCACGCGTCACCTCATAATCAATACCATTTAGCTCAATATGGGTCCTGGTGTATGCATCACCTCATAATCAATACCACTCAGCCCAACATGGGTCCTGGCATATGTATCAACTCGGTATTAGTGCCAAATCAGCTATATGGCCCAAGATCAGTCATCACCCCCTCAAATTTCAAATGTTCACACCTTATAGTCCTAAGTTCAAACCGTGTAACACATATAAGGGCATAAACAACATGTAATATAACATATAAAGAATGCACAGAGATAGAGATACAATATGTGGATGTTGCTTCATGATTGAGAATATGACCATAATTAAGGTAGATAGATCAGTATAGAAAGAATAGCCATATCATGTCTTAAACAGATAAGCACATAGTTTAGACATAATTTGTGGCATAAATAATAGCTTATGTAGTCATACAAGTAGAGATAACATGGAAATAATAGAGCGTAATAGCAAAATAAGGAATATAATAGCCTATGGTCTACCAAGATCATGAATAAACATGGTGTACACACATACACCCATCACCTAGCATGTGCGTCACCCCCAACATATCTCAAATATCATAGGCAATGGGGAAAATTACCCTCAAACCAAGTTTAGAAAAGTTACTTACCTCAAAACACGTGAATGAATACTACAAAAAGACCATCCCACGCGAATCAACCTCTAAACAGCTCGAATCTAGTAAAAGATAACCCAATAACATTAAACACTGGTATAGAAATCGATTCCAAAGAATAAAGCTCCAATATTTATCAAGTTGAAAAAATTCAACTCGGGTCCGCTTTCCGAAATGCAATAGTAGTCACAAATCCGGATTGTCCATTCAAATACAAGTCTAAATATACAAGTTTCATCCAAATCTGACTTCGAATCGTAGCCTAAATGTCCATTTTTCACTCTTCAAAATCATAGTCAAAATCTTCAAATTTCTCTTTTAGATTTCACCAACCAAAAGTCAAAATCAATGATAGAATCATGAATAAAAATCAAATCTAAGTCAAGAACACTTACCCAATCCAAGTGGGTGAAAATCGCCCCAATTTGAGCTCCTAATCCCAAAATAATAAAAAAAGCTAAACCCTTGAAATTAATACACTGCACAGCAAATCTTGCTTCTGCGACTGTAGCTCGCAACTGCAAGCCCGCTTCTGCGACATAAGTCTCGCTTCTGTGAGATTCACTAAAGAGCCGACCTTTCGCTTTTGTGTCCACAGTTTCTCTTATATGCATCCTCTTCTTCAGATATATCAACACATGTGCGCCCAACTCACCAGCAAACACTACTGCCTTCCTCCATCCTTCACATTTGCGAACCCCTATCCGCATCTGCGAACTCGTAACTAAGGACCAATCCTTGTAGGTGCAAAAACACCAGACATGGCCTACCCACTAGTTCCAAAACAATTCGGAATCCATTCGAAACACACCCGAGGTCCCTGAGACCCTTTTCAATCACACCAACCAATCTCAAAATATAACACGGACTACTCGAGGTCCCAAATCACACATAGTTATATCAAAATTAAAAATCGCACCATAATTCAAGCTTAATGAACTAACCAAATTTCAAAATTTCAAAACTCATACTGAACCACGTCTAACCAACTCGAAATAACCCCAAATTTTGTGCTCAAGTCCCAATTGACATAACAAACCTGCTCTAAATCCCGGAACACACAATCCGACCCCAATAACCTATTGAAACCATCGAATCACAAATATGAGGTAATTTACACAAAAGTCAATCCTCGATCGACTCTTATATCTTAAGCTTCCGACCATTGAATAAAGTATTCCAAATTAGTTTAAAACTTTCCCGAAATCAAAACAGCCATCACCGCAGGTCACATAATATTAAATACACATACGAAAAGCATCAAATAGGAGAACGAGGCTAAAATATATAAAACGGCCAGTAGGGTCATTACATTCTCCCACTCTTAAGCAAATATTCGTCCTCAAATGCGTTTAGAATCATACCTGTGCTATCAATAAGATGAGGGTATCTGCTCCGCATATCATGCTTGGTCTCCAAAGTTTCCTCCTCAAGTAGTTGACCTTTCTACTGAACCTTTACTGATGGAATATTATTCGACCTTAGCTGTCAAACCTGTCTATCCAAAATGGCAAGTGGCACCTCATCATAAGTCAAATCCATGTCCAACTACACTGAGCTAAAATATAACACATGTTACGGATCCTCTTACTACTTCTGAAGCATGAAAACATGAAAGATCAGATGAACTTCTGAGAAACTGGTGGCAAAGAAAGTCTGGAGGCAACCTCACTAACTCTCTCCAACATCTCAAAAGGACCGATATACCGAGAGCTCAGCTTTCCCTTCTTCCCAAATTTCATCACGTCCTTCTAGGAGAAACTCTGAGTAGAACCTGTTACCTTCCATGAAAGTTACATCCTGAACCTTCCAATCAGCATAACTCTTCTTCTTGGATTATGCTTTACGAGGCGCTCCTGAATCAACTTCACTTTCTCCAAGTCATCAAGAACCAAACTTGTGACCAATAGCCTAGCGTCGTCAAACTCAAACCAACCAATTAGAGAACCAAATCGTCTCCCATATAATTTCTCATACAGAGACACTTGGATGCTCTACTGGTAGCTATTGTTATAGGCAAACTCCATAAAAGGTAGAATCTGATCCCACTGACCTCCAAAATAGATAGTGTATGCCCTCGGCATATCCTCCAAGATTTGTGGCCTTCGCGTTCGCCAAGTATGAACCGTGTTTGCCTAGAGGGGATTCAGCGGTAGAGTAGAATTGTGCATCGTGAAGTGCTGTTGAGCAGTGTATTTTAATTGCCAATTTAAGGATTTTACCTATTATTTCATGCTTTGAGCCTTACATTTCGAGAAGAGGAAATTTTGAAGAGAAATTTCCCTACTACCTTGGATGTAAGTGCTTTTCACTTAGATTTGGTTTTATATATTAATTATCCATGGATTTCTACACCAATAAATTGAAATTTTGAAATTTGGGATTTTTGTCGACATTTTAAGGCAGTATATTTTGAGAATTTGAGTACCGATTTGGACTAGGTATTTAAAACTAATTACATATTGGACTTGATAGGTTATGGGTCAACAGATATTGGTATTGGATTTGGATTTTGGGAACGTAAGCCCGGGTTGACTTTTTGGAATTTCATCAAAGATCGAAGCTTTATGTATTGGGATCGCTTCTTATGGTATTTTTGACTTTCTTGGATGATGTTTGGCTTGGATTTGGACGATTGGAGGCCTAGATAGAGGTATTTGACGCAATTCGTGGTTGAAGACTAGCCCAAATAAGGTAAGTATCTTGCCTAGGCTTGATACTGCTATATGTTGGGGTGACGTATATGCGAGGTCACGAGAACATATGCATGCACCATGGATATATATGACTAAAGTAGATATTAGGCTATTATATGCCTTATTTTGCAATCATGCTTCTTCGGTATCACATTTTCTCTGTTTGTATGACTATGCGAGCTATCATTCATGCTATAAATCATGTCTAGGCTATTTGCATATTTGTTGAGGCATGATAGGGATATTTTTTCTATGTTGAGCTATTTGTCTTAGTGTAGTTATACTTTTCAATCATGATATTATATTTTCTTGTTATATCTCTGTCTCTGTGCACTTTGTATATGTTATCTCACATGTTTTTGTTGTCCTTGTGCGTGACACAAGTTTAAGCTGAATTATGGCACGTTGGATATATTTTCTATGGTATATAGAATTATATTTCTGTGAGATGTTGGCATATGGAGACTTGAGCAGATTGTTGACTAGTCTTTTGGCCATAGAGCTGTGTTGAGTAAGGTGACGTGTGCGCTCTGCCCCATATTGGGCTGAGTGATATTGATAGTGAGGTGACGCATGCGTCAGGTCCTATATTAGGCTAAGTGATAATGATCGCTGACTTAGATTTGATCAGTGCTTGTGCTAGGATCCATCCTTCCAGAGTCAGTAATAACCTGTGGGTGGCACACGAGATGTGCTTAGTTAGGGACTTATATTAGGCACTCGTCCAGTGCTAAGTGTATGTGATGATCCATGGAAATTTCTCCAAGCAGTGTGAGAGTGTTGAGAGTATGATTCAGGGGCATTATGGCAGGCACCGTGAGAGTGCTGAGAGTGTGACTGAAGAGTACTTGTGCCAGGCACTATGAATGTACTGAGATTTGTTTATAGTTGATGATTTATCTATAAAATTATTTATTTGGCATGTATAATTGTCATGTAGGGATAGAGTTGTATTTTTCTCATGCTATTTGGTATTTGATATCTATTTGATGCTTAGGCCTTTAAAGCATGGTTTACATTGATAAATCTCTATTTGAGTGATTTCTGTAGAAAAAGCTGATGCCTTGACTGATATTCCTGAAAAGCATGCTTATATTTATTCTTATTATGTTAGAGTTAAACTTGTTATTATTGGAGTTGCTTTTCCCCTATATGTTATTATTCTGAAATTATTGTTGTTGTTGGTTGTAGAAAGTGAACATCAGACCTTGTCAAGTTTGTCACTATTTTCGCCCAAGGTTAGGCTTGCTACTTATTGAATACATGGGGTCGGTTGTACTCATACTACACTCTGCACTTCATGTGTAGATCCACTATTGTTGGTCATGGTAGTTGCCCGTGAGACGGATCCGGACTAGTTGGAGATTTCAAGGTAGTAATGTTATTCCATTCGCACGTCATGAAGTCCCTCTCCTTATTTTCATGTTATTGATGTTTAGTCTTTTGGGCAATATTGTATTTGACTCAGACCTTGTATTTACGCATTCTATAGAGCTCATGTACTCGCTAACACCAGATTTTAGGGTGGTTCTCAGTTGTATTGTTATTTTAACTTTATTTATTTATTCTATTATGGTATTTGAGACTATTTATTATTATTGTTGAAGTTATTTTCGCATATGTGTTGTTGGCTTGCTTAGCAAGTGGTGTTAGGTACCATCACGACTTCGGTAAGATTTTGGGTAGTGACACAAAAGCACTTCCTAGAAATGCTACTAAACAACATCTAGTGGAGTGAGGCTTGTTGCACCCTATTTTGCACGGGTCAAAATAAAATACAACTAGTGGTTCTTCTGAAGTTGATAAAAGGAGGTGCCATATAATATTTAAGGTATACTAGAATACCTAAAAGTCTGTGAAAATTATTTATCCTAATGGTCTGCTAACTGGTGAGATTTGTGTAAGGTTTCTAGTTATTCTAGGGGGGGGGGGGGTGTTCGACATCCCTTAAAATCTACCTGAGGTAGATCCTTACACTTAGGCTAGGTTCGGGGAAAGAAGTGTCTATATTCCAGTTGATTATTGGTTGAAATTGCTATGTGAGAATTTAAAAATATTTTACGTCTTGTTTGAAAACTCTATTTTAAATGTTGTGTATTTCCATTTAAAAGGGTGATATTTATTTGTGAGACTTCATAACTTGTGGAACAAAAGATTACTTAAAATATGCTTTTGGTTGAAACGAATATATCTTATTTGTTTCATAAAAACTGCATCTAGTAGAAGGCCTTCGTATTTTCAAACTCTTTTGTTATTCCTTACAAACTCGGTTATACATGACTGCTTTTATTTCTTTGAAACGGTTTTGTGTTATACGTGATCCATTTGAAGATTTTCTAAGGGAATTTTTTTCATTTTTTTCGAATATGTCAAAAGCTAAAAATTACTGAAATTTGTTAGTGGTGAACATAAGAAGAAGCTGTTGTTCATTAAATTTGTTAGTCTAAAATTGGTAACGCTCAAAACATTAAAGTAACTAAGCAGGTGAACCTTATAATCTGACTTAACCTTTTACCTTTAAGTCTTTGCTTGCCTAATTTCTCCTAAACATTCAACATGTCAAAGTATCCAATAATAAGATTAGTTTTCCAAAGATACATACACAGAAGCAACAAAAAACAAAAGCAATCATTTTTTATAAAGAGAGGGGAGGAGAGTTGGACTTTTGGTGTTGGTCAAGAAGCCGATCAATTACATGAGGACCTTAAGGAGAAAAAGGCCAAGTGTGTTGAATTGCATAATATCGTAACTGTCGCAGCCTAGCGTGAGTCTGCTTTTATGGAGAAGGTTAATAACTTGAAAGCTAGCTTACGCTCCAAAACTGAAGAGGCTAATGATGTCGAGGAGAAGAGAGCCAAGATGGAAGAAAGGTTCAACAAGGTTATGGAGCAGAACCAACTTCACGCGAGAATAAATATTGACCTAGATTCTAGGATCAGCGTTGTGCGAGCTGAAAATGATAAGCTTCAATCCAAAATCGAGAAATTCCGAGTTAAACTCCAAGATCAATAAGACTCTTTCCTCCTCGAGAAAACTTATGCAATTTATCACATGAGGCAGAAGACTTTGTAGGAGGCCAAAGAACTCATTGCAAACGTAGATGATTATATTGCTAAGGCTCGTGGATTGGAGACAACTGCTCTCGAGAACATGGTTGCTCGGCCTATCGCTTCAAGCTCTTAGAACACCAACTCCGAGTATTCGGGAACCAAAGAGGAATTTGAAGAAGAACAAGAAAATGATAAGGATGAAGGCCTAAGAACGGATGTGGACCAACCTTCATCTACAAAAGAAGTAGAAAATACTTCTTTTCCTTCGGATTCTGTAAACAAAAATAATTGATGCATATATTTTTCTTTTCCTTTGTAACTATGCCAAACTAAATAAATATGTTTTGGCAGTTTAAGTAATGAAAGAAATCTTTTGATTAGTTTTTATGCAAAAATATTCTTCTTTATTTAACTGCTAAAGCTCGAATTTTGTTTACATCCGATAACTTTAATCCGGGCATTCATACTTCCAGAATCTACCCTTTGACTATGAGGGTTTCATAAGAGAGGCCCTTATGTTTACAGTGATCTTGAAGAGGACGTCTCATGTTCATTCTGACACAAGCATGTGAAGTTTAATTAACTTTCAAATAGAAAATAATTTAACAGATGATTTGAACAAGAAATAAGATAAAAACAAAAGGACTTTGATTTATTCCTTCAATCTTTAAAAGTACATTTACATAAACATTCATTTGCTTAAGTAAATAAAGCTGCCAATATATGTGGCTAACTTGTACTACTAGTTTCTATAGAGATGATCATGCAGTCCCCAGTCCTGATAAGATATAGCCTCCGGTTCTAACAATCCATGGTCTTCGTGACACTTCGGATGTTAAGTATGAGAATTTGAACACTGGAGATCTTGCTATCGCTGATGACCCTTTCTTCATAGTATGCTTTACATTTTTCCCTCATTGAAAGAAAAAACCCAATTTGGATAACAACTGGTTGAAGGAAAAAATAGTATAGCACATACTTTTAGTATCAGCAAGGATCTTCAAAAGTAACCTTTTTGACGCGAGTCACATTCCAATTTCTTGGTAATTTAACTCCATCTTGGTTTTCCAATTTATATGAACCTTTCCAATCATGTTCCAATTGATTGGTCTCAGCTTCCCAGCATTAACATCCGACTACTTCAAGTTACTTTTCTCAAAACCAAATCTCCTACTTTAAAATATTGAAGATTTGCTCTACGGTTGTAATATCTTTCCGTTCTTTACTATTGTGCCACCACCTCACATACGCTAAATTTCGGTGTTCTTCGAGCATATCCAACTTAATCAATATTTCTTCATTATTCTCATTCTCATTTTCTCGGGAATACCTTATGGTCCGTTCCCCAATCTCCATCGTTATGAAAGCTTCCGCACCATACACAAATGAAAATGGTGTTCCCCCGTGCTTGATTTCATTGTCATTCGGTATGCCCATAGTACTCCCGGTAACTCTTCCAGCCAATTACCTTTAACATCTTCTAACTTCTTTTTGATATTTTGAATCATTACCTTGTTAGTTGACTCTGCTTGTTCGTTAACACTTGGATGGTATGGAGAAGATGTAATCCGTTTAATCTTTAATCCTTCCAAAACTTTGTGACTTTGGAACTTATAAGATGCGGCCCATTGTCACATGCAATTTCTTTTGGTACTCTAAACCGACAGATGATGTGATCCCATATGAAATCAATTACTTCTCACTCTCTGATCTTTTTGTAAGAACCTACTTCAGCCCATTTAGTAAAATAGTTAGTTAGAACCAAAAGAAATTTTACCTGCCCGACCCCTTATGGCATGGGACCAACTATGTTCATCCCCCATTTCATGAATGGCCATAGTGACACCACAAAATACAAAAAATCTATCGGTTTATGCACTAACTGTGTATGACACTGACACTTATTACATTTTTTTACAAATGCCTTCGATCCTTATTCCATTTGGGACCAATAACAGCCAACCCTTATTAATTTGAGAACCAAAGAATCTAAACCTAATGATTTCCACATACTCCTTTGTTATCTTTTCTCATCACATAATCAGTATTCGATGTCCCTAAATACTGAGACAATAGTCCATGAAAAGACCTCCTGTATAATTGACCATCAAAGAGGCAATACCGAGCAACTTTGGTCCGAAGCATCCGAGATGCTTTTGGATATTCAGGCAAATTTCCCATGTCTTAAATATTCTATAAACTAATTTATCTAATCCCAAATTTGGTTGATTGAGTTAACTTCATAATATCCCTCCACGTCTAATATCGAATGCAGCAATTGAACTACCATACCGAGATTAGATCCCTTCATTTCCGTGGACGACCCCAAATTGGCAAATATGTCCACCTCTATGTTTTCTTCTCTTGGAATATGGATGATCGACCATTCCTTGAACCGGGAAAGCAGTACTTGAACCTTATTCAAGTGTTGTTGCATGCACTATTCCTTGGTGTCGAAAAATACCATATACCTGGTTTCCTACCAACTGAGAATCGCTCTTTATTTTAATTATCTTGGAGCCTAGTCCCTGAGCTAACTCAAGTCCTGCAACCAAAACCTCGCACTTGGACTTATTGTAAGTTAATGGTACAGTTCTAATAGCCTATCTCAAGATTTCTCCCGAAGGAGTGATTAACATTATCCCAAGATCGGACCTTTTTACATTCGAAGCTCCATCTGTAAACAAGTTCCAAACACCTGATACAATTTCTGGCACCAGTACTGTTTTTTTAGTAGTTAAAGGTATCAGTCCGTGACTAAAGTCATCCACGAAATTGGCCAAAACTTATGACTCGGTATATGTCTGAGGTTTATATTCTATATCGAATTCACTAATTTCTACTGCTCATTTAGCCGAACGACCTAACAATTTAGGTTTATGAAGGACGTTCCCCAAGGAAAAAGTCATCACAACGGCTATTGGGTGGAACTAAAAATAAGGCCTAAGCTTTCGAGAGAAGACTATGAGAGCTAAGGATAACTTTTCGAGGTGTGGATAACGTGTCTCCGCTCCCGATAAAATTTTACTAACATAGTAAATGAGAAATTGAGTACCTTCCTCTTCCCGGCTCAGAACTACACTTACTGCAACCTCTGATACTGCTAGATAAATTAACAGTTGATCACCTTCCCTTGGTTTTGACAACAATAGAGGACAAGATAGGTACCTTTTTATATATTTCAATGCTTGCTAACATTCAAGATTCCACACGAAAACATTCTTCTTTTTCAAGAGTGAATAGAAATGATGACATTTCTTTGAGGATCTTGATATAAATCTCCTTCACACTTGTCAATTGATCTGGGATATCCTCGATAGCTTTGATCTTATCAAGGATTACTTCAATTCCTCTTTAAGAGACCAAAAACCCCAGGAACTTTCCGGAACCAACTCTCAAAGAAAATTTTTCAGGAGTGAGGTCCATGTTGTACTTCTCATAATATCCAAAATCTCTTGTAGATGAGCCAAATGATCTCCTGCATTAAGAGGTTTGACTAACATATAATCAATATATACCTCTATTATTTTACCAATTTGTTGTTCAAACATTTTATTAACAAGCCTTATGTAAGTGGCTCCTGTATTCTTATGCCCGAAAGGCATCATATTATAGCAGTATGTGCCACATTTTGGGATAAACGAGTTTTTTTCTTAATTTTTTAAGTGAATTCTAATTTGATTATACCCAGAATACTGATGGTAGGCTATAATATTGTATTTTAGTCACTTATCACACTCTAGTTTACTTCATTTTAATTGAGTTTGAGTTTTAATCGCTAGTATTTTGCACTAATTGTGTGTTCTATGTCTTGCAGGAGTGATTCCGAGTGATGTAGAAGATGTTATGGAGATAATTCGAGTTATTTAGAGCTTTGAAGTCTGAGTAAAAGCCCAATACTTATGGATACGATATTATATTATACTATATTCGACTAACGAGCATATTTAAGTGTGTGTTTCAAGCTCGTCAATTTGGCGTCATTGCTGGGGAATGACAATCAATAATGTTTGAAATAGTTTGTAGTGATAATTCAGGAATTTTTCTTTTTATTTATTTTTCTCTTTTTACGTTTGGTGTTTTTTGACTGTGCGCAGGCTATATGTTAGATTGGTGTATGACTCGATCTTCTAGGAAGGAAGTGCAACCATACGAACCAGACATCGAGAAACAATTGTGATAGTTGAGGAAGGAAAGAAATCTCCCTGAGAATTTAGAGAAGGTTGGGCAATCCTCAACCAAAGAAAATATGGCTGGAGATGATGATAATGTAAGATTTGGCTACGAGAGAGGCAGCCCAACTAAGAGAAAAAGCTGCACGTGATGTTGAGAAAGCAGCTATTAGAGATGCAGAAATTTCATATGAAAAAGAGAGGGCTCAAAGAATGGCACATAATCAGCCTTTGGGTACAGACCAGTTCGGAAACATAGCTACCGGCCAAGGGAGACCACTTGACGATTATGCTAGATCGGTGTACAACCAAGGTTTATCAAGTGTGAGACCTCTTCCAGTTGCAACCAACAATTTTGAGTTGAAGCAAGGGTTGCTTAAAACTCTTCAAAACTGTTGTGTCTTTAGAGGAAAGCCAAGCGAAGATCCAAACAATCATCTTATGGACTTTGAGGAGATTATGAACACCTTTCAATATAATGGTGTGTCACAAGATGTAGTTTTTTAAGGGCATTCCCGTTCACACTCAAAGATAATGCCAAGCACTGGCCTCGAAGCTTGCCCCAGGGATCAATTAGAACATGGGAAGAGATGACCAGAAAATTTCTTGCTAAATATTTCTCCTTAGCTAAGACGTGCAAGTTTAGAACAGAAATCCATAACTTCTACTAGAACGAGACTAAAACTGTGTTTGAAGCTTGGGAAAGGTTTAAGGAGATAGTGCGAAAGTGTCAACATAGCAGGATTGAACTCTGGATGCAACTCCGGGACTTTTGGGATGGTTTGACACTAGCCTCATGCAGAACATTGAGTGTCATGACCCAAAACTGACCCGGTCGTGATGGCGCCTATTGTGAAACTAGACCAGCCGACATAACTCTTGAATCAACCATTTTCCAATAAAAGTTGTTTTTATACCATTTATAAACCAATAATCTTATAATGAAAATTTAAAAGAAAAGTGCGAAAAAATTACACAAGCCCGACATCGGGGTATCACTAGTCAGGAGCATCTACCAAGGTCTGAATACAACAAGAGTCTAAAAAAATGTACTAAAAACAGTAATGAAAATGAGAGGAAGGAAAGCAGTGCTGTGATCGTCGTGCAGCCACCTTGCTAACTCCGACGACTCCGCCTCTGAGCAATCAACACTCGCTACCGGGTTCCGAAATACCTGAATATGCACACGAGGTGCAATGTGAGTACTCAAACCCAGTAAGTAATAAGAGTAAATAAAGACTGAGCAGTAGGAAATGATGAATCCACATTTATGATAAACTCAATAAGAACAACAAGATTTCAAATCAGAATACGAGTCAATCGTCTCATTTAAAATTTAGCTTTTGGTAAAAATCATTTAAAAATGCTTTCCAACAGTTTCAATAGGGGTTCAATACCATATATAATTGAAAGCACGTAATTTTTGACCCGCACAACTTTTAAAAGTAGTATTTTTAAAAATATTTACTTATTTTTATTTTAATAGGATTTAGCTTATTTTTCACTTTTAGTCTAATAGTAGAACATAAAATTTGAAAATACAAAAATATTTTTTAATTTTTTATCTTTGTATTTAAGTTAAGGCCATTAGTCTTTTGTAGTAATATTAATCTAAGTTTGCTATCATTCTAATTAACTTTTCTCTGCTTTCATTTTAATATATAATTTTTGAAAAATGATGGTTTCATATCAATATAAATTTTATGTTAGTTAAAGTCAATTACTAGTATTCTAGTAGTAATTTGCTATTGATTTTTAATCTTTGAGACCAATTTGAAAGCCCAACAAGGCCTAGCCCATTACCCCTTCTTCTTTAACCCTTCCAAAACCCCTTCTTCAAAAACCGAGGTATGGAAAAAACCCTAGTCTCTCCTTCTTCTTTAACATACACAAGAACAAACCTAACACCCTAAGAACCAGCCACACACACAGTCATAGCCCCACCTCTCAACCACCACCCCTAAGAACTAGCAGAACTCCTCTAACAGCTTCCTCCCAAGTTAAAACCAGAAAATCCCAGCCGTTGAAACACCCAACCGGCACCATAGAACTCACACAAAAATGCCAAGATAAATCCAGCAATTAATATAATTTCTATCAAGTGTTTTAGTCAAAGTCTCAATTCTTGGCTTATGTCCAAACTTGCATGAAGTTAAAAGTTCTTTAATAACAATTTTGATTATTTTATTTAGTAATGAAATGGTATTTTTTGTGTGGTATACTGGTGCACAGAAGGTGGGATATAGGTCCTTATAAGTTAGTCTTTGCAATATTAATGGTTTTCAAGGTAAGAATCCTTAAAGGTGTATTGAGGCCGTTGAATTTAAAACTCCGAGATCTGCTCGAGGTCAGAGTCTGAGGTTCCGCTCGAGATACGCGGTCCCGGTGTAAATTTGAAGTGCTATTATCGGATTGCACAATATTGTCTCTTGCAAGGGGATCTTTCATCAATTCAATTTTGATCACCGTTTGGGTTCCACTTGAGGTGAACTCTTTACTTTGTTCTTTAAGCTCTCATGTGTGTGATTTATGATTGCTTGAGTTTCATGCTTTAACTGCTAATTTGTGATTGACGTTCCATATTTTGTTCCAAGTCTATTTGAGTTGAATATTTTATGTAAACATTGTTGAATTCTTATAGCATTTGAATGAAGGGTTCGGGCTTAAACGTAAATGACAATTTGAATTGGAAATGTTTCTTACTTTTATTTATCGTTTATCGCTAGTAGCATGTATTAGGCCACTCACACCTGGGTAGGCAAACTTTAGGATTTTGTTAAGTTTTGAGGCGAGAGGTCGTTCCCTTAGTTAAATTTATCCGGGGAATGCCCCGAAGGATTTGTATATATTTTATTCCGAGGAATGCCCCGTAGTATTCTGTAATTAGAGGCCGAAAGCGAACTTGTAGTACTTTTGCAATTATTTTGTTTTTCTTTTTGCTATTTTCTTTTATTAAGTGGGGACGACCTCAAACCTATTTCGTGTTTATTTTTTTTCTTTATGTGTTTTTACCTCAACTTAAATATTTTAAAAGCCAACTTGATCAAGTAAGCGACCGTACTAGTTACGGGAATTGGGGAGTGCCTAACACCTTCTCCCCGAGTCAAATGAACCCTCTTACCCGAATATCTGGTGTGGACTTGGTTTTAGAGTCTGAAATATTTTAAAAGGAAAGATCATTTTTTTTAAAAAAAACGATGACCTGGCACACCGAAATCAAAGTCAGGTGGCGACTCTGAGTTATTTTCCTTTTGAATACAATTTTTGTCACGTTCTAATTAGAAAACCCTTTTCAAGCTTTACTAAATCTTTTAATATTTTTAAGAGGGTTAGTGAGGTTGGTAAAAAAAGGGGTGTGACATCTCTGGCGACTCTGCTGGGGAGTTGTAAGTTTGAGCTGGTACTTGATCTTGTTGGCTTTTAGGAAATTCGGTTGAGGTGTTTGTTTTCTTTATTTGCTTTGTTTGTCTTATTTTCTTGTTTTGTTGGTTATTTGTTTATCGCTTTTCTTAATGTGTTACTGTTTTATAAACTGTCATCATTTGCATAACCATGGGTCTTCTTTCTGCAACAAGTCTCGGAGTACGCGTCGCGTGCACGAAATCTTTGTTGAGTCACCCTTAATTTAGGAGGGGGAGGGGGCGTCAGACGTATGGAGTGGGTGGAAAGCTTGAGCATCCACCATCGACCATACGCTCTCCCGAATTGCCTTGTTAGTGAACACCAAACTCAGGTCAGCCTTTAGGTCATATTTATTTGCATCATGTCATTTAGACCTAGCAGGGCTCGGTCCCAGGTACCGTGTCCCTTTGTAGGAAGCCTATCCAAATTTTGTCAAAATGGGCTTGTGGCCTAAAAAGACATTCAATCATCCCTATGTGATACATGTTGCATCTTTGAGGGTAAAAAGGTCATTTGACGGACCGATGTTTGGGAAAGTAGGGTGAAAGACGAAGCAAGTAGGGCCTAGTTATATTTTTTTTCACTACTTTTTCAACAAAAAAAAAAAGAAAAGAAAAAAAATGAAAATGAAAAATCCAAAAAGATTTTACACTTTCCCATTATTTTCCAAAAATTTCAAAAAAAAATCCAAAAAGATTTTGCACTTTTCCATCATTTTTCCAAAAAAAAAAAGAGAATACAAAAAAGATTTTACATTTTCCATCATTTTTCGAAAAGACAAAAAAATATTTTTTTTCTCCCATATCCAATCTTCCCGAACTACGCATACCTGATTCTTATCTTTTGGGGTGGGATATGTAGGCAGTCCACATAGGGTCCGATCTTCCTAGTAAGTCTTAGGTTCTTGGCTTCGACGGGTCTTAGCCAAATCTTGCATGTCTAGCCACTTTTGGCCACATCGGCCATTCTTGCAAAATTGGATTATTTTCGCAAAAATGTTTCAATTGCCCATGTCTTAGGATCTTGAGTCCACAAATCGGTGTAATATTACTTTAAGGTCCTTCCTTTTTGAGTTTGCATCTTTAGTCACTTTCGGCTACATAGGCCATTTTTGCAAAATGGGTCATTTCTGCAAATTAATTTTTTTGGCCGTGATTATTGGGAATTTGAATCCATATAAGACTTAGTGAGGCATTTTCCATGTCTATGGGGTCAACTTGTTGAGTCTACACTTCTATCCACTCTTGGCCACATAAGTTAATTTTCACAAATGGCCCAATCGCGTCTTGTATGTGTCCCATAGGAGGTGTTGTGGCATCGTATAGTGTCTTGAGCCGCTAACTCTATTTGATCTTATTTTTCTCATTCAGGTATGGATCAATTTGCTAGAGTTTGAGCATGACAAATATCCTAGGACCATTCTAGTCAAGGCCATTGCATGCACGAGTTGCTTGAGGAAACTTTTTATTTTTTTAGTCTATTTTATGTTGTCTTTTAATTATTAGTCTTGTACAGTAGTATCGAGTTTGTCAGTCTAGTTAAGATTTTTGAGTCTTTTGTTATAGTACTTCCTATTTTGTATTTGAAAAACCAAAAAAGATTATTAAATGAAAATTCCAAAAAGATTTTTTGTTTCTTAGTTTATTTTGTCCATTATTTTTCCAGAACTACGCGTGATTTGATTCATGAGGGGCATGATATGTAGGCAACCTACATAGGGTTCGATCGAATCATCTTTTGAAAACAAAAAAACAAAGAAAAAAAAAAGAAATGAAATTGTGCATGTGAGAAATGAGAGAAACAAAAAAGAGAGCGATAATCAGAAAGAAAAGAGGGGGAAAGAAATGAAAAACCAAGCGGTGTTAGAAAAGAAAATGAAGAAGGAAAAGGGCCAGAAGAGTGAAATTGGGATGATGACATATGACCTTCGTACCCTCGAAGTCATTCTAGAACCATTAATTGTTGCTAGGGGCATTTCACGGAATGTGATATTTCGATTTGATAAATGCTCTAACGCTAATTTCACTCTTCTGGCCCGATCCATGCTCTAATGCTAATGTGATATAGTAACTGTTGCGGTGCGCAACCCGATCCATATATTGTTGCGGCATGCAACCCGATCCATATATCTTGTCGACGGTGCTCACGGAGGGTGTGCAAACTTTGAAGGGGATCCTACAGCCCAAGCGCTATATCGGTGCGACGTACAGCCCGATCCAACATATCACTGCGGCGTGTAGCCCGATCCATATACATATATATGTATACAGCCCATCGGGCAAGCCTCTCAGTCACTCGAGAGTCAACTCTCATCAATCAGCAGTCACACTCAATAAGTACCATATAGTAACCGTTGCGGCACGCAGCCCGATCCATATAACGCTGCGACGTGCAGCCTGATCCATATATCTCGTCGACGGTGCTCACTGGGGGTGTGCAGACTCTGGAGGGGCTCCTACAGCCCAAGCGCTATATCGATATGGCGTGCAGCCCGATCCATATATATATATATATATATATATATATATATATATATATATATATATATATATATATATATATATATGCTGCGGCGTGCAGCCCGATCCATAAATATATAATCCTCACAACTAGGCCCTAGGCCTCTCTCAGTCATTAACCTCACTATCTGATTCTCGGTCTATCTCAGTAAGTACCCTCACAATCAGACCCTCGGTCTATCTCAGTCATCAACCTCACAATCACTCAGACCATTAGTAAAATAGGGAACTCAGCCCAAACAGTTTTCACATTTTCAGAAGTAAAGTGATAAAACTAGATTTAATCAATAAACAGGTAAAACATAACTGAGAATATGCTTACAAAACAAATAGAGTGAGGAAAAATAGTGAAAATGCCCCTAAGGATCTCAACAGGTCAGTACAAGGCCCCAAATATGGCATATAGCCCAAAATATAATATTAATCTATAAAATATGGAATATCATAAGATTTCAAATAAATTACGCGACTTAACAGCCGTACAGGACGGACCAAGTCACAATCTCCAGCGGTGCATGACTCCACGCTCGTCATTTAGCTTGTGTGTCACCTCAAGGTAGCACAACCATGTGAACTTCGGGGTTTAAAATCCTCATGACAGCATTAACAATCATTACTTACCTCAATCCGGTCCAAACTCTAGCCCGTGATGCCTTCGCCCTCACGAATCGACCTCCGAATGCTCCAAATCTAGCCATGATCAGTACAAAACTACTAAAATATGCTAAGGAAACAAAGCCCACTCGAAAATATCCAATTTACATCAAAATCCTGAAATTGTTCAAACCGGCCCCCGGCCCCACCTCTCGAAATCTGGTAAAAGTTACATCAATAGAGTCCTCGTCCTCTCACGAGTCTATACATACCAAGAACATCAAAATCGGACCTCAATTGCCCCTTCAAATTCTCAATTTACACTCTCCAAAGTCAAGCCCTAATTTCCTAATTTTAGGCTTTAATTTCCACATATTTCATGCTTAAACAAATAAGAATCAACATAGGATCGAGTATTGAGTTCAAAAATCTTACCTCCAAGTGTTTCCCTTCGATTCCCTCTTCAATCTTTCTCAAAAGCTACAAAATCTCTCAATAATGAAGAAAATAAACCAAAAATCATGAACTCATTTTTTAAACATTCTGCCCCAGACCTGAAATCCTTCATCGCGATTGCGGGACTTCCTTCGTGATCGCAAGCACAATCTACCAGGCCCTCAAATTTAATCTACGCGAACGCAGTGAGGTCCACATGAACGCGATGCTCAAAACTTTAAACCTACACGAACGCGGATAGATCCACGTGAACGCGATGCACCACTTGCCCAACTCTCGCGATCGCGACTCACGCTATGCGATCGCGAAGAACAACCTGACCTGTCCTCATCACAGCCCTACGCGATGCGAGACTCCCTACGTGATCGCGAAGGAATAGTCTGCAATAGCAGAAACTCAAAACCTGCAACTCCAAACAACATGGAATGGTCCGATTGACCACCTGAAACTCACCCGAGGCCCTCGGGACCTCAATCAAACATGACAACATATCCCATAACATCATTCAAACTTGTTCCAACCTTCGGAACGCTCAAAACAACATCAAAACACCAAAATTACATCGGATTCAAGCCTATGAATTTCAAGAATTTCCAAATTTCGCTTTTGATCAGAAACCCAACCAAACCACGTCCGAATGACCTAAAATTTTGCAAACACGTCACAAATGACACAACGGAGCTACTATAACTTCCGGAATTCCATTTCCGACCCCTATATCAAAGTCTTACCTTTCAACTGCAAAATGCCAAAATCTCAATTTTGCCAATTCAAGCCTAAACCTTCCACGGACTTCCAAAATGCATTCCGATCACGCTCCTAAGTCCCAAATTACCTAACGGAGCTAACCAAATCTTAAAAATTCCAATCCTAGATCATATACCAATAAGTCAATCTTGGTCAAACGTTTCAAATTTCAAGCTGCAAACTGAGAACGGTTCTTCCAAATACATTCTGATTACCCTGAAAACCAAAACTAATGATCTACATAAGTCATAATCCATCACACGGGTCTAGTCATGACCGAGAATTGACGAGAAAGGTGCAAAAGCTCAAAAAGACCGGTCGAGTCATTACATCATCCCCCACTTAAATATACGTTCGTCCTCGAACGTGCCCAGAGTTGTTCCAAAAGCCAACCACTCGCTGAATAACCTTACCATGTACATACCCGGGGGTGATCCCATGTCACCCTATCTCGTATAGGTCCGACAACACAATGTAACTGAAATTTCGCAGTCCAACCTAGCCCATGAACCTTAGAACCACATTTCCACTTCTGAAATCATCCACAAGATCAGAATCTCACATTTATACTCTGACTAAGCCCGAACAAGCTGTAATAACCCATACCCGCAACCTCAGTGTGATTACATGATATACCACATAACTCAAACGCTTGCAGCAATGACTTTTAATCACAGCAGTTGCACACGACAACCGAATATCAATAGGAAACCTCTTATCAACTAAAGTCTCATTCCAAAACTTTCATTTACTGCCAACGATAAATGAAACACGCAGTAATCCATAACCGTTTTTCTCATATCAACCATTTATGAAGCCACTTCTCCTTTGTCAAAGACTATAGCAAATTTCTGAGCTGGACCTCGATATTATCCTTTCAACATGCGGAAATCAAATATGATTGTACTCATTCTATATCCCGACGATCTCATCTAATCCAACGCAACTATTATGGTGACATTGACAAATCAATACAGACTAAAGCCACGACTTGTGTTATCTGTGCACCAATAAGCCACAATCCGAACTTACTCAAATCATGAAAATGACTCAAATGAAAGAGCTGTACCGTAAGCTCACTAATACGACCACAACACAAGGATGAGAACTCGCCACATATTGTAGAAATAGAACATACGAATCTAACCCGTAGGATCATACTTCCACATAGCTTCGCTCCAATGTGTGATCTCATCCAAACACTGGTCCGCATGAGACACCTTAAGTTACTATACTCAAAATCGACAATCATGTGCAATATGATGTCTAAAACCAAAGCAATCATCATAACCACCGCGAGGCAATTACATAACACCACACAACTCGAAAGGACATAACCGATACGCCATCCACCGAACAATACCTAGTGCTCTTCTCGCTCGAATTCCACTATGAAACCCCAATGGAACCGCATCATCTGTGCCTATAACCAACAAATCATAACGTCTCGCAACACAGAAAAGTAATCCATAGATCACCTCAAAACATTAATATCTCAATAACAACCGAATCAACACATCCTTCACCAATAGCAACTCGAAGTCAACAAAGTCGTCTCGATGCAGAATGCACATCCATATAGGTCTACCACTGATCCACACATCAACTCTAGTCACCCACAATAGATAAATAACCCTCCAAAGGTTCACAATGACTGAATCATAGCACATACTATTATCTGACTAACTTACCCACATCTTTACCGTCCACAACCACAAACTAACTTGTTTATGAGAACTTTCGATCTCCAAGTCCATAAAGCACACTAATTACCATATCTAATCCCAATTTCACCGCTCGAATATACAATACACCTCTAATACTCAATCATCTCATGAGGGATACACCCATAATTCTTCTGTGCCACCAAAGAAACTCGAATATCATCAGTCGATCAGACAAGATAGTGCCGCAATACCAATAAAGCATCCATAACTCAAATACATCGCCCCTTCTAAAATGTATACCCTCATCAAGCCACACTAATCAGTGATCTCATTTATCTAGTCACCTGCAGCTGCCTATGCTATTTAAGAATTTATGACCTTTCTTTCAAAACTGAACCATGAACTTACACATGCAAACCTCAACCCATATAACATACCTCATATACTATAGCACCCAAATGATAATTATGAGAACTTTGCAAACCACTCCGAGCTACAAGAAACTACTTACAAAACTAGCCAAGAATTTCCCATTGATCCCATCTAGAAGAAAATCACTATACATCACATGCTCCTCGTGCTAATAGGAAAAATATACCTCTCTAACTGTGGTGGAAACCATTTAAAGCTCTCTGAATTCCATTTGCACAACACTAAATCGTCAGGACTGAATCCTTCTAACTCAACCGAGCTACGCATGTCACTAAACCTAAGAGAATTGTCGCGAAACACCTGTAGAAACCCAATACCTCATAAGTACCCAGAGAACTCATCATATCTTTTCCCCTACCGAGCCGGCCTACTACCAAGCTATCCCATCTATCTGAGTTTCCTTCTGATCTATCGTCAGCTTGACATTTCTTCTTGCTACAACCCCACAATTCCTCAACCCAGACTCACCATACGAGACCCAAGCACAAAACTACACCATCTAAGACTCATAAGCCACTGAATACGCTCTTAAATATTCCCAAAAGCACCACATTCAGAATACTTCACTCTGAAGAGACTTCTTGCGAATCTAAATCTGTTAGCTTTACCTTCCTGATACTGATACATAGAATCCCATAATTAATATAGAAAATATCACAAGTCATGACATCTTCCAATGAAAACTCAGTTTCTAGTCACATATACAACTTGAAAATACCCAATTGTTAAATGAAAAATCTTAAACACATAAGAACCATTCTCAAGAGTCATCCACTCTACTCAAACTTCAATTAGCCCAATCAAAAGAACCGAACAACATGTGCCTCATTAGCACTTCAGACACTGCAGAATGCAACCTCATCCCGATACAACCAAGCAACTTCCTGCTCTATGCACCGAGCATCCTTTACCAATAACAACTCAAAACATTCTGTGATTCTCAAACACCTATGAAGCATACTACAACCTTTGTCAAAAAATTTCCTTTACTCGATCCATCCTCGGTCTCAATCTCCATAGGCCATAACTGATTCACCAGTACGCCTCAAACTGGAACCAACATAGCACATAACCGCGCAATCAACTAATCAATAGCAGACTCCCCTACTTGGCTCGAAGCCATAGACCAAAACACACACAATAACTCGTAACACATATACTATATTGCTGCCATAATACCATAGTGAGAATTAAACTCGATCCTTCATAAGCTTGTGAAACACAGACCATCTAGTACTTTAAATCTATCGCAATCTCGCATTCACTCTTGTAACAGTTAAACCCACTCTCTTAAGCGACCCAAATTTAAATTCCAACACATATAATTTACTTGTAAATGAGATCTTCTAACAGACAACATAAGGATCACACAACTTTAGAACACTCCGCGGGAGATAACCCCACCTGCTTTGCCTCAAACTAACATTTTTGTATACCTTTTACCGTCATAAACATTACACAGTCACTTAATCTTCCTGAGTCTGAACTCATACAGTGACATGAAATTTACTTCACTCCCAACTAGAACACATGAAAATATTCTTCACCCACCCATAACTCGGGGCTATACCTTAAATTGAGATGAAAATCAAGTACCTAATAGTTCTTGTATCCTCCAGCAGACCCTTCTCGTCGTTTCCAAACTATATGAATACACCTCGCAGTCATAACATACTCATTACGTAGCTATCCAGTCATTACTCCCCTTAATAGGGACACAACAGAACATATAGATCTAGAATCACGTGCTCAAGAAAGCAACAGCTCAAGGCTCAAGCTATAGGCAAAAATCCGGCCTCAAGTCTTCCAGACTGGCCCAACATCAACACACAGAGATCACATCTAGCCCCTTGATTAGAGAATCATAAGCCATCGATGCACATCTGATACCGAGTGCTCATGCGCGCATACGAACGCGTGGAAGGAATTCAAAGAGTTACTTTTCAAGCTGAAGTAAGGATAGATGATAAGAATTCAAGAATGTGAAGTTATTCCTAAAGGTTTTGCAACCTCCCGAGGATAAATACAGACGTCTCTATACCGCTCCGCGAGACTGGACTAAACCTGCTCATAACTTGCGAGACCTATGTAACCTAGGCTCTGATACCAACTTGTCACGACCCAAAACCGACCCGGTTGTGATGGCACCTATCGTGAAACTAGGCCAGCCTACACAACTCTCGAATCAACCATTTTCCAATAAAAGTTGTTTTTATACCATTTATAAACCAATAATCTCATAATGAAAATTTAAAAGAAAAGTGCAGAATAATTACACAAGCCCGACATCGGGGTGTCACTAGTTATGAGCATCTACCAAGGTCTGAATACAACAAGAGTCTAAAAAATGTACTAAATACAGTAATGAAAATTAGAGGAAGGAAAGCAGTGCTGTGAGCGTCGTGCAGCCACCTTGCTAACTCTGACGACTCCACCTCTGAGGAATCAACACCCGCTATCGGGTTCTGAAATACTTGAATCTACACATGAGGTGCAAGGAGTAATGTGAGTACTCCAACTCAGTAAGTAATAAGAGTAAATAAAGACTGAGCAGTAGGAAACGATGAATCCACATTTATGATAAACTTAATAAGCAAAACAGGCTTTCAAATCAGAATATGAGTCAATCATCTCATTTAAAATTCAGCTTTTGGTAAAAATCATTTAAAAATGCTTTCCAACAGTTTCAGTAGGGGTTCGATACCATATAAAATAAAAGAGATGAAAATCATAATCGGCCCCTCGGGCAAAACATAGTTCGTATACAGCCCCTAGGGAAAAATAGGAATCATAAACACCTCATATCATACAAATCTCAGTGGAAATAATAAAGTCAAATCAGTGATTAAATACCGAATATCTCATAAAAACTCCAGCTTAAATGAAAGTTATTTAAAAGCATTTGTTCAACATTTTCAACAGAGGCTCAGTATAAAGAGGAGTGGAAACAGAAATTTCATAAAAACAAACCCCTAGGTAAAAGCATCACTCTTATATGTATACAGCCCCTCGGGCAAGCCTCTCAGTCACTCGGGAATCAACTCTTGTCAATCAGCGCTCACACTCAACACTCACACTCAATAAGTACCATATAGCCCGATCCATATATCGCTGCGGCATGCAGCCCGATCCATATATCGCTGTGGCATGCAGCCCGATCCATATATCTCGTCGACGGTGCTCACTAGGGGTGTGCAGACCCCGGAGGGGCTCCTACAGCCCAAGAGCTATATCGCTGCGGCGTGCAGCCCGATCCATATATATATAATCCTCACAACAAGGCCCTCGACATCTCTCAGTCATTAACCTCACTATCAGACCCTCAGTCTATCTCAGTCAATACCCTCACAATCAGACCAACGGTCTATCTCAGTCATCAACCTCACAATCACTCAGACCATCAGTAAAATAGGGAACTCAGCCCAAACAGTTTTCACACTTTCAGAAGTAAAGTGATAAAACCAGATTTAAACAATAAACAAGTAAAACATGACTGAGAATATACTTTCAAAACAAATAGAGTGAGGAAAAATAGTGAAAATGCCCCTAAGGGTCTCAACAGGTCGGCACAAGGCCCCAAACATGGCATACAACCCAAAATATAATATCAATTTCTAAAATATGGAATATCATAAGATTTCAAATCGATTATGCGACTTAACAGTCGTATGGGACGGACCAAGTCACAATCCCCAATAGTGCACGACTCCACGCTCGTCATCTAACGTGTGTGTAACCTCAAAGTAGCACAACGATGTGAAATCCGGGGTTTCAAACCCTCAAGACACCATTTACAATAATTACTTACCTCGATCCAGTCCAAACTCTAGCCCGTGATGCCTTTGCCCTCAAGAATTGACCTCCGAATGCTCCAAATCTAGCCATGATCAGTACATAACTATTAAAATATGCTAAGGGAACAAAGCTCACTCGAAAATATCCAATTTACATCAAAAATCCTAAAATTGTTCAAACCCGGCCCCCGGCCCCACGTCTCAGAATCCAGTAAAAGTTACATCAATAGAATCCTCGTCCTCTTATGAGTCTATACATACCGAGAACATCAAAATTGGACCTCAATTGCCCCTTCAAATTCCCAATTTACACTCTCCAAAGTCAAGCCCTAATTTCCCAATTTTAGGCTTTAATTTACACATATTTCATGATTAAACAAGTAAGAATCAACATAAGATCGAGTATTGAGTTCAAAAATCTTACCTCCAAGTGTTTCCCTTCGATTCCCTCTTCAATCTTTCTCAAAAGCTCCAAATATTGCTCAACAATGGAGAAAATAGACCAAAAATCACGAACTCACTTTTTAAACATTCTGCCCCAGGCCTGAAATCCTTCATCGCTATTCTGCGACTTCCTTCGGGATCGTGAAGCACAATCTACTAGGCCCTCAAATTTACTATACGCGAACGCGGTGAGGTCCACACGAATGCGATGCTCAGAATTTTAAACCTACGCGAACGCGGATAGATCCACGCGAACGCGATGTACCACTTGCCCAACTCACGTGATCACGAATCATGCTATACGATCGAGAAGAGAAACTTGAACTACCCTCATCACATCCCTACGCTATCGCGAGACTCGCTATGCGATCGCGAAGGAGAAATCTGTGCAACAGCTGAAACTCAAAACCTGCAACTCCAAACAACATAGAATTGTCTGATTGACCGCTTGAAACTCACCCAAGCCCCTCGAGACCTCAACCAAACATGCCAACATATCCCATAACATTATTAAAACTTGTTCCAACCTTCGGAACGCTCAAAACAACATCAAACAGCAAAATCACATCGGATTCAAGCCTAAGAATTTCAAGAACTTCCAAATTTCGCTTTTGATCAGAAACCCAACCAAACCACGTCCGAATGACCTGAAATTTTGCACACACATCACAAATGACACAACAGAGCTACTGCAACTTCAGGATTTTCATTCCGACCCCTATATCAAAATCTCACCTATCAACCGGAAAATGCCAAAATCTCAATTTCGCCAATTCAAGCCTAAACCTTCCACGGACTTCCAAAATGCATTCCAATCACGCTCCTAAGTCTCAAATTACCTAACGGAGCTAACCAAATCATAAAAATTCCATGACCGATGAGAGATTAGATCCTCCCTTCATGAATGAAAAACTAGGGTGCTTTGGCCTATTGCATTGAAGTTCATGGAGTTCACCTGGGGTTACTGCAAATTCATGGCAGCAAAATAACCCCAGATTTCAAGGACAAGGAGCTCCATGATTCCAAAATCAACAGAGGTAGCAGTTTCAGCCTTAACAATCAAATCAATATGGGTTAGAAGATCTAATGAAATCATTTATTGTCAAAACCGATGAGAGATTAGATGTTCATGGTGCAGCTATCAAAGAACTTTGCACGAGTTTGCGAAGCTTGGAGAGACAAGTGGGACAAATTGCAACTATATTATTTGAGAGAATCCCAATTACTCTGTCAGCTGATACTCATAAGAATCCCAAAGAAAAGGTAAATTTTGTGACCTTGAGAAAAGGGCAAGTGTTGAAGGATCCCACTCTAGTTCAAAAAGAGGTGATACCTGAAAAAGTAAGTGGGAATGAGCTAAAAATTGAAGATGATAAGAAAAAGAAAGGCAAGAAGGGAGCTGACAAAAAGAAGAAGGAAGAGACTTCAAGAAGGGAGGAACAAGATGTGAGCGAGCATATGCCTGCTCTACCTTTCCCACAAAAGCTCTATAGAGAAAAGCTGGACAAGCAGTTTGAGAGATTTCTAGATATGCTGAGACAGGTTAATGTAAATTTGTCAATCACAGAAGTTCTCTCACAAATGCCAGCTTATGCAAAATTCATGAAGGAGATCTTTACAAAAAAGAGATAGAGGCTGGTCCTTACAAAAAATGCTCTGTGGTCAAGCTCACAGAGCATTGCAGTGCAATCTTGCAAAACAAACTCCCACAAAAGTGTGGAGACCCATGGAGTTTTACCATACATTTCTCTTTAGGCACTCTTAAATTTGATAAATCTTTATGTGATTCTGGTGCGTCAATTAATCTAATACCTTTGTCTATTTACAAAAAATTGGAGACTGAGACTGGAGAGATAAGGTCTGCACCGATATTGCAACTGGCAGATCAAACAAAGATAATATCTGAGGGGATAGTTGAAGATGTCTTAGTACGAGTGGATAAGTTTGTATTTCCTGTAGATTTTATAGTGGTGAACATGGAGGAGAACAAGGAGATACCCCTCATCCTAGGAAGACCCTTCTTAGCAACGGGTAGAGCAATTTTATATATACATGAGAAGAAGCTCATGCTGAGAGTGGGTGAGGAGACTGTAACTTTCAAGATGGATGAAGAAATAGGGGTAAAAAAGGAGAAGCAAGTGTTGAGTGGAAGGTGAAGTGCGTGAAAGAAAATGTTGCAGTGATTGAGAAAGATAAGTGTGGGGTGTATCCTAAGATGGCTGAGAAGAAGCTGTCTACGTGGATGTGTGCACTAGTTCGGGTGCGTGGAATGGATTCTGACTTCGACTAAGACCCCGACTAGATATTCAGGAAAGTTTTCTCTACCTTATGTTTTTTAATTGTATGTCATGGGGACATGCGACAACTTAAAGTGTGGGGTGAGGGATATTTGTATATTGTATGTATGTCTGTCAGTTTAGTTTTACTTTTGTTAGTTTAGTTCGTTTTAGTAGTTAGAGATAGAAAATATTGGAAAAACATAAAACATTTAAATTTTTTGATTTTTCCCAATGATGGATATCATTCGACAGGTTTCGTGAGATATTAAAGTAGAAATAAAAAAGACAAAAAGATTTTTTTTGTAGGTAGTGTACTAATTCCCCCTTGGTTTTTTTTGTGCCACAGTTCTTTTCCAAGGGTTGTTTGAACCGGGTGTAGTTAGTTTTTATTTTGTTAAGAGTAGGAAACCTTGTGCTATGAGTTGAATTGAAGCAATATCTCTTGACTTTGTTATGCTTAGAGAATGGTGAGTGCTTTATTTGTGACGCTTAGGATCAGTTTTTTGCTCTTGTATAAGTACCTCAAATTGTACGATCTTAACTTTGCTTAATTGTTTTGACCAGAGTGTCTTGATGAGTCCAATCCTGAGTAAGTTATGTGCCAGGTGTGTGTGAGGTTTTGTGTTATTCTATGCATTGCATTTGATGTCTAGAACTTTCCCCGTGTGTTTCTAAAGTGAAATAGTAGTTTTACTCAGTCTTGAAAGTGATACAGACATTTCTTTGTTGAGTCAGTTATATGCTTTTACCCACCTAATTGTTATATATCGTAGTTAACCCCTTTGAGCATGTAATCCTATTTCTTTGGCAACCACATTACAAGCCCTACCCATTTGCTTGAATTGACCATCTATTTGAACTTTGTACCTCTCATGAGCACTTGAAATTGTTATGAACTTTGTAAGAGTTGAAGTGTGGGGTGGTTGGTTTGGTTTTGGAGTAGAACTAATGAAATAAGGAGAAAGGTGCACTGTTTTAAAAAAGTGAGAGCCACTTGAATTGAAAAAAAATAGTTGTATTGTGGTGAAAAATATTCATTGATAAGTGGTAACTCTTTATGTAATTATGCTTAAATAATTTGGGAATTGATGTATATTGATGTGAAGGTGGAGTTATGATTTTACATAAGTGTGGGGTTTTAAAGGTTAAATGTTAAAGTATATGTATTAAAGTACTTAGGGAGGTGTAGTCACTCTTATATCTAAATGTATCCTACCCTTCCTGCAGCCTACATTACAACCAATTAATGTCCTACTTAATCCTTGACTGAATGAGCTCGATTAGTATAGTAGTACACTATTGGCAAGCCTATGGTTCATCTTTTGTGGCATATGAATATTGTTTCTAAGAGTGAGTGAATTCATTCTATCTTGAGTTCCTAATTGTTGTTAACTTTATTGTGTGTGGAACTACTCTCAATTGTTGTGTGAGGGCACTTGATTCATGAAGGAAAGGTAATGTCATTGACCTCTGTATTTGAGTAAGTGTGTGAGTTATAAATAATGCGTGGTGTTTGTGAGTCAAATCTTGAGGTAAAGATATTACACTATTGTGCTTAGTCTATTTTAAATATTCTTGGTGTAATAAGTTCGGAGAGTTGGTTAAAAAGGTCGTGCCTATATAAAGTGTAGTTTGATTGCTCGAGGACGAGAAATGATTTAAGTGTGCGGTGTTGATGGTAAGTTATAATATCGTGTTTTAGTCGTTTATCACACTTTAATTTAGTACACTTTAATTGAGTTTGAGTTTTAATCTATAGTATTTTGCACTAATTGTGTGTTTTATGTCTTGTAGGAGTGATTCCGAGTGATGTAGATGTTATGGAGTTAATTCAGCTATTTAGAGATTTGAAGTCTGAGTAAAATCCCAAAGGATTAAGCCGAGATTGCGTTCGGGGATTGAGAACCACGTCTGGATAACAAAAACGTCAAGAAAAATCTGTACTTTGGGAATTCTTCACAGCCGCGGCGCGTGGAGCGGCACGTGGGGCACCACGGCTGTTCATTTTGTTGATGCCTTGAAATTTCACACTCCTTGATAAGCTCCACTAGCACACCACGTAGTGTGTCACCCTATGTGGCGTGCATGTGCATTCTTTACAGAGTAACAATCCAGTTTTAACTAGGAGAAGGTGGTTTCGTTTGGGCCCAACCCTACTTAGTATAAATACATGTAAACGTTATTTTTGGGGGTTTTGACACATCTAAGAATTAAGGAGGCTAAGGAGGAGTTGGAAAAGCAAAATCACAAGGAATTTATTATTCAATCCTCACTCAAGACACGAGTTTGGATCATTTTATGTTTTTCTTTACTTTAAACATATTTGTGATGAATAACTCCATGACTATGGAGTAGTTCTCTTTAGGGTTTGATGAATTTGGTGTATTGATACTTGTTTGTGTATAATTAACTCTAGTTTTTATTTATTAAATTATTTTGGATGTTTTAATCGTTGCATCTATATTCACTAGTTCATGTAATTGAGAGAGGCATAACTTGTGATATCTTTGCATTATATTTTGTTGGTTGAATTCATTAATTCTACTTAGTAATCTGAAGAGGCTAGTTGAATTGTTGATTAAACCTAGTTAGGAGGATAATCGATAGAGGTTCTCCTAAAGACCAATCCACTACGAAATTCTTGCATATCTTCACATGATTGAATTGGTCCATCTTGTGAAGTTGAGACTTAATCGAGAGAGGAGTTTCTTCTTAAAGTGTGAACTAATAATTGAGTGAATTCGAGAGACTCACTTGAACATTGGAAGTGAAATATCTAGATTTAACACCCAAACATTTTCTTGCACATATCCTATCAAAACCCTATTTTCTCCCATTGATATCTTTCCTACTTATTCCGTGCTTCGATTGTTATTAGTTAATAGCTCTAGATTCTTAGTTAATTTTAGTTTTAATCATACAAACCTCAATTGTTGATCATCTTGGATAGCAATCTAGCTACAAACTACGATAATACTGTTTAACTCCAATCCCTGTTGATACTATATTCGACTAGCAAACATATTTAAGTGTGTGTTTCAAGATCGTCAAATACGCATCAAGAAAGCTCATTAACTCATGCCCGACTAAAGCATCGATCATTTTATCAATGTATGGAAACAGGAAAGAATCATTAGGTCATGCCTTATTCAAATATTTATAATCTATACACAATCTAAATTTATTATTCTCTTTAGGAACTATTACTATGTTAGCTAATCAATCGGGGTAATTTACCTCTTTAATTGAACCTATATTCAGTAACCGGGTTACCTCTAATTTGACAAACCTGTTTCTGACCTTTGCTATCGGTCGTTTCTTCTGCCTTACTGGAGGGAAGTTAGGGTCCAAACTTAGCTTGTGGACAGCCACTTCCAATGCGATACCTGTCATAACTGAATGTGACCATGCAAATCAATCAATTTTATCTTTAAGAAAATTAATAATTTTTAATATTAGTTCATGGATCAACCCCATTCCTAAGTGGAATTTCCTTTATAAGAACTCTATGAATAAGGAAACTTGTTCTAGCTCCTTTGTGGTTGATTTGGTTGCGTCTGTTTCCTCCGGTACCTGAAAAGATCTCGGTACCTGATAGGAATCCAATGACTCCTCTTCTCTGTTATCTTCAATCAGGATGGAAGAGGGCACCGGCTCCTGTAGTTTCTATTTTCTTTCTTCTTTCCCCTTCCTACTGTACAAGGTAACTGAATTCATTTCTCTTGCAAATGATTGATCTCCTCTAATCTATTTGACCGCTTTCGGTGTGGGAAACTTCAACAATTGATGATAAGTTAACGGCACAGGCTTCATTTCATGTATCGATGGCCTTCCAAGGATCACGTTGTATCCCATGTCTCCATATACCACTTCAAAGTTCAAACAAATGGGTCTTCATTACATATTCGGCATCTGTAGGAAGTAGAATCTCTCCCCAAGTCATTACACATGTTAGGATGAACCTGGCTAGAAGCTTTATTGCCGGAACTATGTTTCCAGTTAACTTAGCTTGATCCAAAACTCTCAGTTCTATGATATTAGATGAACTACGAGGATCAATCAACACACATTTAATTTTAAAATCTAAGACATTAAGAGATATTACTAAAGCATCTTTGTATGGTAGAAGAAGTCTATCAGCATCCTCTTCCGTGAAGGTGATGTCATCATCTTCTAAAGCTTCTCCGATCCTCTTGCCATGAGTTACTGATGTCATCATCTTCTTTGCTTCTGAAAATGTCACTCCATTTACTTCAACGCCACCAAAGATCATGTTAATCATCAAGCAATGTGACCTTGGAGCTAGTTTAGTCGGCTCCCCAATGCCTCAATTTTTCCATAATTACTTTTGGCCCGATCACTTAGAAATTCTCTAAGGTCACCATTCTTTAATAACGTTGCAACCTCTTCATGAAGGTGTTGTCAGTCCCCAGACCTATGGTCATGCATTCCATGGAACTCACACCATATATTAAGATCTCTTTGACTAGGATTCGATCGAATTGGTTTTGGAAACCTAGCCTCCTTAATGTTCCTCATAGCTGACACCAATTCTACTAAGCTGATATTAAAGGTACAATCGGACAACCAGGGGTATGCTGAATCTCGGGACCATGATGGGTCCTTCTCCTTAAGGCTCTGTTATTCCTACTATGATCTGCTCTTTTATTTGTAGCAAACCTATCATATGACTGAAATCCTTTATTTCCACGCCCCTCAACCATTTCGTAAGGTTGAAAGCAACTTTTGGAAGACCTTTAATTTACATCGAAATTAGTTTTGAACTTGTCCTGATTCCGATCACGATTACATTCTTTAGAAGGCACCGAAGAGCTCAGTTGATCATCTTCGATTCTGATCTTTGATTCAAAACGATTATTGCTATATGCCCATGTAGTTTTCAATAATTCCAACACGCTTTCCTTCAACTTTCTGGAGGTAACAGAGCTTGATGGATTGAGACCCTTGGTAAACGCTTCAGTTTCCCACTCGCCCGATACCGCTGGCAACAACATTCTTTCCTGTTGAAATCGGATGATGAACTATCGCAATAGTTTAGATTCTCCTTGGGTGATTCTGAATATATCTGTCTTTCTAGCTTGGACCTTTCTTGCCCCTACATGAAGAATCTGCAAGCATTTAAAAAGAATTAATTGAATCCTCAGGTAAAAGAGAATACCAAGTTAAAGCACCCTTCATTAGGGTTTTGCCAAAAAAATTCAACAAAATATATTCGATCTCGTATGGGGCCAAGTCACTTCCCTTCACACCCATAGTGTAAGTTGTGATTTGCTCTTGTGGATCTGAAGTCCTATCATACTTTGGGATATCTGTCATCTTGAATCCTATTGGAATCAATACCGGGGACGCACTTGGTTTGAACAACAACTGTGTATATTTATTGGAATCCAGTTACTTCAACATTGGTGGCGCTCCCGAGATCTAATCTATCTGAGCATTGCACTCTTTATCATTTTGGTCCATTCATTCATTCATCTCTCTTATGAATCTCATGAGCTCGGCTTTGAACGGATCATTAACGATATTGTCATTCCTAGATCCACTACATGTACCACCTACCTCGTTAAAACCAAACTCCTCTCTTGGAGTGTTATTACCGGTTCTTTGAACTATTTGATTTGCAGGGATGCTGAGAGGATTCTGAACTCCTCCATTGGAGTTATTGGAAGCAATCGAAAGCGCCTGCTTCAATTCCGTCATCACCCGGTCTTGTCTTGAGAGGTGATTCATACTTTTCCTTTGTTGATCCCTCACAATTTTAACCGTCTCAACCACTCATTCATCATCCATATCGTCATGAGTTGGGCTTCTCACATGCCGAGAATTTTGTTCTCCATGTACCAGAGTTGTTTTATCTCCTTCGTTGCGAGTTTCACTGGTCGAATCATCACATTGGAACATATCTTCTCGTTCATTGTGTGTTCCCACATTATAAAAATTATTTACATCATTAGCTGCCATATCTGATTTTTCTTTTGCTATTAGTAAAGAATCAAACTTCGTTAGTAATAGATGAATAGATCAAAGTAGTCACACAATTGTCTATGCCCGATGGTGGGTTCCAAACTCTTTACCCTTAAAACGGTATAGTTAAATTTATAACGTGATCTATAAACACGTGAATTAATTTGATCTAAGAATATGAATGTAATAAGAACATAAATAAGATTTTAAAATAACTTGAAGAAAATACAAGCTTGGTTGTAAACTTAGCTTCTCCAGAAGAACTAATAAGAGCATTATGAAGAACAAAAGAAAAAGAGGAATATCATGTAGTAAGAATAAATTGTAGCCTTTGAGTATAAATGATTTTTCGTGTTCCATTATGGATACAAGTTCTCCTAATTATAGCTTTATCAAGGAGACAGGATCTCTTAATCAAGCTCTTCTTGAGTGAAACTAAAACCCCTATTAATGATTGCATAACAGTTGAACATTAATACATGGATTCTTTGTAACGGCTGCTCATTGAATGTTGTCTTTTCTAACTGACGTATTCCTTTTCAAATCTTCGTTCCTGGTTCCAATGTCTGTTACGTCCCCTTTTTTCTCGCGAAATCGGGTTTATGACATTTGGGAGGACAACTCTTTCCCTTTTGGGAATTGGGTTTTTTTTATTTGAAGAGTTGTCACCTAATGATTAAGTGCATTAGGACACTAGGAAGAATTTTTTTAGAAAAACCAGAGTTTGGGTAAGGGCTAGAAATTATCTCGAGGGGAAGGTGTTAGGCACCCCTCAAGATTCACTAGTGTGGTTCCCGACCATGCTACAATTGTGACTTAAGTACAAACAATAAATAAGCAAATAAGGGTTTCAAATATAAGGGGGTTGTCACATTGTGATTGCAAATAAGTTAAAGTTTGAAGAAACAAGGAAGCTGAAATTTGAGAAAAAGGAGTTTTAAAATTTTGAAAGTAATAAAATAAACAAGTAAAGGGAAGGGGGTCCTAGGTTTATAAATAATATGGATCACATCAATGTAATACCTGGTAATCACTCCTCAAAAGAGGGGTTACACGTGGTATTAGCGCACCGGTCATCATATCCATATTTACCCTTTCCCACCTTGTTGAGGTATTAAACGCGGAATGGATTTGTTTACTTATTGCATGCTAGTACCCGCCCCAATCCTATCAGTCCCGGAGGCATTTGGGACTACTAGTCCTAAAGGGAAGGGAGATTTGGTCTTTGTATGGTTTAAAAGGATAAAATTTTAAAGCGACAAACAAAAACACATAAGGCAAATATGGGAAACACATAACAATTTAAAAGGCTCAGACAGGCCTCCTCACTTAAAAACATATTGTTTAGCATGTCTTGCAGATACTGGTTATGGTCTGAATTAAACTTAAACGTTAAGGAGGCAGACTGGTCTATTACACGTGTAAGATAAGAAATCGGAATCAGGCCTGCCTACTAGTTGGAATTAACAGAGTCTGATTCAATTAGCTAATTTACCTTATAGCTTGCTTAGGTGAAACCTATAGGCATGATATCTAAATACGAGAGAAAGATACTGATTTCAGAAGCAGATTTATTAATAGCAGGAACATAAGTTCTGCAAGCGTTTAAGCAATGCTATTACTGATTTTAAACTTATAAGCAAGTTGAGGGATTCAGATTAGTTGCTTATTCCTATAGGCATGCTTTCTAAGTGTGACTGATTTTAACCTTTACGAAAATGCAGAAATCCTATAGGCATGGCGTCTAAAACGTTGATTTTATTATTTAAGCCTATATATCATTTGCCTAGTAATGGATACGTATGCAGTATTCAGAAACCTTATAGACATGCTTTCTATATGATAGGCAAAAGGCAGAATCCTATAGTCATGTTTTCAATATGAGATGCAGAAATGCAAAAGCTATTGATATGATATATATGTAGAACTTATAGGCGGGATTTCTAAGATGCAAAAGTGCAGAAGTTTATAGACAGGATTTCTATATGAAAATGTAAAAGTGCGGAACCTAAAACAGGATTTCTATATGAAAATGTAGAAGTGAAGAACCTAAAACAGGATTTCTATATGAAAATGTAGAAGTGCAGAACCTAAAACGTGATTTCAAAGATGCCGAAATGCAGAACTTGCCATGATTTGCAGAAATAAAGACCTAATGAGCATGATATCTACCCTTATGCATATATGAGTACCCCTCCCCTTTTCACTATAAGCCCCCATGAGTTATTACAAATTATTACAGCCCAGAATGAAGAAAAGAAAGTAAGATTAGATCAGAAAGCTAAAATCCCAACCAAGGAGAGCCTGATTCAGACTTTTGTCTGAAGCATGAAGTAAACCAACTCCAAATATCAAATTCCAAAGCCTTTCTCCTATTTAGGATGTGTCAGAGTTCCCTAAGAGTCTCAAGTGGACTCCGGGCAGTGCTTACGCCCAAATATATTACAGAATTGGATTATAGTGCAGTATGGTAGGGCCGACCCTCAAATGTCCAAGTTCATAGGGAGCTCAAGGTCCCAAAGCAAGGCTCATAGGAAGGGGGTAGAACTTAGAATCTAAGAGAGAGTGCAAGTGCATAGAGGGGATTTTAAGGAAGGCCAAGACAGGCTGGTGGTCATACCCAGCAATTAGGAGTGCTGGCACACCCCTAACCAGCATGTTAGCCATATTGTTTGGGAGTTAGGATCCATTAAAGGATCAGGTCCAGACATGAGCAGCAATTTGGATACTGCCATGCCTGAACCTTAACTCAAAAACATAGAAGGGAATAAGGGTATGGGGAATTCACACAACAACAGATGCAAAGAGAACAACATATTTAATACAGAACATAAACAGCAAAGTAGACAATTAAGGAAAGAGTTTGATCAAGATTTTTTCCAAAGTAGCACAAGAAGGGTAAATACACATAAGTTATTTAAGGAAAGAGTTTGATAGGGGTAAACGAACACATAAGATAAACATGTGAAAGCATGATATAGAAACCAGTAGAAGAAAGAACGGAGCACAATAGAAGAACATGCAAAATAAGGCAAACATAAAGATACAGGAGAAGAACATGCTAGATAGAAAAAGAAAACATACAAACATAGCATAGACAAATACACACAAAGAAAAGAAGAGGAAGAGAAACATTTCGAAAAAAATTCAGAAACCCTAAATCGAAGAGAAACAAATTTTGAAAGAAAAAATTGGGGAAAACGTTTTTAAAACTCCAGTAGAGCATAGATATAGCATAGATATAAGAAAACAACCAGATAAAAACCTTGAATGGCTAGGGTTTCAGAGAAACCTTAGAAATGAGAAAGGCTTGGAAGAAAAGTCCGATATTGAGTCGGATGAGTTAGAACCATGCTCGAAATGCTTTAGATGTGCCGGAGCAAGGCCAGAGTGGCTTCAAAACCACAGATCTTAGAGGATCTGAACAGACACCACTGAGGTCAGACCTCAAAGCTTCGAACCCCAGACGTTTGAGAGTGGAGGGAGGTGAGTACAGGCCATCCATGGCCTGAGAAGCCATGGATTCTGGTGAGGTTGTGGTCGGAGAGGATGAGAGAGGCTAGGGTTCCAGGAACTTTCGAGAGAGTTTGAGAGAGGGAGAGTATTCAAAGGTGGCCAAATGATTGAAAATGAGGGGATTAGGTTAGGGTTGGGGAATTAAAAAGGCAAGGGACGATCGTGGCCGTTGATCAAAATGATCAACCGCCTGGATTGAATAAAGGATCGGGCGGGTTAATTGGTTGGGTCGGGGGTTGGGTTAAAATTGAAATTGGATCGGTCCAATTGGGGGTCAAGATTGGGTCAATTGGAGGGTCAATTTTGGCTATAATTGAAACAAATTGGGGTTATATATTAAATAGCCAATTTTTCCCTTTTATTTTGCAAAAAATAGTAAAAATGATTTTGAAAACAAATTAACAGCACTGGATTAGTTAATAACACATAAATATTAATTTAAAAATACTGGAACCAATTTTATGGTTATAAAAATGCTATTAAATCTTAAAGTAGGCTAGAATTGCAATTATATGCAATTTAGCTTTAAAAAATACCAAATAAATTTGTAAAAAATATATAAAAATTACATTAACTATATTTTGGTATAAATATGGGAATAAAATAAATTATTCACCAAAATTGATGATTTTGGGAGTATTTATTGATTTTGTACTGCTAAAATGGACAATAAATTGGATTTAAAAATTGGGAAAAATACTAAAACACTTGGGCATGCTTAAATATGCATAAATATGTTATTTTGAAAGTATTTTGTATATATAAAAAATATACTGGGAAAAATTGGGTATCAACAGCTGCCCTTCTTTACCCGGGAAGGATGAAAGAGTTGTCGGGTAAAGATATGATGGCCAAATTTGACCGAACGAAACGACTTGAAGAATTTGACCGTGCTCTGGTTCCTGAGCTACCTACATATCCCTGGTCTTACAGGAATCATGCCATATGTAGTTCAGGATCCATCGGCGGAATATGTTGACAATGATTTTTTTTAGAACAGACGAGATATTCGGGTTGGGGTGGATGGTTATAGTCTAGTAGGGCTGGGGGAACTGGAGCGGGATCGCTCCTGCTGAAACGGTCATTGTTAGCCGGTTTACCTACAAATGAGTAATACGAACATATATTGTGCATAATTTTAAACGTGATGCAAGTTCCCGTTGGACCATGAATGATGTCTTTGGACGGTTAAGATGACGTCCTCAGACCATGACGTCCTAGGCCGTGAAGCGTATAATAAAGGATTTGCAGGCCATGAAATGATGCTCTCGGGCTATGAGGATGATGCCTTTGAATTATAATATGCAAAAGATAAAATGGGGTCTTCAGGCCATAGCATGGCGTTCACGGGCTATGAAAATGGTGCCTCCAAACAATGATGCATTCGGACAATTTGGCAATCTTTCAGCCCATGAGATGCAAAAGGAGGCGATCTTTCAGCCAATGCAAAAATGTAAATGAGGTGGTGGTATTTCAGCCGATGCAAGATATAAATAGAAAGTGGTGATATTTCAGCCATGCAAAAATGTAAACGAGGTGGCGGTATTTCAGCCGATGCAAGGTGTAAATAGAAAGTGGCGATATTTCAGCCATGCAAGAAAAATAAAAGTGGCGATATTTTAGCCGTGCAAGATATAGATAAAAGTGGCGATCTTTCAGCCATACAAGACATAAATAAAGTGCCGATATTTCAGCCATACGAGGCATAAATAAAGTGGTGATATTTCAGCCATGCAGGTGGAGACATGGCTTAGTCTCGAAAGGCAGAGTGGTAGCCTTATGCAATGCAAGAAATGCAGGTGGAGACAGAGCTTAGTCCCGGAAGGCAGAATGGTAGCCTTATGCAATGCAAGAAATGCAGATAGAGATGGAGCTTAGTCTCGGAAGGCAGGATGGTAGCCTTATGCAATGCAAGAAATGCAGATGGAGATAGAGCTTAGTCTCGGAAGGCAGAATGGTAGCCTTATGCAATGTAAGAAATGCAGATGGAGACAGAGCTTAGTCTCGGAAGGCAGAATGGTAGCCTTATGCAATGCAGCGAAATGTAGATGGAGGTAGAGCTTAACCTCGAAAGGCAGAATGGTAGCCTTATGCAATGCAGAGAATGCAGATAGAGATAGAGCCTAACCTCGGAAGGCAGAATGGTAGCCTTATGCAATGCAGAGAATGCAGATAGAGGTAGAGCCTAACCTCGGAAGGCAGAATGGTATCCTTATACAGGAAGTAAAAATGGTAAATGGCAATAGAGTTTTCTTAGCTGATAGTGGATTGCGGTGTCGTGATTGCTGGGAATATTGTGCCTGCTGGGGACACTGTTGTGCGGATAGTAGTTGCGAGCAAGTGCAACGATTCAGAGAGTTATATTCCTGAACTTTGTGAGTGAGTGTATAGTACATTTGATGATTTTTCAACTCAAGTGCCTATATCCAAAGAAAAATCGTGAGTTTGTAGAGGGGGAAAAGTTAGTTCGTATCCCCGCTGGCTTTGCTTGACCTGCTCGGTTTTGATCTGGTGATACTGTACGTATCATTGGGGTAGCGTTTCTAAACAAGGCAATTTTAGTAATAAACATGCATGATTTAGTAAAAGCATAACATAAGTGCATAATTAAGAATAAATTTTTTTTTAGATGAACCGACGACTGCCCAGTTTACTGGAATTTTATTGAATTGTGACCGAACCCATAGGGCTGCCTACGTATCCCCTCTTAACCGGGAATTAGGTCAGGCGTAGTTCAAATTACATCATAAAAGAAAGCATAGAGGTTACACATAGTATCATTTGACTGCGTCTGAATTGATCGGCTTTGGCCAAACTTCTCCGTCCATTTCTACAAGTATGAGGGCTCCTCCTGTCAGAACCCAGTGAACCGTGTACGGACCCTACCAGTTGGGAGAGAATTTCCCTTTGGCTTCCTCTTGATGCGGAAAAATTTTCTTTAACACCAGTTGCCCCGGTGTGAATTGTCTCGGCTTGACTCTTTTGTTGAAGGCTCTGGACATTCTGTTCTGATAGAGCTGACCGTGCCAAACTGCATTCATTCTCTTTCCATCTATAAGAGCTAGTTTCTCGTAACGACTCTTCACCCATTCTGCGTCGTCGAGCACTGCTTCTTGTATGATCCTTAAGGAAGGAATTTCTACCTCAGCGGGTATGACTGATTCTGTACCATATACCAACATGTAGGGAGTTACCCCAGTTGATGTGCGGACTGTGGTGCGGTATCCCAATAAAGCAAATGAGAGCTTCTCATGCCACTACTTATGCTTCTCTATCATTTTCCTAAGTATCTTCTTGATATTCTTGTTGGCAACTTCTACGGCTCCGTTCATCTAAGGTCTGTAAGTTGTAGAATTCTTGTGTTTGATTTTGAAGGTTTCACACGTGGATTTCATCAAATCACTATTGAGGTTAGAGCCATTATCAGTAATGATTGACTCGGGAATTCTGAACCGACACATGATGCGGTCGCGGACAAAGTCTACCACAACTTTCTCAGTCACTGCTTTGTATGATGCTGCTTCAACCCATTTGGTGAAATAATCAATTGCCACTAGAATGAACATGTGCCCGTTTGATGTGGTGGGCTCGATAGGTCCGATGACATCCATTCCCCAAGAGGCAAACGGCCACGACGAGCTTATTGAATTAAGCTTATTTGGGGGCACCTTTATCATGTCTGCATGTATCTGACAGTGATGGCACTTTCGGACATACTAGACGCAGTCTGTTTCCATAGTCATCCAAAAATAACCAGCCCGGAGTATCTTCTTGGCTAAGGCAAAACCATTCATATATGGACCGCAGGTCCCAGCATGGATTTCCTCTAGTAGCCTGGATGATTCCCTTGCGTCGACACACCTTAATAATCCCAAATCAGGAGTCCTCCTACATAGGATTCCTCCGCTGTGAAAGAAATTGTTAGATAACCTCTGAAGTGTGCGCTTCTGAGTGGGATTTGCGAGCTCTGGGTATTCTCCTTTTGCCAAGTATTCCTTGATATCATGAAACCAAGGTTTTCCGTCCGCTTCTTCCTCGACATGAGCACAGTAAGCTGGCTGATCATGAATCTTCACCAGAATATGATCTATGATGTTCTTATCTGGATGCTGAATCATAGATGATAGGGTAGCCAATGCATCGGCAAACTCATTCTGGACTCTGGGAACATGCCGGAACTCTATCTTTGTGAACCTCTTCCTTAACTCATGTACATGATGCAAATACGGGAGTATCTTGGAGTTCTTAGTTGCCCATTTTTCTTGGACCTGATGTATATGCAAGTCTGAATCCCCGATCACTAGCAATTCTTGAATGTTCATGTCAATTGTCATCTTGAGCCCTAAGATACAGGCTTCATACTCGTCCATGTTGTTGGTGCACGGAAATTTGAGTTTGGCGGACACCGGATAATGCTGATCGGTTTTTGATACTAGAACTGCTCCTATGCCAACTCCTTTGAAATTTGCTGCTCCATCGAAAAACATTCTCCAACCATCATAGGATTCTGCAATGTCTTCTCCTATGAAGGATACCTCATCGTCAGAAAAATACGTTTCCAGGGGTTCGTATTCTCCATCCATGGGATTTTCAGCAAGATGATCCGCCAATGCCTATCCCTTGACTACTTTCTGAGTCACATAGACAATGTCAAATTCACTTAATAGAATCTGCCATTTGGCCAGCTTGCCAGTGGGCATGGGCTTTTGAAAGATGTACTTCAACAAATCCATTCTGGATATGAGGTATGTGGTGTAGGCACAGAAATAGTGCCTCAGCTTCTGGGCTACCTAAGTCAGAGCACAACAGGTGCGTTCCAACAGAGAATACCGGGCCTTGTATGGGGTGAACTTCTTGCTGAGATAATAGATGGCCTGCTCCTTCCTTCACGTTTCATCATGTTGCCACAGAACACAACTGAATGCTCCATCCAATACTGTAAGGTAAAGCAATAGAGGTCTACCCGGCTCGGGTGGGACCAAGATTGGCAGTGTGGATAGGTACTCCTTGATTCTGTCGAAGGCTTTTTGACAGTCGTCAGTCCATTTGGCAGCGGCGTCCTTCTTCAACATCTTAAAGATTGGCTCATAGATGACAGTAGATTGTGCTATGAACCGGCTGATGTAGTTAAGTCTTCCCAAGAAAATCATTACGTCCTTCTTGTTCTTTGGCGGTGGCAACTCTTGAATGGCTTTGACCTTTGACGGATCCAGTTCTATTCCTTGGCGACTCACAATGATCCCAAGTAGTTTTCCGGCATGAACACTGAATGCACATTTTGCGGGATTCAGCTTCAAATTGTACCTTCTCAGTCTATTGAAGAACTTCCTCAAATCTTCCATGTGATCAGTGGCTTTTTTGGACTTAATGATGACGTCATCTACATATACCTCGATCTCCTTGTGTATCATTTCATGGAAAATGGTAGTCATGGCCCTCATGTAGGTGGCCCCAGCATTCTTTAACCCAAACGGCATCATCTTGTAACAATACATTCCCCACGGCGTAATGAAGGCCATTTTCTCAGCATCTTCTTCATCCATCTAGATCTGATGATACCCAGCAAAACAATCAACAAACGACTACAACTCGTGCTTGGTGCAGTTGTCAATTAGAATGTGTATGTTTGGCAAGGGGAAGTCATCTTTGGAACTGGCCCAGTTAAGGTCCTGATAGTCGACACAGACTCTGACCTTCCTGCCCTTCTTTGGTACTGGCACGATGTTGGCTAACCATGTTGGATACTCTGCTACTCTGAGAACCTTAGCTTTGACTTGCTTGGTGACTTCTTCCTTGATTTTCAAACTCATGTCAGGCTTGAACTTCCTGAGCTTCTACTTTACCGGTGGGCATGTCGGATCAGTTGGCAGCTTGTGCGCCACAATAGATGTACTCAAATCAGTCATGTCGTCATACGACCAGGTGAATATGTCCTCATATTCCTTCAGAAATTTTGTGTATTCTTCCTTTTATGCCGGTGATAAATAAACGCTAATCCGAGTTTCTTTGACATTTTCTGCAACTCCCAAGTTAACAATCTCGGTCTCGTCCAGGTTGGACTTAGGTCTTCTCTCAAAATCCTCAACCTCTTTAAAAACTTCTTCTCGTATATCATCTTCCTCTGAGTCCGTTTGTCGCGTTGTCTCGTTACATGTCACAGTCGTTGGTTCATCAAGATAAGTAATAGTAATATTGTAAATAAAGTAAATGAGAGAAAGTAATAAGAGTAAGATTCATAAGAAAAAATCGAAATGCTTTGAAAAATTCCTTAACTGTTTTGAACATTGAAGATCTTATTGCAAAATTAAAAGGCAAAAGGAAAGTCAACTAGTAAAAAATGAAAAATATTGCATGATGCTTGTTCAGCCTTGCTACCTTGAGGCTTTCCGGGCTCTGGTGGTTCTGATGGACCAATTGTTGAGGCGCGCTCCTTGGCTCACGACTTGTATGGAAGGGCCTTCCTCCCCCTTCTCCTTGAAAATGATACAACAATCCATGTCATCCTCCTCCAAAAACAAATCCCTCATCTCTGCCAGTGCTTCATCTTCTTTTGACCCATATATAACATCAGCTGGCTGGAAAATCTGCTCCAAGCAAGATATCAGATGCTCTAGTGGATAATAAGGCCTGCGCCATGGCGGCGACCATTCATTGAACTCTTTCCAGGTGTACTCGTATCCCAGACCGAAGGTGGTGCCATATTTCTTTAGTTTGACAGGCTTAGAGATTCCTTAGAGGTTCTTGCCAAGTCCCTTGCCTGGCTCATATCTGCACCAGTTCAATATGCTTTCGATTTTGTTGTCCCACCATTTATCCTTGTCAACGATGTTGACTCGCTCGTTGTGGTGATAGGTTTCTCCGCCTATCTTCCTTCTCTCTCCGATTGCTGGGATGGTCTGGCGACTGTATATGGGATTGCTACCATCGCCGTGGATGATCACCTCTTGGTGATTCCACTCAAATTTCACTGCCTGATGTAGGGTTGATGCTACAGCTCCAGCGGCATGAATCCATGTCATCCCAAGAGCAAGTTGTAAGATATCGGCACGTCTAGTACTTGAAAGTCGACATCAAACCAAGTAGGCCCCATCTGTAAACATAGGCTGATTTCCCCAATAGTGGACCTTTGGGAACCGTCGAAGGCTTTGACGTTAATGGCCTCGTCTTTGATCTCATGCAGCCCTTTCCCTAATATTCTGAGTGTTACCAGCGGACAAATGTTGAGGCTGGACCCTCCATTGATCAGGACCCTGGTGATAAAATAATCCTCGTATTACGCGGTGATGTGCAACTCCTTATTGTGGCTCAGCCCTTCTGGTGGCAACTCATCTTCATGAAAAGTGATTTTGTGACTCTCCAATACCTATCCCACCATATTTTCCATTTCTCCTCCGGTGATGTTGCTTGGTACATATGCCTCACTCAGCACCTTCAATAAGGCATTCTTATGTGCGTCGGAGCTTTGTAGCAGAGTTAAGATAGAGATCTAGGCTGGCGTTTTGTTCAACTAATCAATGATTGAATACTCTTTGGCTTGTATCTTCCTCCAGAGGTCGTCGAGCCCATCTTCAGTGATGGCTGGCCGTCCAGATGCCTGCTTACTCGACACAGCCAAGTGTTTTGGAGTATAAACCCTGTCGGTCCTTGTCATACCATGTGCCACAACTGCTTCTCCGAACTTGGTTTTCCCTTTCCTTCTTGCCTCGACTGTGTAATACCATGGTATGGCCTTTATGTGGAACAGTGTTATGGCTGTCATTGCTACCGAAATGGGCACCCTTGCTTTGGAAGGTAACACAGCAACCTCAAATGGCGCAGGTGCCTTTGGTGACCCAAACTCGACCTCAATTGGTATTGGCGTCTTTACAGGGGGTGGTGCTTCAAACTCAAGTGGTATAGACATATTCACTTCGGCATCCCTAGAAGGCTGAATCTAGACCACAATCGGGTTAAGGGTGACTGTTGATTTCTTTGGCTCGTCACCTTTTGCGATTAATCCGATCGATCCTTTAGGGTCCCAATCACCCTCTATCTCAATCATGTGAATGCCTTCATCCTTGTGGTCTATTAGAGGGTTGTTGCGGATGTTCGGAGCAGGATCTTTTGCCATGATGATCTTGTTGTCAATCAAAGCTTGGATCTTATCCTTCAGAAAGTGGCACTCATCAATGGTATGGCCTTTCATGCCGGAATGGTATGCACAAGTTTTGTTTGGGTTGACCCATTGGGATGGGTTTTCGAGGGTTATGGCAGGGATAGGGGTGACATAACCAGCATCTTTGGGCCTTTCATACAGCTGGTCAATTGGATAGGCAATGACGGTATACTGTTTGGGAGGTCTGCGGTCTAAATTTGGTCGGGGTCTAGGAAAGTTTTGGCTAGGGAGAGGTGATTGATAGTGGGCTTGTTGGGTGTTGTAGGCTTGGTAGACGTGTGCAGGTTGAGAGTATCTGGGTGAAGTAGGTTGATATGTGGGTGGTGGAGATGATTGGTAAGTAGGTGGTGGAGCTTGGTAAGAGGGCGAGGGTGCTTGGTAATTTGGGGTAGGTTGATATGTGAGTGGAGGCATCGGGTAGGCTTGGTATTTCATAGGGGATTTGGTTCTCTGTGCAACCATCACGGCACTCACGTCCCTCTTCTTGGAGGTGCCACCAGACTGTAGAGCCTGGTTGGTAGCCTATAAAGCTTCAAGGTTTGTGACCATGCCACTTTTGATACCTTCCTCGATCCTCTCCCCCAACTTGATGACGTCAGAAAATTTCTAGGTTTCAATCAGCATCAACCTTTCATAGTACTGTGGGTCTTGAGCTCGGATGAAAAACCTGTTCATTTGTTCTTCTTCTAAAGCCGGTTTGACCTTAGCAGCTTCTGATCTCCAACGAGTGGCATACTCGCGGCAAGTCTCTGTAGGTTTCTTTTTTAGGTTCTGGATGTAGAACACATATGGCACATTCTCCGTGTTCAACCTAAACCTGTCCATGAAATCGGACGCCATACTTACCCAACTCGACCACTTCTTCGGGTCTTGGCTAATATACAAAGACAAAGCATCTCATTTCAGACTTCTCATAAAAAGCTTCATGCGAATCTTTTTGTCCTTCCCTACTCCGACCAGCTTGTCGCAGTATGTCCCTAAATAGACTCTGGGATCCCCTGTACCATCAAACATTTCGAACTTAGGAGGTTTGTACCCCTCGGGTAGTTCGACATCTGGTTGTATGCAGAGGTCTTCATAGTTCAATCTCTCGATTCCCTTGCTTCCTTCAACACCCTGAACTTGGCTAGTCAACTTATTGAGTTATGTGACCAGGTTCCTGATAAGGGAGTCTTTGTCATCGGACTCAGGTATGCTTGAGACGGGTGGAATGGAGTATGGTATGGTTTCCACATAGATGGGGGTTTTGATGAGTGTGGAGATGATCATTTGCGGAGTTCAGTGGTTTAGGGATGAGTAGCGGGGTGTTGTTGGAAGTGTGGCAAGTGTTACAGTGGTGATTGGGAGCGGGATGATTTTATGGTTTCGGGATGTTTTGTGGAGGTGTGGGGTTTTGAGTATTAGGAAAGTTGACATCTGGGGTGGTGAGGGAAAACGACAAGCTTGCCAAATTCCGGACTTGATCAAGTTCCTCCTGAAATTTCAGCAGTTTCTGCTCGAGTTAGGATGCACCTTCTTTGGAGACATGAGTACCCTGAGTGATTTCTACCCGTTCAACCAGGTTTTCCTTTCTGATGTTGCTCAAATCTTTCATTTTTCCCTTGTTCCTATTTCTGACGGGACTAGGAGGAGGAGTGGGTGGAGGGGCCTTGGATCTTGTGGAGTATGATGACGATGCCAGAGTGCACGAGCTAACCTTTGGGGAGGGGAATATAACAAAAGTAAAAACAAAAAGGTAGCAAGTTAGTGCGGATTATAAGGAAAAGATGTTGCAATATTTAAACACATAGTGCGAGAATACAAACCGTGTCCTAATTTGGGAGCCTCATTGTGCCCGAGGTAGGCCTAGCCACAAGTTGATTTGGAGAACTTATAATGCTAAATGCCTCATTTCATTGATAAAGATAAGATGAATCCCAAAATGACACTAAAATAGCAGAGGTAAAATGTCACTACTAGCTGTTGGCCTTATTACATTTAAAGATAAAGAAAAGGAATCCTAACTACTTGGCCCCAAAAGGACCTTCCCCAGACTTGACATCTTTGGCTCCATCGAACAGCTTCACCAGCTCACAAAGTCCCAGTAGCAAGTAGGCTCTGGCCAGGTGTCCACCTTCGTTTCCCTTAGCATTCTGGTAGTCCTCGATCCTTTTGAGAAACTTTCTTTCCAGCTCCAGTAAACCCCACTCCAAGTATCCTAATCGTTTGTTGGCACTGACAGCCATGTCTTTCCATTCTTCAATCAGTTTTTGGTTGGGTTCTTGTATCTCCCGGTGCTCACTTTCATATCCCGAATCCTCTTGCGCAGTTGGTTGTATTTGACATGTCCTTCTACCCTTTAATCAATGATTTTGTGACCTCGAACAAACCCGGGTTGGCCCAGACCATTGTGATTATCCTCTAGCCAGCCTGAATAGTATGGTGTGCAGCCAGCATGGTATCTGTTGGACTCGATAGTATCTCTCCCCATGATGATCTTACAATGCCACATATGCTGAGCTTGGCACTTATAAGGAATGTCATCAGCTTGGAAGTCGGCCCGGAAGTGACTCATCTTGTCGACCCTTGGTATAACCTGTTTCCTACCAGCCTGTCTCATAACTCGGAGAGGGACATAAGGGTAGGTTCCTCTCAAACCGATCAGTATCAGAAATGCAGCATCCCTGGATTAGGAGATGAACACTTCAGTAGGGAACCACTCGAACATCCTTTGTATTTGATCCTCAATTAGATTTTCAAACAACTCCACCCACCCCTTGGCATCTCCTGGATAAGCAAACATGTTGGGCATGTAGTTCATTCTCCTTGGTTGATGGAAGGCTATATGATCGTCCCAGTCTCTACGCTGAATCTCTTGCCGATATTCACCCCTTTGAAGATGCTCCATGAGCCAGAGTTGGAGTAGCAAGTTGCAGCCCTCGAAGTGTGGGGCTCCTTATTGACACTTTTCTTGGGCTCGGTACATTTCTACAATAATCATGGGCACTATGCTGAATGGTTGCCCGCCAATTCCCTCCATTAAGGTCTTGGTGACCATGGCTAGTCTAGTATCCTAGCCTTCTTCATAGGAAATACTATCATCCCCAAAAATCAGAACATAAAGACGAAGACCCTTCGATGGACATGTCCTAATGATTTAAGGGCGAACTCATCAGGATAGGTATGGTAGGATTTGATGTGACCGTACCTATTGTACGAATAATCAAAGGGAATGTACGACTCCTTCAAGCAAGTTAAATCTAAATTCTTCTTTAGACCCATCATCTTGAGAAAACCTCTACCTTTGCGATTCTTTGGCATTAACAAACCCGAAGTCTCCCATGGTATACCAACCAGTTCTCCTATTTCCTCTAGTAGGGGTGTCATCTCAATCTCCCCGAAGCAAAACACAAACCTATCGCAATCCCAGAACAGAGTGGCAGCTTCAATAATTTTGTTGTTGGGTTGGATTTCCAGAAGGGAAGGTAAATTTCCAAAGTATTTCAGACGAGGGTCTAATCACTAGAATGAAGGTCTTCCCAACAATTTAGCAATTTCGGGTGGATGTTGGTTACCATGTCGAATCTGGGGACTTCGTGCCTCATTTCTGCAAAACAAAAGCGTTAGGCCCTTACCCCCGCCGGACTCGACTATTTAACTATCAATAATTGGCATAAGTAACATTTAGTTCTCCAAATAAATGCACAGAACGTGGTAATGTCCATTTGGGTTCCAAGGAAACCCAGTGGACTTTGGACAAGGCTATCTTAAAGAGTCATTATGTGGAAAACATAACTGACTCGGCTAGGTTTTGACAGTGATGCATGCACAATTAAACAGAGTAGGGTTTCTATGGGGTATTAGACTGGTACCCTTGAGCGAACAACTCAAGAGGGAAAGGCACGAAACCGTCGACTACACCGTTGATCGACTGGTTTTACCACAAATACGCCTTTGCCAAATTTAGGGGGTAATAATATCGGAAGGGTGCAACCACTCATTATAAGCATTGCTATGGTATTTTTTTTGGCACGAGTGGAATATGATGTTGAATATGCAGTTAAAATAATTAAACAAATTGTCATGTATTTGCACATTCATAAGGTATTAATTACAATAATTGCTCAAAATTACACCAGTATTAAAGCAAAGCGGTAAAAGAAAGCATTGAGAGAAATAAAGAGAAGAAACGAAGAGCCAAGTCAGTTTTCGAAGTAGGAGAGCAAAATAAATACTTAAAGGCATTAAAGACATTCAAGGAAGCATAAAGTCACAAATAGCATGAAATGGTAAAAGCCTTCAAGAAATCCCCAGCGGAGTCGCCATTCTGTCGAGCCCCCTTTTTCTCGCGAAATCGGGTTTATGACATTTGGGAGGACAACTCGTTCCCTTTTGGGAATTGGGTTTTTTTGATTTGAAGAGTCGCCACCTAATGATTAAGTGCATTAGGACACTAGGAAGAATTTGTTTAGAAAAACTAGAGTTTGGGTAAGGGCTAGAAATTATCTCGAGGGGAAGGTGTTAGGCACCCCACAAGATCCACTAGTGTGGTTCCCGGCCATGGTACAATTGTGACTTAAGTACAAACAATAAATAAGCAAATAAGGGTTTCAAATATGAGGGGGTTGTCACATTGTGATTGCAAATAGGTTAATGTTTGAAGAAACAAGGAAGCTGAAATTTGAGAAAAAGGAGTTTTGAAATTTTGAAAGTAATAAAATAAACAAGTAAAGGGAAGGGGGTCATAGGTTTATAAATAATATGGATCACATCAATGCAATACCTGGTAATCACTCCTCAGAAGAGGGGTTACACGTGGTATTAGCGCACCGGTCATCATATCCATATCTACCCTTTCCCACCCCATTGAGGTATTAAACGCGGAATGGTTTCGTTTACTTATTGCATTCTAGTACTCGCCCCAATCCTATCAGTCTCGGAGGCATTTGGGACTACTAGTCCTAAAGGTAAGGGAGATTTAGGCTTTGTATGGTTTAAAAGTATAAAATTCTAATGCGACAAACAAAAACACATAAGGCAGATATAGGAAACACATAACAATTTAAAAGGCTCAGACATGCCTCCTCACTTAAAGACAAATTGTTTAGCATGTCTTGCAGATACTGGTTATGGTCTGAATTAAACTTAAATGTTAAGGAGGCAGACTGGTCTATTACACATGTCAGATAAGAAACCAGAATCAGACTTGCCTGCTGGTTGGAATTAACAGAGTCTGATTCAATTAGCTAATTTACCTTATAGCTTGCTTAGGTGAAACCTATAGTCATGATATCTAAATACAAGAGAAAGATACTGATTTCAGAAGTAGATTTATTAACAGCAAGAACATAAGTTCTGCAAGCGTTTAAGCAATGCTATTACTGATTTTAAACTTATAAGCAAGTTGAGGGATTCAGATTAGTTGCTTATTCCTATAGGCATGCTTTCTAAGTGTGACCGATTTTAACCTTTACAAAAATGCAGAAATCTTATAGGCATGGAGTCTAAAACGTTGATTTTATTATTTAAGCTTATATATCGTTTTCCTAGTGATGGATACATATGCAGTATTCAGAAACCCTATAGACATGTTTTCTATATGATAGGCAAACTGCAGAATTCTATAGTCATGTTCTCTATATGAGATGCAGAAATGCAAAAGCTATTGATATGATATATATGCAGAACTTATAGGCAGGATTTCTAAGATGCAAAAGTGCAGAAGTTTACAGACAGGATTTCTATATGAAAATGTATAAGTGAAGAACCTAAACAGGATTTCTATATGAAAATGTAGAAGTGTAGAACCTAAAACAGGATATCTATATGAAAATGTAGAAGTGCAGAACTTAAAACAGGATTTCAAAGATGTCGAAATGCAAAACTTGCCATGATTTGCAGAAATAAAGGCCTAATGAGCATGATATCTACCCTTATGCATACATGAGTACCCCTCCCCTTTTCACTATAAGCCCCCATGAGTTATTACAAATTATTACAACCCAGAATGAAGAAAGAAAGTAAAAATTACATCAGAAAGCTAAAATCCCAACCAAGGAGAGCCTGATTTAGACTTCTGTCTGAAGCATGAAGTAAACCAACTCCAAATATCAAATTCCAAAGCCTTTCTCCTATTTGGGATGTGTCAGAGTTCCCTAAGAGTCTAAAGTGGACTCCGGGCAGTGCTTACACCCAAATATATTGCAGAATTGGATTATAGTGCAGTGTGGAAGGGTCGGCCCTCAAATGTCCAAGTTCAGAGGGAGATCAAGGTCCAAAAGCAAGGCTCATAGGAAGGGGGAAGAACGTAGAATCTAAGAGAGAGTGCAAGTGCATAGAGGGGATTTTGGGGAAGGCCAAGATAGGCTAGTGGTCATACCCAGCAATTAGGAGTGTTGGCGTGGTTAACCACATTGTTTGGGAGTTAGGATCCATTAGAGGATCAGGTCCAGACATGAATAGCAATTTGGATACTTCCATGCCTGAACCTTAACTCAAACACATAGAAGGGAATAAGGGTATGGGGAATTCACACAGCAACAGATGCAAAGAGAACAGTATATTCAATACATAACATAAACAGCAAAGTAGACAAGATTGTTGAAACTATAAAGCAAACACATAGGGATGAAGCCGAAAGTTAAATTAGAACATACCAGTTTCAGGAAAATAAGAAGAGAAGAGAAGTAGTAAAGCCAAATTGCAAACACACAGCCAGAAGATTTCAGAAGAGAGTAGAGTGTTGAATTGAGAATGTAGGAGTATTGAAATTGAAAGTGTTCAATAAGTGTTGTGTAAGTGTTGAACTCAAGGTCTTAAAGAGTATTGAATTGGAAATCCTCAAAAGTGCGGAAGGCTCGTGCCCTTTATAGTCTAGAAAGCAAGTAAGAAAAGGTAAGAAAATAGTTTCGAAATCAATCACATAAGGTCTCCCTTCAATTAAGGGATTTTGATTTTAAACGGGTAAAGGATAATTAAGGAAAGAGTTTGATCAAGATCTTTTCCAAAGTAGCACAAGAAGGGTAAATACACATAAGTTATTTAAGGAAAGAGTTTGATAGCAACACGGTTTGTGCAAATAAGGAAAGACAATCAATCAACAACCAGTAGAAAATCAGAAATTGAGTTTTGGTATGAATGAATCCAACCAGAAAAGGTGAAGAAAGGTTTAATTAAAGAAAAATCAGTAACAATCAATCGATCCTTATTAAAAGGAATTCTGAATCAATCACAAATCGGCAAAACCTTTTTTTAAGGAAGAATTCATCATATATAAAGTGTACAGACATGTGAATCATGAAAGAGTTGTCATGCTAATTAGAAAAGCCTAGCATAGAAAATTTCAGAGTCAAAGAAGTTCGAGTTCAATACAAAAACTCAAAACAAGTCTGAGAAACCTATAGTTCCAAAATAGAACCGTAGTCTCAAATACAAGATCGAAACTCGCCAAAAACCCCAAACCCTAGGGTTTTCAACTCGAGTCAGATATAGAGAAAAGAAGACAAATAACGGAAACAGGCTCAGAGGTCTTCTTTTAGGGATTCATGGATAAAATAGCAAGTTCAAGGCAAACAGAATGAAGAACTGATTTGAAGCATAGAGAACACATTTTAAGAAAGGCTTGACCTAAACAAGTTCAAAAAAGAAAAGAGGTAGTATAAACTTAGAAAAACAGTAGAGGGAACGTGTGTAGAGAGAACTCAAACAAAGTCCAGAAGAAGGCAACTAAAGACCTAAAAGCTTAGTAGAAAATACAGTAAAGGAACATAGGGGTAAATGAACACATAAGATAAACATGTGAAAGCATGATATAGAAACCAGTAGAAGAAAAAACGGAGCACAATAGAAGAACATACAAAATAAGGCAAACATAAAGATACATGAGAAGAACATGCTAAGTAGAAAGAAAAAAAACATAGCATAGACAGATACACACAAAGAAAAGAAGATGAAGAGGAAGAGAAACATTTCGAAATTTTTCAGAAACCCTAAATCGAAGAGAAACAAATTTTGAAAGAAAAAATTGGGGAAAACGTTTTAAAACTCCAGTAGAGCACAGATATAGCATAGATTTAAGAAAACAACCAGATAAAAACCTCGAATGGCTAGGGTTTCAGAGAAACCTTAGAAATGAGAGAGGCTTGGAAGAAAAGTCCGATCTTGAGTCGGATGAGTTAGAACCAGGCTCGAAATGCTTTAGATGTGCCGGAGCAAGGTTGGAGAGGCTTCAAAAACATGGATATGAGTGGATCTGAACGGACACCACTGAGGTCAGACCTCAAACCTTCGAACCCCAGACGTTTGAGAGTGGAGGGAGATGAGTACAGGCCATCCATGGCCTGAGAAGCCATGGATTCCGGTGAGGTTGTGGTCGGAGAGGATGAGAGAGGTTAGGGTTCCAGGAACCTTCGAGAGAGTTTGAGAGAGGGAGAGTATTCAAAGTCGACCAACTGATTGAAAATGAGGGAATAGGTTAGGGTTGGGGAATTAAAAAGGCAAGGGACGATCGTGGCCGTTGATTATTTTGATCAATGGCCTAGATTGAAAGAAGGACCGGGCGGGTTAATTGGTTGGGTCAGGGTTGGGTTAAAATTGAAATTGGACCGCTCCAATTGGGGGTCAAGATTGGGTCAATTGGAGGGTCAATTTTGGCTATAATTGAAATAAATTGGGGTTATATATTAAATAGCAGTTTTTCGCTTTTATTTTGCAAAAAATAGTAAAAATGATTTTGAAAATAAATTAAAAGCACTGGATTAGTTAATAACACATAAATATTAATTTAAAAATACCTGGATCCAATTTTATGATTATACAAATGCTATTAAATCTTAAAGTAAGCTAGAATTGCAATTATATGCAATTTAGCTTTAAAAATACCAAATAAATTTATAAGAAAATATATAAAAATTACATTAACTATATTTTGGTATAAATATGGGAATAAAATAAATTATTCACCAAAATTGATGATTTTGGGACTAATTATTGATTTTGTACTGCTAAAATGGACAATAAATTGATTTTAAAAATCTTTTAAAAATTGAGAAAAATACTAAAACACTTGGGCATGCTTATGTATGTGTACATATGTTATTTTGAAAGTATTTTGTATATATGAAAATTATACAGGGAAAAATTGGGTATCAACAATGCCTTTGGAACTTGTTTTGCCCTAGTCACATGTCTTTATCTGGTGCCAACTATTTGTTGACCCATATATTATCTGTGTCCAGTTACATATGTCATTTCGCCATTCATCCACCGGTCGCTAACTAATTTTACTCCATACACCTTGCACATTGTTGATGAGCATATTAAAATTAACCATTATTTGTTGTCGGTGAGCGAGTGAAAACCAACCTTGTTAAAGTCGACGGTGAACGCTGAAAACCATAAAAGTTGTACTCAAACAAAATTACAAAGAGCTCAAAGAGATAACCTCATTGCAACAAATATAAAAATTAGTTGTGTCATTTATTTCATCACTCTCCTATTACATTCTGCCTTATATTGTTTGTTGTTATTTGAACTTGTTTATTGCACCAAAAAAAAACTTGTTTAAATAAAAAGAGTAATAATTTTGTGTACGTTGTCTTCGTATAAGTAGATTTTTTACAAGCGTACAATACGCCCTTTCTTGTACTTTCAGCTACCACAAGAAAAACCTATAACGAGAGAACTCAATGAAAAATATTACTCCATCCGTTTCAAATTAGATGAGATACTTTCCTTTTTAGTTTGTTCCAAAATAAATGACACATTTCTAAATTTGGAAATTATTCAACTTTAAACTCTTTATTTAACTTATTTTACCCTTAATGAGAAGTTTTTATAACCACACAAAAATTATGGTCCCACACAAAGCTTTTACCCCTTAAGTTTTTAAGACCACAAGTTTCAAAAAAAAAATTTACTTAAACTCCGTACCAAATCAAACTATCTCATCTAAATAAAAAAAAAAAAAGGGGGGGTAAAGTGGGTGTTACTCCCCCAAAGGAAGAAATCAGTTTAGGTTTCTGCGACCTTCCACTCCAATTATGTACAAAGGCTTGTCATAACTTGCAGTAGAAAATGTTGGTGCAGAAAACTTTCCATTCCAATTATGTAGCACTCGTGAGAGTACATATCAGGCCTTGGCCTAAATGGCCTTCGTAAATCATACTACGTCAGATTAACACGTAAATTTTCACAATATTATGATGAACTGACAAAGAGAAGAAAAAAACATAAAGAGAGAATTTCTGGCTCGCTAAAGTCCAATAAACTCGAATTAAATTACATCAACAACATGATAAGATTGATAAGAATCATGAATTGGTTGTTGTTCGTTGGAAATACGCTTACAGTTGTTCCTAATGGCGGTCAACCCATCTGGGTACTGACCGGCACTGAGCCACGCCTCCACGGTGAACGGCTGTTGGCTGCATCGTTTGTTTTCTGCTGTAGACGTGACTTCCACGTAGTTACAGTACCATCCGTGGTGATCACCTGATCCATCAGAAGTCAAGTTCATTTTACAGATTGGCCCAGTCAAACACGGACCACGGCCCGTAAACATATCCAATTGGTCCATTTCAAAGTAGTTGTAACCTGGGCCCATAAGCCCACCCCAAGCTTGTAGGTTATTGATTCTAAGGCCATGGCCATTGGCATCGTAAAGAGACAAGGTAATTTTTGAGTCAGTTCCAGACCCCCAGTATGTCCCAGTCCGAACATAAGCTGTGTATACACAATTCAGTTCCTGCATTTTCCCATCAAATCAGCAATTGCAAAATAAAATATATTATGGTACACAGTGACAAATGTATAATTTAGAATCAATGTGTTGTATTCTTACTCATATTTGTTTCATTTCTTACATATAAGGTAATTAGGAAGTAGACGCAGTGAGTTCGACGTAATCCACTGCATCTACTCTAAATCCGTCAACGTAGTAGAAGTAGAGAAAGGTGACTTACAGTGCCAGAAATGGAAGAAACGGAGATGGAGAAGAGGATGACAAGATGCAACCAGAATTGGTTAACTCGTGCCACTCCCATGGCAGCTTCTTGAAATTGTTTCTTTCTCTAGAAAATGAGAGGAAAAAGGCAAGTGCTTTTTAGATAGTGGGAATGATAGTCATAGTATGATAGTAGTTTTATTTATAGATTATATCAAAGTTCATAGGGGACAATAGTATATTGAGAGCTATAGGGTCAAAACTATATGGCGTAGGCCTACCCGTGAGCTACACTATAATAGTCCTAGTGGAAGAATAAATTGGAGTAAAAAACTCTGACTAATGGCGGCTAATTCGAGCTGCAAGGTATATACCAGACGTATTGTTGACTTATTTATACTCCCTCCATTTTATATTAGATGAGATACTTTTCTTTTTTAGTGTGTTTCAAAATAAATAATATATTTTTCAATTTGGAAATAATTCAACTTTAAACTCTTTCATTTTACCCATTTACCCTTAATGAGATGTTTTTATAGTCACACAAATGTCATGGTCCCACAAACTTTTTACTCTTAAGCTTTTTAGACCATAAATTCCTAAATTCTTTTTCTTTTTTCTTAAATTCCGTGTCGAGTCAAACTATCTCATTCAATATGAAACGGAGAGAGAGGGATAATAAATACGTGCACTTGCGCCTCTCTGTTCTATCCTAAAATGATTATCGCACTTCTATATTGTAAAGTGAAGCCAAACTTCAAATCTGCTCAGAAGCCGCCATGAGAGAGAAACATGCATGCACCCACCTAGTTAGATTTACAGGAAATACACGGAAAAATATAATGATAAGAAGAAGAGAAATTATTTGGGAAATCCCACCATCTCCTCTAGCTTGCTCAACAATAAAGGAAGATCCACGAAAGGAATGCGTTTTGTTTTTCTTTTAAAACTAATATATTGATCCCATACTCTTTACAGCTGGCAGTTCGAGTTATTAGCCGCCATGAATCTAATTTTATTCATCCACTCTCAGTATAATGTCGTCTCCTCCCCATTATAAATAAACTGTACGCTATCATACTATCACTTCCATTATCTCAAAATCATTTGCCTTTATCCTCTCATTTCTAGAGAAAGAAACAATTTCCCTTGCACAAGTAGCTGTTATGGGAGTAGCTCATCAAGTTAACCAATTCTGGTTCCCTCTCATTATCCTCCTCCTCTCCATTACCATTTCTTCTACTTCTGGAGCTGTAAGTCACCCCTCTATATATATGGTGTGTATTTATACACATGCATAGTTAAACTTTTTACTTCTCGAGAATTAATTTGACTAATCTTTAAAGCTAAATTACATTAGATCAACACAATATTTTAAAATAATATATTTATATTCAAACTATACAAAAACTATTATAAGTTGAAATTTTCCTAATGTCAATTTTATAAAAAATACATTTTAAAATATTGATCATAGTTTGAGTTTCAAGTACCACATAAAGCAACAGAATCTGCTACTTTGTCAGTCCTAAAATACCCTCATGTTTTTATCATTTTGGATTTGCATTTTGCTCTTGCTGATTTAATAGGAAAATGCAGGAATCAAATTGTGTGTACACAGCTTACATTCGGACTGGGCCATTCATGGAGGATGCAACTGACTCAAAAATAAGCTTGACTCTCTACGATGCGAGTGGCTATGGAATTAGAATCAAGAACCTAGTGGCTTGGGGTGGGCTTATGGGCTCAGGTTACAACTACTTTGAAACGGACCACTCAGATATGTTCAGTGGCCATGGACCATGTTTGACTGGGCCGATCTGCAAAATGGTCTTGACTTCTGATGGTACAGGCCGACAATCCGCGTGGTACTGTAGCTACGTGGAAGTCACCTCAACAGGAGACCACAAACAATGCAGTCAACAGCTGTTCAACGTGGATCAGTGGCTTAGCACCGATCGTTCGCCGTATCAGTTGACGGCCACAAGAAACAACTGTAGGCGTATGTCCGGTGACCAACAACCCATTGTTGTTGATGTAATTTAATTCGAGTTCATTGGGCTACTTACAAACCATATATAGAATTTCTCTCCTTCTCTCTTTGTATCTCTCTTTTTCAATTATATACCAGTGTGTGGCAATTTTATCATCAATCCAATGTTGTGAAGCCCATTTAGGCCAAGGCCTGATGTGTACGCTCATGAATGCAACATTCTGGAAAATAAAGAATCGGACCTCTCTTTTCCTTCTGTTTTTCTTACCTAATTACATGTCTTGCTGTTTCTTTATTCATCCAACCACCAATAGAAACAAAACATTGAGTACAAAATAATTTTTGTCAGGAAATAAAAGTAAATTAGTAAAATATAAATAAGAAACAGAGATAGAAAGGAGTTTTTCACTCCTTCTGGTGTGTCTTTCCATTGCCATTTACACCGCTTTTTATAGACATAAAAATATAAAGACTTACTATTGCAAAATAGTGCACTAGATGAACATAAAGTATGAGAATCCATCCATAAGCTATTCAACTGCATGGGCATCCATATCTACAAACTATTCATAACAATATTTGAATTTTCCTGTAACAACCCGGTCGGTCGTATTGTGTAATTGTGCTCCATTTTCCCTTTTTATGCTTCACACGTGTGTGTTTATAATTTCATGACTTGCGGGGTCGATTAGTTTTGTAGTGGGGAGCTTTCGGGTTGATTCGGACCCTTGATGCTTGACTTAGAGATTTAAATTAGAAAACGTTAATCAAACTTTAACTTTTGTGAAAACGACCCCGGAAGTGTATTTTTAATGTTCTGATAGATTTGTATCGTGATTTCGGGCGTATGCCCGAAATTGATTTTGGAAGTCCGCAGGTTGATTTATGTTGATTTGCCGAAATTTGGCAATTTGAAGTTGAAAAGTTTGACACTAGGTTCAATTTTAGCTTTCGAACTCGGAATTTAATTTTGGGACTTGGAATAAGTCCGTCATGACATTTAGAACTTGTCTGCAAAATTTGGTATCGTTTGAAGTTGATTTGATAGGATTCGGACATTTATTTGTAATTCTATAAGTTCTTGAAAATTTCATTGAAATTCATGCATTTAAGAGTCAATTCGTAGTTTTGAGAAGTTATTTTTGTGTTTTGATCGCGCGAGTGAGTTCGTATGATATTTTTAGGCTTATGTGGATGTTTGGTTTGGAGCCCCGAGGGCTCGGATGAGTTTCGGACACGTTTCGGAGTGTGTTGGACTGAATTCTGCAAAGACTGGTGCCTGGTGCCCTCTGGTGTCGCAATTGCGAACACTATGGATCCTACAAGTATTGCAAATGCGATTCCTTGGTCGAAATTCTGGGCTTGGCTAGGTCCCATTTGCGATGGTTTTGTCTTAATTGCGAGGGCAGCAGGGTTCGCAATTGCGAATCCATATCGCAATTACGATAACTACAGCAGAACATAAGGGCTGAAAGTCAGGATTTTATCTCTCATTCTTACAGTTTTGAACCCTAGACTGATGGTGGCGATTTTGAAGAAGGATATTCACCTACAAACCTTGGGTAAGTAATATTAATCTATTTCTAATCGTATTCCAACATCATATCTTAGATTTAAACATCAAAATCATATGAATCAGAGTGAAAAATTGTGAAACTTTGTCAAGTTTTTGAAAAATGAGAATATGAGTTTTGAAAGTCGATTTAGACTCGGATTTTAAAACTAATCACATATATGAACTCGTGAGGCCATGGGTGGACGAAATCTACTATTGGACTTGGGTTTTGATGGAGCGAGCTCCGGGGTGACTTTTGTTGACGCTTTGAAAAAAGTGTAAAGATCAAATCTTTATTTATTGTAATTATTTTCTCTTGCATTGGTTGATGATATTAAGTTAATTTTGAGTAGATTTGAGCCGTGTGGAGGCAAGTTCTAAGGGAAAAGTGATTTTTGAGGGTTGAATTGGCCTAATCGAGGTAAGTGTCTTACCTAACTTCGTGTGGGGGAAACTACCACTTAAGATTTGTATTGTTTGATTCAATTGCACTAAGAGAAATCTGTGTACGCAAGGTGACGAGTGGGTACACGGGTTGTACGTGGTATTTGTGCAGTTTAGGTTACTTAGACTATTTCTATGCTTAATTGAAATGCCATATCATGTTCTAAATTCTCTTAGTCAATCTATTCTTACTAGTGTTAGTCCATCCTTACATGCCTTAAATGATTTCGTCAACACTTGTTCTACCTCCTAACTAATAATTTTCTCTCATGCTTTAGTTGAACTTATTGTCTCTTTTATTGTCACATGCTATCTCTTCATTGTTGATTATCATTATTTGAAGTCATTATACATGTTCTCTTTTGTTGTTGATTATCATTATTTGAAGTCATTATACATGTTATCTCTTTTGTTGTTGATTATCATTAATAGAAGTTATTGTTCATGTTACCTCTTTCATTGTTGATTACCATAATTCGAAGTTATTGCTATACGTTATCTCTTCCATTGTGAGTATATCTTATTTAACACTGTGGTTATGTGTTGTCTCTCATTGTTGATTTATTGGTGTTGAAGTGGTGAAAGTCGTTATCATGTTGAGGCGAAATTGTTATTGTTGAAACATCTTCATTTGAGCATTTTACTTTCATTTTTGTTGTTGATATTCTTGTACCCGCTATGGAGGAGCCGTGGGCTATTGTTGTAAAAATATTAATATTGTGGATTGTTGGAAAATTGTGATATATGGGCACATGTGGTGCGAGTTGTTATTATAATGTGATATTGACGTGCATGCGCCAGTATAAGGCTTGGAGTTGATGTGCATGTGGCGGTATAAGGTGGGACTTATGTGCGTGTTGCTTATAGGGGAATTACATAAAGCCACGCAGCATCATAAGGTGGGCTAAAGTATGTGTAGCTATTTCGAAAAAACTATTTTCAAAACCTATTTCAAATATAAGGCTCACGCAGCGGTATAAGGAAAGATTATGATTGAAATTGAGAATTTTGAATACGATAGGGTACCTTGATTGTGATTCTTGATTTATACGAGGCGGTACCTCGGTGGTGATTCTCATTGAATACAAGGCGGTACCTCGTTGTGATTCTTGTTGTTTACCTCATTTTGCAAGTAGTTTTGGGTAGCAACTTTTCTTGTGGTTTTGTTCTTTCTTGTTTAGCAGTTATTGTCAGTATATGATCACTTGGGTTCTCTTAGCAGCTTCCTTATGTTAATTCCATGTTTAAACTTTCGGCATTAGTGTCACGCCCCAACTTCGGGAGGCGCGACCGGTGCTCAACCGGGTAACCCCAGTCAAGCGGACCTAGGTGCCTTTCCTATTTCACGTGTTACCCCGCATTTTTATTATCCGTTAACCAAGTAAAATTATCCATTTATGATATAAACATATTCTTACGAGATTTACATAATATACATGGTTACTTAGCGTGGTTTACAAGTTACATTGCCCATATACAAAATACCTAAGTACATAACCCACATTTCCTGTCTACGGAGCCTCTAGGGATACAAAAGAGTGTTACAATACCTGCCGGCAACAAGGCTCCGGCTATACCTTACACAAATACCAAAATAAGACTCCGGAAGAAAAGCGGCATGAGCCACGCAGGGCCTCGAGAGGAAAGGGGCTCACCAATATAGCTGACGGAAAGTGGAGGAGTGCTATTGTTGGTGGACTGGAGTACCTGCTATAGAACCACTTACAATCATAACACGAATGTAGCGCCCCTGACAAAAGGGACGTCAGTACATTTAAATTGTACTGGTATGTATGAACAAACTTTACCCCAAGTAAAATCAAGAAATACACAGGTAACAAACAGTAATAGAATCAACAATCCAATGCACATGAAAGGAACAACCAAAGCCAAACAAGTTCCACAATCTCTCATTTTCCCCTTTCAACATTATTTCATCACATCAATGATTTCACAACTTTCACATATTTTCATTTCAATAGTGATTTCGATCACTTTTCTACCCTTATTACCTCGGCCACCCTTATTACCTCGGCCACCCTTATCACCACAACCCACACCTTATAACTTCATGTTGCGGCGTGCAACCCGATCCCACCGGAAAATTTCATTTCATACGACAACACAACAATTCACAAAGAATTTTCATAGACATCAATACCATTTCCATCATATGCAATAGTCCGTATACAATTTAAGTCACAACGATAATTTCCCGCAACGAGTCACGTATGATATTACCATAGTTATTTCAATTGCATCAATTACGATTTCCTTCCATCATTTGTTCCACAGTTCTTACCACATGAACACATTCACATACACACCTGGTTTGTTACCATTTACTTACACCATTATATCGCGAGACTTAACCAACGACGTTCAAAGCATATTAATCACGAAGAGTCATCATTTCAAGGAAGCACAAGTTCATATCAACAATTCATACATTTGGGCCCAAGACACCATAGATATCACCAAGCAGTAATTCATGTACAAGGTTTTGTCGTAATCGTTCAACTTATTTACATCATTTCACAATACCCTCTTTCATTACTTACCACGCAGGGTTTTAGCCATTATACACATTCCCATATTTGGACACATTAACGTTCTTTCGTCTGTTAACACATACTCACATATCTTCATCCTCAAACATTTACAAGCTTAGCACATGATAAGGTAGGCACATCAAATCACTTTTCACAATCACATATAACATGATGGTGTGGAAATCAACTGAGACAATCAATACACATATTTTCATACAAGGTACACATACCGCATGCTCGTCATAATAAGGGGATTCTACAAGAGTTAAAGTTAGCCATACATACCTTAAATTCGCCCTTAGTGATACTACAATAATCCAATACACTTAAGCAACCTCAATCTACAATACAACATTCAATAGGGCCAATATTAGTAATAAATTCCGTAACTTATGCCATTTAGGCATATCATCAAACACCTTGTAGGTATAGATCTTTACACCCCATAACTATAGTATTGGTTCACCCAACTATCACCATTAACCAACAATTCATTCCACCATCATTCCTAACCAATTTATAACTTCCAACAACATATGTGTGACTGTCACACCTCCTTTTGCGCGCCCGCCCCGAGGGGTTAAATGCGCGGGTGGAGTTTTTCCAATTTAAGTGACAATATTCGAAATGGGATTATTTATTTAATTCAGAGTCGCCACTTGGGAAAGGTTTGGTTTTTGGTGTCCCAAGTCACCGGTTTATCTTGAATCCCAAATCGAGGAAATTTTCGACTTTTCCAAATGAAGTCTGCGAACCAGAAATTCTAAGTAAGGAATTCTGTTGACCCGAGGGAAGGTGTTAGGCACCCTCGAATCCCGTGGTTCTAGCACGGTCACTTAAATTGTTATAATGGCTAAATATCTGATTTAAATACATGTTGTGACTTATGTGCTTTTATTAAGTTTAAACCGCTTTTATTATTATCATTTATTTTTATAGAATTGCAACGTCGTGAAAATGCATCTTGAACCACGTCACAATCAATGCACCCGTAGTTGTTAACACATTTCGACTCCGTTGAGATTTGGATTCGGGTCACATCAATGTGCACCCAAGTTTAAGAGTGTAATTTATTAAGGGCGCCTAAGGGGATCTAGCGCGTTATTATTTGTAGAAGGCCATGAAATTTATTAAATGGCCTATCCTGAATTCTAGATAATTATCATGGTTATTTATTGAGGGCCCCGCGATTTACATCTCATTTGGCGAGGCTCGTCTCATTATTTTAGAAGGAACATCCTAAAGCGACTACATTTCTAATGTGTTTATCTCTTAAAAATAGAAGAAAAGATGCGTGCTATTTTAACTATGTGTTTGGCCAAATCCAGATTTTAGCTAATCGCCCGATTAATTATTTACGGAATGAAGAAACATTGTACCTCATGAAAACATGCTTTGAACTTGATAAGAGAAATGTATATGAGATTGGTGAAATGCTACGACTGTTACAAGAGCTCCCTAACTTCAACTTATTCAGTCAAGATTAATTAAAATTGCTTATTAGGAAATGCGACTAATGACATTTGAAACTCATCCTATAAACTGCTTCATGAAAACTGAAACTCAAGAGTTTGAAACTGTATTGTCTTTAGCTAGATCTAAACAATTATTTGTCCTTACATATTCGAAACATGCTGAAAGAGCGAGTTTGAGTTAGCAATTGTATTAAATGGCTGCATATTTCACGGATTGTATTTACATCTTGTGTACTCCTAAACGAATAAAATGTCACAGTTTCCAATTGGCATAAGCTTTAATTAAGTACAACCTTACTAATCTGTCTCCATTAGGCTAACAGACCAAGAAACTGCATATCTTAACAACATTAAAAAAAATTCGTAAGCAATACAACAGGTGATTATAACTCCTTCAGATCTTTTGATTCATGCTTTCATTGTTACATCAAATGCGAGTCTTAGTATGTACCTGGATATTGGATACAACAGAAGAAGCGAGGGGTCAGTAGGGCAATAGAAGCGATACCAAACAGCAGCAGTAACAGCAGGTACCAATAGAACAGAAATCCCAGTGCAAGAGGCCAATAAGCCAATGGAGAAAAGGCAGAATGAGACAAATTCCCAATAGTATGGAGTCAGAGAATCAGGCAATCCAATTCCAGGAGAAGCAAACCACACAAATCCAAACAATAGACTTAACTGACACTTGAAGGAAAACAGGACTAACTTGGACAGTTTAAACAAAATGAGAATCGAACAAACAGTAAGAAGAAGACAATTCCTGATTTTGTGATATCCCTTTCCCTATCTCCTCTCTTTTCAAGTTCTAATGTCAGTCCTCAATTTGAAGTCTATTTGGGTTATCAAAGAGAAATCTTTTCTGGTTTCTGTTTTCAGAATTTGAAACTCTCAGATGTTCCCTCTCAGTGTCTCTCTCTATTTCTGTATGCTTTTTTTCTGTGTATCTCTATCAGCTCTCTCTTTCAAAACTCCTCACAGTGTCTGTATTTTTTTTTTCTCTATTTTTTCAGATCCTTTTTATCTCTGTATGTCCTCCCTTTTATAAGCCTTCATATTACCCCTTTTACAGCCTGATAGATTATCACCAATACCCCTCCCATGTGCCTTCCATTTTCAATTCCAACTTTAGCTAATTAAGTATTAAACCCCATCAACATTCCCTGGCAGATTTAACTTTTAAAAGGTTTAATACTTCTTTAAACTAAAGCAAAGTATGGGCAGTAGAATGTATCTGACAGCATATGCTGTCAAACCATTTTTTAAAATCAAAAGCCTTTTTATGCAGGGAAACATGCTGTGCACAAAGCACATGAGGTGCACCAATGCACATGCTGTGCACGAGTTCTCATGCCCTCCAATTCCGCATTTAAACCAAACATCCTCAACAGCTATAAGTAAACAAAACTGGTTCTTAATTGATTCAACAAATGCTTAGCAGAAGTAAGTCGATTTGTTATTGTTCGGACAGTTGAAACTAATTGACGACACATGTCGACTCGACTATATTAGCATTAACATACTCAATCGTAGCAAAAAAAATCAGTCATTTAAACAGTATCGATACATGGTTCGAATTATACTGACTAAGCAGAAATGCACTCGAGGAGTCAACTAGTCAGTACAAATTTGGAATACAACCAATACACATGTCTTATCAGAATAGGAGGGGTTCAAACAAACACAGTGGTTCAGGCAAAGTGGACAAACAGAAGTTGGTAAAATTAAAACAAATATGAACAGACTTTTAAAAACAAATCACACGGACTAAAACAAAAATAAAGAAAAGAAAACAAGACTCACCTCAAATCTTTAAAAAAAATCAAAACCTTGACTCGGATTTGGACAGACCTTTCTTAAGGATGAATGGACTTTAATCGAAGTGTTTCTCAGATGATAAACACTTTGATTAAAGTCCATTAGACCTTAATCTCTTCGGTTGAACCGGTATGAACCAGTGACGAAGAACTACAAAAATTTCCAAAACTCAGATCCGGGATTCATGCTTCCCTGGTCAGATTCGGACCAAACCAAGTATGGTTTGGTCACGAGGGGGGTCTGGGGAGTGTCTGGTGTGAAGCTGGGGTTAAACTGTGTAGATCGAGTTTTGACTCGAATCTTCAAATGAAGATTCGAGAAGGTGAGGAGGGATTCGAACTACATGGTTAACAGATCCATGTTCAGGATGGCAAGGGGGTTCTAGGGTGTTAAGGGGAAGGTCACCGGCGTCCATGCCGCCGGCTTTCATGGAGAAAGTATACAGGGGCGGCTAGGGTTTAGGGGCCTGGTCTGTGGAGACGAAGGCTGGGGTATTGGATAGGGGGGCAGGGTAAGGTTATGAACTTATATAGTTAGTGGGTGGACGGATCTCGACCGTTAGATCAATTTAGATCTACGGTCTGGATCTGATGTTTAAGTGGAACGGTGTCATTTCAAGTGTTGAGGGTTTGGGTTCGGTCCGGGTGTAAACGGGTCGGGTTCCTCAGTAGGTTGTGGGGAAGTGATCTTGGCTGTTGATCAATCTGAGATCAACGGCCCAGATCACACTGGACTAAAACGTCGTCGTTTGGACGTCCTGGGTATCAGGTGGTGTTGGACCGGGCAGGCCTGGGTTTTGGGCTGTTTGTTTGGGCCAATTTTAACAAATTGGCCCAAGTCCGGAAGGGAAGGGACCTTTTCTTATTATTTTTTTTCTTTTTCTTTTATTATAAAAATACAAAATTAAGTAAAATCAAATTAAAAATAAACACCTAGTACAATTATTTGCACACACATTAACATAATTCAAAACAGGTAAAATTAAACAAAACAAAATCACGGACAAAGATGCTTGTTTATGCTTTTCTATTTAAACCGTGTTACGGTTCAGATTATGCATGACACGTACACACATTTTTTTTGAATTTTGTTTTAATAAAGTAAATAAATAAAAACGGGCCAAAGTCACAAATAAATCAACAAAGTCCCGCACAGAAATCCAAAAATTGTACAGCAGGACCAATTTTATTCTTTTGGAGCGACTGTCGCGCAAAAACAAAAATCACGTGCTCACAGCTGCCCCTCTTTGTTCGGAAACACGAAGAGTTTTCGTGCAAAGATAAAGTGAGCGTATATGAGCGATTTTTGCCTATGGACCACTCCGTATGAAGCATGTTTTTTTTTTTGAAAGATCTGACCGAATCTTGCTTCAAAGATTTCCTACATATCCTGGGCTAAACAGGAATCAGGTCAATGTAGTTCGAGAAGTTTTGGTAGCTGGGACTACCATGGGACTGCAATGCTTGCTGCTACTGCTGCTGCTGTTGTCACTGCTACGTCACTGACCGCCTTATTACAACCAAACGAAAATTGGAAACTGAACTAACTACTTATATGCATGTCAACTGCTAGTTACAAGATTCCTATCTATGATTCTTTTACGACTTGATCTTGGGTCTTAGCTGATTCTGCTTGTAGACTCCGATCTGAATCTTGATGCTTGCGAGTTGCGGCGACTTGTTTAACCTCTGGGATACTGAGTGAGACGCGATTGGCAGGGTTCAGGCCCTTAATTAAACGTTGGAGTCAATCCTCCTTGCATTTACTCCGATATCTCGGGACATCTTCTCTTTTTTTTCTTTTTTTTCTTCTTTGATTCCGAACTGGGATTCATCTCGTGGGTCATTTTGATCCATGTGGCTCGAGGTCAGACCTGCGGGAGAAAACAAACGAACGAAATTTTCTGCCCCAGTTTAACTAGGAAAATTTCGTTAATTATTCACCAGGAAGTTCATAAAATTGATGAAAGAGGATATGCATGCTCAGTTCAGGGTTGGAGCCCTAATATCGACTAGCTGGGGAAAGGTTCAGTTTAGGGTTTAAAACCCTAACGCCGAACAAAGGAAGAATTCAGTTTAGGGTTTAAAACCCTAATGCTGACTAAAAGGAAAATTCAGTTTAGGGTTTAAAACCCTAATGCTGATTGCATGAAAAAGCTCAGTTTAGGGTTTAAAACCCTAATGCTGGCTGAAAGGAAAAAGTTCAGTTTAGGGTTTAAGACCCTAATGCTGACTAAAGGGAAAATTCAGTTTAGGGTTTAAAACCCTAATGCTGATTAAAAGGAAAATTCAGTTTAGGGTTTAAAACCCTAATGCTGATTGCATGGAAAAGCTCAGTTTAGGGTTTAAAACCCTAATGCTGGCTGAAAGGAAAAAGTTCAGTTTAGGGTTTAAAACCCTAATGCTGACTAAAAGGAAAATTCAGTTTAGGGTTTAAAACCCTAATGTTGATTGCATGGAAAAGCTCAGTTTAGGGTTTAAAACCCTAATGCTGGCTGAAAGGAAAAAGTTCAGTTTAGGGTTTAAAACCCTAATGCTGACTAAAAGGAAAATTCAGTTTAGGGTTTAAAACCCTAATGCTGATTACATGAAAAAGCTCAGTTTAGGGTTTTAAAACCCTAATGCTGGCTGAAAGGAAAAGTTCAGTTTAGGGTTTAAAACCCTAATGCTGACTAAAAGGAAAATTCAGTTTAGGGTTTAAAACCCTAATGCTGATTGCATGGAAAAGCTCAGTTTAGGGTTTAAAACCCTAATGCTGGCTGAAAGGAAAAAGTTCAGTTTAGGGTTTAAAACCCTAATGCTGATTGCATGGAAAGGCTCAGTTTAGAGTTTAAAACTCTAATGCTGGCTGAAAGGAAAAAAGTTCAGTTTAGGGTTTAAAACCCTAATGCTGACTAAAAAGGAAAATTCAGTTTAGGGTTTAAAACCCTAATGCTGATTGCATGGAAAAGCTCAGTTTAGGGTTTAAAACCCTAATGCTGGCCAAATGGAAAAAGTTCAGTTTAGGGTTTAAAACCCTAATGCTGATTGCATGGAAAAGCTCAGTTTAGGGTTTAAAACCCTAATGCTGGCCAAATGGAAAAAGTTCAGTTTAGGGTTTAAAACCCTAATGCTGACTAAAAAGGAAAATTCAGTTTAGGGTTTAAAACCCTAATGCTGATTGCATGGAAAAGCTCAGTTTAGGGTTTAAAACCCTAATGCTGGCCAAATGGAAAAAGTTCAGTTTAGGGTTTAAAACCCTAATGCTGACTAAAAAGGAAAATTCAGTTTAGGGTTTAAAACCCTAATGCTGATTGCATGGGAAAGCTCAGTTTAGGGTTTAAAACCCTAATGCTGGTCAAAAGGAAAAAGTTCAGTTTAGGGTTTAAAACCCTAATGCTGACTAAAAGGAAAATTCAGTTTAGGGTTTAAAACCCTAATGCTGATTGCATGGAAAAAGCTCAGTTTAGGGTTTAAAACCCTAATGCTGGCTGAAAGGAAAAAAGTTCAGTTTAGGGTTTAAAACCCTAATGCTGATTGCATGGAAAAGCTCAGTTTAGGGTTTAAAACCCTAATGCTGGCCAAATGGAAAAAGTTCAGTTTAGGGTTTAAAACCCTAATGCTGACTAAAAAGGAAAATTCAGTTTAGGGTTTAAAACCCTAATGCTGATTGCATGGGAAAGCTCAGTTTAGGGTTTAAAACCCTAATGCTGGCCAAATGGAAAAAGTTCAGTTTAGGGTTTAAAACCCTAATGCTGACTAAAAGGAAAATTCAGTTTAGGGTTTAAAACCCTAATGCTGATTGCATGGGAAAGCTCAGTTTAGGGTTTAAAACCCTAATGCTGGCCAAATGGAAAAAGTTCAGTTTAGGGTTTAAAATCCTAATGCTGACTAAAAGGAAAATTTAGTTTAGGGTTTAAAACCCTAATGCTGATTGGCTGGGGATAAAGTTCGAGAATACTACACGATCTATTTTTTTGAGTTTTCTTGTTTTAATAGAAGATAAAAAGGGGGTTTTGCGGGAACTTACTTTTTGAGTGAATTCCTTATTGCCAAAATGTTTCTTGTACCCGTGTACCTTCTTCTTTGGGCGACACCTACTTCTTGCACGGTTGTCTTGGATTATACCTGTTTCAACTTTTCAGACAAAGAACAATTTTTAGCTTGGAAATGACGGTCGGTTCGGTGACCTTGATCGTTCCCAATTGCTTTGTTGCGTCTCTATTTCTATTGTGAAGTTCCGCCATTGATTTGATTCGAATGGCGAAACTCTTCTAGGCTGTTCAGGCTTGTATTTCCAGATTCTGCGATGATTTGCCTCGTAAGGCCCTTTTTTCTTTTGTCCCGTTTTGATTGAAGGTTCAACGGGGATTTTATTGGAGGTGTTCTATGGGAATTTGTACAAAAGGAAGCTCTGTGGGGGAATATTTACAAAGGGACTCGCTGGGGACGTGCTGGGGATTTGTTTCAAAGCGGGCTTTCTATGGTTCGTTGGAGTAAGCTTGTTGGGGAATATTTACAAAAGGACTCGCTGGGGATGTGCTGATGAAATTCCAACGGGGGCTTTTTTTTTTTTTTTTTCATATTGGGGGAGACCCTGCGGGAGATTGTTCAAAAGGGGAGACTCTGTGGGGATTTGTACAGAGGGAGACTCTGTGGGGGTTTGTCCGAAGGCGGACTTGCTGGGGAAGATTTCTCTCTTTCCTCCTTACTTTAAACACCATCGAACGTCATGATTCATCAGGCTTGGGCAATCGTACCAACGAGATGATGCATTTTCCTTCATGAGACGGAATTTCGTGCAAATAAACCTGCCACCTACCCTTTCCGGTGTATCCTGAACGTGGGGTTAAAACATAAAAGAGATTCGAAAAGAAACAAAGAAAGGGGAAAACAAATCGGAAAAGGAGTATCCTTTTCGGGACGAGAAAGATTTATCTGAGGAAGATAACGCTGGCTTTAAAGGACATGACATGCTCTTTGGACTGGACGTCTGACCTTCCAAGAACTTGCGTTTTCCTGAACCAGAACGGATCTGCGATTCCAAACCGGTGGCACTTGCCGAGACCTCCTTGGGGTGGAGTCATTCTTTTTCGGCCAACAGCGCCCTTTGCGGGTTTTCGCTGGCTAACCTCTCTCATTTCTCTTCCTGTCATCGCTTGATAGCACTCTTTGCGAGTTTTTACTAAACAAGCTCTCTCATTTTGGTTTCTCTACTCCCGTCGCCTCGTGGTGCCCGAAGGTTTTCACCGCCGAGGCTCTCTCATTTTATCTCTCTCAATTCAGAGTGTGCTGGTCTCCATTTGTGACGCTTATTGGTTTCCCACCACATTTGGTAATTGATTTGAAGGCTTGTGCTTGGTAAAAAAAAGGTAGATGATACTAACTTCTCAACTGCTCGACGTGCCCCGGTTTCAATTTCAGGGTGGATGGGATTTTATTGTTGGTGCGACTGAACCTCAGGGAGAGGCTGCCTACGTATCCTTTCGGAATCAAGTCAAACGTAGTTCAGGCCTCAATCAAATTTTGTTTTTTTTTTCTTTTTGTAGAGAGGATTGGGTAGTGTTTGGGAGTAGTGGGGGATAAAATCTTCGCCATTTTCAAATGTGTCAGGACCACTTGGAGTATGATCTAGACGTAGTATCTCTTGACTGCATCTGCATTTACTGCTGTGTCGGGTCATTTCCTTCGATATCACCTAAATACAGTGCTCCTCTTGGCAATATCTTCCTTACGATGTATGGGCCTTTCCAATTTGGGGAAAACTTTCCTTTTGCTTCTTCATGATGCGGCAGAATACGCCTTAGTACCAGCTGACCTACTTCGAAATTCCAGGGTCGGACTTTCTTGTTGTAAGCACGGGCCATCCTTTGTTGGTATAACTGTCCGTGACAAACTGCGGCCATTCGCTTTTCATCAATCAACGTCAATTTCTCCAGTCGAGCTTTAACCCACTCGCTGTCTTCGATTTCTGCTTCGACAATGATTCGAAGCGAAGGAATTTCTACCTCTGCCGGTATTACAGCCTCGGTCCCATAGACCAAAAGATAGGGAGTCGCTCCCACCGATGTGCGTACCGTAGTGCGGTACCCCAATAATGCAAAAGGTAACTGCTCATGCCACTGTCGGGAACTTTGGATAGTCTTCCTCAAAATCTTCTTGATGTTTTTATTTGCAGCTTCCACAGCACCATTGGCTTTTGGCCGATAAGGAGTGGAATTCCTGTGTGTTATCTTGAATTGCTCGCACACATCTCCCATCAAGTGACTGTTCAAGTTTGCTGCATTATCTGTAATGATAGTCGCAGGAATACCGAAACGACAGATAAGATTTGAGTGTACAAAATCCACTACAGCTTTCTTAGTGACCGATTTGAGAGTGACAGCTTCTACCCATTTGTGAAGTAATCGATGGCTACCAGTATAAACCTGTGTCCATTCGAAGCCTTTGGTTCAATCGGTCCAATGACGTCCATGCCCCAAGCGACAAATGGCCAAGGCGCAGACATGGGATGCAGTTCCGTGGGAGGTGCATGAATCAAATCACCGTGCACCTGACACTGATGACATTTCCGAACGAAGCTGAAGCAATCCTTTTCCATGGTCATCCAGTAATAACCTGCTCTAAGGATTTTCTTCGCTAAGACATACCCGTTCATGTGAGGTCCACACACACCTGCGTGTACTTCGTGCATGATCTTTCTCGATTCCTCGATATCGACACATCTTAGGAGATTGAGGTCCGGGGTCCTCTTATATAACAATTCACCGCTTAGAAAGAAACCACTTGCATGTCGCCTAATGGTTCTCTTCTGATCTCCAGTAGCATGCTCTGGGTATTCTTGCGTCTTCAGGAATTTCCTGATGTCATGGTACCAAGGCTGCGTATTTGATCCCGCCTCGATTACACTGGAGTAACCGTGTCTTTCCTTGATTTGGATTTCCAAAGGATCGACGTGGGCGTTGCCCGGGTAGGGTAGCATTGAAGCCAAAGTAGCAAGTGCATCTGCCAATTCATTGTGACACCTCGGAATGTACCTGAATTCTATTGATGTAAAGCGCTTTCTGAGGTCCTCCACATGTTGTCCTTATGGGATAAGTTTGACATCCCGAGTTTCCCATTCGCCTTGAGCTTGCCGGATGATCAGGTCAGAGTCTCCCATAATCAGTAAGTCTTCGACATCCTGATCGATTGCCATATGCATGCCCATAATGCAGGCTTCATACTCTGCTGTATTATTTGTGCAAAAGAAACGAAGTCTAGCTGTGGCGGGGTAATGCTGACCGGAAGGCGAGATCAAAATTGCCCCAATCCCTACACCCTTGGCATTCACGGCTCCGTCAAAGAACATCTTCCAAACATGAGCTTCCTCCGAGATCACTCCTACGGTGTTTACCTCTTCATCTGGAAAGTAGGTATCTAACGGCTGGTACTCCTCATCGACCGGATTTTTGGTCAAATGATCTGCTAACGCCTGGGCTTTCATGGCCGTGCGAGTGACATAAATTATGTCGAATTCCGTGAGCAAGATTTTCCATTTAGCCAGTCTCCCAGTAGGCATTGGTTTCTGAAATATATACTTCAAAGGATCCAACCTGCTTATGAGGAATGTAGTGTGGGCTTGGAGATAATGTCTCAGCTTTTGTGCAACCCATGTGAGAGCGCAGCATGTCCTTTCCAGCAGAGTGTATTTGGCCTCATAGCCGGTGAATTTCTTGCTCAAGTAGTAGATTGCTTGCTCCTTCTTTCCGGTTACGTCGTGTTGCCTGAGGACGCAGCCGAAAGAGTTTTCCAAAACTGTCAGATACAAGAAAAGTGGCCTCCCTGGTTCTGGAGGGACCAAGACTGGGGGATTCGAAAGGTATTCTTTGACTTTATTAAAGGCTTCTTGACACTCAACTGTCCATTTGATCGCCGCATCTTTCCTTAAAAGCTTGAATATGGGCTCACACGTGTTTGTCAGCTGGGCAATAAACCGACTGATGTAGTTCAACCTGCCCAAAAGACTCATCACGTCTTTCTTTGTTTTGGGGGGAGGCAGATCTCTGATGGATTTTATCTTAGTTGGATCTAGCTCGATTCCTCTCCTGCTTACGATGAAACCCAAAAGTTTGCCCGACGGAACTCCGAAAGCACATTTGGCTGGGTTCAGCTTCAAGTCATACTTCCTTAGCCTCTCGAAGAACTTCCTCAAGTCTTGGATGTGATTATCCTGCGTCCTGGACTTGACTATCACATCGTCTATGTACACCTCTATTTCCTGATGCATCATGTCATGGAAAATGGCAGTCATGGCCCTCATGTAAGTAGCCCCCGCATTCTTCAGACCAAATGGCATGACCCGGTAACAGTAGGTGCCCCAAGGCGTGGTGAAGGCAGTTTTCTCGGCGTCTTCTTCATCCATCAATACCTGGTGATACCCAGCATAACAATCTACGAAAGACTGTATCTCGTGTTTGGCACAATTGTCAACGAGGATGTGGATGTTGGGCAGCGGGAAGTTATCTTTGGGACTCGCTCTGTTCAGATCTCGGTAATCTACACATACCCGAGTTTTCCCGTCCTTTTTTGGTACTGGAACCACATTCGCCAACCATGTTGTATATTGGACTACCCGGATCACTCCTGTTTTTAGTTGCTTGGTGATCTCCTCCTTAATCTTGTCACTGACCTCAGTTTTGAACTTTCGTTGCTTTTGTTGAACTGGAGGATAATCAGGATGAATCGGCAATTTATGAACCACTAGATCAACACCTAGTCCTGGCATGTCATCATATGACCAAGCAAACACGTCTTTGAATTCAAGAAGAAGTTGAATTATCGCCTCTCGCGTTTTCTCGTCCGTGTGAATGCTTATCTTGGTCTCCCGGACTTCTTCCGGGGTTCCTAAGTTTACTGATTCAGTGTCATTCAGATTTGGCTTAGGTTTATTCTCGAAATATTCCAACTCTCGGTTTATCTCCCTAAACGCCTCCTCCGCATCATATTCTGGTTCTGGGTTCATTAATTCGCAGTTAAATAACTCATTGTGATCTGGGCGTGAAGTCCGCAAGCATGTCATATTTAAAGCCACATTATTAGGACTGAAAAAGGAAGATAAAAGGAAAACTAATAAAAATCAGAACAAAAGAAAGAATAGGAAAGCAATGATGATTTTTTTTTTTTATATATTTTCTTTGGAAAGTTGGAAGACAACAATGTTTACGACTAGGAATTCAAAGCAACAAATGAAAAGAAGAAAACGTTCAAGTTATGTCCTGGGATAACTTGTGACACAGGAAAGGTGGCAGGACATGTCTACCCGGACTTCCGTCTAGTCGGGAATGGCGTGGCCTCCCAGTTTTGGAGTTGGGCGCTCGGCCCCATGTACAGCATCTCAGCAGTGCTCGTTCCTTCACCTGGCTGAACCATGTGGATCTCGTAGAGCATCTCTCTCATTGCCCCACATATCTCCTCGATTTCCTCAGCCGTGAAGACCTCATCATCTTCTTCTTCAGTGTACCTCGGCCTGATGAAGGTTGCATATAAATCCGGCAGTGGTTGAGGTAACTTCCAACCCTCATTTCTCCTTTTCTTTGCCCATTCTTCGTCTGCTGGAGTAGGTTTGAAACCTAGTCCAAAAGGTTTCTTGATGACTGGCAAAGTAACGGGTTATGTTATTCCCTGAAGGGTTCGTCCAAGTCCCTTCCCTGGCCTAAATCCGTGTCGGATCATCTCTTTGTCCACCATAACCGAAGCGTTAGACAAGAAAGGCTGGGGGCAGGGTATTCCCTCTTCGTGCTGCTCTGCCAGTACAATCTCGAAAGCTTGATAGACCGTATGTTCGCTTCCTTCTCTCGATTCAAGGTACGGGATGGATGGATCCCGATAAATGGCATGCTCATCTTCCCCGTGGACCACGATCTCTCGGTCTTCGTACTCGAACTTCACCATCTGGTGAAGAGTGGAAGGAACGGCTCCTGCCGCATGGATCCAAGGTCTGCCAAGGAGAAAATTGTAGGATGTGTCCATGTCGATCACCTGGAAGGTTACTCGAAATTCGACTGGTCCTATGACCAACAACAGGTCTATTTCTCCCATGGTGTCTCTCTTGATACCGTCGAAAGCTCTTACGCAGACATTGTTGGGTCGGATTCTTTCGGCCCCAATTTCCATTCTTTGCAGCGTGGAGAGCGGGCAAATGTCAACGCCTGAGCCTCCATCCAACATTACCCTCTTGACATAATAGTCTTCGCATTTAACTGTTAGATGCAAAGCCTTGTTGTGTGCTGCTCCTTCCGGGGGTAAATCGTTTTTGCTGAAAGAGATTTGGTTGACAGCGAAGAATCTTTCTGTCATCCGCTCTAGTTGTTCCACCGAGGTTTCAACTGGTACATATGCTTCATTCAGGGTTTTCAATAGGATCTTTTGATGCTCAATCGACCTCATCAATAATGACAGCATGGATACTTGCTCAGGGTACTTGCGCAGCTGATCTATCACTTCGTAATCCGGCATCTTCATTTGTTGGAAGAACACTTCCGCTTCTTCAACACTCACAGGCTTCTTTGGAGGGAAGCGCCTTTGCGTGGCGTTGTTCAGTTCTTGGGTATTTGAGTACCCTCCAATGAAAGTATTTCCTGGAAGTTCTCCCATGACCTCTTTACCTTTGTACATTACCAAAGTCTTTTGATAATTCCACGGTACTGTGGACGGGTTGGTCATTGGCTTTTGTGGCACGCGTCCGATAACCACTGGCTCATTCAGCCGAGGTGGTTGAATCGTCCCCCGGACCACATAGGCCCCTTTCGGCACGTACATAGGTTTTGTCTTTTTGATCCCGAAGTTCTGCGTCTTCTTGGCTTGACCTCGTGGTATGTAAAGAACTCCACCCTTTGCTGGTACCACTTTCTTCTCCACCTTCTTTTCAGGCTTGCTCTTTGCAGCCTTGGCCTCCTCCCCCTTTTCTGATTTCTGGTCTATTTCAGGCCTCTTCCCCGTGTCGACAATGGCAATTATGGCTTTCAAAGCAGGGTCAAACTCTTTGTCTTCACAAATCATGCCGATCAGCGGCCCATTATTGTGAGCGGGCAATGGATTGTTAGTCACATTTGGGATCTCTTCGTCCCTTAGCACTATTTTCCCCTGCTCTATCAAATTTTCGACCACTCTTTTCAATGACCAGTAGTCGTTTGTATCATGTCCCTCGGCTCCTGAATGATAGGCGCATCTGACTCCGGCTTTGTAAGAAGGCGATGTTGGGTTTTGCCTCGTTTGGGGAATTGGTTGCAAGAAACCCAACTGGACTAGCTTAGGGAACAAAGTAGAGTATTGTTCACCGATGGGCGTGAAAGTTCGCCGTCGAGGTGGCTCCTGGGGGCGGAAGTAATTCTGCGGGGGTTGTGGGTTATAGTGGTTGCGGTAAGGAGGCTGATTTTTGGGAGGTGGAGCTGGGCCTCGGTTGGCTTGTTGTGGTGGATGGTTATAAGGTTGGGCATTCATGACCATATAAGGCTGATGAGCATATGCCAAATTTGAGTGGGGGTAATAGTGTTGTGGGGCTCTTTCCAGAAAATGGGGCCTGGGATGACGATACTCCCTTGCTTCAGAGGCTGCCATAGTCGTTTATTCCTTCTTCTTCCCCCTCGTCGTTCCTCCAGACCCGCTTTGGACGGCCTGGGAAGTTGCCCTTATGGCTGCTTGACTCAGAATCCTACCTGTTTTCAAGCCATTTTCCACCATCTCTCCAATCTTGATTGCTTCCGCGAATGGCTTACCCATGGCTGACATCATGTTTTGGAAATAGTCAGACTCTTGAGCCTGGAGAAAGGTAGTGACCATTTACGCTTCATCCATGGGAGGCTTCACTCTCGACGCCTGTTCACGCCACTTAATAGCATACTCTCTAAAGCTTTCCGAAGGTTTCTTCTTCAAATTCGACAGAGAGTTTCGGTCTGGTGCAATGTCGATGTTATACTGGAATTGTTTTACAAAATCTCTGGCGAGATCATCCCATATATGCCATCGGGACATTTCCTGATCCATATACCATTCCGAAGCTATCCCTACTAGACTTTCCCCAAAATATGCCATTAGCAGTTCTTCTTTTCCGCCGGCTCCCCGCAATTGGTTGCAGTATTTCTTAAGATGCGCAATGGGGTCACCGTGCCCATCGTATTTCTCGAACTTAGGGGTCTTTAAACCCGTTGGCAGGTGCACGTGAGGGAACATGCACAGGTCGGCGTAAGAGACGCTCTTTTGTCCGCTCAATCCTTGCATATTCTTCAAACTTTGTTCAAGGCTTCTCATTCTCTTGGCAATCTCATTTTGTTCTGCAATTCTGGGGTTCTGATCCTGCCCGGGTGCAAGCTCGCACTGAGGCGGTAGAGGATTAGTGTTGGTAGCGAACCTGGTTGGTTCCATTGAGAACGATGGTGCTTGGAATGTAAAAGAGGATGAGTCAAAGCTTGGCTTGTATGTGGTAGGTTGTGCCGTAACCGGGCAAGGCGATGCAGTAAAGATGTTCATGCTTGCATCAGTGGCCGACATTCGGGGATGAGGTTCAGAAGGCGATCCAGTAGAGAAGGCTGAGGTGGCTGGGTACCCGAATGGGGTAGCAGGATAATTTATGGGGACATTAGAAGTCCCACTTGACCTGGAGAATAATTCAGGGAATCCGGGGACGACATTTGGCGGCTCTCTCCCGTTGTTCCAGTCGTCCATCATTTCCAACATGCGGAGCCGTAGGATCCTATTTTCCTCCGCAGTTGCGGATTCAGGTGTGAGGACGGTTGAGATCGAGCTTTCCTCGGAAACAGGGATTGTTTGCAATGGAATTTCTGAAGACATTTCCACACTTCCTTTTGACCTGGTGAAGTAAGTGTGAGTACTGCTTCTGGCCCTAACAACAGGTAGTTGAACACTTCTCCTTGACCTCGTGAAATATGAGTGCGAGGCCAGACTTTCACCAAACCAACCGTCTTTTCAAAAACCCTGGAAAAATGCTCAATGACAAACGCACGGTTAATTTGTAGCAAATAACAGATAGTTAATCTCACGTTGGGCATGATGCACCTATACAGTTAAGTGGATTACTATATGTTTGCTACGAGAGCATGCGTCATTCCGGCGTTTTATTAGTTTTTCTTTTTTTTTTCTTTTTCTCTTTTGTTTTTCTTTTATGTTTTTTTTTTATTTTGCAGTAAAAGAAATACGACCGGATCCGATGAGGATTGCCTACGTATCACGATGCCTACGTGAATCAGATCATTACGTAGTTCGAAAAACACAAATGAGCGTAAAAGAAACAACCTCTTTATTGTTGAAAACGTTCTATTACAAACTACATTTGCAAAAGAAAAAATGAACTTTGAAAATAAACCTAGATGCAAAAACAGACTAAAAATCACCCGGATGGGAAAAACAAACAGAAGATGCTAAGATACAGATTTGACCTATGAATGCATTATGGTTTTGAAAATCGGTGTCCGCGGGGCATCGTTCGGCCTTGCCGCGGTCCTAGGCGTGAGATCCCTCTCAAGTTGTTCCAGCTCGTGCATAGTCTGTTTGACATAACTCATTACTGCCGAGAGGACAGTAACGTCGGACATGTTCTCACATCGTAGGCATCGTCTGGTGATGGCATGGGCAATGGCCTTGATCCTATCTCTGGTTTGCTTCTTCTCTACGAGCAAGCGTTTTATCTGATCGCTGCATATCTTGAAGACCTGAGCATCTTGTACATGCTGATGCTTCAGTCGCCGTACTTCCAACTTTATCTGGGTTATGGAGTCGTACCAGTATCTGCTCTCAATTTGGAAATCCTTGGCCTGATTAACTGCTTTGACCTCAAGTGCAACCATCTCTCTCTTTATTTTAGCAACAGTTTTCTCGTGGTCGCCTTCCAATTGATTCAGGTATCGACGATGCTTATCTGCTCTCGTATCCCACTGTGCTTTGAGCTCTGCTATGACGTTTTCAGACTTCTCCAAACCATTTTGCCATTCTCTGATCTCGCTTTTTAGCCTTTTTATCAGGCGCTCGTCTGATCGACGCCTTGGTTGTTTATCTGCATCCAATCTTATTTGTTTGATCTGGGCTCTGAGCATTTCATTTTCTTTAATTAACCTGTTCCGCTCTCCCAGATCGGTGGCAATTTGCACGTTGTGCTCGTATTTCATGCCTTCTACTTGTTGCTTTAATCTGCTGATTTCGGCACAATAGCCTCTTTCCTTTGCTAACCAATCCCAATGCCTTTGCGATGACTCGGTGAAATCCCGGATGTGGGGTCTCTTAGCTGGCCTTTCATGCTCGAGTTCCCTTCTATACCATGCAAGGTAACCTGGTGCCGTTTCTCCTTTGGCTCGATCCCGCACGCAAGTATCTGATTTCAAATGTTGACCCTCATTCCAGATTTGGCGAATCTTTGCTTCTGGGAACTGTCCGTTAGGACTTATCTCAACTGTTTGAGCGCTAAGATCTTCCTCATGAGGTACTGTCTGGCATCTTCCGAACTGTCTCAAAACTCGGCCGGGTGCGTAAGGTTGAATGCTCTTAAGCCCCATCAGCAAGAAATGAGTTTTAGCCGCCGACATATATAAGATCTCATCAACAGGCAACCATCCCAACGTCCATTGTATTTGGCTGGCAGTAAGAGCTTGCAAGAACGAGGTCCATGCCAGGACTCCTTTGGGCCAAATGATCTCTTTGGTTCTCGTGTAAGATTCTTCTATGCGGGTCTTTTCCGGGGAACCATGGCTCAAAATCTCGGAATGATGGCAGAGGTGCTCGGTCATCCATATCTGTAGGAGCAAATTACAACCTTCGAAGAAATTTCCCCCAGCTTTACAAGCTGTGAGAGCTCGAAAGATGTCAGATACCACCATTGGCGCGAGAGTACTGTCACTTTGCGTGAGTAAAGTGCTGACGACCCCAGATATCTTCAAATCAATGTTTCCATCTTTCCTCGGAAATACCAGAAGACCCAGGAACATTATCATGAACGCTACCCGTCTGTGCTCGTCCCACTTCTGACGAACTCCTTTGCTGCACAGTTTGTTGATTGGATTATTGAATCCCCCCTTGTGACAGTATCTATCATATATGAAACATGGAGTACAAAATCCGGCTGCCAGATCCGGGTTGTGGACTGTTCTAGGTATCTTCAATGAATCTAGGAATCGATGTACCGTGACGACTCTTGGGGCGACCAAGTATTTTTCCCTCAAAGGAAGCTCAGTATTCCCGATGTATCCGGTCATTTCTTCCAAAGTCGGGGTGAGTTCAAAATCAGAGAAATGGAAGACATTGTGCGCCGGGTCCCAATAGGTAACCAAAGCCCTTATGATATCTCCCCGAGGTTGGATTTCCAACAGACCCACAAGACCTTTCAGATATTTCTTAACCTCATTTTGTCCTTCAACACCTAGATCATTCCACCATAGCCGTAACTTGACAGGGATTTTGGTCATTATTGAAAAATGTTCATTTTGCATCGTGCTCATCCTGCACATTTATTAAGGTGATTTTAACAAAACGAACTGACTAAAAAATAAATACAGAGGGGATCGAGTTTTAAACACGGCCTTTAAACATTTCGGGGGCGAAGATTTTTAAGGCTGTGTGGGTCTACTGGATAAAAATGCTAAACAAACCCAAAAGTGGCTATTTATGCAAAGTCAGCCTTCCGGCGTCCCTTTCGGGAACATTTGGCTATTTATGACAAAACAGCGTCACCCGATTTATTTACGACTCTTTAAAAATTTGACACATTTTTATTTATTTATTTATTGATTTTGGCTATTTAGAAAAATGGGGTTGAACCCGACGAGGGTTGCCTACGTATCTCACATCCGGTGAGAATCAAACCGGCGTAGTTCGGGCATATCATGAATAGAGAAAATCAAATAAACCTAGAAATCAAGAATAAGTATTTTTATTATTTTTGAAAAAAGATAAAGACTAAAGAGAAATATATTTTTTGGCAATATTTGGACCATTAGTCTGAATTTATAAAAAAGGGGTACTACAAAAGAAACAACACATTTTTTTGAATTATGGATTGTCCATTTTTTTTACTTTTAAAATAAATACCTTCTTTTTTTTGATTAAGAAATTTTTATTTTTTTTATTTTTTTTTAATAACTCTCAATAAAAGACAGTTTTTTTTTAGAAAAAATTCCGGCGAGGTTTTGACACTACTTGGACATTGGTTTTATTTTCCAAAAATAGTAATTATCTCCCCTACGCTGCTATTTTCCCCTTTTTTAGGAACCGGTCAACATGCAGAACCGAAGCAAATAAATGCACAACACAAACAGGATGCAGCAGGGTGGTCTTTTTCGTTTCAGGCTGCCTGTCCTAGACGGACCCAACCCCTGTGTTGAGTCCCCTAAGTCAAATGCAATATGATGCAAATAAGCGTTCCTACTAGGGATCCGGCATGAAGTCAAGTTATTCTAGGTTCGTAACCTGGGTATTTGTTCTAGACTGTGCACCCGAGCGGACAACTCGATTCGAGGAGGGGGCTACGTACCGGGGACCCGCGAGATCGTCCGACTTTGTAACTTGTCCGTCCTCTTTCTTATTTTAGGTATTGACATTAACAGAATAGGGAGTCCCGACCAGCGAGCTTCTCCCCGGAAGTAAGAAGAGAAAGGTTTCGGCACAGTTTATATACAGTCCAGATAATATCAAAGCGGTAAAAGACAACATTTAGCACGTTATGCAAAAACATGTAATAAAGATCAGATAATAAAGCAAAATATAACAATTATTCTAAGCTCGAATTCTTGAACCCTGAACCAGTGGTTCTGGGTTTTTTCCCCAGCAGAGTCGCCAGAGCTGTCACACCTCCTTTTGCGCGCCCGCCCCGAGGGGTTAAATGCGCGGGTGGAGTTTTTCCAATTTAAGTGACAATATTCGAAATGGGATTATTTATTTAATTCAGAGTCGCCACTTGGGAAAGGTTTGGTTTTTGGTGTCCCAAGTCACCGGTTTATCTTGAATCCCAAATCGAGGAAATTTTCGACTTTTCCAAATGAAGTCTGCGAACCAGAAATTCTAAGTAAGGAATTCTGTTGACCCGAGGGAAGGTGTTAGGCACCCTCGAATCCCGTGGTTCTAGCACGGTCGCTTAAATTGTTATAATGGTTAAATATCTGATTTAAATACATGTTGTGACTTATGTGCTTTTATTAAGTTTAAACCGCTTTTATTATTATCATTTATTTTTATAGAATTGCAACGTCGTGAAAATGCATCTTGAACCACGTCACAATCAATGCACCCGTAGTTGTTAACACATTTCGACTCCGTTGAGATTTGGATTCGGGTCACATCAATGTGCACCCAAGTTTAAGAGTGTAATTTATTAAGGGCGCCTAAGGGGGTCTAGCGCGTTATTATTTGTAGAAGGACATGAAATTTATTAAATGGCCTATCCTGAATTCTAGATAATTATCATGGTTATTTATTGAGGGCCCCGCGATTTACATCTCATTTGGCAAGGCTCGTCTTATTATTTTAGAAGGAACATCCTAAAGCGACTACATTTCTAATGTGTTTATCTCTTAAAAATAGAAGAAAAGATGCGTGCTATTTTAACTATGTGTTTGGCCAAATCCAGATTTTAGCTAATCGCCCGATTAATTATTTACGGAATGAAGAAACATTGTACCTCATGAAAACATGCTTTGAACTTGATAAGAGAAATGTATATGAGATTGGTGAAATGCTACGACTGTTACAAGAGCTCCCTAACTTCAACTTATTCAGTCAAGATTAATTAAAATTGCTTATTAGGAAATGCGACTAATGACATTTGAAACTCATCCTATAAACTGCTTCATGAAAACTGAAACTCAAGAGTTTGAAACTGTATTGTCTTTAGCTAGATCTAAACAATTATTTGTCCTTACATATTCGAAACATGCTGAAAGAGCGAGTTTGAGTTAGCAATTGTATTAAATGGCTGCATATTTCACGGATTGTATTTACATCTTGTGTACTCCTAAACGAATAAAATGTCACAGTTTCCAATTGGCATAAGCTTTAATTAAGTACAACCTTACTAATCTGTCTCCATTAGGCTAACAGACCAAGAAACTGCATATCTTAACAACATTAAAAAAAATTCGTAAGCAATACAACAGGTGATTATAACTCCTTCAAATCTTTTGATTCATGCTTTCATTGTTACATCAAATGCGAGTCTTAGTATGTACCTGGATATTGGATACAACAGAAGAAGCGAGGGGTCAGTAGGGCAATAGAAGCGATACCAAACAGCAGCAGTAACAGCAGGTACCAATAGAACAGAAATCCCAGTGCAAGAGGCCAATAAGCCAATGGAGAAAAGGCAGAATGAGACAAATTCCCAATAGTATGGAGTCGGAGAATCAGGCAATCCAATTCCAGGAGAAGCAAACCACACAAATCCAAACAATAGACTTAACTGACACTTGAAGGAAAACAGGACTAACTTGGACAGTTTGAACAAAATGAGAATCGAACAAATAGTAAGAAGAAGACAATTCCTGATTTTGTGATATCCCTTTCCCTATCTCCTCTCTTTTCAAGTTCTAATGTCAGTCCTCAATTTGAAGTCTATTTGGGTTATCAAAGAGAAATCTTTTCTGGTTTCTGTTTTCAGAATTTGAAACTCTCAGATGTTCCCTCTCAGTGTCTCTCTCTATTTCTGTATGCTTTTTTCTGTGTATCTCTATCAGCTCTCTCTTTCAAAACTCCTCACAGTGTCTGTATTTTTTTTTTCTCTATTTTTTCAGATCCTTTTTATCTCTGTATGTCCTCCCTTTTATAAGCCTTCATATTACCCCTTTTACAGCCTGATAGATTATCACCAATACCCCTCCCATGTGCCTTCCATTTTCAATTCCAACTTTAGCTAATTAAGTATTAAACCCCATCAACATTCCCTGGCAGATTTAACTTTTAAAAGGTTTAATACTTCTTTAAACTAAAGCAAAGTATGGGCAGTAGAATGTATCTGACAGCATATGCTGTCAAACCATTTTTTAAAATCAAAAGCCTTTTTATGCAGGGAAACAGGCTGTGCACAAAGCACATGAGGTGCACCAATGCACATGCTGTGCACGAGTGCTCATGCCCTCCAATTCCGCATTTAAACCAAACATCCTCAACAGCTATAAGTAAACCAAACTGGTTCTTAATCGATTCAACAAATGCTTAGCAGAAGTAAGTCGATTTGTTATTGTTCGGACAGTTGAAACTAATTGACGACACATGTCGACTCGACTATATTAGCATTAACATACTCAATCGTAGCCAAAAATCAGACATTTAAACAGTATCGATACATGGTTCGAATTATACTGACTAAGCAGAAATGCACTCGAGGAGTCAACTAGTCAGTACAAATTTGGAATACAACCAATACACATGTCTTATCAGAATAGGAGGGGTTCAAACAAACACAGTGGTTCAGGCAAAGTGGACAAACAGAAGTTGGTAAAATTAAAACAAATATGAATAGACTTTTAAAAACAAATCACACGGACTAAAACAAAAATAAAGAAAAGAAAACAAGACTCACCTCAAATCTTTAAAAAAAATCAAAACCTTGACTCGGATTTGGACAGACCTTTCTTAAGGCTGAATGGACTTTAATCGAAGTGTTTCTCAGATGAGAAACACTTTGATTAAAGTCCATTAGACCTTAATCTCTTCGGTTGAACCGGTATGAACCAGTGACGAAGAACTACAAAAATTTCCAAAACTCAGATCCGGGATTCATGCTTCCCTGGTCAGATTCGGACCAAACCAAGTATGGTTTGGTCACGAGGGGGGTCTGGGGAGTGTCTGGTGTGAAGCTGGGGTTAAACTGTGTAGATCGAGTTTTGACTCGAATCTTCAAATGAAGATTCGAGAAGGTGAGGAGGGATTCGAACTACATGGTTAACAGATCCATGTTCAGGATGGCAAGGGGGTTCTAGGGTGTTAAGGGGAAGGTCACCGGCGTCCATGCCGCCGGCTTTCATGGCGAAAGTATACAGGGGCGGCTAGGGTTTAGGGGCCTGGTCTGTGGAGACGAAGGCTGGGGTATTGGATGGGGGGGCATGGTAAGGTTATGAACTTATATAGTTAGTGGGTGGACGGATCTCGACCGTTAGATCAATTTAGATCTACGGTCTGGATCTGATGGTTAAGTGGAACGGTGTCGTTTCAAGTGTTGAGGGTTTGGGTTCGGTCCGGGTGTAAACGGGTCGGGTTCCTCAGTGGGTTGTGGGGAAGTGATCTTGGCCGTTGATCAATCTGAGATCAATGGCCCAGATCACACTGGACTAAAACGTCGTCGTTTGGACGTCCTGGGTATCAGGTGGTGTTGGACCGGGCAGGCCTGGGTTTTGGGCTGTTTGTTTGGGCCAATTTTAACAAATTGGCAAAAGTCCGGAAGGGAAGGGACCTTTTCTTATTATTTTTTTTTCTTTTTCTTTTATTATAAAAATACAAAATTAAGTAAAATCAAATTAAAAATAAACACCTAGTACAATTATTTGCACACACATTAACATAATTCAAAACAGGTAAAATTAAACAAAACAAAATCACGGACAAAGATGCTTGTTTATGCTTTTCTATTTAAACCGTGTTACGGTTCAGATTATGCATGACACGTACACACATTTTTTTTGAATTTTGTTTTAATAAAGTAAATAAATAAAAACGGGCCAAAGTCACAAATAAATCAACAAAGTGCCGCACAGAAATCCAAAAATTGTACAGCAGGACCAATTTTATTCTTTTGGAGCGACTGTCGCGCAAAAACAAAAATCACGTGCTCACAGTGACAACCCATCTTCACCCAACCAACAAAATTCCATCAAATAATCACCTTCCAATCTCTACAATGACTATGTATTTATATTAGGAACTTATGGATTCTAATCACCACACCAAGAGTCCTAATACTTAATTCACACTCATATACCCATAATAAATTCATACATGTAAGTCTAAGGGTGTAGGATTACCTTTTGGAAGAAATCTTGCAAAACCCTCCTTTGAGTTCTTGAAGGAATTTCTTGAAGATCTATGTGTTTTATGAGTAGATTTCATCAATACTAGTGTAAGAATGATGTAATTTTACACCAAGTTAATGAAGATTGCTTACCTTGAAGATGGGAGGGGTTGGAGGTCTTGAGAGGATGAAGGAAACCCCAAAATTCGAGCTTGAATGATCAAAAAATGAAGGAAATGTAATACCCCTTCAGTTTTTACATTGACCAGGGGTATTTTAGGCATTTTACATGTTCCACCATGTTCCGGTGCGGCCCGCCGTAGTTACAGGAAGAAAAACCTTGGTTTGCCGCGGTTCGCCGCGGCTGCGCTCCTGGGCGCGCTGGTGACGCATATCCGGTAAAATGGTCATAACTTTCTGTATACACCTCCAAATTATGAACGATTTGTTGAGTTGGAAACTAGACTCAATGAGATTTAATTTGATAGGTTATATATCACTCAACACTTTATATAACTAGATATATGCTTGTCCAAAGTGAGGTCTTGTGCGCATTCACTTACAACTTTAGCCTATTATGAAATTTTTCCAACTTGGCTTAGACTTAGGCATCTCCTTAGACCCCAAACTACTTATAATATGACTCATACACTTATCAACTTATATAATTTATATCCATTATATCATGAACCCTTACTCGCACACAAGATAAAATAATTAGCCTATCTTGGCACCACGAAATCTTAAATTACTAAGCAAAATTTTCTGGGGCTTTACATTCTCCCCCGCTTAAGATCATTCGTCCTTGAATGAGGATCAAGGTTCATTCATTAGCCATCCTTATGTAACTTCTGCTTTTTCACATCATGAAATATATCAACAGCCCCGAATTTGGCTAACTCCTTAAATTTCCGAAAAATTCGTCAGAGTTTCCTTTGTAACTAGGACTATCTACCGGTCAAAGGGCCCCAGATACATATCCTAACAGCATATACATGTTCCATATACATAATATAACTTGTACAATACCAACCATGACCGCATAGGCAACATATATAACCAAAATGAAATAGTTTAACATAGATCAAATCAAAAGATAAGAGTTCATAGGAACCAAATGCATGAAAGCTATTACATAACTATTCAAACAAATATGGGTACTTCTTTCTCATTTCTTCCTCGGCTTCCCAAGTGGCATCCTTAACCTGCTGGTTCCGCCATAACACTTTTACAAAGACAATTTCCTTATTTCTCAATTTTTGGACTTGCCTATCAGGAATGGCAACTGGAATTTCTTCATAAGATAGTTCTTTATTAACCTCAATAACTTCAATTGGTACAATAGCAGACGGATCTTCCACTACCTTCTTCAACATAGACACATGGAAGACCGGATGTACCAACGACATCTCGGGTAGCAGATCGATCTTGTATGCCACCTGACCAATCCTCTAAATGATTCTGTACGGTCCGACATACCTCAGACGTAATTTCCATTTCTTCCCAAATCGCATAATGCCCTTCATGGGGGAAACTTTCAAAAATACCCAACTATCTTCTTTGAACTCCAAATCTCTACGACGAATGTCCAAATAAGAATATTGGCGACTCTGAGTAGTTTTCAACCTCTCCTTAATAATCTTGACTTTCTCCATGACCTGATGCACGAGGTCCTGCTCTATCAATTCTGCTTCTCCAACCTCGAACCACCCAATAGGAGACCTGCATCTCCCACCATACAGTGCCTCAAATGGTGCCATCTGGATACTAGCATGGAAGTTGTTGGTGTAAGCAAATTCTATGAGTGGCAAATGGTCATCCCAACTACCCTTGAAATCAATAGTACAGGCACACAACATGTCTTCAGACGTCTGAATAGTCCGCTCTGCTTGCCCATCGGTTTGTAGATGAAGAGCTGTGCTAAGGTTTACTTGCATACCCAAACCTTGCTGAAATTTCTTCCAAAAGTTGGCCGTGAACTGAGACCCTCAATCTGAAATGATTGAGACCGGAGTGTCATGCAACCTGACTATTTCCTTGATATACAACTAAGCATACTATTCCGCTGTGTCGGTAGATTTAACTGGCAAGAAGTGCGCTGATTTATGAGTCGGTCAACGCTCACCCAAATTGAGTCAAACCTACGCGGAGTGCGCGGCAGTCCTACTACAAAATCCATATTGATCATCTCTCATTTCCACATTGGAATTTCTATGCTTTGAGTCAATCCACTGGACCTTTGATGTTCGGCCTTCACTTGTTGACAATTTGGACATTTTGCTACAAATCCACCATATCCCTCTTCATGTTGTTCCGCCAATAAATTTCCTTGAGATCATGATACATTTTTGTAGAACCGGGGTGCACGGAATACCTGGATGTGTGAGCTTCTGCCATAATCCTTTCCCAAAGACCGTCGATATCAGGAACACATAGGCGGTCTTGGTACCGTAGAGTACCATCATTCATGCCAAAGCAAAAAGTTGTGGTATTGTGTTTGTGAATCCCCTCTTTCAATTGTGCTAATAATGGATTGTTGAATTGTTTTTCCTTCACCTCCGCTACAAGCAATGATTCATCCCTATTCTGTATAATTACCCCTCCTTCACTAGAGTCCGCAAGGCGAACTCCCAAACTGGCCAACTGGTAAACCTCCATGGCTAACGGCCTCTGATATGCCCCCAAATGAGCCAAACTCCCCATAGATTTTTGACTAAGTGCATCTGCCACGACATTAGCCTTTCCCAGGTGATAGAGAATGTCGATGTCATAGTCCTTGTGTAACCCGAGCCATCATCTCTGTCTTAGATTCAACTCCTTTTGTTTAAAACGAATATATTGAAGGCTCTTGTAGTTCATAAATATATCAATGTAGACCCCATACACATAATGTCATCGAATCTTTATACAAAACTAACGCCGCAAGTTCTAACTCATGTGCCGAATAGTTCCTTTCATGATTCTTGGGTTGCCTAGAGGCATAAGTGATCTCTTGGACATGTTGTATCAATAGTGAACCATCTATGTCACATTTCTCTTACATATGACCTCTTAGGATTTGAGTTCTTCAATAATTTTCTTGATATGGTTACAATCTTTTGTGAGTACTTGCAACTTGCTCTTCCAAATTCTTAACAAAGACATTACTGGATCAGTTTTCTTATAGAACCCTCTATTTCAAAGGAATACATCTTCTAGCCTACGCACACACCTTAATATTATCACATGCACGACATTACATCAAATGTAATGTAACATTGTGCTCAAACCTTTCCTAGTCAACCTCTTTCCTCCTTGTGTGCCTTATAGGATTTAAGAAACCACTCCACTTCCTTTGTGAACATTCTCATGATCCCTCCATACTGTTAAACACTTCCCAAAACACATATCAACAACCTTAGTACACATTCAACTTAGAAAGAGCACTGGCCCGAACAATAACTTGAAATCTTCCTAAATTCTTCAACAAAAACTTTTTGTTTTCCTTCTAAGTGTAAGGATTACTCCATCCTCAATAAGTAATTCACCTTATTCCGAATATTGTAGCTACCAATAGTGTTTGTTGGTATTGTGGCTTAAGAGCTATCATGTTAAACATGTTTGGTTCGTAACAAGGGTTCATCTTCTTTCATTACATTTCAAACATTTCCCTTTGTCCTTTGGGTAGATTGTGTTGTTTTTCCCTTTTTGTTCTCCCTTTCGGTCTAGCCAATACATTGGTACTATCTTTTCTTTGTTATTGGGACATTCATTCCCATTCCATTTTGCTATAATGCATAGTAGATAGCCTTATTGTGCCACGCACTTGTCTGCACCCAATGGACTCATGGTATTATTGTGTCTGGTTTGTTGAGTTTATCACGCCACTATTTCACCACCAGTAGTCTCACTTTCCATTGTAATATGTAGACATGAACTCCCTCTAAATATTTTAGTTGATATTTAGTGTTACCAAAGTCGGTAACATTACGGTTAGTCCTTTATGCCTTCTATTAACACTTGTGCTCCAAGCGAGTCCACCATTCTGATACGAACTATTTTGCGATAACCATGGGCATCTCAATTTATAGATTTTCTTCTTATTTCTTCTCGCCTCATTATTCCTAGCTAGTGAATAGCCACACAGTCTTCCACATGTTACGTGGTCTTTTTCCTTAACCCGCTCACCTCTTAACTCTTGTTAGGATATTCGTGGGAAAGTGCGTTCATCGTCATATCACTTAACACTTCTTTATTTGTAAGATTCTTTAGAGGATCTCCATCAAACCCAAATACCCTCTTGGGTTATTATAGCATCACATTTATTTCTCCCACTCGTTTCGCCTTTCTTAACGCCTTGGTACTTTGGTTAAATCACAAATCTATGATTAACCCATTCTAAAAACTCGCAACCTTCCATATTTGACCTATAGTACTTCCTTAGGTTCCATTGTTCCTGACCCTCTAACAAGTATAAAATCCCTTTACAAACATACTCTTAGTTTCTAGGATCGTTGACCCTATCATTCACATTGCCATGTATGAAGAATTTACCTTCCTTAACCTTCCATTTTTTTGGGGGGATACTAGTGGTCTATCATTAGCATATCCTTTCAGATAATCACGTTATCCATTATCACCTTTCTAGACTACGCATGTCTTCAACAAAATATTCAAACAACTACATGGTCTTACTCTTGTTTCTTTGTATTTAAGTGGCCTTACTATGGCCCTTCCTCCCCCACTCAGAGCGAATGCCCCAGATTTTGACATAAGTCTTGAATTTAGCAACTTCATGGACATATGTTTCATATCTCTATCCCTCACATATATGTTCGACTATTAGGGAGATTGAAGTCAGCATTGTATTAACCTCATAAGTTCTCTACTCTTATTCAGCCACACGGACTTGGGATTCCAATTCCTCATGTCAATATCCTTTAGGAGTGTAACACAACTTCATACACTTATGGGATTCTTATAACATTCATAGCATAAGGGTCTTCTCATTATGGGTTCAATTGACTCTCATTTCATGACTTCTTGTCTCCCGTGAGAGACCTACATGTTTGTCATTACTCTCCTGGTCATGCCTTACATATATCACATGCTTATATAACAAATTTTTCTTTTACACCTTAGGATCATATATATGCTTCCCACACTATCAACATGTGCCATATAAGCTCGCATCTCATTTATCAAGTCAATGTCTCTTTGGAGGTGGGCGATCAATTTAAACATTTTTCTCATATAAAATATGCTTCTGGTACTATGTACGTATCTCATATATCCGTACAATTTGTTCAACATGATACACGTGCCATCTCATTAATATTCAGGCCTTTCCTATTGGTCATTCCATATGACAACATTACTTGAAATAGACGAAAGAGCATTTGGATTTATCTTGAATCTCAACACACGAGTTAGAAGACAATCTTATGGTCAAGCTTTATCGCACGATCTGGAGTGTTGAAGAAGGGTAACATTCCTAAATGTCCATGTAGCCTCAAAATTATAGATATGGTCGACAACACACTGATAAGAAGGACTCTACTAGACACAGCTCCGAGATATCCTAGGACACTTTAAAACCTTAGGCTCTGATACCAAGTTTTTCACGCGCCAACTTCAGAAGGTGCGACCGACGCTCAACCGGGTAACCCCAGTCAAGCGGACCTGGGTGCCTTTCCTATTCCACGTGTTACCCCGCGTTTTCATTATCCATTAACCAAGTGAAATAGCCATTTATGATTTAAACATATTCTTATGAGATTTACATAATATACATGGTTACTTAGCGTGGTTTACAAGTTACACTACCCAAATACAAAATACCTAAGTACATAACCCACATTTCCTATCTACGGAGCCTCTAGAGATACAAAAGAGTGTTACAATACTTGCCGGCAACAAGGCTTTGGCTATACCTTACACAAATACGGAAATAAGACTCTGGGAAGAAAAGTGGCATGAGCCACGCAGGGACCCGAGAGGAAAGGGGCTTACCAATATAGCTGACGGAAAGTGGAGGAGTGCTATTGTTGGTGGACTGGAGTACCTGCTATAAACCACCTACAATCATAACACGAATGTAGCGCCCCCGGCAAAAGGGACGTCAGTATATTTGAATTGTACTAGTATGTATGAACAAACTTTACCCCAAGTAAAATCAAGAAATACACAGGTAACAAACAGTAATAGAATCAACAATCCAATGCACATGAAAGGAACAACCAAAGCCAAACAAGTTCCACAATCTCTCCTTTTCCCCTTTCAACATTATTTCATCACATCAATGGTTTCACAACTTTCACATATTTTTATTTCAATAGTGATTTCGATCACTTTTCCACCCTTATTACCTCGGCCACCCTTATCACCACAACCCACACCTTATAACTTTGTGTTGCAGCGTGCAACCCTATCCCACCAGACAATTACATTTCGCACGACAACACAACAATTCACAAAGAATTTTCATAGACATCAATACCATTTCCATCATATGCAACAGTCCGTATACAATTTAAGTCACAACGATAATTTCCCACGACAAGTCACGTATGATATTACCACAGTTATTTCAATTGCATCAATTACGATTTCTTTCTATCATTTGTTACACAGTTCTTACCACATGAACATATTCACACACACACCTGGTTTGTTTCCATTTACTTACACCATTATATCGCGAGACTTAACCAACAACGTTCAAAGCATATTAATCACAAGAATCATCATTTCAAGGAAGCACAAGTTCATATCAACAATTCATACATTTGGGCCCAAGACACCATAGATGTCACCAAGCAGTAATTCATGTACAAGGTTTTGTTGTAATCGTTCAACTTATTTATGTCATTTCACAATACCCTCTTTCATTTCTTACCGCGCTGGGTTTTAGCCATTATACACATTCCCACATTTGGACACATTAACGTTCTTTCGTTCGTTAACACATACTCCCATATCGTCATCCTCAAATATTTACAAGCTTAGCACATGATAAGGTAGGCACATCAAATCACTTTTCACAATCACATATAACACGATGGTGTGGAAATCAACTGAGACAATCAATACACATATTTTCATACAAGGTACACATACCCTATGCTCGTCATAACAAGGGGATTCTACAAGAGTTAAAATTAGCCATACATACCTCAAATTCGCCCTTATTAATACTACAATTATCCAATACAATTAAGAAACCTCAATCTACAATACAACATTCAATAGGGCCAATATTAGTAATAAATTCTGTGACTTATTCCATTTAGGCATATCATCAAACACCTTGTAGGTATAAACCTTTACACCTCATAACTATAGTATTGGTTCACCCAACTATCACCATTAACCAACAATTCATTCCACCATCATTCCTAACCAATTTATAACTTCCAACAACATATGTGTGATAACCCATCTTCACCCAACCAACAAAATTCCATCAAATAATCACCTTCATATCTCTACAATGACTATGTATTTATATTAGGAACTTATGGCTTCTAATCACCACACCAAGAGTCCCAATACTTAATTCACACTCATATACCCATAACAAATTCATACATGTAAGTCTAAGGGTGTAAGATTACCTTTTGGAAGAAATCTTGCAAACCCTCCTTTGAGTTCTTGAAGGAATTTCTTGAAGATCTATGTGTTTTATGAGTAGATTTCATCAATAGTAGTGTAAGAATAATGGAATTTTACACCAAGTTAATGAAGATTGCATACCTTGAAGATGGGAGGGGTTGGAGGTCTTGAGAGGATGAAGGAAACCCCAAAATTCGAGCTTGAATGATCAAAAAATGAAGAAAATGTAATACCCCTTCAGTTTTTACACTGACCAGGGGTATTTTAGGCATTTTACATGTTCCACCACATTCCACCGTGGTCCGCCATGGTTTACAGGCAGAAAAACCTTGGTTTGCCGCGGTTCGCCGCGGCCGCGCTCCTAGGCGCGCTGGTGACGCATGTCCGGTAAAATGATCATAACTTTCTCTATACACCTCCAAATGACAAACGGTTTGTTGTGTTGGAAATTAGACTCAATGAGATTTAATTTGATAGGTTATTCATCATTCAAAACTTTATATAACTAGAGATATGCTTGTACAAAGTGAGGTCTTGTGCGCATTCACTTACAACTTTAGCCTATTATGAAATGTTTCCAACTTGGCTTAGACTTAGGCCTCTCCTTAGACCCCAAACTACTTATAATATAACTCATACACTTATTAAATTATCTAATTGATATCCATTATATCATGAACCCTCACTCGCGCACAAGATAAAATAATTAGCCTATCTTGGCACCACGAAATCTTAAATTACTAAGCAAAATTTTCTTGGGCTTTACAATTAGTTTATGTTATTATTTTGTTTCTTATCAGTTATTTTTCCGTTTTTCATTATTTATCCTTATTACATTTTCATACTATTTATTTATATCCTAATTGGTGTCTTGACCTGGCCTCGTCACTACTCTACTGAGGTTAGGCTTGATACTTACAGGGTACCGTTGTGGTGTACTCATACTATGTTGTTGCACATTTTGTGCAGATCCAGGTATGTCTGCTCGTGTCTGTGGTCAAAGATCAGTTGTAGCTGCCCTACAAAGAGTTCAAGGTTTGCCTACGGGCGTCTGCATGCCTCGGAGTCACCTTGCCTATTTTACTTCCTATTATATTTCTTTCAAATAGTGATGTATTATATATCTTATTTTTATTCTATAGAGCTTATAACTCTGTTCCATAGTTTTTGGGAATTGTATGGTTGAGTTTCTATTTTTCAAAAGTTATATGAATTTATTAGACTGGTTTTAAGAATTTTGTTAATTTTATCTATTCAATCTCTATCAAATATTGGACTTACCTAGTCGTAGAGACTAGGTTCCATTACGACATCCTATGGAGGAAAATTAGGGTCATGACAAGTTGGTATTAGAGCTCTAGGTTCATAGGTGTTATGAGTCCTAAGCAGGTTTAGTAGAGTCTTGTGGATCGGTATGGAGACATTTGTACTTATCTTCGAAACGCTACAGAGCTGTTAGGAAAACTTCACTTCTTTGATTCCTTATCGTGCGAATTGGTTGACTTCAAAAACTGAATCTTTGACTTTCTATTCTCTCACAGATGGTGAGGACACGCATTGCTGGATCCGACGATCAGACACTTGCGCCACCAACTAGAGCCGCGAGAGGCTGGTGCAGAGGCCGAGGATGTAAACGTAGTATAGCTAGAGCACCTACTCGAGCTACGACAAAAGAGCCACCAGTAGCTCCAGTTGGGGGACAGGCACTTGAGGCACCTATTTCCACCCCTGCACTTTAGGAGACCCTCGCACAGTTCTTGACATGTTCGGTACCTTTGCTCGGACGGGGTTGATTCCACTTGCACCAGCCACATCTAAGGATGGGGGAAGATCCCACACTCCCGTGGCCCGTACCCCATTGTAGCGGGTCTAAGTTGATTAGGTCCTAGAGGTTATTCTGGTGCATCCTGTTGCTCCGGTTCAGCCCGTGGTTAGGGTAGCAGCATCTAAGGAGGAGCAGCTTAGGCTCGAGAGGTTCAAGAAGAATCATCCTCCTACTTTCAGTGGTTTGGCTTTAGAGGATGCACAAAGTTTGCTTGAGGAGTGCCACCATATTCTCCGCACTATGGGTTTGTGGAGATGAGCGGGGTTGCTTTACTCCTTTCCAGCGGTCTGGAGCGGCATATCAGTGGTGTAAAGTGTAAGAGGAGGGTAACCCAACCAAGGCGGCTTCACTTACATGGACTCAGTTTTTCAGAGTTATTTTTGAGGGAGTTTGTTCCCCAAATCCTTCAGGATGCATGGTGCACGAAGTTTGAGCAGTTGTGCTAGAGTGCCATGGCCATGTCGGAGTATGCTGTCTGATTCAGTGATTTGTCCAGACATGCACCTGTTTTGGTTTCTATTATCAGGGAGTGAGTCTGTCGATTTATTGATTGGCACAACTATAGTATTAGATTCAACATGGCTAGAAAGTTGAAAATAGATACTCCATATCAGCAGGTGGTTAAGATTGCACGAAGGTTGGAGGGTATGAGGGTTCGTGAGAGAGATGATGGGGAGGCTAAAAGGCCTCACGGTATGGGAATATTTAGTGGTGGTCACACTGCAGCTTGAGCCCGTCATGGTAGAGGATACGTGAACCATCCAGTTCATTCAGCACTTCTTACTTCTAGTGGTTCCCCAATTGTTCCGAGATCTTAGGTTCCACACTTTGCTCAGACACTTTCTAGTGCACCTTCTACACGGGGTGCTTTCACTGATCATTCCAGCTGATCAGGCCCGAGCTAGTCCCAGCAGCCACGCCACCGAGAGCTTGCTTTGAGTGTAGTGATACTTGCCACATGGTTAGAGACTACTCCGGACTCAGGAGGGGTGCACCTTAACAGACCACTCAGGCTCCACGAATTCAATCAGGTCCACAGACTTCTCAGGCCATGATTGATGCCCTAGTGTCCACTACAGCCACACAACCAGCTAGGGGTGGAGGACGGGCGGGTAGAGGTCACCCTAGAAGGGGGGCCATGCCAGATTCTATGTTGTTCCGGGTATGACGGAGGCAGTTGCTTTAGACACAATCATTATAGGTACGGTTTCGGTTTGCCATAGAGGTACATCACTCTTATTTGATCCGGGATCCACTTATTCGTATGTGTCATCTTACTTTGCTCCGTATTTGGGTATATCTCGTGATTCCATGAGCTCTCATGTTTTTGTGTCCATGCCAGTGAAAGATTCTACTATTCTAGACCGTGTGTATCAATCGTGTCTAGTTATTATTGGTGATTTTGAGACGAGAAAAGATGTAAGTCAAGTAAAGCATGCATCAAATATAGGTAAATAATTAGAGGAATCATGTAACAAGTGTATGAATGTATCAAGTAAGGACATTGTAACGATCCGACCGATCGTTTTAAGAATTTGGGCAAGTGGGTTGGTTTGAGTCGGGTGAGGCTAGATTATTGGGTACATACTTGGTTCAGGATGCTTTGGAGATGGTTAAGGTGATTTAGGATAGACTCTATATAGCCCAGTCCAGACAGAAGAGTTACGCGGACTGGAAGGTTTGTGATGTTTCCTATATGTTTGGAGAGCGGGTTCGGCTTTGGGTTTCGCCTATGAAGGGCTTTATGAGATTTGGGAAGAAAGGGAAATTGAGTCCAAGGTTTATTGGTCCCTTTGAGATATTGCGGCGTGTTGGGGAGGCTGCTTATGAGCTTGCCTTACCTCCCAGCTTGGCAGGAGTTCATCCGGTATTTCATGTTTTGATGCTCTGAAAGTATACACGGTGATCCATCGCACGTGTTGGATTTCAGTTCAGTCCATTTGGACAAGGATCTATCTTATGTTGAGGAACCAATGGCGATATTGGACAGGCAGGTTCGAAAGCTGAGGTCAAAGAACATTACATCAGTGAAAGTTTAGTGGCAAGGTCAGCCGGTCGAGGAGGTGACCTGGGAGACTGAGCCGGATATGCGAAGCCGTTACCCTCATCTTTTCACTACTTTATGTATGTCTCTAAGCTCGTTCAAGGACACACGAATGTTTAAGTGTAAGAGTATGTAATGAACTGGCCGGTCATTTTAAGAATTTACGCCCTGATCCCCTATTAAATGCTTTCCCTGTGTTTGTTTATGTTATTGTGATTTGCCGGGATGATTTGTTTTGAGTTTAGGAATGTTTTCTGATATTTAGTCCGTAAAGGAGAGCTTAAGCTTTAGTAATTGGACCGTAGTCGGAGCAATGTGAAGACGACCTCAGAATGGAATTCTGTTGGTTCCATTAGCTCCGTTGGGTGATTTCAAATTTAGGGGCGTGTTTGGATTGTGTCTTGGAGGTCCATTGCTTATTTAGGCTTGAAATGCCGAAAGTTGAATTTTTGAAGTTTCCGGTTCGATAGTGAGATTTTGATATTGGGTCGAAATGGAGTTCCGGAAGTCGCAGTTGGTCCGTTCTGTCATTTGGGATGTGTGTGCAAAGTTTCAAGTCATTCGGACGAGGTTTGATAGACTTTTTGATCGAAAGCAGAATTCAAAAGTCTTTAGAGTTTTTAGGTTTTGTTTTAGGTATTTTGAGGATTGGTACAAGTTTGGAAGGTGGTATATGACTTGCTCGTGACTTTGGTTGATGTCCCGAGGGCCTCAGGATGATTTCGGGTGGTTAACGGGTGATTTTGAGCTTAGTTTGGTAGTTAAAGGAGTTCTGTTGCTGTCATAACCGCACCAACGGCTATGGAACCGCAGGTGCGGGCACGCAGGAGCAAATAGGAAGCCACCGATGCGGCCAAGAGAGGGGTAGGCTGGGATAGCAGAAGCGAGTTCGTGGTCGCACCTGCGATTGCGCGGATGCGGGATTTCTTGCACAGGTGCGGCCCTGGTGTTTTAAGTGAAGTTCGCAGGTGCGCACCTCGGACCGCAGGTGCGACTATTTAACCGCAAATGCGGTTTTGCTGGGGCAGAAACTATAAATTCCACCCTTCGCGATTGTTGACCATTTATCTCAATTTTTCATTCAGGGTGAAGCTTTGGAGGGCATTTTCAAGGGAGATTTTTAGAGGGATTCATTGAGGTAAGGCCTTTGGTCCTTAAGCTCGTTATTATGGTGATTTTTTCATCATTATAAACATGAAATTTGAAAGAAAATCAGTGGTAAATTGGGGGTTAAGGCTTGGTTAATTGGGGAGTTTTGAGTGATGATTTGAGAGACCATTTGAGGTCGGATTTTGGCCCTTTTGGTATGACTGAACTCGTGAGAATGTGAGAATTCCGAATTTGTAAATTTTACCTGATTCCGAGACGTGGGCCTTGGGGCGTTTTGGTAATTTTTCCTAATTTTGCGTATTAGCTTAGAATTAATTAGTTGAATTAGTTACTTGAAGTTATATTTACATTATGCAATTACTTTAAATATATTTATGCCATTTGGAGTTGGATACTCGTGGCAAGAATGTGGTTTCGAGTTGATTGAGCTGGTTCGAGGTAAGTGGCTTGCCTAACCTTGTGTGGGGGAACTCCCCTTAGGATTTGGTATTGTTGATATATGAAATGCTTTGTACGTGAGGTGACGAGTGCGTACATGTGCTAATTGTTGAAAATCCTGTTTTCATTAAGTAACTATAACTGTGTTTTCTTCCTTGTTTATACTACTTGCAATTTAAGCCTACTTTTAGCTTAGGGAAGCATATCTAATTGACTTAATTGCTTTATTTGCTCAAACTGCTTTATTTGAATTTCGTGCACCATGCTAGGTTAGAAATACCTATTTTACCTTGGTATGAAATTTGGATTGAACTGAATATTCTTTGTGTTGCTGTTGTGTGTTTACTTTGGGACTACAGGACGATATCCCGGGAGATCCCCCTGCATGTTTATTTTGGGACTATGGATTGGTATTTCGGTATATCTCCCTACACATTTATATTGGAACTACGGGACTGCACCCGGTAGATTCCCAGTACTGGATATTTACATTTGGGACTACGGATTGATATTCTGGTAGATCCCCGCGCACTATGAGTTGGACTACGGGACGACACCCGGGAGATCCACTGGATATTTACATTTGAGGACTATAGGACGGTATCCTGGGAAATCCCCGGTTGCTATTGCTGTGTAAAGTCATATTCTTTGAATATTTTCTCTCTCTGGTGTAGTTGTTGTTATTCTTACTATCCTGTATTACTTCATATTGTTAGCACTTAATTATACTGTTATACCTTGTTTTTCATCTAAACTCAGTAGGACCCTGACATTCCTCGTCACTACTCGACTGAGGTTAGGCTTGGCACTTACTGAGTACCGCTGTGGTGTACTTATGCCCTTTCTGCGCATGTTTTTCATGTGCAGATCCAGGTACTTCGACTCAACCCTACTACCCTTGAGGCGAGGCGATTCTCTAGAAACTTCGAGGTATATCTGCCGCATCCGCAGATCGAGGAGTCCCTTTCCATTCTCTCTTATAGTATCAGCCCTCCTGTATTTACTTTTCTTTAGACATTCTGGAGTTAGACAATTGTAGTTATTCAATAGCTTGTGATTTCATGAGATTCCGGGTTTTGGGAAGTTGTTCAGTTTTTGAGATCTTGTATTAGTATATGCCGAGCGACATCATAAATGCTTTTGTATTTGTTTATCTTCAGTTTTTATTAGTTTTTCCGCATTTTGTTTCTTCTTTTGAAATTGTTAGGATTACCTAGTCGTAGAGAGTAGGTGTCATCACGACAGTTCACGGGGCGCGAACTTGGGTCGTGACAAGTTGGTATCAAAGCTCTAGTTCATAGGAGTCATGAATCACAAGCTGGTTCATTAGAGTCTCGTGGATCGTTACGGAGACATCTGTACTTATCTACGATAGGCTATGTAACTGTTAGGAAATTTCCACTTCATTTGATTTCCTAATCGTGCGAGATTTTGATATCACAATTCTAAACTTCTATCTTCTATTCTCTCATAAATGTTGAGGACACGTGCTCTTAGAGATGATCAGGCACCTGCGCCCCCTACTAGAGCCGTCAGAGGTTGAGGTCGGGGTAGAGATCAAGGACGTGCACGTGGTGCAGCCAAAGCACCCATGCGAGCTGCCATGGAGGTACCACCAGCAGTTTTAGCCGGAGTCCAGGCACCTGATACGCCTACTGCCACTACTACTCTAGCTCTCTAGGAGATTCTTGCACAATTCATGAGCATCCACACTAGTCTGGCTCAGGCACGGTTGCTTCCCCTTGCTGCAGCTATATCTCAGGTCGAGGGGGGAGCACAGACTCCCGCCGCCCGTACTCCTGAGCAGCGAGTGCATGTTGATCAGGTCCTAGAGATTATTCCTGTACAATATGCAGTCCCAGATCAGCCCGAGGTGCAGTGGCTTCCTATGATGAGCAGCTGAGGCTTGAGAGGTTCAAGAAGTACAAGCCTCCTATATTCAGTGGTGTAGCATCAGATGATGCTCTGGGATTTCTAGATGAGTGTTGCCGTATCCTTTGTTCCATGGGTATATCAAGATCGAGCGGGGTTTCCTTCACTACCTTCCAGCTTCGAGGAACCGCCTATGAGTGGTGGGTACTTATGAGTTAGACAGTCCGGATGAGGCATCTTCCCTGACTTGGACTCTTTTCAGATATGTTCCTAAGAGAGTATGTTCCTCAAAGCCTTAGGGATGCATGACACGTAGAGTTTGAGCATTTGCGCCAGGGTACTATGACTGTCTCGAAGTATGCTGTCCGTTACACTAGCTTGGCTAGACATGCACCAGCCTTGGTTTCCACTTTTTGCGAGAGGGTTTGCCGGTTTATTGAGGGGCTTATTCCCAGCATCGGGTCTAGCATGGCTCGTGAGTTAGAGATGGATATTTCTTTTCAGCAGGTGGTGAGCATTGCTAGGAGGATAGAGGGTATGCATGCTCGGTATAGAGAGTAGAGGGAGGCCAAGAGGTCTCGAGAGTCGGGCTATTATTCTGGTGCCCGTGCTCCAGCTATAGTTCGTCATGGTAGGGGTTACCTGAGTCGCCTCGTTCATTCAGCTCTTCCAGCAGCTAGTGGTATTCTAGCTCCTCCTAGGCCGCAGCAGCCTTATTATACACCTTTAGTATCTAGTGCACCTCCTACACTGGGTGCTTTCAGTGGTCAGTCCAGCAGACCTGGCCCGAGCCAGTCATAACCTCCACATCCTCCCAAAGCTTATTTTGAGTGTGGTGACACATGCCATATGGTGAGGGATTACCCCAGACTTAGGAGGGGTGCACCTCCATAGACTTCTCAGCCACAGCGTGCCCCGTAGAGTTCTAAAGCTTAGCCACAACGCGCTCCACAAAGTTCTCAGGCTATGATCACTACACCAGTTGCTACCCCACCTGCTCTGCCAGCTAGAGAGGAAGGCCATGCCAGATATTATGCCCTTCCTGCCCGTACCAAGGTTGTTGCCTCCGATTCTGTCATCACCGGTATTGTCCTGGTTTGTCATAGAGATGCATCAGTTTTATTCGATCTAGGCTCCACCTATTCTTATGTGTCTTCTTATTTTGCCCTGCATTTGGGTGTATCTCGGGATTCTTTGAGTTCCCCTGTTTACGTTTCTACTCATGTAGGAGATTCTCTTGTTGTGGACCACGTTTATCAGCCGTGTATGGTTGCTCTTAGTGGTTTTGAGACCAAAGCCAATTTATTATTGCTCAGCATGGTAGATTTTGATTTTATCTTGGGCATGGACTGTTTGTCGCCCCATTATGCTATTCTTGATTGTCACGCCAAAACTGTGATGATGGCTATGCCAGGTGTACTGCAAGTAGAGTGGAGGGGTACCTTAGATCATACTTCCAGTAGAGTTATTTTATTCCTTAAGGCTTAGCATATGGTTGAGAAGGTGTGTGATGCGTATCTAGCTTATGTGAGAGATGTTAGTATTGATACCCCTACAGTTGATTCAGTACCAGTAGAACATGATTTTTCTGATATGTTTCCAGTTGATCTTATGGGCATGCCGCCCGATAGAGATATTGATTTTGGCATTGATCTGTTGATGGGCAGTCAGCCCATTTCTATTCTTCCGTATCGTATGGCCCCTCCTGAGTTGAAGGATCAGTTACAGGAATTGCTTGATAAGGGTTTTATTCAGCCTAGTGTATCACCTTGGGGTGCTCCTGTTTTGTTTGTAAAGAAAAAGGATGGTTCTATGCGTATGTGCATTGATTATTGCCAGTTTAACAAAGTTATAGTGAAGAACCGTTATCCTTTGCCCTGTATTGATGATTTGTTTGACCAGCTACAAGGTGCATGAGTGTTTTTTAAGATTGACTTGTGTTCAGGTTACCATCAGTTGAAGATTTGGGAGCCAGATATCTCGAAGACTGCTTTCAGGACAAGATATGGTCATTAGGAGTTCCTTGTTATGTCATTTGGGCTGACCAATGCCCAACAGCCTTTATGCATTTGATGCACAGTGTGTTCCAGCCATATTTTGACTCGTTCATCATTGTCTTCATTGATGATATTCTGGTATATTCTCGAAGTCGGGAAGATCATGAGCAACACCTGAGGACAGTGCTTCAGACTTTGAGGGAAAAGAATTTATATGCAAAGTTCTTGAAATGTGAGTTTTGGTTGGATTCCGTGGTATTCTTAGGCCACGTGGTATCGAGTGAGGGTATTTAGGTGGATCTGAAGAAAGTGCAAGCAGTACAGAGTTGGCCCAGACCATCCTTAGCTATAGAAATCCGCAGTTTTCTTGGCTTGTCGGGTTATTACAGTCGATTTGTTGAGGGGTTTTCATCTATTGCAGCCCCTATGACTAAGCTGACCTAGAAGGGTGCTCCGTTCTAGTGGACGGAAGAGTGTGAGGCGAGCTTTCAAAAGCTCAAGACAACTTTAACTACAACCCCAGTTTTGATATTGCCTACAGGTTCGGGGTCTTATACTGTCTATTGTGATGCCTCAAAGATTGGCCTTGGAGCGGTATTGATGCAGGACGGTAGGGTAATTGTCTACGCGTCCAGGCAGTTAAAGGTACACGAGAAGAATTATCCTGTCCAAGATCTCGAGTTAGCCGCTATTATTAACGCCTTGAAGATCCGAAGTCATTATTTGTACGGTGTTCCTTGTGAGATTTATACTGATCATTGGAGTTTGCAGCACATGTTCAAGCAAAAGGATCTTAGTTTGCGCCAGAGGAGGTGGTTAGAGTTGCTGAAGGACTATGATATCACTATTTTGTAACACCCGGGCAAGGCCAATATGGTGGCCGATGCTTTGAGTTGCCGGGCAGAGAGTTTGGGGAGTTTGGCTTATTTACCAGCAGCATAGAGGCCCATGGCAATGGATTTCCGGGCCTTAGCTAGCCAGTTTGTGAGATTGGATCTTTTGGAGCCTAGTCGGGTTCTAGCCTACGTGCTTTCTCGGTCTTCCTTGTTTGATCGTATCCGGGAGCGTCAATTTGATGACACTTAATTTCTTGTCCTCAAAGACAAGGTTTTGCATGTCGATGCGAGAGATGCAAACATTGGTGATGATAGGGTATTAAGGATGCAGGGTCGGGTCTGTGTACCTAATGTTGATGGGCTTCGGGAGTTGATTCTAGAGAAAGCCCATAGTTCACGGTATTCCATTCATTCGGGTGCCACGAAGATGCACCAGGATTTGAGACAACACTATTGGTGGAGGCGGATGAAGAAGGATATAGTTGGGTTCGTAGCTCGGTGCCTCAATTGTCAGCAGGTAAGTATGAGCACCAGAGACCGGGTGGGTTGCTTCAGCAGATAGAGATTCCGGAGTGGAAGTGGGAGAGGATCACCATGGACTTCGTAGTTGGACTCCCACGGACTTTGAGAAAGTGTGATGCCATTTGGGTGATTATGGATCGGCTGATCAAGTCCGAACACTTCATTCCTATGTGTACTACCTATTCTTCGGAGCATCTGGCAGAGATTTATATCTGGGAGATTGTTCGTCTGCATGGTATTCCAATTTCCATCATTTCAGATAAATGTACTCAGTTCACATCAAGGTTCTGGGGGGGTCGTATAACATGAGTTAGGTACTCGGGTGGACTTGAGCACAGTATTTCACCACCAGACGGACGGACAGTCCGAGCGCAGTATTCAGATTCTTGAGGATATGCTCTGTGCGCGTGTGATGGAGTTTGACGGGTCTTGGGATCAGTTTTGCCACTGGCAGAGTTTTTCCTACAACAACAGCTATTAGTCCAGCATTTAGATAGCACCGTATGAGGCTTTGTATGGTAGGCGGTGTAGATCCCCGGTGGGTTGGTTTGAGCAGGGTGAGGCTAGATTATTGGGCACAGACTTGGTTCAGGATGCTTTGGAGAAGGTTAAGGTGATTCAGGATAGACTTCGTACAGCCCAATCCAGACATAAGAGTTACGCGGACCGGAAGGTTCGTGATGTTTCCTATATGGTTGGAGAGCGGGTTCTGCTTTGGGTTTCGCCTATGAAGGGCGTTATGAGATTTGGTAAGAAAGGTAAATTGAGTCCGAGGTTTATTGGTCCCTTTAAGATATTGTGGCGTGTTGGGGATGTTTCTTATGAGCTTGCCTTACCTCCCAGTTTGGCAGAAGTTCATCCGGTATTTCATATTTCGATTCTTCAGAAGTATCACGGTGATCCATCGCACGTGTTGGATTTCAGTCCAGTCCAGTTGGAAAAGGATCTATATTATGTTGAGGATCCAATGGCGATATTGGATAGGCAGGTTCGAAAGCTGAGGTCAAAGAACATTGCATCAGTGAAGGTTCAGTGGCGGGGTCAGCCGGTCGAGGAGGCGAACTGGGAGACCGAGCAGGATATGCGTAGCCGTTACCCTCATTTTTTCACTACTTCAGGTATGTCTCTATACTCGTTCGAGGACGAATGAATGTTTAAGTGTAGGAGTATGTAACAAACTGGCCGATCATTTTAAGAATTTACACTCTGATCCCCTATTAACTGCTTCCCCGTATTTGTTTCTGCTATTGCGATTTGCCGGGATGATTTGTTTTGAGTTTCGGAATATTTTGGGACACTTAGTCCCTAAAGAAGAGCTTAAGCTTTAGTAATTGGACCGTAGTCGGAGTAGTGTGAAGATGGCTTCGGAATGGAATTTTGTCCGTTCCATTAGTTCCGTTGGGTGATTTCGGATTTAGGGGCGTGTTCAGATTGTGTCTTGGAGGTCCGTAGCTTATTTAGGCTTGAAATGCCGAAAGTTGATTTTTTTAAGTTTCCGGTTCGATAATGATATTTTCATATCGGGGTCTGAATGGAGTTCCGGAAGTCGCAGTAAGTCCGTTGTGTCATTTAGGATGTGTGTGCAAAGTTTCAGGTCATTCAGACGAGGTTTGATAGACTTTTTGATCGAAAGTGGAATTCAGAAGTCTTTAGAGTTTTTAGGTTTGAATCCATGGTTAATTCGATGTTTCAATGTTGTTTTAGGTGTTTTAAGGATTGGTACAAGTTTTGAAGGTGGTATATGACTTGCTCGTGCCTTTGGTTGAGGTCCCGGGGTCTCGGAGTGATTTCGGGTGGTTAACAGGTAATTTTGAGTTGCGTTTGGCAGCGGAAGGAGTTCTGTTGTTGTCATAACCGCACCTGTGGCTAGGGGACCACAGGTGCGGGCACGTAGGAGCGGATAGAAAGAGGAAGATGCGGCCAAGAGAGGGGCAGGCTGGGATCGCAAAAGCGAGGTCCAGGTCGCACCTGCGATTGCACAGATGCGGGATTTCTTGCGTAGGTGTGGCCCTAGTGTTTTAAGTGAAGTTCGCAGGTGCACACCTCGGACCACAGGTGCGGGTCCGCAGGTGCGACTATTTAACCGCAGGTGCGGTTTTGCTGGGGCAAAAACTATAAATTCCACCCTTCGCGATTTTTTGACCATTTCTCTCAATTTTTCATTCGGGGTGAAGCTTTGGAGGGCATTTTCAAGGGAGATTTCAGAGGGATTCATTGAGGTAAGACCTTTGGTCCTTAAGCTTGTTATTATGGCAATTGTTTTATCATTGTAAGCATAAAATTTGAAGGAAAATTAGTGGTAAATTGGGGGTTAGGGCATGGTTAATTAGAGAGTTTTGAGTGGTGATTTGAGAGACCATTTGAGGTCCGATTTTGGTACTTTTGGTATGACTGAACTCATGAGAGTGTGAAAATTCCGAATTTTAAATTTTACCTGATTCCGAGACGTGGGCCCGAGGGACGTTTTGGTCATTTTTCCTAATTTCACGTATTAGCTTAGAATTAATTAGTTGAATTAGTTACTTGAAGTTATATTTACATTATGCAATTACTTTAAATAGATTTGGGCCATTTGGAGTCGGATACTCGTGGCAAAAATATGGTTTCGAGTTGATTGAGCTAGTTCGAGGTAAGTGGCTTGTCTAACCTTGTGTGGGAAAACTCCTCTTAGGATTTGGTATTGTTGATATATGAAATGCCTTGTACGTGAGGTGACGAGTGCGTACATGTACTAATTGTTGAAAATCCTGTTTTCATTAAGTAACTATAACTATGTTTTCTTCCTTGTTTATACTACTTGCAATTTAAGCCTACTTTTAGCTTAGGGAAGCATATCTAATTGACTTAATTGCTTTACTTGCTCAAACTACTTTATCTGAATTCAGTGCAGCATGCTGGGTTAGAAATACCTATTTTACCTTGGTATGAAATTTAGATTGACCTGAATATTCTTTGTGTTGCTGCTGTGTGTTTACTTTGGGACTACGGATGGTATCCCGGTAGATCCCTCTGCATGTTTATTTTGGGACTATGGATTGGTATTCCGGTAGATCCCCCTACACATTTATATTGGTACTACGGGACTGCACCCGATAGATTTTACCAGTACTGGATATTTACATTTGGGACTACGGATCGGTATTCCGGTAGATCCCCGCGCACTATGAGTTGGACTACGAGACGACACCCGGGAGATCCACTGGATATTTACATTTAGGGACTACAGGATGGTATCCTAGGAGATATCTGGTTGTTATTGCTGTGTGGAGTCATATTATCTCCGTGCTTTCTCTCTCTCTGTTGTAGTTGTTGTTATTTTTACTATCCTGTATTACTTCTTACTGTTAGCACTTAATTATATTGTCCTATTCTATACTGTTATACCTTGTTTTTTATCTAAACTCAGTAGGGCTTTGACTTTCCTCGTCACTACCTAACCGAGGTTAGGCTTGGCACTTACTGAGTACCGCTGTGGTGTACTCATCCCTTTCCGTGCATGTTTTTTATGTGCAGTTCCAGGAACTTTGACTTAGCCCTACTACCCTTGAGGCAAGGCGATTTTTCCAGATACTTCAAGGTATATATGTCGCGTACACAGACTGAGGAGTCCCTTTCCATTCTCTCTTATAGTATCAGCCCTTCTGTATTTACTTTTGTTTTTGGAGTTAGACACTTGTAGTTATTCAACAGCTTGTGATTTCATGAGATTTCGGATTTGGAAAGTTGTTCAGTTTTTGAGATCTTGTATTAGTATATGCCGAGCGGCATCTTAAACGCTTCTATATTTGTTTATCTTCAGTTTTTATCAGTTTTTCCACATTTTGTTTCTTTTTTTGAATTGTTAGGGTTACCTAGTCGTAGAGACCAGAGGTGACCTGATAAGTTTTGTGGCCTAAATCCAAACTTTATGAGAGGCCTTAACTTTTTAATTTATTATTATTATTTATTTGAAGTCTATTTTTGTTTAGCTTTTCTTAGATACAAAGTTATTTAATTTTCTTATAATCAATAACTCCTAATAAGTATTTCTCAATTAATATTATAGCTAATCCAGTTAACCTTTTTGTGACATTGTTGTTCTTAGGTAAGATTTTATCAATTTTAATTTTGAAAACTTCTTTTCGCTGAAGCAACGGTAACTTGAGTTATGAACATTATTCTATAAGCAATTTAGGCATTTGTTAAAGAATTAAATCTTTTTATTTGATTAAGTGTATCAATTAAACTATTATCTTCTAATTGTACTATTTTTCTTGATACTTTTAATTTAGAAAATAAATCTAAACCGTCAATAACGAATTGGTTATTATGCTTTAAGGAACATTCAAGATTAAGGCAATATTTTTTCAAATTTCCAACATCTAGTAATTTTAGTTTTACTGCCAAATAGAAAATCAAAAATATTTTCATATGTTTCGAATTGTTCAAATCTATTTCAAAGTGAAAAAATAATCTTGTCTATTATGTATAAAAGTAATCAACTCTAAAGGACTCTTCGAAAGATTTTGAAATTTCATTATCAATATTTGCATCAAATTGTTATTTCCTATATATTATACATTTCTTACGAAATTCGGATTCAATATTTATTTCAAGTGCAATTTCCTTAGTAGAAGTCATAGTAATTGCAAATCCTTCTTCTCTATATTTGTTAGAAAGAAATCAAACTTTTTCATTTTACAGAACTCTTTTTCAAACTTATACATAATCTATTATGGTGTAACAAAAAATGGGGCCCCCACAAATATGGGGCCTAAAACAATTGCTTTACTTGCTTTAGGAAGGGCCGCCCCTGGTAGAGATTAGGTGTTGTCACGACAGTTCACGGAGGGGAAGGGGAAGGGGGGAACTTGGGCCATGACAGACATATAGCAAGTGAAGGCAGGTAGTAAGCGAAGGCATGTGATAGGTCAAGACACCTTATTAGTAAATCACGTAACAAATAGAGGCATGATCATGTACGGCTAGTAACAAGTAAGGGCAGGAATTTGGGGGGACATGTAGCATAAGTAAATCAAGTAAAAGCGTAAGATAACCATAATAGACGAGGTAGAAAACGTAAATATCACAGTAACATGCCCAAATAAGAAACATGTAGATAACTATATAAAGAACACAAACAAGAAAGTAATATACAAAGCAACAACATTAACAAGAACCCAGGTAGAGGACATGTAAGTGTTTAACGAACGAGTAATCATAACAGAAAAAATCCAGTTCTTCGCACACGGTAACAACTAACCGACCAATCTTATCTCACACCACACGACAATACTCATTGTGCCAACATCAAGCGTACAGAAATAACCCTCATGCCAAACATAGCCTTAAAGCCCCAATTCTCATCTCTTATTATGGATAATGAAACTCCGGTAGCAAGACAATAACATGTAAAAATGGATTTCATGATATTATAGTCAATTAAGTATGTAAACAGTCCGAAGACAACAAATTAAATCCCTTTTAAGGTGCCATATGTTCTAACATAATTTCTAACACAGTTAATTGAGTTTATTGGTCATAGAATTAAATAAATCATAAGTCAAAGAATCACAAATTCCATCAAAGCACAAAGAAAGCATATAATATCCCCCCTCCTGAGCATGGAAACCCTGACACATGCATATATCTCATCACCTCGTATATGCATCACCCTCGCATGTAGCAAATAATATCATTTAGTAGAAAAAATTCTCTCAACAAAGTTAGGCAAGACACTTACCTCAAACAAGACAAGTCGATATACTAGAAGTGCCATCCCGCATAAATCGACCTCCGAATGGCTGGAAACTAGCCAAAATCAACTCAAATTTATCAAATAATACCATAGGAAACAAACCCAAACGATAAAGGTCGAATCTTTAATCAAATACTCAAAATCAACCAAAAAGTAAACTTGGGCCCGCACCCTGGAATCCAACAAAACTCACAAATTCCAATAACTCATTCGAATTCGAGTCCAACCATACTAATTTCATCTAATTCCAACTCTGAATCAATGTCCAAAACTTAATTATTCACTTTAGAAAATTTTGACAAAAGTTCCCAATTTCTCTTTTAGACTTAACAAATTAAATGTCAAAATTGAAGATGGAATCAAGTAAAATAATTATAACAGAGTAAAAAATACTTACCCCAATCCATATGGTGAAATCCTCTCCAAAATCGCCCAAATTTGAGCTCGCCAACTACAATTGTGATAAAATAACCAAAACATTCAAAATAAAGTACTTTATAATACTCCCCAGGTGAACCCTTCGCGAACGCGGAAGAAGCCTCGCGTTCGCGAAGACAAAACTGCCTCCAACCAGAAACCTTCACCGCGAATGCGACAAATGGCTCGCAAACACGTTGATTAGCGCACCAAACATCACGAACGCACCCCGCGAACGCGAAGCACAAAGCTCTTAGCTCCCAATGTTTGCGATTCCACCTTCGCGAACACATAGATAGATGCATAGACCCTTCGTGATCGTGTCCCCCTAACCGGGAATGCGTAAAACAAATCTCCTCCAGCTCACCTGACTCTTCGCGAAACACAATCTCATGCTCGCGATCACAATGCATTACCTGACACAAGCAAACCAACAATAGAAAACACATTCGAAATGATAGAATACAAACGCTCAAAACGACCGGTCGGATCGTTATAGAGAGTGTAAGGCGTGATTAATTACTCACTACGGGGCGAGGCGAAAGTCTCGAGACACAAGTCGTAAACCTTATGGATCCTTAAAAAATTTAATTTATAAATTAATAAAATGACACAATAACACAAAACAATATAAAACCTACATTTAAATTTAATAAAATTAAAAAGGATTAAAGAAACTCATAAAAAATAAAATTTCTTGATTTTTTTACTAATATAAATATTCAATAATGTTAAAGTTATTATACGATACAATCAACCATAACATCTTAACTTTCAAATAATTAAAAAATTATAATTTCTTAAAAACTATTATCAAACTACACATTTTACCTCCCTGAAAGTAAATTGAATAATAAACCTCGTTAGTACTATAATTTAATACATTATATCTTCACAAGTAAAAAAAAGGAATTGCCTTTAAATTTGAGACATATATAGCTAAAACATGAAGATCAATGACAAGTGAAGATATAAATTTTGGCTATCTATTTTTACAAGAAACATTCACGTGTCACCATCATGATATTCAATTAAGTAATATGTAATACTATGACTTACTATTTGAGTTACTCTCAATTTTTATATTCCTATAGATGAAAATAGTTTTTATCATTCATTTGTTTAAAGAATTATGAGAGTCAACAAAGCTAATTAGGGAATTTGATGTATGATTTGCATAGGAGCTATTGTACGATCCCCAAACTTTAAGCGTTAGGCGTATTCAGTGTGCACACTACACAATTGGGCGCTTGAGACATAAGCCCCATGTAACTAAGCCTCGCATATAAACCTCAGGGCACTTTGATAGTGACCCGTCCAGGGGCGAGCCAGGGGCAAGTCCCAAAAAAAATCTCTTAAATTAGAAATTGTTAGGCTAATCTTTGCATCACATTTCAGTTCTTAGAGTTAGGGGTGTACATGTTGCGCCCCCTTTTTCTCACGAAATCGGGTTTATCACATTTGGGAGGACAACTCATTCCCTTTCTGGAATTGGGTTTATTTGTGGTTTCAAAAGGTAAAATACTAAGGCGACAAACAAAACACATATAGCAAGTTTGGGGAAAGCAAATAAAAGTGCTCAAACAGACCTCCTTTAAACCAAAGAAAGCACATAATGTAGCATGACTTTCATGTACTGTTTAAGGTCTGATTAAAACTTAAAGGGTCGACGTAGACTAATTTATTACATAGTTCAGATAAGAAGCTCGAATCAGGCCTGCCTGCTGGTTGTAGCATATAAAATCTGATTCAGTTTATAAACTTTCACCTTATGGCTTGCCTAAGTGTTAGACGAAGACCCTATAGGCATGATATCTACTGATTCCAGAAACAATGAAGTAAACATGAATACATACTGGTTTAAGAAAAAAATCATTTGTTATTAAAGAAAGGCGAGTTTTAGCAAAAGAGCACAAGTCATTTGTGACTGGTTTTAAACTTATAAGCAAATGAAGCAGTTCAGATTTGATTAAAGCTCCTATAGGCATGCTTTCTATGTGTTGTCGATTTTGGACACTTTTACAGACATAGCAAGAGTACAGAAATCCTATAGGCATGGCATCTAAATGCTATACTTCGTTTAAGCCTATGATCATGATATCTAGATGCAGTTAGTTATTTAAGCCCTATAAACAGGTTTGCCTAGTGATAGATGCGTATGCATGATTCGGATTTCCAGTTAACTATGAGCATGGTATCTATATGAGAGATGCAGAAATTTCACTATAGGCAGGATATCCATATGAATGTAGAATTTCAGAAAACTATAGGCAGGATATCTATATGGGTGCAGAATTCCTTATAGGCATAGTATCTACATATGAAAGTGCGGAATTCCTATAGGCAGGATATCTATGTGATATGTAGAGATCAGAAATTCCCTATGAGCAGGATATCTACAACTTTTACATACATAGTTATCCCCCCCTTTTTCACTAGCCATCCCCAATAGTTTATTACAAAGTTATTAGAGTTCAGAAAAATAAAGTAAAGAAAATACATCAGAAGTTAAAAATTACAACCAAGGAGAGCCTGATTCAGACTTCCTGTCTGAAGAATGAAGTAAACCAACTCCAAAGATCATGTTTCAACGCCTTTCTACCACTTGGGTGTGTTAGAGTTCCCTAAGAGTTTCATAAGAACTTTGGGTAGTGCTTACATCCAAATGTATCGCCATATTAAGCCAATGTGCAGTGGAAGGGCCAACCCTCAGGTGTCCAAGTTCAGAGAGAACTCAAGGTCCCAAGGCAAGGCTCACAAGAGGGGGGCAGAACTTAGAGACTAGGAGAGAGTGCAAGTGCAAAATTCTGAAAGGGGTAAAAGGGAAGGGAAACAGTACACATAGGGATATAGGGAATGGGGGATTGCGAGAGCACAAGAAGAGCAGGCGAATGGGCAAACCCAGCAATGGGATGTGCTAGCACACCCTCCAGCCTGTTTAGAGGTTAAGACCCCATTGGTTCAAAGCTCAGTTCATGGACAACAACTCATATTGACATGCCCTAAGCCACCATTTACAAACACATAGGGGTAATGGGATAGGGAGCAAAGATTCACAATAGAAACAGGTAGTAGAATATAGGCATACTAAGCTAAATGTCGAACTCTACAGAAAACAATAAAGTAGACATGGATACAAAGACTATAAGTAAACACATTGGGGTGATGTTGAAACTTAAATCAGGACATACCAGTTTCGAAGAAATAAGTAGAAAAAACATTAGTCTTGTAAAAGCCAAAGTGCAAATAGGAAGACAGAATACTATAAGTGTGAGTTCAGAAGAGATTGTGAAAATGTGAAGTCTGAAGTGTGTGTTTGTGAAAAGGGTCGTGCCTTTTATAGTGTAGAAAGCAGGCAGAAATAAGGTAAGAAAATAGTTTGAAAACTGATTGCCAATCAATTACACAAGGCTTCCCTTAATTAAGGGATTCAGATTCAAAACGAGTAAAACTAATTAAGGAAAGGAATTGAATAAACACTTTGTGTAAACATGCAATTGAGGGCAAATACATAAAGGTTATTTAAGGACGGGGTTTTGACAGTACACGGTTTGTGAAAATAAGGTAAGAGAGTCAATTAACAACCAGTAAATCACAAGGTCTGAGATTTGGTATGAATGAACCAAGTCAGAAAAGATGAAGAAGGGTTTTACTTAAGTCGAGTAACAGAGGAAATCGGTAAAAGATGGAAAGAAATCAATCAAGCTATATTCAGAAGGAAGTTTGCACTAATTGAAAATTTGAAAACCATTTAGAGGAAAATTCATCATATATAAGGAGCATGTGAGCATGAAAGAAGACTGTCATGTAAATCAGTAGAAAAAATCCAGTTACAAAGATGACCAAACTCAGTTCAGAGACTCAAAGTCAGACTGAAAGAGTTAAGGGTTCTAAAATAAAACCCTAGTTCAATCAAACCTCGGCAAAACCCCCAAATTCTAGGGTTTCCACCTTGAATCAAGTACAGAGATGAGGAGGCAAGTAGTCGAATCAAAACATGTTTAGAGGTTTCAGAAAAGACTGAAACTTCTAACATGCTTCTTCCAGCAACAGAACTCATGAATAGCATGTAAATACAGTAGAGGGGTTCAAGGCAAACAGAGTAAAGAAACTTATTCAAAACGTGATGAGAAAAGACTGATAAGAACAATGGAAGAAAGCATGCTTAAGAAGATCCTTTTAAAAGAAACTTAAACAAAGTTCAATAGAAGAAAAAATAGTAAGAACACTTAAGAACACGGTGGAAGAATACAGTAGGCGAAACATACCAGAACATAGTACAAGAAAATAGCAGGACATAGTAGAAAAGCATACAAGAACTTAGTATAGAAAGCATAGTAGAAGAACATACATGGTAGAAGGAAAACATAGAACACAGTAGAGGCAAATACACGCAAAAGAAAAGAAAAAGAAAGTCAGAGAAACACTTAAGCATTTTCAGAAAACCTAGAAAGACTTTGAAAAGTAATTTTCGAAAGAAAAGTTAGGGAGATCGTTGAAAACTCAAAGAGAGCACAGATACACAATGGATCTAAAGAGATCGGAGAAAACATCGAAGGGTTAGGGTTTCAGAAGAACCTTAGAAATGAGAAAGGCTTTGAAAAGGTCACTGATCTGAGTCGGAGAGGTCAGAACCAGGCTCAAAACACCATGGTACGCCGGAGCAAGGCCGACGATGACTCTGGAACCTTGAATCGGCAGAGGTCTAGGTGCAAACCTTTGAGGCCTGCCCTCGAATCTTCAGGTACCAGGTGTGTAAGAGCAAGGGGAGGTAAGTATAGAGCCCTCATAGCTTGGGAAGCCATGGTTTCTGGTGGGTTTCGAGGTGGAAGATGATGAGAGGCGGCTAGGGTTAGGGAAGGTTCGAGAGAGTTTGAGAGAGGAGAGGGGTTTCAGAGGCAGCGGGTGAATGAAAATGATTTTGGGTTCGGGTGTTTGTGAATTAAAAAAGGAAAGGTAGAATCGTGGTCGTTGATCATTTTGATCAATGGCCTGGATAAAAAGGGGAACCGGTCGGGTTGGATAAACGGGTCAGGGGTCGGGTAATTTAAAATTGCGGGGTTGATTTGGGCTACAATTGAAATGAAATAGGGCTAGTATTTAAATAGCCACTTTTCCCTTTTCATTTTATAAAAAAATAGTAAATGGTTTTTGGAAATAAATTAAAGGTACCAAACTAATTAATAATGTATAAATATTAAATAAAAATACTGGAATCAATTTTGTAATTATAAACGCAATTAAATCTTACAATAGGCTGAAATTGCGATTATATGCAATTTAGCTTTAAAAATACTAAATGAATTTGTAAAAATGTGTAAAGATTACCTTAACTATATTTTGGTACAAATATGAGAATAAAATAAGTTAATCACCAAAATGATAATTTGAGGAATAATTATTGGTTTTTGTACTGCTAAAATAGGGCAATAAATTGATTTAAAAGTCTTTAAAAAATTAAAAATATTAAAACATTTGGACACACTTATATATGCATACATATGCTATTTTGAAAGTATTTTGCATTTATAAAAACAATATACAGGGAAAAATTGGGTATCAACAGCTGCCCCTCTTTACCTTGGAAGGATGAAAGAGTTATCGGGTAAAGATATGATGACCAATTTTGACCGAAAGGAATGGTTTGAAGAATTTGACCGAGCTCTGGCTCCTGAGCTGCCTACATATTCCTGGTCTTACAGGAACCAGTCCATATGTAGTTCAAGATCCGTCGACGGAATATGCCGATGGAGATTTTCCAAGACGGATGCGATATTTGAGTTAGGATGGATGGTTAAAGTCTAATAGGGCTACGGGAACTGGAGCAGGATTGCTCCTGCTGAGATGGCCGTTGTTCGCCGGTTTACCTGCAAATGAACAATATGTTATGCGGAAATTTAAACATGATGCAAGTTCCCGTCAGACCATGAAATGTTGTCTTTGGATGGTTAGGATGATGTCCTCAGACCATGACATCCTGGGCCATGAAGCGTATAATAAGGATTTGCAGGCCATGGAATGGTGCTCTCGGGCCATGAGAATGATGCCTCTGAATTATGACGCCTTTGAATAATGAAATGCAAGAGATAAAAGGGGTCCTCAGGCCATGGCATGACGTTCTCAGGCTATGAAAATGGTGCCTCCGAACAATGACGCCTTTGGATGATTTGGTGATCTTTCAGTCTATGAGATGCATTAGGTGGCGATCTTTCAGCTAGTGCAAATGTAAATAAGGTGACGATCTTTCAGCCAGTGAAAATGTAAATAAGGTGGCGATCTTTCAGCCATGCAAGGTGTAAATAAAGTGGCGATCTTTCAACCGATGCAAGGTATAAATGCAGTGGCGATCTTTCAGTCGATGCAAGATATAAATAAAGTGGAGATCTTTCAGCCGATGCAAGATGTAAATAAAGTGGCGATCTTTCAGCCGATGCAAGATGTAAATGAAGTGGCGATCTTTTAGCCATGCAAGATGTAATATAGTGGCGATCTTTCAGCCATGCAAGATGTAAATGAAGTGGCAATTTTTCAGCCATGCAAAATGTAAATAAAGTGGCAATCTTTTAGCCATGCAAGATATAAATATAGTGGCGATCTTTCATCCACGCAAGATTTAAATGAAGTGGAGATCTTTCATCTATGCAAGATGGAGGTAGAGCTTAACCTTAGAAGGCAGAATGGTAGCCTTATGCAATGCAGAGAATGCATATGGAGGTAGAGATTAACCTCGGAAGGCAGAATGGTAGCCTTATGCAATGCAGAGAATGCAGATGGAGATAGAGCTTAGTCTCGGAAGGCAGAATGGTAGCCTTATGCAACACAGAGAATGCAGATAGAGGTAGAGCTTAACCTCGAAAGGCAGAATGGTAGTCTTATGTAATGCAGAGAATGCAGATGGAGGTAGAGCTTAACCTCGAAAGGTAGAATGGTAGCCTTATGCAATGCAGAGAATGCAGATGGAGACAGAGCTTAGTCTCAGAAGGTAGAATGGTAGCCTTATGCAGGAAGTAAAAATGGCAAATGGCAATAGAGTTTTCTTAGCTGATAGCAGATTGTGGTATCACGATTGCTAGGGATATTGTGCATGTTGGGGACACTATTGTGCGGATAGCAGTCGCGAGCAAGTGCAACGGTTCGTAGAGTTGTATTCCTGAACTTTGTGAGTGAGCGTATAGTATATTTGATGATTTTGCAACTCAAGTGTCTGCATCCAAAGAAAAATCGTGAGTTTGTAAAGGGGAAAAGGTTAGTTCGTATCCCCATTGGCTTTGCTTGACCTGCTCGGCTTTGATCTGGCGATACCGTATATATCACTAGGGTAGCATTGCTAAATAAGGCAATTTTAGTAATAAACATGCATGATTTAGTAAAAGCATATAAGTACATAATTAAGAATAGTTTTCTTTAGATGAACCGACGACTGCGACGTGGTTCAAGACATTGCAACTTCTCTTACTCCGGAATTTTGAGGGTCCTCCTCAAAATTCTTCCCCAGTTTACTAGGTTGTTGCTTCTGATGGCTGTTAATGATAAATGGCTGGAATCGACTTCAGAATTTTGAGGGTCCTCCTCAAAATTCTGCCCCAGTTTCCAATAATGGGGGAAATAGAAATTTTATTGAATTGTGACCGAACTCATAGGGCAGCCTACGTATCTCCTCTTAAATGTGAATCAGGTCAGGCATAGTTCAAATTACATCATATAAGGAAAGCATAAAGATTACATATAGTATCGCTTGACTGCATCAGAATTGATTGGCTTTGGCCAAACTTCTCCGTCCATTTCTGCAAGTATGAGGGCTCCTCCTATCAGAACCCGATGAACCATGTACGGACCCTGCCAGTTGGGAGAGAATTTCCCTTTAGCTTCATCCTGATGCAGAAATATTTTCTTTAACACAAGCTGCCCAGGTGTGAATAGTCTCGGCTTGACTCTTTTGTTGAAGGATCTGGACATTCTGTTCTGATAGAGTTGACCGTGGAAAACTGCATTCATTCTCTTTCCTTCTATAAGAGCTAGTTGCTCGTAGTGACTCTTCACCCATTTTGCGTCGTCGAGCTCTACTTCCTGTATGATCCTTAAGGAAGGAATTTCTACCTCAGCGGGAATGACTGCCTCTGTACCGTAGACCAGCATATAGGGGGTTGCTCCTGTCGATTTGCGGATTGTGGTGCGGTATCCCAATAAATCAAACCATAGCTTCTTGTGCCACTGCTTATGCTTCTCTATCATTTTCCTTAATATCTTCTTGATATTCTTATTGGTGGCCTCTACGGCTCTGTTCATCTGCGGTTTGTAGGCTGTAGAATTTTTGTGTTTGATCTTGAAGGTTTCACACATGGATTTCATCAAATCACTGTTGAGGTTGGAGCCATTATCAGTAATGATTAACTCTGGAATTCCGAACCGATACACGATACGGTCATGGACAAAATCCACCACGACTTTCTTAGTCACTGCCTTGTAAGATGCTGCTTCAACCCATTTGGTGAAATAATCAATCGCTACTAGGATAAACTTGTTCCCATTTGATGTGGCGGGTTCGATTTGTTCGATAACATGCATTCCCCAGGCGGCGAACGGCCACGGCGAGCTTGTTGCATTAAGCTCATTTGGAGGCACCTTTATCATGTCTGCATATATCTGGCAGCGGTGGCACTTTCGGACATACTGGATGCAGTCTTTCTATAGTTATCCAAAAGTAACCAGCTCGGAGTATTTTCTTTTCTAAAACAAAGCCATTCATATGTGGACCGCAGATCCCTGCATGAATTTCCTCTAATATCCTGGATGCTTCCTTTGCATCAACACACCTTAGTAATCCCAAATCAGGAGTCCTCCACTGTGAAAGAAATTGTTGGATAACCTCCGAAGCGTGCGCTTTTGAGTAGCGTTTGTGAGTTCTGGGTATTTTCCTTTTGCCAAGTATTCCTTGATATCATGAAACTAAGGCTTTCCGTCTTCTTCTTTTTCGACATGAGCACAGTAAGCGGGCTAATCATGGATCTTTACCGGAATGGGATCAATGAAATTCTTGTCTGGATGTTGTATCATGGATAATAGGGTAGCCAGTGCATCGGCAAATTCATTCTAGACCCTAGGAACATGCTGGAATTCTGTCTTTGTGAACCTCTTTCTCAACTCCTGTACATGATGCAGATAAGGGAGTATCTTGGCGTTCTTGGTCGCCCATTCTTCTCGGACCTGATGTATAAGCAAGTCTGAATCCCCAATTACTAGCAACTCTTTGAGGTTCATGTCAATGGCCATCTTGAGCCCTAAGATGTAGGCTTCGTACTCGGCCATGTTCTTGGTGCACGGGAACCTGAGCTTGGCAGATACCGGATAATATTGACCGTTTTCTGATACTAGGACTGCTCCTATGCCAACTCCTTTGAAATTTGCTGCTCTATCGAAAAACATTCTCCAACCGTCATAGGATTCTGCAATGTCTTCTCCTATGAATGATACCTCTTCATCAGGAAAATATGTTTTCAGGAGTTTGTATTCTCCATCCACGGGATTTTCAGCAAGGTGATCTGCTAGTTCCTAGCCTTTGATTGCTTTCTGAGTCATATAGACAATGTCAAATTCACTCAACAGGATTTGCCACTTGGCCATCTTGCCAGTGGGCATGGACTTCTGAAAGATGTACTTCAAGGGATCCATTCTTGATATGAGATATGTAGTATAGGCACAAAAGTAGTGCCTCAACTTTTGAGCTACCCAAGTCAAAGCACAACAGGTGCACTCTAACAGAGAATACCGAGCCTCGTATAAGGTGAACTTCTTACTGAGGTAATAGATGGCCTGCTCTTTCCTCCCCGTTTCATCATGCTTCCCCAGAACACAACCAAACGCTCCATCCAATACTGTAAGGTAGAGTAATAGAGGTCTACCCGGCTCAGGCAGAACTAAGACTGATGGTGTTGACAGGTATTCCTTGATTCTGTCGAAAGTTTTTTGGCAATCATCAGTCCATGCGGTAGCGGAGTCCTTCTTCAACATCTTGAAAATCGGCTCACAGATGACCGTAGATTGTGTTATGAATCGACTGATGTAGTTAAGTCTTCCTAGGAAGCTCATTACATCTTTCTTGTTCTTTGGCGGTGGCAATTCTTGAATAGCTTTGACCTTAGATGGATCCAGTTCTATCCCTCAGCGAGTCACAATGAACCCAAGTAGTTTTCCAGCAGGAACCCTAAATGCACATTTCACGAGATTCAGTTTCAGGTTGTATCTTCTAAGTCTGTTGAAGAACTTCCTCAAATCTTCCATGTAGTCAGTGGCTTTCTTGGACTTTATGATGACATCATCTATATACACCTCAATATCCTTGTGTATCATATCATGGAAGATAGTAGTCATGGCCCTCATGTAGGTGGCCCCTGCATTCTTTAACCCGAATGGCATCATCTTGTAGCAGTACATCCCCCACGGCATAATGAAAGATGTTTTCTCAGCATCTTCTTTGTCCATCCAGATCTTATGATATCCAGCGAAGCAATCTACAAATGATTGCAACTCATGCTTGGCGCAATTATCAATCAGGATGTGTATGTTTGGCAAGGGGCAGTCGTCCTTTGGACTGGCCCGATTGAGATCCCGGTAGTCGATATAGACTTTGACCTTCCCATTCTTCTTCGGCACCGACACAATATTGGCTAACCATGTCAGATATTCTACTACCCTGAGGACCTTAGCTTTGACCTGCTTAGTGACTTCTTCCTTGATTTTCAGACTCATGTCAGGTTTAAACTTTCTGAGCTTCTGTTTTACCGGTGGACATGTCGGATTAGTTGGCAGTTTGTGGGCCACAGTAGATGTTCTCAAACTAGTCATGTCATCATATGGCCAGGTGAATATGTCCTCATATTCCTTTGTATATTCTGTGTATTCTTCCTTTTATGACGGTGACAAATGAACGTTGATCCGAGTTTCTTTGATATTTTCGGCATCTGCCAGGTTAACAATATCGGTCTCGTCCATGTTGGACTTAGGTCTGTTCTCAAAATTTTCAACCTCTTTAACAATCTCTTTCGGTATATCATCTTCCTCTGAATCTCTGTCCGTTTGTTGCGTTGTCTCGTTGCGTATCACAGCCATTGGTTCATCAAGATAGGTAATAGTAATGTTGTATAAGTAAAGTAACGAGAGAAAATAATAAGAGTAAGATTTTTAAGGAAACCGAAATGTTTTGATAAATTTCATAACTGTTTAGAACATTGGAAGCTTATTGCGAAAATTCAAAAATGCGAAAGGAAAATCAACTAGTAAAAATAAAAGATAGTGCATGATGCTTTGTTCATCCTTGCTACCCCGAGGCTTTCCGAGCTCTGGTGGTTCTGATAGTCCAATTGTTGAGGCGTGCTCCTCGGCTTACGGCCTTCCTCCCCCTCCTCCTTGAAAATGACACAACAATCCATGTCATCATCTTCTAAGAACAAATTCCTTACTGCTGCCAGTGCTTCCTCTTCTTCCGGCCCATAGGTAACATCGGCCGGTTGGAAAGTCTGCTCCAAATGTGGTATTGGCTGCTCCAGCGGGTAGTATGGACCGCACCATGGTGGCGACCAGTTGTTGAATTCCTCCCAAGTATACTCGTATCCCAGACCGAAAGTGGTACCATATTTCTTCAGTTTGATCGGCTTGGCGATTCCTTGGAGGTTCTTTCCAAGTCCCTTGCCAGGTTCATATCCGCTCCAGTTCAATATGCTTTCAGTTTTGTTGTCCCACCATTTGTATTTGTCAACGGTGTTGACTCGCTCGATGTGGTGATAGGTTTCCCCGCCTATCTTTCTCCTTCCTCCAATCGCTGGGATGGTTTGGAGACTGTATATGGGATTGCTACCGTCGCCGTGAATGATCACCTCTTGATGGTTCCACTCAAATTTCACTGCCTGATGTAGTGTCTACACTACAGCCCCAGCGGCATGAATCCATGTCCGTCCCAATAGCAAGTTGTAAGATGTCGGCACGTCTATAACCTGAAAATCAACGTCGAACCAAGTAGGCCCCATATGCAAACACAGGTTGACTTCCCCAATGGTGGATCTTTGGGAACTGTCGAAATCTTTGACGTTGATGGCCCCATCCTTGATCTCATGAAGACCCTTTCCCAATATTCTGAGTGTTACCAACGGACAAATATTGAGGAAGGACCCTCCATCAATCAAGACCCTAGTGATAAAATAATCTTCGCATTGCACGGTGATGTGCAATGCTTTGTTGTGACTTAACCCTTCTGGTGGTAGCTCATCTTTATGAAAAGTGATCTTGTGACTTTCCAATATCTGCCCTACCATGTTTGTCATTTCTCCTCTGGTGATGTTTCTTGGTACATATGCCTCACCCAGCACCTTCAACAAGGCATTTTTATGTACGTCGGAACTTTGCAACAAAGCTAGGATAGAAATCTGTGCCGGTGTTTTATTCAGCTGATCAATGATTGAGTATTCCTTGGCTTGTATCTTTCTCCAGAGATCATCAGGCCCAGTTTCAGTAATGGTCGGCCGACCAAAGGCCTGCTTACTCGACTCAGCTAAATTCTTCGGAGTATAAACCCTGCCGGTTCTTGTCATACCCTGTGCTGCAACTATTTTCCCGAATTTAGTTTTCCCTTTCCTTCTCGCCTCGGTTGTGTAATCTCAAAGTATGGCATTTGTATGGAATGGTGTTACGGCCAACATTTTTACTGGGATGGGCATCTTTACTCCGAACGGAGCATGTATTTTGGAGGGTAAAATCGCAACTTCAAACGGTGCGGGTGCGTTTGCTAGAGACCCAAACTCGACCTCAATTGGTGTTGGCGTCTTTGGGGGGGGTGCTTCAAACTCAAGTGGTATAGACATGTTTACCTCAGCATCCCCAAAAGGCTGAGTCTAGACTACAATCGGATTGAGGGTGACTATTGGCTTCTTTGGTTCGTCACCTTCAGTGATTAAACCAATCGATCCTTTGGGATCCCAATCATCCTCTATTTCAATCATGTGAACACCTCCACTCTTATGGTCCGACAGAGGATTGTTGCGGATGTTCGGAGTAGGCTCCTTTGCTACAATGATCTTGTTATCGATCATAGTCTGGATCTTATCTTTGAGAGAGCGACACTCATCAATGGTATGTCCCTTTCATGCTGGAATGGTATGCACAGGATTTATTTGGATTGACCCACTGAGAAGGGTTTTCAGGGGTTATAGCAGGGATAGGGGTGACATAACCAGCAGCTTTGAGCCTTTCGTATAGCTGGTCAATCGGTTCAGAAATGGCGGTATACTGTTTGGGGGGTCTGCGATTGAAATTTGGTCGAGGTCTAGGAAAGTTTTGACGTGTGGGAGGTGATTGATAGTGGGATGGCTAAGAATTGTAGACTTGGTAGACATGTGCAGGTTGGGAATATCTGGGTGAAGTAGGTTGATATGTGGGAGGTGGTATCAAATAGGCTTGGTATTTCATAGGGGATTTGGCTCTTTGTGCAACCATTACGGCACCTACGTCCCTTTTCTTGGACGTACCACCAGACTATAAAGCTTTATTGGTAGCTTGCAAGGCTTCAAAGTTCGTAACTATACCACTTTTGATGCCCTCTTCAATCCTTTCACCCAGCTTGATAATGTCGGAAAATTGCTGGCTCTCAATCAACATCAGCCTTTCATAGTACTATGGGTCTTGAGCCCAGACGAAAAACTTGTTCATTTGTTCTTCTTCTAAAGCAGGTCTGACCTTAGCAGCTTCTGACCTCCAGCGAGTGACATACTCGCGGAATGTTTCCGTGGGCTTCTTCTTTAAGTTCTGAATGTAGAACACATCTGGTGCATTTTCTGTGTTGAACTTGAACATGTCCATAAAGTCAGATGCCATACTCAACCAGTTCGACCATTTCTTCTTGGATAATGTACCAATACAGACCGTGTCCCTTCAGACTCCTCATTAAAAGCTTCATGCGAATCCTTTCATCTTTCCCTACTCCGACCAGCTTGTCGCAGTATGTTCTCAAGTGGATCTCGGATCCCTTATACCATTAAACATTTTGAACTTAGGAGGTTTGTACCCCTCGGGCAGTTCAACATCCAGTTGTATGCAAAAATCTTCGTAGTTTATCCCTTCAATCCCCTTACTTCCTTTGACACTCTGAATTCGACTAGTCAATTTCTTGAGTTCCGTAGTCAGGTTCCTGATTAGCGAGTCTTTATCATCAGACTTGGGTGTGCTCGAGATAGGTTGGGTGGAGTGTGGCATGGTTTCCATATAGATGGGGGTGTTATGGTGGAAATGGTCATTTGTGGAATTCAGAGGTTCTGGGATGAGCAGTGGAGTATTGCTGGATGTGTGGCATGTATTGCAGTGGTAGTGAGGAGCGGGATGGTTTTGTGGTTTTGGGATGTTTTGTGGAGGCGTGGGGTTTTGAGCATTTGGAAAATTGATATCTGGAGTGGTGAGGGAAAATGACAAGTTTGCCAGATTCCGAACCTGATCAAGTTCCTCCTGAAATTTCACCAGTTTCTACTCGAGTTGGGACGCACTTTCTTTGGAAACCTGAGTATCATGAGTGAACTCTACACGTTCAGTTGAGTTTTCCTTTCTGCTGTTGTTCAAATCTTCCATCTTTTGTTTGTTCTTGCTTCTAATAGGACTAGGAGGAGGAGTGGGTGGAGGGCCGCTTGATCTTGTAGAATATGATGACGATGCCAGAGTGCACGAACTAACCTTTGGGGAGGGGATTAAATAAACAAAAAGTAAAAACAAAAAGGTAACAAGTCAGTGGGGATTATAAGAAAGTGTTGCGATATTTAAACACATAGTGCAAGAATGTAAATTGCGTCCTAATTTGGGAGCCTCGTTGTGCTCGAGGTAGGCCTAGCGACAAATTGATTTGGAGAACTTAGAATGCTAAATGCCTCATTCTATTGATAAAAAGCAGTCGAATCCCAAAATGACACTAAATAACAAGGAACAAAATGTCACTAGTGGCCATTGCCTTATTACATTTCATAAAGTAAAAAAAAAACTCCTATCTATTTGGTCCCAGAAGGACCTTTCCCAGACTCGGCATCTTTAGCTCCATCGAACAATTTCACCACCTCGCGAAGTCCCAGCAGCATGTAGGCTCTGGCCAGGTGTCCACCCTCGTTTCCTTCAGCATTCTAGCAGTCCTCGTTCCTCTTGAGAAACTTCCTTTCCAGCTCCACTAAACCTCGTTCCAGGTATCCTAATCACTTGTTGGCACTGACAGCCATGTCTTTCCACTCTTTAATCAGTTTTTGGTGGGCTTCTTGAATTGTACGGTGCTCCCTTTCACATTCCTGAATCCTCTTGCGCAGTTGGTTGTTTTTGACCTGTGCTTCAGCCCTTTCATCGATGATTCTGTGACATCGAACAAACCTGGGTTAACCCAGACCAATGTGATTATCCTCCAGCCAACCTGAATAGTATGGGGTGCAGCCAGTATGGTATCTGTCTGGTTCGATAGTATCTCTTCCCATGATGATCTTGCAATGCCAAATATGCTGAGCTTGGCACTTATAAGGACTGTCATCAGCTTGGAAGTCAGCCCGGAAGTGACTCATCTTGTTGACCCTTGGTATAACCTGCTTCCTACCAGCCTGTCTCATAGCTCGGAGAGGGACATAAGGGTAGGTTTCTCTCAAACAGATCAGTATCAGAAATGGTGCGTCCCTGGATTAGGCGATGAACTCTTCAGTAGGGAATCACTGGAACATCCTTTGTATTTGATCCTCAGTTAGATTTTTCAAACAGCTCCACCCACCACTTGGTATCTTCTGGCTGAGCAAACATGTTGGGCATGTAGTTCATTCGCCTTGGTTGATGGAAGGCTATATGATCGTCCCAGTCTCTACGCTGAATCTCTTACCGATATTCACCCTTTGAAGATTCTCCATGAGCCAGAGATGGAGTAGCAAGTTGCAGCCCTCGAAGTGTTGGGCTCCTTGTTGATCATGGGCACTATGCTAAAGGCTCGGTATATCTCTGCGATGATCATGGGCACTATGCTAAATAGTTGTCCACCAATTCCTTCTATTAAAGTTTTGGTGACCATAGCTAGCCTGGTGTGGATCCTTGCTTTCTTCATTGGAAACACTATCATCCCCAAGAAGCAGAATATGAAGACAAAGACCCTTCGGTGAATATACCCCAACGATGTAAGGGCGAACTCATCCGGATAAGTACGGTAGGATTTGTTGTGATCGTACCTCTCGTACAAATAATCAAAGGGAATGTGGGACTCCTTCAAACATGTCAAGTCTGGATTCTTCTCTAGGCCCATCATTTTGAGAAAACATCTACCCTTGCGATTTTCTGGCATTAACAAACCTGGGGTCTCCCATGGTATACCAGCCAATCATTCTATTTCCTCTAGCAGGGGTGTCATCTCAATCTCTCTGAAGCGAAACACAGACCTATCACAATCCCAGAACAGAGTAGCAGCTTCTATAATTTTGTTTTTGGGTTGGACCTCCAGGAGGGAAGGTAGATTTCCTAGGTATTTCCGGACAAGAGTCTGATCACTGGAATGAAGATCCTCCCACTAGCTTAGCAACCTTGGGTAGATGTTTGTGACCATGCTGAATCTGAGGACTTAGTGCCTCATGTCTCTGCAAGACAAAAGGATTAGGCCCTTACCCCCACCAGACTCGACTATTAAATACCAATAATTGGCATAAAAGCATTTAGTTCTCCAAATAAATACACAAAACGTGATAGTGTCCATTTGGGTTTTTGGGAAACCCAGTGGACTTTGGATAAGGCTATCTTAAAGGGTCATTATGCGGACAACATAACTAACTCGGCTAGGTTTGACCATGATGCATGCACAATTAAACAGAGTAAGGTTTCTATGGGGGGTTTAGACTGGTACCCTTGAGCGGACAACTCAAGAGGGAAAGGCACGGAACCATCGACTACACTGTTGATCGACTGGTTTTACCACAAATATGCCTTTGCCGGATTTAAAGGGTGATAGTATCAGAAGAGCACAACCACTCATTATAAGCGTTGCTATGGTATTTTTTTGGCATGAGTGGAATATGATGTTGAAAACATGCTTATGCAATAATTAAAATAAGTTGTCACGTATTTGCACGTTCATAAAGTAATAATTACAATAATTTAAAACAATAATAAAGGAGTGCAGTAAAGGAAAGCTGTGAAAGAAACAAGGGAAAGAAACAAGAGACAAGTTACTTTTTGCAGTAGAAGAGGGAGTTAAATGCTTAAAGGTATTAAACAAATAAAGCACATAAGAAATGTAAAGTCACAGTAATAGCTAGAAATGGTAAAAGCCTAAAAGTCATCCCCAACAGAGTCGCCACGCTGTCGCTCCCCCTTTATCTTGCGAAATCGGGTTTATGACATTTGGGAGGACAACTCGTTCCCTTTCGGGAATTGGGTTTATTTGTGGTTTCAAAAGGTAAAATACTAAGGCGACAAACAAAACACATATAGCAAGTTTGGGGAAAGCAAATAAAAGGGCTCAAAAAGATCTCCTTTAAACCAAAGAAAGCACATAATATAGCATGACTTGCATGTACTATTTAAGATCTCATTAAAACTTAAAGGGTCGAGGCAGACTGATTTATTACATAGTTCAGATAAGAAGCTCGAATCAGGCCTGCCTGCTGGTTGTAGCATATAAATCTAATTCAGTTTATAAACTTTCACCCTATGGCTTGCCTAAGTGTTAAACGAAGACCCTATAGGCATGATATCTACTGATTCCAGAAACAATGAAGTAAACATGAATACATACTAGTTTAAGAAAAAAAATCGTTTGTTATTAAAGAAAGGCGAGTTTAAGCAAAAGAGCACAAGTCATTTGTGACTGGTTTTAAACTTATAAGCAAATGAAGCAGTTTAGATTCGATTAAAGCTCCTATAGGTATGCTTTCTATGTGTTGTCGATTTTGGACACTTTTACAGACATAGCAAGAGTACAGAAATCCTATAGGCATGGCATCTAAATGATGTACTTCGTTTAAGCCTATAAACATGATGTCTAGATGTAGTTAGTTATTTAAGCCATATAAACAGGTTTGCCTAGTGACATATGCATATACAGGATTCGGATTTCCAGTTAACTACGAGCATGGTATCTATATGAGAGATGCTGAAATTTAACTATAGGCAGGATATCCATATGAATGTAGAATTTCAGAAAACTATAGGCAGGATATCTATATGGGTGCAGAATTCCTTATAGGCATAGCATCTACATATGAAAGTGCAGAATTCCTATAGGCAGGATATCTATGTAATATGCAAATATCAGAAATTCCTTATGAGCAGGTTAATGGGAATAAGTACTCCGGGCAGTACTTACATCCAAATGTATCACCATATTAAGCAAAGGTGCAGTGGAAGGGCCAGCCCTCAGGTGTACAAGTTCAGATGGAACTCAAGGTCCCAAAGCAAGGCTCACAAAAGGGAGACAGAACTTAGAGACTAGGAGAGAGTGCAAGTGCAGAATTCTGAAAGGGGAAAAGGGAAAGGGAAACAGTACACATAGGGATATAGGGAATGAGGGATTGCGAGAGCCAAAGAAGAGCAGGTTAATGGGCATACCCAGCAATGGGATGTGCTGGCACACCCTTCAACCTGTTTAAAGGTTAAGACCCCATTGGTTCAAAGCTCAGTTCATGGACAACAACTCATATTGCCATTCCCTAAGCCACCATTTACAAACATATAGGGGTAATGGGATAGGGAGCAAAGATTCACAATAGAAACAGGCAGTAGATGTTGATACCCAATTTTTCCCTATGTATGCATACATAAGCATACCCAAGTGTTTCAGTATTTTTCCAATCTTTTGAAAAGTTTTTAAAATCAATTTACTATCCATTTTAGCAGTACAAAATCCATAATTATCCCCAAAATCATCAATTTTGGTGGATAATTTATTTTATTCCCCTATTTATACCAAAAAATATAGTTAATATAATTTTTGTATATTTTTACAAATTTATTTGGTATTTAAAAGACCAAATTGCATACAATTGCAATTATAGCTTACTTTAAGATTAATAGCATTTTATAATTGTAAAATTTGTTCCGGTATTTTTAAATTAATATTTGTGTATTATTAACTGGCTCAGTACTTTTAATTTACTTTTAAAATCATTTTTTACCATTTTTATAAAATAAAAGGGAAAAACTTGTCATTTAACATTTACCCTCATTTCATTTCAATTACAACGTATTTACATTTCAATTTTAGCCATCAAATTAACCCAATCCTAACCCCCAGCTAGACTGACCCAATTTCATCTTTTACCTGACCCATGACCCAATTAAAAAACTCGCCCGATTTCCCTTTTGATCCAGGTCGTTGATCATTTTGATCAACGGACATAATTCCCCCTTTCCTTTTCAATTTCCCAAACACCCCTAAACCTAATCACTTTCACCTAACTAGCCGCCTTTGAATCCCTTCGTCTCTCAAACTCTCTCAAAGGTTCTTCGGAACCCTAGTCGACCTCCACCCTTTTTAACCGTTACTTCACCGGAATCCATGGCTTCTCAGGCCATGGATGGACTGTACTCACCCCCTTCCACCATCAAACCATGGTTGTTCAAAGCTTCGAGGCCCGACTCCGATGGCTCTCTTCAGATCCTTCTCAGATCTGCAGTTCTATGGCTTCTACGGCCATGCTCCGGCATATTCAAGCATTAGGAGCCTAATTCTAACTCATCCGACTCAAGATCGGACCTTCTTCCAAGCCTTTCTCATTTCTAGGGTTTCGTCGAAACCCTAAGTTATTCGAGGTTCTTTCTCTATTTGTTTGCTTAGATCTGTGTTGTATCTATGCTTTACTTGACATTTAAAGTGTTTTCCCAAAATTTTCTTTTCAAAATTGTTTGTCTTCGATTTAGGGTTTCTGAAAGGTTTTTTTTTTCAAAAAACATCTTTCTGATTCTTCCTCTTCTTTCTTTATGTGTGTTTGTATATATCATGCTCGTGTGACTTCTTTTTACTACGCATGTACTGTCCTTCTACTTTTCTTTTATACATGTTACTCCTATGCTCACATGATTATCCTTGTTATGTTTTCATTACTCTTCTACTATATGTGTTTACTGTTAAGTTCTTCAATTTTGTTTGCTTTACTGGACTCTGTTCGTGTTCTTGATAAATGGGTTTCATCTACCGCTTTTTAAGTTTGTATCACTTTCTCTTCTGAACTTGCTTAAGTTCTGAGTTTTTCTCAAAACGTGTTCTCCATGCTCTTGACTATGTATCATGTCTGTTTGTTTCTCATGAGTCTCTGAAAGAGACCTCTGAGCCTGTTATCTGTCCTTTCGTCTCTACTTCTGATTAAAGTTGAAAACCCTAGGCTTTGGGTTTTGGCAAGTTTTATCTCTGACTAGGGTTCTACTTTGGGACCCTAGACTCTCAGGCTCATTATGAGTCTACAAACTAAACTCGTATCCCTTTGCTTATGATTCTGAACCTTTCTATGTTAGATTTTTTTCTAAGTAACATGACATTTCCTTCTTGATTCACCTATTTGTGTGCTTTATATATGAGAAACTCTGCCTTCAAGAGGTTTTTACCAACTAATGATTGATTCTGAAATCCTCTAATGGGGGTTTGATTGATTGTTACTGATTTTCTTTGATTGAACCTCCTTTACCTTTTTCTGACTTGGTTCATTCGAATTGAACTTGTAATTTTGATTTTCCTGGCTTTTTGATTGATTCCCTTTCCTTATTTTTCACAAACCGTGTACCATTGGACTTTTGCCTTAAATAAACCCTGTGTATCTACCCTTCTTGTACTACTTTGGAAAAGATTTTAATCCAATTCTTTCCTTAATTGTCTTCTACCCGTTTGAAATCAGAATCTCTTAATTGAAGGGAGATTCTGTGTGATTGATTGCATACTATTCCCTTACCTTTTCTTACTTGTTTTCTGCACTATAAAAGGGGCACGACCCTTCTGCACTTAGACACTTTGAACTTTCACTTTAACACTTCAAATTCAATACTTTGCACACACACCTTTCAATTTCAATACTTTTTCAATACTCTACTCTCTTCTGAGAGCTTTTGTACTGATTGCTTGCAATTTTGTTTACAAGACTTCAGCTTTCACTTATTTGTTTTCCTGAAACTGGTATGCCTTAATTTCAATTTCAGCACCATCCCTATGTGTTTATTTTACAGGTTCTACATTCCTGTCTATTTGTTGTTCACGATCTGTATTGAATATGCTACTCTCTCTTTGTATCTGCTGTTTGTTATGAACTCCCTATATCTCACTCCATTCTATGTGTTTGAGTTAAGGTTCATGGCCTGACAATATCTAAATTGCTGCTTATGTCTGAACCTGATCCACAATGGATCCTAACTCCCAAGTTTGGCTAACAGGCTGGTCAGGGGTGTGCCAATATTCCCAATTGATGGGCATGACCACCAGCCTATCATGGCTCTCCCTGATTCCCCCCTGTGCACTTACACTTACTCTTTGATTCTAAGTTCTGCCCCTCTCTTATGAGCCTTGCTTTTGGACCTTGAGTTCCCTCTGAACTTGGACATCTGAGGGCTGGCATTTCCACACTACACTATGCTCTTAATTCTGCAATATTTGGGTTGTAAGCACTTCCCGGAGTCCATTTAAGGTTCTTGAGGAACTTTGACACATCCCAAATAAGAGAAGGCTTTGGAAACCTAATCCTGGAAGTTGGTTCACCTCATATTGTTGGACCTTGAGTCTTAATTAGGCTCCTTGGTTGTAGCTTAATTTCTGATGTAATTTTACCTTTTTCTTAATTCATTCTAGTCTGCAATATGTTGTAATAACTTATGGGGTTCTACTGAAAAGGGGAGGGTCACTTATGTATGCATACGGGTAGACATCATGATCTTAGGTATTTATTCCTGCAATCACATCCCGTTTTTACTTCTACATTTCATATAGAGATCTTGACTATAGGATTCTGCACTTCTGTATTTCATATAGAAATCCTGAGTATAGGATTCTGCACTTATGCATTTCATATATAAATTATGCCTATAGGCTTTCTGCACTTCTGCATATATAGAGATCATGTCTATAGGTTTTCTTCACTTCTGCGTATCATATAGATAACATGTTTATAGGATTCTACATTTTACATCTATCATTAGGAAAATAGTCATAGGTTAAATAATAATCAATTGCATTCTAGATACCATGTTTATAGGATGTCTGCACTTTCATAATCGTTTTAAAACCAACAACGCCTAGAAATCATGCCTATAGGAGTAACCTTTGAATCTGATTCGCTTATGTCATCTGCAAGTTTAAAATCAGTTGCAATATTGTCTAAAATCTGTGGAACTTTCGTTGTTTCTATAATCAGTAAGTTTTCTTTAAAATTAGAGCAAGCACTGTTAGATATCATGCCTATAAGTCTCACTTAGGCAAAACATTAGGTAATTAATTAATTGCATCAGTCTTTGATAAATTACAACCAGGGAAGGCTAATTCGGACTCCTCATCTGAGAAATCTGTGATGAATCAGCCTATCCTACGCTTTAATTTGATTTCAGACCATAACCAGTACATGCAAGACATGCTAAACAATCTGTCTTTAAATGAGGAGGCCTGTTTGAGCCCTTTAAACTGTTATGTGTTATCCCCATACCTGCCTTATATTTTTTGATTGTTTCCCTAGAATTTTATCCTTTTAAAACTCTGAAAACCAAATCTCCCTTCCCTTTAGGACTAGTAGTCCCAAATGCCTCCGGGACTTATAGGATTGGGGAGGGTACTAGCATGCAATAAGTAACGACACCATTCTACGCTTTCCTTCGGGGGCGGGCGCGCAAAAAGGAGGTGTGACAGATATGATGACTGATGCGCTAATACCACGTGCAACCCCTCTTTTGAGGAGCGATTGCCGGGTATTGCATTGATGTGATCGATATTATTTGTAAACCTAGGACCCACTTTTTTCTTTTAACTTGTTTTATTGTTCGAACTATTTATGCTTTCCTTATTCTCTCCAAACTTTCAATTTGTTTGCAATAATATGTGAAAATCCCCTTCTATTTGAGGCCCTTAATTGCTTACCTGATTATGTGAAGTCACAATTGTAACATGGTCGGGAACCACACTAGTGGATCTTGAGGGGTGCCTAACACCTTCCCCTCGAGATAATTTCTATCCCTTACCCAAACCCTGGTTCTTCAAACTCAAACCCTTCTTAGTGTCCTAATGCACTTAATCATTAGGTGGCGACTCTTCAAGTTCCAAAACCCAATTCCCAAGAGGGAACGAGTTGTCCTCCCAAATGTCACAAGCCCGATTTCGCGAGAAAAAGGGGGCACGACAGCGTGGCGACTCTGCTGGGGATACTTCTTTAGGCTTTTACCATTTCATGTTATTTGTGACTTTACTGCTTCTTTATTGCCTTTATTTAATGTCTTTATTTCTCTTCTATTACGAAACTGACTTGGCTCCTTGTTTCTTTTCTTTAATGTTTTACTTTACTGCTTTCCTTTAATACTATTGTAATTATGAGCAATTATTGTAATCATTACTTTATGAACGTGCAAATACATTACAACTTGTTTCATTCTTGTAACTGCATATTCAACATCATATTCCACTCGTGCCAAACAAAATACCATAGAAATGCTTATAATGAGTGGTTGCGCCCTTCCGATATCATTACCCCCTAAATTTGGCAAAGGAGTATTTGCGGTAAAATCAATCGATCAATAGTGTAGTTGACGGTTCCGTGCCTTTCCCTCTTGAGTTGTCCGCTCAAGGGTACCAGTCTAATACCTTATTAAAACCCTGCTCTGTTCAATTGTTCAATCATCACTGTCAAAACCTAGCCGAGTCAATTATGTTGTCCACATAATGATTCTTTAAGATAGCCTTGTCCAAAGTCCACTGGGTTCCCCGGGAACCCAAATGGACGTTACCATATTCTATTGCATTTATTTGGAGAACTAAATGTTGCTTATGCTAATTATTGGTTTAAATGGTCGAGTCCGGCGGGCTAAGGGTCTAACACTTTGTTTTGCAGAGATGAGGCACGAAGTCCCCAAATTTGGCATGGTCATCAACATTCACCCAAGGTTGCTAAGCTGGTGGGAGGATCTTCACTCCAGTGATCAGGCCCTTGTCCGGAAATACCTAGGAAATTTGCCTTCTCTCCTGGAGGTCCAACCCAACAACAAAATCATAGAAGCTGCTACTCTGTTCTGGGACTGTGATAGGTCTGTGTTTCGCTTTGGGGAGATTGAGATGACACCTTTGCTCGAGGAAATAGGAGGATTAGCTGGTATTCCGTGGGAGACTCCGGGTTTACTTATGCTAGAAAATCGCAAGGGTAGGGGTTTTCTCAAAATGATGGGCCTAAATAAAAACACAGACTTGACCTGTTTGAAGGATTCCTACATTCCTTTCGACTATCTGTACGAAAGGTACGGCCATAGTAAGTCCTACCGGACTTACCCGATAAATGCGCCCTCACCTCAGGGGATGATAGTGTTTCCTATGAAGAAAGCAAGGATTCACACCAGGTTAGCTATGGTCACTAAAACCTTAATGGAGGGAATTGGTGGGCAACCCTTTAGCATAATGCCCATGATCATTGAAGAAATATACCGAGCCTTGGAAAAGTGTCAACAAGGAGCCCCATACTTCGAAGGCTACAACTTGCTACTCCAGCTCTAGCTCATGGAGCATCTTCAAATGGGTGAATATCGGCAAGAGATTCAACATAGAGACTGGGATGATCATATAGCCTTCCATCAACCAAGGCGAATGAACTACATGCCCAACATGTTTGCTCAGCCAGAAGACGCCAAAGGGTGGGTAGAGCTGTTTGAAAATCTAACTGAGGATCAAATACAATGGATGTTCGAGTGGTTCCCTACTGAAGAGTTCATCGCCCGATCCAGGGATGCTCCATTTCTGATACTGATCGGATTGAGAGGAACCTACCCTTATGTCCCTCTCCGAGTTATGAGACAGGCTGGTATGAAGCAGGTTATACCAAGGGTCGACAAGATGAGTCACTTCCGGGCTGATTTCCAAGATGATGACAGTCCTTATAAGTGCCAAGATCAGAATATGTGGCATTGCAATATCATCATGGGAAGAGATACTATCGAGCCAGACAGATACCATGTTGGCTGCACCCCATACTATTCGGGATGGCTGGAGGATAGTCACAATGGTCTGGGCCAACCTGGGTTGGTTCGAGGTCACAGGATCATTAATGAAAAAGCTGAAGCACAGGTCAAGTACAACCAGTTGCGCAAGAGGATACGGGAATGCGAAAGTGAGAACCAGGAGATTCAAGAATCCCATCAAAAGTTGATTGAAGAATGGAAAGATATGGTTGTTAGCGCCAACAAGCGACTAGGGTATTTGGAGCGGGGTTTAGTGGAATTGGAAAGAAAGTTCATCTAGAGGATTGAAAACTGCCAGAATGCTGAGGGAAGCGAAGGAGGACACTTGGCTAGAGCCTATTTGTTGCTGGGACTGCGTGAGCTGGTAAAGCTGTTCGATGGAGCTAAAGATGCCGAGTATGGGGAAGGTCCTTCTGGGACCAAGTAGTTAGGAGTCTTTTCTTTTGCTTTAAAAATGTAATAAGGCCAACGGCCATTAGTGACATTTTATTTTTCTGCTATTTTAGTGTCGTTTTGGGACTCGTCTTATTTTTATCAGTAAAATGAGGCATTTAGCATTAAAAGTTCTCCAAATCAACTTATCGCTAGGCCTACCTCGGGCATAACGAGGCTCCCAAATTAGGACACGATTTATATTCTTACACTATGTGTTTAAATATTGCAACGTTTTCTTCTCCTAAGCCGCACTAACTTGCTACCTTTTCGTTATATACCTTTTTTTTATTCCCCTCCCCAAAGGTTAGTTCGTGAACTCTGGCATCGTCATCATACTCTACAAGTTCTAAGGGCCCTCCACCTCCTCCTCCTTCGAGTCCTATCAGAAACAAGAATAAGGGAAAGATGGAAGATTTGAGAAACATCAGAAAAGGAGAACTCAGTTGAAAGGGTAGAGGTTCCTTAAGGTATTCAGGTTTCCAAGGAAAGTGCCTCCTAGCTCGAACAGAAGTTATTGAAGTTTCAGGATGAACTGGACCAAGTTCGAAACTTGGCGAATTTGACATTTTCCCTCACTACCCCAAATGTCAACTTTGCCAACACTCAAACCTCACACCTCTACAAAGCATCCCGAAACCACAAAGCCAACCCGCTCCCCATCACTACTTCAACACATGCCACACTTCAGACAACACCCCACTGCTCATCCCTGAACCACTAAACTCCACAAATGATCATCTCCACAGCACCTCCATCTATGTGGAAACCATACCACACTATACTCAAGATATTTCAAGCACACCTGAGTCTGATGACAAAGACTCTATTATCAAGAATCTGGCTGCGGAACTTAAGAAGCTGACTAGCAGAGTTCAAGGTGTTGAAGGAAGCAAGGGGATTAAGGGACTAAATTATGAGGACCTTTGCATTCAGCCAGATGTCGAACTTCCTGAGGGGTACAAACCTCCCAAGTTCGAGATGTTTGATGGCACAAGGGATCCCACAGTCCATTTGAGGACGTACTGCGACAAGCTGGTCGAAGTAGGAAGGGATGAAAAGATTCGCATGAAACTCTTTATGAGAAGTCTGAAATGAGATGCTTTATCTTGGTACATCAACCAAGACCCTAGGAAGTGGTCAAATTGGGTAAGTATGGCATTTGATTTCATGGACAGGTTCATGTTCAACATGGAAAATGCACCAGATATGTTCTACATCCAGAACTTAAGGAAGAAACCCTCGGAGACATTCCGCGAGTATGCTACTCGTTGGAGATCAGAAGCCGCTAAGGTCAGACCGGCATTAGAATAAGAACAAATGAACAGGTTTTTTGTCTGAGCTCAAGACCCACAGTACTATGAAGGGTTAATGCTGATTGAAATCCAGAAATTTTTTGACATCATCAAGCTAGGGGAAAGGATCGAGGAAGGTATCAAAAGTGATATGGCCACTAACTTTGAAGCTTTGCAGGCCACCAACAAGGCTCTATAGTCTGGTGGCACGTCCAAGAAAAGGGACGTGAGCGCTGTGATGGTTGTACAAAGAACGAAATCCCCAATTGAATACCAAACCTACCAATACCTCCACTCACATATCAACCTACCCCAAATTACCAAGCACCCTTGCCTTCTTACCAAACTCCACCACCTGTTTACCAATCACCTCCACCTCCCACATATCAGCCCACTTTGCCCAGATATTCTCAGCCCGCACATGTCTATCAAGCCTACAATACTCAACCCTCTCACTACCAACCACCTCCTATCCACCAAAACTTTCCTAGACCCCGACCAAACTTTGACCGTAGACCCCCCAGACAGTATACCGCCATTGCCGAACCTATCGACCAGCTGTATGAAAGGCTCAAAGCTGCTGGTTATATCACCCTTATCCCTTCCATAAACCCCGAAAACCCCTCTCAATAGGTCAACCCAAACAAAACTTGTGCCTACCATTCTGGCATGAAGGGGCATACCATTGATGAGTGCCGCTCTCTGAAGGATAATATCCAAGCTTTTATTGACGACAAGATCATCATAGTAAATGAGCCAGCTCCGAATGTCCACAACAACCCTCTTCCTGATCACAAGGGTGGGAGCGTTCACGTGATTGAGATAGATGACGATTGGGACCCCAAAGGGTCGATCAGATTGATCGCTGAAGGTGACAAGCCAAAGGAACCAACGGTTACACTTAATCTGATTGTGGTCCAGATCCAGCCTTCTGAAAACACTGAAGTAGACATGTCCATACCACTTGAGTTTGAAGCACCTTCTTCTGCAAAGACTCCATGACCTATTGAGGTCGAGTTTGGGTCTCCGAAGACACATGTACCATTCGAAGTGGCTGTGTTGCCATCCAAGGCAAAGGTACCCATCCCGGTGGCCATGATAGCTGTAACACCATTCTACACAAAGGCCATACCATGGGATTACACCGCCGAGGTGAGAAATAAAGGAAAAACAAAATCTGGAGAAGCAATTTCAGTATAGGGTATGACAAGAATCGGCAGGGTTTATACTCCAGAACACCTAGTCGAGTCCAGTAAGCTGGCCTCTGGACGACCAACCGTCACTGAAATCGGGCATGATGATCTCTAGAGGAAGATACAGGCCAAAGAGTATTCGGTCATTGATTAGTTGAATAAAACGTCAGCCTAAATCTCTATCTTGGCTCTTCTACAAAGCTCTGACGCACATAAGAATGCCTTATTAAAGGTGCTGAGCGAGGCATATGTACCCAGCAACATAACTGGAGGAGAAATGGTAAACATGGTGGGGTAAGTATTGGAGAGTCAAAAAATCACTTTCCACGAAGATGAGCTGCCACCTGAAGGGCTAAGCCACAACAAGGCCTTGCACATCACTGTGTAGTACGAAGATCATTTCATCACCAGAGTCCTGATTGACGAAGTATCCAGCCTCAATATTTGTCCATTGGTGACTCTCAGAACACTGGGAAAGAGCCTGCATGAGATCAAGGATGGAGCCATCAATGTCAAAGCTTTCGATGGATCCCAAAGGTCCACTATTGGGGAAATCAGTTTGTGTCTGCAAATGGGAACGACTTGGTTCGACGTTGATTTGCAAGTGATAGAAATCCCAGCATCTTACAACTTGCTATTGGGACGGCCTTGGATCCATGCCGCTGGGGCTATGGCATAAACCCTACATCAAGCAGTGAAATTCGAGTGGAATCACCAAGAGGTAATTATTCACGGCGACGGTAGCAATCCCATATACAGTCGCCAAACCATCCCAGCAATCGGAGGAAGAAGGAAGATAGGCAGAGAAACCTACCATCACATTGAGCGAGTCAACGCCGTGGACAAAGACAAATGGTAGGATAGCAAAATTGAAAGTATACTCAATTGGTGCGGATACGAACCTGGCAGGGGACTTGGCAAGAATCTCCAAGGAATCGCTAAGCCTATCAAGTTGAAGAAACACGGTACCACTTTCGGTTTGGGATATGAATACACTTGGGAGGAATTCAACCTTTGGTCGCCACCATGGCGCAGTCCCTACTACCCACTGGAGCATCCAATACATTGCTTGGAACAGACCTTCCAGCCCGCCAATGTCATATATGGGTTGGGAGAAGAGGAAGCACTAGCAGCGATGCGAAATTTGTTTTTGGAAGATGATAAAATGGACTGTTGTGTCATTTTCGAGGAGGTGGGGGAGGAAAGCCCTTCTATACAAGCTGTGAGCCGAGGGGCACGCCTCAACAATTGGTCCATCAAAACCACCAGGGCCCGGAAAGCTTCGGGGTAGCAAGGCTGAATAAAGCACCATGCATTATCTTTATTTTTTCGCTAATTCACTTTCTTTTCACATTTTTAATATTGAAATAAGAGCTCCAATGTTCAAAACAATTATGAAAGTTATCAAAGCATTTCAGTTTCTTATAAATCTTGCTCTTATTACTTTTTATCGTTTACTTTATTCATACAGCATTACTATTACTTATCTTGATGAACCGACGATTGTGACGTGCGACGAGGCAATGCAACAAATGGATATGGACTCAGAAGAAGATGATATACCAACAGAGGTTGTTAAAGAGGTTGTGGATTTTGAGAACAGACCTAAGTCTAACCTAGACGAAACTGAGATTGTCAACCTGGGAGATGCAGAAAATGTCAAAAAAACACGAATCGGCGTTTATCTATCCCCATCAGAAAAGAAAGAGTACACGGAATTTTGAAGGTAATATGAGGACATATTCGCCTGGTCTTATGATGACATGACTGGTCTAAGTACATCTATTGTAGCTCACAAACTACCAACCGATCCGACATGTCCACCAGTAAAACAGAATCTCAGGAAGTTCAAACCTGACATGAGTTTGAAAATCAAGGAAGAAGTCACCAAGCAAGTCAAAGCCAAGGTTCTCAGGGTAGTAGAGTATCCGACATGATTAGCCAATATTGTTCCAGTGCCGAAGAAGGCCGGGAAGGTTAGAGTTTTTGTCGACTACAGGGATCTCAACCGGGCCAGTCCGAAAGACGACTTCCCCTTACCGAACATACACATTCTAATTGACAACTGCACCAAGCATGAACTGCATTCATTTGTTGATTGTTTTGTTGGGTATCATCAGATATGGATGGATGAGGAAGATGCGGAGAAAACGGCTTTCATTACACCGTGGGGGATGTTTGCTACGAGATGTTGTCGTTCGGGTTAAAGAATTCTGGGGCCACCTATATGAGGGCCATGACTACTAATTTCCATGACATGATACACAAAGAGTCGAGGTATATGTAGATGACGTCATCATCAAATCCAAGAGAGCCAACGACTACATGGAAGATCTGAGGAAGTTCTTCAACAGACAAAGAAGGTACAACTTGAACCTGAATCCCGCCAAATGTGCATTCGGGGTTCCTGCCGGAAAAATACTTGGGTTCATTGTGAGTCGTCGAGGAATAGAACTGGATCCGTCAAAAATCAAAGCCATCCAAGAATTGCCACCACCAAAGAACAAGTAAGAGGTTATGAGTTTCTTGGGAAGACTTAACTACATCAGCCGGTTCATAGATCAATCCACTGTCATTTGTGGACCAATCTTTAAGATGTTAAAGAAGGACGCTGCTACCAAATGGACTGATGATTGTCAGAAAGCCTTCGACAAAATCAAGGAATACCTGTCAACGCCGCCAGTTTTGGTCCCGCCCGAGCAGGGTATACCTCTATTACTCTACCTTGTAGTATTGGTTGGAGATTTCGGTTGTGTTCTGGGGTAGCATGATGAAACGGGAAGAAAGGAGCAGGCCATCTATTATCTCAGCAAGAAGTTCACCCCGCACGAGGCCCGGTATTCTCTATTGGAACGCACCTGTTGTGCCCTGACTTGGGTAGCTCAGAAGTTGAGGCACTATTTCTGTGCCTATAATACTTATCTCATATCAAGAATGGATCCTTTGAAGTACATCTTTCAGAAGCCCATGCCCACTGGCAAGCTAGCCAAGTGGCAAATCCTGCTGAGCGAATTTGACATTGTTTACGTGACTTGGAAGGCAATCAAAGGACAAGCACTAGCAGATAATCTTGCTGAAAATCCCGTGGATGGAGAATACAAGCCTTTAAAGACATATTTTCCTAATGAAGACGTATCTTTCATAGGAGAAGACGTTGCAGAGTCCTATGACGGTTGGAGAATGTTTTTCGATAGAGCAGCAAATTTCAAAGGAGTTGGCATAGGAGCAGTCCTAGTATCAGAAACCAGTTAGCATTATCCGGTATCTGCCAAGCTCAGGTTCCCGTGCACCAACAACATGGCCGAGTACGAAGCCTACATCTTAGGGCTCAAGATGGCCATTGACATGAACATTCAGGAATTGCTAGTGATCGGAGACTCAGACCTACTTATACCTCAGGTCCGAAAAGAATGGGCAACCAAGAACTCCAAGATACTCCCTTATCTGCATCATGTACAGGAATTGAAGAAAAGGTTCACAAAGACAAAGTTCCAACATGTTCCCAGAGTTCAGAATGAGTTTGCTGATGCATTGGCTACCCTATCGTCCATGATACAGCACCCCGACAAGAACTTCATTGATCCTATTCCAGTAAAGATCTATGATCAGCCAGCTTACTGCACTCATGTAGAAGTAGAAGCAGACGGAAAACCTTGGTTTCATGATATCAAGGAATACTTGACGAAAGGAGAATATCCAGAACTCGCAAATTCTACTCAGAAATGCACACTTCGGAGACTATCTAATAGCTTCTTTCATAGCGGACGAATCCTATATAGGAGGACTATTGATTTGGGCTTACAAAGGTGTGTCGACGCAAAGGAAGCATCCAGGCTATTGGAAGAAATTCATGCAGGGACCTGCAGTCTGCATATGAACGGCTTTGTCTTAGCCAAGAAGATACTCCGAGCTGGTTATTTTTGGATGACTATGGAGACGGACTGCATCCAGTTTGTTCAAAAATGCCATCATTGTCATATACATGCAGACATGATAAAGGTGCCTCCAAACGAGCTTACTATAACAAGCTCGCCATGGCCATTCACCGCTTGGGGAATGGATGTTATCAGACCTATCGAGCCTGCCGCATCAAACGGGCACAAGTTCATTCTAGTGGAAATTAATTATTTCACCAAATAGGTTGAAGCAGCATCGTACAAAGTAGTGACTAAGAAAGTGGTAGCAGATTTTGTCCGCGGTCGTATTGTTTGTCGGTTCGGAATTTCGGAGTCAATCATCACTAATAATGGTTCCAATCTCAATAGCAACCTGATGACAGCCATGTGTGAAACCTTCAAGATCAAACACAAGAATTCTACAGCGTACAAACCTTAGATGAACGGAGTTGTAGAAGCCGCCAATAAGAATATTAAGAAGATACTAAGGAAGATGATAGAAAAGCATAAGCAGTGGCATGAGAAGTTAGCATTTGCTTTATTGGGATACCGCACCAAAGTTCACACCTCAACCAGGGCAACTCCCTATATGTTGGTTTATGGTACAGAAGCAGTCATTCCTGCCGAGGTAGAAATTCTCTCCTTGAGAATCATACAGAAAGCAGAACTTGACGATGCAGAATGGGTAAGGAGTCTCTACGAGCAGTTAGCTCTTCTAGATGGGAAAAGAATGAATACAGTTTGCCACGGTCAGCTCTATCAGAATAGAATGTCCAGAGCCTTCAACAAAAGAGTCAAGCCGAGACAGTTTACACCAGGGCAGTTGGTGTTAAAGAAGATTTTCCCGCATCAAGATGAAGCCAAAGGGAAGTTCTCTCCCAACTGGCAGGGTCCATACATGGTTCACCGGGTCTTCACCGGAGGAGCCCTCATACTTGTGGAAATGGACAGTGAAGTTTGGCCGAAGCCGATCAATTTAGATGTAGTGAAGTGATACTATGTGTGACTTTTATGTTTTCCTTATATGATGTAATTTGAAATACGCCTGACCTGATTCCTGTGTAAGAGGGGATACGTAGGCAGCCCTATGGGTTCGGTCATAATTCAATAAAAATATCATTTCCCCCCGCTATCGGAAACTGGGGCAGAATTTTGAGGAGGACCCTCAAAATTCCGAAGTGATTTCAGTCATTCGACGCAAGAAGCCGTCGGAGCAGCAGCCCGGTAAACCGGGGCAGAATTTTGAGAAGGACCCTCAAAATTCTGGAGCGAGAGAAGTTGCTTAATTATATATTCTTAATTATATATTCTTAATTGTATTCTAAATCATCAAATATATACACTCACGAGACTCACATTGCTCAGGAATATAACTCTCAGGAACATTGCACTTACTCACAGCTGCTATCCGCACATAGTGCTCCCAGCAGACACCGTATCCCCAGCAGTCGCAATATCTCGATCCGCTACCAGCTAAGAAAATTCTATCATCATTTTGCCCCTTTACTCCTTGCATAAGGCTACCTTTCTGCCTTCCGAGGTTAAGCTCTACCTCCATCTGCATTTCCTACATTGCATAAGGCTACCTTTTTTCCTTCCGAGGTTAAGCTCTACCTCCATCTGCATTTCTCTGCATTGCATAAGGCTACATTTCTGCCTTCCGAGGTTAAGCTCTACCTCCATTTGCATTTCCTACATTGCATAAGGCTACCTTTCTGCCTTCTGAGACTAAGCATTGTCTCCATCTGCATTTCCTGCATTGCATAAGGCTACCTTTCTGCCTTACGAGACTAAGCATTGTCTCCATCTACATTTCCTGCATTGCATAAGGCTACCTTTATGCCTTTCGAGGTTAAGCTCTACCTCCATCTGCATTCGTGGATTGCATAAGGCTACCTTTCTGCCTTCCGAGGTTAAGTTCTACCTCCATCTGCATTCTTTCATTGCATAAGGCTACCTTTCTGCCTTCCGAGTTAAGCTCTACCTCCATCTGCATTTCCCTGCATTGTATAAGGCTACTTTTCTGCCTTCCGAGACTAAGCACAGTCTCCATCCTGCATTGCTCTGGATTGCATAAGTCAACTGTTCTGCCTTTCGAGACGAAGCACTGTCTCCATCCTGCATGGCTAAAATATCACCACTTTATCGCTCTTGCATTGGCTGAAATATTGCCACCTTTTAATTACATCTTGCATCAGCAGAAATATCGCCACCTTCTGCATTTCATGGGCTGAAAGATCGCCAAATTGTCCAAAGGCGTCATTGTTCGGAGGCACCATTTGCATAGCCCGAGAACACCATGCCATGGCCTGAGGACCCCATTTTATCTTTTGCATATCATTATTCAAAGGCATCATAGTTCAGAGGCATCATCTACATGGCCCGAGAACATCATTTCATAGCCTGCGAATCCTTTATCATACGCTTCATGGCCCAGGACGTCATGGTCCGAGGACGTCATCCTAACCGTCTGAGGACTACATTCATGGTCCAATGGGAACTTGCATCACGTTTACATTTATGCACAATATATGCTCACTTGCAGGTAAACCGACTAGCAATGGCCGTCTCAGCAGGGGAGATCTCGCCCTAGTTCTCGCAGCCTATCAGACTCTGACCATCCTTCTCAACCCAAACATCGCGTCCGCTTTTCGAAATCTCCATCGCTATATTCCGCCAATAGATCCTGAACTATATATGGCCTGATTCCTGTAAGGCTAGGGATATGTAGGCAGCTCAGGAACCAGATCTCGGTCAAAATTCTTCAAATCACTTCATTCGGTCAAAATTGGCCATCATATCTTTACCCGGTAACTCTTTCATCCTTCCCGGCTAAAGAGGGGCAGCTGTTGATACCCAATTTTTCCCTATATATTTTTTATACACAAAATACTTTCAAAATCGCATATACATGCATACATAAGCATGCCCAAGTGTTTCAGTATTTTTCCAATCATTTGAAAAGTTTTTAAAATCAATTTGCTATCCATTTTAGCAGTACAAAATCCATAATTATCCCCAAAATCATCAATTTTGGTGGATAATTTATTTTATTCCCATATTTATACCAAAATATAGTTAGGATAATTTTTGTATATTTTTACAAATTTATTTGGTATTTAAAAGACTAAATTGCATACAATTGCAATTATAGCCTACTTTAAGATTAATAGCATTTTATAATTGTAAAATTTGTTTCAGTATTTTTAAATTAATATTTGTGTATTATTAACTGGCTCAGTACTTTTAATTTTCTTTTAAAATCATGTTTTTACCATTTTTATAAAATAAAAGGGAAAAACTGGCCATTTAACATTTGGCATCATTTCATTTCAATTACAGCCTATTTACATTTCAATTTTAGCCCTCAAATTAACCCAATCCTAACCCCCAGCTGGACCGGCCCAATTTCATCTTTTACCCGTCCCATGACCCAATTAAAAAACCCACCCGGTTTCCCTTTTGATCTAGGTCGTTGATCATTTTGATCTAGGTCGTTGATCATTTTGATCAACGGCCATAATTCCCCCTTTCCTTTTTAATTTCCCAAACACCCCTAACCCTAATCACTTTCACCTAACTAGCCGCCTTTGAATCCTTTCATCTCTCAAACTCTCTCAAACATTCTTCGGAACCCTAGTCGACCTCCACCTTTTTCAATCGTTACTTCACCGAAATCCATGGATCCTCAGGCCATGGATGGCCTGTACTCACCCCCTGCACCATCAAACCATGGTTGTTCGAAGCTTCGAGGCCTGACTCCGATGGATCTCTTCAGATCCTTCTCAGATCTGCAGTTTTATCGCTTTTCCGGCCATGCTCCGGCATATTCAAGCATTAGGAGCCTGATTCTAACTCATCCGACTCAAAATTGGACCTTCTTCCAAGCCTTTCTCATTTCTAGGGTTTTGCCGAAACCCTAAGTTATTCGAGGTTCTTTCTCTGTTTGTTTGCTTAGATCTGTGTTGTATCTATGCTTTACTTGACATTTAAAGTGTTTTCCCCAAATTTTCTTTTCAAAATTGTTTGTCTTCGATTTAGGGTTTCTGAAAGGTTTTTTTTCAAAAAACATCTTTTTGATTTTTCCTCTTCTTTCTTTATGTTTGTTTGTATATATCATACTCGTGTGACTTCTTTTTACTACGCATGTACTATCCTTCTACTTTTCTTTTATACATGTTACTCTTGTGCTCACATGATTATCCTTGTTATGTTTTCAATACTCTTCTACTATATGTGTTTACTGTTAAGTTCTTCAATTTTTTTTGCTTTACTGGACTCTATTCGTGTTCTTGATAAATGGGTTTCATCTAACGCTTTTTAAGTTTGTATCACTTTCTCTTCTGTACTTGCTTAACTTTTGAGTTTTTCTCAAAATGTGTTCTCCATGCTCTTGACTGTGTATCATATCTGTTTGTTTCTCATGAGTCTCTGAAAGAGACCTCTGAGCCTGTTATCTGTCCTTTCGTCTCTACTTCTGATTAAAGTTGAAAACCCTAGGCTTTGGGTTTTGGCAAGTTTTATCTTGGACTAGGGTTCTACTTTGGGACCCTGGACTCTCATACTCATTATGAGTCGACAAACTGAACTTGTATCCCTTTGCTTATGATTCTGAACCTTTCTATGTTAGACTCTTTTCTATGTAACATGACAGTTCCTTCTTGATCACCTATTTGTGTGCTTTATATATGAGAAACTCTTCCTTAAAGAGGTTTTTACCAACTAAGGATTGATTCTGAAATCCTCTAATGGGGGTTTGATTGATTGTTACTGATTTTCTTTGATTGAACCTCCTTTACCTTTTTCTGACTTGGTTCATTCGAATTGAACTTGTAATTTTGATTTCCCTAGTTGTTTGATTGATTCCCTTTCCTTATTTTTCACAAACCGTGTACCATTGGACTTTTGCCTTAAATAAACCCTGTGTATTTACCCTTCTTGTACTACTTTGGAAAAGATTTTAATCCAGTTCTTTCCTTAATTGTCTTCTACCCGTTTGAAATCAGAATCCTTTAATTGAAGGGAGATTCTGTGTGATTGATTGCATACTATTCCCTTACCTTTTCTTACTTGTTTTCTGCACCATAAAAGGGGCACGGCCCTTCTGCACTTAGACACCTTGAACCTTCAGTTCAACACTTCAAATTCAATACTTTGCACACACACCTTTAAATTTCAATACTTTTTCAATACTCTACTCTCTTCTGAGAGCTTTTGTACTGATTGCTTGCAATTTGGTTTACAAGACTTCAGCTTTCACTTATTTGTTTCCCTGAAACTGGTATGCCTTAATTTCGATTTCAGCACCATCCCTATGTGTTTATTTTACAGTTGCTACATTCCTGTCTATTTGCTATTAACGATCTGTATTGAATATGCTACTCTCTCTTTGTATCTGCTATTTGTTATGAACTCCCTATACCTCACTCCCTTCTATGTGTTTGAGTTAAGGTTCATGGCCTGACAACATCTAAATTGCTACTTAGGTCTGAACCTGATCCTCAATGGATCCCAACTCTCAAAATGTGGCTAATAGGCTAGTCAGGGGTGTGCCAACACTCCTGATTGTTGGGCATGACCACCAGCCTGCAATGGCTTTCCCTGATTTTCTCCTATGCACTTACACTTATTCTTAGACTCTTAAATTTTGCCCTGCCCTCCCCTCCCCTCCTCTTATGAGCCTTGCTTTGGGACCTTGAGTTCCCTCTGAACTTGGACATCTGAGGGCTGGCATTTTCACACTGCACTATGCTCTTAATTCTGCAATATTTAGGTTGTAAGCACTGCCCGGGGTCCATTTGAGGCTCTTGAGGAACTTTGACACATACCAAATAAGCGAAGGCTTTGGAAACCTAATCCTGGAAGTTGGTTCACCTCATATTGTTGGACCTTGAGTCTTAATTAGGCTCCTTGGTTGTAGCTTAATTTCTGATGTAATTTTACCTTTTTCTTAATTCATTCTGGTTTGTAATATGTTGTAATAATTTATGGGGTTCTAATGAAAAAGGGAGCGTCACTTATGTATGCATACGGGTAGACATCATGATCTTAGGTATTTATTCCTGCAATCACAACCTGTTTTTACTTCTACATTTCATATAGAGATCCAGACTATAGAATTCTGCACTTCTATATTTCATATAGAAATCCTGAGTATAGGATTCTGCACTTATGCATTTCATATATAAATTATGCCTATAGGTTTTCTGCACTTCTGCATATATAGAGATCATGTCTATAGGTTTCCTTCACTTCTGCATATCATATAGATAACCTATTTATAGGATTCTGCATTTTACATCTATCATTAGGCAAACAGTTGTAGGTTAAATAATACTCAATTGCATTCTAGATACCATGTCTATAGGACGCCTGCACTTTCATAATCGTTTTAAAACCAACAATGCCTAGAAATCATGCCTATAGCAATAATATGTGAAAATCCCCTTCTATTTGAGGCCCTTAATTGCTTACCTGATTATGTGAAGTCACAATTGTAACATGGTCGGGAACCACACTAGTGGATCTTGAGGGGTGCCTAACACCTTCCCCTCGAGATAATTTCTAGTCCTTACCCAAACTCTGGTTCTTCAAACTCAAACCCTTCTTAGTTTCTTAATGCACTTAATCATTAGGTGGTGACTCTTCAAGTTCCAAAACCCAATTCCCAAGAGGGAACGAGTTGTCCTCCCAAATGTCACAAGCCCGATTTCGCGAGAAAAAGGAGGCGCGACAGTGTGGTGACTCTGCTGGGGATACTTCTTTAGGCTTTTACCATTTCATGTTATTTGTGACTTTACTGCTTCTTTATTGCCTTTATTTAATGTCTTTATTTCTCTTCTATTACGAAACTGACTTGGCTCCTTGTTTCTTTTCTTTAATGTTTTCCTTTACTGCTTTCCTTTAATACTGTTGTAAATATGAGCGATTATTGTAATCATTACTTTATGAACGTGCAAATACATGAAAACTTGTTTCATTCTTGTAACTGCATATTCAACATCATATTCCACTCGTGCCAAACAAAATACCATAGCAACGCTTATAATGAGTGGTTGCGCCCTTCCGATATCATTACCCCCTAAATTTGGCAAAGGCATATTTGCGGTAAAACTAGTCGATCAACAGTGTAGTCGACGGTTCCGTGCCTTTCCCTCTTGAGTTGTCCACTCAAGGGTACCAGTCTAATACCTTATAAAAACCCGACTCTGTTCAATTGTGCATGCATCACTATCAAAACCTAGCCGAGTCAGTTATGTTGTCCACATAATGACTTTTTAAGATAGCTTTGACCAAAGTCCACTGGGTTCCCCAGGAACCCAAATGGACGTTACCATATTCTATTGCATTTATTTGGAGAACTAAATGCTGCTTATGCTAATTATTGGTTTAAATGGTCGATTCCGGCGGGGTAAGGGTCTAACACTTTGTTTTGCAGAAATGAGGCATGAAGTCCCCAGATTTGGCATGGTCATCAACATTCACCCAAGGTTGCTAAGCTGGTGGGAGGATCTTCACTCCAGTGATCAGGCCCTTGTCCGGAAATACCTAGGAAATTTGCCTTCTCTCCTGGAGGTCAAACCCAACAACAAAATCATAGAAGCTGCTACTCTGTTCTGGTACTGTGATAGGTCTGTGTTTCACTTTGGGGAGATTGAGATGACACCTTTGCTCGAGGAAATAGGAGGATTAGCTGGTATTCCGTGGGAGACTCCGGGTTTACTTATGCCGGAAAATCGCAAGGGTAGGGGTTTTCTCAAAATGATAGGCCTAAAGAAAAACACAGACTTGACTTGTTTGAAGGATTCCTACATTCCTTTTGACTATCTGTGCGAAAGGTACGGCCATAGTAAGTCCTACCGCACTTACCCATATGAATTCGCCCTCACCTCATTGGGGCATATCCACAGAAGGGTCTTTGTCTTTATGTTCTACTTCTTGGGGATGATAGTGTTTCCTATGAAGAAAACAAGGATTCACACTAGGTTAGCTATGGTCACTAAAACCTTAATGGAGGGAATTGGTGGGCAACCCTTTAGTATAGTGCCCATGATCGTTGCAAAAATGTACCGAGCCTTAGAAATGTGTCAACAAGGAGCCCCACACTTCAAAGGCTGCAACTTGCTACTCCAGCTCTAGCTCATGGAGCATCTTCAAAGGGGTGAATATCGGCAAGAGATTCGGCGCAGAGACTGGGATGATCATATAGCCTTTCATCAACCAAGGCGAATGAACTACATGCCCAACATGTTTGCTCAGCTAGAAGACACCAAAGGATGGGTGGAGCTGTGTGAAAATCTAACTGAGGATCAAATACATTGGATGTTCGAGTGGTTCCCGACTGAAGAGTTCATCGCCCGATCCAGGGACGCTCCATTTCTGATACTGATCGGTTTGAGAGGAACCAACCCTTATGTCCCTCTCTGAGTTATGAGACTGGCTGGTAGGAAGCAGGTTATACTAAGGGTCGACAAGATGAATCACATCTGGGCTGATTTCCAAGCTGATGGCAGTCCTTATAAGTGCCAAGCTCAGCATATGTGGCATTGTAAGATCATCATGGGAAGAGATACTATCGAGCCAGACAGATACCATGTTGGCTGCACCCCATACTATTCGGGATGGCTGGAGGATAGTCACAATGGTCTGGGCCAACCTGGGTTTGTTCGAGGTCACAGGATCATCGATGAAAAGGCTGAAGCACAGGTCAAGTACAACCAGTTGCGCAAGAGAATACGGGAATGCAAAAATGAGCACCGGGAGATTCAAGAAGCACATCAAAAGTTGATTGAAGAATGGAAAGATATGGCTGTCAGCGCCAACAAGCGACTAGGGTATTTGGAGTGAGGTTTAGTGGAATTGGAAAGAAAGTTCATCTAGAGGATTGAAAACTGCCAAAATGCTGAGGGAAGCGAAGGAGGACACTTGGCTAGAGCCTATTTGCTGCTGGGACTACGTGAGCTTGTAAAGTTGTTCGATGGAGCTAAAGATGCCGAGTCTGGGGAAGGTCCTTTTGGGACCAAGTAGTTAGGAGTCTTTTCTTTTGCTTTAAAAATGTAATAAGGCCAACGACCATTAGTGACATTTTATTTTTCTGCTATTTTAGTGTCGTTTTGGGACTCGTCTTATTTTTATCAGTAAAATGAGGCATTTAGCATTATAAGTTCTCCAAATCAACTTGTCTCTAGGCCTACCTCGGGCACAATGAGGCTCCCAAATTAGGACAGGATTTATATTCTTACACTATGTATTTAAATATTGCAACGTTTTCTTCTCCTAATCCGCACTAACTTGCTACCTTTTTGTTTTTTACCTTTTGTTTATTCCACTCCCCAAAGGCTAGTTCATGAACTCTGGCATTGTCATCATACTCCACAAGATCTAAGGGCCCTCCACCTCCTCCTCCTCCGAGTCTTATCAGAAACAAGAACAAGGGAAAGATGGAAGATTTGAGCAACATCAGAAAGGAAAACTCAGTTGAAAGGGTAGAGGTTCCTCAGGGTATTCAGGTTTCCAAGGAAAGTGCCTCCCAGCTCGAACAGAAGTTATTGAAGTTTCAGGAAGAACTGGACCAAGTTCGGAACTTGGCGAATTTGTCATTTTCCCTCACTACCCCAAATGTCAACTTTGCCAACACTCAAACCCCACACCTCCACAAAGCATCCCGAAACCACAAAACCAACCCGCTCCCCATCACCACTGCAACACATGCCACACTTCAGAAAACACCCCACTGCTCATCCCTGAACCACTAAACTCCACAAATGATCATCTCCACAACACCCCCATCTATATGGAAACCATACCACACTATACTCAAAATATTTCAAGCACACCTAAGCCTGATGACAAAGACTCTATTATCAAGAATCTGGCTGGGGAACTTAAGAAGCTGACTAGCAGAGTTCAAGGTATTGAAGGAAGCAAGGGGATTGAGGGACTAAATTATGAGGACCTTTGCATTCATCCAGATGTCGAACTTCCTGAGGGGTACAAACCTCCCAAGTTCGAGATGTTTGATGGCACAGGGGATCCCAGAGTCCATATGAGGACGTACTACGACAAGCTGGTCGGAGTAGGAAAGGATGAAAAGATTCACATGAAACTCTTTATGAGAAGTCTGAAAGGAGATGCTTTGTCTTGGTACATCAACCAAGACCCTAGGAAGTGGTCAAATTGGGTAAGTATGTCATTTGATTTCATGGATAGGTTCAGGTTCAATACGGAAAATGCACCAGACGTGTTCTACATCTAGAACTTAAAGAAGAAACCCTCGGAGACATTCCGCGAGTATGCTACTCGTTGGAGATCAGAAGCCGCTAAGGTCAGACCGGCTTTAGAAAAAAGAACAAATGAACAGGTTTTTCGTACGAGCTCAAGACCCACAGTACTATGAAAGGTTAATGCTGATTGAAAGCCAGAAATTTTTCGACATCATCAAGCTAGGGGAAAGGCTCGAGGAAGGTATCAAAAGTGGTATGGTCACTAACTTTGAAGCTTTGCAGGCCACCAACAAGGCTCTACAGTCTGGTGCCACGTCCAAGAAAAGGGACGTGAGCGCTGTGATGGTTGCACAAAGAACAAAATCCCCGTTTGAATACCAAACCTACCCAATACCTCCACTCACCCCAACCTACCCCAAATTACCAAGCACCCTCGCCCTCTTACAAAACTCCACCACCTACTTACCAATCACCTCCACCTCCCCCATATCAGCCCACTTTGCCCAGATATTCTCAGCCCGCACATGTCTATCAAGCCTACAATACTCAACCCTCTTACTACCAACCACCTCCCATCCGCCAAAACTTTCCTAGACCCCGACCAAACTTCGACCACAGACCCCCAAATAGTATACTGCCATTGCCGAACCTATCGACCAGCTGTATGAAAGGCTCAAAGCTACTGGTTACATCACCCTTATCCCTGCTATAAACCCCAAAAACCCCTCCCAATGGGTCAACCCAAATAAAACCTGTGCATACCATTCCGGCATGAAGGGGCATACCATTGATGAGTGCCGCTCTCTGAAGGATAAGATCCAAGCTTTGATTGACGATAATATCATCATAGTAAAGGAGCCAGCTCTGAATGTCCGCAACAACCCTCTGCCTGACCACAAGGGTAGGATCATTTACATGATTGAGATATAGGACGATTGGGACCCCAAAGGGTTAACCGGATTGATCGTTGAAGGTGACGAGCCAAAGGAACCAATGGTTACACTTAATCCGATTGTGGTCCAGATTCAGCCTTTTGAAAACCTTGAAGTAGACATGTCCATACCACTTGAGTTCGAAGCACCTTCTTCTACAAAGACGCCAGGATCTATTGAGGTCAAGTTTGGGTCTCCGAAGACACCTATACCATTCGAAGTGGTTGTGTTACCATCCAAGGCAAAGGTACCCATCTCGGTGGCCATGACAATCGTAACATCGTTCCACCCAAAGGCCATACCATGGGATTACACCACCGAGGCGAGAAGGAAAGGGAAAATCAAATCTGGAGATGCAATTGCAGCACAGGGTATGACAAGAACCGACAGGGTTTATACCCCAGAACACCTAGCCGAGTCCACTAAGCAGGCCTCTGAACGACCAACTATTACTGAAATCAGGCCTGATGATCTCTGGAGGAAGATACAAGCCAAAGAGTATTCGGTCATTGATCATTTGAACAAAATGCCAGCCCAGATCTCTATCTTGGCTCTGCTACAAAGCTCTGACGCACATAAGAATGCCTTATTGAAGATGCTGAGCGAGGAATATGTACCCAGCAACATAACTGGAGGAGAAATGGCAAACATGGTGGGGTAAGTATTGGAGAGTCACAAAATCACTTTCCACGAAGATGAGTTGCCACCTGAAGGGCTAAGCCACAACAAGGCCTTGCACATCACTGTGCAGTGCGAAGATCATTTCATCACCAGAGTCTTGATTGAATGAGGGTCCAGCCTCAATATTTGTCCATTGGTGACTCTCATAACACTGGGAAAGAGCCTACATGAGATCCAAGATGGAGCCATCAATGTCAAAGCTTTCGATGGATCCCAAAGGTCCAATATTGGGGACGACTTGGTTCGACGTTGATTTGCAAGTGAGAGACATCCCAGCATCTTACAACTTGCTATTGGGACGGCCCTGGATCTATGCCGCTGGGGCTGTGGAATCATCCCTACATCAAGCAGTGAAATTCGAATGGAATCACCAAGAGGTAATTATTCACGGTGATGGTAGCAATCCCATATACAGTCGCTAGACCATCCCAGCAATCGGAGGAAGAAGGAAGATAGGTGGAGAATGTCGTGGACAAGGACAAATGGTGGGATAGCAAAATTGAAAGTATACTGAATTGGTGCGAATACGAACCTGGCAGGGGACTTGGCAAGAATCTCCAATGAATCACTAAGCCTATCAAGTTGAAGAAACACAGTACCACTTTTGGTTTGGGATATGGATACACTTGGGAGGAATCCAACCACTAGTCGCCACCATGGCACAGTCCCTACTACCCACTGGAGCATCCAATACCTCGCTTGGAACAGACTTTCCATCCCGCCAATGTCATATATGGGTCAGGAGAAGAGGAAGCACTGGCGGCGATGAGGAATTTGTTTTTGGAAGATGATAATATGGACTATTGTGTCATTTTCAAGGAGGAAGGGGAGGAAAGCCCTTCTATACAAGCTGTGAGCCGAGGGGCACGCCTCAACAATTGGTCCATCAAAACTACCAGGGCCCGAAAAGCTTCGGGGTAGCAAGGCTGAACAAAGCACCATGCATTATCTTTATTTTTTTGCTAATTGACTTTCTTTCTGCATTTTTAATATTGAAATAAGAGCTCCAATGTTCAAAATAATTATGAAAGTTATCAAAGCATTTCAATTTCTTTTAAATCTTACTCTTATTACTTTTTATCGTTTACTTTATTCATACAACATTACTATTACTTATCTTGATTAACCGACGATTGTGACGTGCGACGAGGCAACACAACAAATGGATATGGACTCAGAAGAAGATGATATACCAGAAGATGTTGTTAAAGAGGTTGAGGATTTTGAGAACAGACCTAAGTCTAACCTGGACGAAACTGAGATTGTCAACCTGGGAGATGCAGAAAATATCAAAGAAACACGAATCAACGTTCATCTATCCCCATCAGAAAAGAAAGAGTACACGAAATGTCTAAGGGAATATGAGGACATATTCGCTTGGTCTTATGATGACATGACTGGTCTCAGTACATCTATTGTAGATCACAAACTACCAACTGATCCGATATGTCCACTAGTAAAATAGAATCTCAGGAAGTTCAAACCTGACATGAGTTTGAAAATCAAGGAAGAAGTCACCAAGTAAGTCAAAGCCAAGGTTCTCAGGGTAGTAGAGTATCCAACATGGTTAGCCAATATTGTGCTAGTGCTGAAGAAGGACGGGAAGGTTAGAGTCTGTGTCGACTACCGGGACCTCAACCGGGCCAGTCCGAAAGACGACTTCCCCTTGCCGAACATACACATTCTAATTGACAACTGTGCCAAGCATTAACTGCAGTCGTTCATTGATTGTTTTGCTTGGTATCATCAGATATGGATGGATAAGGAAGACGCGGAGAAAATAGCTTTCATTACGCCGTGGGGGATGTATTGCTACGAGATGATGTCGTTCGGGTTAAAGAATGCTGGGGACACCTACATGAGGGCCATGACTGCTATTTTGCATGACATGATACACAAAGAGATTGAGGTATATATAGACGATGTCATCATCAAATCCAAGAGAGCCAACGACCACATGGAAGATGTGAGGAAGTTTTTCAACAGACTAAGAAGGTACAACTTGAAGCTGAATCCCGCCAAATGTGCATTCGGCGTTCCTGTCGAAAAACTACTTGGGTTCATTGTGAGTCGTCGAGGAATAAAATTGGATCCATCAAAGGTCAAATCCATCCAAGAATTGCCACCACTGAAGAACAAGAAAGAGGTTATGAGTTTCTTGGGAAGACTTAACTACATCAGCTAGTTCATAGCTCAATCCACTGTCATTTGTGGACCAATCTTTAAGATGTTGAAGAAGGATGCCACTACCAAATGGACTGATGATTGTCAGAAAGCCTTCGAGATAATCAAGGAATACCTGTCAACGCCGCCAGTTTTGGTCCTGCCCGAACCGGGTAGACCTCTATTACTCTAACTTGTAGTATTGGATGGAGCTTTTGGTTGTGTTCTGGGGCAGCATGATGAAATGGGAAGAAAGGAGCAGGCCATCTATTATCCCAGCAAGAAGTTCACTCCGCACGAAGCCCGGTATTCTCTATTGGAACGCACTTGTTGTGCCCTGACTTGGGTAGCTCAGAAGTTGAGGCACTATTTCTGTGCCTATACTACTTATCTCATATCAAGAATGGATCCTTTGAAGTACATCTTTCAGAAGCCCATGCCCACTGGCAAGCTAGCCAAGTGGCAAATCCTGCTGAGCAAATTCGACATTGTTTACGTGACTCAAAAGGCAATCAAAGGACAAGCACTAGCAGATCATCTTGTTGAAAATCCCGTGGATGGAGAATACGAGCCTCTAAAGACGTATTTTCCTGATGAAAAGGTATCTTTCATAGGAGAAGACGTTGCAGAATCCTATGACGGTTGGAGAATGTTTTTCGATGGAGCAGCAAATTTCAAAGGAGTTGGCATAGGAGCAGTCCTAGTATTAGAAACCGGTCAGCATTATCCGGTATCTGCAAGCTCAGGTTCCCGTGCACCAACAACATGGCCGAGTACGAAGCCTGCATCTTAGGGCTCAAGATGGCCATTGACATGAACATTCAGGAATTGCTAGTGATCAGAGACTCAAACCTACTTATACATCAGGTCCGAAAAGAATGGGCAACCAAGAACTCCAAGATACTCCCTTATCTGCATCATGTATATGAGTTCAAAACACTTGCTCACAAAATCAGCACCTCGGTGCTTGTCACACCTCCTTTTTACGTACCCGCGAGGGCGCAAGGGAGTTTTTTCCAATTAAAGGACAATCGAAACGGGGTTGGTTTAATTATTTCAGAGTCGCCACTTGGGAGATTTAGGGTGTCCCAAGTCACCAATTTTAATCCCGAATCGAGGAAAAGAATGACTCTATATTATAGCCTGCGTACCAGAAATCCGGATAAGGAATTCTGTTAACCCGGGAGAAGGTGTTAGGCATTCCCGAATTCCGTGGTTCTAGCACGGTCGCTCAACTGTTGTATTCGGCTTGATTATCTGATTTTATACAAATTGAACATATGTGCAAATTTTAGCTTTTAACCGCTTTTGTCGTTATGATTATTTTACGAGAATTGCAACGTCGTGAAAACATATCTCGAACCACGTTACATCAATGCACCCGTGGCTATCGATATATCTCGACTCGGTTGAGATTTGGATTTGGGTCACATAAATGTGCACCCAAATTAAGGAAAATAAATTATTAGAGGCACGCCTAAAGCAACTAGCGTCTTGTTATTTTGAGGAAGGTCGTAAAAATTCGTTAAACGGCACATCCCGAATTCTAAATACTTTGATATATACATACATTAGAGGGCCCCGCAACTTTTGTACATTTTGTTTGTCGAGGCTCGTCTCATTCTTGTTTTTTAAAAGGAATTTGTGATGTCATGGACACGCATCTCGAACCACGTCACAATCAATGTACCCGTGATTAGAAACACATTTCGAATCCGTCGAGATTTGGATTTGGGTCACATAAATGCGCACCCGAATTCAAGAAGGTAAAATTATTAAATACGCGCTTAAAGAGACTATCGCTTTATTATTCCGGGAGGTCGTGAGATTTGCTAAACGACCCACCTTAGGGACTGAATGCTTCAATATATATATACATTTAACGAGGGCCCCGCAATTTGTGCGTTTTTCTTTACTTTTGTCGAGGCTCATCTCGTTCTTATTTTAAAAGGATATCCTATAGCAACTACCTTTCTTGTCGCGTTTGTCTCTACTAATTGAAAACAGTAGATAGCCCTAGTTAATTACATGCTTGCAAGTTATCTATAACAGAATTCCGAGTGCTTGCGTAAAATCAGTAGCACGGCCACGTACACAGTCAGCCGAGCAAATTTAAGGGCCCAAATCCAGCCCATGCGTGATGGACCAGACCTGGGCCATTGTTTGTTCGATGCAGGCCTGCTTGGTCTGTTTCGACCTGGGCTCGACCTTCGTGAGGTTGAGATTGCAAGCTCTGTGTTCTTTGTCTTAAAACATGGTTTACCAGTTATATGAAGCAGTTTTTCAGAAGGGAAAGAACTTAACTAGTTAGTGTACGATTTTCATGCTTGGCATACATTATAGAATTATACTACACCATTAAGCTAAATCTAAGGTACAACCTACTGCATTGGGCATACTTTTATCACCAACCTATATACACAGTCTAACATCCGACTACCATATATTGACATTTATTAGGCATGAGGACTATCTCCAGTGTCCAAAACAAGAACGTAAACTATTATACATTACATGAGGCCTAACATAATAGTCTATGCATATATAAACATCTGCAGATCTTCTCTTTTATACTCATTGCTCAAACTTTCGAGTTACATTGGTAGTGTAATTGTGTACCTGGTAAGGAAAGCAAGGGAAGAAAGGAATGATCAGCTGAGTAGTATTGCAACAAACACAGCAACAGCAGACACACAGCAACAACACAGCAACAACAACCAACCAACAATGATGAAGCTCAAGAGCAGTCGAGCAACAAACAAACAATCCCAGAACCAGAGTAACGAACCAACAGAAATAACAGAGTATTCAATGCAGCAACACCAGCAGTTCAACAATCACAAGCAGCTCAATCAGGGCAAGCAACAGAACTTGGCCAAGACAGCTTGACCAAATGTGAATTCTTATGTAGTTTACAGACAATGTTTGGTCACAATATCCTCTGAATTTATGTCTCTTTCTTTCAGTTTTTTTTCATAAGAACCTCTTCCTTTTCTTGGCTCCCAAAAGAATCCCCCTTCTTATAGCCTAACCTCAGCACTTTACAGCCTGCTGGACAACTCAGAATTCCCCCTCCCTGTTGTTTTTCCACTCACTTATTTTAAATAACAAAACTCCCATGAAATCCCTGACAGCCCCTCTCTCTTTTTGTTGTTAAAGTGTCCTAATCCCTTATTTATTTAGCCAAAGTATGGGCAGCAGGAATATAATCTGACAGCACATGCTGTCCAATTATTTTAATTCCTTAAAGCTAATCATACACATGCTGCCCACAGTCTAAGCCAAGAGAACATGTTATCCATAAAAAAAACACACAGCCTGGACTGCAACTATAACACACCCTCAAATGTTTTTGATTCAATTCGAACAAATCTCAGGCAACACACTCAGTTCCTAATTGAATTCAAATACGATCACAGCAGCAATAAACAACACGGATCAAGTTGTTACCATTAATGACTGAAACTAATTGACGACATACATCGACTCGACTATATTAATCGTAACACATAACAATCAATCGTTCATGTAAACAAACACGTACAGAGTCCCGAATGACTTCAGACAACTTTGTTCAATCACTGGGAGCCTATATGAATTAACTCATTTGACGACTAATTTAATTGACGATCATGTATACCACAGAATACATTCAGAGCATACACAGAAAACAATCGACCAAATAAAAGGTCTTTGACAGAGATGAAAGAAATTAAGAAAACTATCAAACAATAACAAACGATCACAACAAAGCATGTTAACAACTTAATTAGCAGTTGAATAAAACAAAAAGGAAAAGAAAAACTTACCGAAAAATGTTTAAACCAAACTGACCCAAATCTGACTCAACTTTGACCATTTGAGGCCGAACAAACTTTAACCAGGGTGTTCTCACATGAGAACACCTTGGTTAAGGTCTTTTAGACCTCAAACCCCTGTCAAGACCGGCCGGATTCCAAGGCTACTCGTGCTCTAGGTTTTGGATCTTCAGATCTGGTTTTTTAGGAGTTGTGGGTAGATTCGGACCAAACCAAGCTTGGTTTGGTCACAAGGGCGGTCAGGGGATTGTCTGGTACGAAGATGGTGAGGTTTGGTATAAATCGAGTTTTGTCTCGAATCTTCAAATCCAGATTCGAGACGATGGGAGGTGATTCGAGGTACATGGTTAGTGGATTCGTGCTCAGGGTGGTTAGATGGTTCAGGGGTTTGAAGGGGGTGGTCACCGGCGTTCATGCCGCCGGGTTCTAGTGAAAAGAATATCAGGGCGGCTGCTAGGGTTTGGGGGTTCAAGGCTTGGGGAAGGAGATGAGTGAAGGGGGGTTCGGATAGGGGGCGTGGGGTGTGTGAGGGAAGGTTTATATACGGCGTAGAGGATTGTATCCAGTCCGTTAGATCATCTGATCTCAACGGCTGGGATCTGATGGTGAGGGGTGAGACGAGGTCGTTTGGCATTAGAACGGGGTCGTTTGGGTTTAGGTGGTGGGTTGGGTTAGACCGGCTAAACAGGTCAGGTTACGGGTGCGGATGTGGACCGTTGGATCAAGGGGTTTAGATGGCTCAGATCGACTTGCCTGAAACGGCGTCGTTTGAATTGATGCTTGGGCATGCCGGATTTGAACTGGATTTGAGTGCTGGTTTGGGCCTATTTTTGTTTTATTTCTTGGGCCCAAACTGATTTTCCCTTCCCTTTTAATTCAACAAATTAACAAAAATTCCCAAAACAATGTAAAAAATTAACATAAACTTATACACATATTGGGTAACACCTACAACAAATGACACACATATATAGAATTTTAAAATGGTTAAACCACAGCCTAGAGTAAAAGCTGCGTATTTTTGTGAGTTTTCTCTTAAAACCGGACTAAGGCCTGATTACACACGGCGTACTTATTTTTGTATTTTGTAAGATTAATTGCAACACGGGCTGAACCACAGATGACTAACAGCACATGGCGTGAAAAACTGAAAATTTGTACAGCGAGGTCACTGGTCACTATTTTTGTTTTCTTTTGGAGTGATTGTCCGTGAGGCAAAAATCACGTGCTTACACATATTCCCAGAGTTCAGAATGAGTTTGTCGATACATTGGCTACCCTATCGTCCATGATACATCACCCCGACAAGAACTTCATTGATCCTATTCCGATAAAGATCTATGATCAGCCAGCTTACTGCACTCATGTAGAAGAAGAAGCAGACGGAAAACCTTGGTTTCATGATATCAAGGAATACTTGACGAAAGGAGAATATCCAGAACTCGCAAATCCTACTCAGAAACGCACACTTCGGAGACTATCTAACAACTTCTTTCATAGCGGAGGAATCCTGTATAGGAGGAATCCTGATTTGGGGTTACTAAGGTGTGTCGACACAAAGGAAGCATCCAAGATATTGGAAGAAATTTATGCAGGGACCTGCGGTCCGCATATTAACCGCTTTGTCTTAGCCAAGAAGATACTCCGAGCGGGTTATTTTTGGATGACTATGGAGACGGACTGCATCCAGTTTGTTCGAAAATGCCATCATTGTCATATACATGCAGACATGATAAAGGTGCCTCCAAACGAGCTTACTATAACAAGCTCGCCATGGCCATTCACCGCTTGGGGAATGGATGTTATCAGACCTATCGAGCCTGCCGCATCAAACGGGCACAAGTTCATTCTAGTGGAAATTAATTATTTCACCAAATAGGTTGAAGCAGCATCGTACAAAGTAGTGACTAAGAAAGTGGTAGCAAATTTTGTTCGCGGTCGCATTGTTTGTCGATTCGGAATTCCAGAGTCAATCATCGTTGATAATGGTTCCAATCTCAACAATGACCTGATGAAAGCCATGTGTGAAACATTCAAGATCAAACACAAGAATTCTACAGCTTATAGACCTCAGATGAACGGAGCTGTAGAAGCCGCCAATAAGAATATTAAGAAGATACTAAGGAAGATGATAGAAAAGCATAAGCAGTGGCATGAGAAGTTAGCACTTGCTTTATTGGGATACCGCACCAAAGTTCGCACCTCAACCGGGGCAACTCCCTCTATGTTGGTTTATGGTACAGAAGCAGTCATTCCTGCCGAGGTAGAAATTTCCTCCTTGAGAATCATACAGGAAGCAGAACTTGATGATGCAGAATGGGTAAGGAGTCGCTACGAGCAGTTAGCTCTTATAGATGGGAAAAGAATGAATCTAGTTTGCCACGGTCAGCTCTATCAGAATAGAATATCCAGAGCCTTCAACAAAAGAGTCAAGCCGAGACAGTTTACACTGGGGCAGCTGGTGTTAAAGAAGATTTTCCCGCATCAAGATGAAGCCAAAGGGAAGTTCTCTCCCAACTGGCAGGGTCCATACATGGTTCACCGGGTTCTAACCGGAGGAGCCCTCATACTTGCAGAAATGGACGGTGAAGTTTGGCCGAAGCCGATCAATTCAGATGCAGTGAAGCGATACTATGTGTAACTCTTACGATTTCCTGTATAATGTATTTTGAACTACGCCTGACCTGATTCCCATGTAAGAGGGGATACATAGGCATCCCTATGGGTTCGGTCATAATTCAATAAAATTTTCATTTCCCCCCGCTATTGGAAATTGGGCAAAATTTTGAAGAGGTCCCTCAAAATTCCGAAGTGATTTCAGCCATTCGATGCAAGCAACCATCAGAAGTAGCAGCCGGTAAACTAGGGCAGAATTTTTAGAAGGACCCTCAAAATTCCGGAGCGAGAGAAGTTGCAGTATCTTGGACCACGTCGCCGTCATCAGTTCATCTAAAGAAAACTATTCTTAATTATGTATTTAATGTCACATTTCTTTACTAAATCATGCATGCATGTTACCAAAGTTGCTTCGTTTAGCAACGCTACCCTAATGATACGTACAGTATCACCAAATCAAAGTCGAGCAGGTAAAGCAAAGCCAGCGGGGATACGAACTAACTTTTCCCCCCTTTACAAACTCACGATTTTCTTTGGATGCAGGCACTTGAGTTGCAAAATCATCAAATATACTATACACTCACGAGACTCACATTGCTCAAGAATTTAACTCTCAGGACCATTGCACTTACTCACAGCTTCTATCCGCACACAGTGCTCCCAGCAGACACAGTATCCCCAGCAGTCGCAATATCTCGATCCGCTACCAGATAAGAAAATTCTATCATCATTTTGCCCCTTTACTCCTTGCATAAGGCTACATTTCTGCCTTCTGAGGTTAAGCTCTACCTCCATCTGCATTTCTTGCATTACATAAGGCTACCTTTCTGCCTTCTAAGGTTAAGCTCTACCTCCATCTGCATTTCCTGCATTGCATAAGACTACCTTTCTGCCTTCCGAGGTTAAGCTCTACCTCCATCTGCATTTCCTACATTGCATAAGGCTACCTTTCTGCCTTCCAAGACTAAGCATTGTCTCCATCTGCATTTTTTGCATTGAATAAGGCTACCTTTCTGCCTTCCGAGACTAAGCATTATCTCCATATGCATTTCCTGCATTGCATAGGCTACCTTTCTGCCTTTTGAGGTTAAGCTCTACCTCCATCTGCATTCCTGCATTGCATAAGGCTACCTTTCTGCCTTCCGAGGTTAAGCTCTACCTCCATCTGCATTCCTGCATTGCATAAGGCTACCTTTCTGCCTTCCGATGTTAAGCTCTACCTCCATCTGCATTTCCTTGAATTGCATAAGGCTACCTTTCTGCCTTCCGAGACTAAGCACTGTCTCCATCCTGCATTGCTCTGGATTGCATAAGGCTACTGTTCTGCCTTTCGAGACGAAGCACTGTCTCCATCCTGCATGGCTGAAATATCGCCACTTTATCGCTCTTGCATTGGCTGAAATATCGCCACCTTTTATTTACATCTTGCATCGGCTGAAATATTACCACCTTCTGCATTTCATGGGCTGAAAGATCGCCAAATTTTCCAAAGGCGTCATTGTTCGGAGGCACCATTTGCATAGCCCGAGAACGCCATGACATGTCCTGAGGACCGCATTTTATCTCTTGCATATCATCATCCAAAGGCATCATAGTTCGAAGGCATCATTCTCATAGCCCGAGAACATCATTTCATAGCCTGCGAATCCTTTATCATACGTTTCATGTCCCAGGACGTCATGGTCCGATGACGTCATCCTAACCATCCGAGGACAGCATTCATGGTCCAATGGGAACTTGCATCACGTTTAAATTTAAGCACAATATATGCTCACTTGCAGGTAAACCCACTAGCAACGACCGTCTTAGCAGGGGCGATCTCGCCCCAGTTCCCGCAGCCTATCAGACTATGACCATCCTTCTCAACCCAAACATCTTGTCCGCTTTTCGAAATCTCCATCGGTATATTCCGCCAATGGATCATGAACTACATATGGCCTGATTCCTGTAAGACCGGGGATATGTAGGCAGCTCATGAAATAGAGCTCGGTCAAAATTCTTCAAATCGTTTCATTCGGTCAAAATTGGTCATCATATCTTTACCTGGTAACTCTTTCATCCTTCCCGGGTAAAAAGGGGCAGCTGTTGATACCCAATTTTTTCCTATATATTTTTTATACACAAAATACTTTCAAAATAGCATATACATGCATACATAAGCATGCCCAAGTGTTTCAATATTTTTCCAATCTTTTGAAAAATTTTTAAAATCAATTTACTATCCATTTTAGCAGTACAAAATCCATAATTATCCCGAAAATTATCAATTTTGGTGGATAATTTATTTTATTCCCATATTTATACCAAAATATAGTTAAGATAATTTTTGTATATTTTTACAAATTTATTTGGTATTTAAAAGACTAAATTGCATACAATTGCAATTATAGCCTACTTTAAGATTAATAGCATTTTATAATTGTAAAATTTGTTCCAGTATTTTTAAATTAATATTTGTGTATTATTAACTGACTCAGTACTTTTAATTTTCTTTTAAAATCATGTTTTTATCATTTTTATAAAATAAAAGGGAAAAACTGGCCATTTAACATTTGGCATCATTTCATTTCAATTACAGTCTATTTACATTTCAGTTTTAGCCCTCAAATTAACCCAATCCTAACCCCCAGCTGGACCGGCCCAATTTCATCTTTTACCCGACCTATGACCCAATTAAAAAACCCGCTTGGTTTCCCTTTTGATCTAGGCCGTTGATCATTTTGATCAACGGCCATAATTCCCCCTTTCCTTTTTAATTTCCCAAACACCCCTAACCCTAATCACTTTCACCTAACTATCCACCTTTGAATCCCTTCGTCTCTCAAACTCTCTCAAAGGTTCTTCGGAACCCTAGTCGACCTTCACTCTTTTCAACCGTTACTTCACCGGAATCCATGGCTTCTCAGGCCATGGATAGCCTGTACTCACCCCCCTCCACCATCAAACCATGGTTGTTCGAAGCTTCGAGGCCCGACTCCGATGGCTCTCTTCAGATCCTTCTCAGATCTGCAGTTCTATGGCTTCTCCGGCCATGCTCCGGCATATTCAAGCATTAGGAGCTTGATTCTATCTCATCCGACTCAAGATCGGACCTTCTTCCAAGCCTTTCTCATTTCTAGGGTTTTGCCGAAACCCTAAGTTATTCGAGGTTCGTTCTCTGTTTGTTTGCTTAGATCTGTGATGTATATATGTTTTACTTGACATTTAAAGTGTTTTCCCCAAATTTTCTTTTCAAAATTGTTTGTCTTCGATTTAGGGTTTCAGAAAGTTTTTTTTTTTCAAAAAACATCTTTCTGATTCTTCCTCTTCTTTATTTATGTGTGTTTGTATATATCATGCTCGTGTGACTTCTTTTTACTACGCATGTACTGTCCTTCTACTTTTCTTTTATACATGTTACTTCTGTGCTCACATGATTATCTTTGTTATGTTTTCATTACTCTTCTACTATATGTGTTTACTGTTAAGTTCTTCAATTTTGTTTGCTTTACTGAACTCTGTTCGTGTTCTTGATAAATGGGTTTCATCTACCGCTTCTTAAGTTTGTATCACTTTCTCTTCTGAACTTGCTTAAGTTTTGAGTTTTTCTCAAAACGTGTTCTCCATACTCTTGACTGTGTATCATGTCTGTTTGTTTCTCATGAGTCTCTGAAAGAGACCTCTGAGCCTGTTATCTGTCCTTTCGTCTGTGCTTCTGATTAAAGTTGAAAACCCTAGGCTTTGGGTTTTGGCAAGTTTTATCTTGGACTAGGGTTCTACTTTGGGACCCTGGACTCTCAGACTCATTATGAGTCTACAAACTGAACTCATATCCCTTTGCTTATAATTCTGAACCTTTCTATGTTAGACTCTTTTCTAAGTAACATGACAGTTCCTTCTTGATTCACCTATTCACCAAGATGGAAACTCTGCCTTCAAGAGGTTTTTACCAACTAATGATTGATTTTGAAATCCTCTAATGGGGGTTTGATTGATTGTTACTGATTTTCTTTGGTTGAACCTCCTTTACCTTTTTCTGACTTGGTTTATTCGAATTGAACTTGTAATTTTTATTTCCTTTGCTGTTTTATTGATTCCCTTTCCTTATTTTTCACAAACTGTGAACCATTGGACTTTTGTCTTAAATAAACCCTGTGTATTTACCCTTATTGTACTACTTTGGAAAAGATTTTAATCCAATTCTTTCCTTTATTGTCTTCTACCCGTTTGAAATCAGAATCCCTTAATTGAAAGGAGATTCTGTGTGATTGATTGCATACTATTCCCTTACCTTATCTTACTTGGTTTCTGCACTATAAAAGGGGCACGACCCTTCTGCATTTAGACACCTTGAACATTTAGTTCAACATTTCAAATTCAATACTTTGCACACACACCTTTCAATTTCAATACTCTTTCAATACTCTACTCTCTTCTGAGAGCTTTTGTACTGATTGCTTGCAATTTGATTTACAAGACTTCAGCTTTCACTTATTTGTTTCCCTGAAATTGGTATGCCTTAATTTCGATTTCAGCACCATCCCTATGTGTTTATTTTACAGTTGCTACATTCCTGTCTATTTGCTATTCATGATCTGTATTGAATATGCTACTCTCTCTTTGTATCTGCTGTTTGTTATGAACTCCATATACCCCACTCCCTTCTATGTGTTTGAGTTAAGGTTCATGGCCTGACAGCATCTAAATTGTTGCTTAGGTCTGAACCTGATCCTCAATGGATCCCAACTCTCAAAATGTGGTTAATAGGCTAGTCAGGGGTGTGCCAGCACTCCTGATTCCTAGGCATGACCACCAGCCTGCCATGGCTTTCCCTGATTTCCCCCCTTTGTGCACTTACACTCTCTCTTAGATTCTATGTTCTGCCCCCTTCTTATGAGCCTTGCTTTGGGACCTTGAGTTCCCTCTGAACTTGAACATCTGAGGGCTGGCATTTCCACACTGCACTATGCTCTTAATTCTGCAATATTTGGGTTGTAAGCACTGCCCGAAGTCCATTTGAGTCTCTTGAGGAACTTTGACACATCCCAAATAAGAGAAGGCTTTGGAAACCTAATCCTGGAAGTTGGTTCACCTCATATTGTTGGACCTTGAGTCTGAATTAGGCTCTTTGGTTGTAGCTTAATTTCTGATGTAATTTTACCTTTTTCTTAATTCATTCTGGTCTGTAATATGTTGTAATAACTTATGGGGTTTTAATGAAAAAGGGAGGGTCACTTATGTATGCATATGGGTAGACATCATGATCTTAGGTATTTATTCTTGCAATCACAGTCTGTTTTTACTTCTACATTTCATATAGAGATCCTGACTGTAGGATTTTGCACTTCTATATTTCATATAGTAACCCTGAGCATAGGATTCTGCACTTATGCATTTCATATATAAATTATGCCTATAGGTTTTCTGCACTTCTACATATATAGAGATCATGTCTATAGGTTTTTTTCACTTCCGCGTATCATATAGATAACCTGTTTATAGGATTCTGCATTTTACATCTATCATTAGGCAAACAGTTGTAGGTTAAATAATAATCAATTGCATTTTAGATACCATGTCTATAGGACGCCTGCACTTTCATAATCGTTTTAAAACCAACAACGCCTAGAAATCATGCTTATAGGATTAATCTTTGAATCTGATTCGCTTATGTCATCTGCAAGTTTAAAATTAGTTGTAATGTTGTCTAAAATCTACGGAACTTTCATTTTTTCTATAATCAGTAAGTTTTCTTTAAAATCAGAGCAAGCACTGTTAGATATCATGCTTATAGGTCTCACTTAGGCAAAACATTAAGTAATTAATTAATTGCATCAGTATTTGATAAATTACAACCAGGGAAGGCTAATTCGGACTCCTCATCTGAGAAATCTGTGATGAATCAGCCTATCCCACGCTTTAATTTAATTTCAGACCATAACCAGTACATGCAAAACATGCTAAACAATCTGTCTTTAAATGAGGAGGCCTGTTTGAGCCCTTTAACCTGTTATGTGTTATCCCCATACCTGCCTTATATGTTTTGATTGTCGCCATAGAATTTTATCCTTTTAAAACTCTGAGAACCAAATCTCCCATCCCTTTAGGACTAGTATTCCCAAATTCCTCCAGGATTGATAGGATTGGGGCAGGTACTAGCATGCAATAAGTAACGACACCATTCTGCGCTTTACTACCTTAACGGGGTGGGAAGGGTAGATATGGATATGATGACCGGTGCGCTAATACCACGTGCAACCCATCTTCTGAGGAGCGATTGCCGGGTATTGCATTGATGTGATCCATATTGTTTGTAAACCTAGGACCCTTTTTTTTCTTTTAACTTGTTTTATTGTCCGAACTATTTCTGCTTTCCTTATTCTCTCCAAACTTTCAATTTGTTTGCAATAATATGTGAAAATCCCCTTCTATTTGAGGCCCTTAATTGCTTACCTGATTATGTGAAGTCACAATTGTAACATGGCCGGGAACAACACTAGTGGATCTTGAGGGGTGCCTAACACCTTCCCCTCGAGATAATTTCTATCCCTTACCCAAACTCTGGTTCTTCAAACTCAAACCCTTCTTAGTGTCCTAATGCACTTAATCATTAGGTGGTGACTCTTCAAGTTCCAAAACCCAATTCCCAAGAGGGAACGAGTTGTCCTCCCAAATGTCACAATCCCGATTTCGCGAGAAAAAGGGGGCGCAATAGTAGAACATAGGCATACTAAGCTAAATGTCTAACTCTACAGAAAACAATAAAGTAGACATTGATACAAAGACTGTAAGTAAACACATTGGGGTGATGCTGAAACTTAAATCAGGACATACTAGTTTCGAAGAAATAAGTAGAAAAAGCAGTAGTCTTGTAAAAGCCAAAGTGCAAACAGGAAGACAGAATGCTATAAGTATATGTTCAGAAGAGATTATGAAAATGTGAAGTCTGAAGTGTGTGTTTGTGAAAAGGGTCGTGCCTTTTATAGTGTAGAAAGCAGGCAGAAATAAGGTAAGAAAATAGTTTGAAAACTGATTGTTAATCAATTACACAAGGCTTCCCTTAATTAAGGGATTCAGATTCAAAACGAGTAAAACCAATTAAGGAAAGGAATTGAATAAACACTTTGTGTAAAGCATGAAATTGAGGGCAAATACATAAAGGTTATTTAAGGACGGGGTTTTGACAGTACACGGTTTGTGCAAATAAGGTAAATGAGTCAATTAACAGCCAGTAAATCACAAGGTCTGAGATTTGGTATGAATGAACCAAGTCAGAAAAGATAAAGAAGGGTTTTACTTAAGTCGAGTAATAGAGGAAATCAGTAAAAGATGGAAAGAAATCAATCAAGCTATATTCAGAAGGAAGTTTGCACTAATTGCAAATTTGAAAACCATTTAGAGGAAAATTCATCATATATAAGGAGCATGTGAGCATGAAAGAAGACTGTCGTGTAAATCAGTAGAAAAAATCCAGTGTAGAAGAGTTTAGCAAAAAGTTCAGCATTGTATGAAAACAAAGATGTCCAAACTCAGTTCAGAGACTCAAAGTCAGTCTGAAAGAGCTAAAGGTTCTAAAATAAAACCCTAGTTCAATCAAACCTCGACAAATCCCCCAAATTCTAGGGTTTCCACCTTGAATCAAGTACAGAGATGAGGAGGCAAGTAGTCGAATCGAAACATGTTTAGAGGTTTCAGAAAAGAACTGAAACTTCTAACATGTTTCTTCCAGTAACAGAACTCATGAATAGCATGTAAATGCAATGGAGGGGTTCAAGGCAAACAGAGTAAAGAAACTTATTCGAAACATGATGAGAAAACACCGATAAGAATTGTAGAAGAAAGCATGCTTAAGAAGATCCTTTTAAAAAAAGCTTAAACAAAGTTCAATAGAAGAAAAAATAGTAAGAACACAGTAGAAGAATACAGTAGGCGAAACATACCAAAACATAATAGAAGAAAATAGTAGGACATAGTAGAAAAACATACAAGAACATAGTATAGAAAGCACAGTAGAAGGAAAACATAGAACACAGTAGAGGCAAATACACACAAAAGAAAAGGAAAAGAAAATCAGAGAAACACTTAAGCATTTTCAGAAAACCCTAAATCGTAAAAGAAAGACTTTGAAAAGTAATTTTCGAAAGAAAAGTTAGGGAGATCATTTGAAAACTCAAAGAGAGCATAGATACACAACGGATCTAAAGAGATCGGAGAAAACCTCGAAGGGTTAGGGTTTCAGAAGAACCCTAGAAATGAGAAAGGCTTTGAAAAAGTCACCGATATGAGTCGGAAAGGTCAGAACCAGGCTCAAAGCACCATGGTACGCCGGAGAAAGGCCGGCGATGACTCTGGAACCTTGAATCGGCAGAGGTATGGGTGCAAACCTTCGAGGCCTGGCCTCGAATCTTTAGGTATCAGGTGTGTAAGAGCAAGGGGAGGTGAGTATAGGGCCCTCACAGCTTGGGAAGCCATGGTTTCCGGTGGGTTTCGAGGTGGAAGATGATGAGAGGCGGCTAGGGTTAGGGAAGGTTCGAGAGATTTTGAGAGAGAGAGGGGTTTCAGAGGCGGCGGATGAATGAAAATGATTTTAGGGTTCGGGTGTTTGTGAATTAAAAAAGGAAAGGTAGAATCGTGGTCGTTAATCATTTTGATCAATGGCCTGGATAAAAAGGGGAGCTGGGTGGGTTGGATAAACGGGTCAGGGGTCGGGTAATTTAAAATTGCAATTGGGTTTAATTGGGGGGTTGATTTGGGCTACAATTGAAATGAAATAGGGCTAGTATTTAAATAGCCACTTTTCCCCTTTTTATTTTATAAAAAAATAGTAAATGATTTCTGAAAATAAATTAAAGGTACAAAACTAATTAATAATGTATAAATATTAAATAAAAATATTGGAATCAATTTTGTAATTATAAATGCAATTAAATCTTACAATAGGCTGAAATTGCAATTATATGCAATTTAGCTTTAAAAATACTAAATAAATTTGTAAAAATGTGTAAAAATTACATTAACTATATTTTGGTATAAATATGAGAATAAAATAAGTTAATCACCAAAATGATAATTTGAGGAATAATTATTGGTTTTTGTACTGCTAAAATAGGGCAATAAATTGATTTAAAAGTCTTTAAAAAATTAAAAATATTAAAACATTTGGACACACTTATATATGCATACATACGCTATTTTGAAAGTATTTCGCATTTATAAAAAAAATATACAGGGAAAAATTGGGTATCAACAGTACATAGGTCGGGTTGGTTCGGATTTTGCAATTACCAAACCAAACCAATTGTGCCAGTTTATTAAATCTAAAGACCAAACCAAACCAATAAAACTTGGGTTTTTCAATCTCGATTTTTCTCGGATTTTCGGGTTATTCAGATTCTTTTCCGTAAAATCTTCGTAACACAAAATATATAACTTGTGCTCAAAATATTTCCTTAATCCTATCAAGATACAACTATATAAGATATTTTCCAAGAAAATAATACAAAATATGAGATGTATCATAGCATTATCCTAAAATATTCAACAATAAAGAGAATAAAATTATGTAATATAAATATTGCTAATTAGAAAGCCATAATAAAAATAAATATAATCTAAAAGTACTAAGTCATGCTAAAATAAGTTGACTAATAAGGGAATATTAATTACATGGCTAAACGCTAAAGAAAAAATAAAAATAGGTTGTGCATTTTTATCTAAATTATTGCAAAACAAAAAATAGATATTCAATACATTGTCGTTCGTAGTATTGCATTGAATGTCTTTTGTTAGCATTAGTATTGATTTACTTTTGGTTTGAGCTTTAGTTAGCATTATTTAAGTTACTACTATTAATGTCTATAAAACTTATTGGAACATTATTGGAACTTTCAAAAGTTCTAAATCCAACCTTGAAATAATACCTTAGAAGATAAAATTATGAAAAAGTTTAAGAAATATTTATAAATTACATTACAATAAGTATATTTATATATAAATATATCTAAAATTTATATATATGTAATGTCGAGTTGGTTTGGCTTCGGTTTGACTTTCTTTGGTTAAAACCAAACCAAACTAATTATGGTCGGGTTTTTTTTTCAACACCAAACCAAATCAAACCAAATCATAGTTGGGTTTTTTTCTCGGGTTGACTCGGATTATCGGGTTGGTGCGATTTCTCGGATTTCTTTGTACACCCCTACTTAGAGTATGTTCTTAAATCAAAATAATAGATTTTAAAAAGTCCAGAGGTCCTAATTATATAGAACTTATATGCTTCTTGCGACTTACTAAAATTTGAAACTAAAACGCGATGAAATAAAACAAGAAACTACGGCGATTGACATAATTGCATCCACACTGCAACAACTTACTAGCTAGCATTGGTGAGCGGTCATATGCATGTTAAATTGAAGGCGCTAAAAAATTTATCCCTCTTAAATTAATTATCACGTTCTTTATATTTTAATTATTTTAGTCATAAGTATTTAAGGAAATTGCAACGGATTTTTTTTATGATCATTTAGTATTCCATATTTACTGGATCGATCAATCTAAACTTATGCCGCATAAAGTTAATTAAAAAGGGAAAACACTTTCTAACACAGATTTTTTTTAAAGGTTAAACTTGAGATCTCTAAGGATGAACGAATCTCAGCGCTATCACAACTCCTCTTGGTGCTATTGAGTGGATTTGACAAACAAAAGAAATTATTAGATATACAAAAAATACAGCAAGACATACCCCACCACGATGATGATTTGTTTCTTCCCCCCATAAATTATGGATTCAATGCTTAAGGTCTTTTAGTAGCGAGTAGCGACAAGTGTATGGAGCCGAGAGGCAAGTTGCTCATATTATAATGGGAAAATCGTCTAGAAATCATGTATATGCTGTGCGCGTCGAGTTTGCCCTGAGTCATAGCATATCTTTATTTATTCATCTACTCCGATTTTTATATTGATCCAACTAGCAATATAATATGGTCCCATTTGACTCTGAGCTTTGATCCAATCTATAAATATACTATCATACTATTCACTCTCACTATCTCAAAATCATTTGCCTTTATCCTTTCATTTTCTAGAGAAAGAGAGTTCAAGAAACCATGGGAGTAGCTCAAGTTAACCAAATATGGTTCCATTTCATGATCATCCTCTTCTTCATCTCCATATCTTCTATTTCTGCATCTGTAAGTCAGCCCTCTCTTCTTACAGTAGTGGCAGATCTAGAATAGACGCAACGAGATGGGTCAAACTCACTGCTTTATATCTATATAAAGTATGTGTAGTCAGCGTATGCAAAGAAGTAAAAATAAGCAAATAAAACTCACTGATTTTAAATCCTTCTGTCATTTTCCTATAATACCCTTTATGTAATTTTATTTTATTTTTTACTTTATAATTGCTCATCTGAATTTATTTGATTTGATTTAAAAATGCAGGAAGATGATTGTGTGTACACAGCTTACATTCGGACTGGATCAATCATAAAGGCTGGAACTGACTCAAACATTAGTTTGACTCTCTACGATGCCGATGGCTATGGAATTAGAATCAAGAACTTAGAGGCATGGGGTGGGCTTATGGGCCCAGGTTACAACTATTTCGAAAGAGGAAACTTGGATATCTTCAGTGGACGTGGTCCATGTTTGACTCGGCCGATCTGCAAAATGAATCTGACTTCTGATGGATCAGGCCCACATGCCGGATGGTACTGTAACTACGTCGAAGTTACCGTTACTGGAGCACACAAACAATGCAACCAGCAGCTTTTCACTGTGGACCAGTGGCTCGGCACTAACGTTTCACCATATGAGCTGACGGCCGTCAGGAACAACTGTAAGAAGTCAAAGTTTGAGAAACAACAGGCCCTTTATGATTCTGAATCTTATCCAGTTGTTGATGTAATTTAATGTGGGCAGGCCCACAATTTGTCTCTGTGGTTCTTTAGAGTGAGAAGAATTAGCGTGATGCTTGTATGATTTATGAACAAGGCTAGGGCCTGATGTGTACTGTCGTGAGCATTTTTGAGAATAATAAATACTGCCCTCTCTCTTTAATCTTTATCTTTCTCGATTTCTTATGCCATAGTAATTCTAAATTTTTGTTATGCTCATTACGAGCCTGTTTGGATATATAAAAAAAAAAGTTCACTTTTTGGGTAAAATTTTGACTTTTTTTGAAATCAGTATTTGGCCATAAAATTTTTAATTTTTGCTTGAAAATAAATTTTAAAATTTTTCGAAAATTTAAAAAGCTGTTTTTTAAAATTTCACTCACAAAACTTCAAAAATAACCTAAAATTATATTCACATCCAAACAACTCTACTTTTCAAATACTGCAAAAAAAAATCACATTTTTTGAGAATTTTTCAATTCTTATATCCAAACGCCCACTACATTACCATGTAACTCCTTTTCTACATTTTACCTACAGCTGTAGGGAAAAGTTTGTTGGTGGCAAGAGTTCACTTGAATATGATCAACTTGAGTATGTTCAAAGCATCTCAAACCCAATTCATTATTGAGCAGCTTGATAAATTGATCACAGAACCATTTTTTACATATTACAATACTATAAAACTACAATTATATATGAGTAATAAATACATTGATGTGCAAGTTTTGAAACATAGTCTAAATCATAGAATCTGCTGAATAAGGATAACTAAAAGAATCTCCAGCAATCAAATTTTATCACGCAAAGAACAAGTGCAAATTTGATACAACTTCATCTATAATCATTTATAAATTAATTTTCATGAGAATTTGTTGACATCATTGGTTCCATCCAAGTGCAATCTTCTAAAGAGGTCCCTAACGAGGCATCAATATGAACGTCACTAACAAACCTATAGGGGCTGTTCAATGAACTCTGGGCCTACAATCAAAGTGGATAAAAGCCTCAAGAAACATCACTTGCGCGGCCTGCATAATTTGGGCCGTTCCTTGGGGACGTTTTCTGCCTGTTAGTCTGTTAAATGTATGTATACAATCAAAATCATATGCTTCTTACTTCTAGGCTCGAGGGTCCATTCGAAGCCTGAGTTCGGGCAAGATCGAGTTCGAGCTCGATGGATCAGATTTGAGCTCAGACAGAATGCAATGTCGGAGATAGGAGTACGAGGAATACCGAAGCTGAGCATGTTCGACCTCGAAATTGTACCATTGTGGATTTGTAACATAATAAGCTAGATTCCTGCCACGTCCTCAAGATCATGGCGCAAATCCCGGAATAGGATTGTACGATTAGGCGGTTAGATAGTTGTACCAAGAATATTCCATACCGTAAATAGAAATATACCTTATTTAGGGTTCCCCTATTATATAAAGGGGATCCCAATCATTTGTAACATCATCTAATCATTGAGCAAAGAATATACTCTCTACTTTTCACCTACTGTTCATCAGAATTGTCCTTTAGCTCTACTGCTCTTACTTTACTTTTCTAGCTTAATTGTTCTAAACCCACCTCGAGGTCACTAAGCTCGAGGTCACCGCTGCTGAATTACATTGGTTTGATTCACTTATTTCTTTCATTTCTACTTCATATTTCTTGATTATTAATTGGTATTGAACTAAATCATATATCTTTAAAACCACAAATCTAGTTTAATTGTTACTCGTATTTTCGAGGTAAACAGTTTGACGCCGACCGTGGAGCTAAAGATAATAGTGATTATTTCTTTATTGATTCTCATTACTCACATTTTTTTTACATTTTTCTCGTCAAGATTCTTAGATTCTCAGGCTGAAACATGTCTAGCTCACAAAACGCTCGTACCCATGACAACGAAGGTCTTGGAGAAAACAACAATGCAGGGGTCGGTGTATCACCGATAAACCCAGGGAAAGTGCCAAATATGGAACCAGTTGATATTAGTTCACGCATTGCTGTAAATGTGGATTTAGGCACATACCCCAGGGAGAATGTACGCAAGGAAGCCCAATCTGGTGCCAAGGAGCACAAGGAGATGGTGGAATCAGCCTCCAAGTGATATTTGAGATGTTGCAAGCTCAGTAGATCGCCATCGCTCAACTACAAAGTCAGAATAAAACTCTGAGTGTAGCTAAACATGAAAACACTCGACGTGTTGAACCAGCGCCGGAGAGGTCGAATGGAAATGACTCAGGGATTGACCCCACCATTATGAGGATGCTCGAAGAGCTCACCAAGAGGATCGAGTCCGAAGAAAAGAAGATTGAAGACAATAACAAAAAGGTGGAAACTTACAACTCCCGTGTTGACCAAATACCGGGGGCACCTCCAGTTTTTAAAGGTTTAGATGCCAAAAAGTTCATATAAAAACCATTCCCTCCGAGTGCGGCTCCGATGTCCATTCTCAAGATGTTTCGCATGCCCGATATACTCAAATACAACTGGACAACCGACCCTAACAAGCATATTACTTCATACACTTGCGGGATCAAAGGAAATGACTTGAACAATGATAAGATCAAATTAGTTTTGTTGAAAGGTTTGGAGAAACACTGTTGAAAGGAGCTATGATTTGGTACCATAACTTGCCTCCTAACTCTAATGATTCGTTTGCTACGTTAGCAGACGGCTTCATGAAAGCATACGCTGGGGCCATAAATGTGGCAACAAGGTAATCGGACGTCTTCAAGATAAAACAAAGGAACGACGAGATATTGAGGGAGTTCGTGTCTAGGTTTTAGATGGAAATAATGGAATTACCACCAATCTCCGATGACTGGGCAGTAAAAGTCTTTATGCAGTGTTTGAATGAAAGAAGTTCGATAGCATCTCGACAATTAAAGCAGAACTTGATCGAGTATCCAACTGTGACATGGTCAGATGTGCATAACCGTTACCAATCAAAAATCAGGGCCGAGGACGATCAGTTGAGAGCCCCCTCGGGTTCAGTTCATCCTAACAAGTTGGCAGCTAAGCCCCCGAGGGACACAGACAGGGAATCTAGATTCAACACCACAATATAATGGCAAGGAGCGGTCAATGCAGCTTTTACCCAAAGAGTCGGGATCGATTTCCACAGGGAGTTAATATTGATTGGGAGTTGGGTTTCTATCTAATATAGTTATATGTTGCTTTTAATTGCACTTCTATCCATGTTTGGAATTGTTACTATTCTACTTTTAATGCTATTGATTGCTGAAAATAAACAAAGTACTAAAGTTTTCTCAAGTGATAAAAAGCACTAGGGAAGCGACTTACACCTAGGCGAGTATCTAATGTGATCTAAAATTTAGGACAAGCTTGTTATATTTGGGGTCGTGATATAACCTTTACACAAAATTACTCACTCTATACCTCTCGGTAGTTTGAGTAACTTTGCCCTAATTGGCTTTCTCAAGCCCAATTGGGTATTCAAACAATACAAGTAAAATTGGCTCAAGTCGTATATTACTATCTCTAGGTTTAACCCTTTAATTGGGGCTATCAATCTCTTGAGTGCATCCCAATTCCTTGTTAGCCCAATTTTCCTAGACTTAATCCCTCTTTTTCAAGAAGAGTCTAAGTTATATAGGCATGAATTAGTATTTGCAACCACTAATTCTATAATTAAAGCATGAATCAAGCTAAATATCACTAACCCATAAACAATTAAGCCCTAAAATAGAAGACCCATTAAATACACCCAACCCTAGCTAATGGGTTTAACTACTCATAATAATGGTAGAAATTAAAGATGGAGATGAAATATAAGCCATAAAAGTTGATTACAAGGATAAAATCTAAGAAATGAAGCTAAAGCTACTCCAAAATTACTCAAAGTGGTAAAATACGACTGTTCACGAGCTCCTTCGTACAAAAGATTTCCTAAAAATCTAAAAAGATCTATTTATACACAGTTGAAATTACTTGACAAAAATACCCCTATGGAGGTTCCGTTGTTAGCGCAATACTGAGCGCCTCAACGCTTGAATTTCTTGACCGCGCAAAAGCAAGCGCGGACCGCGTTTTTTCCATTTTGGACCAGGACTGGGCTTGATTTCGCTAGGCGCGTAAAAGAGACCGCCTCAGTGTTGTCTTCAACCGTGGCCGTGTAAAATGTTCGCGGACCGTGCTTTTCATTTGAGCTCAAATTTCTAGGCCTCTAAATCTCTATTTCGCCCTCAGTGGAATTTGCATCGCGGCCGCGTCAAGTATTCCACTGTCGTACTCACCGCGGTCAGCAGTATCTGTTGTATCCAAAAATGCCTTCTCTGAATATCTATTCCGCTGGCAGCATAATTGTATCCGCCTCAGTGGTGAACTTTTTGTGGTCGCACTATTTCATCGCTGTCGGCGCTTTTTCTCTCAGCTTTGAACTTGTGCAGATTTAACTCCTTTATGAGCTGGTTATAACTTTCTTGATTCATTTTGACCAAATCCTGCAAACAAGCACAATAAGTCAGTTTTCGGGAATACTTTTACACATTTTTTATCCAAACTAAGAAAAAGAGAGCATAAGATAGGCTAGAATCCATAGTTACCAGGTATCAGCCATTATGCGCCTAAAACATCTACGCATTTTTTAACTTTGCGAGAGCCATAGAAAATATGCTAAATGGCATGCCTCGAATTCTATGGATTTAAAATTAATTAAATGAGGCCCATGAGTTTTGATGTTTTATTGTGGATGGAGTGGTATAAATTGATAAGTACAAAAGGCCTAAAGAAATGGGTTAGATACATGTATATCACTAGAGCCTTTTGTTATAGCATACTACAATTCAGAAAGGTGGAATTGGCATTTATGCAAAAATAACAAAAGACAGGTGCCAGTTTTGGGTTCATCTCCATATCATCTTCAAAAGACCGACTTTCATTTTCAAATTCTAGAAAGAAACTAACAAAATTTTATAACAAAATAAAAAATGAACTAAACACAAAAAAAAAAGAAACCATGCTGAGAACTATTCGGATGAACCAGAAGGAACAAAACAAACATGGACATACAAAAATGCATTTTAAACTTGATTATAACAAAGAACACTTAAAGTAATTAATTTATTTAACACTATGCTAAAGAGAAAGTTGTAGTATCACCACTATAACTTCTACAGTACCATTTTGAAGCAGAGGAAGTTGAATCTTCACATGGTTAATTTAAGAAAATATGCAGCCAATAACATAAATTGAAGATAAGATCCTTCCACTAATGCAATCAATTTTTTTTACATCTTAATGTTGACAAATTGTCCAACTTCACATACTTCTTTAAATTTCAAAATATGAACATGGTGCTACATGTGCTTGAAATATAAATGTAAACAAAACAATACCTGCTGATTACAAGTCATAAGCCAAGAAAAATAAAAAATAAAAGTAAAAAAAAATAAAGAAAGAAAAAAAAAACGAGACAGAGTCATGAACATACTAAAATAACGTTAAAATTTGCAAATCTCAATTCACTCAATCAAAGAAACATCATTCATGCGAACAGATCCAATACGAAAGAAACTTTATCAAAAGAACCAAATCAATTTGCTTCTGCTTCAATAAAGATGCTCCGATATTTTTTAACTCAAGAGCTTGAATTACATACCTTCAAGAGAGTGAATTCAAATGAATAAAATCTGAAAATTGTATAGTCAATACAGCAGCAACAACAAAATCTCTATCAACTCTTCTTCAAACCGAAGATTCAAGACCCGAAATGTTGAAAGAAAAATTTAATGACCTCAGAATGATTGGATAAACGATCGAGGTCAAAGTTCTCGGGGACCATGAGTAAGAGCGGGTTCGATAAACATACCGACTCCCGTGGAGGCGCCTCAATTGTTAGAGTATAATTTCAGTGTAAATGCATTAGGGATCGTGTCAGCTATTGGAAGGATCAAGGATACCAAGTGGCCCAGGCCCATACAAACCGATCCTTCTCAAAGGAACCCAAACTTGATATGTAAGTATCATGGCACGCACGGCCATAGAACCGAAGACTGCAGGCAACTAAGGGAGGAAGTAGCTCGGTTGTTCAATGAGGGTCACCTTCAATAATTTCTAAGTGATCGATCTAAGAATCACTTTAGGGAAAGAGATGCAAGGAAAAATGAGCAAGAAGAACCACAACATGTAATCCACATCATCGTTGGCGGAGTCGATGTCCATCAACGACCTGTATTCAAATGCACCAAAGTATCAATCACCAGAGAAAAATGGACTCGGAGCTATGTGCCCTAGGGAGCCTTATCGTTCTATGATGAAGATGCAGAGGGCATATCTCAGCCACACAATGATGCCCTGGTAATTTCTATCCTTTTAATTAAAATTCAAGTTAAACGTGTTTTAGTGGATCCAGGTAGCTCAACAAACATAATCAGATCGAGGGTCATGGAACAGCTCGGCCTGCAAGATCATATTGTACCTACATCCCGGGTCCTAAATGGCTTCAACATGGAAAGCGAAACAATAAAGGAAGAGATTATCCTGCCAGTAAACGTAACCGGGACCATACAAGATACAAAGTTCCATGTCATCAAAGGTGATATGAGGTATAACGCACTCCTCGGGGGACCGTGGATACACAACATGAGGGCAATACCTTCAACCATTCCTTAGATGATGAAGTTCCCTACATAGGATGGAGTAAAAACGATCTACGGAGAGCAACACGCTGCAAAGGAGATGTTTGCAGTCGATGAAGTGACGTCGATACCAGAGCCTTCGATCTCGGGAAAGTCGAACACCAAAGATAAGCCAGCGGCCAAATAGCAATCACCGATCCCGATTGAGCTAGAGGAATAGGTAGCCGAGGAAGAAGAAGAGGATTTCTTGACTCCTCGAACATTCGTTATTCCAGAAGAGTCCGATGCAAATAAGTCAATGATCGAGGAATTGGAGTAGGTCATACTGATCGAATATATGCCTGAGAGAAAGGTATACCTGGGAACAGGATTAACCCCCGAACTCAGGAAAAAACTCATTCAATTTCTTATTGATAATATGGATTGCTTTGCTTGCTCCCATTTAGATATGATAGGGATTCCACCGGAAATCACCACATATCGGTTAAGCATCGACCCTAGGTTTAAACCGGTGAAGCAAAAAAGGAGGCCCCAGTACGAGGTGAAACATGCGTTCATAAAGGACGAGGTAACCAAACTTCTTAAAATAAGATCTATTTAGAAGATGAAGTACCCTGAATGGTTAGCCAATGTAGTTGTAGTTCCTAAAAAAGGAAACAAACTTAGAATGTGTGTAGACTATAAGGACTTGAACAAAGCATGTCTGAAAGATTCTTTCCCACTGCCTAACATCGATCGTATGATCGATGCCACGACCGACCACGAGATCCTAACTTTTCTCGATGCCTACTCCGGATACAATCAAAGTCAGATGAACCCGGAGGACCAGGAAAAGACTTCGTTTATTACTAAATTTGGAACTTATTGTTACAACGTAATGCCATTCGGGCTAAAAAATGCGGGAGCTACATATCAACGCCTAATAAACAAAATGTTCGAAGAACAAATAGGTAAAACAATGGAAGTTTACATTGATGATATGTTGGTTAAGTCCCTACACGCAGAGGACCATTTGACTCATTTGCAGGAAACATTCAAAATTTTGAGAAAATACAACATGAAGCTTAACCCAGAGAAATGTGCCTTAAGAGTCGGCTCGGTTAAGTTCCTCGGTATCATGGTGTCGAATTGGGGCATCTAAATTAACCTCGATAAGATCAAGGCCATCGAGGATATCATGATCGTGGACAGTGTGAAGGTCGTGCAAAGGCTAACAGGTCAAATACTTGCTTTGGGTCGATTCATTTCGAGGTCATTAAATCGGAGTCACCGGTTCTTTTCCTTGCTCAAAAAGGAAAAGGACTTCGCATGGACCCCGGAGTGCCATTAAGCCGTAGAAGAATTGAAGCGATACCTATCGAGTCTACCTTTGCTTCACACCCCGAAGGTAGATGAGAAGCTTTACCTATATTTGGCAGTGTCTGAGATAGTAGTAAGTGGAGTACTACTTCGAGAAGAGCAAGGTACGCAATTCCCTGTTTATTATGTAAGTTAAACTTTGGGAGATGCTAAAACTAGATACCCTCACTTAGAAAAATTAGCACTTGCATTAATCAGCGCATCTAGAAAGTTAAAACCATATTTTCAATGTCACCCCATATGTGTATTAACCACTTAACCCCTTCGAAATGTTTTGCATAAGCCCGAATTGTCAGGCCGATTGGCCAAATGGGCCATCAAACTTAGTGGGTACGATATCGAATATCAACCCTGAATGGCCATCAAGTCTCAAATCCTAGCTGACTTCATGGCCGATTTTACACCGACCCTTGTACCCGAAGTAGAAAAAGAACTTTTGCTGGGATCGGGTACATCATCGGGGGTATGGACCCTTTTCACGGACGGTGCCTTGAATGTGAAGGGGTCCAGACTCGGCATTGTTTTGAAGCCACCAACATGTAGTACTATTAGACAATCTATCAAAACTTCAAGATTGACTAACAATGAGGCCGAGTACGAGGCCATGATTGCAGGTCTCGAGCTAGCTAAGAGCTTGGGGGCAGAGGTCATCGAGGCTAAATGCGACTCCCTATTAGTGGTGAACCATGATCAAGAGTTTCAAGGTTTGAGAAGATAGAATGCAAAGATACTTAGATAAACTACATGTAACATTGCATCACTTCAGGTATGGACCCTCGATCATGTGCCTCGAGAACAAAATAGCGAGGCCAATGCACTTGCTAATCTGGGATCCTCGTCAATAAAGATGACATCATCCCAGGGACCGTCGTCCAGCTATCGAGGTCTGTGGTTGGAGAGGGTCATGCTGAGATAAATTCGACAAGCTTGACTTGGGACCGGAGGAATAAGTACATCGATTATTTGAAAGATGGAAAACTACCATTGGACCATTAAGAATCGAGGATCTTACTAACCAAGACTGCTAGGTTTGCATTAGACTAGGGCAGAACATTGTCCAAGAGAATGTTCAATGGGCCATCGGCGGTATGTATAGGGCTAAGGGACACCGATTATGTATTACAAGAGATCCACAAAGGTACTTGTGGAAATCACTCCGGCGCCGAATCTTCGGAGCAGGGTATTACTCGGATAGCATGGAAAAAGATACTAAGGAATTTGTCAAAAAATGTGATAAGTGTCAACGATTCGCACCGATGATCCATCAGCCCGGAGAACAACTCCATTCGGTCCTTTCCCCGTGGCCTTTCATGAAATGAGGAATGGATATAGTCGGCCCTCTACCAATGGCCCTAGGTAAAGCTAAATTTATTTTGTTTTTGACTGATTATTTTTCTAAGTGGGTGGAAGCACAGGTCTTCGAGAAGGTCAGGGAAAAAGAAGTTATTGACTTCATCTGGGATCATATCATATGCCGGTTCGGGATACCTGCCGAGATTGTATGTGACAATGGAAACAATTCATCGACAGCAGGGTGATGGAGTTCCTCGAAGCGCACAAAATAAAAAGGATCTTATCGACACCATACCACCCAACTGGAAATTGACAGGCTGAGTCAACGAACAAGACTATCATTCAAAACCTGAAGAAAAGGTTGGACAGTGCAAAGGGGAAATGGAGAGAAGTTCTACCCGAGGTCCTTTGGGCATATCGAACAACATCAAAGTCGAGCACGGGGGCTACCTCATTTTCTTTTGCATACGGCTCTGAGGCACTTATTCCTGTCGAGGTCGGAGAACCCAACACCAAGTTTTGACATGCATTGGAGGAGTCAAATCACGAGGCTATGAATGTTGGCGTCCAATTATTAGATGAAAAATGAGAAGCAACGCTTGTTCGGATGGCCGCGCAGAAGCAAAGGATCGAAATATATTACAATAGAAGGACCAAGCTTCGACACTTTGGAATCGGGGACTTAGTTCTACGAAAGGTCACACTCAATACTCGAGACCCTAATGAAGGGAAACTAGGCCCGAATTTGGAAGGACCGTACCGAGTACTCGGAGTTGTCGATAAAGGATCTTACAAACTTAGCACAATGGAAAGTGAACAACTGCCGAACAATTGGAACATATCATTGCTCAAACGATACTACTGCTAAGGTACAACTTTATCCTTTTGTCCATTTGAGTTTAAAACTAAATCATTGCAGATTTTTGATCGAAGGAATACGATCTCGAAGGCACCCTTTTTACACGAAGGCCTTAGGTTTTAAAGCATGTGTTGCACTCTTTTTCCCTTAGATCAGATTTTGTCCTAAATGGGTTTTACTGGCAAGGTTTTTAACAAGGCAACAACTATGTGCTACCTAAGGAAAACTCAATAGTATCCATGGCTTCTTTTCAATCAACCTCGAATACTGGGGGGCATCACCCTCAGAGGTTATATTTTCAAGGAAAATACTTTACTTCGTGCCAAAGAGGGCCTCGATAGGAGAACTTTGTAATGGGCCAAATAGTCAAATGAACTGTGTCCATATAGAATAGTCGAGCCCCGACGGCATAACATGTACGCATGTATCAATTACTTTAAGAAGCATACTATTATACCAAAAACACTTTGTGTTTCAAAGAAGTCTACTATTATACGAGATCTACACTTATAATCCTACGGGAAACGGCTCAAGAGCCAAGACACAAATGCATCTCCGAATACTCGGGGAATGTCATTGATAGTTAATGCATCTGAGTCATCAAAAACTCAGACACATAAGACCTCAAAGAGGCATCCCCTCGATATAAAGGCCAAGGCCAACATACTCGGGGACTAACCTTCTAAACAAGTTCGAAGGGTTATCGGGAAACGAGTCCAAGAGACACACCTGAAGGCTACAACCATATTAAAGGCTACGGCCAAAATAATGCATCTTGGAGACATCCGACTTCCGCAATAAATTACAGGTCTTCAAACACTTTAAAAAAACTGGTTAAATCAGGCTACCCTTGGCAAAACCAAATAATAAAGGGGCTTCGATAAAGTCAGCCCTTGAATAATTTAAAGGCTTCGATAATATCAGCCTTCGAAAATACCTCAAGAATTATTCGATTATCATTACACAAACAAGTTACTAATAAGGTTCCGATACATCAAACCTTCGAAAAGCCCAACGGGTACAAAAACACATACTAAGGCATACGAAATTTTCACTAAGTCTTTTAGCCGAAAAGAGGGAAAAGTTATAGCCACTTTAGAGGCTGAATCGACCCAACTTAAAAAGCCTAAGGGCCAACTCCAAAGAGCCTAAGGGCAAACCTAAAGAGCCTAAGGTCCGATATAAAAGAGCTTAAGGGCCAAAAACATATAGAGTTTGAGACCTCGTTCTCACTCAACTCGGACCCAAGAGTCACATTGTTCCGAGCTCGCATCAAATTGATTTAAGCTTAGCTTGAGGTTTATCTAAAACATTAAGGGGTATTATATTGATCAATAAAAACCTAAGGGTTTATTATGTTCCGAGTCCAAACCAATACTCAGACTGATCATTTACGTTGTACAATTGAATTTTCCACAAATGAGGACGAAATGAGATTCAACACAAATTGGAGATAAAGCAAAAAGGTTCCTTATATTCACAAGAGATGATTTACAAAGCCCACGAGGGGCCCTTACACAAAATAAAAGGAGAACCTAAGCTATTTCGGGACTACATCCCCGGAAGCGACATCCTTAGGAACTGCACCTTCGTCAGCTCTATCTTCGGGAACACCATATTCCTCGGGGACACCTTCTTCACCTTCCTTGTCCTAGGAACCACTCACAGCATCCTCTTCATCAGAAGAGACAAGAAACCTGGCATCGGTTTCCCGCACCTTTGCTTCAGCTATCTCTTCAGCAAGGTCGAACCCTCGAGCGTGGATTTCTTTGAGAGTCTCCCTCCGGGCCTGTCACTTGGCCAAATCATTGCTCCATTTTTCCTGTTCAGAGGCCTCCCTAAACTCAGCTTGAACGGCTGCAGTGTCCCTTAAGTATACGACGATAGTTTTATCAACCGTAGCATTCATCTTCTCAGCTTCAGCCTTGGCCTGTACAGCTTCGACCCAGGCTCTAGCGAGCTCTGCCTCTAACTCCTCAATTTTTTTGGCCTAGGCCAAACCCTTCGCTTTAACGCCTCAAAGTTGAGTTTCAACCGAGGCCAGTTGGGCTGTAACAACTTCCTTATCGGTAGCGAGCTGATCCATGCTCTCCTTCCATTGATGGAAGTTAGCTTTAACTTGATCAATGATGACGTCCAAATCCACTACTAAAAAGTAAATGGACGCGTTCGCATGCAATATAATATACCCAACTATGAGTCGGGGTCGAATCCCACAGAGAACAATATGTAGGCGAATAGGAATGTAAGAGAATTATTACTTGTTATGCAATGCCAAACACTTAGAATTGATTTGCGAAAATATCTATACCTAAATGCGGAAATATAAACTAACCTAGAAAGCAAGTAAAATGATTAATGGCTACAAGTATAGATGCATCGGGAATTACACTCAAGTAATGATCTAATGTATTTCACAATTTTACAAATATGAGCGAGTTGATGTTAATTAGCCTCAGGCAATAATTCTATATTAGCTTCTTCCGAAGACTAACAAGACTTCCTAATTGAATTATCCCTAAAACAATTAAGAGATTAAGCATACCCGAATATGGCTACAAGTAGTTCAATCCTATCCCTTGGTAGAATTTATAAAGTGAGGGATGTTAGTTCATGCCATATATTAGTTAACATAAATTCAAGAAGGAATTACCTTTGAGATGATAAGAAGTTAATCCTATTGGTCTAAAGTTATACAAGGGTGTATAAGGGTGATTAACAAGTATTAGAAGTTAAACGAATCAAGGATGTTGTAACTCGTATTTTTAGGTAAACCTAGAGGTTCTTAATACACTCAAGGTCATGTATTAAAGTGTTTGAATCATATAATATCCGTATCATAAGTCTTGAAGTCAAACGAGTTATGAAACAAAAGTCGACAAACGTTGTCGCAACTTAGGTTCATAATTTTACTTAAACATTAGGTTAAATGTTTCTAAGATTTTCTCCTAATTTACAAGGAATTACGGGGTGATCTACCCACCAAATTAAATATCTACGAGTCTAGTTTCCAACTCATTAAATCATTTGTCAATACAATCTCGGAGTATAGAGATATTCATATTTTCGCAAGCCTGCGCAGATTGGTAGATGACAAGTAGGTGCATCACTTACTTGCCAAAATGATAGGACAAAATTAAAAGACCTAAGTCGGCCAAGAGAGGACTTTTAAGGGGTTATGAACTCAGTTATTTCATTCATATTTCAGACCCTCAAAACCAAAGTTAACCCTTGCAACTCCTCCCCAAAAATCCCACACAAACCCTAATCGATTTTCCCTCTCTTTCAAGTTCTATTTGAAGGTAAAACCTAGAGTTTGAAGAACCAAGGGAAGGGCTGAGTTATCCAACAAGTATGGTAAGTTACTACCATCTTTCATACATTTTTCTCTTCTGTGAATTCATGGTTATTAGTTCTATACATGTAAGAACTCACGGGACGGTGATCGGAAGTCGTGAGTTCGAGTTATTCACTTGTAGCGGACTGTTTTGTGGATTGTTTTGTGTTGCTATTGAGCTGCGTGTTTTACTACTATTTTGTGGAGTTTTGGAGGTGTAATGGTGTGGAGGAACACCATATATATGTAGGGTTGTGGGCTGATAGTTATTCATAACATTTTCGGGTCGTTTGACACGACTACGGTGGTCATCGTATGTATGATGTAATTAGGTTATGCGTGGACTATTTTGGGAGGCTCAATATGTTTATTATTGATGTTGTTTGGGTTGTTTGGTGATTGTTTGGAATGGTGTGAAGTCATATATATATAGGGGAGGTGTTGTCCTTTTCAACGTAAAATACGTTGTGGTCGATACATAATAGTTATGACGCTTAAATGATAACGATAGTATCGTTTCTCTTATTGTAGACTAAGGATTTGTGACAATTGAATAGCTTGTTATTGGGGAAGTATATACAAGGTATGTGAGGCTATCCTTTTTCTTCTTTTGCACGACTCCGATTGTACATAATGTAATGAACGAGCTTCCAAAGATACTCTACTCTTAGAAGCTAGCAGTACTTACATTGCTTTCCCTCTTATGGAACGATTGATGTTAATGTTGCTTCTCTTATTCTTATGTTATCAATGTTGTTGGTACTTCCTGACTCTTATAAGGTTCGTAATGAAGAGTTGGTCCTAATAACGTGTACAGAGGATACCGACCTTACGTCACTCCGAAAGGTTTAGAATGTGATTCCATGAGTCGAGCATGCATTATATATATGTATCTATTTTACTCTACCGAGCCGCACTATAGTCAGCCGGGTACGGAACATATTGTGCAACCACCGATCAGTTGGGTTTTATCGAGCTCCACGTGGCCGGGTATGATTCTACCGAGCCTTATGATGGCCGGGTACGTTTTTACCAAGCCTATTATGGCTGGGTACGATATGATGATGATGATGCCCATAGAGGCGTATGTTTTAAAAGTTTATGTATACATACATATGTATACTGCATTTCATGTTAGTAGCCCTCAGAGGTACTCAGATGTTCCAGGTTGTATATTCTCTATCCCTGCTTGCGTTACTGTTCATATTTATGGTTCCCTGCCTTACATACTCAGTACTTTATTTGTACCGATGTCCTTTTGTTTGTGGACGCTGCATGTCGTGTTGCAGGCCCTAATAGACAGGAAGGTGCAGCTCCCCCACCATATTAGGTTGTCCAGTTCAGCAGTGATTGGCAATATTCCTTCTCCGGACTTGCCGTGGTCTTGGTATTCATTTTTGTTATAGACATTATGGGTATGTCGAGGCCCTGTTCCGGCTATGTTGCAACACTTTTGTTCATTTAGAGGCGCATAGACAAGTGTCGACTCATGTATAGTTTGGTATGCCTTGTCGGCTGGTTTTTGTTGTATAGTCTTTTATGGTAGCGTGGTAGCTCGTACCTTATATATAGTTGCTTGATTGTCTGGTCATCCCCTGCTATGTATGTTCATGCCATCATATTTTATTGCTGGTTGTCCATGATCCAGGTCTACCATTTATAGTGATCTCGTCAACCCTAAAAGATAATAAAAAAAGGTTAGATAAAATGTACGTTGGTGCTCGGCAAGTATGGTCGGGTGCTAGTCATGGCCCTCCAGTTTGGGTCATGACAAACTTGGTATCAGAGCAAGTCTGTCCTAGGGATTGTCTACGAGTCGTGTCTAGTAGAGTCTTGATTATGGATGTGTAGTGCGCCATATTTATAATCAGGAGGCTACATGACATCTAGGGTTGTTACCTTCTTTCTGAATCTAGATCGTGCGTAGAGTTGAGTCGTAAGTGTTTGTCTCTAATATTCACCTTGTTTTCTTTCAGCGATGCCTTCGACTAGGAAGCAAACAATTAGTAGACGGCTTGATACAGCTGCGGGAGAGGGTACCGATCAGGTGCCCCAAGCCAGAGCAGGCCAAACTGAGGCTCAGAGTGAGATGTCGTCTCATACCTCAGCTACCCCGTCTCCTCCAAAGGATATTAGGAGGCACCCAGCACCTCCAGTCCCTCCGTCTGGCGCTACAGACCAGGATATGCGGAGTGCTTTGCAGTTATTGACTAGCTTGGTAGCTGCTCAAGCTCAGAGGCAGAATACAGGTGCTGCTGAGAAACCAGTTAGTACGAGAGTTCGTGATTTTATTAATTTAGACCCTCCAGTGTTTACCGGATCAGATCCCAAGGAGGACCCGCAAACTTTTATTGACCAAGTTTATCGTACACTTCGGGTTATGCATGTTAGTGATATGGAGGCAGTAGAGTTGGCTTCTTATCGGCTACGGGATTTAGCGATTCTCTGGTATGATAGTTGGGAGAGATCTAGGGGTTCGAACGCTCCTCCAGCTATGTGGAAGGAATTTTCTGAGGCCTTTCTTCGTCACTACTTTCCAGTTGAGATACGACGAGCTAGAGCTGATAAGTTCTTGAACCTTAGACAAGGTAATATGAGTGTGCGAGAGTACAGTATGCAGTTCGATTCTTTAGCAAGGTATGCACCCCATATGGTGGCCGAGATGAGTGATAGGGTACATTTGTTCGTGAATGGATTGGGACCACATCTGATAAATGAGTGCACGACAGCCTCCTTGGTGGAGGGCATGGATATTTCCCGTATTCAGGCTTATGCCCAGACCCTAGAGGATCGTAAGCGCCAGTAGAGGGCAGATAGGGAGCAGGATAGGGGCCAACATAAGAGGTGAGATTTGCAAGGTATTCTAATGACTTCAGAGGCAGCGTCAGGCCCCAGTCTTCGAGGAGTTCGGCGCCACCTGTAGCTAGTGCTCCCCCATAGTTTCATAGGCCTCAATATGATCGATTTACCCATTCTGGTCCAAGTCAGAGTTCGCAGGCATCAGGCTCGCAACATCACAGGGATACTAGTCAGACGAGACCCACAACACCACGTTGTGATCAGTGCGGCAATGCCCACTTTGGACTATGTCGTCGAGGTTCTGATGCATGTTATTCTTGCGGACAGCCTGGCCATATGATGCGGGATTGTCCTAATAGGGGAGGTGATGGTATGGCTCAGCCGACTGGATCTGTGTCTGCTTCTTCCTCATCAGTTCGACCTCCAGCACGGGGTTTTCAGCAGTCGACAGGTCGTGATAGAGGTAGAGGTGCAGTGCCGAGTTTGAGGGGTGGTCAAAATCGAACCTATGCTCTAGTAGGTCGACAGGATCTCGAGTCGTCTCCAGATGTTGTTACAGGTATATTATCTGTGTTTTCTTATGATGTATGTGAGCTAATTGATCCGGGATCTACATTATCATATGTTACACCCTTTGTGGCTAATAAGTTTGGCATTGAACCTGAATTGATAAGTAAACCCCTTGCGGTATCTACTCCGCTAGGAGATTCTGTGATTGCTAGAAGGGTATATAGAGGTTGCACTGTGATGATTTGTAGTCGTCAAACCTCGGCAAATTTATTTGAGTTAGAAATGGTGATTTGATGTGATAATAGGAATGGACTGGTTGGCCTCATGCTATGCAAATGTTGACTGTCGTACGAAGATGGTTAGGTTTCAGTTTCCTGGTGAACCCATCATTGAATGGAAAGGGAATATTGCTATACCAAAAGGTAGGTTTATTTCCTATCTTAAGGCAAGGAAAATGATCTCAAAAGGTTACATTTATCATTTCGTTCGCGTTAGGGATGCGGAGGCGAAACCGCCTACTTTACAATCAATCCCGGTGGTCAACGAATTCCCAGATGTTTTCCCAGATGAACTCCCAGGCCTTCCTCCTGAAAGGGAGATTGAGTTTAGCATTGATGTGTTGCCGATCTCTATCCCTCCATACAGAATGGGCCCGGCAGAGTTGCGAGAGTTGAAGGTGCAGTTGAAGGACTTGCTGGATAAGGGCTTCATTAGACCCAGCACTTCACCTTGGGGTGCACCAGTCCTATTCGTGTGGAAGAAAGACGGGTCGTTACGGATGTGTATCGACTATCGACAGTTGAATAAGTCTACTATAAAGAACAAGTATCCACTTCCAAGAATTGATGACCTATTTGACCAACTCCAGGGTGCCAAGTATTTCTCCAAGATTGATTTACGTTCAGGGTATCATCAGGTGAGGGTTAAGGAGAAGGATATTCCAAAGACGGCCTTCCAGACAAGATACAGGCACTTTGAGTTCTTGGTGATGTCGTTCGGGCTAACAAATGCCCCAACAACTTTTATGGATATCATGAATACTATATTTAGGCCCTATCTTGATGTGTTCGTAATTGTATTCATTTATGACATTCTAGTATATTCTCGTTCGGAGGCGGAACATGCGGGCCACTTGCGGATAGTATTACAGACGCTTCAGGATCGTAAGTTATATGCTAAGCTCTCCAAATGTGAATTTTGGCTGAACTTAGTAGCGTTCCTTGGCCATGTGATATCTGACAAGGGTATTAGTGTCGACACTCAAAAGATCGATGCAGTAAAGAATTGGTCGAGACCTACAACACCATCAGAAGTCCGCAGCTTCCTAGGGCTAGCAGGATATTATAGGCGGTTTGTGGAAGGGTTTTCCTCTATATCATCACCATTGACTAAGTTAACACAGAAAGCTACCAAGTTCCAGTGGTCTGACACTTGTGAACGTAGTTTTTAGGAGCTGAAGAATCGATTGACATCCGCACCAGTGCTCACTCTTCCTGAAGGAACAGAAGGTTATGTGGTATATTGTGATGCCTCAGGTATAGGTTTGGGGTGCGTATTGATGCAGCGTGGGAATGTGATTGCTTATGCATCAAGACAATTGAAGAAGTATGAAAAGAATTATCCAACCCATGATTTGGAATTGGCTGCAGTAATATATGCTTTGAAGATATGGCGGCACTACTTATACGGCGTCCATGTTGACATCTACACAGATCACAAGAGTTTACAATACATCTTCAAGCAGAAAGAGTTGAATTTGAGGCAGCGTAGGTGGCTTGAATTATTGAAAGACTACGACGTCGAGATATTGTATCATCCCGGTAAAGCCAATGTTGTGGCAGACGCTCTCAGCCGTAAATCAATGGGAAGCTTAGTACATATTGAGGCAGGTAGATGGGGGTTGACTAAAGAGCTTCATCAGCTAGCCAATATGAGAATCAGATTGTTAGACTCTGATGACGGAGGTGTTACTGTACAGAATACATCAGAATCATCTTTGGTAGCCAAGGTAAAAGCACGGCAATATGAAGATCCTATCTTAGTACGATTAAGAGAGAGCATTCAGCAGTGTAAAAGTATGGCTTTTGAGATCGGAAGAGATGGGGCACTGAGATACCAGGGCCGATTATGTGTGCCTAATGTGGCAGGGTTGCGAGAGAAGATTATGAATGAGATTCATCAATCCCGATATTCCATCCATCCCGACTCGACAAAGATGTATCATGATGTCAAGGAGCAGTATTGGTGGGATAACATGAAGAAGTCTATTGCAGAATTTGTAGCCCAGTGTCCCAATTGTCAACAAGTAAAGATAGAACATCAGAAACTCGGTGGATTACTTCAGAATATAGAGATTCCGACCTGGAAATGGAAGGTGATTAATATGGACTTCATTATTGGATTACCTCGCTCTTATCATAAGTTTGACTCCATCTAGGTGATAATTGATCGACTTACAAAATGTGCCCATTTTCTGCCAGTTAAGAAAACTTACACGGCTGAAGATTATGCGAAGTTGTATATCAAGGAGATTGTTAGGCTTCATGGTGTGCCGGTATCTATTATATCAGACCGAGGAGCTCAATTTACAGCTAACTTTTGGTGGTCTTTTCAGAAAGGTTTAGGCACACAAGTGAATCTCAGCACTGCATTTCATCCGTAGACTGACGGACAGGCTGAACGTACCATTCAGACACTGGAATATATGCTACGAGCATGTGTTCTAGATTTTAAGGGAAATTTGGATGACCATCTTCCACTCATAGAATTCGCCTACAATAATAACTACCATTCCAGTATTAAAATGGCCCCATACGAGGCACTATATGGGAGAAGATGTAGATCACCAGTTGGATGGTTCGAAGTCAGTAAAACAGAATTATATGGGCCAGATTTGATTCACCAAGATATTGAGAAGGTGAAAGTAATACAGGAGCGATTGAGGACGGCACAAAGCAGGCAAAAATCTTATTCCGATGTTCGACGTCGTGATCTGGAGTTTGAGGTTGGTGATTGGGTTTTCCTGAGGATCTCACCAATGAAGGGTATTATGCGTTTTGGGAAGAAAGGTAAGCTGAGTCCAAGGTATATCGGGCCGTATAAAATTCTTCGACGGATTAGACAAGTTGTTTATGAGTTAGAATTGCCATCCGAATTGGAATTTGTCCACCCGGTATTCCATGTATCTATGTTGAGGAAATGTATTGGAGACCCTTCTCGAGTCGTCCCTATCAAAGATGTACAGGTTACAAAGGACTATCACATGAAGAAGTGCCAGTGGCTATATTAGATCGACAAGTTCGCAAGCTGAGAACAAAAGATGTAGCTTCCATCAAAGTATTGTGGAGGAACAAGAATATGGAAGAAATAACATGGGAAACAGAAGAGGAGATGAAGTCTAAATACCCGTACCTATTCCAGAATGAAGATAACAAGGATGTTGGTGGAACACATGATACATTGGAAGGTGAAATGGCTCTATGAGGTAAGCAATAACTTGAGAATACTCTTCCTTAATACAAAATGGTGATATGCAGATAATGTACATGTCAATAATGCTTTGCATACTCTTTTAAGGCCATACGTTGAGTTAACCGCTTGGAAGTTTGTCCTCTATTTATGGGAGAAACTTGACCGGAATCCACGATAATTTAAACTCCCCACGAACCCTTACATTCGAGGACGAATGTTCCTAAGGAGGGAAGGGTGTTACAACCCATATCCACATGCGTTAGTTCATGCCATATATTATTTAACATAAATTCAAGAAGGAATTACCTTTGAGATGATAAGAAGTTAATCCTATTGGTCTTAAGTGATACAAGGGTGATTAACAAGTATTAGAAGTTAAACGAATCAAGGATGTTGTAACTCGTATTTTCAGGTAAACCTAAAGGTTCTTAATACACTTAAGGTCATGTATTAAAGTGTTTGAATCATATAATATCCGTATCATAAGTCTTGAAGTCAAACGATTTATGAAACAAAAGTCGACAAACGTTGTCGCAACTTAGGTTCATAATTTTACTTAAACATTAGGTTAAATATGTCTAAGCTTTTCTCCTAATTTACAAGGAATTACAGGGTGATTTACCCACCAAATTAAATATCTACGAGTCTAGTTTCCAAATCATTAAACCATTTGTCAATACAATCTCGTAGTATAGAGATATTCATATTTTTGCAAGCCTACGCAGATTGGTAGATGACAAGTAGGTGCATCACTTACTTGCCAAAATGATAGGACAAAATTAAAAGACCTAAGTCGGCCAAGAGAGGACTTTTAAGGGGTTATGAACTCAGTTATTTCATCCATATTTCAGACCCTCAAAACCAAATTTAGCCCCTGCAACTCCTCCCCAAAAATCCTACACAAACCCTAATCGATTTTCCCTCTCTTTCAAGTTCTATTTGAAGGTAAAACCTAGAGTTTGAAGAACCAAGGGAAGGGCTGAGTTATACAACAAGTATGGTAAGTTACTGCCATCTTTCATACATTTTTCTCTGCTGTGAATTCATGGTAATTCGTTTTATACATGTAAGAACTCACAGGACGGTGATCGGAAGCCGTGAGTTCGAGTTATTCACTTGTAGCGGACTGTTTTGTGGACTGTTTTGTGTTGCTATTGGGCTGCATGTTTTACTACTATTTTGTGGAGTTTTGGAGGTGTAAGGGTGTGGAGGAACACCATATATATGTAGGGTTGTGGGCTGATAGTGATTCATAACATTTCCGGGTCGTTTGACACGACTACGGTCGTCGTCGTATGTATGATGTAATTAAGTTGAGCGTGGACTATTTTGGGAGGCTCAATATGTTTATTATTGATGTTGTTTGGGCTGTTTGGTGATTGTTTGGAATGGTGTGAAGTCATATATATATAGGGGAGGTGTTGTCCTTTTCAACGTATAATACGTTGTGGTCGATACATAATAGTTATGACGCTTAAATGATAACGATAGTATCGTTTCTCTTATTGTAGACTAAGGAGTTGTGACAATTGCATAGCTTGTTATTGGGGCAGTATATACAAGGTATGTGAGGCTATCCCTTTTCTTCTTTTGCATGACTCCGATTGTATATAATGTAATGAACGAGCTTCCAAAGATACTCTACTCTTAGAAGCTAGCAGTACTTACATTGCTTTCCCTCTTATGGAATGATTGATGTTAATGTTTCTTCTCTTATTCTTATGTTATCAATGTTGTTGGTACTTTCTGACTCTTATAAGGTTCGTAATGAAGAGTTGGTCCTAATAACGTGTACAGAGGATACCGACCTTACGTCACTCCGAAAGGTTTAGAATGTGATTCCATGAGTCAAGCATGCATTATATATATGTATCTATTTTACTCTACCGAGCCGCACTATAGTCGTCCGGGTACGACACATATTGTGTAACCACTGATCAGTTGGGTTTTACCGAGATCCACGTGGCCGGGTATGATTCTACCGAGCCTTATGACGGCCAGGTACATTTTTACCAAGCCTATTATGGTTGGGTACGATATGATGATGATGATGCCCACAGAGGCGTATGTTTTAAAATTTTATGTATACATACATATGTATGCTGCATTTCATGTCAGTAGCCCTCAGAGGTACTCAGATGTTCCAGGTTGTATATTCTCTATCCCTACTTACATTACTGTTCATATTTATGGGTCCCTGCCTTACATACTCAGTACTTTATTCATACTGACGTCCTTTTGTTTGTGGACGCTGCATGTCGTGTTGCAGGCCCTAATAGACAGGCAGGTGCAGCTCCCCCACCACATTAGGTTGTCCAGTTCAGCAGTGATTGGCGAGATCCCTTCTCCGGACTTGCAGTGGTCTTGGTATTCATTTTTGTTATAGACATTATGGGTATGTCGAGGCCCTGTTCCGGCTATGTTGCAGCACTTTTGTTCATTTAGAGGCTCATAGACAAGTGTAGACTCATTTATAGTTTGGTATGCCTTGTCGGCTGGTTTTTGTTGCATAGTCTTTCATGGTAGCGTGGTAGCTCATATCTTATATGTAGTTTCTTGATTGTCTGGTTATCCCCTGCTATGTATGTTCATGCCATCATATTTTATTGCTGGTTGTCCATGATCCAGGTCTACCATTTATATTGATCTCGTCAACACTAAAAGATAATAAAAAAAGGTTAGATAAAATGTACGTTGGTGCTCGGCAAGTATGGTCGGGTGCTAGTCATGGCCCTCCAGTTTGGGTCGTGACAGTTAGAATCTATAAAATGAGGGTTAAAGCCTCAAGTTCTTGTTAATTAATCTTTACCAACCCCAAATAATCTTTCACAAAATTAATTCGGAGCTAATGGGCGAGTCCTAGGGTTAGCTAATACCTTCGAAAATATTAAAGAACAAGAATAATTAAAGTAACAATAACTCACTTCATAAAAGGATAAAAATCATTCAATACATAAGCACAACAAAGTATTTAATCCACACTTTAAATATGATTATTTTCATAAACAAGATTCAAGTGTTGAATACAATACTACACACTCAAATATTCCATACAAAGCAAGGAAATGAAGAAATGAGTACAAATGAGTAAGAAATTCTTAACCACAATCTTCAAATCTTCAAAACCCAAGTGTAAGTGCATAAACCCTAGCTTCCAACCTTGTTCTCTCTAGACCTAAGACTGAAAATAAGCCAAAAGATGATGAAAATATCTGCTAGGTCGACTATTAGTGGGTTTGGAATTTGAGAACATGTGAAGTGCCTAAACTGCCCAGGTCTGATGCACGTTGAATGCACCTGCGGAAGAATTCTCACAGGTGCGGCTCTGCATAAGCGTACATCTTATCGCAGAAGCGAAATATCAAATAAACTCTATCACCACAGATGCGGTCTACCAAGCACATATGCGCAACCGAAGAAGCGGTAATCGAACCGCAGATGCGGTTTCTTGCAATGTCATTCATCTTCGCAGATGTGGGCCTGTTCATGCAGAAGTGGAGTCGCTTTTGCGACCAATCTTTCGCAGATGTGGAATCACAGGGGAGTTTTGCATGGTTTTCACCCTTTTTTGCTAAATTCCACTCCAATTGAATTCAAATCACTTCATGATATTATTTACCTGAAAATCTAACAATACACATCATAAATGACCTCATATCTATATATTATTAAAAGGAGAGGACAAAGTCATCTCCTTAAGCCAAGTGGCAGCCTAAAAAAAAGTCACATGGCATAATTAGTTACTAATTAGTTATTATTTTTAAATTTAAATATCTATAAAAAACAAAAAAATCTATATATTATTAAAAGGAGAGGACAATGCCATCTCCTTAAGCCAAGTGGCAGCCTAAAAAAAAGCCACATGGCATAATTAGTTACTAATTAATTATTATTTTTAAATTTAAATATCTATAAAAAAACAAAAAAATAAAAAATAAAAAACTACCAACTATGTATATATATAGATATAGATATAGATATATAATTAACTATAATAAAACACGAAAATATAAATATATAAAAAAATAGCTACCATTCAAATTGGGTGGGAGTAGTTTCAAGTTGGAGTTTCAAAATAATTTTAAAATAAAAATGATATTAAAAAAATAAAAAATTACCAATTCAAATTGGGTTGGAGTTTTAAAATTATTTTAAAATAAAAAACAAAAATAAAGAAATAAAAAACTCTTGATTCAAATTGTGGAGTAGTTTCTTTCTAATATTGTATTGTGTGTGTGTATTATATATATAAAGAGAAGTAAATAATTATATGATGCCAAGTGCGGTATAACCATAAAACAACAAGTGTAGATTTTTAGGACAAAGCCATCTCCTTAAGCCAAGTGACAACCTAAAAAAAAGCCACATGGCATAGTTAGTTACTAATTAGTTATTGGTTATTATTTTTAAATTTAAATCTATATCTATATATTATTAAAAGGAGAGGACAAAGCCATCTCCTTAAGCCAAGTGGCAGCCTAAAAAAAAGCCACATGGCATAATTAGTTCACATGGCATAATTAGTTACTAATTAGTTATTATTTTTAAATTTAAATATCTATAAAAAACAAAAAAAATAAAAAATAAAAAACTACCAACTATATATATAGATATATAATTAACTATAATAAAAAACGAAAATATAAATATATAAAAAAATAACTACCATTCAAATTGGGTGGGAGTAGTTTCAAGTTGGAGTTTCAAAATAATTTTAAAATAAAAATGATATTAAAAAAATAAAAAATTACCAATTCAAATTGGGTTGGAGTTTTAAAATTATTTTAAAATAAAAAACAAAAATAAAGAAATAAAAAACTCTTGATTCAAATTGTGGAGTAGTTTCTTTCTAATATTGTAGTGTGTGTGTGTATTATATATATAAAGAGAAGTAAATAATTATATGATGCCAAGTGCGGTATAACCATAAAACAACAAGTGTAGATTTTTAGGACAAAGCCATCTCCTTAAGCCAAGTGGCAGCCTAAAAAAAGCCACATGGCGTAATTAGTTACTAATTAGTTATTGGTTATTATTTTTAAATTTAAATCTATATCCATATATTATTAAAAGGAGAGGACAAAGCCATCTCCTTAAGCCAAGTGGCAGCCTAAAAAAAAGTCACATGGCATAATTAGTTACTAATTAGTTATTATTTTTAAATTTAAATATCTATAAAAAACAAAAAAATCTATATATTATTAAAAGGAGAGGACAATGCCATCTCCTTAAGCCAAGTGGCAGCCTAAAAAAAAGCCACATGGCATAATTAGTTACTAATTAATTATTATTTTTAAATACCATTCAAATTGGGTGGGAGTAGTTTCAAGTTGGAGTTTCAAAATAAAAATGATATTAAAAAAATAAAAAATTACCAATTCAAATTGGGTTGGAGTTTTAAAATTATTTTAAAATAAAAAACAAAAATAAAGAAATAAAAAACTCTTGATTCAAATTGTGGAGTAGTTTCTTTCTAATATTGTAGTGTGTGTGTGTATTATATATATAAAGAGAAGTAAATAATTATATGATGCCAAGTGCGTATAACCATAAAACAACAAGTGTGGATTATTAGGACAAAGTCATCTCCTTAAGCCAAGTGGCAGCCTAAAAAAAAGCCACATGGCATAATTAGTTACTAATTAGTTATTGGTTATTATTTTTAAATTTAAATATCTATAAAAAACAAAAAAATAAAAAATAAAAAACTACCAGCTATATATATATATTTATTTATTTATTTATATATATATATATATATATTTATTTATTTATAATTAACTATAATAAAAAACGAAAATATAAATATATAAAAAAATAACTACCATTCAAATTGGTTGGGAGTAGTTTCAAGTTGGAGTTTCAAAATAATTTTAAAATAAAAATTGATATTAAAAAAATAAAAATTACCAATTCAAATTGGGGAGTAGTAAAAAGTCACATGGCATAATTAGTTACTAATTAGTTATTATTTTTAAATTTAAATATCTATAAAAAACAAAAAAAATAAAAAATAAAAAACTACCAACTATATATATAGATATATAATTAACTATAATAAAAAACGAAAATATAAATATATAAAAAAATAACTACCATTCAAATTGGGTGGGAGTAGTTTCAAGTTGGAGTTTCAAAATAAAAATGATATTAAAAAAATAAAAAAATTACCAATTCAAATTGGGTTGGAGTTTTAAAATTATTTTAAAATAAAAAACAAAAATAAAGAAATAAAAAACTCTTAATTCAAATTGTGGAGTAGTTTCTTTCTAATATTGTATTGTGTGTGTGTATTATATATATAAAGAGAAGTAAATAATTATATGATGCCAAGTGCGGTATAACCATAAAACAACAAGTGTAGATTTTTAGGACAAAGCCATCTCCTTAAGCCAAGTGACAACCTAAAAAAAAGCCACATGGCATAATTAGTTACTAATTAGTTATTGGTTATTATTTTTAAATTTAAATCTATATCTATATATTATTAAAAGGAGAGGACAAAGTCATCTCCTTAAGCCAAGTGGCAGCCTAAAAAAAAGCCACATGGCATAATTAGTTACTAATTAGTTATTATTTTTAAATTTAAATATCTATAAAAAAAACAAAAAAATAAAAAATAAAAAACTACCAACTATATATATATATATAAAATTAACTATAATAAAAAACGAAAATATAAATATATAAAAAAATAACTACCATTCAAATTGGGTGGGAGTAGTTTCAAGTTGGAGTTTCAAAATAATTTTAAAATAAAAATGATATTAAAAAAATAAAAAATTACCAATTCAAATTGGGTTGGAGTTTTAAAATTATTTTAAAATAAAAAACAAAAATAAAGAAATAAAAAACTCTTGATTCAAATTGTGGAGTAGTTTCTTTCTAATATTGTAGTGTGTGTGTGTATTATATATATAAAGAGAAGTAAATAATTATATGATGCCAAGTGCGGTATAACCATAAAACAACAAGTGTAGATTTTTAGGACAAAGCCATCTCCTTAAGCCAAGTGGCAGCCTAAAAAAAAGCCACATGGCGTAATTAGTTACTAATTAGTTATTGGTTATTATTTTTAAATTTAAATCTATATCCATATATTATTAAAAGGAGAGGACAAAGCCATCTCCTTAAGCCAAGTGGCAGCCTAAAAAAAAGTCACATGGCATAATTAGTTACTAATTAGTTATTATTTTTAAATTTAAATATCTATAAAAAACAAAAAAATCTATATATTAATATATATATATATATATATATATATATATATATATATATATATATATATATATATATATATATATATATATATATATATATATATATATATATATATATATATATATATATATATATATATATATATATAATATAAATATATAAAAACATAACTACCATTCAAATTGGGTGGGAGTAGTTTCAAGTTGGAGTTTCAAAATAAAAATGATATTAAAAAAATAAAAAATTACCAATTCAAATTGGGTTGGAGTTTTAAAATTATTTTAAAATAAAAAACAAAAATAAAGAAATAAAAAACTCTTGATTCAAATTGTGGAGTAGTTTCTTTCTAATATTGTAGTGTGTGTGTGTATTATATATATAAAGAGAAGTAAATAATTATATGATGCCAAGTGCGTATAACCATAAAACAACAAGTGTGGATTATTAGGACAAAACCATCTCCTTAAGCCAAGTGGCAGCCTAAAAAAAAGCCACATGACATAATTAGTTTCTAATTAGTTATTGGTTATTATTTTTAAATTTAAATATCTATAAAAAACAAAAAAATAAAAAATAAAAAACTACCAGCTATATATATATATTTATTTATTTATTTATAATTAACTATAATAAAAAACGAAAATATAAATATATAAAAAAATAACTACCATTCAAATTGGTTGGGAGTAGTTTCAAGTTGGAGTTTCAAAATAATTTTAAAATAAAAATTGATATTAAAAAAATAAAAATTACCAATTCAAATTGGGGAGTAGTTTTAAGTTGAGTTTTAATTAGTTACTAATTAGTTATTATTTTTAAATTTAAATATCTATAAAAAACAAAAAAAATAAAAAATAAAAAACTACCAACTATATATATAGATATATAATTAACTATAATAAAAAACGAAAATATAAATATATAAAAAAATAACTACCATTCAAATTGGGTGGGAGTAGTTTCAAGTTGGAGTTTCAAAATAATTTTAAAATAAAAATGATATTAAAAAAATAAAAAATTACCAATTCAAATTGGGTTGGAGTTTTAAAATTATTTTAAAATAAAAAACAAAAATAAAGAAATAAAAAACTCTTGATTCAAATTGTGGAGTAGTTTCTTTCTAATATTGTAGTCTGTGTGTGTATTATATATATATAAAGAGAAGTAAATAATTATATGATGCCAAGTGCGTATAACCATAAAACAAAAAGTGTAGATTTTTAGGACAAAGCCATCTCCTTAAGCCAAGTGGCCGCCTAAAAAAAAGCCACATGGCATAATTAGTTACTAATTAGTTATTGGTTATTATTTTTAAATTTAAATATCTATAAAAAACAGAAAAATAAAAAACTACCAGCTATATATATATATTTATTTATTTATTTATAATTAACTTTAATAAAAAACGAAAATATAAATATATAAAAAAATAACTACCATTCAAATTGGTTGGGAGTAGTTTCAAGTTGGAGTTTCAAATCTATATATTATTAAAAGGAGAGGACAAAGCCATCTCCTTAAGCCAAGTGGCAGCCTAAAAAAAGCCACATGGCATAATTAGTTACTAATTAGTTATTATTTTTAAATTTAAATATCTATAAAAAAACAAAAACATAAAAAATAAAAAACTACCAACTATATATATATATATATATAATATCTTATAATTAACTATAATAAAAAACAAAAATATAAATATATAAAAAAATAACTAACATTCAAATTGGGTGGGAGTAGTATCAAGTTGGAGTTTCAAAATAATTTTAAAATAAAAATGATATTAAAAAAATAAAAAATTACCAATTTAAATTGGGTTGGAGTTTTAAAATTATTTTAAAATAAAAAACAAAAATAAAGAAATAAAAAACTCTTGATTCAAATTGTGGAGTAGTTTCTTTCTAATATTGTAGTGTGTGTGTGTGTGTGTATTATATATATAAAGAGAAGTAAATAATTATAGGATGCCAAGTGCGGTATAACCATAAAACTATATATTATTAAAAGGAGAGGACAAAGCCATCTCCTTAAGCCAAGTGACAGCCTAAAAAAAAAGCCACATGGCATAATTAGTTACTAATTAGTTATTGGTTATTATTTTTAAATTTAAATCTATATCTATATATTATTAAAAGGAGAGGACAAAGCCATCTCCTTAAGCCAAGTGGCAGCCTTAAAAAAAGCCACATGACATAATTAGTTACTAAATAGTTATTGGTTATTATTTTTAAATTTAAATCTATATCTATATATTATTAAAAGGAGAGGACAAAGCCATCTCCTTAAGCCAAGTGGCAGCCTTAAAAAAAGCCACATGACATAATTAGTTACTAAATAGTTATTATTTTTAAATTTAAATATCTATAAAAAACAAAAAAATAAAAAATGAAAAAACTACCAAATATATAAATAGATATATATATATATATAATAAACTATAATAAAAAACGAAAATATAAATATATAAAAAAATAACTACCATTCAAATTGGGTGTGAGTAGTTTCAAGTTGGAGTTTCAAAATAAAAATGATATTAAAAAAATAAAAAATTACCAATTCAAATTGGGTTGGAGTTTTAAAATTATTTTAAAATAAAAAACAAAAATAAAGAAATAAAAAAATCTTGATTCAAATTGTGGAGTAGTTTCTTTCTAATATTGTAGTGTGTGTGTGTATTATATATATATAGAGAAGTAAATAATTATATGATGCCAAGTGCGTATAACCATAAAACAACAAGTGTAGATTTTTAGGACAAAACCATCTCCTTAAGCCAAGTGGCAGCCTAAAAAAAAGCCACATGACATAATTAGTTTCTAATTAGTTATTGGTTATTATTTTTAAATTTAAATATCTATAAAAAACAAAAAAATAAAAAATAAAAAACTACCAGCTATATATATATATTTATTTATTTATTTATAATTAACTATATATATTTATTTATTTATTTATAATTAACTATAATAAAAAACGAAAATATAAATATATAAAAAAATAACTACCATTCAAATTGGTTGGGAGTAGTTTCAAGTTGGAGTTTCAAATCTATATATTATTAAAATCTATATATTATTAAAAGGAGAGGACAAAGCCATCTCCTTAAGCCAAGTGGCAGCCTAAAAAAAAGCCACATGACATAATTATTTACTAATTAGTTATTATTTTTAAATTTAAATATCTATAAAAAACAAAAAAATAAAAAATAAAAAACTACCAACTATATATATATATATAATTAACTATAATAAAAAACGAAATTATAAATATATAAAAAAATAACTACCATTCAAATTGGGTGGGAGTAGTTTCAAGCTGGAGTTTCAAAATAAAAATGATATTAAAAAAATAAAAAATTACCAATTCAAATTGGGTTGGAGTTTTAAAATTATTTTAAAATAAAAAACAAAAATAAAGAAATAAAAAACTCTTGATTCAAATTGTGGAGTAGTTTCTTTCTAATATTGTAGTGTGTGTGTGTATTATATATATAAAGAGAAGTAAATAATTATATGATGCCAAGTGCGGTATAACCATAAAACAACAAGTGTAGATTTTTAGGACAAAGCCATCTCCTTAAGCCAAGTGGCAGCCTAAAAAAAGCCACATGGCATAATTAGTTACTAATTAGTTATTGGTTATTATTTTTAAATTTAAATATCTATAAAAAACAAAAAAATAAAAAATAAAAAACTACCAGCTATATATATATATTTATTTATTTATTTATAATTAACTATAATAAAAAACGAAAATATAAATATATAAAAAAATAACTACCATTCAAATTGGTTGGGAGTAGTTTCAAGTTGGAGTTTCAAAATAATTTTAAAATAAAAATTGATATTAAAAAAATAAAAATTACCAATTCAAATTGGGGAGTAGTTTTAAGTTGAGTTTTAAAATTATTTTAAAATAAAAAAACGAAAATAAAGAAATAAAAAACTTTTGATTCAAATTGTGGAGTAGTTTCTTTTTAATATTGTAGTGTGTGTGTATTATATATATATAAAGAGAAGTAAATAATTATATGATGCCAAGTGCGGTATAACCATAAAACAATAAGTGTAGATTTTTAGGACAAAGCTCCAACAAAGTTGGAACTTTTAATTTATTTTATAATAAATATCGAAATAAAAAAATAAAAAAATCTATATCTATATCTATATATATAAATAATACACAAAGGTATTATTGATATCTTTATATAATAAAAGGAGAGGCAAAGCCACCATATTAAGTCAAGTGGCATAACCATAACATGACAAATGTACATTTTTAGGACAAAGCTCCTGGAAAGTTTGAATTTTAAAATTAGTTTATAATAAAAAACGAAAATTTAAAAAATAAAAAAATATCAATTCTAATTGTTAAGTTGTTCATCAATAAATTTGGAGATTCTAAAATAATTTATAATATAAAACAAGTTTAAAAAAAGTTACCAAATCAATTAACGTCAAAAGTTCAGGTTGAAAAAATTGAAACCTGCTAATTCAATAAACACTTAATATCAAATGACAGTTTTTTTAATTTATTATTTAAACCTGATTAGAATAGAAAATAGGTTCAAAATATGTAAACCTGTCAATTCAGTTAACATTAGTTCCTCCCACGTTTTTTGGGTAAGTTTTTTTGTTTATTCATATTGAAACTCTGAGAATGTTTCTCTTTGTGATTAGCGAGTGATTTGTTCCAAAACTTTTCCAATCATCCTTTTAGAAAACTCAAAAGTATTCCTCTCTTTATCTGTAACTCATAAATTTACTCTGAGATTTTGTACCGAGCAAAGAGGTGCAAGATATATTGGCAGTCTTCTATCGAATGTTGGACAATTGGTAATGCCGCTTCTTCTTTTTTCCCCATGTTTGGCTCACCTCTTAGCATATAATTTCTATTATTATTTGTGGTTGATAGTTAGCTATTCTCAGACAACTCTTGATATGTCTGGATTTACAAGTCATTCTTCTTGATAAGTCAAATATTTCATTAGTTATAACTGAGTTGGTGTCCAAAAATATAATATTTAAATCTACCAAAACAAAAAAGAGGTTGAAATATAAAAAATATAAAACACCTAAGATATAGCCAAGCAACATACACATTTTGCTCCTAATTTACAACAATAATATTTATCCATTTGTTATACGCGTTGAGAAGTTTATATTAGTTTTAAAACTATTATCTATCTATTTATTAATAAATTACAGTCCTTACAATTGCTCATTTGCGGTTTCTCATGCATAATATAATTCTTCCTACTACGCATAGATAATCCATAAATGTAACAATTGTAAATCTAATATGTAAGAATTTTCAAAAAAGATACTTCCTATTTTAAAATTTTGAACGAAATATAATTAAAAAAATTAAGAAAAAAACTGCTTTCCCTGTATGCATTGAAAACAAATTAGTACATATTTCAAAGGAGCGAACAGTTACGTGACTTCTAAGTTTGGGGATTGAAAAAAAAATAAACTTTAACTGTATGGTTATACCTTTTGAAAAAGAAAAAAGATCAAAGTCTTATCCAAGCTCTAGATAACTCCCAATTTTTAAATGCGTGGCTAATATTTTGAATCTAAAATAAAAATCCTATATACAGTTGGTCTCCTATGTAGTTTGTCCAATTTTTATACGGTTTAACTTGAAAATAGTAGTAGAAAAATTCAAATATTGGTTATGTTGCAAGATGAAATAGTTTCATCCATAATGAAATCGTCCTGAATATTCCCTAAAGAAAATCACAAGAGGTGGATTTAATCATTGTTGAAATTGAAATCTCTGTGTACTGAAAATCGAGAATGCATACAAGAAGGGTGAAAATGTATTATTAATTAGATATAGTTCTATATGTGTTTATAGTTCTTTAGTTTTTCTAGAATGTATTGTTATTTAATTTTTTTGCCCGTGTTGATAGAAGTAGTAATAGTCCAATATGTTGAATGACCCTATTTTAAAAAATTTAAAGAGCCAACAATTAAGGTACCGGATGTCTGGATCTCACTTCTAAGAAGAAGATTACATTCAACTATATCTCCTAAAAGAGTTGCTAAAGCATTACAAATACAAAATAAAAATGAAATATTGAATGTAATTTATCATATATATATATATATATATATATATATATATATATATATATATAAATGTAATATTGGTATATTTATGTAATTTAAGAGACCATATTTACTTAAATAATTGTGATAATCAATCAAAATAATTTAACCCTATACATTAAGTAGTTATGAAAGAGTCTCATAGGTTGAATTAGCAAATAAGCTGATAGTTAGAATTTGACAAAACCAATATGATTTAATTTGCTCAAATAAACTAAATCACATTTTGACATGATATTAAAAATCAACTTAAAATAAAGTAATGGAATACTTTGAATTTGGGATGAGAAATCTTTTTATATTAGGATGACAAAAGTTTAAATTAAGAAATTTCAAGCAACACATTAAAATTTTAGAAATATAACAAATTTATAATATAGGTAATTTTAATAACGATTGAAATTATTATTAAATATTATGTTAAAAATAATATAGAGAGAAAATTTAATTTTTAATTTTGAAGATCGAGAAAGCTACTGAGAATTTTAAGACAATATCTATTAGCTTATTCGTTTTGGATCATGTTAATTTTCATATTATTTATAGCACAACCTATATAATTACGATATTTAAGTATTATTCAAAAGTTATTCGATAATTATATGATTCATTTAATTTAGTTCCAGTGAATTTTTATTAATGGATAGGTAAGACGATAATTATGATTTAGTTGAAACCATAATCTAACATGCTCAAATAAATTAGATTATACTTTGATAAGATTAATATTCTTTAGTAATGTCCGTGCATCGCGCGCGGGTCGTAATACTAGTTATAGTTAAAGGACATAAAAACTAAAGAAAAGAAACTAGAATGAGTGGTAAAATCACCACCCATCCACACCCCCAACTTAAAGCTTTTGCTTGTCCTCAAGCAAATCAAAACCAACACTTCAATGAGGCTTTACCATTTAAAGCACAAATAGTATTGCTATTATTTACAAATCACATTCTCCAATTAAGAACCATACTTATGGATTTGGTTGGTACTAATAATTAGGCTCAAGTATGTGCATCTTACCCGAATAACTCCCTCATTTAAAAATAACTTCAAGAAGTGCACGGGAGTTTCAAAATAATCAAGTGACAAGAATAAGCCTCTGTCACACCTCCTTTTTACTACACCCCGCAAAGGGTATAAATACAAGGGAGTATTTCCAATTAAAGAACAATCGAAACGGGATCATTTATTTATTAGAAATTAGAGTCACCAGTTGGGATAATTTATGGTGTCCCAAGTCACCGGTTGAATCCCGAATCGAGGAAAGGGTTGACTCTGTTCAACAGTCCACGAACCAGAAATCCGAGTAAGGAATTCTGTTAACCCAGGAGAAGGTGTTAGGCATTCCCGAGTTCCGTGGTTCTAGCACGGTCGCTCAACTATTACGTTGGCCTAATTATCTGATTAATCACATGTTTGAGCCTGTGGCGCATTGTTAACTTATTAACCGCTTTTAATCATTTTAAGGAAGATTGAACGTCGTTTAAAACACGTCTTTGGATCGCGCCACAAGAAATGCACCCGCAATCCTAAACCTATTTTATTCAACGTTTTAAGATTTGATTTGGGTCACATGAAATGCACACCCGAGTTTAGGAAGGTAAGTTATTAAAATAGCGCGCCTAAAGCAACTACGCGCTTTAACTTTGCGGGGGCAATGGAAAATTCGCTAAATGACACATCTCGAACTCTAAGGATCAAATTAAAATTAATTACACGAAGGCCATGCAATTATCATTTTTGTTTGGCACGACACACCTCGATTTATTCTAATCAAGCGGTCTCTTAAATTAACCACAAGGCCACGCACTATCTTCTATTTAATAGCACCTCTTGGAATTATTTAAGAATATGACTAATTGAACATTAAGAGATGGGAGAGTTGTTCAACTTAGGCGAATGGGCCTTAGTTAATATGGATTAATGATCAGAAAACTAGGCTGGAATGATGTCAAAAGGATCCAGATCCTATTTCCACGCATTTGGGCCCAAGGTGAGCCCAATTCCAGATCACCTGAAGCTACAACGAATTGGACTCACTATCGAGCCCTTATAGCGTGAAAGCAGGGACCGAAATAACGGGAATTGATGCATGAACTAACATAGACGCAACAATTTGAAATCACCCTTTGACGGACCAATGGATAATTACAAGAGAATATCCAGGACTTTGAAACAATCAAATATGCTCAGTTAAGTTCTTTTAGTATTGACAGTACCCAGAACAACAATTTAAAGTTTTGATGTTACACCAGCTAATCAATCTCATTTCCAAACAACACTATTATGTTTCAATACCCCACAGAATCCTTTAACAGCATACCAACATTAATCATTTTCCTTTTAGTCTCGTTAGCACCAATTCAAGTATGAGAACACTACCAAGCACACCTACTTACTTAATTTAAGGCTCAAACACATTTGAAATATAATAACTTGATTAAGTCCTTTACATAACATTCCAACAGTCTCAAACAAAATACAGCTATAAGAACTTCACCTTTCAAATGGAAACCAACTAGAATATACAATGATTCATGTGATTTAAAGCACAAACAATAAAAAAAAGTAAACAAAACTTAGGTAAGTCTGCTGCCTTCCCTTAACCTCTCATTTCCATCTTCAAATTGAAACTTACATCAAGTAAAGTTCAGAAAATGTACCTGGAATTAAAATTAAAACAGAAAAATGAGGGATTCAGCAACAAACAGTAACAACCAGCCCAGCTTTAGCAATTGAAACAATGATAATCCACTCAGAAGAATCGATGGAACAATAAACCAATCAGCAAACTTAAACCAGCTCTTTCAATACCAAGTTCAATCCATTTTTACCCCTTATGAGTCAAGAAAACTATTCCAGAAATTGATGACTTCAAGAATCACCAAGGAAAACTGAATGAAACAGTGATTTTTAATGAGATATTTCAACTGTTGTTATTTTTCTTCTGATTTTTCTCTTAATTCTCTTGGGTCTGCCTTGAAAAGCAAGAAAAGTTGCCTTTATAGGCAAGTTATTAGGGCAAGGGTTCAGTTATTTCAATTTAGTCCTTTTCAAATTTTCCTTTTTGCTACTTAGTCCCTCATTTACTGACTTATTGGTCAAGTTAGTCTGTTTTTGCAGCTTCTAGGCAGCTTCTTGGGTGGTTATAGCAAGATTCCCTTAAGTGACTTACCCAATTTACCCCTATTATCCCTGTATTTTGCCTTGAAGCCCAGGCAGACTTGAACATGGGCTATGAATCCCCAAACAGGCTCAATGATTCAATGGGCTCGGACTCAACCAAATAAAATTCTTTTAAAATGAGGTTTTAGACTGACCTCCGAGCCCAAATAACAAAGACGAAACCCAAATAAATTCAGAATACTTAAAAACCAAACAAATCAATTAATTAACAATCACAAACAGGCGGGGAACTAATTAAGCTTAGTGACCAAAGCAAAGACAAAATGAGAAATTTAAGCACGACACTAATGAAAGTTAACCAGATCATAAACTTCAACAAAAGAAAGCTGAAAAGCCGACGGAACAGATACGAACAAATACAAGGTCCAGAACCTTGTTCAAATTCCAATCAAGGTAAAAAACTCAAAGAAAGGGAGAAGAAAAGAAGAGGAACAGAAGGTAAACTCGGATTGAAAAGAAAAATGGGAGGAAAATTACCCTAGCAAATCCGAAATGGCGTCGGACACCTTGATTTAAACGGAACTGATGCTAATCACTTGTTCTTTGTCAAGAACAAATGAGCAGCATCAATTCGTGTTGAATCAGACTTCAAACTCGAGCAAATCAGAGGCTTAAGGTCATGCATGCCCACAGCTTTGACGGAATTTTAGAGTTTGAACTCAAATTTGACATTCGAAGAGTTCCAGAGTGATTCGAGGGAATCTAAGTGGAGATTTAGGGTGAGGGAGAGACGGGGGTAGAGGGGTGTGATTTTGGAGTCGAACCGAGGTGGCGCCGCCACCGGAGAACACAGGGGCGGCGCTAGGGTTTTATTTCAAATCAAGATTTGAGACGTTCTGGGCTTGTTCGATTGAAGGTGCTTGTAGATTTGGACTGAGGGAGTTGAGGAGGGTATTTGGTGTTATTCTAAGGTCGGTTCGTGGTAGCGCCGCCTCCGGCGGTGAGGGGATTTAGGGTGGCGTCGTTAGGGTTTGGTATGGGCGGTTTGTGAGGGAGATGAGTGAGTGGTGGGGAGGGGGCAGGTTTGGACATTTAAATACTAAGGGACCTGGGCTTCAAGACCGTCCGATCAAGAAACCTCGACGGTCCTGATATGTTGCCCATGAAACGACGTCGTTTGGTTTGGGGGGGGGGGAACTGGACCGGGTTAGGGTGGTTTGGACCGGGTATTGGGTGATTTTCATTTGGGCTGGGACAATTAAATGGGTTTTAGCCCAGATCTGGATTTCTTTCATTTCTTTCTTTTTCCTATTTCAATTTCAAAATTCTTTTCTTTTCAAAATTAAAATTAAAATAAAACCTAAATTAATTAATAATAATTTTTAAACTAAATTAACCTACCCAATTAGATTAATTACTCTCCATGGTATTTAAAATAATTTATTAAATCCTAAATTTAAAGCAAAATTATACAATTCAAAATTAAAACGTAAAAATGTAAAATGAATTATTTTTGCGAGTTTCATTTTTTATAAACAAACTAATTTACTAATTAATCTAAAAATATAAAATTAAATCCTAAATGCAGATGCAACATATTTTTGTATTTTTCATGAATTTAATAAAATAAACGTGCACAGACAAATGCAAATAATTAACAGAAAATGCCACGAAATCCAACAAAATTGCAAACACTGAAAGAAATTATTTTTTTTTGAATTTGTTGGAGTAATACATATAGGGCAAAAATCACGTGCTCACAGCTGCCCCTATTTGCCCGGAAACACGAAGAATTTTCGTGTAAAGATAAGTGAGCGGATACGAGCGATTTTTGCCCGTTTGAATACTCCGTGGGAAGCATTTTTGAAAGATTTGACCGCACCCTGCTTCCAAGGTTGCCTACATATCCTTGGCTAAAAAGGAATCAGGTCAGTGTAGTTCAGGAATGTCTGGTAGCTGGGACTACCATGGAGCTGTGATTTCACTGTTGTTGTTGTTGTTGCTGCTGCTCACTGAATCCCTTATTACACCATGTCAAAAATAAAAGAAGCTAGACTAGACTATGATCTATGCTTTACAAAATCCTATCTAGATCTTCAAACTTGATCTTGTGTTTCTTGTTGCCTCGTTGCCTTGTTGCCTTGTATTCTCTCGGTAAAATTCCTTCGTTGCCGCCTTAAATTGTAGTATGAGATTTTTTCCCCTTCTTCAGGTGGGTGCCTGACTGCTGAACTTGATATGCATTCCCGTGCTCTCCAGGCGAGCTCCTGACTTCAAAGCGTGAATGTATTCCCATGCTATCCAGGCGGGCTCCTGACCGCTAATCTGAAAGTGTTCCCTGCTTTCCAAGCGGGCTCATGACTGCTAATTTGAAAGTACTCCCTACTCTCCAGGCGGGCTCCTGACTTCAACAAAGAATTTGACAGCTAAAAATTTAAATTGTACTCCCTTGTTCTCCAGGCGGGCTCCTGACTCCCAAATAGACAAAACAAAGAGTTTGAACGCTAAAAATTGTACTCCCTTGTTCTCCAGGAGGGCTCCTGACTGCTACGCTTGAAAGTATTCCCTGCTCTCCAGGCGGGCTCCTGACTTCATCTTGAAATGTATTCCCTGCTCTCCAGGCAGGCTCCTGACTGCTACGCTTGAAATGTATTCCCTGCTTTCCAGGCGGGCTCCTGACTTCAACTTGAAATATATTCCCTGCTCTCCAGGTGGGCTCCTGACTTCAAAATAGACAAAACACATGATTTGAAAGTTAAAACCTAAATTGTGCTCCCTTGTTCTCCAGGCGGGCCCCTAACTTCAAAATAGACAAAACAAAGAAAATTTTTCTACCCTAGTTTGGTGGCTGGGCACAGATGTGAATGTAAAACTAAATCATATTACCAAGTATTACTAAGAATTGAAAGCTAGGTCTCATTATCCAGGAGGGTCCTGAAATTCCTAGTTAAACGACAATTAAAAATCTAAGTTATATCTTCTAAAGTGTGACTTCTGCTAAATCTTGTTATCTAAGAGGGTCTTCAAACTACTCTCTATATCCAGGAGGGTCCTGAAATCAAAAGTCAAGTTTTATCTTAAGAGTGACAACTTTCATGGCTGAATTATACTACCCTACAACAGAACTTATGCTAAATGTTATTATCCAATCGAAATCTTAAAGCTAAGTCCCATTATTCAGGAGGGTCCTGGAAACTCCTAATTGAATCCTATCTCGGATATGCAAACTTCTAAGCTAACTTATATTCTTTTGGGATACATTTATGCTAGATTACGCTATTTCTAAACTTTAAACTAGGTTCCATTTTCCAGGAGGGTCCTGAAAGTTTACGGTCAAACTTGTTTTGATGCTTGCTCTTTCCCCTACGGAGAGTTTATCCAAAACAAATGAATTTTCTGCCCCTGTTTGAATCAAGGAAAATTTTGTCAGTTTAAAGTGGTGGTTAGCTGATGGCATTCTTGCTGGAGATCTTTCCACTGCAATGTTTTATTCTGAATGGCTTTCCCGAACTGGCCCTGAACCGCTTTGACTTTCTGACTGACTTTCAAATCCCATGGCCTTTGATGAACCGAGTGTTCTATACCCATGTTGTTGTTTCACACCTCTGACCCCTTGATCTGAACCTTTGCATCTCCCATGACATACCAAATCATTCCACCGGTGCAACTTCTGGTGATTCCCCGTATCCCACCTTACATCATGCTATCTTTAGTATACTCTGACCACGTTGTGATTTGCAATTTTTGAAGTTGGTAGTGAGCTTTGAAACTCTTTTCCACTTACTTGGGACAAGACTGACATTAAAACCTCTTAGACAAATAAACTCAAAAGAAAATGAAATGCAATGACTTTGCGGGTTAAGGATAAGAAAAATCCAAAACCAGATAACTGCTACAAAGGGAAAAAGAAAAAGAAGATTATCTGAGTGGAGCAACTGGTACCAATGATCATGACATGCATTTCGGATTAATTGGCCCAATCTGTCCAACCAATCAACTTTCAATTGCCGTACTTTGTCGCCTCAGAATTTCCATGACTTGATTACTTTACCCAAACCTTGACCTTGTTCATCTTGCAGTGCCTTGAAACAGTTTTCCACCAACAGGCCTTTCTCACTTGTTGACTTTTCAGCTCACTTTCGCCTCAAGGTGCCCGTGAGGGTTTTCACCAATAAGACTCTCTCATTTTAATTTCTCTCAACTCTCGTCGCCTTACGGGACTCTCTCATTTTGTTTCTCTAAACTCCCGTCGCCTTACGGTGCTTGTGAAAGTTTTCACCAATAAGACTCTCTCATTTTATTTTTCCTGCTTGAACCAGAGTGTTGCCCCTGACATGAATTACCTGTACCTGCTCAACTTGGAATTTCTCAAAGACTGATCAGAAGGTCTTTCTTTGGACCGTAATGTGGGCTTTTGGACAGGGTTAGAAAGAAAGGGCATAAAAGGCTCAAAATAATTCAAATGGGTTAAAATTACAACTTTCGGAATCAGACTTCTCACAATGACCACGACTTCTTCCCCAGTTTTCTTTCTTGGGGACTTTTGGATTTTTATTTTGATGAGACCGAACTGTGAGGCTGCCTACGTATCCTTAAAAGGAATCAGGTCGAACGTAGTTCATGTCATAGAAATTACTTTGTTTTTTGTGATTTTTCTTTTTCTCTTTCTCTTTTGCTTTTTTCTCTTTTTCTTTTACTGTTTTTCTTCTTCTTTTGTCTTTTCTCCTTCTTTTCCTTTTTTTCATTCTTTTCTTTTTCTTTCTTCTCTCCTTTTCATTTTTCTTCTCCTTTTCTTATCTTTCACGTCTGTGTTTCTGATATTCACTACTGATTCCGAAAGAGGGGTATGGAAGAAAATAAATAAGGCTCAAAAGGGCTGACGAGGGATAAGGTGTTTAGATAGCAGAACAAAATGGCTTCGTTATTTCAATCTTTAAAATATGCCAAATACAAACAAATACAAACACAATCAAACGAAGAAATCATACATAGTATCTCTTGACTACATCGGAATTGATAGCCATTTCTACACATTTCCCTTCTACATCTGTCAAATATAACGCGCCATTGGACAACACTCTAGTTACGACAAATGGTCCCTGCCAATTTGGGGCGAACTTTCCTTTTGCTTCAGCCTGATGAGGCAAGATACGTCTCAATACTAACTGACACACTTCGAACTTCCGTGGACGTACCTTCTTATTATATGCTCTCGCCATTCTCTGCTGGTACAATTGGCCGTGACATACCGCTGCCAATCTCTTTTCATCAATCAGACTTAATTGCTCCAAGCGGGTTTTGACCCATTCCACGTCATCAATTTCTGCCTTAGTGACAATCCGAAGGGATGGGATTTCGATTTCTGCGGGTATTACTGCCTCCGTGCCATACACCAACAAATAAGGAGTGGCCCCTACTGAAGTGCGAACAGTAGTGCGATAACCCAACAATGCGAAACGTAACTTCTCATGCCATTGTCTGGACCCTTCCACCATTTTCCGCAGTATCTTCTTTATGTTCTTATTGGCTGCCTCGACTGCTCTATTCGCTTTAGGGCGATATGGGGTGAAATTGCGATGTACAATCTTAAACTGCTAACAGGTCTCCATCATCAGATGACTAGTGAGATTAACACCATTGTCTGTGATGATTACCTTCGGAATCCCAAACCGACAGATGATATTTGAATGCACAAAATCAACCACTGCTTTCTTGGTCACAGATTTAAAAGTTTTTGCTTCAACCCACTTGGTGAAATAATCAATGGCTACCAGAATAAACCTGTGTCTATTTGATGCTGCTGGCTCGATTGGCCCAATGACATTTATGCCCTAAGCAACAAAGGGCCATGGTGCCGACATTGTATGCAATTTAGATGGTGGGTAATGAATCAGATCTCCGTGCACCTGGCACTGATGACACTTGCGCACAAAACTGATACAATCTCGCTCCATAGTGAGCCAATAATAACCTACTTGGAGAATCTTCTTCGCCAGAACGTACCCACTCATATGCGGTCCACAAACTCCGGAGTGTACCTCAGTCATGATAACTGTGGCCTGTATGGCACCTATGCATCTTAACAATCCAAGATCTGGAGTTCTTTTGTATAACACCCCTCCACTGAAGAAAAATCCACTTGCCAATCGTAGAATTGTTCTTTTCTGATCACCTGTGGCCTGTACCAGATATACCTTCATCCATAGGTATTCTTTGATATCGTGGAACCATGGTTTCCCATCAAGTTCTTATTCTACCATATTACAGTAAGCATGCTGATCACGGACTTGAATCTGCAAAGGGTCCACATGAGCCTTATCTGGATGATGTAACATTGACGCTAGATTAGCCAAAGCATCGGCGACTTCATTGTGGATCCTTGGGATATGCCTGAATTCTATTAACTGAAACTGTTGACAAAGATCATGCAAACATTGTCTGTATGGTATGAGTTTCAAATCCCGTGTTTCCCATTCTCCCTGAATTTGGTGCACCAGGAGGTCCGCGTCACCCAAGACCAAGACATCCTAGACACCCATATCCACAACTAACCTCAAACGTAGAATGCATGCCTCGTACTCAGGCATGTTGTTGGTGCAGTAAAAACTAAGCTGAGCCGTAACAAGGTAGTGCTGCCCTGTTTCAGAACTAAGTACTGCTCCTATCCGTACGCCCTTCATGTTTGCGGCCCCGTCAAAGAAACGTTTCCACCCCAGCCTCTCGAATTGTTTCAAATCATCAATGTGCATCACCTCTTCATCAGGGAAATAAGTTTTCAAAGGTTCATAATCTTCATCAACCGGGTTCTCAACCAAATAGTCTGCCAAGGCCTGTGCTTTCATTATAGTTCGAGTCACGTAGACAATGTCAAACTCTATGAGCAGGATCTGCCACTTTGCAAGCCTCCCTGTGGGCATAGGCTTCTGAAAGATATACTTCAATGGATCCAAACGAGATATGAGATAGGTAGTGTAAGATGACAAATAATGTTTCAGTTTCTGTGCCACCCAAGTTAGGGCGCAACATGTCCTCTCCAGCTGAGTGTACTTGACCTCGTACGGCGTGAATTTCTTGCTGAGATAATATATGGCCTGCTCCTTCCTGCCAGTGATGTCATGTTGACCCAATACACAGCCGAATGAATTGTCCAAAACCGTCAAATATAGAATCAACGGTCGCCCTGGTTCTGGTGGGATCAATACGGGTGGATTTGACAAATACCCCTTTATCTTATCAAATGCCTCCTGACATTCATCTGTCCACTTGACCACAACGTCTTTCTTTAACAGTTTGAAGATAGGCTCGCAAGTTGTCGTGAGCTGAGCGATGAACCTGCTGATATAATTAAATCTCCCCAACAAACTCATCACCTCGGTCTTGTTCCTCAGAGGTGGCAATTCCTGGATGGCCTTGACTTTCGATGGATCCAGTTCAATGCCCCGGTGGCTGACTACGAACCCCAACAACTTTCCAGACGGCACCCCAAAAGCACACTTTGCAGGATTAAACTTGAGATTGTACCTGCGAAGCCTTCAGAAGAACTTCTTCAAATCCCTGACATGGTCAGACTACTTTCTAGACTTCACAATCACATTATCCACGTACACCTCGATTTCCTGGTGTATCATATCATGTCATATTGTTGTCATTGCCCTCATATAGGTTGCCCCAGCATTCTTCAAACCAAATGGCATGACCCGATAGTAGTACGTTCCCCACGGCCTGATGAATGCCGTCTTTTCTGCATCTTCCTTGTCCATTAAGATCTAATGATAACCCACGTAACAATTCACAAAAGAACCAATCTCATGTTTGGCGCAATTATCAATCAATATATGGATGTTTGGCAATGGGAAATTGTCTTTTGGACTCGCCTTGTTGAGATCTCGATAATTGACACACACCCTGGTCTTGCCATCTTTCTTCGGTACAGGCACAACATTGGCTAACCAGGTGGGATACCGGGTGACCTGAATGACTTTGGCATCGAACTGCTTGGTGACCTCTTCCTTGATCTTTACACTCATATTTGTTTTGAACTTTCTCAGCTTCTGTTTGACAAGAGGGAATACCGGGTCAGTGGGCATATAGTGAACCACTAAATTAGTGCTTAGGCCCGACATGTCACCATAGGACCATGCAAAAACATCTTTGTATTCGAACAATGCTTTAATTATCTCCTCCCTGAGTTGAGGTTCTAGATGGACACTTATTTTAGTTTCACGGACATTTTCTTGGTCCCCTAGATTAACTGCTTCTGTATCGTTCAAATTAGGTTTGGGCTTTTCCTCAAAATGACTTAGTTCCTTACTAATTTCTTCATAGGCCTCATCATCCTCAAATTCCAACTCGTCATCACACTCAATTTCTTGTATTATTATTTCAGAGTTAGATTAGCTTTTAAAACTGGGCCGAAGATTCCTCATGCATGTCATGTCATTGATATCAGCATAAAAAGAACTGTACAAAAGAAGAAAACAAAAATAAATTAGAAGAAATGAAGGCAAAGGAACAATCGCATTTCATTGAATTTAAAGATAACAGGGTTTTAACAAATCCAACTAGACGGAACATAATATCTGAATTACAGACCTTGGAATAATCCAGACAATAAAAGAAAATCAAAACCCACTACCAAGACTCCCTCCGGATAGGAAGAGGAGTAGCTTCCTAGCTGTTGACTTTTGCATGTGGTCCCACGAATTGCACATCTGCCCTGCTAAATCCTTCCCCAGCCTGAACCATGTTAACCTCAGTGAATAACCTTTCAAACCCCTTCTCCAAGTCTCCATCAGCACCAATCAGTGATCCAAGAACTTTTGACAACAGTTACTTTCTGATACCCGACCTGACGAATGATCTGGACAGACGCGGGATTAGCTTTGGCAATGCCCATGCTCTCTGTTTCATTTTTCTAGCTCTTCTCACGTCTGCAATGGTAGGCTTGAACCCCAGACCAAAAGTATCCAGATTCTTTGGAAGAGAAACTGGCTGCACAATACCTTGCAGAGGTGCACCCAAACCCTTGCCCGATACGAAACCATTTTTCAACATTTCAACAACTACCATGACTGATGCAACAACCATCTTTGGAGTTGGAGCGCACTTTCCTTCTGGAATTTTCTCTACCGATACTGTGTCGAAAACCTGATAAACCCATGGTCCCTTGCCATCGTCAACCTCTATGAACGGAACAATGGCACTATTGGGCACACACAAATTATCTTCGCCGTGTACAACAATTCCCTGTCGATCCCATTCAAACTTGACCATTTGATGCAGAGTAGACGGGACTGCTTTGGTAGCATGGATATAGGGTCGTCCCAATAGCAGATTGTACGAAACAGCCACAACGAGCACCTGGAATTCCATAGTAAATTCAACTGGCCCTATTGTGAGCTCAAGCACTATGTCCCCAACTGAATCTTTCCCTCCACCGTCGAATCCCCGAACGCAAATACTGTTCTTGTGAATTCTTTTATCCTCCACTTTCAGCTTGTTCAATGTGGAGAGAGGACAAATGTTCGCGCTAGACCCATTGTAAACTAGTACCCGAGTAACCACGGAATCTTCGCATTTCACCATCAGATAAAGGGCTCTATTGTGCTCGGTACCCTCCACGGGCAACTCATCATCAGAAAAAGTGACTCTGTTTACCTCAAATATCTTGTTAGCTATCTTTTCTAAGTGGTTTACTGAAATTTTGTCAGGAACGTGAGCCTTGTTCAAGATCTTCATCAAAGCACGACGGTGTTCGTCTGAATGGATCGATAATGACAAGAGCGAGATCTGAGCTGGTGTCTTCCTTAACTATTCCACAATGGAGTAGTCCTGCACTTTCATCTTTCTCAGAAATTCTTCTGCTTCTTCCTCAGTCACTACTTTCTTCACTAACACTAGATTATCTTTTGAGGTCTTAGCCTTTCTCAACTCTTCGGGGGCAAAACATCTCCTCAATCGAGTCAAACCATGAGTCTCACACACTTCTTCTTTAACCTCTTTCCCTTTGTAAGTCACGGTCACTCGTTCATAATTCCATGGCACTGCCTTGTTGTTAACTATCGATAATTGAGTTACCGGTTTGATAACGACAGGATCTGTGGGGGCGCCCTTCACAATTACCACAGGCTTGTTCGTCACTCCTGGCACAACCACTTTTGCTTTTTCATGTTTTCCTGCAATGTCACTTGAGGACCCCTTCTTGACCTCCACAGATGGTTCATTATTTGCCCTGTTCAATTTGATCACAAACTTCTCACTTGTTAGCTTTTCAGATGGCCTGGTTTCACTAGCCCGAATCATCATGAGGGTTTGCGAAGGCTTCTTAGGTTCCCCTCCCTTATGCACTATCTCAATCATATTTGTTTCATGATGGGCTGACAAGGGATTCAGATTGATATTGGGTGCCTCCGGAGTTTGGACCTCAATCCGATTGGTGTCAATGAGTTCTTGAATGGCTATTTTCAATTTCCAGCATTTCTCTATGTCATGTCCTGGGGCCCCTGAACAATACTCACAACTCACCGAGGGGTCAAGATTTCTGGGAATGGGATTCGGCAATTTAGCCTCGATCGGATACAACATACCTAACTGTCTCAGTCTGTGGAATATACTAGCATATGATTCTCCCAGTGGAGTGAAAGTCTTTTGCTTCTGCAACCTCTCATTCTTAAAGGCTTGTTGGGTCGAAAACCCGTTCCAGGAGGATTTCTGTAGGCTTTTGGGGGTGGATGGTTATTTTGTGGAGCTTGGTATGGGTTTTGTGGAGCTGGCGCACGCCATTGTGAGTGAGCGGGCAGCTGGGTATAGGTTTGTGTATGATGGATAGAAAAATGGGGATCTGGCGGTGGGTAATAGTGTTGTGGTGGGTTATATGGAGTGTGGAGGTAAGTTTGGAGATAGGGTCGCGGCTGGTTGTAGTAACGGGGAAGGTTCCTTGATCCAACCCAAGCTCCCGACTCAATTGTCGCAACATCCTCCTCCTCCTTCTTCTTCTTCCTGAGCACGCCCCCAGTACCATTTTGAATGGCCTGAGTGGTTGCCTTGATTGCTGAATAACTCATGATCTTGTTGGACTTGAGTCCCTCTTCAACCATGCCTCCCATTTTCACGACTTCATTAAAGGACTTACCTACTACTGACACCAAGTGACCAAAATAAGTGGGTTCCAAAGCCTGCAAGAAATAATCAACCATCTCGCTTTCTTTCATCGGAGGGTCAACCCTCACTGCTTGCTCTCTCCAACAGAATCCATATTCCCTGAAGCTTTCACCGGGCTTCTTCTCAAGCTTTGTCAACAATAGACGATCTGGGATAATTTCGAGGTTGTACTGAAAATGGCAGGCGAAGGCTTGGGCCAAGTCGTCCCATGTGCACCAACTGTTGTGATCTTGTATGGTGTACCATTCTAAGGCCGATCCACTTAAACTTTGGCTGAAATATGCCATCAGCAATTCATCTCTTCCACCTGCTCCTCTCATTTTGCTACAAAATCCTGTTAAGTGTGCTACTAGGTCACCATGCCCATCGTACAAATCAAACTTGGGCATTTTGAACCCTGCTGGCAACTGAACATCTGGGAACAAACATAAATCCTTATAGGCCACACTCACTTGACCTCCCAGCCCCCTCATATCTCGGAATGATTGCTCTAAGCTTTTGACCTTTCTGATCATCTCTTCGTGCTCGGGATTTTTGGGTGGTTTCTCGGTCTCTGCCGGGATATCAAGATGAGGGGTGTAAGGATATGGTTCTGGAACTTTGAAGGTGGGTTCATAGGAATAGTACTGGTTGTCATGAGTTTGGAACAGGGGTTCACTGGAAGATCGGTGTAATGTAGCAGGTGGAGGTGCCACAAAAACAGGTGTAATTGGTGGGGGAGGGTATGAGACTTGTTTGGGTGGTGGAGCTTGAGAAGTATGGGAAGTGGCGCCATGGCATTGTTGGTAGAGGGGAAAGTCTGGAGATGAGTTCACAGTGGGAGGCTCCAGAGGTTGGGCTGATGGTGGGATATAAGCAGGGTTGGCGGGATAAACTGGTAGTGGATGCCCCTTCGCCCAGGCTTGGTACATTTCAGCCATTTGCTGCTCTAGCTTATACATTTCTTCCCTCATCGCATTAACGTCCATTTCTTCCACCTCTTTCGATGGGTCGACAATACTTGTTTCTGGTTCTTGGTTGGCCATATTCAGCTTGTCTTTTGATCGGGTGTTGTATGAGTGAGTTGCCAGAATGCCGATGAACTAACCACCTGCCTGGACTTAATACATCAAACAACAACCTTGTTAGCGATTAGGCTTTAACAGATTGGTAACCGCACATTGGGCATGAATGCACCTAAACAGTTAACCGTCTCTATTATGTATTTGATCAGTTGCATGCGTCATTCCGGCCTTTTCTTATTTTCGATTGCAAACCTCCCCCTTTTCTTTCTTTTTCTTTTCCTTCCTTTAGTTCTCTCTTTGTTTTTATTCTCTCTTGATTTTTATTTTCTCTCTTTTCTTTCTTGTTTTTTTGCTCTTTCTTTCTCTCTTTTATTTGGTTACGGTCGAATCCTATGGAGATTGCCTACGTATCATAACCCCACATGAATCAGACCAAGCGTAGTTCTTGGGGATAAGTGCGAAATAAAACATTTTTGGGATTTTCAGTTTTTATAAAAAAAACAAATGCTTCCATTACAAAACTCAAAACTAGCCAATTCCAAAAGACTAACAGATTTCGATGCAAAGATGAAATACAAACTCCAAAAATAGACATCATATTCCAACAGAAGAAAATACAGACTCGAAAATAATTTGACGGACTCTAGTAGAAAGAAAAACTCAACATGACTGACAGACGCTTAACAAAAGGGAAATGCAGACTCAAGCAAAAAAATTCATGAATACATCAATGCTCCTGGTGCCCGCGGGACATCATTCGGTCTCGCCGCGGGCCTATATGCAAGCTCCCTTTGAAGTCGATCCAAGTCATTCATTATCTATTTAACAAATGTCATTACTGCTGCAAAGAAAGTAGTGCGGGTCATATCCTCACAAATCTAGCACTTCATAACGATGTAGTCGGCAATGCTTCTAATTCTCTCTCTTATGGCGCCCTTTTCTTGTAACAAACGCCCAATCTGCTGGGCCCTGGCTTCCAAAGTTTGCTCAGCCGCATGATTTTGCTCCTGAAGTTGTTGCAAATCTATTTCTAATTGCGCCAATACTGTATAACAATGTTCCTTTTCAACTTTGAAGTCTTTTGCCTATTTGATCATTTTGTTTTCCGTGGCGATGACCCTTTTCTTTAACCCTGCGACCTCCTCGTCGTACCTTTCTCTCAATTGCTTAACCAAGCGTACTCGTTCATCCGCGTTTTTAGCCAATTGCTTTCGAGCCTTGGCTAGTTCACTTTCTGCTTTGTTCAAATCAAAACTATAGTCATTTACTTTCTGCCTCAGGTTAGCTATGAGTTTTTCATCTCTGTCGCTTCGGGCTAGATTTTCTGCCGCTACTTTCATTTTCTGAATTTGAGCTCGAAGGGCCTCATTTTCTTTGGCTAGCTTTTTCTTTTCTCCTTCATCCACTGTGACTTGAAGGCTATTCTCGAATTGCAGTTCTCTAACTTGCTTTTCCAATTTGCTTATGGTAGCCCTATACTCGTTTTCTTTGGTCAGCCAGTCCCATTGCACTTGTGCTCCGTCGGTGAATTGTTGGACATGGGGTCTCTTTGCTGGTCTGTCAGATTCATATTGAACTCAGGATCTTTTACCATACCAAGCAGTGTAACTAGGCTCCACCTCGCCTCTGGATAGGTCTCGTACTTGAGTATTAGGCCCTAAGAATCTGCACTGATGCCAAATCCGGCGCACTTTCTCTTCTGGGAAGGCAGCTTTTGGATCTAACTCAATGACTTGCTGGCTCAAATCTTCATCATGTGGGATGGTCTGGTATCGGCCCAACTGACGCAAGACTCTGTGCGGAGCATAAGGCTGGATACTATGAAGACCCATCAATAGCAAGAAACACACCTCAGCCGACATATAGATTACTTCGTTGACCGTGAGCCACCCGAATGTCCATTCGATCTTATTTGCGGTCAAGGATCTCAAATGAGCATGCCATGCTTCCGTACCATCCGGAAGCTCATAACCCTCTGTTCGCTTTTCATGTTTTTCAATGCACTCAAGGCCAGTCATACCACAATTCAAGTAGTCGGGACGGTGGCAGAGGTGTTCCTCCATCTATATTTGTAACAGCATATTGCACCCTTCAAAGAATTTTGCTCCTTCTCGACAGAGAGTGAGAGCTCGGTAAATTTCTGCCAAGATCAGCGGCACTATAGTCCCATTTGCCTTTTTCATCATAAAGTCGGCTATCCCTACTAGCCCCATCTCTATGTTCCCGTCTTTTCTCGGGCAAACCAAGATACCCAGGAACGCCACTATGAAAGCTAATCCTTTCCGAGCTTCCCACTTATCTTGATTTCCAGCGTGAGTAAGACCGGTATCTGCGTTTCGAAGCCACAAGGATTCCCGTAACATCGATACAGAAAGTAGAAGGTACAAAATCCTTTGGCCAGATTTCCGTCTCGGGTGTCCCGACTGATGCTTAACAAGTCCAAAAATTTGTGGAAGGTCACTCTTCTTGGTGCTATCGGGTATTGACATCTGAGATTCCCTTCGAAACCGACATAGCCTACTATCTCTTCTAGCGTAGGAGTTAACTCAAAATCCGCAAAATGGAACACATTATGTGCTGGGTCCCAAAACGGTATCAAGGCCTCAATCACGTCTGTTCTGGGCTTGACCTTCAACAGCCCAATGAGACTACCCGGCGCTTTTGTCACAACTTTCCTGCTCGCCCCAAATCATGCCACCACATATGTAGCTCCAAAGGGATCTCTTCACGAACTGAGAAAGGTTCATTTTGATTTGTGCTCATCCTGCACATTTATTAAGGTGATTTTAATTAAAAGAAAGCCATGACTCGTTTTGACTTAAGAGAAATGACCATTTTCAAAATTTCCACAAAACATCCGGCCTTGCCAACACGGCCTCTCAGCACTTCGAAAACGAAGATTTTAAGGCCGTGTCAACTAACCAGCCAAAACCTTTAAAAGCGACAAAAGTGGCTATTCTTGCAAAAACAGCCTTCCGGTGCCCTTTTAGGGACATTCGGCTATTTCTGACAAGAACGACATCACCCTAATTATTAAAGTAAAATTTTGTTCTTTTGGCAACTTTCGCAAAAGGAAGTTGGACCCGATGGGGGTTGCCTACGTATCTCACACCCTGTGAGAATCAAACTGACGTAGTTCGGACGAATAAAACAAACTATTTTTTTATTTGAAAACAAGACTTTTTTTTTCTTTTTTCTTTTCATTTCATTCGCAAATAAAACTATTTTTGAAAACACCAACTTTTGTTTTTCCACTTTTTTCTTTTCTTTTTTTTTGTTTTTATTTTCTCAGAAATTCGACAGAGTTTCTACACTATTTGGACATTGGTTTTTTTTCAGAAGAGGCGATTAACTCTCTTTAAACCTCATACTGCTATTTCTGTTTCCTCAACTCTTCCCAATATTCATAAGCCGGTCAGCATGCAAGTCCGAAGCAAATAAATGCACAAGTAGCAAGTAGGATGCATCAGGATGGTCTTTTTGTTTCGGGTGCATCTGTCCTAGATAGACCCAACCCCTGTGTTGAGCCTCCAAAGCCAAAATGCACATGATGCAAACAAATGTTCCTACTAGGGATCCGGCGTGAGGTCTTGTTATACTAGGTTCTAAACCTGGGTTTATTGTTCTAGACCTGGCTTACCCGAGCGGACAGCTCGAGTCGAGGGCGGGCAGCGTACCAGGAATACAGAAGCTTCACCGATTTTTCAACTTGTCCGAACCTCGTTCTAAATTTGGAATATGAATCTAACAGAAAAGAAGTCACATGAAGTGAACACTTCTTCATGATTTAGAAGACTCAGAGAAAAGAGGGATTTCGCAATAGTTTATATACAATTCACGGAATATCAAAGCAGTAAAAGCAATCAATTAGCACATTAGGCCCAAATCATGTAACAAAATCAAATAATGGATAAAGCCAACTATAACAATTATTCTAAACTCGAATTCTTGAACCCTGAACCAGAGATTCTAGGTTCGATCCCTAGCGGAGTCGCCAGAGCTGTCACACCTCCTTTTTACTACACCCCGCAAAGGGTATAAATACAAGGGAGTTTTTCCAATTAAAGGACAATCGAAACGGGATCATTTATTTATTAGAAATCAGAGTCGCCACTTGGGATAATTTATGGTGTCCCAAGTCACAGGTTGAATCCCGAATCAAGGAAAGGGTTGACTCTGTTCAACAGTTTGCGAACCAGAAATCCGAGTAAGGAATTCTGTTAACCCGGGAGAAGGTGTTAGGCATTCCCGAGTTCCGTAGTTCTAGCACGGTCACTCAACTATTACGTTGGCCTAATTATCTGATTAATCACATGTTTTAGCCTATGGCGCATTGTTAACTTATTAACCGCTTTTAATCATTTTAAGGAAGATTGAACGTCATTTAAAACACGTCTTTGGATCGCGCCACATGAAATGCACCCGCAATCCTAAACCTATTTTATTCAACGTTTAAAGATTTGATTTGGGTCACATGAAATGCACACCTGAGTTTAGGGAGGTAAGTTATTAAAATAGCGCGCTTAAACCAACTTCGCGCTATAACTTTGTGGGGGCCATGGAAAATTCGCTAAATGGCACATCGCGAACTCTAAGGATCAAAATAAAATTAATTACACGAAGGCCATGCAATTGTCATTTTTGTTTGGCACAACACACCTCAATTTATTCTAATCAAACGGTCTCTTAAATTAACCACAAGGCCACGCACTATCTTCTACTTAATAGCACCTCTTGGAATTATTTAAGAATACGACTAATTGAACATTAAGAGATGGGGGATTTGTTCAACTTAGGCGAATGGGCCTTAGTTAATATGGATTAATGATTAGAAAACTGGACTGAAATGGCGTCAAAAGGATCCAGATCCTATTTCCACGCATTTGGGCCCAAGGTGAGCCCAATTCCAGATCACCTGAAGCTGCAACGAATTGGACTTAATATCGAGCCCTTATAGCGGCAAGCAGGGATCGAAATAACGGGAATTGATGCATGAACTAAGATAGACGCAACAATTTGAAATCACCCTTTGACGGACCAATGGATAATTACAAGAGAATATCCAGGACTTTGAAACAATCAAATATGCTCAGTTAAGTTCTTTCAGTATTGACAGTACCCAGACCAGCAATTTAAAGTTTTGATGTTACACCAGCTAATCAATCTCATTTCCAAACAACACTATTATGTTTCAATACCCCACAAAATCCTTTAACAGCATACCAATATTAATCATTTTCCTTTTAGTTTCGTTAGCACCAATTCAAGTATGAGAACACTACCAAGCACACCTACTTACTTCATTTAAGGCTCAAACACATTTGAAATATAAAAATTTGATTAAGTCCTTTACATAACATTCCAACAGTCTCAAACCAAATACAACTATAGGAACTTCACCTTTCAAATGGAAACCAGCTAGAATATACAATGATTCATGTGATTTATAGCACAAACAATTAAAAAAAGTAAACAAAACTCAGGTAAGTCTGTTGCCTTCACATAACCTCTCATTTCCATCTTCAAACTGAAACTTACACCAAGTAAAGTTCAGAAAATGTACCTGGAATTAAAATCAAAACAGAAAAATGAGGGATTCAGCAACAAACAGTAACAACCAGCCCAGCTTCAGCAATTGAAACAATGATAATCCACTCAGAAGAATCGATGGAACAGTAAACCAATCAGCAAACTTAAACCAGCTCTTTCAATACTAAGTTCAATCCATTTTTACCCCATATGAGTCAAGAAAAACTATTCCAGAAATTGATGACTTCAAGAATCACAAAGGAAAACTGAATGAAACAGTGATTTTTTATGAGATTTTTCAACCGTTGTTGTTTTTCTTCTGATTTTTCTCTTAATTCTCTTGGGTCTGCCTTGAAAGGCAAGAAAAGCTGCCTTTATAGGCAAGTTATTAGGGCAGCTTTCAGATATTAGTCTTTGCACATTTGACCCTTTTTTATTTTCATTATAGTTCAGATACCCTTACTAAAAGAATAGAAAATCAGAACCAACCCCTTTCCCCAGCTTCCTAGAAGCTTCCTAGTCTGTTATAGCAAGATTCCCTTAAGTGACTTACCCAATTTACCCCTATTACCCCTGTATTTTACCTTGAAGCCCGACCAAACTTGAACATGGGCTTTGGATCCCCGAACGGGCTCAATGCTTAACTAGACATGGGCTCAGACTCAGACCAAACATAACACATTTAACATGAGATCTTAGACTGATCTAAGAGCCCGCAGACGAAACCCAAACAAATTCAGAAGACTAAAAAACCAAACAAATCAATTAATTAACAATCACAAACAGGAGGGGAACTAATTAAGCTTAGTGACCAAAGCAAAGACAAAATGAGAAATTTAAGCATGGCACTAATGAAAGTTAACCAGACCATAAACTTCAACAAAAGAAATCTGAAAAGCCGACAGAACAGATACGAACAAATACAAGGTCCAGAACCTTGTTCAAATTCCAATCAAGGTAAAAAACTCAAAGAAAGGTCGAAGAAAAGAAGAGGAACAGAAGGTAAACTCGGATAGAAAAGAAAAATGGGAGGAAAATTACCCTAGCAAATCCGAAATGGCGTCAGACACCTTGATTTAAACGGAACTGATGCTAATCACTTGTTCTTTGTCAATAACAAATGAGCAGCATCAATTCGTGTTGAATCAGACTTCAAACTCGAGCAAATCAGAGGCTTAAGGTCATGCATGCCCACAACTTTGACGGAATTTTAGAGTTTGAACTCAAATTTGACATTCGAAGAGTTCCGGGGTGATTCGAGGGAATCTAAGTGGAGATTTAGGGTGAGGGAGAGACGGGGGTAGAGGGGTGTGATTTTGGAGTCGAACCGAGGTGGCGCCGCCACCGGAGAACACAGGGGCGGCGCTAGGGTTTTCTTTCAAATCAAGATTTGAGACGTTCTGGGCTTGTTCGATGGAAGGTGCTTGTAGATTTGGACTGAGGGAGTTGAGGAGGGTATTTGGTGTTATTCTAAGGTCGGTTCGTGGTGGCGCCGCCTCCGGTGGTGGGGGGATTTAGGGTGGCATCGTTAGGGTTTGGTATGGGCGGTTTGTGAGGGAGATGAGTGAGTGGTGGGGAGGGGGCAGGTTTGGACATTTAAATACTAAGGGACCTGGGCTTCAAGACCGTCCGATCAAGAAACCTCGACGGTCCTGATATGTTGCCCATGAAACGACGTCGTTTGGTTTGGGGGGGGGGGAACCGGACCGCGTTAGGGTGGTTTGGGCCGGGTATTGGGTGATTTTCATTTGGGCTGGGACAATTAAATGGGTTTTAGCCCAGAACTGGATTTCTTTCATTTCTTTCTTTTTCCTTTTTCAATTTCAAAATTCTTTTCTTTTCAAAATTAAAATTAAAATAAAACCTAAATTAATTAATAATAATTTTTAAACTAAATTAACCTACCCAATTAGATTAATTACTCTCCATGGTATTTACAATAATTTATTAAATCCTAAATTTAAAGCAAAATTATACAATTCAAAATTAAAACGTAAAAATGCAAAATGAATTATTTTTGCGAGTTTCATTTTTTATAAACAAACTAATTTACTAATTAATCTAAAAATATAAAATTAAATCCTAAATGCAGATGCAACATATTTTTGTATTTTTTATGAATTTAATAAAATAAACGTGCACAGACAAATGCAAATAATTAACAGAAAATGCCACGAAATCCAACAAAATTGCAAACACTGAAAGAAATTATTTTTTTTGAATTTGTTGGAGTAATACATATAGGGCAAAAATCACGTGCTCACAGCTGCCCCTATTTGCCCGGAAACACGAAGAATTTTCGTGTAAAGATAAGTGAGCGGATACGAGCGATTTTTGCCCGTTTGAATACTCCGTGGGAAGCATTTTTGAAAGATTTGACCGCACCCTGCTTCCAAGGTTGCCTACATATCCTTGGCTAAAAAGGAATCAGGTCAGTGTAGTTCAGGAATGTCTGGTAGCTGGGACTACCATGGAGCTGTGATTTGACTGTTGTTGTTGTTGCTGCTGCTCACTGAACCCCTTATTACACCATGTCAAAAATAAAAGAAGCTAGACTAGACTATGATCTATGCTTTACAAAATCCTATCTAGATCTTCAAACTTGATCTTGTGTTTCTTGTTGCCTCGTTGCCTTGTTGCCTTGTATTCTCTCGGTAAAATTCCTTCGTTGCCGCCTTAAATTGTAGTATGAGATGTTTTCCCCTTCTTCAGGTGGGTACCTGACTGCTGAACTTGATATGCATTCCCGTGCTCTCCAGGCGAGCTCCTGACTTCAAAGCGTGAATGCATTCCCATGCTATCCAGGCGGGCTCCTGACTGCTAATCTGAAAGTGTTCCCTGCTTTCCAGGCGGGCTCCTGACTGCTAATTTGAAAGTACTCCCTGCTCTCCAGGCGGGCTCCTGACTTCAACAAAGAATTTGACAGCTAAAAATTTAAATTGTACTCCCTTGTTCTCCAGGCGGGCTCCTGACTCCCAAATAGACAAAACAAAGAGTTTGAACGCTAAAAATTGTACTCCCTTGTTCTCCAGGAGGGCTCCTGACTGCTACGCTTGAAAGTATTCCCTGCTCTCCAGGCGGGCTCCTGACTTCATCTTGAAATGTATTCCCTGCTCTCCAGGCAGGCTCCTGACTGCTACGCTTGAAATGTATTCCTTGCTTTCCAGGCGGGCTCCTGACTTCAACTTGAAATATATTCCCTGCTCTCCAGGTGGGCTTCTGACTTCAAAATAGACAAAACACATGATTTGAAAGTTAAAACCTAAATTGTGCTCCCTTGTTCTCCAGGCGGGCCCCTGACTTCAAAATAGACAAAACAAAGAAAATTTTTCTGCCCTAGTTTGGTGGCTGGGCACAGATGTGAATGTAAAACTAAATCATATTACCAAGTATTACTAAGAATTGAAAGCTAGGTCTCATTATCCAGGAGGGTCCTGAAATTCCTAGTCAAACGACAATTAAAAATCTAAGTTATATCTTCTAAAGTGTGACTTCTGCTAAATCTTGTTATCTAAGAGGGTCTTCAAACTACTCCCTATTATCCAGGAGGGTCCTGAAATCAAAGGTCAAATTTTATCTTAGGGGTGACAACTTTCATGGCTGAATTATACTACCCTACAGCAGAGTTTACGCTAAATGTTGTTATCTAATCGAAATCTTAAAGCTAAGTCCCATTATTCAGGAGGGTCCTGGAAACTCCTAATTGAATCCTATCTCGGACATGCAAACTTCTAAGCTAACTTATATTCTTTTGGGATACATTTATGCTAGATTACGCTATTTCTGAACTTTAAACTAGGTTCCATTTTCCAGGAGGGTCCTGAAAGTTTACGGTCAAACTTGTTTTGATGCTTGCTCTTTCCCCTACGGAGAGTTTCTCCGAAACAAACGAATTTTCTGCCCCTGTTTGAATCAAGGAAAATTTTGTCAGTTTAAAGTGGTGGTTAGTTGATGGCATTCTTGATGGAGATCTTTCCACTGCAATGTTTTGTTCTGAATGGCTTTCCCGAACTGGCCCTGAACCGCTTTGACTTTCTGACTGAATTTCAAATCCCATGGCCTTTGATGAACCGAGTGTTCTATACCCATGTTGTTGTTTCACACCTCTGACCCCTTGATCTGAACCTTTGCATCTCCCATGACATACCAAATCATTCCACCGGTGCAACTTCTGGTGATTCCCCGTATCCCACCTTACATCATGCTATCTTTAGTATACTCTGACCACGTTGTGATTTGCAATTTTGGAAGTTGGTAGTGAGCTTTGAAACTCTTTTCCACTTACTTGGGACAAGACTGACATTAAAACCTCTTAGACAAATAAACTCAAAAGAAAATGAAATGCAATGACTTTGCGAGTTAAGGATAAGAAAAATCCAAAACCAGATAACTGCTACAAAGGGAAAAAGAAAAAGAAGATTATCTGAGTGGAGCAACTGGTACCAATGATCATGACATGCATTTCGGATTAATTGGCCCAATCTGTCCAACCAATCAACTTTCAATTGCCGTACTTTGTCGCCTCAAAATTTCCATGACCTGATTACTTTACCCAAACCTTGACCTTGTTCATCTTGCAGTGCCTTGAAATAGTTTTCCACCAACATGCCTTTCTCACTTGTTGACTTTTCAGCTCACTTTCGCCTCAAGGTGCCCGTGAGGGTTTTCACCAATAAGACTCTCATTTTAATTTCTCTCAACTCCCGTCGCCTTACGGGACTCTCTCATTTTGTTTCTCTCAACTCCTGTCGCCTTACGGTGCCCGTGAAAGTTTTCACCAATAAGACTCTCTCATTTTATTTTTCCTGCTTGAACCAGAGTGTTGCCCCTGACATGAATTACCTGTACCTGCTCAACTTGGCATTTCTCAAAGACTGATCAGAAGGTCTTTCTTTGGACCGTAATGTGGGCTTTTGGACAGGGTTAGAAAGAAAGGGCATAAAAGGCTCAAAATAATTCAAATGGATTAAAATTACAACTTTTGGAATCAGACTTCTCACAATGACCACGACTTCTTCCCTAGTTTTCTTGCTTGGGGACTTTTGGATTTTTATTTTGATGAGACGAACTGTGAGGCTGCCTACGTATCCTTAAAAGGAATCAGGTCGAACGTTGTTCATGTCATAGAAATTACTTTGTTTGTTGTGATTTTTCTTTTTCTCTTTCTTTTTTTTTCTCTTTTGTTTTTTTCTCTTTTTCTTTTACTATTTTTCTTCTTCTTTTGTCTTTTCTCATTCTTTTCCCTTTTTTCATTCTTTTCTTTTTCTTTCTTCTCTCCTTTTCATTTTTCTTCTCCTTTTCTTATCTTTCACGTCCGTGTTTCTGATATTCACTACTGATTCCGAAAGAGGGGTATGGAAGAAAATAAATAAGGCTCAAAAGGGCTGACGAGGGATAAGGTGTTTAGATAGCAGAACAAAATGCCTTCGTTATTTCAATCTTTAAAATATGCCAAATACAAACAAATACAAAGACAATCAAACGAAGAAATCATACATAGTATCTCTTGACTACATCAGAATTGATAGCCATTTCTACACATTTCCCTTCTACATCTGTCAAATATAACGCGCCATTGGACAACACTATTGCGATGTACAATCTTAAACTGCTAACAGGTCTCCATCATTAGATGACTGTTGAGATTAGCACCATTGTCTGTGATGATTACCTTCGGAATCCCAAACCGACAGATGATATTTGAATGCACAAAATCAACCACTGCTTTTTTGGTCACAGATTTAAAAGTTTTTGCTTCAACCCACTTGGTGAAATAATCAATGGCTACCAGAATAAACCTGTGTCTGTTTGATGCTGCTGGCTCGATTGGCCCAATGACATTCATGCCCCAAGCAACAAAGGGCCATGGTGCCGACATTGTATGCAATTTAGATGGTGGGGAATGAATCAGATCTCCGTGCACCTGGCACTGATGACACTTGCTCACAAAACTGATACAATCTCGCTCCATAGTGAGCCAGTAATAACCTGCTTGGAGAATCTTCTTCGCCAGAACGTACCCACTCATATGCGGTCCACAAACTCCGGAGTGTACCTCAGTCATGATAACTGTGGCGTGTCTGGCACCTATGCATCTTAACAATCCAAGATCTGGAGTTCTTTTGTATAACACCCCTCCACTAAAGAAAAATCCACTTGCCAATCGTCGAATTGTTCTTTTCTGATCACCTGTGGCCTGGACCAGATATACCCCCATCCAGAGGTATTCTTTGATATCGTGGAACCATGGTTACCCATCAAGTTCTTATTCTACCATATTATAGTAAGCATGCTGATCACAGACTTGAATCTGCAAAGGGTCCACATGAGCCTTATCTGGATGATGTAACATTGACGCCAGAGTAGCCAAAGCATCGGCGACTTCATTGTGGATCCTTGGGATATGCCTGAATTCTATTGACTGAAACTGTTGACAAAGATCATGCAAACATTGTCTGTATGGTATGAGTTTCAAATCCCGTGTTTCCCATTCTCCCTGAATTTGGTGCACCAGGAGGTCCGAGTCACCCAAGACCAAGACATCCTAGACACCTATATCCACAACTAACCTCAAACCTAGAATGCATGCCTTGTACTCAGGCATGTTGTTGGTGCAGTAAAAACTAAGCTGAGCCATAACAAGGTAGTGCTGCCCTGTTTCAGAACTAAGTACTGCTCCTATCCCTACGCCCTTCATGTTTGCGGCCCTGTCAAAGAAACGTTTCCACCCCGGCCTCTCAAATTGGTTCAACTCATCAATGTGCATCACCTCTTCATCAGGGAAATAAGTTTTCAAAGGTTCATAATCTTCATCAACCGAGTTCTCAACCAAATGGTCTGCCAAGGCCTGTGCTTTCATTGTAGTTCGAGTCACGTAGACAATGTCAAACTCTATGAGCAGGATTTGCCACTTTGCAAGCCTCCCTGTGGGCATAGGCTTCTGAAAGATATACTTCAATGGATCCAAATGAGATATGAGATAGGTAGTGTAAGATGACAAATAATGTTTCAGTTTCTGTGCCACCCAAGTTAGGGCGCAAAATGTCCTCTCCAACTGAGTGTACTTGACCTCGTACGGCGTGAATTTCTTGTTGAGATAATATATGGCCTGCTCCTTCCTACCAGTGATGTCACGTTGACCCAATACACAACCGAATGAATTGTCCAAAACCGTCAAATATAGAATCAACGGTCGCCCTGGTTCTGGCGGGATCAACACGGGTGGATTTGACAAATACCCATTTATCTTATCAAATGCCTCCTGACATTCATCTGTCCACTTGACCACAACGTCTTTCTTTAACAGTTTGAAGATAGGCTCGTAAGTTATCGTGAGCTGAGCGATGAACCTGCTGATATAATTCAATCTCCCCAACAAACTCATCACCTCGGTCTTGTTCCTCGGAGGTGGCAATTCCTGGATGGCCTTGACTTTCGATGGATCCAGTTCAATGCCTCGGTGGCTGACTACGAACCCCAACAACTTTCCAGACGGCACCCCAAAAGCACACTTTGCAGGATTAAGCTTGAGATTGTACCTGCGAAGCCTTCGGAAGAACTTCTTCAAATCCCTGACATGGTCAGACTACTTTCTACACTTCACGATCACATCATCCACGTACACCTCGATTTCCTGGTGTATCATATCATGTCATATTGTTGTCATTACCCTCATATAGGTTGCCCCAGCATTCTTCAAACCAAATGGCATGACTCGATAGTAGTAGGTTCCCCATGGCCTGATGAATACCGTCTTTTCTGCATCTTCCTTGTCCATTAAGATCTGATGATAACCCGCGTAACAATCCACAAAAGAACCAATCTCATGTTTGGCGCAATTATCAATCAATATATGGATGTTCAGCAATGGGAAATTGTCTTTTAGACTCCCCTTGTTGAGATCTCGATAATCGACACACACCCTGGTCTTGCCATCTTTCTTCGGTACAGGCACAATATTGGCTAACCAGGTGGGATACCGGGTGACCTGAATGACTTTGGCATCGAACTGCTTGGTGACCTCTTCCTTTATCTTTACACTCATATCTGTTTTGAACTTTCTCAGCTTCTGTTTGACAGGAGGGAATACCGGGTCAGTGGGCATATAGTGAACCACTAAATTAGTGCTTAGGCCCGACATGTCACCGTATGACCTTGCAAAAACATCTTTGTATTCGAACAGTGCTTTAATTATCTCCTCCCTGAGTTGAGGTTCCAGATGGACACTTATTTTAGTTTCACGGACATTTTCTTGGTCTCCTAGATTAACTGCTTCTGTATCGTTCAAATTAAGTTTGGGCTTTTCCTCAAAATGACTTAGTTCCTTACTAATTTCTTCATAGGCCTCATCATCCTCAAATTCCAACTCGTCATCACACTCAATTTCTTGTATTATTATTTCAGAGTTAGATTGGCTTTTAAAACTAGGCCGAAGATTCCACATGCATGTCATGTCATTGATATCAACATAAAAAGAACTGTACAAAAGAAGAAAACAAAAATAAATTACAAGAAATGAAGGCAAAGGAACAATTGCATTTCATTGAATTTAAAGATAATAGGGTTTTAACACATCCAACTAGACAGAACATAATATCTGAATTACAGACTCTGGAATAATCCAGACAACAAAAGAAAATCAAAACCCACTACCAAGACTCCCTCCGGATAGGAAGAGGAGTAGCTTCCCAGCTGTTGACTTTTGCATGTGGTCCCACGAATTGCACATCTGCCCTGCTAAACCCTTCCCCAGCCTGAACCATGTTAACCTCGGCGAATAACCTTTCGAACCCCTTCTCCAAGTCTCCATCAGCACCAATCAGTGATCCAAGAACTTTTGACAACAGTTACTTTTTGATACCCGACCTGACGAATGATCTGGACAGACGCGGGATTAGTTTTGGCAATGCCCATGCTCTCTGTTTCATTTTTCTAGCTCTTCTCACGTATGCAATGGTAGGCTTGAACCCCAGACCAAAAGTATTCAGATTTTTTGGAAGAGAAACCGGCTGCACAATACCTTGCAGAGATGCACCCAAACCCTTGCCCGATACGAAACCATTTTTCAATATTTCAACAGCTACCATGACTGATGCAACAACCATCTTTAGAGTTGGAGCGCACTTTCCTTCTGGAATTTTCTCTACCGATACTGTGTCGAAAACCTGATAAACCCATGGTCCCTTACCATCATCAACCTCTATGAACGGAACAATGGCACTATTGGGCACACACAAATTATCTTCGCCGTGTACAACAATTCCCTGTCGATCCCATTCAAACTTGACCATTTGATGCAGAGTAGACGGGACTGCTTTGGCAGCATGGATCTAGGGTCGTCCCAATAGCAGATTGTACAAAACAGCCACAACGAGCACCTGGAATTCCATAGTAAATTCAACTGGCCCTATTGTGAGCTCAAGCACTATGTCCCCAACTGAATCTTTCCCTCCACCGTCGAATCCCCGAACGCAAATATTGTTCTTGTGAATTCTTTTATCCTCCACTTTCAGCTTGTTCAATGTGGAGAGAGGACAAATGTTCGCGCTAGACCCATTGTAAACTAGTACCCGAGTAACCACGGAATCTTCGCATTTCACCATCAGATAAAGGGCTCTATTGTGCTCGGTACCCTCCACGGGCAACTCATCATCAGAAAAAGTGACTCTGTTTACCTCAAATATCTTGTTAGCTATCTTTTCTAAGTGGTTTACTGAGATTTTGTCAGGAACGTGGGCCTCGTTCAAGATCTTCATCAAAGCACGACGGTGTTCGTTTGAATGGATCGATAATGACAAGAGCGAGATCTGAGCTGGTGTCTTCCTTAACTGTTCCACAATGGAATAGTCCTGCACTTTTATCTTTCTCAGAAATTCTTCTGCTTCTTCCTCAGTCACTGCTTTCTTCACTAACACTAGATTATCTTTTGAGGTCTTAGCCTTTCTCAACTTTTCGGGGGCAAAGCATCTCCTCAATCGAGTCAAACCATGAGTCTCACACACTTCTTCTTTAACCTCTTTCCCTTTGTAAGTAACAGTCACTCGTTCATAATTCCATGGCACTGCCTTGCTGTTAACTATCGGTAATTGAGTTACCGGTTTGATAACGACAGGATCTGTGGGGGCGCCCTTCACAATTAACACATGCTTGTTCGTCACTCCTAGCACAACCACTTTTGCTTTATCATGTTTTCCTGCAATGTCACTTGAGGACCCCTTCTTGACCTCCACAGATGGTTCATTATTTGCCCTGTTCAATTTGATCACAGACTTCTTACTTGTTGACTTTTCAGATGGCCTGGTTTCACTAGCCCGAATCACCATGAGGGTTTGCGAAGGCTTCTTAGGCTCCCCTCCCTTATGAACTATCTCAATCATATTTGTTTCATAATGGGCTGACAAGGGATTCTGATTGATATTGGGTGCCTCCGGAGCTTGGACCTCAATCCGAGTGGTGTCAATGAGTTCTTGAATGGCTGTTTTCAATTTCCAGCATTTCTCTATGTCATGTCATGGGGCCCCTGATCAATACTCATAACTCACCGAGGGGTCAAGATCTCTGGGAGTGGGATTCGGCAATTTAGCCTCGATCGGATACAACATACCTAACTGTCTCAGTCTGTGAAATAGACTAGCATATGATTCTCCCAGTGGAGTGAAAGTCTTTTGCTTTTGCAACCTCTCATTCTTAAAGGCTTGTTGGGTCAAAAACCCATTCCAGGAGGATTTATGTAGGCTTTTGGGGGTGGATGGTTATTTTGTGGAGCTTGGTATGGGTTTTGTGGAGCTGGCGCACGCCATTGTGAGTGAGCGGGCGGCTAGGTATAGGTTTGTGTATGATGGATAGAAAAATGGGGATCTGGCGGTGGGTAATAGTGTTGTGGTGGGTTATATGGAGTGTGGAGGTAAGTTTGGAGATAGGGTCGCGACTGGTTGTAGTAACGGGGAAGGTTCCTGGATCCAACCCAAGCTCCTGACTCAATTGTCGCAACATCCTCCTCCTCCTTCTTCTTCTTCCTGAGCACGCCCCCAGTACCATTTTGAATGGCCTGAGTGGTTGCCTTGATTGCTGAATAACTCATGATCTTGTTGGACTTGAGTCCCTCTTCAACCATGCCTCCCATTTTCACGACTTCATTAAAGGACTTACCTACTACTGACACCAAGTGACCAAAATAAGTGGGTTCCAAAGCCTGCAAGAAATAATCAACCATCTCGCTTTCTTTCATCGGAGGGTCAACCCTCGCTGCTTGCTCTCTCCAACAGAATCCATATTCCCTGAAGCTTTCACCGGGCTTCTTCTCAAGCTTTGTCAACAACAGACGATCTGGGATAATTTCGAGGTTGTACTGAAAATGGCAGGCGAAGGCTTGGGCCAAGTTGTCCCATGTGCACCACCTGTTGTGATCTTGTCTGGTGTACCATTCTAAGGCCGATCCACTTAAACTTTGGCTGAAATATGCCATCAGCAATTCATCTCTTCCATTTGCTCCTCTCATTTTGCTACAAAATCCTGTTAAGTGTGCTATTAGGTCACGATGCCCATCGTACAAATCAAACTTGGGAATTTTGAACCCTGCTGGCAACTGAACATCTGGGAACAAACATAAATCCTTATAGGCCACACTCACACCTCCCAGCCCCCTCATATCTCGGAATGATTGCTCTAAGCTTTTGACCTTTCTGATCATCTCTTTGTGCTCGGGATTTTTGGGTGGTTTCTCGGTCTCTGCCGGGATATCAAGATGAGGGGTGTAAGGATATGGTTCTGGAACTTTGAAGGTGGGTTCAGAGGAATAGTACTGGTTGTCATGAGTTTGGAACAGGGGTTCACTGGAAGATCGGTGTAATGTAGCAGGTGGAGGTGCCACAAAAACAGGTGTAATTGGTGGGGGAGGGTATGAGACTTGTTTGGGTGGTGGAGCTTGAGAAGTATGGGAAGTGGCGCCATGGCATTGTTGGTAGAGGGGAAAGTCTGGAGATGAGTTCACAGTGGGAGGCTCCAAAAGTTGGGCTGATGGTGGGATATAAGCAGGGTTGGCGGGATAAACTGGTAGTGGATGCCCCTTCGCCCAAGCTTGGTACATTTCAGCCATTTGCTGCTCTAGCTTATACATTTCTTCCCTCATCGCATTAACGTCCATTTCTTCCACCTCTTTCGATGGGTCGACAATACTTGTTTCTGGTTGGCCATATTCAGCCTGTCTTTCGATCGGGTGTTGTATGAGTGAGTTGCCAGAATGCCGATCAACTAACCACCTGCCTGGACTTAATACATCAAACAACAACCTTGTTAGCGATTAGGCTTTAACAGATTGGTAACCGCACATTGGGCATGAATGCACCTAAACAGTTAACCGTCTCTATTATGTATTTGATCGGTTGCATGCGTTATTCCGGCCTTTTCTTATTTTCGATTGCAAACCTCCCCCTTTTCTTTCTTTTTCTTTTCCTTCCTTTCGTTCTCTCTTTGTTTTTATTCTCTCTTGATTTTTATTTTCTCTCTTTTCTTTCTTGTTTTTTTGCTCTTTCTTTCTCTCTTTTATTTGGTTACGGTTGAATCCTATGGAGATTGCCTACGTATCATGACCCCACATGAATCAGACCAAGCATAGTTCTTGGCGATAAGTGCGAAATAAAACTTTTTTGGGATTTTCAGTTTTTATAAAAAAAACAAATGCTTCCATTACAAAACTCAAAACTAGCCAATTCCAAAAGACTAACAGATTTCGATGCAAAGATGAAATACAGACTCCAAAAATAGACATCATATTCCAACAGAAGAAAATACAGACTCAAAAATAATTTGACGGACTCTAGTAGAAAGAAAAACTCAACATGATTGACAGACGCTTAACAAAAGGGAAATGCAGACTCAAGCAAAAAAAAATCATGAATACATCAATGCTCCTAGTGCCCGCGGGACATCATTCGGTCTCGCCGCGGGCCTATATGCAAGCTACCTTTGAAGTCGATCCAAGTCATTCATTATCTATTTAACAAATGTCATTACTGCTGCAAAGAAAGTAGTGCGGGTCATATCCTCACAAATCTAGCACTTCATAACGATGTAGTCGGCAATGCTTCTAATTCTCTCTCTTATGGCGCCCTTTTCTTGTAACAAACGCCCAATCTGCTGGGCCCTAGCTTCCAAAGTTTGCTCAGCCGCATGATTTTGCTCCTGAAGTTGTTGCAAATCTATTTCTAATTGCCCCAATATTGTATAACAATGTTCCCTTTCAACTTTGAAGTCTTTTGCCTATTTGATCATTTTGTTTTCCGTGGCGATGACCCTTTTCTTTAACCCTGCGACCTCCTCGTCGTACCTTTCTCTCAATTGCTTAACCAGGCGTACTCGTTCATCTGCGTTTTTAGCCAATTGCTTTCGAGCCTTGGCTAGTTCACTTTCTGCTTTATTCAAATCAAAACTATAGTCATTTACTTTCTGCCTCAGGTTAGCTATGAGTTTTTCATCTCTATCGCTTCGGGCTGGATTTTCTGCCGCTACTTTCATTTTCTGAATTTGAGCTCGAAGGGCCTCATTTTCTTTGGCTAGCTTTTTCTTTTCTCCTTCATCCGTTGCGACTTGCAGGCTATTCTCGAATTGCAGTTCTCTGACTTGCTTTTCCAATTTGCTTATGGTAGCCCTATACTCGTTTTCTTTGGTCAGCCAGTCCCATTGCACTTGTGCTCCGTCGGTGAATTGTTGGACATGAGGTCTCTTTGCGGGTCTGTCAGGTTCATATTGAACTCAGGATCTTTTACCATACCAAGTAGTGTAACTAGGCTCCACCTCGCCTCTGGATAGGTCTCGTACTTGAGTATTAGGCCCTAAGAATCTGCACTGATGCCAAATCCGGCGCACTTTCTCTTCTAGGAAGGCAGCTTTTGGATCTAACTCAATGACTTGCTGGCTCAAATCTTCATCATGTGGGATGGTCTGGTATCGGCCCAACTGACGCAAGACTCTGTGTAGAGCATTAGGCTGGATACTATGAAGACCCATCAACAGCAAGAAATACACCTCAGCCGACATATAGATTACTTCGTTGACCGTGAGCCACCCGAATGTCCATTCGATCTTATTTGCGGTCAAGGATCTCAAATGAGCATGCCATGCTTCCGTACCATCCGAAAGCTCATAACCCTCTGTTCGCTTTTCATGTTTTTCAATGCACTCAAGGCCAGTCATACCGTAATTCAAGTAGTCGGGACGGTGGCAGAGGTGTTCCTCCATCTATATTTGTAACAGCATATTGCACCCTTCAAAGAATTTTGCTCCTTCTCGACAGAGAGTGAGAGCTTGGTAAATTTCTGCCAAGATCAGCGGCACTATAGTCCCATTTGCCTTTTTCATCATAAAGTCGGCTATCCCTACTAGCCCCATTTCTATGTTCCCGTCTATTCTCGGGCAAACCAAGATACCCAGGAACGCCACTATGAAAGCTAATCCTCTCCGAGCTTCCCACTTATCTTGATTTCCAGCGTGAGTAAGACCGGTATCTGCATTTCGAAGCCACAAGGATTCCCGTAACGTCGATACAGAAAGTAGAAGGTACAAAATCCTTTGGCCAGATTTCCGTCTCGGGTGTCCCGACTGATGCTTAACAAGTCCAAAAATTTGTGGAAGGTCAGTCTTCTTGGTGCTATCGGGTATTGACATCTGAGATTCCTTTCAAAACCGACATAGCCTGCTATCTCTTCTAGCGTAGGAGTTAACTCAAAATCCGCAAAATGGAACACATTATGTGCTGGGTCCCAAAACGGTATCAAGGCCTCAATCACGTCTGTTCTGGGCTTGACCTTCAACAGCCCAATGATACTACCCGGCGCTTTTGTCACAACTTTCCTGCTCGCCCCAAATCATGCCACCACATATGTAGATCCAAAGGGATCTCTTCACGAACTGAGAAAGGTTCATTTTGATTTGTGCTCATCCTGCACATTTATTAAGGTGATTTTAATTAAAAGAAAGCCATGACTCGTTTTGACTTAAGAGAAATGACCATTTTCAAAATTTCCACAAAACATCCGGCCTTGCCAACACGGCCTCTCAGCACTTCGAAAACGAAGATTTTAAGGCCGTGTCAACTAACCATCCAAAACCTTTAAAAGCGACAAAAGTGGCTATTCTTGCAAAAACAGCCTTCCGGTGCCCTTTTAGGGACATTCGGCTATTTCTGACAAGAACGACATCACCCTAATTATTAAAGTAAAATTTTGTTCTTTTGGCTACTTTCGCAAAAAGAAGTTGGACCCGATGGGGGTTGCCTACGTATCTCACACCATATGAGAATCAAACTGACGTAGTTCGGGCGAATAAAACAAACTATTTTTTTTATTTGAAAACAAGACTTTTTTTTTCTTTTTTTTTTTCATTTCATTGGCAAATAAAACTATTTTTGAAAACACCAACTTTTGTTTTTCCTCTTTTTTCTTTTCTTTTTTTTGTTTTTATTTTCTCAGAAATTCGGCAGAGTTTCTACACTATTTGGACATTGGTTTTTTTTCCAGAAGAGGCGATTAACTCTCTTTAACCCTCATACTGCTATTTCTCTTTCCTTAACTCTTCCCAATATTCATAAGCCGGTCAGCATGCAAGTCCGAAGCAAATAAATGCACAAGTAGCAAGTAGGATGCATCAGGATGGTCTTTTTGTTTCGGGTGCACCTGTCCTAGATAGACCCAACCCCTGTGTTGAGCCTCCAAAGCCAAAATGCACATGATGCAAACAAATGTTCCTACTAGGGATCCGGCGTGAGGTCTTGTTATACTAGGTTCTAAACCTGGGTTTATTGTTCTAGACCTGGCTTACCCGAGCGGAAAGCTCGAGTTGAGGGGGGAAGCGTACCAGGAATACAGAAGCTTCACCGGTTTTGCAACTTGTCCGAACCTCGTTCTAAATTTGGAATATGAATCTAACAGAAAAGAAGTCACATGAAGTGAACACTTCTTCATAATTTAGAAGACTCAGAGAAAAGAGGGATTTCGCAATAGTTTATATACAATTCACGGAATATCAAAGCAGTAAAAGCAATCAATTAGCACATTAGGCCCAAATCATGTAACAAAATCAGATAATGGATAAACCCAACTATAACAATTATTCTAAGCTCGAATTCTTGAACCCTGAACCAGAGATTCTAGGTTCGATCCCCAGCGGAGTCGCCAGAGCTGTCACACCTCCTTTTTACTACACCCCGCAAAGGGTATAAATACAAGGGAGTTTTTCCAATTAAAGGACAATCGAAATGGGATCATTTATTTATTAGAAATCAGAGTCGCCACTTGGGATAATTTATGGTGTCCCAAGTCACAGGTTGAATCCCGAATCAAGGAAAGGGTTGACTCTGTTCAACAGTTCGCGAACCAGAAATCCGAGTAAGGAATTCTATTAACCCGGGAGAAGGTGTTAGGCATTCCCGAGTTCCATAGTTCTAGCACGGTCACTCAACTATTACGTTGGCCTAATTATCTGATTAATCACATGTTTTAGCCTATGGCGCATTGTTAACTTATTAACCGCTTTTAATCATTTTAAGGAAGATTGAACGTAATTTAAAACACGTCTTTGGATCGCGCCACATGAAATGCACCCGCAATCCTAAACCTATTTTATTCAACGTTTTAAGATTTGATTTGGGTCACATGAAATGCACACCCGAGTTTAGGAAGGTAAGTTATTAAAATAGCGCGCCTAAACCAACTACGCGCTATAACTTTGCGGGGGCCATGGAAAATTCACTAAATGGCACATCTCGAACTCTAAGGATCAAAATAAAATTAATTACACGAAGGCCATGCAATTGTCATTTTTGTTTGGCACAACACACCTCGATTAATTCTAATCAAGCGGTCTCTTAAATTAACCACAAGGCCACGCACTATCTTCTACTTAATATCACCTCTTGGAATTATTTAAGAATACGACTAATTGAACATTAAGAGATGGGGGAGTTGTTCAACTTAGGCGAATGGGCCTTAGTTAATATGGATTAATGATCAGAAAACTGGGCTGAAATGGCGTCAAAAGGATCCAGATCCTATTTCCACGCATTTGGGCCCAAGGTGAGCACAATTCCAGATCACCTGAAGCTGCAACGAATTGGACTCAATATCGAGCCCTTACATCGTGCAAGCAGGGATCGAAATAACGGGAATTGATGCATGAACTAAGATAGACGCAACAATTTGAAATCACCCTTTGACGGACCAATGGATAATTACAAGAGAATATCCAGGACTTTGAAACAATCAAATATGCTCAGTTAAGTTCTTTCAGAATTGACAGTACCCAGACCAGCAATTTAAAGTTTTGATATTACACCAGCTAATCAATCTCATTTCCAAACAACACTATTATGTTGCAATACCCCACAAAATCCTTTAACAGCATACCAACATTAATCATTTTCCTTTTAGTCTCATTAGCACCAATTCAAGTATGAGAACACTACCAAGAACACCTACTTACTTCATTTAAGGCTCAAACACATTTGAAATATAATAATTTGATTAAGTCCTTTACATAACATTCCAACAATCTCAAACCAAATACAGCTATAGGAACTTCACCTTTCAAATGGAAACCAGCTAGAATATACAATGATTCATGTGATTTAAAGCACAAACAATAAAAAAAAAGTAAACAAAACTCAGGTAAGTCTGTTGCCTTCCCTTAACCTCTCATTTCCATCTTTAACCTGAAACTTACATCAAGTAAAGTTCAGAAAATGTACCTGGAATTAAAATCAAAACAGAAAAATGAGGATTCAGCAACAAACAGTAACAACCAGCCCAGCTTCAGCAATTGAAACAATGATAATCCACTCAGAAGAATCGATGGAACAATAAACCAATCAGCAAACTTAAACCAGCTCTTTCAATACTAAGTTCAATCCATTTTTACCCCATATAAGTCAAGAAAACTATTCCAGAAATTGATGACTTCAAGAATCACAAAGGAAAACTGAATGAAACAGTGATTTTTTATGAGATTTTTCAACCGTTGTTGTTTTTCTTCTGATTTTTCTCTTAATTCTCTTGGGTCTGCCTTGAAAGGCAAGAAAAGCTGCCTTTATAGGCAAGTTATTAGGGCAACTTTCAGATATTAGTCTTTGCACATTTGACCCTTTTTTATTTTCATTATAGTTCAGATACCCTTACTAAAAGAACAGAAAATCAGAACCAACCCCTTTCCCCAGCTTCCTAGAAGCTTCCTAGTCTGTTATAGCAAGATTCCCTTAAGTGACTTACCCAATTTACCCCTATTACCCCTGTATTTTACCTTGAAGCCCGGCCAAACTTGAATATGGGCTTTGGATCCCCGAACGGGCTCAATGCTTAACTAGACATGGGCTCAGACTCAGACCAAACAGAATACATTTAACATGAGATCTTAGACTGATCTAAGAGCCCACAGACGAAACCCAAACAAATTCAAAAGACTAAAAAACCAAACAAATCAATTAATTAACAATCACAAATAGGAGGGGAACTAATTAAGCTAACTAATTAAGCTTTGTGACCAAAGCAAAGACAAAATGAGAAATTTAAGCATGGCACTAATGAAAGTTAACCAGACCATAAACTTCAACAAAAGAAAGCTGAAAAGCCGACGGAACAGATACGAACGCAAAATCAATCTTAAGGGAAACTAGGTCCAGAACCTTTTCAATTTCCAATCAAGGTAAAAAATTCAAAGAAAGGGTGAAGAAAAGAAGAGGAACAGAAGGTAAACTTGGATAGAAAAGAAAAAGGGGAGGAAAATTACCCTAGCAAACCCGAAATGGCGTCGGACATCTTGATTTAAACGGAACTGATGCCAATCACTTGTTCTTTGTCAAGAACAAATGAGCATCATCAATTCGGGTTGAATCAGACTTCAAACCAAGCAAATCGGAGGCTTAAGGTTATGCATGCCCACAACTTTGACGGAATTTTAGAGTTCGAACTCTGATTTGACATTCGAAGAGTTCTGGGGTGATTCGAGGGAATCTAAGTGGAGATTTAGGGTGAGGGAGAGACGGGGGTTCAGGGGTGTGATTTTGGGGTCGAACCGAGGCGCCGCCACCACCGGAGAACACAGGGGCGGCGCTAGGGTTTTCTTTCAAATCAAGATTCAAGACGTTCTGGGCTTGTTCGATGGAAGGTGCTTGTAGATTTGGACTGAGGGAGTTGAGGAGGGTATTTGGTATTAATCTGAGGTCGGTTCGTGGTGGCGCCGCCTCTGGCGGTGGGGGGATTTAGGGCGGCATCGTTAGGGTTTGGCAGGGCGGGTTGTGAGGGAGATGAGTGAGGGATGGGGGGGGCAGGTTTGGACATTTAAATAATAAGGGACCTGGGCTTCAGGACCGTCTGATCAAGAAACCTCAACGGTCCTGATCTGTTGCCCATGAAACGACGTCGTTTGGTTTGGGGGGGGAAACTGGACCGGGTTAGGGTGGTTTGGGCCGGGTATTGGGTGAATTTTATTTGGGCTGGGACAATTAAATGGGTTTTAGCCCAGATCTGGATTTCTTTCATTTCTTTCTTTTTCCTTTTTCAATTTCAAAATTCTTTTCTTTTCAAAATTAAAACTAAAATAAAACCTAAATTAATTAATAATAAATTTTAAACTAAATTAACATACCCAATTAGATTAATCACTAACCATGGTATTTACAATAATTAATTAAATCCTAAATTTAAAGCAAAATTATACAATTCACAATTAAAAAGTAAAAATGCAAAATGAATTATTTTTGTGAGTTTCATTTTTTTATAAACAAACTAATTTACTAATTAATCTAAAAATATAAAATTAAATCATAAATGCAGATGCAACATATTTTTGTATTTTGCATGAATTAAATAAAATAAACGTGCACAGAAAAATGCAAATAATTAACAGAAAATGCCACGAAATCCAACAAAATTGCAAACACTGAAAGAAATTATTTTGTTTTGAATTTGTTGGAGTAATACATATAGGGCAAAAATTTCACCAATTTCACCACTAGTCCACTACATATGCTCAACTTATTTCCGGATGTATCAATTTCTCCAATCTATCCTAATTCATGTTCCCTCACTAGAAAGAAAATTCCAAAATCACTATATTTACAATACAACATAAGGGACAAATTGACAAAGACACTCACTCTCACAAAGAATTTCAAGTGTTACAACATCTCATGCCATAAGCTTGCCCTTATTTTAATTCATTGCCTATTCAAGAACATTCGGTTGGAGATCCCATAAGGACTTTTTAAGCTTGTAATGTAGGTTTAGGGAAGGGTCGGATAAGCATTTGGGATACAAGTGACTACACTCTCCTTGAACACTACTCACATTTGTCTTTCTTTTTACACTTTATTTCTTTTCAAACCACATAGCCTCATTGACATCTAGTTACAAATATAGAACCACCTTAAATACCTCTCTAATTTTCTTCAAGGCTCCATACTTATATACATACATATATTTCTATTTTTTTTATGTACATATTTTTCTTTTGGAGCTTGAATAATTTCATATGAACACTTTGAGTTATATGTTCCTACACTCAATGTACAACCTTACCAATTTCCACTTTGACACCACACCCCCAACTTAGGCTTTTTGCCTCATTCTCAATGTCCAAGGAGGGACGGGTTCAAAAGAGGGAATTATTTTACAAAAGGGGAAAGGTTTATAATGAGGTGGCCAAAGAAAAGGTTGAAGGCTCAAATAGGGTACTAGTGATAGTATTTATGCAATGGTAAGCTTGAAAGGCTAAAGATGTTTTACAAATATCACAAAGAATGCCTAAGGTCATCCCTCCAACCAAACATAACTAACATTAGCGTTGAAAGACCAATCGGTCAAGTTCTAGATGGTAGAAGTAAACACAAGATTTATTTACACAAACACTAACACACATGGCACATGAATTAATCAAGAGGGATCAATTTCATTTTCTAATAAGAGTATCTAGAGCAATATTATTCAAACTAGTGGGCAAAGAGTCACTAAAAGAGCCAAAAATTTATCACAAAAATTATTCTTCACCATGCAACTTACTTGTTTTAATTCAAAACCGAAATTCGGAGGGGTATTCTTAATTCACATTTCACATACGAGAGACTAATTTTGTTAGTACCAAATAATCCAAAAGTCTCCTCCTAGCAAAACAAGACTAATTCCCTTAAGAAAGTTGTCACGCTATCTATCATAGGGAAAAGTCACCCAGTTCACTTCAAAAATATTCCATGGGAAAGAGCCGTAGCATGAAGAAAACCCAAGGAAACACTACTAAGGAAATAAAAGTAAAAGGACAAAACTACTAAAGAGGATACTAAATTAAAAGCAACTAATACTAATAACACCAAGCTACTAAAGAAAATAAATAACGAAAGAAGGATAAAAATAGACTAATAACACCAAGCTCAGCAAGAGTACATGATACAACCAAATAAGCCCGACAATGGCACACAATATCCATAACAACAAAATAAGCCCAGCAAGGGCACACAATATCATAGTATGAAGATAGTGTACTTCTAAAGCCACCCCAACTAAAAATATCGCAGTGTCCCCACTGCACAATCTCAAAAGTAAGGAAAAGTAGTTTGAGGGTCTCCCTGAGGTCTGCATCCAACTAGCAGACTGCGGGAGGAAGGCTACTCACTACTGTGCTGAACTCACAGCCTCATCATCAACAGTCTCATCATCATCATCATCACCAACAACGTCTGACATGAAGGAGTACTCCTCGCTATCATCTTTATCCCCCACTGGTATCTTCCTGCCCGGCTGCCCCCATTTGAAGATGGCCTTTATACCTCTCCACATCTTGATCATGAATTTGCTCTTCTTCTTGTTCTTATCCTTCTCCTTCTGGAAGTCTGACTGAAGATCTGCATGCGCCTTGGCCAAGTTGCTGTAGGCTGACTCGAGTTTGCCAACTGATGCTGCTATCTTCTCCTGATACTCTGCCTGACTTTGCTGCACATCTAGGTATCTCCTCATGTCTTCCCTGGAGAAGTACTCGGGCCCAGACGGGGAGGATGAGGTCCTCTGGGGAAGCTGTGATACCAACTCCCGAATGGATGCAAGCTCAGGGTTTAGAACCCCAAATGGTCCCTCAGGTGCAGCTGCCTGTGAGGAGACTCTGGACCAGTAACAGAAGTGGTGACTTTCCCTTTTTTGCTTTTTACTGCACTCCCCTCACCTGTTACTCTTAGTGGATGAAAGGGCTTATCGACTGGCAACCAACGATCGGTTCTATGCACCTCAACCTCTGCTCTCATGCATAACTATGTGATCAATGAAGGGACCATCAACGCTGCATCATTGTCTAACAAGTAATCCCTTATCTCTCACAAAATATAGTAACCTACATTCATAGGAATGTCGTCCAAGATGCATGCAATGATCAATGCCCTGGTGTAGGAGTCATCTAAGACATTTCCACAAGGTGACACCTTGTTGCAGAGGATGTACAACCACATTTTTTCTTTAGCTGTGAAGTCAATTAACTTCAAACCCTTTCTCCTATTTCCCCATTTTGCTCTCATGCTTGGAGGGTAGAGATTAGAGACAAGCCATTCCCCATTGTCGCACTGATCCTTCTCTTGTACCGGCTCATGGATAGTTAGGATTCCCAAGTGTTTCATTGATCTGCTCGATCCCAAACCTCACTAATTTTCCTCTAATGATGAGTTGTGGGTTGGCAAAGTTTGTGCGCTTACGATTTGCATAGAATTTGCGCACCCACTCCTCATTGGCTTTGCACGGAGTGGGAATGAAACATAACCATCTGGAGGCTTGGAGACGAGCATAGAAATCAGGGATCCGCTCGACCAATTTCTCCTCGACGATCCCTTTTTCAAGAACTATCTTTTTGGTGGCGAGGTTGTCATAATATCTGCGCTAACAGTCAGCCGACATGAAGTGTGAGTTATCAAATGGTTCATCAACCTCCTCCTCAATTTCATGATGTTGAGGAGCATTTTCGTGCATGTTTGGGTCCATTTTAGCTCAAAGTACCTTCACAAAATCAAAACAATGTTAGTCAGACAATAGAATCATGTTAAGGAATTTAAAACACTGCAATTAGGCCAAAGAATATAGTTGAACGAGCTCGGGATACAGCAGTTGCAAAGCCACTGGAATTTGGCAGACTACCTAGTTTCCGCACCTATGGAAATACCATTGCAGGTGCGGTCCTGCTTTTGCAAATTTCTTCCGCATCTGCGGTTTTTTCAATATGCCAAAACTCTCACCTGCGGAACATTCAACGCAGGTGCGAGACCGCATCTGCGGTTTCATACAAGGGTTCAGACACCTAGATTTTTTTTAACATTTTCCAATTCTTAAACCCGATTTTGGCACCTAATTTATACTCAAGACTTCTAAATTAGTGCACTACATGAAACTCTGATTCTATTGAGACCGATTTTATGGTACTTAGCATACAATCTTCTTTTGCACAATTTATCAAACATATTGCAAGCAGTGATAACATATGCTTTTTGAATTAAAATTGGTACTCAGACTTCCCATCATTTTGATTCAGCAGTAGCAACAGACACACAAGCACTCTCAACCAGTTTCCTCACCCCAATCTCACATAAATCAGAGGGAAATGGGGAATTAGGGGAAATAGCCATGGGAGATTCAGAAACGAAGAAGAAAAAGAAGAAAAGAGAAGTATAAGAGAGGAGTAGGCCAAGTTACCTGTGTAGTCTTGTGCTTGATAAATTCGAGTGAGATCAGTGTAAGGAGTAGTAGTGTCAGATATGGGGGAGTTTGGGGTTTTGGGAAAAGAGCAATATTCAGAGATACTAAGGAAAAGTATCGCTTCTGCGATGCCGCTTATGCAGCAAAGGAAATGCATCTGCGTAAAGGGCCGCATCTACGTCTGGGAAATTGCTTCTTCATGCCCGCATCTGCGAGCAACGTTCCGCAGATGCGGTTACACCAGATAGCTGGTGCCCAGATTTGCAGCCATTGTTTTGTGCCACTCCAACGTCCCAAACTCCTTAATTCAACTCCAAAAGATCTGAAACTTGGTAGATTAGTTTAAAAATAATATACTAAGCTATTCTAAAAAAGAAAATTTTAAAAATGACTAAAAATTTTGAAAAACGATGGGTTGCGTCCCACCAAGCGCCGCATTTAATGTCGTGGCACAACGCAACTCAATTTTACCACTTTTCTCGCCACTTGAAGATATGAATTGGGCACCCAACTTTGAATCAAGTTTGTGACCACGAGCAGTGGGGGGCGCTAAGTAGATGATCAAGCGAAGACTTAATTTCTTCATTTTGCACTTCTTGGCTTTCATGTGAGGAATGTCATTTTGCCTTCTTGTTCCCTCAAATTGTAAAATGTATGGCCTTTGTCTTTCCTCTTCGCAATCCCTCATTGACTCGTGTAGTTCAATTCCCATTTCACCACACAATTCCAATGTTGAAAGATGCTTGGAATGTGATATCAACCCTCCAAATTGCAATTCTTCCCAGATTTTGACATCCTCTTTTTCTCCTGGACTAGAGTCGACTTCAACCAAATTTTTATTTACACCAGTTGACTCTAATTCCATATTTTTCTCCGCATCATTAACACTCATGGAGTCGGTTGGCGGATGTTCAATTCTTGGTTCCTCAAAGTAGAGCTCACTTTCTTCCTTGAAATCAGACTCTTCTTGACTTCCTTCCACACTCTCAAGTTGGTGGGCATAGTGAGCCTCAACCAGTATTTTCATTTGATCTTCCAAAGTGCGGATATGTTCATCATTGTGAGTCAATCCTTGTTTCAAAATGAGATTCAACACAAATTGGAGATAAAGCAAAAAGGTTCATTATATTCACAAGAGATGATTTACAAATCCCACGAGGGGCCCTTACACAAAATAAAAAGAGAACCTAAGCTATTTCGGGACTACATCCCCGGAAGCGATATCCTTAGGAACTGCACCTTCGTCAGTTCTATCTTCGGGAACCCCCTCTTCCTCGGGGATACCTTCTTTACCTTCCCCGTCCCCGGAGCCACTCACAACATCCTTGTCATCAGAAGAGACAAGAAACCTAGCATCGGTTTCCCGCACCTTTGCTTCGGCTTTCTCTTCAGCAAGGTCGAACCCTCGAGCGTGGATTTCTTCGAGAGTCTCCCCCAGGCCTGGCACTTGGACAAACCATTGCTCTATTTTTCCCGGTTGGAGGCCTAGCTCAACTCAGCTTGAACGGCTACAGTGTCCCTTAAGTATACGATGATGGTTTTATCAGCCGTAGCCTCTTGGCCTGGGCCAAACCCTTTGCTTTAATGCCTCGAAATTGAGTTTCAGCCGAAACTAGTTGGGCTGTAACAACTTCCTTATTGGCAGTGAGCTGATCCATGCTCTCCTTCCATCGATGGCAGTCAGCTTTAACTTGATCAATGGTGTCGTCCAAATCCACTACTAAAAAGTAAATAGACACAGTCACATGCAATATAATATATCCAACTATGAGTCGGGATCGAATCCTACAGAGAACAATATGTAGGCGATTAGGAATGTAAGAGAATTATCACTTGTTATGCAATGCCAAAAACTTAGAATTTATTTGAGAAAATATATATACCTAAATGCGGAAATGTAAACTAACCTAGAAAGCAAGTAAAATGATCAATGGCTACAAGTATGGATGCATCGGGAATTACACTCAAGTAACGATCCAATGTATTTCATGATTTTACAAATATGAGTGAGTTGATGTTAATTAGCCTCAGCCAATAATTCTATATTAGATTCTTCCGAAGACTAACAAGAATTCTTAATTGAATTACCCCTAAAACAATTAAGATATTAATCACACCCGGATATGGCTACAAGTAGTTCAATCCTATACCTAGGTTAGAATCAATAAAATGAGGGTTAAAGCCTCAAGTTCTTGTTAATTAATCTTTCCCAACCTCAAATAATCTTTCCCAAAATTAATTCGGAGTTAATGGGCGAGTCCTAAGGTTATCTAATCCCTTCGGAAATATTAAAGAACAAGAATAATTAAAGTAACAATAACTCACTTCATAAAAGGATAAAAATCATTCAATACATAAGCACACCAAGGTATTTAATCCACACTTTAAATATGATTATTTCCATAAACAAGATTCAAGTGTTGAATATAATACTACACACTTAGATATTCAATACAAAGCAAGGAAATGAAGAAATGAGTGCAAAGGAGTAAGAAATTCTTAACCACAATCTTCAAATATTCAAAACCCAAGTGTAAGTGCATAAACCCTAGCTTCAAAACTTGTTCTCTCTAGCCCTAAGAATGCAAATAAGCCAAAAGATGATGAAAATATCTGCTAGGTCGAGTATTTGTGGGTTTGGAATTTGAGAACATGTGAAATGCCTAAACTGCCCAGGTCTGAAGCCCATTGAACTGCACCTACAGAAGAATTCTCACAGGTGTGGCTCCTCATAAGCGTACATCTTATCGCAGAAGTGAAATATCAAATAAACTCTGTCACCACAGATGCGGTCTACCAAGCACAGATGCGCAACCGCAGATGCGGTAATCGAACCCCAGATGCTGTTTCTTACAAAGTCACTCATCTTCGCAGATGCGTGCCTATTCACGCTGGAGTGGAGTCGCTTCTGCGACCAATCTTCCGTAGATGCGGAATCACCGGGGAGTTTTGCATGGTTTTCACCCTTTTTTGCTCAATTCCACTCCAATTGAATTCAAATCACTTCATGACATCATTTACCTAAAAATCTAACAATACACACCATAAACGACCTCATATTATAGTTAAAGGACATAAAAACTAAATAAAGAGACTAGAATGAGTGGTAAAATCACCACTTATCAATCAACCTCGCCCTCGTGCTGTCCAATCATCTCTAACTTTTGTTGCAACTGAGATATCGAAGTGTTAGACTGAAGTAGGGCCAAGAAGACCATACTCTATTAAAATCACAGTCACCTACTCATCTAGCTCGGTCTCATTTTTTCGAGCTTTGGCCAATTCAGCCCGGAGGTCCTTAAGCTCCTCCTCCTTTTGGCTATAGAGGAGCCTCAAAGCCTTCTCTTCACCCAAAACTTTCCTGAGCTTGGCCTCATATTGGTTCAGCTTAGTTGTAAACTTGATGATGGCCTACATATGAAATGAAGACATGTCAGTCAAAGGGAAGGAAAGAAAGAATAATTACAACAATGAAAGTTAGTATTTACCCGAGAGAGGAGATGTTGAGCCTCTTCGAAAAGGGTGGATGCATCATTAAGGCCGGCGGCATCATTGACCCCAACAGAGCAACCCTGAAAGGGATCTTCTTCACAGACTGTGCTCGGATCGGGTGCATGCAGAGCGTTAGCATCTTCGATTGCCTCCTCAGAATAAGATGGTAGAGAAATAGAGTGACCCATTGTCATGGCCCCGAGCTCCTCACTCGGGGCGCTCTAATTAGCGTCGGCCCTCTCAACACTTGTCCCCTCCAGCATATTTGTTGGAGGAAGAGGAAGGATTTTAATCTCGAGGGACTCGAGGGTGCCAGGAGGAAAAGTTTCAGGTTTGGAGGGTTCAGCGGTCTCAACTTGTTTCCTGGCTTGGGGCACTAGCGCCGATTCTTCGCCCTCATTCTCCTCATCATCGGGGAAGTTAATGGCAAAATCCAACTCCACGTGGGCAGGCTTCTTCCTTGACTTCCGAGTAGGGGCCGGCTCGTCCTAGGTATCTTTAGGATTTGAAGCCCTCTTTCTTTTACTGTCCTTCCTCGATTTCGGGATCAAGGACACAGTCTTCTCTCCAGGCGGGGATGGCCTCATTTCAGAGACGTCTCTGATGCCTGCACAAGTAAATATGAATGAGTTAACGCCACCAATATATGAAAAGTATTTGAAACTTGGGAAAAGCACTTACCATGATTCTTGGCCTCTCATTTGCCCTTCGATAAATCATGCCATTTGCGCTCATCATACGAGGAGGTCGCGGCCAACTTTCGGACCCAGTCCGCGAGGTTGGGGACAACGTGAGGTGTCCAAGCAAGGACTACAGAAAATATAAAAATATTATTATAGGATGCGAAAGTTGAGTATATAAAGATATTGGGAAGAAGGACTCCACTTATGATTAAAATTCCATCTCTCCGAGAAGGATATTTTGTCTTGGGGGATGACATCCAAAGTCCTTACTCTGATGAAACAACTCATCCAGCCTCGATCTTTGTCTTCATTGGTACTAGCAAAGATGATTTTCTTTGACCGACGTTGTAGCTTGATAAGCCCTCGAAACAGCTAGGGCCGATACAGCCGAATAAGATGTTGAGGGTTAATTCCAACCCCTCGGACTTTTGGAAAAATAACGCACCATGATCACAATGCGCCAAAAGGAGGATGGATCTGACCAAGGGTAACCTCATATGTTTTATAGAAGTAGATCACTACTGGGTTGAGGGGACCCAGTGTGAAGGGATAAGTGTAAACACTTAAAATTCCTTCACATGAGTAGTGATGGTCTCCTCGGAGCCTGAGATATGAACCACGGCCTCATCTCCCCAGCCACAGTCCCTCTTCATATCTTTGAGGTACTTCTCCGATAGCAAACTAATATATTGAGAGGCATGCTCACATCGGCCTGGGATATCAGGGGGATTTTCGATATTGATGTCCTTTTTAGTCACACAATGGCAGGGGGTGATTTCTTGAAGAGTCAGCATCACCACCGGGTTGTCCGGCCGGGAGGAACAAGAAGACATTGCTTTTTCTTTTTTGGGAACTGTTTTGGAAATTTCATCCATAATTTTAAGCTAAAGAGTACGGACGGTAACAAAAAGTGGTGTTTTACGAAAACTTGGCATTTTCCAGCGCTTAAACGAATGGTGGAAAGAGATGAAGAAGAGAAAGAATCAGAGTAAATGTGATGAAAGACTAAAGTTCTTTATTCAAAGGAGTAGCCTCGTATTTATAGAAGGGCGACGATGGTTCGGCGGTGATACTAGCCGACCAGTACTGACGTGCATTTAATATTTTTGGGGAAGCAAAACGACGAGATTTTTCGGTCACTTCAAACGCCTACATCATGGGAGTCACGACCCCAAACACCCCGGTCGTGATGGAGCCTATCATAGTACTAGTCCAACCAAAACAACACGAACAAAGTGAAGATCTTTTATAAAATTCATTTTTCTAAACAGATTAAGTCTGAAATCTTTCATTTTTTTAAAATATCAAAAGAAATGCATGGAAACAAGTACGTAAATACATCGACACAACCCGAATCTGGTGTCACTAGTCATAAGCCATTAAGTACAACTCAACACTATCTACTTAATACATAATAAGTCTGAAATATAAAGTACTAGGATAGGAAGGAGAAAGGCAGGGCTACGAACGCCGTGCAGCTACCTTGCATTCTCTGGATAAGACTCTGAAGGTGCTGAAAGCTCTCACTCTGATGCTCGGTCACCTAGATCTGCACACAAGGTGAAGGGAGTAACGTGAGTACGCCAACTCAGTAAGTAACTAAAGTAAATAAAGCCTGAGTGCAATGACGAGCATTTAAAATCATATGCATACTTAATCAGAAATCTCAAAAAAAAATCAAAGTCAAAGTCTGCAGTTCAATAACCAAATACCTCGTAAAAACTCCAATTTCAATGAAAAATTCTTTAAAGGATTTATTCAGCATTTTTCAGTGGAGGCTCAGTATAAAAGAAGAGTGAAAACAAGAAATCTCATAAACAAGCCCCTCAACAAAGTATAACTCATAAGTATAGCCTTTCTGGCAAGCCTCTCAGTCACTCATGACTCAGCTCTCGTCAATCAGTACTCACACTCAACACTCTGACTCAATAACTATCTCATAATAATAACCGCTGTGGCATGCAGCCCGATCCATAATATATAGTCGACTATGCTCGCTGGGGATGTACAAACTCCGGAGGGGCTCCTACAGCCCAAGCATCATATTTCTGCGGCGTGCAACTCGATCCAATACATATCGTTGCGGTGTGCAACCCGATCTATCTATCTATCTATCTATCTATCTATCTATCTATCTATCTATCTATCTATCTATCATATATATATATATATATATATATATATATATATATATATATATATATATATATATATATATATATATATATATATATATATATATATATATATATATAACATTGTTGCGGCGTGTAGCCCGATCCATAAATATATATAATCATCACCATCAGGTTCTCAACCTCTCTCAGTCATTAACCTTACAACCACCCGGGCATTTCAGTGAAAATCAGTGGAACTGTACCCATACAGTTTTCATATATTAAGAAGTAGAGTAATGAAACTGGATTAAATAATAAACAGGTAAAACATGACTGAGGATATGCTTTCAAATCAAAACAATGTGAGGAAAGTGGTAAAAATACCCCTAAGGGTCTAAACAGTTCGGCACAAGGCCCTAAACATGGCATTCAACCCAAGTTAACAGATTCATTTCTAAAACACATAGATATCATATAAAGTTTATCAAAATATGCAACTCTACAGTCGCCACAGGACGGACCAAGTCACAATCCCAATGGGTGCATGCCCACATGCCCGTCACCTAGCATGTGTGTCACCTTACTTATCAAACAGTACAAAAATTCTGGCGTTTCATACCCTCAGGTCTAGATTTACAGTCATTACTTACCTCAAACCTGATGAAATCCTACTCCGCAATGCCCTTGCCTCTCGACTCAGCCTCAACTCACGTCGAATCTATCCAAAATCAGAATCATAACATCAATATATGCTAAGGGAACGAAGCCCATGCAAAAATAATCAAATTACATCAAAATCTCGAAATTGGTCAAACTCGACCCCCGGACCCACGTCTCAGAATCCAATAAAAATCACATCAATAGAACCTTTATCCTCTCACGAGTCCATACATACCAAGAACCTCGAAAACGGACCTCAAATGGCCCCTCAAATCCCCAATTTTACCTCTCCAATTTCAAGCCCTAACTTCCCAATTTTTCACCCTTAATCTCATAAACTTCATGCTTAAACAACTGAAAATCAACATATAATCGAGTTTTAGGTTCAAGAAACTCACCTCAATGAAAACCCCCTTGATTCCCTCTTCAAAACCCTCCAAAAATCTTCAACTCCGGATAAAAATGGTGGAAAACAACCCAAATTTCGCGGAAGGGGGAACTTATATACTTTCTGACCCAGGGATTTCGCACCTGCGGTCCTTTTCCTACTCATGCGATACCGCTTCTGCGGTCTAGCCAACTGCATATGTGGTTTTCACTTATTGCTCTTGAACCACACTTGCGGCTTCTGCCCTATTCACTTATGGCCGCATCTGGGACTGCTTCCTCGCTCCTGCGGACGTCGCACCTATGGTTCCCTAACCGCAAGTGCGGTTATGACAGAACCAGCAGCTTCAACTACATTCTCAAATTTCCAAACTTTCCGATAACCATCCGAAATCATCCCGAGCCCCCCCGGACCTCATCCAATAATACGAACAAGTCACATATCACTATTCAAACTTATACCAACCTTCAGAACACTCAAAACAATATCGAATCATCAAAACGCCCTCGGATTCAAGCCTAAGGTTTCCAAAACTTCCAAATTACACAATCGATCTAAAAACCTATCAAATCAACTCCGAATGACCTGAAATTTTGCACACACGTCACCAATGACACACAGAACTACTCCAATTTCCAAAATTCCATTCCGACCCCGATATCAAGATTTCCACTACCAACCGGAAAATGCCAAAATTCCAATTTCGCCAATTCAAGCCTAAATCTACCACGGACATCCAAATTACATTCCGATCAAGCTCCTAAGTCCTAAATAACCTTACAAACCTATCCGAACCATAAAAACCAAATTCCGAGACCATTTACTCACAAGTCAACTTCCGGTTGACTTTCCAACTAAATGGCCAACTTAAGAGACTAAGTGTCTCGTTCCTCTCCAAAACCACTCTGAGCCCTAACCAACCAACCTGATACCACATAATACAACTGAACAACACATAAAGAAGCATAAATGGGGGAAATGGAGCGGTAAATCATGAAACGACTGGTCGGTTCGTTACATCCCCCCTCTTTAAAGAAACGTTCGTCCTCGAACAATTCAAGAAACTTACCTGAAGCCTCAAATAAGTGAAGATATCTGCTCCGCATCTCCCACTCGATCTCCCAGGTAGCCTCCTCCATGGGCCGATCTCTCCACTGCACTTTCACTGAAACTATATTCTTTGATCTCAACTTTTGAACCTGATGCTCCAAAATAGCCACTGGCTCCACATCATAAGTCAAATCACCGACTTACTGAACCTTGCTGAAATCCAAAACATGAGACAGATCGCCAATATACTTTCGAAGCATAGAAACATGAAATACCGGATGTACACTTGACAAGCTGGGTAGCAAAGTAAGCTCATAAGCCACCTCCGCAATCCTCCGAAGCACCTCAAAAGGCCTAATGAACCGAGGGCTCAATTTACCTTTCTTCCCAAACCTCATAACACCCTTCATGGGTAAAACCTTCAATAGAACCTTCTCCCCAACCATGTAGGACACATCACGAACCTTCCTGTCAGCATAACTATTTTGTCTCGACTACGCTGTATGAAGCCGCTCCTAAATCACCTTAACCTTGTCTAAAGCATCCTACATCAAGTCTGTACCTAAAAGCATAGCCTCGCCGGGCTCAAGCCAACTAACTGGGGATCTACACCGTCTCCCATATAAAGCCTCATATAGAGCCATCTGAATGCTTGACTGATAACTGTTGTTATATGCAAACTCTACGAGCGGTAGAAATTGATCCCATAAACCCCCAAAATCAATGACACAATCGCACAACATGCCCTCAAATATCTGAATAGTGCGCTCGGACTGCCCGTCCGTTTGAGGGTGAAAAGCTTTGCTTAACTCAACCTTATTACCCAACTCTCTCTGCACGGCTCTCTAAAACTGCAAAGTAAGCTGAGTACCTCTATCTGAAATAATGGAAACTGGAACACCATGCAAGCGAACAATCTCTCGGATATAAATCCGAGCTAACTGCTTCGAAGAATAGGTAGTACACACAGGAATGAAGTGCGCGAACATGGTCAGCCAATCCACAGCCACCCAAATAGCATCGAACCTCTTCAAAGTCTGTGGGAACCCAACTACAAAATCCATGGTGATCCGCTCCCACTTCCACTTTGGAATATCTAACCGCTGAAGCAAGCCACCCGATTTCTGATGCTCATATTTCACCTGCTGACAATTGAGACACTGCGCTACAAATTCTACTGTCATACCTCCTTTTTCTACTCCGCAAGGGTATAGGGGAGTTTTTCCAATTTAAGTGACAATCGAAACAGGATTATTTATCAAATTCAGAGTCGCCACTTGGGATAATTTATGGTGTCCCAAGTCACCAATTTAAAATCCCGAATCGAGGAAGTTTGACTCTGTTATACAGTCTGCGAAACACAGAAATTCGGGTAAGAAATTCTGTTAACCCGGGAGAAGGTGTTAGGGATTCCCGGGTTCCGTGGTTTTAGCACGGTCGGTTTGATCATACTTGGCTTAATCAAAATTTCTAATTACTTATTTTAGAACCTATGTGCATTTACCTCTTTTAATTATCTTAAAACAGGTCACGCGCACGTGTACCCATTTGTTTGGTGCGTCAAAAATCATGTCACTCAAACGTGTCCACAATTATTAAAGCTTTGTTATTATTAAGAAAGTTTAGTCGAAGTTGCTCGAACGCATACTTCGATTTTTTTTTAAAATCATAATTATGTCACGCGAATGTGTACACAATTACGATGATATATTAAATCGCGCCTAAAGCAAGCTACGAGGTTTATTATTCTTTTCCTTAATACTAGTCTAAGATCTTTGTCAGAAATCAAGAATCGAACTTATGGCCCATTGGATTCATTTGTTTATTATGGAACACTGAATTGCGATTGATAAGTTTCCTTAGATCTAAGGCCATATGTTTGAGCTTAATCCATCTATTGACTTCAAAGGACTGGGAGATGCCGTTTATTTTCGACTGACTTACTGAACAAATTGGAATAAAATTAAAGACTAGCCAACGTTGGTCCATATGAATTTCATTGGGCCATACTCGATGGTCCACGACCTAAAGTATCCAGACTCATACACAAAATCCTATTTGGGTTATTTACAAGTCTGGCCCAATTCACTTCTTATGCACAAATTAACACCAATTTTGAAATACAACTGTAGTGTGTTAACTACAACATTGAGCATAGAGTCAAATTAACAGATCTATCACATTATAACACAAGGAAACATTAGTACCCAAATCATGCTCCTAATCTATGAAATCTAAGCAGAATAACCAACTATTAATACATGCTTTCGTGCAGATACAGGTTAGGCAACAAAGTTGGACCTTAATTCAACCACATAAAAGGTCATTGGGCCTAAATTGAGGCCCACAACATTTGACCCAGTTTCTACTAGAATGGACCTTTCTTGTTCCAGGCCCGTAACATGGAATACAACAGATGAAACCATACTATTACATATTCAGTCTCCATACCAAAAGTAATTAAATCAAAATCATACAAAACCCAATAATAAATTTGCTATAATTATTACAATGCTAATCATATGTGAAATTTACAAGTAAAACTAATCGTGCAGTACTAGATTTTATAAGCCATATCGCTCTTTCCACTTCACATTTGCTTAACCTTGTACCAAATCACAAATCTAACCTACTCCAACACATGAACATTAGTCACTTTATGAATGCTATAGTTTCAAAGTCAACTAGCTGTACAGATTTCATTTCAAGCCGTGATATTGCCCTAAGGACATGATTCTGGTACCAGTTCTTATAAACTTAGTTCCAATTCTTATAAACTCAATCAACAAAATTAAGAGGTTCAAATATTGATTATTTAGCATGCTTTTGATATAACAAGTGAATATCAGTAATAACTAATGTAGTTTCAATTTACATTCCAGTCGAATAAGCCAAATCAAACAAAGAACTAATGCTAATAGGAGAATAGGGATGAACAAACTTGACAAGCAAATAGATTTATAAAGAAATCAATTACATATCACCTCAAAAATTCAGGCTTCATTACACACTAAGCAAAATAGTCAGCATTTGACAAGTTTGGCTCGAATTCATAGTTCAGTACCTGATGTGTAGAAAACAGCTCAGAAAAAATGTCAAATGAAAGTGAAGTAAGTTGGAACCAACAGTAAATAAACAACAACAATGGATCAACATCAGGAAAACCAGAACAAAAAAATCTTCAAACTTAAATTAGTGACCCAGCCATCAGGAGAAAACCAAAAGGACTAGAGATAGATCCAGCTCCAATCAATACAGAACAAATGAAGACCAAGAACAGGGACATGAAACCAAACTCAGAAATATTTCTTCTTTTCTTCCTTTTTTAGATTGAATTTCAGAGAGGATTTCAAGGTCTCTTTTTCGTGTCCAAATGAATGAAGAAAAGGTGCCTTTTATAGGCTTCAATGCCATGTGCAGAAAACTGTTTTGGGAATCATTCCCTATCAGCCTGAAAAAGCATCTTGCAACAACCTAGGACAGCTGGCTATCCATTATTGGTCCAGCATTTTGTGCTAACCAAATAAGGACAGCTGCCCCTATTCTAGAACCTTCCCACATGGTTTTATCCTATTCCACACTTACTGTCACGACCCCGGTTCGCCCTCCGTGAACCATCGTGACGGCACCTAGTCTCTACGACTAGGTAAGCCTAACAATACGGAAAAATAAAGCAATTTGCGGAAGAAATAATCAAAACGAAATAGTGAAATAAAATAGTGTTTAAAGGTGCCGCTCGACATACACAATAACAACTCTCGAAATCTGAATACGTTTCCCAAAACCCGGAATCTCATGATCACAAGCCTTTGAATGTCTACAAGTATCTAACTCCAGAATGTCTAACAAAGGAAAGGAAAATTACAGAAGGGCTAATACTAAAAAGGGGGAGTAGAAAGGGACTCTTCGGTCTGCGGACGCGGCAGATATACCTCAGAGTCTCTAGAAGCGCCTCGTCTCAAGCGTGATGAGTCTGAGTAGAGGTACCTGGATCTGCACATGAAAAACATGCACAGAAAGGGTATGAGTACACCACAGTAGTACTCAGTAAGTGCCAAGCCTAACCTTGGTCGAGTAGTGACGAGGAAGGTCAGGTCCCTACTAAGATTAAATGAAATATAAGGTGCGACAGTATCAGATAAAGTAGTATAGTAAGAAGATAACAATAAGAATCAATACATGATAATAAGGATAACTATAACTAAAAAGAAATAGGAACAATCACTAGGAATACCACTCTTCGCAAAGATAATAACCGGGGATCTCTCAATATCCCAAGGATCTCTTAGTACCCTTAATACATGCCGGGGATCTCTTGGTATCCCGAGGATCTCTTGGTATCATCAATATATGCTATGGATCTCTTGGTATCCTGAGGATCTCCTTGTATCCTCAATATACGTGCTAGGGATCTCTCGGTATCCCGTACCTCAACTTAAATCATAAATACATACAGGAGATCTCCCGGGATGCCGTCTCGTAGTCTCAAAGTAAAAAAGACAGCAACAACACAAGGAATACTCAAATTAAGCTAAATTTCTTACCAAGTAAAACAGGTAGTTCTAACCTAACATGCTTCACATAATACAATTATGGCAGTTTAAGAAATAAAGCAATTAAGTAAATTAAACATACCTTTCTAAGCTAACAGCAGATTTAAATTTCAAGTAGAGTAAGCAGGAAAGGAAAACATAATTAAAGCTACTTAAGTGAAAATAGGATTTTCAACAATTAGCACAAGCACGCACTCGTCATCTCACGTACAAGGCATTTCAATTACCACAATACCAAATCCTAAGGGGAATGTCCCCCACACAAGGTTAGGCAAGCCACTTACCTCGAACTGGCTCAAAAGTCTACCCGAAACCACGTTCTTGCCACGAGTACTCGACTCCAAATGGCCCAAATCTATTCAATTCAATTGCATAATATAGATAACACTTCAAGTAATTGATTCTACAAATAAATTCTATGCTAATACGGAAAATTAAGTAAAATGACCAAAATGCCCCTCGGACCCACGTATTGGAATCGGGTGAAATTTACATTTTCAGAATCCCCATACTCTCACGAGTCTATACATAATAAGAACACTGAAATCGGAGTTCAATTGACCCCTTAAATACTCATGTTAAGGTCTCTTAATCTCAAGCCCTAATTACCCATTTTCTCAAAATTTTTACCACTAATTAGGCCTTTAGTCACATATAACGAGTTATGAAGTAAACAATGTTACCTCCAAGTGATTCCCCTTTGGTTTCCTCAAAAATCACCGTCAAAAGCTTCAATCTCGTTCAAAAATGGTGGAAAAATGATGAAGGGTCGCAGATGGGCTATTTAAATACTGCCCAGATATCCCTTCATCGTGAACGCGGAAGACCCTTGCGTTCGCGAAGCACAAATTCACTTGGGTCCAGATTCCTTCATCGTGAACACGATGCCCAGGTCGTGAACGCGATGCAAAGCCTCCTCCTCCTACGCGAATGCGAGAACAACATTGCGAACGCGTAGGTATGAAATCTTCCAGCTTCGCGAACGCAGGAGACTCTTCGCGAATGCGAAGCACAAAAACTCCCCTAGCCCCAGCTCCTCTTCACGAACGCGAGACCCTACTCGCTAATGCAAAGAAGGAAACCAGAACTGGGCTGCTGTAATTTTTTTTCTCCAATTTCAACAAGTTCTAAAATGCCTTGTTGAGCATCCGAAATAGACCCGAGGCCCTCGGGACCTCAACCAAACATGCCAACCAATATTAAATATCATTCAAACTTGTTCCAATCTTCAGAATGTTCAAAACAACATCAACACAAATTTAGCATCGTATTCAAGCCTAAGAACTTCAAAAACTCTCAAGATACGCTTTCGATCAAAAGTTTATCAAACCTCGTGCGAATGACCTGAAATTTTGCACACACGTCACATTCAACACTACGAAGCTACTCCAACTCCAGAATTCCATTCTGACCTTCGAATCAAAATCTCACTATCGAACCGGAAACTTCAAAAATTCAACTTTCGGCATTTCATGCCTAAATTAGCTATGGACATCCAAAACACAATCCGAATATGCTCCTAAGCCTGAAATCACCCAACAGAGCTAACAGAACCATCGAAATTCCATTCAGAGGCCGTCTTCACACTGTTCTGACTACGGTCAAATTTCTAGAACTTAAGCTCTCATTTAGGGACTAAGTGTCCCAAAACTCTCCAAAACTCCCAATAATTCCCCCTCGCAACTCACAATAGCAGAAACAAACACGGGGAAAGTAGTTAATAGGGGATCGGGGCATAAATTCTTAAAATGACCTGTCGGGTCGTTACATCCTCCCACACTTAAACATTCGTTCATCCTCGAACAAGCATAGAGATATACCTGAAGTAGTGAAAAGATGAGGGTAACATCTGCGCATATCCTACTCGGTCTCCCAGGTCGCCTCCTCGACCGAACCTTAACTGATGCAATGTTCTTTGACCTCAGCTTTCGAACCTGCTTGTCCAATATTGCCATTGGCTCCTCAACATAAGATAGATCCTTGTCCAGCTGGACTGAACTGAAATCCAACACGTGCGACGGATCCCCATGATACCTCCATAGCATAGAAACATGAAATACTGAAGGAACTCCTGCCAAGCTGGGAGGTAAGGCAAGCTCATAAGCAACCTCCCCAACATGCATCAATATCTCAAAAGGGCCAATAAACCTTGGAATCAACTTCCCCTTCTTTCCAAATCTCATAACGCCCTTCATAGGCGAAACCAGAAGCAGAACCCGCTCTTCAACCATATAGGAAACATCATGAACCTTCCGGTACACGTAGCTCTTTTGTCTGGACTGGGCTGTACGGAGTCTATCCTAAATTACCTTAACCTTCTCCAAAGCATCCTGAACCAAGTCTGTGCCCAATAATCTGGCTTCACCCGGCTCGAACCAAGCCACCGGGGATCTACACCCCCTACCATATAAAGCTTCATACGGTGCCATCTGAATGCTGGACTAATAGCTATTGTTGTAGGAAAACTCCACCAATGGAAAGAACTGATCCCAATACCCTCTAAACTCAATCATACACGCATATAGCATATCCTCAAGAATCTGAATAGTGCGCTCGGACTGTCCGTCCGTTTGAAGGTGAAATGATGTACTCAACTCCACCCGAGTACCCAACTCTTGCTGAATGGCCCTCCAAAATCGTGATGTGAATTGAGTACCTCTATATGAAATGATGGAAACTGGAATAACATGTAGACGAACAATCTCTCAGATATAAATCTCCGCCAACCGCTCTGAAGAATAAGTAGTACACACAGGAATGAAGTGTGCGGACTTGGTCAGCCAATCCACAATCACCCAAATGGCATCGAACATCCTCAAAGTCCGTGGGAGCCCAACTACAAAGTCCATGGTGATTCGCTCCCACTTCCACTCTAGAATCTCTATCTGCTGAAGCAACCCTCCCGGTCTCTGGTGCTCATACTCTACCTGCTGAGAATTGAGGCATCGAGCTACAAATCCAACTATATCTTTCTTCATCCACCTCTACCAATAGTGCTGCCCCAAATACCGATAAATATTTACGGCACCCGGATGAATGGAATACCGCGAACTATGGGCCTCCTCTAAAATCAACTTTCGAAGCCCATCAACATTGGGTACACAAATTCGACCCTGCATCCTCAATACCGTGTCATCACCAATGGTCACATCTCTGGCATCACCGTGCTAAACCTTGTCCTTGAGGACAAGAAAATGAGGGTCATCATACCGACGCTCCCTGATACGATCAAATAAGGAAGACCGAGAAACCACGCAAGCTAAAACCCGACTTGGCTCCAAAAGATCCAATCTCACAAACTAGCTGGCTAAGGCCTGAACATCCATCGCCATAGGCCTCTCCGATGCTGGTAAATAAGCCAAACTCCCCAAACTCTCTAACCGGCGACTCAAGGCATCGACCGCCACATTGGCCTTGCCCGGGTTGTACAAAATAGTGATATCATATTCCTTCAGCCACTCTAACCATCTCCTCTGGCGCAAATTTAGATCCTTTTGCTTGAATAGGTGCTGGAAGCTCAGATGATCAATATAAATCTCATAAGGAACACCGTACAAATAATGATGCCAGATCTTCAGGGCGTGAACAATGGTAGCTAACTCAAGGTCGTGGACCGGATAATTCTTCTCGTGCACCTTCAACTATCTAGACGCGTAGGCAATCACCGTACTGTCCTACATTAAAATCACTCCAAGGCCAATCCTCGAGGCATCACAATAAATAGTGTAAGACCCCGAACCTGTAGGCAGTATCAAAATTGGGGTTGTAGTCAAAGCTATCTTGAACTTCTGAAAGCTCGTCTCACACTCTTCCGTCCACTGGAACAGAGAACCCTTTTGGGTCAGCCTAGTCATAGGGGCTGCAATCGATGAAAACCCCTCACCAAAATAACGGTAATAACCCGCCAAGCCAAGGAAATGGCGGATCTTGGTAGGATGGTCTGGGCTAACTCTGCATTGCCTCAATTTTTTTCGGATCCACCTGAATACCCTCACTCAACACCATGTGGCCTAATAATGCCACGAAATCCAACCAAAACTCACATTTCGAGAACTTAGCATATAACTTCTTTTCTCTCACGGTCTGAAGCACTGTCCTCAGGTGCTGCTCATGATATCCCCGACTCCAAGAGTACACCAGAATATCATCAATAAAGACAATGACGAACGAGTCAAGATACGGTCGGAATACGCTATGCATCAAATGTATAAAGGCTGTTGGGGCATTGGTCAGCCCAAATGGCATAACAAGGAACTCGTAATGACCGTACCAAGTCCTGAAAGCAGTCTTCGAGATATCTAGCTCCCGAATCTTCAACTGATGGTAACTTGAGCGCAAGTCAATCATAGAAAACACTGGTGTGCCCTGAAGCTGGTCAAATAGATCATCAATACGAGACAAAGGATAACGGTTCTTCACTATAACCTTGTTCAACTAGTGATAATCAATACACATACGCATAGAACCATCCTTTTTCTTCACAAACAAGACAGGAGCACCCCAAGGTGATACACTGGGACTAATAAAACCCTTATCAAGCAATAATTATAGCTAATCCTTCAACTCCTTCAACTCAGGAGGAGCCATACGATACGGAGGAATAGATATGGGCTGAGTACTCGGCAACAGATCAATGCCAAAATCAATATCTCTATCAGGTGGCATGCCAGAAGATGAGCTGGAAACACATCGGGAAAATCCCGTACTATTGGGACTGAATCCACTAAAGGGGTATCAACACTAACATCTCTCACATAAGCTAGATACGCGTCACACCCCTTCTCAATCATTCATTGAGCCTTAAGGAAAGAAATAACTTTACTAGGAGTGTGATCTAAAGTACCCCTCTACTCAATACGCGGTACACCTGGTATAGCCAGCGTCACGGTTTTGGCGTGACAATCAAGAATAGCATAATGGGGTGACAACCAGTCCATGCCCAAGATAATATCAAAATCTACCATGCTGAGTAACAATAAATCGGGTCTGGTCTCAAAACCACTAAGAGCAACCAAACACGACTAATAAATGCCGTCACAACAAGAGAATATCCCACAGGAGTAGAAACATAAACAAGGGAACTCAAAGAATCCCGAGGTACACCCAAATGCGGAGCAAAATAAGAAGACATATAAGAGTAAGTGGAGCCTGGACCAAATAGAATTGATGCATCTCTGTGACAAACCAGTATAATATCCGTGATGACAGAATCAGAGGCAACAACCTCGGTACGGGTAGGAAGGGCATAGTATCGGTCCTGGCCTCCCCCTTTAGGGCGACCTCTACCTCCCCGACCTCCACCTCTAGGTGGCTGAGTAAGTAGGGTAGCAACTGGAGCTATAACAATAGCCTGAGAATTCTACGGGGCACGCTGTGGCTGAGAAGTCTGTGGAGGCGCACTCCTCCCAAGTCTAGGGCAATCCCTCACCAAATGGCATGTGTCACCACACTCAAAACAAGCTCTTGGAGGACGTGGCGGCTGTGACTAACTCAGGCCAGGTCTGCTGGACTGACCTCTAAAAGCACCCCGTGCAGGAAGCGCGCTAGATACCGGAGGTGCATAATAAGGCTCCTGAGGTCTAGGAGGAGCTGGAATACCACTGGCTACTGGAAGAGTTGATGGACAGGGCGACTCATATAACCCTGATCATGACGACCTGCAGCTAGGGCACCAGCACCAGAATAATGGCCTGACTCTCGAGACAACTTGGCTTCTCTCACCTCTCTCTCCCTAGCATGCATACCCTCAATCCACCTAGCATTGCTCACCACCTACTTATAAGAAATATCCATCTCCAACTCATGAGCCATGCTAGACCTGATGTTGGAAATAAGCCCCTCAATAAATCGGCAAACCCTCTCGTGCATAGTAGAAACCATGGCTGGAGCATGTCTAGCCAACTGGTGTAACAGACAACATACTCTGAGATAGTCATAGCACCCTGGTGCAAATGCTCAAACTCTGCATGCCATGTGTCTTTGAGGCTCTAAGGAACAAACTCCCTCAGGAACATATCGGAAAACCGAGTCCAAGTCAGTAAAGTTGCCTCATCTGGACTGTCTAACTCATAGGTGCGCCACCACTCATAGGCGGCTCCTCGAAGCTGGAAGGCAGTGAAAGACACCCCACTCGATTCTGATATCCCCATAGTGTGGAGGATACGGTGACACTCCTCTAGAAATCCCAGGGCATCATCTGAGGCTAACCCACTAAATACAAGAGGATCATACTTCTTGAACCTCTCAAGTCTCCGCTGCTCATCCTCTAAAGCCAATGCCCTGTCCTCGGGCTGACTTGGGGCTACAGGCTGTACAGGAATACTCTCTAGGACCTGATTAACATGCACTCACTGCTCTGGAGTGCGGGCGACGGGAGTTTGTGCTCCTTCCCTAGCCTGAGATGTGGCTGCAGCAAGGGGAAGCAACCCTGCCTGAGCCAAAGTGGTGTACATACTAATGAACTATGCAAGAGTCTCCTGAAGGGCGGGAGTAGCAGTAGGCCTGTCAGGTGCCTAGACTTTGGCTAGAACTGGTAGTGGTACCTCAGTGGCAGTTCGCGCAGGTGCTCTGGTTGTACCACGTGCGCGTCCTCGGCCTCTACCCTGACCCCGGCCTCTGACAGCTGCAGTAGGCGGCGCGGGTGCTTGATCATCTCAGGTAGCACGTGTCCTCACTATTTGTGAGAGAATAGAAGACAGAAGTTTAGAATTGTGACATCAAATCTCGCACGACAAGGAAATCAAATGAAGTGGAATTTTCCAAACAGTTACATAGCCTCTCGCAGATAAGTATAGACGTCTCCATACCGATCTGTGAGACTCTAATAATTCGGCATGTAATTCATGACTCCTATGAACCTAAAATACTGATACCAACTTGTCACGACCCCGGTTCGCCCTCCATGAACCATCGTGATAGCACCTAGTCTCTACGACTAGGTAAGCCTAAAAATGTAGAAAAATAAAACCAATTTGCAAAAGAAATAATAAAAACAAAATAGTGAAATAAAATAGTGTTTAAAGATGCCGCTTGGCATACACAATAACAACTCTCGAAATCTGAATACGTTTCCCAAAACCCGGAATCTCATGATCACAAGCCTTTGAATGTCATCAAGTATCTAAATCCAGAATGTCTAACAAAGGAAATGAAAAATACAGAAGGGATAATACTACAAAGGGGGAGTAGAAAGGGACTCTTCGGTCTGCGGACGCGGCAGATATACCTCAGAGTCTCTACAAGCGCCTCGTCTCAAGCGTGATGAGTCTGAGTGGAGGTACCTGGATCTGCACATTAAATACATGCATAGAAAGGGCATGACTACACCACAGTGATACTCGGTAAGTGCCAAGCCAAACCTCAGTCGGGTAGTGACGAGGAAGGTCAGGGCCCTACTGAGATTAAATGAAATATAAGGTGCAACATTATAAGATAAAACAGTACATTTGAAAGATAACAATAATAATCAATACAGGATAATAAGGATAACTATAACTGAAACAGAAACAAGAACAATCACCAGGAATACCACTCTTCTCAAAGATAATAACTGGGGATCTCTCAGTATCCCGAGGATCTCTTAGTGCCCTAAATACATGCTAGGGATCTCTTAGTATCCCGAGGATCTCTTAGTGCCCTCAATACATGCCAGGGATATCTTGGTATCCCGAGGATCTCTTGGTATCCTCAATATACGTGCTAGGGATCTCTCGTTATCCCGCACCTCAACTAAAATGATAAATACGTATAGGGGATCTCCCGGGATGCCATCCCGTAGTCCCAATGTAAAACATACAGCAACAACACATGGAATGCTCAATTAAGCTAAATTTCGTACGAAGTAAAACAAGTAGTTCTAACCTAACATGCTTCACATAATACAATTACGATAGTTTAAGCAATAAAACAATTAAGTAAATTAAACATGCCTTTCTAAGATAACAACATATTTAAATTTCAAGTAGAGTAAGCAGGAAAGGAAAACGCAATTAAAGCTACTTGAGTGAAAATAGGATTTTCAACAATTAGTACAAGTACACTCTCGTCACCTCACGTACAAGGCATTTCAATTACCAAAATACCAAATCCTAAGGGGAATGTCCCCCACACAAGGTTAGGCAATCCACTTACCTCGAACCGGCTCAAAAGTCAACCGAAAACAACATTCTTGCCACGAGTACTCGACTCCAAATGACCCAAATCTATTCAATTCAATTGCATAATGTAAAAACACTTCAAGTAACAGATTCTACAAATAAATTCTAAGCTAATACGCGAAATTAAGTAAAATGACCAAAATTCCCCACAGACCCACGTCTCGGAATCGGGTTTACATTTTCAGAATACTCATACTCTCTCGAGTCTATACATAACAAGAACACTAAAATCGGAGTTCAATTGGCCCCTCAAATGCCCATGTTAAGGTCTCTTAATCTCAAACCCTAATTACTCATTTTTCTCACATTTTTCACCACTAATTAGGCCTTTAATAACATATAAACGAGTTATAAAGTCAAAAATGTTACCTCCAAGTGATTCCCCTTTGGTTTCCTAAAAAATAACCCTCAAAAGCTTCAATCCCGTTCAAAAATGATGGAAAAATAAAGAAGGGTAACAGATGGGCTATTTAAATACTGCCTAGATATCCCTTCTTCGTGAACGCAGAAGGACTCTCGCATTCGCGAAGCACAAATTCACTTGGGTCCAGATTCCTTCATCGCGAACGCGATGCAAAGCCTCCTCCTCCTACGTGAACGCGGGAACAACATCGCGAACGCATAGGTATAAAACCTCCCAGCTTCGTGAACGCGGGAGACTCTTTGCGAACGCGAAACACAAAAACTCCCCCAGCCCCAGCTCCTCTTCGCGAACGCGAGACCCTACTCGCGAATGCGAAGAAGGAAACCAGAATTGGGCTGCTGCAATTGTTTTTCTACTATTTCAACAAGTTCCAAAATTCCCCATTGAGCATCCGAAACACACCCGAGGCCCCCGGGACACCAACCAAACATGCCAACAAATCCTAAAACATCATTCAAACTTTTTCCAATCTTCGTAATGCTCAAAACAACATCAAAACACCAATTTAGCATCGGATTAAAGCCTAAGAACTTCAAAAACTCTCAAGATACGCTTTTGATCAAAGGTCTAGCAAACCTCGTCCGAATGACCTGAAATTTTACACACATGTCACACTCAACACTATGGAGCTACTCAAACTTCCGGAATCCATTCTGACCCTCGGATCAAAATCTTACTATCGAACTGGAAACTTAAAAAATTCAATCTTCGGCATTTCAAGCCTAAATTAGCTACGGACTTCCAAAACACAATTCGAACACGCTCCTAAACCCGAAATTACCCAGCGGAGCTAACGAAACCATCGAAATTCCATTCCGAGGCCGTCTTCACACTGTTCTGACTACGGTCAAATTTCTAGAACTTAAGCTCTCATTTAGGGACTAAGTGTCCCAAAACTCTCCGAAACTCCCAATAATCCCCCCTGGCAACTCACAACAGCAGAAACAAACACGGAAAAAGCAGTTAATAGGGGATCCGTGCATAAATTATTAAAACGACCGGCCGGGTCATTACACTTACCCACCCTTCAAACAAACACCTTAAGTTTCCTTTATTGTTCAATTAACTTCTCACAATTTCAGTTGATACCAAACGATGCCAAACCAGAATTGCAGCTAAAAATAACAATAGGCTGATAATCAAACTCTTAAACTAAATTACAACTAATTAATTATTTAGGCAAGACAAACTATCACATAATTTCAAATACATCAACAACTAACTACTAGAATAGCCAACACTATTTACTAATTAATCTATGCATGCTTTACTTAACCAAAATTGATAATTAATTAATTAGAACAACACTAATTGGACTGACTAGAAGATTGAAATAACTTCAAATGAAAATAAGTAATCTAACAGGCTAAGGAATGTATGAAACTATCAAAACCCCATTGATTCAAACAGGAAAGACAAAGAAGACAATGATGACTCTAAAACAAGAATAAATAAATTAACGAACCCTAAAGACTACTGACTCGAACATGAAGAATACAATGGTGAGATCAAATTGGTACTTAAAGAAAAAGAGGGAGGTGGGATTTTACCTTGTTTTAACTTATAAAAAAAAGGTAATGATAAAGACTAGAATGGAACAGATGAATTAGGGCTGGAATCCGGCGGGCTTGTCCGAATCCGATGTTCTCGTAATGACTCAAAACTATCGATAATCGATTGCTCTTGTTGAGAGAAATCTATTAACATAAGATTTAAGTTAAAAACGAGTCAGAATTGAACAAAAATCAGAAAAGGAAAAGGAAATTAGAGTTTGCCCTTTTTTGTTTTCAGATCCGAAATTGGGTGGATTTGGCTGGGGTTTAGGGAAAAATATTGATGGATTTGGAAAGAAGGGGAGTGAAGATTGCATGGTTAAATTTTGGGGTAGTTTGGATCACCGGAACCGCCATGAGGTGATTTTCGATGGGTGGTCAACGACGGAGGCGGCGGGAGGATTTTAGGCGGCTAGTGTTTCGTTGGTTTGGGAACTGGAGAGTGAAAATGAGAGGGGTTCTGGGGGGTCCGAGTTCGGACACTTATATAGTAAGTAAGTGTTGAGTTCCCATCCGTTCGTTCAAAAGAGATCAACGAATGGGATTTGAGGGCATGAAACGATGTTGTTTGGGCAAGGGTTGGGGCTTGGACCGGTTTTTATAGGATTTGGGCTGGATTGGGGAAAATTTTGGGTATAGATTGGCCCAATTTCAAGTTTAAAACATGCCCATTTTTCAATTGCCTTTTTCTTTTGCTTGTTTTCTTTTCTTTCACTTTAATTAAAAATCCTAAATTAAATTCCTAAATCAATCTAAATTGTAAAATTAAGCTAATTATCTAATTATAAAATTTATAACTATTAATTGACCCTAAATTAAAACAGAAAAATTAATAATCTAAAATTAAAAGCTAAGAATGTAAAAATGAGCCAATTTTTTTTTTGTGATTTTAATTTTTAATAAAGCAATTACTTAACTAATTAATTCTAAAATATGAACAAAAATCTAAATGCAATGCATTATATTTTTTGACATTTTGTCACGACCCTAAACCCTAACCCGGTCGTGATGGAGCCTCTTGTGAAAACAAGGCCAGCCAATTAAACCCAATTCCATTTTTAACAGTTAAACAATAAGAAACAGTATAAAGCATAATCAATTAAACTAAGGTTTAAGCAGCTAATAACACAGTTTGTGGAAAATAGCCCAACACAGCCCTAAACCAGGGTGTCACTAGTCATGAGCATCTATAAAATCTAATACAAGTCTGAAAAGTTTGCAAACTATTTCAAATGTCTGATAAGAGATAGATATGATAAAGAGGAAGAAACACAGGACTGCGGACGTCAAGCAGCTACCTCGTGGACTCAGATATCTACCGGGAGCTCTAACTCGCACTGGTAGGATTCGTAATGCCTGAATCTGCACACATGGGTGCAGGGAGTAAAGTGAGTACTCCAACTCAGTGAGTAACAAATGTAAATAAATACTGAAAGCAAGAAATCACATAAGGCACAAAGCACTCTATAAGGAAGCAGTAAAACCATTTAAAACAGTAAATCAGTGAAAGATAGGTAAAATCCTTTAACTCAAGTTTAATATCATGAAAAGATTTTCTCAATAATTAAGCAAGTAATTGACAGTCAATTATGAAAAGTAAACACATAAAGGCTCGCCCCTCGGGAACAGTATCAATAAATCCTCCCCTCGGGCAGCATCTCAGAACAGTACCAGCCCCTCGGGCAATCATATAGAACAATGCCCCCCCCCCGGGCTCAATCTCACATCACAATGGGTACATGCGCTCACTGGGAGTGTACAGACTCCTGGAGGGGCCCCTTACGGCCCAAGCGCAATATCAACCCACCTCGTGGCATCATCACTATGCCCTCGGCCTCATATCAATCAAGCAACCTCGTGGCGTACATATCTCAGGCCCGCGGCCTCAAATCAATATCAATATTTCCTCACAATATAGGCCCTCGACCTTACTCAATCAAAAATCTCACAAGCCCCTCGGGCAATAGTAAAACAGTGTTTCTCAGCCCAAACATCATGTAAAATATCATTTAAGTATTAAAAATTGAGTAAACAAGGCTGAGTATGAAAACAATGGAAAATAACATGACTGAGTTCAAGTATAGAGTCAAAACAGTGAGGAAATATTAGTAAAAATCCCCGAAGGGTTCAAATAGTTGGCACAAAGCCAAAATATGGCATTCAACCCAAATAATGATGATAGCAAATAGATTTCAGTCAAAACACGGTAAAATCATTAATCGGGACAAACTAAGTCACAATCCCCAATTGTGCACGACCCCACGCTCGTCATCAAGCGTGTGTCTCACCTCAATATAGCATTACGATGTGCAATCCGGGGTTTCAAACCCTCAGAACATCATTTACAATCATTACACACCTTGAACCAATCAAATCTCTAGCTCGCGATGCCTTTGCCCCTCGAATCGGCCTCCACTCACGTCGAATCTATCCAAAATAAGAACGAGGATGTCAAAATATGCTAAGGGAATGAAGCCCAAGCGAAAATAATCAAAATACGACACAAATCCCGAAATTATCAAAACCCGACCCTCGGGCCCACATTTTGGAATTCAATAATTTTTACATCAATAGATTCCTTATTTCTCCACGAGTTTATACATATCAAAAGTTCTCAAATCCGACTCCAATGGTCCTTCAAATCCTCAATCAAAGGCCTAAGTTCCCAAGCCCTAGTTTCCCCAATTTTCATCCTTAACTTCCATGATTTCTAGCTCTAATCCATGTAATAATAGCATTGGAACGAGTTTTTGGTCCAAATTCCTTACCTCAATGAAGTTCCCTTGAATACCTCTTTCAAATCATCCAAAAAACTCTAAAGCCGAGATAAAAATGGTGAAATAGCTCAAAATTCATGAAGGCCACAATTTATACTTTATGCCCAAGCCTTTTCGCACCTGCGACACAATACCCGCTTCTGCGGTGCCGCATATACGGCCAAATTACCGCTTCTGCGGTTCTTCACTTAAATGGACCAATCCGTATTTGCGGTCAACTCTTCGCACCTGCGCCTTCGTAGGTGCAGTCACACTACCGCATCTGTGGTTCCTGACAATTCCTCCAAAATCTTCTTCTGAGGCTCCTCTTCCACACGTGCAGCGTTGCACTTGCGGTCCCCAATCCGTAGGTGCGGAAATACTAGAAGCAGCTGAGATTCTGCAACTTCACAAGTCTCAAACCTTTCCGTCAACCATCCGAAATCACCCTGAGGCCCCCAGGACCTCAACCAAAAACACAAACATATCTCAATACCTTATTCAAACTTGTTCCAGTCATCAAAACACCTCAAACAACATCAAATCAACCAAAATACATCGGATTCAAGCCAAATTTCCTAAAATCTTCCAAATTACGCTTTCGATCAAAAACCCAACCAAACCACGTCCAAATGACCTAAAATTTTGCACACTCATCCCACATCATACAACGGAACTACTTCAACTCTCGGAATTCCATTCCGACCCCTATATCAAAATCTCGCCTACCAACCGGAAATCGCCAAAATATCAACTTCGCCAATTCAAGCCTAAATCTACTACGAACCTCCAAAATTCATTCTGATCACGTTCCTAAGTCACAAATCACCTCCCGAAGCTAACCAAACCAACAGAACTCACATATGAGCCCTCTAACACATAAGACAATATCCGATTGACTTTTCCAACTTAAACTCACTCTAAAGAGACTAAGTGTCCCAAACCTTACCAAATCCTTTCCGAACTCGATCTGACCAACCCAACACCACATAACACGGATAAACAAGGCATAAGGAAGCGAAAAATAGGGAAAATGGAGCAGTAACTCATTAGACGACTAGTCGGGTCATCACACATTTTTCATGATTTTAACAGAATTAGATGTGCACAAAAATGCAAATAATTAACACAATTCTACAAAAATCCTATAAAATTGCAAACAATTTGAGAAAAATCTATTTCTTTAATTTGTAGGAGTATTTCACATAGGGCAAAAATCACGTGCTCACAGCTGTCCCTCTTTGCTCGAAAACATGAAGAGTTTTCGGGCAAAGATAAAGTGAGCAAATACGAGCGATTTTTCCCGTTTGGATACTCCATGGAAAGAATATTTGAAAAGCCTGACGAACCCTGCTTCTGAGGTTGCCTACATATCCTTGGCTATAAGGGAATCGGGTCAGTGTAGTTCTGGAAGTTTTGGTAGCTGGGACTACCGGGAAGCTGTGATTTCACTACTGTTGCTGCTATTGCTTGCTGATCTCCTTATTACACCGAAACAAAATGAAAAGAAGCTAGTATAAACTAGGATCTATGAGTTACAAGAATCCTACCTATATTTCTTCAAACTTGATCTTGAAACTTCTGCAGTTCTGCCGTGCATCTTGAACTATTGACTCGCACTCTCGAGGCGAGCTTCTATTGTTGCTAACTTGAATTGAATTCTGAAATGTATTCCCTTGTTTTCCAGGTGGGCGCCTGATGCATAAACTTGAAATGTATTCCCTTGTTATCGAGGTAGGTGCCTGATGCGAAACTTGAAATATATTCCCTTGTTATCCAGGTGGGCGCCTGATGCAAAACTTGAAATGTATTCCCTTGTTATCTAGGTGGGTTCATGATGCAAAACTTGAAATGTATTCCCTTGTTATCCAGGTGGGCACGAGATGCGAAACTTGAAATGTATTCCCTTGTTATCCAGGTGGGCGCCTGATGCTAAAACTTGAAATGTATTCCCTTGTTATCCAGGTGGGCGCCTGATGCAAAACTTGAAAAATGCAAAAATCTGAAATGTATTCCCTTATTATCTAGGTGGGCGCATGATGCCAAAATTTGAAATGTATTCCCTCATTTTCCAGGTGGGCGCGTGATGTTGAAACTTGAAGTGTATTACCTTGTTATCCAGCTGGGCGTCTGATGCTAAAACTTGAAATGTATTCCTTTGTTATGCAGGTGGACGCCTGATGCTAAAACTTAAAATGTATTCCCTTGTTATCCAGGTGGGCGCCTGATGCTAAAACATGAAATGTATTCCCTTGTTATCCAGGTGGACGCCTGATGCAAAACTTGAAATGTATTCTCTTGTTATCCAGGTGGGCGCCTGATGCCAAAACTTGAAATATATTCCCTTGTTATCGAGGTGGGCGCCTGATGCGAAACTTGAAATGTATTCCCTTGTTATCCAGGTGGGCGCCTGATGCAAAACTTGAAATGTATTCCCTTGTTATCCAGGTGGGCGCCCGATGCGAAACTTGAAAAGTATTCCCTTGTTATCCAGGTGGGTTCCTGATGCTAAAACTTGAAATATATTCCATTGTTATACAGTTGGGTGCCTGATGCTGAAACTTAAAATGTATTTCCTTGTTATCCAGGTGGGCGCCTGACATTACAACAAAACAGACAAAACAAAAGAAGCTTTTCTGCCCTTGTTTGGTACCGGGAACATCCGTGAGTTTTAATCGAATCATGTTATCCAAAAGAACCCTAAGAATTTAAAATCTATATCCCATTATCCAAGAGAGTCCTAAAAACTTGAAACTAAATCCCATTATCCAGGCGGGTCCTGAAAATTTGAAATTATATCCCATTATCTAGGAGGGTCCTGAGAACTCGAAATTAAATCCCATTATCCAAGAGGGTCCTGACAGCTTAAAACTACATCCCATTATTCAGGAGGGTCCTGAAATCTCGAAATTAAGTCCCATTATCCAGGAAGGCCCTGATAACTTAAAACTACATCCCATTATCCAAGAGGGTCTTGAAAACTTTAAATTAAATCCCATTATCCAGGAGGGTCCTGAAAACTTTAAATTAAATTCCATTATCCATGAGGGTCCTACAAAAGTTAAACTAAATCTCATTATCCAGGAGGGTCCTGAAAACTTTAAATTAAATCCCATTATCTAGGAGGGTCCTAAAAACTTTAAAGTAAATTCCATTATCCAGGAGGGTCCTGAAAACTTTAAACGAAATCTGATTATCCAGCGGGTGCTAAAAACTTTAAACTAAATCCCATTATCCAGGAGGGTCCTGAAAACTCGAAATAAAATCCCATTATCCAGGAGGGTTTTGAAAACTTTAAATTAAATCCCATTCTCCAGGAGAGTCCTGATATTTTTACGGCCGAACCTGTCTGGCACATGCTTTCCTCATGGAGGGTTCCTCCGGAACAAACGAAATTTCCTGCCCCTGTTTCAATCAAAGAAAATTTTATCAGTTTGAAAATGTGGTGGTTAGTTTGCGGCATTCTTGCTGAAGGTGGCATTTCCACTGCCATGCTTTGTTCTGATCGGCCGCCTTGGTCTTAGCAAAGAATTGTTTGAACTTCTGATTGAACCTCAACCATAGAACCTTAAATTACTCGAGTACCTCACACTCATGTTGCTGTTTTACATTTCCGTCCTCCCAATTCGAACCTCTATATTTCCTCAAAATTCACGAAACCATTTGACCACTTGAAATAGATCGATTCCTTTTTTATTTGGTAGTATTGACTACACCCCAATTTTGAGCTTCATGTTACTCTTTCCAAGTGACATGTCAGGTCCAGGGCATCCCAATTGGATTGACAACCTTATTTTTCATTTTGAATCATGCTATTTTGGTATGCTTTGGCCGCACTTTGCTTTGTGCAATTGAAAGTTGGTAATAAGCTTGAAATCCTTTCTTGCTTGCTTAACAAGGCTAACATTGGAAAATACTTAGAGAAGTAGACCCAAAAGAAAATAAAATGCAGTGACTTCGAGATTTAGGAATAAAGGAGAAAATTCAAAATAGGATGATTGTTTGAGGAAGAAAAGGGAAAAGAGACTTATCTGAGTGAAGCAGCCGGCTCCAATGATCATGACATGCATTTTGGATTAATCATCCCAGACCGTTTGCCTAATCATATTTCATTTTTCGCCCCGTCTTCATACTCCGAAATCGAGATTTTCTATATTCCTATCTCTTTGCAAAGTCACGAGCCTCATTTGTCTTGCAGTGCCCTGACGGGTTTTTACCAACAAACCTCTCTCATTTGTTCATCTCTCAACTCACTGTTGCCTTATGGTGCCCGCGAGGTTTTTTACCAATAAGACTCTCTTATTTTAGTTTTCTCTCAGCTCTCCATCGCCTTACAGTGCCCGTGAGGGTTTTCACCAATAAGACTCTCATTTATTCATTTTTCCTTGTTTGGAACGGAGTGTTGCCCCTGATGTGAATCGTGCCTCTATCTTGTTTGACTTGGCATTCCTCAAAGATTGATCAGAAGGTCTTTCTTTGGACCGTAATGTAGGCTTTTGAATATGGTTAGAAAGAAAGGATATCATAAAGGCTCAAAACAGCTTAAAAGGGCTCAGAATTACAACTTTTGGAATCAGATCTCTTACAAAACCACAACTTCTGCCCCAGTTTCTTTGCCTGGGGAATTTTGAATTTTTATTTTGATGGGACCGAACCGTGAGACTGCATAAGTATCTTTAACAGGAATCAGGTCAAACGTAGTTCATGACATAGGAATTGCTTTGTTTTTGTTACTTTTTTTCTTTCTTTTTTTTTTCTTTTTTTTTTCTTTTTTTTTTCACTTTTCTATTTCTCTTTTCTTTTTTTATTTATATCTTCTGTATCTGTATTTCTAAACTCTGATTTTGATTCCAAAAGATGGGTACGAAAGAAAATAAATAAGGCTCAAAAGGGGTAACAAGGGATAAAGTGTTCAGGTAGCAGAATAAAATGCTTTCGTCATTCCAATCTTCAAAACATGCCAAGTACAAACGACACAAATAGACAAACCAAAGAAATCATACATAATATCTTTTGACTGCGTTAGAATTGATAGCCATATATACACATTTTCCTTCTATATTTGTTAAATACAAAACACCATTGGACAACACTCTTGTTACAATGAACGGCCCCTGCCAATTTGGGGAAAACTTGACTTTAGCTTCCGCCTGATATGGAAGGATGCGTTTCAATACTTGCTGACCCACTTCAAATTTCCGGGGATGCACCTTCTTGTTGTATGCTCTTTCCATTCGCTTCTGATACAATTGACCATGACACACTGCCGCCAGTCTTTTCTCGTCAATCAGACTTAACTGCTCCAATCAGGTTTTGACCCATTCATCATCATCAATTCCAGCTTCAACAACAATTCAAAGGGATGGAATTTTGACCTCCGCGGGTATAACTGCTTCAGTACCATATACTAACAAGTAAGGAGTTGCACCTACTGAGGTGCGAACAGTAGTGAGGTAACCCAGTAGAGCGAAAGACAACTTTTCATGCCATTTTCTAGAACCTTGCACCATCTTTCGAAGTATCTTCTTTATGTTCTTGTTGGCCGCCTCAACAACTCCATTTGCCTTGGGGCAGTACGAAGTGGAATTTTGATGCATAATCTTGAATTGTTGGCATACTTCTTTCATCAAATGGCTGTTAAGATTAGCACCATTGTCCGTGTTGATTACCTTGGGAATTTTGAACCAGCAAATAATGTTTGAATGAACAAAATCGACCACTGCCTTCTTGGTCACAGATTTGAAAGTCATAGTTTTAACCCACTTAGTGAAATAGTCGTTGGCCACCAGAATAAACATGTGACCATTTGATGCCGCTGGCTCAATCGGTCCAATGACATCCATGCCCCAAGCAACAAAAGGCCAAGGTGCGAACATTGAATGCAACTCGGACGGCAGAGAATGAATCAAATCACCGTGTATTTGGCATTGATGACACTTGCACACAAAGCTGATGCAATATCGTTCCATGGTGAGCCAATAATACTCTGTTCAAAGAATTTTTTTTGCCAAAACATACCCACTCATATGAAATCCGCAAACTCCAGAATGCACTTCGATCATGATAGTCGTGGCTTGTTTAGCATCTATGCACCTCAGCAGTCCAAGATCTGGAGTTCTTTTGTACAAAATTCCCCCGCTCAAGAAAAATCCACTAGCCAAACGTCGAATTGTTCTCTTTTGATCACTTGTGTCCTGTACCGGATACACCCCCATCTTGATGTATTCTAGAATATCATGGAACCACAATTTACCATCAAGTTCCTCCTCAACCACATTACCATAATCATGCTGATCACGAACTTGAATATGCATAGGGTCAACATAAGCCTTATCCGGATGGTGTAACATTGACACCAAGGTAGCCAGGGCATCAACAACCTCATTATGGATCCTAGGAATATGTCTAAACTCTATTGATCTGAACTGTTGACAAAGATCATGCAAACATTGTCGATAGGGTAGGAGCTTTAAATCTCGAGTCTCCCATTCTCCTTGAATTTGGTGCACCAACAAATCCGAATCTCCCAAGACCAAGACATACTGGACTCCTATATCTACAGCTAACCTTAAACCCATAATGCATGCCTCGTACTCAGCCATGTTGTTAGTACAATAGAAACAAAGTTGGGCCGTAATAGGGTAGTGATGCCATGTTTTAGAAATGAGCACAGCCCATATTCCGACACCTTTCATGTTAGCAGCTCCATCAAAGAAACGTTTCCAACCTGGATTTTCATCCCGCTCCACTTCGTCAATATGCATCACCTCTTCATCAGGAAAATAAGTCCTCAATGGCTCATATTCTTCATCCACCGGATTCTCGGCCAAATGATCGGTCAACGCTTGGGCTTTCATTGCGGTTCGAGTCACATAGATGATGTCAAACTCTTTGAGCAAAATCTGCCACTTTGCGAGTCTTCCTATGGGCATAGGCTTCTGAAAGATATACTTTACAGGATCCAGACGAGAAATGAGGTAAATAGTGTAGGATGACAGATAATGCTTCAACTTTTGTGCCACCTAAGTTAGGGCGCAACATGTCCTTTCAAAGGGAGTATACTTAACCTCATAGGATGTGAACTTCTTGCTGAGATAATAGATGGATTGCTCCTTCCTACCAGTGATGTCATGTTGACCCAACACACAACTAAATGAATTATCTAGGACTGTTAAATAGAGAATTAAAGGTCTCTCAGTTTCCGGCGGGACCAACACAGGTGGGTTCGACAAGTACCCCTTAATCTTATCAAATGCCTCCTGACACTCATCAGTCCATTTAACCGCAACACCCTTCTTTAGCAACATAAAGATGGGCTCACAAGTTGTCTTGAGTTGAGCAATAAACCTGCTGATGTAGTTTAAACGCCAGAGCAAACTCATCACCTCAGTCTTATTCCTTGGGGTGGCAATTCTTGGATAGCTTTGATCTTTGACGGATCCAACTCAATGCCTCGTAGATTGACTATGAACCCTAACAGTTTCCTAGACGGAACACAAAATGCACACTTTGCAGGGTTGAGCTTGAGATTGTACCTGTAGAGCCTCTGGAAAAAATTTCTCAAGTCTCTGACGTGGTCAGACTGCTTTCTTGACTTGATGATCACATCATCCACATAGACCTCAATTTCCTTGTGTATCATGTCATGAAACACGGTAGTCATTGCCCTCATGTAAGTTGCCCCAGCATTTTTCAAACCAAATGGCATTACCCTTTAGTAATACATTCCACATGGTATGATGAACGCTGTCTTTTCTGCATCTTCCTCATCCATTAAAATCTGGTGATATCCCGCATAACAATCCACAAAAGAACCGATCTTATGCTTGGAACAGTTATCAATCAAAATGTGGATATTTGGAAATGGAAAATTATCCTTTGGACTTGCTTTGTTGAGATCGCGGTAATCAACACACACCCTAGTATTACCATCCTTCTTTGGTACCGGCACAACATTAGCTAACCAAGTGAGGTATCGCGTGACTCGAATGACCTTTGCATCCAACTGTTTTGTGATTTCTTCATTGATCTTCACACTCATGTGAGTCTTAAACTTTCTTAAATTCTGCTTGATGGGAGGGAATGCCGGGTCAGTTGGCAATTTGTGAACTACCAAGTCAGTACTCAAACTCGACATGTCATCATATGACCATGCAAAAATGTCTTTATATTCGAACAATGCTTTGATTATTTCTTGCTTGATTTGTGGTTCCAAGTGCACGCTTATCTTAGTTTCCTTGATATTATCTGGATCCCCTAAATTGATTGCTTTAGTTTTATTCAGATTAGGCTTTGGTTTCTCTTCAAAATAATTTAGTTCTTTACTAATTTCCTCAAATGTTGCATCTTCATCATATTCTATTTCATCATCACACTCTATTTCTTGGATTATTATTTCACTGTTAGATTGGCTTTTAAAACTTGGCCGAAGATTCCTCATGCATGTCATGTCATTGAAACTAACATAAAAAGAACTATAAAAAGATAGACAAAAATGACATTATCGGGAGTAATGTAAAAAAGGAAAATTGCATTTCATTGAAAATAAAGGATAGGAGGGTTTGTACATCAAAAAAAACGAAAAATAAAAATCCGGATTACAACCCTGGAATAATCCAGATAACAGAAAGGAAAACAAAGCAAACTACCAAGACTCCTTCCGAGTAGGGAGAGGAGTAGCATTCCAATTGTTAAGCTTCACTTTTGGCCAAATAAACTGCACGTCTGCTTTACTGGACCTTTCCCCAATTTCTACCATGTTCACCTCATCAAATAGACTCTAAAACCTTTCAATAAACTCTTTATCGAAGTCAACCACAACCTTTGGAATTGCGGACACCGGACGCTTCACTACCCCTGACTTGACAAAAGACTTGAAGAGGCATGGGATAGGCTTAGGGAGCGCCCATGCCTTCTTTTTCAACTTTTTATCCTTCTTCACATAATCCCCTGTGGGCTTGAACCCCAGACCAAACGTACCAAGATTTTCACGTAGAGACACTAGCTACACGATACCTTGCAAAGATGCACCCAGACCTTTGCCCGGCACAAAACAATTCTTCAACATATCATTTGCTACCATGATGGTTGTAGAAGCTAGCTTTGGACCTGGAATACATTCCCCTTCTGGAACCTTCTCAACTGACACTGTCTCAGAAACCTGGTAAACCCAAGGCCCCTTATCATCTTCGGCCTCGATAAACGGGACGGATGTATCATTGTAAGCACATAAGTTCTCATCATCATGCACACCGATCTCATGTCTGTCCCACTCGAACTTTACCCTCTGGTGCAGAGAGGACGGGACTGCTTTGGCAATATGTATCCAAGGCCTACCCAATAGAAAGTTGTAGGAAACGACCATATCTAGTACCTGGAACTACATGGTAAATTCAACTGGTCCTATTGTCAGTTCGAGCATGATATTGCCAACAAATTTCTATTACATCTCACGTTTCCGTACGTTAAAATTTTATTTTTAGTTAACTGACGTAGACTCGGGGATGAGATCATCTTGACGTTAACGTACTTACACTATTTATAAAAAGCGATAAATAAGTATTATGAAGGATGAAGGGGTACACGGATTAAAGAAAATGAGTTTCATTAAAAGTGGCCAATTTGGAAAAAAATATGGGTCAAGCGTTAACACCCGATAATTATGGACTAGTACCATGCAAGGTACCATATGACCACAGTAGTATAATATATAAAGTATATATGAAGTATTTTTAAAAATAAATAGAATTTTAAGTAATTTGTGATAATTTTTAAATTATGCGGGTAATTGATTAATTGCCGAATAACAGAACATTACCAAATTAATTGGGGATATGCATTGAATAAGCATGAGGTGGTAGCCCCTCCATTCAAGTCAAATGACTCATGACTTAGAATGGAAAGGTGTCAAATTCTTCATTTTTTAAGTTAAGTCTTTCCAAGACTTGTAAAAACTTTATCCAATTCTTAGTTTCAATTTATGTCCTTGGATTGAAACGGTATATTTCAAGTCATTTAGGAGATCTTTTAATTATTCACACAACCAAATTCAATTTCAAACCATCTCAAATCATAGCATCTGAAATCCATGAAATCAATATATCCCAAATATCTAAATCAGTAATCCACTCCTGAGTTAAGTACAAGGAAGTTGGTATATTGATTTTGAACCAAAAGAAAAGGAGCTTGGTAATTAATCTCTAACATTGTGATTCTTTTAATTATTCGGCAAGATTCAGCATTCCTACCAAAATTTACCCTTTTTCTTTGCTCCGAAAATTTCTTACCAAAATTCCTAATAGTTTTCAATAAAAACATCTTGCAACCAATCAATTCCAATAAGAATTATTAGAAACTTGGCAACGTAAAATTTTGCGGTTCTAAAGAAGTACGGAACCTTTTCCAAGAACATCATACGTATTTTTCCTAAACCAGGTATGTTAAGGCTAAGCCCTTATTTCATTTTGGCATGATCTTGTCATTACACAAGTTTGATAATGAAGCATAAAGAAAAATTCATATCCCGAAATTTACGTATATTTTGCTAGTCTCGCAAGTTACAATATTCTCTTTATCGGGACTTCATATTTATTTGAGTATTTCATTCTTCCAGTCAAGAGAGCAGAGAGTATATATATACAATATTAAAGTATTTTCATTACCATCGAGCTATAATCGATGGGCAGGCCCCTATTGGGCAACCTCTGATCAGATGGTAAGTTATATACCGCGCCTACTGTGGTCTAGTGCCTATGAGCGAGGCCAGCATGGCCGAGATATAGATCCTATTATGGCCGAGTTCCTATGAGCGAGCCTACTACGGCAAAACAGTTATATATATACCGAGCCTTATAGGGACGGACAACTATTTTACTTACTAAGTCAGTATCAACAGGTAAGCATATCTTCAGATTATTTTTGACTCTTAGTTACTTTCAGTTATTATATTATCAGTTCAGTTTTAGCTTTCAGTTATTCTGTTGCCTTACATACTCAGTACATTTTTCGTACTGACGCCCTATTTCACGGGGCCTGCATTTCATGCCCGTAGGTGCAAGTAGGCAAGCTAAAGGTCCTCCTTCCTAGGATCCCTGATCAGCGAGAGTTGGCTTGCTCCATTTGATCCTGAGCTGCTTTTGATTTTGGTATGATACGTTTGTATATATATATGGGTATGATGTGGCTCAGTCCCGTCTTTGTACAGCTATGTTTTTATTAGAGGTCTGTAGATAGTATATCTAATTGGGTTATATGTGGCCTTGTCGGCTTTCATATTTGGATGTATAATTGTCTATAGCAGCGTTGCCGGCTCACCCACTATATTCTGCATGTATACGTACATATGCCTTGATGGCAGGTTTCCTTCACGTATGTTAATTTTACAATGAAGCAAATGTTATTCGGGTTCATATCTTAGACTCATGCTTTGGGGTGTTTGACAAGTAGGACTCAGGCACCTGTCGCGGCCCATCGTTTTGGGTCGTGACAAAAGTGGTATCAGAGCAGTTCTGTCATAGGGTTGTCTACAGACCGTGTCTAGTAGAGTCTTATTTATGGTTGTGGCGTGCACCACACTTATAGACAGGAGGCTACAAGACATATAGGATGTTATCCTCTCTTCTTATCTTAGATCATGCAATATAAGCATTCATGTTCCTGACGATATGTTACGTTTTTAGTAATGCCTCCGAAGACTATAGCTGCTAGCACGGGTCAGAAGGCTACGAAGGTATTATAAAGAGAGATAAGTTATACTATGGATTCAGACCCATCGGAGATTATGGGTTCTATTGAGGAGGATCCATCCGAGGATCCACATAAGTTATCTATTCGAGTTGTTTCGACCACTCCGGCAGTAGATGGGGTGAGAGGATTTTGACCTCACCAAGGCCCTTAGTTTTACAGCCCATTGATTAGGGTATGAGGGGATTAGTGCATGGATTGGCACAGTCAGGATTCCCTCAAGTTCAAAACTATGTCAAGGTATTTGAGGACACCAGGTCTTCTGAGGTTACGAATAGTCCACAGTCTTGGGAGTCCGTCAATCAAGGTTCGTCGGTGTATGTTATGGGATACATAGAGGAAGAAGATAGTAGTCGGGCCAAGAGGAGGAAGGTAACTGATAGGTACATGAAGATTCCGCTTCAAAGTGTGTCCGATCGAGGTTCTTATATAGGACGAGGCAAGGACCCTCTACTATAGATTTCCTTCAAGTGTCAATTTTTGGTTGGTGAGTTCCAACTCTTCTGAGAATATTACCAAGTCAGGGTTTTAAATGTGTTTGGTTGTTTTATGAGGATGTAGGGAGTCCCGTCCTGACTTGTATATATTATGGTTTTGCCTACTTAGAGGTTTTGCAGATAGTATCATGTATATAGTTTTGGGTATTATATGCCTATGGCTTAGTCGACCCCTATGTATATAAACCTTTTTCTAAATTACTTATGCGAGTTAAGTCTTAATATTGTTACTTATATATATGGATGTCTCCATAATGGCCCGTGATAGACATGATAATAAACAAGGATAAGGTACGTGGTGTTCGGTTGTGTAGAACTTGATATTATGATGGGTATGGATTGGTTGGACTTTTGTTATGCTAACATCAAATGTAGGTCAAGGATGATTTAATTTCAGTCCCCAGAAGAGCCTGTTTTAGAATGAGAAGGTAATACGGCATCACCTGCCTCAAGGCAAGGAAGATGATCAATAAGGGTTGTATTTATCACTTAGTTCAGGTTCAGGATATGGGAGTAGAGTCACCAACCATTTAGTCCATCCCTGTGGTGAATGAGTTTCCCAATGATTTCCCCGATGAGCTTTCGGGTCTCCTTCCAGAGCGAGAATTTGAGTTTTCTATTGACCTACTACCAGATACTCACCCAATATATATTCCTCCCTATAGAATGGCCCCCGCTGAGCTGAATGAGTTAAAGGAACAACTAAGGGGCTTGCTTGAAAAAGGTTTTATCAGACCTAGTACGTCACCATGGGGAACATCTGTGTTGTTTGTAAGAAAAAAAGATGGTTCCTTACGAATGTGTATTGATTATAGGCAACTGAATAAAGTGACGATCAAGAACAAGTACCTACTCCCGAGAATTGATGATCTATTTGATCAGTTGCAAGGTACCAAGTATTTTTCAAAGATAGACTTGAGGTCTGGGTACCATCAGTTAAGGGTTAAGGATGAAGATATTCCGAAGACAGCATTCAGGACTAGATATGGGCACTTTGAGTTTCGAGTTATGTCATTCGGTCTGACCAATGCCCCAACAGTATTCATGGATTTGATGAACTGTGTGTTTAGGCCTTTTTAGATCTGTTCATAATTGTATTTATCGATGATATATTGGTGTATTCTCATTCATAGGATGAGCATGACGACCATCTGCGTATTGTGCTCAGAGTTCTACAAGAAGGGAAGTTGTATGCAAAATTTTAAATGTGAATTCTGGTTGAAATCTGTAGCTTTCCTTGGGCATGTTATTTTGGGTGAAGGTATCCGGGCGGATACACAAAAGATTGAGGCAGTAAAGACTTGGTCTAGACCCACAACACCAACGGAGGTCCGTAGCTTTCTCGGTTTGGCAGGTTATTACAGGAGATTTGTGGAAGGATTTTCCTCCCTTTCGGCACCTTTGGCAAAGTTGACTCAGAAGGGAGCAAAGTTTCAATGAACTGATGGTTGCGAATGGAGTTTCCAGGCATTAAAGGACAGATTAACGTCAGCACCGGTTCTAACGCTTCTAGAAGGGACCGATGGTTATGTGATCTATTGTGATGCTTCAGGCATTGGATTAGGTTGTGTACTGATGCAACATGGTAAGGTTGTGGCTTATGCTTCTAGAAAACTAAGAAAGCACGAGAAGAACTACCCAACCCACAATTTAGAGTTAGATGCGGTTATTCATGCACTAAAGATATGGAGGCACTACTTGTATGGCGTTCATGTTGATATCTATACGGATCATAAGAGCCTCTAGTATATTTTCAAGCAAAAGGAATTGAATCTTCATCAAAGGAGATGGTTGGAGCTACTTAAAGACTATGACGTTGATATTTTATACCATTCGGGGAAGGCAAACGTAGTAGTCAATGCCCTTAGCCGTAGATCTATGGGTAGCCTGTCGTATTTACAACCAGAAAAGAGGGGAATAGCCCATGAGGTTCATCAGCTAGCTAGTCTTGGAATTTGGTTACTGAACTCAGGTGGCGTTGGAATTACTCTTCAGGATACGGCAACATCCTCTTTAGTAACTGAAGTAAATGAACGCCAGTACGAGGATCCTGTGTTAGTTCATTATAGGGATACCACCTTTCAGAAGGAGAAGATGCCATTTGAAATTATAGAAGATGGGGTCCTCAGATATCGAGGGCGATTATGTATGCCTAATGTTGTAGGACTACATCAGCAAGTTATGGGAGAAACTCACTGTGAGCACGTGATTTTTGCCCTAAATATTATTATTCCCAAAATCCCAAACAAAATAATTTTTCTTTATTTTTTACAATTTTTGTGCATTTTGGTGTCATTTTCTGATAATTGTTGCATTCTATTTGTGCATGTTAATTTTTATGAAATACAAAAATATGCATTTTTTGCATTTAGGTTTTAGTTTTATGTTTTTTTATCAACTAAAGTTTAAGTTGTTTAGAACAAAACATGAAAATCACAAGATTAGTTCATTTTTGCATTTTAATGATTTCTTTTGGGAATTCGTCATGAAATAGTTTTCAAACAATTTTAAAGAATTAATTAGTCTTCGTTTTGAAATAAATAATATTTCATGTTAGTTTTACATCTCCATAAAAATTAAAAAAATTATAAAAAATTGTAAAAGTGGGAAAAGAAAACAAAAGGGAAATAAGATTAGAAATTGGGTCTTAATAAAGGACCCAAATTTGGGCCAAATTAAGGGAATTTCTCAGGCCCAAACGCCTCAAAATCGTTGCAAATCAGTCCATCCCAAATCCCCTACCCGGTCTGCCCCCTTCTAAACGAAACGGTGTCGTTTCGGGGTCTCTGAATCAGGACTGCTGGATCTCATCAATCCAACGGTCCGGATCTAACTAGGTTACCTGTATTTAAGTGTCCGAAACTTCCCCCCTACCCCCATTTGCCTCGTCTTCCTTACCCCACCCTTCTCCTCAAACCCTAATCTGCGCCGCCCCTAAATCCCTCGCCGGCGGTGAACACAACCTACGTCGTTCACCCCGAGATTAACACCACAGATCCCCCTCACTCTCCTCTTTCCATTGCACCCACTGGTTTACCTAGAACAAGGCCGGAACTCGTCGAATCTTAGTTTGAAGTTTTCCGGCCAAGTGACGAGTTCATCCAAATCAGTCCAAAATCACACCCCACAACCCCCGGCCCTTCCTCAACACTAATCCATGGTTATTTTCTTTCAAATCACTGTGAAACGGCCCGAATCTTAGATCTAAGAATTTCTGGTCAAACCCTAAAACCAAATCCTTTTGATTTCGAACCGTAGTATCCTTAACCATGTGTTCTCCTGTAAGAACACATGGTTAGGGATGTTACGCGTCAAATATCTGAATGGATTCAGACGTTTCTGACTGGACGGAGTCCCTTGTGCCTCTGTGAATTTTACTACTTCCTTTTACTCGCATGTTTGAAGTGTTATTTACAGTTGTTGTTTCGTTAATTTTTGCTGTTAATTTTTTGGATTTATTCGTATTAGTTTAAGTTCTACCAATTGTTAGTTAAGTTCTGAATTGATATTTGTTTGAGTGAGTATGAGTTTACGGATTAAGAATTACTTTTAGTTCATTTAATGCTGTTCATGTTAGTTTAAGTTTAGTTTGATTGAATTAATATAATTAAACATTTGGTTTTGGTTAGTTGATTAATTATTTTCTGAGTGCTAGTTAATCATTCCTAGTTAGTTTTAGATTGGTTTAGGGTATTGGTTATAGCTGTCAAGGATGAGGGTAGGTTCAGTAACTTTGATGGGCTTTTAGGGGTAATCTGGGTATGGAAAAGGGTAGTTTTGATAAGAATAGTAATATCAGGATATATGGAAGGGCAGTATAGGTATTGTATGGGTAGAGGAATACCCTAAGGCCTTCTAGAATGGGGTACAAGTGTAGATTTTAATAATTGTAAGGAATTTACTTGTTTAGCAAGTTAAGGATAGAAGGACCAAACTGAAAATAGGGAGGGACTGATTGGAAAATCAGAATCTGATCTATTCTCTTTGGGGTTGCCTACAAAAGGGCATGAAATGCCTTGGGAAAGGGGGTTCCTCTCTCTTCTTCTGCCTTCAGCCCTAAGTTTCAATTTGAGCTTTCATTCCTGCTTTTGATTTCAGTTAGCATTTTAATTCCAAGATTATTCAGAAAACAAAAAACATAAAAAATGGAGAAATCCGAAACAACTTCACATTTTCACTGTTAGTTTTGGATTTCAGTTTGGGGTTTTGGGTTTTAGCATTATCATATAGGTGCTTAGGTTCAGCTGAAAAGGTTAAGAGTGCATTTGAAGTTGTGTTTGAGCTGATCTGTGGAGTTTGCCCATATTTCTGGTTTTCAAAGCAATCTGCCTGTATTTCTGTGGTTTAATATTGCTGAGTTTGTTGCTGTTGCTGTTCAAAGTAACTAACTCCTCTCCTTTTCTCTATTTACATTCCAATTTCCAGGTATATTCCCCTGAACCTCACTGATGTATGCTTGCTGAAGTTGAAATGAAATGTTCAAGGGGCTTGTTATTCAACTAAGAGCAGTTTGTATCTTGACTGATATGAATAGTGTAGTTTCCTGTTATATAACTGGCAGTTTGTAGTTTATTCAGCGAGGTCAATTGCATGTTAAAAGTTGCATAATGTTGAACTGTTTGAATTGGACAGTTGAAATAGCGTTGAGCATATGTGGTCTAATTTGAAAATTTTTGTGAATTTAATATCAATCAGTAGCAATTGGACATGTGTAAATGATATGTGAATTCAGGAGTAAGTCTGGTGACCTTCAGCCTGTTTACTAGTAATTTTATCATTGGTCGTGATAGTGTGGTAAAAAGTCTACTTTTGATTAAAGTTTTCTGAAATCGTTTGGTAGGCAAAACATAGTTATTGTTGGGTGATTGGTATCGAAACTAGTTAAAAATCATGAAACATGATTCATTCATAATTGGTTTGGTTCATTAGAGTAGCAGGTCTTGGTAAGTAATTAGTAGGACAAATCGATTTAGTGATTTCGGAATTCATGGCTATCAGCTAAATGAGGGTACGTATTGTCATTATAGTAGTTCGTTGATATTATATCAAATGTGACCTTGGAATTGTACCCATATTTATTGGGCTAATTGGGCTGTATCAACGTCGTGAGGCAGGCCCATGTTATTTAAATTTGGTTTTTTAGTTTACGGCAATGTAATCCAAATTCCGAATTCGTTAGCCTTTTAAAGACTTATGAATAAGTAGTAAATCATAGTTATTTCGGGATTGCTACTAGCCTCGCCCGAATAAAATCACATACGCAGGCTGTCAACAATTGATTATTAAGAATGATTAGAATTTGGGAGGGCCATTTAGAGAACTTCACGGCCCTCCCCAAATAATATTACGTCAGAATCTTTAGGCGCAATTTTAATTAAATTACCTTCTTAAACTCGGGTGCGCATTGATGCGACCCAAATCCAAATCTCGACAAGTCAAAATGTGTTGACAATCACGGGTGCATTGATTGTGACGTGGTTCGAAACACGTTTTCATGACGTCGTAATTCTTAAAAATAAATAATGATAGAAAAGAGGTTCACAAATTGAGACAAGCCTCACCGCACAAATAAATAAATGTAGGGCCCTCAATAAATAATTACCGCAATGATTAGAATTTGTAATGGCCATTTAGCAAACTTCATGGTTTTTCCCCAAAATAATACTACGTTAGCATCTTTAGGTACAATTTAATTAAATTACTTTCTTAAATTCGGGTGCGCATTGATGCGACCCAAATCCAAATCTCGATGAAGTCGAAATGTGTCAACAACCACGGGCGCATTGATTGCGACGGGGTTCAAAACGCGTTTTCACGACATCGTAATTCTTATAAAATAAATAATGATAAAAGCGGTTTACGAATAGAAGGCACACAAGCTAGCGTGTATTAAAATCAGATAAAATCAAATATAACAGTTAAGCGACCTTGCTAGAACCACGGAACCCGGGAATGCCTAACACCTTCTCCCGGGTTAACAGAATTCCTAACCCGGATTTCTGGTTCGCGGACTGTTAATAGAGTCATATTTTTCCTCGGTTCGGGATGCAACCGGTGACTTGGGACACCATTGAACTCCCAAGTGGCGACTCTGAATAATTAATAATCAAATCTCGTTCCGATTGTCCTTTAATTGGAAAAACTCCTTTACGCCCCTCTTCCGGGGGTGTAGGTGTAAAAAGGAGGTGTGACAGCTCTGGCGACTCTGCTGGGGACCGAACCCACGACCACGTGGTTAAGGGTTCAGAATTCGAGCTTAGATAAATTGTTGTATTTCGTTGTATCTGATTTTCCTACATGTTTTGTGCTGAATGTGTTAAATGTTACCGCTTTGATATTATCTGAACTGTATATAAACTGTGCCGACACCCTTCTCTCTTCACCTACGGGGATGTGCTTACTGGTTGAGACTCCCTATTTTGTTAGTGTCATACCCTGAAATAAGAAAGAGGCCGGACAAGTTACGATGCCAGATGGCCTTTTGGTTCCCGGTAAGTTGCCCCTCCTCGACTCGAGTCGTCCGCTCGGGTACACAGTCTAGAACACTGACACAGGTTTTGAACATAGAATAACGTAACTTCATGCCGGATCCCTAGTAGGAACGCTTATTTGCATCATATTGCATTTGACTTAGGGGACTCAACACAGGGGTTGGGTCCGTCTAGGGATAGCAACCTGAAATGAAAGAACCATCCTGATGCATCCTACTTGCTCTGTACATATATTTGTTTCGAACCTGCATGTTGACCGGTTTCTGAATCTCGGGTGTTGGAAAATTAAAAAAAAAGGAAGAAAGAGCGTGAAATAAAATAGCAGTTAGGGAGTTAATTAATTATTTTAGAGATAAGAAATCAATGACCAATTACTGGCGAAACTCTGCCGGAACTTTTGAAAAAAATGGAATTATTTATAAAAAAAAGAGTCTTTGTTTTGGAAAACATAAGTTGTCTCATTATTTTGTTGAAGGAAAATGAAAAAAAGAGTCCCTTTTTTTTGGAAAATAGGTTGTTTTAGTTGTTGAAAAAAGAAGATGTTTTGTTTTAATAGTTGTTATTCGCTTATGCTAAAAAACAAAGATGGAAAAGAGTCATGTTTAAAATAGTTCGGTTAACCCTCATCGGGTCCAACCTTCCCTTTTGCAAAAATAACCCTCATCGGGTCCAACCTTCCCTTTTGCAAAAATAACCGGAATGTATCAAAAATTTAATAAATAAACCAGGTGATGCCGTTTTTGTCAAACGGGGCGCCGAAAGGCTAACTTTGCATAAACAGCCACCTTTGGTCATGTATTTTCGTCTTTTTATTTTATGAAAAAAAAAGAAGCTAAGTAGAGCCGTCTAGTCATAAGTAGCCTTAAATTCTTTTTCCAAAGCACTGAAAGGCCATGTTTGAAAGTCAAGTTCTTCGCTTGACAATAAATAGGTAATTTTGAGTCGCAAATATAGACAGCTTATTTTTTGTGTCAAACAAGAGTTTTCTTTTGCTTAAAACGCTTTAATAAATGTGTAGGATGAGCACGATGGTGAATGAGCCCTTTTCAATTACGACCAAAATCCCTTTTGAGCTGCAATTATGGTGGAATGATTTAGGCAAAGAGGGGCACGACGAAGTGAGAAAATATTTTAAAGACCTTCCGGATTTATTAAACATTCAGCCTCGGGGGGATATTATCAGGGCATTGGTTGCCCATTGGGATTCGGCACATAATGTATTTCATTTTTCAGACTTTGAACTCACCCCAACATTAGAAGAAATAGCGGGGTACATTGAAAGTGATCAAGCTCCATTGAGAATCAAATACTTGATTGCTCCTAGGGCCATTACCATACACCGATTCTTGGATTCCTTGAAAATACCCCGAACAGTTCATCACCCAGATTTTGCAAAGGGTTTCTGCAGTTTCTGCTTCATGTATGATAGATATGGCCATGTGGGCGGGTTCAATAATCCAGACTTTAAGCTGTGCAGCAGAAATAGCCGACAAAAATAAGAGGAACACAGACGAGTGACATTTGTGATAGCTTTTTTGGGCCTCGTAATATTCCCAAGGAAAGATGGTAATATTGATTTGAAAATTGCGGGGGTCGTCAGTACCTTGCAAACCATGGGGAAAAGTACTTTAGCACCTATGATCGTGGCTGATATCTTCAGAGCTCTCACTACGTGCAAAGCTAGGGGAATTTTTTTTGAGGGATGTAACTTATTGTTACAGATGTGGATGACTGAGTATTTGTGCCCTCGCTCTCAGTTATTGAGTTATGGTTCGGTTGAGAAAACTTGTATAGGTGAATTTTATACAAGAATCAAAGGGGCCAGTCTACCTGATGGAGTCATGGCCTGGACATTACTATTTCGGAACCTCAATGCCAGCCAGATACAGTGGGTGCTTGGATGGTTGCCTGTCGAAGAGGTCGTATATATGCCAGCAGCCCGCCCGCATTTTCTATTGATGGGGCTCAGAAGCATCCAGTCCTATGCGCCATATCGGGTTCTGAGGCAACTCGGTAGATATCAAGTAGTACCGAGAGATGAAGATTTGAGTACCCAAGTGGTCGAAATCAGTCTTGACGGTCGATTCCCCGAGGAAGAAGTTCGCCAAATTTGGAGCGAGTGTCAACATTTGATGGCAAACACTTGTGTGTCAGATAGGGTCAAAGGGGAAGTTGCCCCAGGGTATCACTAGTGGTTCAAAGGTGACATGGCATGTGGGAGACCGGCTAAAAGACCTCACCTCGAAGATTTCGCCAAGTCATCCCAAGAGTAGTGGGACTGGTTAGCAAAGGAAGAAAGCTATCAAGTTGAGGTTGGTAAACTAAAGCAGCAAGTTGAGAGTCTGAAATTCGAGAACAGTGTACAGGTTGCCGCGGATCAAGGGGAAAAGAATAGACTGGCTCGAGAAAATGAAGCACTTAGGACCCAAATCCGACAGTTGAAGATCACCATCGATAAGCAATCGAAGAGCCGATCCGATGAACAATTGGTAAAAAGATTGAAAAACGAAGTCAGGGAATGGAGGGATGAGTTAGAAAAATCTGGGAATGTCATGGCAGAACTTAAAGCACATTGGGCTACAAGAACAGAGGAGCGTCGTCAATACTTGAATCACTTGAAAAGGGACCATGAGAAAATTGTTGCCAATTTAAAGAAAAAAATGGTTGCCCTTGAGGGTAAAGCGGTTAGGCAGACTAGAGATTTTGAAATTGAAAGTGGACATTGTTACAACTTGTTGGCCCAAATGGAGTTAGAAGTACAGCAGCTGCAAGATCAACACCTGCAAGACTCTCGAGCTTTAAAGACGTGCAGCGATTAGATAAGACGCTTGCTCATAGATAAGAAGCAAACAAAAGACAGGATTAGGGCCATTGCTCATGCTATCTTCAGGAGATGTCGGGCTTGTGAAGACATGACCCATACTACTTTTGCCTCAGCAGTGATAATCTATGTGAAGCGAACCATGAATGAGTTAGAGCAGCTTGAAAGGGATTTGGATCCTAGGCCCGCGACAAGGCCGAACGACGCCCCGCGGACACCTAAGTTTGAAGCACTAGAATATGCATAGTCGGTGTCTGTAATTCTCTACCATTTTGAGTCAGTCTTTCATATGTCTGTTATCTGTCCAGGTCAAGCAGGTCTGTAGTTTTTAAGAGTCTGTATTTGCTTTTAAATCGCGTCTGTTAGCTTCGTTCCGAAATGTTGGGTTTGTAATAGTTTGTTTTAGTAATGAAAATTGAAAATTTCAAGAATTCTTGCTTCCACCCTTTATTTTTGCATTTATCTGCACGAACTACGCTTGGTCTGATTCGTGCGGGGTCACGATATGTAGGCAATCTCCATAAGATTCGACCATAATCGTAAGAAAATAGAAAGAAGGAAAAGGAAAATAGAAGGAAAACCGAGAAAGAGAGAAAGAAAGAAAAGAGCGGAAAAACAGTGAGAGAAAGAAGAAGCACAAAAGAGGGATAAGGTGAAGAAATTCGAAAGAAAGGTAAAAAGAAACAAGGAACAAAATGCCGGGATGACACATGCAATCGAGCAAATGCATAATAGAAATGAATAACTGTATAAGTGCATTCATGCCAACGTGCTGTTGTTAAATCTGTTAAGACCTAATCACTAACAAAGTGGTTGTCTAAATGTGTGAGTCCAGGCAGGTGGTTAGTTGATTGGCAATTCTGGCAACTCACCCGTACAACACCCAGTCGAAAGATCAAGTAAAAATGACAGGGCAGGATTCGGAAATCAGCATCGTAGACCCTTCGAATGAGGCTGAGGTAACCGATGTAAGGTGCTATGAAAGAATAGATGAGGAAATTAAAAACACAAATGGCTGAAATGCATCGGGCATGGTCCCAGGGACATCCGACGCCACTATATCCTGCTAACCCATCTTACATCCCACACCTGGCTCAAGCTCAGGAGCCTACCACTCCCCACGCATCTTCAGCTTTCCCTTATCAGGCCCAGGGTTATGGTACCACTTCATACGCTCCCCCAGCACCACCCTCTAAACAGAACCCTCCACCACCCATGGTTCCCGTCTTTGTGGCACCTCCCCCAGCTCCACTACCTAGATCATCCAGTGAGCCGCTATTCCAAGCTCATGACACCCAATATTACCCTCCCGAACCCACTTTCAAAGCGCCTGAGCCATATACCTATTCTCCCCATTTTGAAATCCCTGGAGAAGTTGAGAAACCGGTTAAGAATACAGAACAAGAGGAAGTGATTCGTAAAGTCAAAATCCTGGAGCAATCCTTCAGGAACATGCATGGTTTAGGTAACCAAGTTAGCGTCGCATACAAAGATTTGTGCCCTTTTCCTGATGTCCATTTGCCTGCGGGGTTTAAAATGTCGAAGTTTGACTTATATGAGGGGCACGGTGACCCAGTAGCCCATCTGCGTGGTTTCTGTAGCAAAATGAGAGGTGCTGGGGGAAAGGATGAATTGTTGATAGCATATTTCGGTCAAAGCCTGAGCGGGTCAGCGCTAGAATTGTACACGAGGCAAGACCCCAGCCGATGGTATACATGGGATGATTTGTCACAAGCATTCATTGTGAACAAGCTGCAAGGGTTGATCCTCCCATGAGGGAGAGTGAGATGGTAGATTACTTCTTGCAAACATTGGAACCTACCTATTTTGGTCATCTAGTGACATCTGTCGGAAAGTCGTTTAATGAAGTGGTAAAGATGGGAGCCATGACTGAAGAAGGATTGAAAGCTAACAAGATATTGAGTTACTCGGCGTTGAAAGCAACCACCCAGGCCATCCAAAGCGGTACTGGTGGTGTGCTTGGGAAAAAGAAGAAAAAAGAAGTTGCTACAGTTGAAGCTAGTGCTTCGTCCAGGCCCAATAACCTTCCACTCTACTACAACCAACCCAGACCCCACCACCCAAACTACCAATATACCCCATATGGCCCACCGCAACACTATTATCCACCACCAGAACCACACTTTTCTATCCACCACGCCCAGACCTACACCCAACCCCCAGTGCACTCGCAATGGCGTACACCAAGTCCCCAAAATACACAGTCACACCCACAAAACACCTATCCACCTCCCAGGGCAAACAGACCAGGAACCAACTTTCGCCCAAACCAAGCTTTTAGAAGTGAGAAAGCCCCAAACAGAAAAACATTTACTCCGCTAGAAGAATCTTACACTGCTCTCTTCCATAGATTGAAACAGTTGGGAATGCTGACCCCAGTTGAATCCAAAGCACCAAACCCTCTTCCCAGAAACCTGGACCACTCTGTTAACTGCGAGTATTGCTCAGGGATGCCGGGGCATGATACTGAAAAATGTTGGAAGTTGAAGAATGCGATACAAGAACTCATTGATACTCGCCGCATCGAAGTACAGGCTCCAGAGGCCCCAAACATCAACAAAAATCCATTACCAACGCATTATGAGGCCAATATGATCGAGCTGATACATAAGGGGACAAAGCTTAAGAAACCATCGCAGGTGGTTATGGTGAGTGCAAGGCTAGCGGTTCAGTTAAAAGCAATAAAAGACAAGCCAGTGGTGGTAATGGGAAAGGGACCATTTGTGACTGCAAAAAAGCCGGAGCCGGTCAAGTTGATGGTACCAGGGTCATCATCTACACCCGTGGTGGTGGTGAAAGGAGCTTACGTAGAACCGGTTGTCATAAAAAGGTAGTCCAGTTACCCGTGGTTGATAGCAAAGCCGTACCGTGGAGGTATGACAAGGTAGTGGTGACATACAAAGGAAAGGAAATTGAGGAAGAGAGTTGTGAAGCACAAGGACTAACCCGGTCGGGACGTTGTTTTGCTCCCGAAGTTGAGAAAGGCTAGGGGCGCTAAAGACAATCCAGTGCCAGTCAAAAAGGCTGTGACGGAAGAAGAGGCAGAAGAGTTTCTGAAAAAGATGAAAGTACAAGATTATTCCATTGTTGAACAACTGAGAAAAACACCGGCCCAAATCTCGTTGTTATCATTATTGATTCACTCCGATGAGCATTGCCGAGATTTGATGAAGATATTGAATGAGGCTCATGTGCCTGACAAAATTTCAGTAAACCATCTAGAGACAATTGCCAACAAGATCTTCGAAGTGAACAGGGTAGCATTTTCTGATGATGAATTGCCCGTGGAAGGCATAGAACACAACAAGGCTCTCTATTTGACGGTCAAATGTGAAGGTTCAATGGTTACTCGGGCACTGATCGATAATGGGTCGAGCGCTAATATTTGCACGTTGTCCACGTTGAACAAGTTAAAGATTGATGAGGATAGAGTCCGAAAGAATAGCATTTGTGTTCGAGGATTTGATGGAGTGGGAACAAACACAGTAGGGGATATTGTAATCGAATTGACTATTGGCCCAGTCGAATTCACTATAGAATTTCAGGTGTTGGATGCTGCAGTATCCTATAATCTTTTGTTGGGTCGACCATGGATTCACGCGGCCAAAGTCGTGCCTTCCACGCTGCACCAAATGGTCAAATTCGAGTGGGACAGACAAGAAATTGTGTTACATGGGGAAGATCCCACATGCGCCATGAATGATGCCATTGTGCCCTTTATAGAAGCCGAAGATGATAAAGGACCCTGGGTTTATCAGGTCTTCGACACGGTCCTGGTAAGCAGAGTGCCCGAAGGTCAAAGCATGCCATGTCCTAGGGTGGCAGCTACAATTGTCATGGTAGTATCAGAAATGCTGAATAGCGGGTTCGTGCCAGGGAAAGGTCTGGGGGCTGAACTTCAGGGCATTATTCAACCTGTGTCCCTTCCCAAAAATCTGGACACCTTCAGATTAGGTTTCAAACCAACAACGGCAGATGTTAGAAGGGCCCGTAAATCGAGGAAGAAAGCTTGGGTTCTTCCTAAACCTATCCCACGTTTGTCCAGGTCCTTTGTCAGGCCTGGTAGCAAGAAACAGTCATTGGCAAAGATGTCAGGTTCATTGATTGGGGCAGAGGGTAATTTGGATAAGGTGTTCGAGAGAGTATTTGCTGAAGTAAACATGGTTGAGGCCGGGGAAGGGTCGAGCGGAGCGGATACACAGTACATCGGACCACATGCTAACATCAACAATTGGGAAGCTACTCCTCTTCCAATTCGGAGGGAGTCGTGGTAGTGGGTTTTGTTTTCCTTTTGTCACCTGGATTATTCCAGGGTTTGTAATCCAGTTGCTATGTTCCGTCCGTTTGGATTAGTTAAAACCCTGTTGTCTTTACATTTAATGAAATGCAATTTTCTTCGTCCCTAATTCTCTTTCCATTTTTCTTTTCTTTTCTTTTGTACAGTTCTTTTTATGCTGATATCAATGATATGACATGCATGGGGAATCTTCGGCCCAGTTTTAAAAGCCAATCTAGCTCAGAAGTAATAATACAAGAGATCGGGTGTGGTGATGGGGTGGATTGTAACAATGATGAAGCTTATGAGGAAATTAGTAAAGAATTAAGTCATTTTGAAGAAAAACCCAAACCTAACCTAAATGACACAGAAGCAGTTAATCTAGGGGATCAAGACAATGTGCGAGAAACTAAAATAAGTGTTCATCTGGGGCCACAACTCAAGGAGAAGATAATTAAAGTACTGCATGAGTACAAAGATGTCTTTGCATGGTCATATGATGATATGCCAGGTTTGAGCACCGATTTGGTGGTTCACAAATTACCCACTGATCCGGCACTTCTCCTATCAAGCAGAAGTTGAGAAAGTTCAAAACGGACATAAGTGTGAAGATCAAAGAAGAGATTACCAAGCAGTTTGAGGCGAAGGTCATTCAGGTTACACGGTACCCCACTTGGTTAGCTAATGTCGTGCCTGTGCCGAAGAAAGACGGCAAGACCAGGGTGTGCGTCGATTATCGAGACCTTAACAAAGCAAGTCCAAAAGATAATTTGCCATTGCCCAACATCCATATACTGATCGACAAATGTGCCAAACATGATATTGGCTCTTTTGTGGATTGTTATGCAGGTTATCATCAAATTCTAATGGACAAGGAAGATGCAGAAAAGACGGCATTCATCACGCCGTGGGGAACGTATTGTTATTGGGTCATGCCGTTTGGATTGAAAAATGCCAGGGCAACTTATATGAGGGCCATGACAACCATATTCCATGATATGATACATCGGGAGATCGAGGTGTATGTGGATGATGTGATCGTGAAGTCTAGACAGCAATCCGACCATGTCAGAGATTTGAGAAAGTTCTTTCAAAGGCTTCGTAGGTACAATCTTAAGCTCAATCCTGCAAAATGTGCTTTCGGGGTGCCATCTGGGAAGTTGTTGGGGTTTATAGTCAGCCGGCGGGGTATCGAATTAGACCCGTCGAAGATCAAAGCCATTCAGGAGTTGCCACCTCCAAGAAACAAAACCGAGGTGATGAGTTTATTGGGAAGATTGAACTATATCAGCAGGTTCATTGCTCAACCCACAGCAACGTGTGAACCAATTTTCAAGTTATTGAAGAAAGATGTCGCGGTTAATTGGACTGATGAATGTCAGGAGGCTTTTGATAAGATAAAGGGGTATTTGTCAAACCCACCCGTGTTGGTTCCGCGAGAACCAATGAGGCCTTAGATTTTATATCTGACAGTTGTGGACGGTTCATTCGGCTGTGTACTGGGTAGCACGATGTTACGGGCAGAAAGGAGCAGGCTATTTACTATCTCAGCAAGAAGTTCACATCTTACGAGGTTAAGTATACTCATCTGGAAAGGACATGTTGCGCCCTAACTTGGGTGGCACAGAAGTTGAAACATTATTTGTCATCTTACACTACTTACCTTATATCTCTCTTGGACCCATTGAAGTATATTTTTCAGAAACCAATGCCCACAGGAAGGCTTGCAAAGTGGCAGATCTTGCTTACAGAGTTCGACATTATATATGTGACACGGACTGCCTTGAAAGCACAGGCATTAGCCGATCATTTGGCTGAGAACCCCGTCGATGAAGATTATGAGCCTTTGAAAACCTATTTCCCTGATGAAGAGGTGATGCACATTGATGAATTGGAACAAGCTGAGAAGTCGGGATGGAAACTTTTCTTTGATGGGGCTGCAAATATGAAAGGCGTAGGAATAGGAGCAGTGCTTATCTCAGAAACAGGTCAGCATTACCCTGTTACGGCTCGGCTTCGTTTCTATTGTACAAACAACATAGAAGAATATGAGGCGTGTATATTGGGATTGAGATTAGCTGTGGATATGGGTGTACGGGAAGTCTTGGTCATGGGTGACTCGGACTTACTGGTACACCAGATTCAACGAGAATAGGAAACACGGGATTTGAAACTTATACCGTATCGGCAGTGTCTGCATGAGCTTTGCCAGCGTTTTCAGGCCATAGAATTCAGGCACATTCCAAGGATTCATAATGAGGTTGCTGACGCTTTGGCGACTTTGGCGTCAATGTTGCACCATCCAGATAAGGCTTATGTTGATCCATTGCAGATTCAGGTCCGTGATCAGCATGCTTACTGTAATGTGATAGAAGAGGAAATCGATGGAGAGCCGTGGTTCCATGATATCAAAGAGTATATTAGAGCGGGAATATATCCAACACAGGCCACCGGTGATCAGAAAAGAACGATTCGTCGATTGGCAAGCGGGTTTTTCCTTAGTGGAGGGGTGCTGTACAAAAAAACTCCAGATCTCGGGTTGTTGAGGTGTATAGATGCAAGGCAGGCCACAACTATCACAACTGAGGTGCATGCCGGAGTTTGTGGACCACATATGAGTGGGTATGTTCTAGCAAAAAAGATTCTCCAAGCGGGTTATTATTGGCTCACGATGGAGCGGGATTGTATCAGTTTTGTGCGTAAGTGTCATCAATGCCAAGTACATGGAGATTTGATTCATTCTCCACTATCAGAATTACATACGATGTCTGCACCATGGCCTTTTGTTGCGTGGGGCATGGATGTTATTGGGCCAATTGATCCAGCAGCATCAAATGGGCACAGGTTTATTCTGGTAGCTATAGATTATTTTACCAAATTGGTGGAAGCTAAGACGTTCAAGTCTGTGACTAAGAAAGCTGTAGTCGACTTCGTGCATTCAAATATCATCTGTCGGTTTGGGATTCCAAATGTAATCATCATAGATAATGGGGCTAATTTTAATAGTCATTTGATGAAGGAGACATGTGAGTAGTTTAAGATTACTCACAGGCATTCTACTCCATACCGTCCCAAGGCAAATGGTGCAGTTGAAGCAGCCAATAAGAATATAAAGAAAATACTCCGGAAGATGGTTGAAGGATATAGACAATGGCATGAGAAATTACCTTTTGCTTTGTTAGGATATTTCACCACCATCCGTACCTCGGTGGGGGCAACTCCTTATTCTTTGGTATATGGTACCGAGGCAGTAATACCCGCAGAAGTGGAAATCCCATCACTGCGAATCATTGCAGAGGCTGAGATCGATGATGATGAATGGGTGAAAAGCCGTCTTGAGCAGTTGAGTTTGATTGACGAAAAGAGATTGGCATCAGTGTGTCATGGCCAACTGTACCAACGAAGAATGGCAAGAGCATACAACAAGAAAGTACGTCCAAGGAAATTCAAAGTCGGGCAATTAGTACTGAGGCGGATTCTGCCTCATTGGGCTGAAGCAAAAGGAAAGTTTGCCCCAAACTGGCAGGGACCATTTGTAATAACTAGAGTGTTGTCTAACGGAGCATTGTATTTGACAGATGTGGAAGTAAAATGTATAGAAATGACCATCAATTCTGATGCGGTCAAGAGATAATATGTATGATTTTATTATTTTCTGAATGTATCTGTTTGTATCTGGCATATCTTAAAGATTGAAATGATGAAGGCATTTTGTCCTGCTATCCAAACACTATTTTCCCTTGTTATCCCCTTTGAGCCTTACTTATTTTTCATACCCCTCTTTCGGAATCAACGACACTATCAGGGAACACAGGTGCCGAACATAAAAGAAAGAAGAGAAAAACAAAAAACAAAAACAAAGGAAAAGAAAAACAAAGGAAAGGAAAAAGAAAGAAAAGAAAAGCAAAAGAAAGAAAGAAAGAGAAAGAAAAGGGAAGAAAGAAAAATACAACAACAAAAGTTAAAAACCATGAACTATGTTTGACTTGATCCCGAAAGGGTACGTAGGCAGCCTTACTCCGAGGTTCAGTCATACCAAAATAGAAATCCAAAAATCCCCAAGCAAGTAACTGGGGCAGAAGTTGTGATTTTTTGTGAAAAATGGATTCCGAAAGTTGTATTTTAAACTCATTCGAATTGTTTTGAGCCTTTTATACTTTTCTTTCTAACCCAATCCAAAAGCCTACATTACGGTCCAAAGAAAGACCTTTTGATCAATTTCTAGAAATTCCAGGTCGAGCAAGGTGACGATGGTTCAATCAAGAAAGAACGAAAGTAAAATGAGAGAGTCTTATTGGTGAAAACCTTCACGGGCACCGTAAGGCGACAGGAGCTAAGAGAAAATACATGAGAGAGTCTTATTGGTGAAAACCCTCGCGGGCACCTTGAGGCGAAAGTGAGTTGGAAAATGTTTGAATGGCAAAAGGTATGTGGGTGGAAAAATGTTTCGAGGTACCGTAGCAAAGCAAAGTTAAGATCGGGGTAATCCAAACAAGTGATGGAAGTTTCGGGCAACAAAGTATGGCGATTGAAAGACGGTTATTTGGACAGATTGGGCCGATCAATTCAAAATGCATGTCATGACCATTGGTACCAGCTGTCTTGCTCAGGTAAGTTTCTTTTCCTTCTCTTTTCGAAATAACCATCTGGTTTGGATTCTTCTTATCCTTGACTCAAAAATCATCGCATTTCATTTTCTTGTGAGGGTTTTATCTAGTTGAGATGTTTCAGTACTAGTCTTGGTCAATGCAAGTAGAAAGGACTTCAAAGCTCACTACTAGTTTCTAGAATTGTAAAGAACAACATGGTCAGAGCATGTCAAAAAATAACGTGATGTCAAGTGGAACACAGGGAATTAATGGAAGTTTCATCGGTGAAATGATTGGGGAATGTCGTGGGAAAGGCAAAAACAAAAGGTCAGGAAATGAAATAACAGCATGGATGTAAAACATTTAGGTCGCCGGATGTTGGGAAATTTAAAAAGTTGGTCAAGAAAGTCAGGCTGTTCAGGGACAGTGTGTGGAAGGCAGTTAACATAAAGCAAGGCAGTGGAAGGATTTTTCAGCAAGAAGGCCATCTACTAACCACCATTTTAAACTGACGAAATTTTCTTTGATTATAAAAGGGGCAGAAAGTTAGTCGTTGAAAGGAATTCTCCAAGAAGGAAAACAAGCAGTAATCAGGTTTGATCGCAAAGTGCGGTTTGATTAAATACAAGATAATCTTGAAATGCATAAGGGGAATGGAATTTGATTGCAAAGTTGGCATGATTAGAATAAGTTCAAGTTGTCAGGACCTTCCTGGATAATAGGATGTAGTTCATATACCCGAAAGTCAGGAGTTCGCCTGGAAAATAGAGACATACCATTCAGATTTTTAAGCAGTCAGGGGGCCGCCTGAAGAACAGAGGTGATACAATCCAAGTTTTTAGCTTCCCTTCAATCTCTTTGTTCATCTGGTAATCAGGAGTCCGCCTGAAGAATATAGACATACAATTTAATTTTAATAATCAGGAGTCCGCCTGAAGGATAGAGACATACAAATTAATTTTAGTAATCAGGAGTCCGCCTGAAGAATAGAGACATACAATATAATTTTGGTAATCAGGAGTCTGCCTGGAGAATAGAGACATACAATTTAATTTTAGCAATCAGGAGCCCGTCTGGATAATAGAGGAGTAGTTTCAATTTTAGGTTCAAAAGTCAGGAGCCCGCCTGGAAAATGGAGGTGTTAAATATTTTTAGCAGTCGAAATCAGGAACCCGCCTGGAGAACAGAGGTGATATAATTCAATTTTAGTTTTCAATCAATCTCTTTGTTTATTTTGAAGATAGGAGCCCGCCTGAAGAATAGAGGCATGCGATTCAAGTTTCGGAGGTCAGGGAATCCGCCTGGAGAATGGAGTTCAAGTTTCAGAAGTCAGGAGCCCGCCTGTATAACAGAGGAATACACACAGTTCAAGTTTCAGAAGTCAGGAGCCCGCCTGCACAACAGAGGAATACATACAGTTCAAGTTTCAGAAGTTGGGAGTCCACCTAAAGGAATAGCAACATGGATCTTATCGAGAAAGAACAAGACAACAAGGCAACAAGGAAGTACAGGAGCAAGTTTGAAGAATCTAGGTAGGGCTTTTGTAATTCATAGTTCATAGCTTAGTCTAACTTCTTTTATTGTTACACGGTGTAATAAGGGAAGCCAGCAAGCAGCAGCAACAACAATCGTAGTGAAATCACAGCTCCCGGTAGTCCCAGCTACCAGTCATTCCCAAACTACACTGACCTGATTCCTGTTTATCCCAGGATATGTAGGCAACCTCTGAAGCAGGACGCGGTCAAACTTTTCAAAAATGCTTCACACGGAATTTTCAAACGGGCAAAAATCGCTCGTATTTGCTCACTTATCTTTGCCCGAAAACCCTTCGTGTTTCCGAGCAAAGAGGGGCAGCTGTGAGCACATGATTTTTTCCCTAAATATGATTATTCCCAAAATCCCAACAAAATATAATTTTTCTATATTTTTTACAATTTTTGTGCATTTTGGTGTCATTTTCTGATAATTGTTGCATTCTATTTGTGCATGTTAATTTTTATGAAATACAAAAATATGCATTTTTTGCATTTAGGTTTTAGTTTTATATTTTTTTTATCAACTTAAGTTTAAGTTGTTTAGAACAAAACATGAAAATCACAAAATTAGTTCATTTTTGCATTTTAATGATTTCTATTGGGAATTCGTCATGAAATAGTTTTCAAACAATTTTAAAGAATTAATTAGTCTTCGTTTTGAAATAACTAAGATTTCATGTTAGTTTTACATCTCCATAAAAATTAGAAAAATTATAAAAAATTGTAAAAGTGGGAAAAGAAAACAAAAGGGAAATAAGATTAGAAATTGGGTCTTAATAAAAGACCCAAATTTGGGCCAAATTAAGGAAATTTCTCAGGCCCAAACGCCTCAAAATTGTTGCAAATCAGTCCAGTCCAAATCCCCTACCCGGTCTGCCCCATTCTAAACGAAACGGTGTCGTTTCGGGGTTTCTGAATCAGGACTGCTGGATCTCATCAATCCAACGGTCCGGATCTAACTAGGTTACCTGTATTTAAGTGTCCGAAACTTCCCCCTACCCCCATTTGCCTCGTCTTCCTTACCCCACCCTTCTCCTCAAACCCTAATCTGCGCCGCCCCTAAATCCCTCGCCGGCGGTACAACCTACGCCGTTCACCCCGAGATTAACACCACAGATCCCTCTCACTCTCCTCTTTCCATTGCACCCACTGGTTTACCTCGAACAAGGCCGGAACTCGTCGAATCTTAGTTTGAAGTTTTCCGGCCAAGTGACGAGTTCATCCAAATCAGTCCAAAATCACACCCCATAACCCCCGGCCCTTCCTCAACACTAATCCATGGTTATTTTCTTTCAAATTACTGTGAAGCGGCCCGAATCTTAGATCTAAGAATTTCTGGTCAAACCCTAAAACCAAATCCTTTTGATTTCGAACCGTAGTATCCTTAACAATGTGTTCTCCTGTAAGAACACATGGTTAGGGATGTTACGCGTCAAAAATCTGAAAGGATTCAGACGTTTCTGACTGGGCAGAGTCCCTTGTGCCTCTGTGAGTTTTACTACTTCCTTTTACTCGCATGTTTGAAGTGTTATTTACAGTTGTTGTTTCGTTAATTTTTGCTGTTAATTTTTTGGTTTTATTCGTATTAGTTTAAGTTCTGCCAATTGTTAGTTAAGTTCTGAATTGATATTTGTTTGAGTTAGTATGAGTTTACGGATTAAGAATTACTTTTAGTTCATTTAATGCTGTTCATGTTAGTTTAAGTTTAGTTTGAGATCATTTAGTTTGATTGAATTAATATAATTAAACATTTGGTTTTGGTTAGTTGATTAATTGTTTTCTGAGTGCTAGTTAATCATTTCCAGTTAGTTTTAGATTGGTTTAGGGTATTGGTTATAGCTGTCAAGGATGAGGGTAGGTTCAGTAACTTTGAGGGGCTTTTAGGGGTAATCTGAGTATGGAAAAGGGTAGTTTTGATAAGAATAGTAATATCAGGATATATGGAAGGGCAGTATAGGTATTGTAAGGGTAGAGGAATACCCTAAGGCCTTATAGAATGAGGTACAAGTGTAGATTTTAATAATTGTAAGGCATTTACTTGTTTAGCAAGTTAAGGATAGAAGGACCAAACTGAAAATAGGGAGGGACTGATTGGAAAATAAGAATCTGATCTATTCTCTTTGGGGTTGCCTATAAAAAGGGCATGAAATGCCTTGGGAAAGGGGGTTCCTCTCTCTTCTTCTGCCTTCAGCCCTAAGTTTCAATTTGAGCTTTCATTCCTGCTTTTGATTTCAGTTAGCATTTTAATTGCAAGATTATTCAGAAAACAAAAAACATCAAAAATGGAGAAATCCGAAACAACTTCACATTTTCACTGTTAGTTTTGGATTTCAGTTTGGGGTTTTGGGTTTTAGCATTATCATATAGGTGCTTAGGTTCAGCTGAAAAGGTTAAGAGTGCATTTGAAGTTGTGTTTGAGCTGATCTGTGGAGTCTACCCATATTTTTGGTTTTCAAAGCAATCTGCCTGTATTTCTGTGGTGTAATATTGCTGAGTTTGTTGCTGTTGCTGTTCAAAGTAACTAACTCCTCTCCTTTTCTCTATTTACATTCCAATTTCCAGGTATAATCCCCTGAACCTCACTGATGTATGCTTGCTGAAGTTGAAATGAAATGTTTAAGGGGCCTGTTATTCAACTAAGAGCAGTTTGTATCTTGACTGATATGAATAGTGTAGTTTCCTGTTATATAACTGGCAGTTTGTTGTTTGTTCAGCGAGGTCGATTGCATGTTAAAAGTTGCGTAATGTTGAACTGTTTGAATTGGACAGTTGAAATAGCGTTGAGCATATGTGGTCTAATTTGAAAATTTGTGTGAATTTAATATCAATCAGTAGCAATTGGACCTGTGTAAATGATATGTGAATTCAGGAGTAAGTCTGGTGACCTTCAGCCTGTTTACTAGTAATTTTATCATTGGTCGTGATAGTGTGGTAAAAAGTCTACTTTTGATTAAAGTTTTCTGAAATCGTTTGGTAGGCAAAACATAGTTATTGTTGGGTGATTGGTATCGAAACTAGTTAAAAATCATGAAACATGATTCATTCATAATTGGTTTGGTTCATTAGAGTAGCAGGTCTTAATAAGTAATTAGTAGGACAAATCAATTTAGTGATTTCGGAATTCATGGCTATCAGCTAAATGAGGGTACGTATTGTCATTATAGTAGTTCGTTGATATTATATCAAATGTGACCTTGGAATTGTACCCATATTTATTGGCTAATTGGGCTGTATCAACGTCGTGAGGCAGGCCCATGTTATTTAAATTTGGTTTTTTAGTTTACTGCAATGTAATCCAAATTCCGAATTCGTTAGCCTTTTAAAGACACATGAATAAGTAGTAAATCATAGTTATTTCGGGATTGCTACTAGCCTCGCCCGAATAAAATCACATACGCATGCTGTCAACAATTGATTATTAAGAATGATTAGAATTTGGGAGGGCCATTTAGCGAACTTCACGGCCCTCCCCAAATAATATTACGTCAGAATCTTTAGGCACAGTTTTAATTAAATTACCTTCTTAAACTCGGGTGCGCATTGATGCGACCCAAATCCAAATCTCGACAAAGTCAAAATGTGTTGACAATCACGGGTGCATTGATTGTGACGTGGTTCGAAACGCATTTTCATGACGTCGTAATTCTTAAAAATAAATAATGATAGAAAAGAGGTTCACAAATTGAGATGAGCCTCACCGCACAAATAAATAAATGTGGGGCCCTCAATAAATAATTACCGCAATGATTAGAATTTGGAATGGCCATTTAGCAAACTTCATGGTTTTCCCCAAAATAATACTACGTTAGCATCTTTAGGCACGATTTAATTAAATTACTTTCTTAAATTCGGGTGCGCATTGATGCGACCCAAATCCAAATCTCGATGAAGTCGAAATGTGTCAACAACCACGGGCGCATTGATTGCGACGGGGTTCAAAATGCGTTTTCACGACATCGTAATTCTTATAAAATAAATAATGATAAAAGCGGTTTACGAATAGAGAGCACATAAGCTAGCATGTATTAAAATCAGATAAAATCAAATACAATAGTTAAGCGACCGTGCTAGAACCACGGAACCCGGGAATGCCTAACACCTTCTCCCGGGTTAACAGAATTCCTTACCCGGATTTCTGGTTCGCGGACTGTTAACAGAGTCATATTTTTCCTCGATTCGGAATGCAACCGGTGACTTGGGACACCATTAAACTCCCAAGTGGCGACTCTGAATAATTAATAATCAAATCTCGTTCCGATTGTCCTTTAATTGGAAAAACTCCTTTACGCCCCTCTTCCGGGGGTGTAGGTGTAAAAAGGAGGTGTGACACTCACTATTCTTGTTATTCTATCCATCCAGGAGCAACAAATATGTATCATGATATTAGGAAAATGTATTGGTGGGACAGAATGAAAAAGAATATAGCAGAATTTGTTGCCTAGTTTCCCAACTGTCAGCAGGTTAAGATTGAGCATCAAAAACCCGATGGCTTATTGCAGGCTATAGAGATTCCGACTTGGAAATGGGAAGTAATCAATATGGATTTCATCGTAGGCTTACCTCGTACCCAACGTATGTTTGATTCGATATGCGTGATTGTTGATAGGCTTACAAAGTCAGATCATTTTTTGCCCATTAGAACTACATATTCCTCAGAGGATTATGCAAGGCTTTATATTAAGGAGATAGTACGACTGCATGGTGTCCCTGTATCTATTATCTCGGATAGAGAAGCTCACTAACTTCTGGAGGTCCTTCCAAAAAAGGATTGGGGACTCAAGTAAGTCTTAGTACAACATTTCATCCCCAGATAGATGGACAGGAGGAGTGTACTATTCAAACACTGGAAGATATGTTACGAGCTTGTGTAATAGATTTCAAAGGTAGCTGGGATGATCATCTGCCGCTTATTGAGTTCGCATATAATAATAGTTACCATTCTAGTATTCAGATGGCTACATACAAAGCTCCTTATGGATGGAAGTGCAGGTCACCTATAGGGTGGTTCAATGTTGGGGAAACTACGTTAGTAGGACCAGAATTAGTACAGCAGACAATCGAGAGAATTAAGCTTATACAGGAAAGGCTATTGGCAGCTTAAAGCCATCGGAAGGCTTATGCGAATAATCGACGACGAGACTCGAAATTTCAGGTTGACGACTGGGTATTCCAAAAAGGTATCACCTATAAGAGTTGTCATGAGGTTTAGAAAGGAAGGCAAACTTAGCCCACGGTATACTGGGCCTTATAGGATCATTCGGAGAGTGGGCCAAGTAGCTTATGAGTTAGAATTGCCCTTGGAATTTGAGCCTGTCCATCCTGTTTTTCACGTATCTATGTTATAGAAGTGCATTGGCAATCCTACCCGAGTGGTGTACATGAATGATGTACAGATTACAGAGGACTTGTCATACGAGGAAATTTCGGTTTCCATTCTAGACCAATGAATCTACAAACTACGGAATAAGAAGGTAACCTCCATGAAAGTACTTTGGAGGAACAACAATGACTTGAAAGGCTGAGGAAGACATGAAGTCTAGATATCCCTACTTATTTCCTCCTCCAGAGAAGGATCTGACTGAGACGTCATAACCTCAAGGTGCGTGTACGAATTCTTGTGCTAGCTATTGTTATTGGTCGTTCGAGGCCATCATCGTCATTAATGCTTGTGGTCCTATGTGGCATTAAATTACTGGGTTTCTACAAAAAGATTTGGTAGTAGCGTTGCTACAAGGGCGACGCTACCAAGGTTATATAAATCCCAGAGAGTTAAACATTCGAGGACGAATAATTTTAAGGGGGAAGGATGTTACATCTCTCTTTTTCGTACATACAATTTCATTTTTAGTTAACCGACGTAGACTCGGGGATGAGATCATCTTGACGTTAACGTACTTACACTATTTATAACAAGCGATAAATAAGTGTTATGAAGGATAAAGGGGTACACGGATTAAAAAAAACGAATTTCGTTGAAAGTGGCCAATTTGGAAAAAAATATGGGTCAAGCGATAACACCCGATAATTATGGACTAGTACCATGAAAGATACCATATGACCACAGTAGTATAATATATAAAGTATATATGAAGTATTTTTAAAAATAAATAGAATTTTAAGTAATTTGTGGTAATTTTTAGATTATGCGGGTAATGGAATAATTACCCGATAATGAAACATTACCCAGTTAATTAATCAGTGGATAAAAATTAATAAATTAACCCCTCCCACACACACACGTGGCAAGAAGCCACACACCTAGAAAATGACATAGTCATGATTCTTGGTGGCCACCTATGAGTTAAGTTAAGTCTTTCCAAGACTTGTAAAAACTTTATCCAATTCTTAGTTTCAATTTATGTCCTTGGATTGAAACGGTATATTTCAAGTCATTTAGGAGATCTTTTAATTATTCACACAACCAAATTCAATTTCAAACCATCTCAAATCATAGCATCTGAAATCCATGAAATCAACATATCCCACACATCTAAATCAGTAATCCACTCCTGAGTTAAGTATAAGGAAGTTGGTATATTGATTTTAAACCAAAAGAAAAGGAACTTGGTAATTAATCTCTAACATTGTGATTCTTTTAATTATTTGGCATGATTCAGCATGAAGTGGGGAACTAGGAATGCTATTTGGAGAAAATGATCGCTCTCAGGAAGTTGAACCTTAGGATAGAAGCTTGCCCTTTTTCTTTGCTCCAAAATTTTCTTACCAAAATTCCTACAAGTTTTCAACAAAAACTTCTTGCAACCAATCGATTCCAATAAGAATTTTTAGAAACTTAGCAACGTAAAATTTTGCGGTTCTAAAGAAGTACGGTGCAACCTTTTCCAAGAACATCATGCGGATTTTTCCTAAACCAGGTATGTTAAGGCTAAGCCCTTATTTCATTTTGGCATGATCTTGTCATTACACAAGTTTGATAACGAAGTATAAAGAAAAATTCATATCCCGAAATTTACGTATATTTTGCTAGTCTCGCAAGTTACAATATTCTCTTTATCGGGACTTCATATTCATTTGAGTATTTTATTCATCCAGGCAAGAGCAAAGAGAGTATATATATACAGTATAAAGTATTTTCATTACCATCGAGCTATAATCGATGCGCAGGCCCCTATTGGGAAACCTCTGAGATGGTAAGTTATATACCGAGCCTACAGTGGCCGAACGCCTATGAGTGAGCCCAGCATGACCTAGATACAGAGCATAGTATGGCTGAGTGTCTATAAGCTAGACTACTACGGTAGTTATATATATACCGAACCTTATAGGGCCAGACCACTATTTTACTTACTATATTGAGAGAGTTGAGTCAGTATCAGCAGGTAAACATATCTTCAGATTATCTTTGACTCTCAGTTACTTTCAGTTATTATATTATCAGTTCAGTTTCAGCTTTCAGTTATTTTGTTGCCTCACATACTCAGTACATTCTTCGTACTGACGCCCTATTTTACGGGGCCTGCGTTTCATGCTCGCAGGTGCAGGTAGGCAAGTTGAAGGTCCCCCTTCCTAGGATCCCTGATCAGCGAGAGTTGGCATGCTCCATTTGATCCGGAGCTACTTTTGATTTTGGTACGATACGTTTGTGTATATATATGTATATGGGTATGACGTGGCTTAGTCCCGTCTTTGTAGAGCTATGTTTCTATTAGAGGTCTGTAGATAGTATGTCTAGCTGGGTTATATGTGGCCTTGTCGGCTTTTAGTTTTGGATGTATAGTTGTCTATATGAGCCTTGCCGACTCGCCCACTATATTCTGCATGTATACGTACATATGACTTGATGGCAGGTTTCCTTTACGTATGTTAATTTTGTAATGAAGCAGATGTTATTCAGGTTCATATTTAGATGCATGCTTAGGGGTGTTTGACAGGTAGGACTCAGGCATCCGTCGTGGCCCATCAGTTTGGGTCGTGACAAATCCTTTCACCCTCCATCAAAACCTCGGACACATATACTGTTCTTGTGGATCCTCTCAGCATCAATTTTCAGCTTATGCAGAGTGGAGAGAGGGCAAATGTTTGCACTGGAACCATTATCAACTAACACCTTTGTAACAAGAGAATCTTTGCATTTAACTGTGAGATAAAGAGCCCGATTGTGCTCTGTACCCTCCAAAGGCAACTCATCATCCAAGAAGGTAATCCTGTTTGTCTCAAATATCTTTTTGGAAATCTTCTCCAAATGGTTCACTGTGATCTTGTCAGGGACATGGGCTTCATTCAGAATCTTCATAAGAGCCCTGCAGTGCTCATCTAAATGTATCAATAATGATAGAAGAGAAATTTGAGCGGGGGTCTTTCTCAGTTATTCCACTATGGAGTAATCCTACACCTTTATTTTCCTCAAAAATTCTTCCGCCTCCTCTTCGGTGACCGGTTCTTCACTAGAATTGGACTATCTTTGAGTGGCTTGAATTTCTCTAATTCTTCTGGGGCAACGCATCTTCCTAAACGAGTCACTCCCGGGTTTCATTGACTTCCTCTTCCACTTCTTTCCCCTTATAAGTTACTACTACTCGCTTGTAGTTCCACGGAACGGCCTTGGTGTCATCTACCGGCAGCTGGGTCACAGGTTTAATGACAATAGGAGTTGTGCGAGCTCCTTCCATGATTATGACAGGCTTACTTGCTACCCCCATTACGATCACCTTCAGCTTTCCTTGCTTTGTTTCTACATCATCTGGGAATCCCTTCACGCCTACCACGAATGGCTTAGCATCGAGCTTACTTAGCTTATTTGTCAACCACTTAACTGTTGACGATGTTGCATTTGTAACAATTGGAGTTTTGAATGAATTACTTTCACTGGCACGGATAATCATGACAGACTTTGAAGGCTTCTCAAGCTTCCCATCCTTATACACTATCTCAATCATATGTTTTTCGGCATGGGCTGGCAAGGGATTTTTATTGATGTTGGGCGTCTGGGATTTGGACCTCAATTTGGTTTGTACCGATAAGCTCTTGGATGGAGCTCTTCAAATGCCAACACTTTTCTATGTCATGCCCCAGAGCATCAGAATAATATGCACACCTGAGGGAATAATCCAGGTTCTTCGGAGGGGGGTTTGGTAATTTTGACTCAATCGGCCTTAGAACGCCCAACTACTTTAACCTCTGAAACAGACCGGTGTAAGACTCTCCAAGCAGGGTGAAAGTTCGCTTCTGCTGTTGCCTTTCCTTCCTATACTCCGTCCTGGGGCGAAAGCTTGGACCAGTAGGGTTTTAGTATATTTGTGGTGGCGGGTAAGTATTTTGTGGAGCTGGTGCATGCCATTGCGGGTAAGGAGGGGGTTGAGCATATGAATGTGCGTGATGGACATGGTATTGGGGTGGCCTGACTGAATACTGAGGGTCTAGTGGTGGGAAGTATTGTTGGGGTAGATTATATAGAGTTTGGGTGTAGGTTTGAGATTGGGGTCGAGGCTAGGTGTAATGGTGCAGCGGACCCCTTGGGCCATGCCACAATCCTCAGACGACCATAGCAACATCTTCTTTCTTCTTTTTCCCTAACACGCCCCTGGTGCCATTCTGGATCGCTTGTGTAGTTGCTTTGATGGCAGAGTAACTCATGACCTTGCTCGACTTGAGTCCTTCCTCGACCATTCCTCCCATCTTCACTACTTCATTGAAAGACTTACCTATGGCCGAGACCAGATGTCCAAAGTAAGTAGGCTCCAAGGTCTGAAGAAAGCAATCCACCATTTCATCTTCCTTCATTAGACGGTCGACTCCTGCCGGTTGTTCTCTCCACTGGAAACCATACTCCTTGAATCTCTCGCTGGGTTTTTCTCCATCTTAGTCAAAGATAGGAGATCTGGGACAATTTATACGTTGAACTGGAAATGCCGAGCGAAAGCCTGAGCCAAGTCATCCCAAGTGTACCACCTACTATTGTCCTGGCGGGTGTGCCACTCCAATGCTGCACCACTCAGACTTTGGCTAAAATATGCCATCAACAGTTCTTCTTTCCTACCGGCTCCCCTCATTTTGCTGCAAAATCCTCTCAAGTGGGCCACGAGGTCTCCGTGCCCGTCATACAAGTCAAACTTGGGAATTTTGAATTCGACAGGTAGATGGACATTAGGAAACAAGAATAGATCCTTATAAGCCACGTTCACTTGGTCCCCTAACCCTTGCATATTTTTCAGCAACTGCTCCAACCTCTTTACCTTCCTAAATATCTCCTCTTGCGCCGTGTTTTTGAGTGGCTTCTCAGTTTCAGCAGGAATTTTGTTGTGGGGAGTGTAGGAGTAGTGATCTGGGACTTTGAAGGTGGGCTCTGGAGCATAGTACTAGTTATCTTAGGCTTGGAATACTGGCTCACTGGAAGATCGATGGAGTGTAGCTGGTAGAGGTGCTACGAAGATAGGGGTGGCTGGCGGAGGGGGGTATGTGGTTGTTTTGGCTGGTGGAGCTTGGATGGTTTGGGAAGTGGTGCCATGATAGTGGTGGTAAGGGGTGAAGCTTGGTGCATGTTGTGGGGATAAATCAACAACGGGGGGCTCTTGAGATTGAGCCAGTGGTGGGATGAAAGCAGGGTTGGCGGGGTACGATGGTGGAGGATACCCTTTCATCCATGCCTGGTACGCTTCGACCATTTGGTGCTTCAGCTTATGTAACTCCTCTTTCAGACCGGGCTCAGACTCCTCCTCCTCTCTTGGCGGGTCAATAACACTTGCGTCCAATTCTTTGCCAGCCATGATCACCTTGTGTTTAAACCTGGTATTGTATGGGTGGGTTGCCAGAATGCCGAACAAACTAACCATCTTCTTGTGCTTATGTCAACAGTGCACCTGTTAGTGCTTAAGATTTTAACAGATAGGCAACCACATGTTTGGGATGCAATGCACCTAAACAGTTAAAAGTTTCTACTATGTATTTGAATGGTTGCATGCTTCATCCCGGCCTTAACCAACTCTTTTCACTTTGCACTTTCTCTTCTCTTTTTTTTTCTTTTTCAGTATTGCCCTTTTCAATCACTATTGATTTACCCACTCAGTTCTTGTCGCTTTTTTTTCTTGTTTTTGTTCTCTCATTTTGCCATTCTTTCTTTCCACTCAGTTTCTTCTCTTTTTTTTTTCTTTTTCATTCTATGGTTATGATCAAATCTTGTGGGGATTTCCTACGTATCATGACGCCGCATGAATCAGATCATTATGTAGTTCAGGGGACAAATGCGAAATAAAAGAAAGCCATATTTTTATCATTTTCAAATTTTCATAAAAACATTCTTGTTTTTCCTCTATTGCAAAGACTCTGCCTTACAGACTTAAGCATTACTAAAACAAGACTCAAAATATACTAAAAGACTCTAAAAAACTGCAATACAGACTCAAAAAATAAAATCAAGAATACATAAGTGCCTCCACTGCTGCTCCAGGGGCCCGCGAGCTATTAGTCGATCCCGCCGCGGGCCTACGTGCCATATCTTCTTGGAGGCGATATAGCTCGTCCATTATCTGACGGACAAAAATCATAACTGTAGCGAAGAACATGGACCTATTCATGTCCTCACATTCATTGCACTTCATCACAATATAGTCAGCAATCATTCTAACCCTCTCCCTGATGATACTCTTCTCTTGTAGCAGCCATCCAATCAGTTGAGATCTGGCCTCCAAAACCCGTGTGGTCGTATGATTTTCCTCTTGCAGTTGTTGCAGGTTTTCTTCTAGTTGCGACATCAGGGCATAGCAATGTTCTCTTTTTGCTTTGTAGTCTCTTGCCTGCTTGGTCAGTTCGCTCTCAAGGGTATTGATCTTTTTCTCCAGACCCATGATTTCTTTGTCGTACTTTTCCTTCAACTGTCGAACGAAGCTTGCCCGTCCCTCTGCATTCTTAGCTAACCTTGCTCGGGCCTTTTCTAGTTCACCTTCAGTCTTTTCCAAATCAAATCCGTAGTCACATACTTTCCGCCTAAGGCTGTCTATAAGTTTCTCATCCTTTTCACTTTTGGCAGGGTTCTCAACTGCTATTTTCGTCTTCTGAATTTGGGCTTGGAGGGCTTCATTTTCTTGGACCAACCTCCTCCTTTGACCTTCCGCTTCTTGCGCCTGGAGATCATTATTGATTCGACGTTTCTCAATTTTTCTTCCAGGGTGTGAATGGCAGGTTGATATTTTTTCTCCTTTTCTCCCCAGGCCAACCTTTCTCGGACTTTATCATCAAAAGCCTGAACATGAGGTCTCTTGGCAGGCCTCTCAGGCTCAGGCTCGGGCTCTGGCTCATTATTTGCACAAGACCTTCTCTCAAACCACACGGCATAATCTGGATCCACCTCCCCCTTTGCAACATCTAGTACCTGGGTGCCATTTTTCAGATATCGGCAACCATTCTAATCCTGCTGGACTAAATCTACAGGAAATGTATCTTCTGGATGTAGATCAATGACGTGGGTGGTTAGATCTTCATCTTCGGGCACCACCTGATATCTCCCTAACTACCTTAAGACCCTTTGCGGTGCATATGGCTGGACACTCCTCAAACCCATCAACATTAGGTAACCCTTTGTGTTACGCCCCAACCTCGAGAGGCGCGACCGACGCTCAATCGAGTGAACCCATCTGAGCAAGCCTTATTGAACACTTTCTACCCAACTCAATATGATTAAGGAAACCATGCTTTTGTTTATTTAGACAATAGGAAAGGTTGTACATTCAACATTGTTAGTTCATCTTATACGACAACCTTAAACCGTAGTTAAGTTCCAAGATTCCATACAGTTACAATTTAGAGAAACAAGAATTTAGAATTACAACATAGTTCATAGACCCATCCAACACACGTACATAACCCACACAAATGTCAACGGAGCCTCTAAGGATACAAAAGACAATGATGATAACGTCGGCAACAAAGCCCCGACTATACCTCAAAAGTGGAAGTCTACAATAAAAGATGTACAACATAACCCTTGAAGGAAAAAGGGGCTCACCAAGACATTGAGAGGAGGATACTCCGCTACACGCGATTGGCACTATCCGCTATGGAGCCACCTACATTCATTCAAAAAATGTAGTGCCCCCGTCAAAAGGGACGTTAGTACCGTGGAATAGTACTAGTATGTATAACTAAACACCATCTCATTAGAAAGAACTATCATACAAGAATAAGGAAATCACAAGGGACAATCGAAAGCTTTAACCGAACACCACATCATCGAATAAAAGAATCATATAACTTTCACATAATTTCTATAGCTTTAGTTTAAGGCATTTCATATTGTTCATCATCAATCATAATACCACCTCTTTCTTGAGCGGAGTCCGATCACGACTCGATCATCTAGGTTGCCTCAATTGAGACATGTACCTCAAATCACAATCTCATTCTCCTTTTCTGGAATTCAATATCGGCACAATACCACCATGTGTGCGGCATGGCGTCCGATCACGGCCCGATCGGCTAGGCCGCCTTACCGAGTCATTGTTCCTTTCTCATTAATCATCTCGTTTCAATCTTTATTTCACATATATCAATTTATAGGCACTTAGGGCCACAATTATCACATCCTTTCCATTTTCAATGTTAGCCTTGCAATTTGGGATCATAAGCACATACAAAAGCAATTCAAGTTGTAAGCATAGGTAACACTTCACATAGTTGGCATGACAATCTCAGTTTTAATCTTGGCTTGTAGCCTAGGCCTTTCAACATATGGTTCATATTCTTAGCACATCTCTAAATATCATGAATAGTACATTGCACACATTGAGGCACACCCTTTATGTAATTATATATAATTGCAAACCAATTCTTGTGAAATAACAATTAATACATCAACCGATTCTAGTCTTACCATATTTGCGTAAACACCAACGGAGCTAATTTCTAATAAGAGGGGGTTTTAGCCATACATACCTCAATAGAGTTTACCTTAAATTCTTGCAAAATTTCGAGTCTCTTAGCAACTTCAATCTATTTTATGAAAATTACAAATTGAATCAAGAATTAGAAACATGATTAAGATTCTAGCTCATTTAAGCGTATTATCAAGCACTAAGTGTGCATTGTGATTTTAGGACCCTTTTGTGAGAGATTTTCATCACCTTACATCCCAATTACTATCCTTTTAACTCACAATCTTCCCATACCCCAGTATCACTCATGCATGCAAGAAAATCCATTTTTATACCCATGAACCCACTTTTTATTTACTCATTTTAGTGTGAATTTTGAACCCAAAGGTTAGGGCTCAAGTTCTTACCTCTTGTGGTGAAGGCCAAGCAGTTTTTCTTGATAATCTTCAAGGTCATAGGCAAGGATTGAGTGGGGAATTGCTGAAGATCATCCTCTCTCTCTCTAGAACTTCCTCTCTCACTCTTTTTGCAGTAGAATATCTTAAAAGGGGTCTAATGAGGTGTTTTTAATGGGATGGGGTTGGGTTTTAAAAGTTAGAAAATAGGAGCCCTGACACACTCTGCGATCGCATAATGGACATGCGGCCCATAAAATGGACCGCAAAGATGGTCCCAAAAACCAGAACAAACTATTCGGGTATGCGGCAAGAATGCGGTCTGCATACCTGTTGCGGTCGCATAATGCACCGCAGAACTGCCCCTCGCAAAAATTCCAAGGGGGGTATTATGCGATGACTATACGGCCTGCATATTGATTATGTGATCTCTTAATTGGCTGCATAGTTGACCTCAAAATTAACCTACAAACTGTCTGACTCTGCGATGACGATGCGGTCCGCATAGCTATTATGCGATCACATAATGGACCGGGGAAAGCACTTTTCTGGAAAATATTATTCCTTAACCTTTTAATGCACAGATCAGTCCAAAGGGTCCGAACCGCGGCTCACTTAAAGAATTTTACCAATTTCTAACACATATTCCTAACTTGGCACTACGAGCTTTCGGGTTTTGAGTAAAAAATTTCATGGGGCCTTACATTCTCCCCCACTTAAGATCATTTGTGCTATAATGACGATAAAGGTTCACTCATTAGCAATATTTATTCAATCTCAGCTTTTCACACCATGAAACATATAAACAACCCCAAATTTTTCTAACTCCCTAAATTTCCAAAAATTTTGCCAGAGTTTCCTTTGTATATAGGCCTATCCACCTGTCAGAGTGTCCTAGAAACATATCTTAACAGCATATACAAAATCCATAGACATGACATAACTTGTAATGACACTAACCATGGCTATATAGACAACATATAACCAAAACATAACAGTTTTACATAGACCAAATCAAAGGATAAGAGTTCATAGGAACCAAATGCATAAAATCTATTACATGGCTATACAAACAAATGTGGGTACTTCTTTTTCTTATCTTCCTCGGCTTCCCAAGTGGATTCTTCAACCTGCTGGTTTTGCCATAACACTTTCACCGAGGCAATTTCTTTGTTTCTCAATTTTCGGACTTGCCTGTCAAGAATGGAAACTGGAACTTCTTCATATGACAGTTCTTCATTAACCTCAATAGTTTCAACTAGCACAATGGTGGACAGATCTCCCACTACCTTCTTCGACATAGACACATGGAAGACTGGGTGTACCAATGACATCTCGGGTGGTAGCTCGAGCTTGTACGCCTCTTGACCAATCCTCTTAATGATTCTGTATGGTTCGACATACCTTGCACTCAATTTTCCTTTCTTTCCAAACCACATGATACCCTTCATGGGGGAAACCTTCAAAAATACTCAATCATCTTCTTTGAACTCCAAATCTCTGCGACGAACATCCGAATAAGACTTTTGGCGACTCTGAGCAGTTTTCAACCTCTACTTAATAATCTTAACTTTCTCCATAGCTTGATGCACGAGGTCCGGCCCTATCAACTCAGCTTCTCTAACCTCGAACAACCCAATTTGAGACCTACATCTCCTACCATACAACGCCTCAAATGGTGCCATCTGGATACTAGCATGGAAGCTATTGTTATAAGCAAATTCTATGAGTGGCAAATGGTCATCCAGCTACCTTTGAAATCAAGAACACAAGCACGCAACATGTCCTCAAGCGTCCAAATAGTCTGCTCCGCTTGCCCGTCGGTCTATAGGTGAAAAACCATGCTAAGATTTACCTACGTGCCCAAACCTTGCTGAAATTTCTTCCAAAAGTTGGCTTTGAACTGAGCCCCTCGATCTAAAAGGATTGAGACTGGAGTTCCATGCAACCTGACTATTTCTCTGATATACAACTGAGCATACTGTTCCGCTGTGTCGGTAGATTTAACTGACAAGAAGTGCGCTGATTTGGTGAGTCAATCCACAATCACCCAAATTGAGTCAAACTTGTCCGGAGCACAAGTGCGCGGTAACCCTACCACAAAATCAATGTTGATCATCTCCCATTTCCACATTGGAATTTATATGCTTTGAGCCAATCCATCGGGCCTTTGATGTTCGGCCTTCACTTGCTGATAGTTCGGACATTTTTCCACAAAGTCCGACACATCCCTTTTCATGTTGTTCCACCAATAAACTTCCTTGAGATCATGATACACTTTCGTAGAGCCTGGGTGCATGGAATACCTGGAAGTGTGAGCTTCTGCCATGATTCTTTCTCGAAGACCGTCAATATCTGGAACACAAATAGGCAGCCCTGGTACTATAGGGTACCATCATCCATACCAAAGGAAAAAGATGTGGTCTTATGTTTATGAATCCCCTCTTTCAGTTGTGATAACAATGGATCGTTAAATTGCTTCTCTTTCACTTCCGCCACAAGCGATGATTTAACCCTATTCTGTACGACCACTCCCCCTTCTCTAGAGTCCGCAAGACGAACTCCTAAACTAGCCAACTAGTGAACCTCCCTGGCCAACGGCCTCTGATACGCCTCTAAATGAGCCAAACTTTCCATAGATTTTCGACTAAGAGCATCTGCCACAACATTAGCCTTTCCCGGGAGATAGAGAATATCAATGTCACAATCCTTGAGTAACTCTAGCCATCTTCTCTGTCTCAGATTTAACTCATTCTGCTTGAAAATATATTGAAGGCTCTTGTGATCCGTAAATACATCCACATGGACCCCATAAAAATAATGTCGCCAAATCTTTAGCGTAAACACCACTACCGTAAGCTCTAAGTCATGGGTTGGATAGTTTTTTCTATGATTCTTGAGTTTCCTAGAAGCGTAAGCTATAACTTTGTCGTGCTGCATTAACACATACCCAAGCCCAATCCTTGAAGCATCGAAATACGCAATAAATCCCTATGTACCCTCTAGCGGGGCTAATACCGGTGTTGTAGTCAATCATGATTTCAATTCTTGGAAGCTCATTTCACAAGCATCGGACCACTGGAACTTAACTGCTTTCTGCATCAATTTAGTCAATGGAGAGGAAAGAGTGGAAAATCCCTCTACAAACCTTCTGTAGTACCCTACCAAACCCAAGAAACTACGAGTCTTTGTTGGAATGGTAGGTCTAAGCCAATTCTTCACTTCTGCAATCTTTTGAGGATCAACCGTAATTCCTTCCCTGGAGGCGACATGACCCAAGAACGCGTCAGATTCAAGCCAAAATACACATTTCGAAAATTTTGCATACAGGTAATGTTGCTGAAGAGTCTGCAGAACTGCCCTGAGATGGTCAGCATGGTCCTCCCGACTTTGGGAATACACAAGAATATCGTCAATGAACACTATCACAAAAGAGTCTAGAAAAAGCTTGAAGACTCGATTCATAAGGTCCATGAAAGCTGTCGGGACATTTGTTAGCCCAAAAGACATTACTAGAAATTCAAAGTGCCCATACCGAGTCCTGAAAGCTGTTTTTGGAATATCCTGCTCCCTTATCTTCAATTGATGATACCCAGACCGCAAGTCAATTTTTGAGAAACACGTAGCACCTTGCAATTGATCAAACAAGTCATCTATCCTTGGTAGAGGATATTTATTTTTGATTGTGACTTTGTTAAGTTTGTAGAGGATATTTATTTTTGACGGTGACTTTGTTAAGTTGCCGGTAGTCAGTACACATCCGTAGCGACCCATCTTTCTTCCATACAAACATGCTCCCCATGGTGACACACTTGGCTTGATGAAACCCTTCTCTAGAAAATCCTTTAATTGTCCCTTTAGCTCTTTCAATTCTATCGGTGCCATTCTGTAAGGTGGAATTGATATGGGCTGCGTGCCTGGCATTACGTCGATCCCAAAATCAATCTCCCTGTCTGGTGGAATCCCAGGGAGCTCATCTGAAAATACCTCCAAAAAACTATTCACAACTGGTACGGACTCAAGGCTAGGTGCCTCGGCATCAGTGTCCGTAACACAGAATAAATGATAGATACACCCCTTGTTGATCATCTTCGCGGCCTTAAGGTAAGAAATAAACTGACCTTTAGGCACTACATTATCTCCCTTCCATTCAACAACGGGCTCATTAGGAAATTCAAGCCTCATCGTTCTAGTCCGACAATCAAGTTTGGCAAAACATGAATAAAGCTAATCTATTCCCATTATTACATCAAAATCGACCATCCCCAATTCAATAAGATCGGCCATGGTATCCCTACCTTGCACCTTGACAACACAACCTCTATAAACTCGAGAAGGCGTAATTAACTCACCAACCGGAGTATACACCAAAAATGGCTCATGAAGCTGATCCGGTTCTATCCCAAATTCCATAGCAACAAAAGGGGTAAAATAGGACAAGGAGGAACCAGGGTCAATAAGTGCATACACATCATGAGATTGGACAGTCATAATACCAGTAACAACATCTGGAGAATCCTTTGTGGTTTGGCAACCACTCATAGCATAGAACCGATTGGGTCCTCCTGAACTCTGCACACCACTCCTAGCTACACCACGCCCTGCGGGTGCTGGAGTACCTAGAGCTAGAGAAGGGGCTAAAGATGTAGCAAATGTTGGGCTGGCTGGCTGTGTTGTACCCCTACCCGCTCCCTGGCGGGATACACGACAATTCCTCTTAATATGACCCTTCATCCCATGTCCATAGCATATGGGTAACTCCAAGTAGCAAATCCCGGAGTGCATTTTCCCGCACCTGGGGCACGGGAACCTCTGTTGCTGCTGGGACCTCTCTCCTAACCGACCCCGCTGGTGGAATCCTCTATTGCCCTGACCGGGCCTGAAACAACTCCACTGTTGCTGCTGGCTGGGCCCTGATGGCAGTGCACTAGCTGAAGACTGTGTCACAGATTGGGACGACCCTGATGACCTCCCCTGAAAGCTGATATTCCCCCACCTGGTGACTCTCCCATGTTGCCCGTAGACCGGGCCTTGTTGTTACCCTCTCTCTCCATTTTGTTATTCAGTTTACGATTCTCTGTTGCCTGAGCAAATGCTACCATCTTCCCATAATTCATGTCAGAATTCAAGGCAGCTGTAGAAGCCTCATTAATAGTCAAAGGTTTAAGGCCCTGAACAAATCGGCGCACCCTAGCCTCCATTGTGGGCAACATGTGAATGGCATACTTGGACAAGCGAGCAAACTCCATGTGATACTCCCACACAATTCCATTACCTTGCTTTAGATTCTCAAACTCTAATGCATGGGTTGCCCTTGTCTCAGTAGGCAGGAAATGATCTATAAAGGCATCGGTGAACTCGCTCAACTGGTAGGAAGCCAACTCTACTCTCTCTGTCTCAGTTGCATGCATAACCCTGAGGGTCTTATGCATCTCATCAATAAAATCCTGAGGGTCTTCTTCTGGATTGGCACCCATAAACACTGGAGGGTCTAACTGAAGAAATCTATTCACCCTGGAACTGGTGGAATCCCCTTGCTGGCCAGACGAACTGGGTGTAACATTTGACCTCTGGGCCTGAGAGGCGACTAGCTGAGTCAACGCCTAATTGGCTCCCCTAAGATCCCCATCAGAATTACCAGGACCGGAAGCTGGGAATGGAGGCGGAACAAGAGAATCAATGGGAGGGATAATGGTACCCTCCACAGGTGTAGGAACTGGGGTAGTCTGCTCTGGAAAAGAAGAACCAGACAGGGTGATAGCAGGGCGACTAACCTCACCCGCAGTATCAAGTAGGGAATCATCAGCCACTCCTGAGGTGGCATTGGCTTCTTGGCCAATTTTGTCTTTATTCTTTAGTGCCATGTAATGAAAGTTGAAAGAATGCACTAGTTAGAGGGGAAATAGCTTCATAACAAGTTTTACCGCACGATCCAGAATATCAAAGAAGGGTGTTATTCCTAAATGTCCAAGTAGCCTCCAACTTATAGATGTGGTCGACTACACACCGATAAGAATGACTCTACTAGGAACGACTCCGAGATATCCTAGGACACTTCAAAACCTTAGGCTCTAATGCCAAGCTTGTCACGCCCCAACCTCGGGAGGTGCGACCGGTGCTCAATCGAGTGACCCAACTGAGAAAGCCTTATCGAACACTTTCTACCCAACTCAATATGATTAAAAACCATGCTTTCGTTTATTTAGACAATAGGAAAGGTTGTACATTCAACATTGTTAGTTCATTTTATACCACAACCTTAAACCATAGTTAAGTTCCAAGATACCATACAGTTACAATTTAGAGAAACTAGAGTTTAGAATTACAACATAGTTCATAGACCCATCCAACACCCGTACATAACCCACACAAATGTCTACGGAGCCTCTAAGGATACAAAAGACAATGATGACAATGCCGGCAACAAGGCCCCGACTATACCACAAAAGTGGAAGTCTACAACAAAATATGTGCAAGGTAACCCCTTGAAGGAAAAAGAGGCTCACCAAGACTTTGAGAGGAGGGTACTCCGCTATGCACGATCGGCACTCTCCGCTATGGAGCCACCTATATTCATTCAAAAATGTAGCGCCTCCGGCAAAAGGGACGTTAGTACTATGGAATAGTACTAGTATGTATAACTAAACACCTTCTTATTAGAAAGAACTATCATGTAAGAACAAGGAAATCACAAGGGACAATCAAAAGCTTTAAACGAACACCACATCATCGAATAAAAGAATCATATAACTTTCACATAATTTCTAGGGGCATTTCATACTGTTAATCATCAATCATAATACCACCGCTTTCTTGAGCGGAGTCTGATCACGACCCGATCGGCTAGGTTGCCACAATTGAGACATGTACCTCAAATCACAATCTCATTCTCCTTTTTCGGGATTCAATATCGGCATAATACCACCATGTGTGCGGCATGACATCTGATCACGGCCCGATCGGCTAGGCCACATAAACGAGGCGTTGTTCCTTTCTCATTAATCATCTCGTTTCAATCTTTATTTCACATATATCAATTTATAGGCACTTAGGGCCACAATTATCACATCATTTCCAGTTTCAATGTTAGCCTTGCAATTTGGGATCATAAGCACATACAAAAGCAATTCAAGTTGTAAGCATAGGTAACACTTCACATAGTTGGCATGACAATCTCAGTTTTAATCTTGGCTTATAGCCTAGGCATTTAAACATATGGTTCATATTCTTAGCACATCTCTAAATATCATGAATAGTACATTGCACACATTGAGGCACACCCTTTATGTAATTATATATAATTGCAAACCAATTCTTGTAATTGTAAACCAATTCATGTGAAATAACAATCAATACATCAAGCAATTCAAGTCGTACCACATTTGCGTAAACACTAACGGAGCTCAATTTCTAATAAGAGGAGGTTTTAGCCATACATACCTCAATATAGCTTTCCTTAAATTCTTACAAAGTTTTGGGACTCTTAGCAACTTCAATCTATTTTATGAAAATTACAAATTGAACCAAGAAGCAGAGACATGATTAAGATTCTAGCTCATTTAAGCATATTATCAAGCACTGAGTGTGCATTGTGATTTTATGACCCTTTTGTGAGAGATTTTCATCACCTTACACCCCAATTGCTATCCTTTTAACTCACAATCTTCCCATACCCCATTATCCCTCATGCATGCAAGAAAATCCATTTTTATACCCATGAACCCACTTGTTATTTACTCATTTTAGTGTGAATTTCGAACACAAAGGTTAGGGCTCAAGTTCTTACCTCTTGTGGTGAAGGCCTAGCAGCTTTTCTTGATAATCTTCAAGGGCTTAGGTAAGGATTGAGTGGAGAATTGTTGAAGATCACCTTCTCTCTCTAGAACTTCCTCTCTCACTCTTTTTGCAGTAGAATATCTTAAAAGGGGTCTAATGGGGTGTTATTAATGGAACGAGGTCGGATTTTAAAATTTAGAAAATAGGAGCCCCGACACACTCTGCGATTGCATAATAGACATGCGGCCTGCAGAATGGACCACAAAAATGGTCCAAAAACCTAAACAAATTGTCCGGGTATGCAGCAAGAATGTGGTCTGCATACCTGTTTTATGGTCGCATAATGCACCGCAGAACTGCCCCTCGCCAAAATTCCAAGGGGATTATGCGATGACTATGCAACCCGCATATTGATTATGCGATCGCATAAATGGTCGCATAGTTGACCTCAAAATTAACCATCAAACTATCTGACTCTGCGGTGACTATGCAGTCCGCATAGCTATTATGCGACCACATAATGGACCACGGAAACGCACTTTTTTGGAAAACATTATTCCTTAACTTTTTAATGCACAAATCAGTCCAAAGGGTCCGAACCGCAGCTCGCTTAAAGAATTTTACCAATTTCTAACACATATTCCTAACTTAGCACTACGAGCTTTCGGGTTTTGGGTAGAAATTTTCACGAGGCCTTACATCCTCCCCCATATAAGATCATTCATCCTCGAATGAGGATCAAGGTTCACTCATTAGCAATGTTTATGCAATCTCAGCTTTTCATACCATGAAACATATCAACATCCCCAAATTTGGCTAACTCCCTAAATTTCCAAAACTTTTGCCAGAGTATCCTTTGTATCTAGGCCTATCCACCTGTTAGAGAGCCCCAGAAACATATCTTAACAGCATATACACAATCCATAGACATGACATAACTTGTAATGACACTAACCATGGCTGTATAGGCAACATATAACCAAAATAGAACAATTTTACATAGACCAAATCAAAGGATAAGAGTTCATAGGAACCAAATGCATAAAAGCTATTACATGGCTATACAAACAAATGTGTGTACTTCTTTTTCATATCTTCCTCGGCTTCCCAAGTGGCTTCTTCAACCTGCTGATTTCGCCATAACAATTTCATGGAGGCAATTTCTTTATTTCTCAATTTCCGGACTTGCCTTTCAAGAATGGAAACTGGAACTTCTTCATATGACAGTTCTTCATTAACCTCAATATTTCCACTAGCACAATGGTGGACGGATCTCCCTCTACCTTCGTCAGCATAGACACATGGAAGACTGGGTGTGCTACTGACAATTCGGGTGGAAGCTCGAGCTTGTACGCCACCTGACCAATCCTTTTAATGATTCTATACGGTCTGACATACCTCGCACTCAATTTTCCTTTCTTTCCAAACCGCCTGATACCCTTCATGAGGGAAACCTTCAAAAATACCCAATCGTCTTCTTTGAACTCCAAATCTCTACGACGAACGTTGGAATAAGACTTTTGGCGACTCTAAGCAGGTTTCAACCTCTCCTTAATAATCTTGACTTACTCCATAGCTTGATGCACGAGGTCCAGCTCTATCAACTCACCTTCTCTAACCTCGAACCACCCAATGGGAGACCTACATCTCCTATCATACAACACATCAAATGGTGTCATTTGGATACTAGCATGGAAGCTATTGTAAGCAAATTTTATAAGTGGTAAATGGTCATCCCAGCTACTTTTGAAATCAAGAACACAAGCATGCAACATGTCCTCAAGCGTCTGAATAGTCCGCTCTGCTTGCCTATCGGTCTAAAGGTGAAAAGTCGTGCTAAGATTTACCTGCATGCCCAAACCTTGCTGAAATTTCTTCCAAAGGTTAGCTGTGAACTAAGCCCCTTGATCTGACATGATTGAGACTGGAGTGCCATCCAACCTAACTATTTCTCTGATATACAACTAAGCATATTGTTCTGCTGGGTCGGTAGATTTAACTGACAAGAAGTGCGCTGATTTCGTGAGTCGATCCACGATCACTCAAATTGAGTCGAACTTATGCGGAGTGCACGGTAACCCTACCACAAAATCCATGTTGATCATCTCTCATTTCCACATTGGAATTTCTATGCTTTGAGCCAATCCACCGGGCCTTTGATGTTCGACCTTCACTTGCTGACAGTTCGGACATTTTGCCACAAAGTCCACCACATCCCTTTTCATATTATTCCACAAATAAACTTCCTTGAGATCATGATACATTTTCATAGAGCCTAGGCACACGGAATACCTAGAAGTGTCAGCTTCTGCCATGATTCTTTCCCGAAGACCGTCAATATTCGGAACACACATAGATGGCCCTGGTACCGTAGGGTACCATCATCCATGCCAAAGGAAAAAGCGGTGGTCTTGTGTTTATGAATCCCCTCTTTTAGTTGTGCTAACAATGGATCGTTAAATTGCTTCTCTTCACTTCCGGCACAAGCGATGATTCAACCATATTCTGTATGACCACTCCCCCTTCGCTAGACTCCACAATACAAACTCCTAAACTAGCCAACTGGTGAACCTCGCTGGCCAATAATCTCTAATATGCCTCCAAATAAGCCAAACGTCCCATAGATTTTTTACTAAGAGCATCTTCCACAACATTAGCCTTTCCTAGGTGATAGAGAATGTCAATGTCATAATCCTTGAGTAACTCTAGCCATCTTCTCTATCTCAGATTTAACTCATTCTGCTTGAAAATATATTGAAGGCTCTTATGATATGTCAATGCATCCACATGGACCCCAAACAAATAATGTCACCAAATCTTTAGCGCAAACACCACTGCCGCAAGCTCTAAGTCATGGGTTGGATAGTTCTTTTCATTATTCTTGAGTTGCCTAGAAGTGTAAGCTATAACCTTGCTGTGTTGCATTAACACACACCCAAGCCCGATCCTTGAAGTATCGCAATATACCACACATCCCTCTGTACCCTCTAGCGGGGATAATACCGGTGTTGTAGTCAATCTTGATTTCAGTTCTTGGAAACTCCTTTCACAAGCATCGGACCACTACAACTTAACTGCTTTCTGCGTCAATTTAGTCATCAGAGAGGAAAGAGTAGAAAATCCCTCCACAAACCTTCTGTAGTACCCTGCCAAACCCAAGAAACTGCGAATCTTTGTTGGAGTGGTAGGTCTAGGCCAATTCTTCATTGATGCAATCTTTTGAGGATCAACCGTAATTCCTTCCCCGGAGACGCCATGACCCAAGAACGCGATAGATTCAAGCCAAAATACACATTTCGAAAATTTTGCACACAATTGATGTTGTTGAAGAGTCTGCAGAACTGTCGTGAGATGGTCAACATGGTCCTCCCGACTTCAGGAACACACATGAATATCGTCAATGAACACTATCACAAAAGAGTCTAGAAAAGGATTGAAGACTCGATTCATAAGGTCCATGAAAGTTATCGGGGCATTTGTTAGCCCAAAAGACATTACTAGAAATTCAAAGTGCACATACCGAGTCCTGAAAGCTATTTTTAGAATATCCTGCTCCCTTATCTTCAATTGATGATACCCGGATCGCAAGTCAATTTTTGAGAAACACGTTGCACCTTGCAATTGATCAAACAAGTCATCTATCCTTGGTAGAGGATATTTATTTTTGATTGTGACTTTGTTAAGTTGCCGGTAGTCAATACACATCTGTAGCAACCCATCTTTCTTCCTTACAAACAAAATCGATGCGCCCCACGGTGACACACTTGGCCGGATGAAACCCTTCTCTAGAAAATCCTTTAATTGTGCCTTTAGCTCTTTTAATTCTGCCGGTGCCATTCTGTAAGGTAGAATTGATATAGGTTGCGTGCCTGGTATTACATCGATCCCAAAATCAATCTCCCTGTCTGGTGGAATCCCAGGGAGATCATCTGGACAAAATGATAGATACACCCCTTGTTGGTCATATTCGCGGCCTTAAGGTAAGAAATAAACCAACCTTTAGGCACTACATTATCTCCCTTCCATTCAACAACAGGCTCATTAGGAAACTCAAGCCTCATGTTCTAGTCCGACAATCAAGTTTGGCAAAATATAAATAAATCCAATCCATTCCCATTATTATATCAAAATCGACCATCCCCAATTCTATAAGATCGGCCATTGTATCCCTACCATGCACCATGACAACACAACCTCTATAAACTAGAGCAGGCATAATTAACTCACCAACCGGAGTATACACCAAAAATGTCTCATGAAGCTGATCCAGTTCTATCCCAAATTCCATAGCAACAAAAGGGGTAACATAGGACAAGGTGGAACCAGGGTAATAAGTGCATACACATCATGAGATTGGACAGACATAATACCTATAACAACATCTGGAAAAGCCTTTGTAGTCTGGCGACCACTCATAGCATAGAACCGGTTGGGTCCTTCTGAACTCTGCACACCACCCCTAGTTGCACCACGCTCTGCGGGCGTTGGGGCACCTCGAGTTGGAGAGGGGGCTAAAGATGTAGCTGCTGCTGGGCTGGCTGGTTTTGTTGTACCCCTACCCGCTCCCTGGTGGGATACACGACAATGCCTCTGAATATTACCCCACATCCCATATCCATAGCATATGGGTAACTCCAAGTAGCAAATCCCTGAGTGTATCTTCCCGCACTTGGGGAACGGGGACCACTGCTGCTGCTGGGACCTCTCTCCTAACCGACCACGTTGGTGGAATCCTTTGTTGACCTGACTAGGCCTGAAACAACTCCACTGTTGCTGCTGGCTGGGCCCTGATGGCAGTACACTAGCTGAAAACTATGCCACGGATTGGGACGGCCCTAATGATCTCCCCTAAAAGCTGATCTTCCTCCACCTGGTGACTCTCTCATGTTGCCCGTAGACCGGGCCTTGTTGTTACCCTCTCTCTCCATTTTGTTCTTCAGTTTGCGGTTCTTTGTGGCCTTTGAAAATGCTACCATCTTCAAAACCTTAGGCTCTGATACCAAGCTTGTCACGCCCCAACCTCGGTAGGTGCGACCAGCACTCAATCGAGTGAACCCAACTAAGCAAGCCTTATCAAACACTTTCTAACCAACTCAATGTGATTTAAGAAACCATGCTTTCGTTTATTTAGACAATAGGAAAGCTTGCACATTCAACATTGTTAGTTCATCTTATACCATAACCTTAAACCGTAGTTAAGTTCCAAGATTCCATATAGTTACAATTTAGAGAAACAAGATTTTAGAATTACAACATAGTTCACAGACCCATCCAACACCCGTACATAACCCACACAAATGTCTACAGAGCCTCTAAGGGTACAAAAGACAACGATGACAATGCCGGCAACAAGGCCCCGACTATACCTCAAAAGTGGAAGTCTACAACAAAATATGTACAACATAACCCCTTGAAGGATAAAGGGGCTTACCAAGACTTTGGGAGGAGGATACTCCGCTACGCGCTATCGACACTATCCGCTATGGAGACACCTACATTCATTAAAAAATGTAGTGCCCCCGCCAAAAGGGACATTAGTACCATGGAATAGTACTAGTATGTACAACTAAATACCATCTCATTAGAAAGAATTATCATACAAGAACAAGGTAATCACAAGGTACAATCGAAAGCTTTAACCAAACACCACATCATCGAATAAAAGAATCATATAACTTTCACATAATTTCTATAGCTTTAGTTTGGGGCATTTCATGTTGTTCATCATCAATCATAATACCACTGTTTTCTTGAGCGGAGTCCGATCACAACCCGATCGGCTAGGTTGCCTCAATTGAGACATGTACCTCAAATCACAATCTCATTCTCCTTTTTCGGGATTCAATATCGACACAATACCACCATGTGTGTGGCATGGCGTCCGATCATGGCCCGATCGGCTAGGTCGCCTTATCGAGACGTTGTTCCTATATCATTAATCATCTAGTTTCAATCTTTATTTCACATATATCAATTTATAGGCACTTACGGCCATAATTATCACATCATTTCCATTTTCAATGTTAGCCTTGCAATTTGGGATCATAAGCACATACAAAATCAATTCAAGTTGTAAGCATATGTAAGACTTCACATAGTTGGCATGACAATCTCAGTTTTAATCTTGGCTTGTAGCCTAGGCATTTCAACATATAGTTCATATTCTTCGCACATCTCTAAATATCATGAATAGTACATTGCACACATTGAGACACACCCTTCATGTGTGTGTGTGTATATATATATATATATATAAGTCTCGAAATTTTGTAAGAATTTAAGGAAAGCTATATTGAGGTATGTATGGCTAAAACCCCCTCTTATTAGAATTGAGCTCCGTTGGTGGTTACGCAAATGTGGTAAGACTTGAATTGGTTGATGTATTGATTATTATTTCACATGAATTGGTTTTCAAACCAATTCATGTGAAATAATAATCAATACATCAACCAATTCAAGTCTTACCACATTTGCGTAACCACCAACGGAGCTCAATTTCTAATAAGAGGGGGTTTTAGCCATACATACCTCAATATAGCTTTTCTTAAATTCATACAAATCTTCGGGACTCTTAGCAACTTCAATCTATTTTATGAAAATTACAAATTGAACCAAGAATTAGAGACATGATTAAGATTCTAGCTCATTTAAGCATATTATCAAGCACTGAGTGTGCATTGTGAATTTCTGACCCTTTTGTGAGAGATTTTCATCACCTTACACCCCAATTGCTATCCTTTTAACTCACAATCATCCCATACCCCATTATCACTCATGCATGCAAGAAAATCCATTTTTATACCCATGAACCCACTTGCTATTTACTCATTTTAGTGTGAATTTCGAACCCAAAGGTTAGGGCTCAAGTTCTTACCTCTTGTGGTGAAGGCTTAGCAGTTTTTCTTGATAATCTTCAAGAGCTTAGGCAAGGATTGAGTGGGGAATTGTTGAAGATCAACCTCTCTCTCTAGAAATTCCTCTCTCACTCTTTATGAAGTAGAATATCTTAAAAGGGGTCTAATGGGGTGTTTTTAATGGGATGGGGTCGGGTTTTAAAAGTTAGAAAATAGGAGCCCTGACACACTCTGCGATCGCATAATGGACATGCGGCCCGCAGAATGTACCACAAAAATGGTCCCAAAAACCTGAACAAACTGTCCAGGTATGCGGCAAGAATGTGGTCCGCAAATCTGTTTTGCGGTCGCATAATGCACCGCAGAATTGCCCCTTGCCAAAATTCTAAGGGGATTATGCGATGAATATGCGGCCCGCATATTGATTATACGATCGCATAATTGGCCACATAGTTGACCTCAAAATTAACCATCAAACTGTCTGACTTTGCGGTGACTATGCGGTCCGCATAGCTATTATGAGACCGCATAATGAACCCTGGAAACACACTTTTTTGGAAAACATTATTCCTTAAATTTTTAATGCACAGATCAGTCCAAAGCATCCGAACCACGGCTCGCTTAAAGAATTTTACCAATTTCTAACACATATTCATAACTTGGCACTACGAGCTTTCGGGTAGAAATTTTCACGGGGCCTTACATCCTCCCCCACTTAAGATCATTCGTCCTCGAATGAGGATCAAGGTTCACTAATTAGCAATCTTTATGCAATCTCAGCTTTTCACACCATGAAACATATCAACGACCCCAAATTTGGCTAACTCCCTAAATTTCCAAAACTTTTGCCGGAGTGTCCTTTGTATCTAGGCCTATCCACCTGTCAGAGAGCCCCAGAAACATATCTTAATAGCATATACAAATCCATAGACATGACATAACTTGTAATGACACTAACCATGGCTGTATAGGCAACATATAACCAAAACAGAACAGTTTTACATAGACCAAATCAAAGGATAAGATTTCATAGGAACCAAATGCATAAAAGCTATTACATGGCTATACAAAAAAATGTGGGTACTTCTTTTTCATATCTTCCTCGGCTTCCCAAGCGGCTTCTTCAACCTGCTGATTTCGCCATAACAATTTCACAGAGGTAATTTCTTTGTTTCTCAATTTCCGGACTTGCCTTTCCAGAATGGCAACAGGAACTTCTTCATATGACAGTTCTTCATTAACCTCAATAGTTTCAACTAGCACAATGGTGGACGGATCTCCCACTACCTTCTTCAACATAGACACATGGAAGACTGGGTGTACCAATGACATTTCGGGTAGCAGCTTGAGCTTGTACGCCACCTGACCAATCCTCTTAAAGATTTTGTCCGACATACCTCGCACTCAATTTTCCTTTCTTTCCAAATTGCATGATACCCTTCATGGGGGAAACCTTCATAAATACCCAATCATCTTCTTTGAACTCCAAATCTCTACGATGAACGTCCGAATAAGACTTTTGGCGACTCTGAGAAGTTTTAAACCTCTCCTTAATAATCTTGACTTTCTCCATAGCTTGATGCACGAGGTCCAGCCCTATCAACTCAGCTTTTCCAACCTCGAACCACCCAATGGTAGACCTACATCTCCTACCATACCACGCCTCAAATAGTGCCATCTGGATACTAGCATGGAAGCTGTTGTTGTAAGCAAATTCTATGAGTGGCAAATGATCATCCCAGCTACCTTTGAAATCAAGAACACAAGCATGCAACATTTCCTCAAGCGTCTGAATAGTCCGCTTTGCTTGCCCTTCGATCTGTAGGTGAAAAGTCGTGCTAAAATTTACCTGCGTGCCCAAACCTTGCTGAAATTTCTTCCAAATATTGGCTGTGAACTGAGCCCCTCGACCTGAAATGATTGAGACTGGAGTGCCACGCAACCTGACTATTTCTCTGATATACAACTGAGCATATAGTTCTGTTGTGTCGTTATATTTAACTAGCAAGAAGTACGCTGATTTCGTGAGTCGATCCACGATCACCTAAATTGAGTCGAACTTGTGTGGAGTGCGAACCCTACCACAAAATCCATGTTGATCATCTCCCATTTCAACATTGGAATTTCTATGCTTTGAGGCAATCAATCGGGCCTTTGATGTTCGGCCTTCACTTGCTGACATTTCGAACATTTTTCCACAAAGTCAGCCACATCCCTTTTCATGTTGTTCCACCAATAAACTTCCTTGAGATCATGATACATTTTTCTAGAGCCTAGGTGCACGGAATACTTGGAAGTGTGAGATTCTGCCATGATCCTTTCCGAAAGACCGTCAATATCCATAACACACATAAACGGCCCTGGTACCATAGGGTGCCATCATCCATGCCAAAAGAAAAAGCGGTGGTCTTGTATTTATGAATCCCCTCTTTTAGTTGTGCTAACAATGGATCGTTAAATTGCTTCTCATTCACTTCCGCCACTAGCGATGATTCAACCCTATTCTGTATGACAACTCCCCTTTCGCTAGAGTCTGCAAGACGAACTCCTAAACTAGCCAACTGGTGAACCTCCCCATCCAATAGCCTCTGATACGCCTCCAAATGAGCCAAACGTCCCATAGATTTTTTACTAAGAGCATCTGCCACAACAGTTGCCTTTCCTGGGTGATAGAGAATATCAATGTCATAATCCTTGAGTAACTCTAGCCATCTTCTCTCTCTCAGATTAACTCATTCTGCTGGAAAATATATTGAAGGCTCTTGTGATCCGTAAATACATCCACATGGACCCCACACAAATAATGTCGCCAAATCGTTAGCGCAAACACCACTGCCGCAAGCTCTAAGTCATGGGTTGGATAGTTCTTTTCATGATTCTTAAGTTGCCTAGAAGCGTAAGCTAGAACCTTGTCGTGTTGCATTAACACACACCCAAGCACAATCCTTGAAGCATCGCAATATACCACAAATCCCTCTTTACACTCTGGTAGGGCTAATACCGGTGTTATAGTCAATCTTGACTTCAATTTTTGGAAACTCCTTTCACAAGCATCGGACCACTAGAACTTAACTGCTTTCTACGTCAATTTAGTCAATGGAGAGGCAATAGTTGAAAATCCCTCCACAAACCTTCTGTAGTACCCCGGCCAAACCCAAGAAACTGTGAATCTCCATTGGAGTAGTAGGTCTAGGCCAATTCTTCACTGCTGCAATATTTTGAGGATCAACCGTAATTCCTTCCCCGGAGACGACATGACCCAAGAACGCGACAGATTCAAGCCAAAATTCATATTTTGAAAATTTTGCATACAGTTGATGTTGTTGAACAGTCTGCAGAACTGCCTTGAGATGGTCAGCATAGTCCTCCCGACTTCGGGAATACACAAGAATATCGTCAATGAACACTATCACAAAAGAGTCTAGAAAAGGCTTGAACACTCTATTCATAAGGTCCATGAAAGCTGTCGAGGCATTTGTTAGCCCAAAAGACATTACTAGAAATTCAAAGTGTCCATACCGAGTCCTAAAAGTTGTTTTTGGAATATCCTGCTCCCTTATCTTCAATTGATGATACCCGGACCGCAAGTCAATATTTGAGAAACACGTAGCACCTTGCAATTGATCAAACAAGTCATCTATCCTTGGTAGAGGATATTTATTTTTGATTGTGACTTTGTTAAGTTGACGGTAGTCTATACACATTCGTAGCAACCCATCTTTCTTCCTTACAAACAAAACTAATGTGCCACATGGTGACACACTTGGCCGGATGAAACCCTTCTCTAGAAATCCTTCAATTGTTCCTTTAGATCTTTCAATTCTGTCGGCGCCATTCTGTAAGGTTTAATTGATATAGGCTGCATGTCTGGCATTACGTCGATCCCAAAATCAATCTCCCTATATGGTGGAATCCCAGGGAGCTCATTTGGAAAGACCTTCGGAAATCCATTCACAACTGGTACAAACTCAAGGCTAGGTGCCTCGGCATCAGTGTCCGTAACACGGACAACATGATAGATACACCGCTTCTTGATTATCTTCGCGGCCTTAAGGTAAGAAATAAACCAACCTTTACGTACTACATTATCTCCCTTCCATTCAACAACGGGCTCATTGGGAAACCCAAGCCTCATCGTTCTAGCCCGAAAATCAAGTTTGGCAAAACATGAATAAAGCCAATCCATTCCCATTATTACATCAAAATCGACCATCCCCAATTCAATAAATTTGGCCATGGTATCCCTACCATGAACCATGGCAACACAAACTCTATAAAGTCGAGCAATCATAATTAACTCACCAACCGGAGTAGACACCGAAAATGGCTCATGAAGTTGATCCGGTTCTATCTCAAATTCCATAGCAACAAAAGGGGTAACATAGGACAAGGTGGAACCAGGGTCAATAAGTGCATACACATCATGAGATTGGACAGTCAGAATACCTGTAACAACATCTAGAGAAGCCTTTGCATTATGGCGACCACTCATAGCATAGAACTGGTTGGGCCCTCCTAAACTTTGCGCACCACCCCTAGCTGCACCTCGCCCTGCGGGTGCTGGGGTACCTCGAGCTGGAGAGGGGGATGAAGATGTAGCAGCTGCTGGACTGGATGACTGAGTTGTGCCCTTACCCGCTCCCCGGTGGGATACACGATAATGCTTCTGAATATGACCCCTCATCTCATATCCATAGCATATGGGTAACTCCAAGTAGTAAATCCCTGAGTGTATCTTCCCGCACCTGGGGCATGGGGACCTTTGCGGTTGCTGGGACCTCTCTCCTAACTGACCCCACTGGTGGGATCCTCTATTGCCCTGACCAGGCCTGAAACAACTCCACTACTGCTGCTGGTTGGGGCTTGATGGAGGTGCATTAGCTGAAGACTGTGCCATAGATTGGGACGGCCCTGATGATCCTCCCCTGAAAGCTGATCTTTCCCCACCTGGTGACTCTCTCAAGTTGCCCGTAGACCGGGCATTGTTGTTGCCCTCTCTCTCCATTATATTCTTCAGTTTACGGTTCTTTGTGGCCTGAGCAAATGCTACGATCTTCCCATAATTCATGTCAGAATTTAAGGCAGTTGTAGAAGCCTCATTAATAGTTAAAGGATTAAGGCCCTGAACAAACTGGTGCACCCTGGCCTCCATTGTGGGCAACATGTGAATGGCATACTTGGACAAGCGAGCAAATTCCATGTGGTACTCCCAAACACTTCTGTTACCTTGCTTCAGATTCTTAAATCTACTGCATGGGCTGCCTTTGTCCCAAAAGGCAGGAAATGATCTATAAAGGCATCGGTAAACTCGCTCCACTTTACCGGAGGGCTCCCTTCTTCACGGGAATCTTCCTACAACTCAAACCACGAATAGGACACCCCTTTCAGACGGTAGGAAGCCAAATCTACTCCCTCAGTCTCAGTTGCACGCATAACCCTAAGGGTCTTGTGCATCTCATCAATAAAATCTTGAGAGTCTTCTTCTGGATTGGCACCCGTAAACACTGGAGGGTCTAACTGAAGAAATCTATTCACCCTGGAACTGGTGGAATCCCTTTGCTAGACAGACGAACTGGGTGTAACATTTGACCTTTGGGCCTGAGAGGCGACTAGCTGAGTCAACGCCTAATTGGCTTCCCTAAGATCCCCATCAGAATTACCAGGACCGGAAGATGGGAAGGGAGGCGGAACAAGAGTATCAATGGGAGGGATAGTAGTACCCTCCACAGGTGTAGGAACTGGGGTAGTCTGCTCTGGAATAGAAGAACTAGGCTGGGTGATAGCAGGGCGACTACCCTCACCTGCAGTATCAAGTAGGGAATCATCAGCCACTCCTAAGGTGGCATTAGCTTCTTGGCCAATTCTGTCTTTCTTCTTTGGTGCCATGTACTGAAAGTTGAAAGAATGCACTAGTTAGAGGGGAAATAGTTTCATAACAAGTTTTGTCGCACGATCCAGAATATCAAAGAAGGGTGCTATTCCTAAATGCCCAAGTAGACTCCAAATTATAGATGTGGTCGACTACACACCGATAAGAAGGACTCTACTAGGCACGACTCTGAGAAATCCTAGGACACTTCAAAACCTTAGGCTCTGATACCAAGCTTGTCAAGACCCAACCCGGGAGGCGCGACCGGCGCTCAATCGAGTGAACCTAACTGAGCAAGCCTTATCTAACACTTTCTACCCAACTCAATATGATTAAAGAAACCATGCTTTTGTTTATTTAGACAATAGGAAAGGTTGTACATTCAACATTGTTAGTTCATCTTATACCACAACCTTAAACCATAGTTAAGTTCCAAGATTCCATACAGTTACAATTTAGAGAAACAAGAGCTTAGAATTACAACATAGTTTATAGACCCATCCAACACCCGTACATAACCCACACAAACGTCTACGGCGCCTCTAAGGATACAAAAGACAATGATGACAATGCCGGCAATAAGGCCCCGACTATACCTCAAAAGTGGAAGTCTACAACATAATATGTACAACATAACCCCTTGAAGGAAAAAGGGGCTCACCAAGACTTTATGAGGACGATACTCCGCTACACGCGATCGGCAGTATCCGCTATGGAGCCACCAATATTCATTCAAAAATGTAGTGCCCCCGGCAAAAGGGACGTTAGTACCATGGAATAGTACTAGTGTGTATAACTAAACACCATCTCATTAGAAAGAACTATCATACAAGAACAAGGAAATCACAAGGGACAATTGAAAGCTTTAACCGAACACCACATCATCGAATAAAAGAATCATATAACTTTCACATCATTTCTATTGCTTTAGTTTGGGGCATTTCATACTGTTCATCATCAATCATAATACCACCGCTTTCTTGAGTGGAGTTCGATCACGAACCGATCGGCTAGGTTACCTTAATTGAGACATGTACCTCAAATCACAATCTCATTCTCCTTTTCCGGAATTCAATATTGGCACAATACTACCATGTGTGCGGCATGGTGTCCGATCACGGCCCGATCGGCTAGGCCGCCTTACCGAGGCGTTGTTCCTTTCTCATTAATCATCTTGTTTCAATCTTTATTTTACATATATCAATTTATAGGCACTTAGGGCCACAATTATCACATCATTTCCATTTTCAATGTTAGCCTTGCAATTTGGGATCAAAAGCACATACAAAAGCAATTCAAGTTGTAAGCATAGGTAAGACTTCACATAGTTGGCATGACAATCTCAGTAAAACAAATTTATTGTAGCCTAGGCATTTCAACATATGGTTCATATTCTTCGCACATCTCTAAATATCATGAATAGTACATTTTACACATTGAGGCACACCCTTCATGTGAAATAACAATCAATACATCAACCAATTCTAGTCTTACCACATTTACGTAAACACCAACGGAGCTCAATTTCTAATAAGAGGGGGTTTTAGCCATACATACCTCAATAGAGCTTTCTTTTAATTCTTACAAAATTTTTGGGACTCTTAGCAACTTCAATCTATTTTATGAAAATTACAAATTGAACCAAGAATTAGAGACATGATTATTCTAGCTCATTTAAGCATATTATCAAGCGCTGAGTGTGTATTGTGATTTTAGGATCTTTTTGTGAGAGATTTTCATCACCTTACACCTAAATTGTTATCCTTTTAACTCACAATCTTCCCATACCCCATTATCACCCATGCATGCAAGAAAATCCATTTTTATTCCCATGAACCCACTTGCTATTTACTCAATTTAGTGTGAATTTCGAACCCAAAGGTGGTTCTTACCTCTTGTGGTGAAGGCCTAGCAGCTTTTCTTAATAATCTTCAAGGGCTTACGCAAGGATTGAGTGGGAAATTGTTGAAGATCACCCTCTCTCTCTCTCTCTAGAACTTCCTCTCTCACTCTTTTTGCAGTAGAATATCTTAAAAGGGGTCTAATGAGGTGCTTTTAATAGGATGGGGTCGGATTTTAAAAGTTAGCAAATAGGAGCCCCGACACACTCTATGATCGCATAATGGACACGCGGCCCGCAGAATGGACCACAAAAATTGTCCCAAAAACCTGAACAAACTATCCGGGTATACGGCAAGAATGTGGTCCGCATACCTGTTCTGCGATCGCATAATGCACCGTAGAACTGCCCCTCACAAAAATTCCAAGGGGATTATGTGATGACTATGCAGCCCGCATATTGATTATGTGATCGCATAATTGGCCGCATAGTTGACCTCAAAATTAATCATCAAACTGTCTGATTCTGCGGCGACTATGCGGTCCGCATAGCTATTATGCGACCGCATAATGGACCACAGAAATGCACTTTTTCGAAAATATTATTCCTTAACTTTTTAATGCACAGATCAGTCCAAAGGGTCTGAACCACGGCTTGCTTAAATAATTTTACCAATTTCTAACACATATTCCTAACTTGGCACTACGACCTTTCGGGTTTTGGGTAGAAATTTTCACGGGGCCTTACATCCTCCCCCACTTAAGATCATTCATCCTCGAATGAGGATCAAGGTTCACTCATTAGCAATCTTTATGCAATCTCAGCTTTTCATACCATGAAACATATCAACAGCCCCAAATTTGGCTAACTCCCTAAATTTCCAAAAATTTTCCTAGAGTATCCTATGTATCTAGGCCTATCCACCTATCAGAGAGCCCCAGAAACATATCTTAACAGCATATACACAATCCATAGGCATGACATAACTTGTAATGACACTAACCATGGCAGTATAGGCAACATATAACCAAAACAGAACAGTTTTTCATAGACCAAATCAAAGGATAAGAGTTCATAGGAACCAAATGCATAAAAGCTATTACATGGTTATACAAACAAATGTAGGTACTTTTTTTTCATATCTTCCTCGGCTTCCAAAGCGGCTTCTTCAACCTGCTGGTTTTACCATAACACTTTCACGGAGGCAATTTCTTTGTTTCTCAATTTCCGGACTTGCCTGTCAAGAATGGCAACTGGAACTTCTTCATATGACAGTTCTTCATTAACCTCAATAGTTTCAACTAGCACATTGGTGGAAGGATCTCCCACTACCTTCTTCAACATAGACACATGGAAGACTGGGTGTACCGATGACATCTCGGGTGGCAGCTCGAGCTTGTACGCCACCTGACCAATATTTTTAGTGATTCTGTACGGTCCGACATACCTCGCACTCAATTTTCCTTTCTTTCCAAACTGCATGATACCCTTCATGGGGGAAACCTTCAAAAATACCCAATCATCTTCTTTGAACTCCAAATCTCTGCGACGAACGTCCGAATAAGACTTTTGGCACTACGAGCTTTCAGGTTTTGGGTAGAAATTTTCACGGGGCCTTACACTTTGTAGCCGCCATATGTATGATTTCCGTCACCGGGGGCCATCCTATAGTCCACTCGACCTGACTTGCTTTTAGAGTTTTCAAGTGGGAGACCCAGGCTTCAAACCCTTCTGGAACATTGTAGTCTTTCACCATTTCCTCGTAACTCTTGATAAAGTTATCTTTGCTAGAACCATAGCTCATGAATTTGGGGTGATGAAAGATATGCTCGATCAACCACATTTGTAGAAGAACATTACAGACTTCAAAGAATTGAGCTCCGGACTAACACAATGTCAATGCTCGATAAATGTCTGTCAGCACTAACAGAGCAAGTGTGTGATATTTTTTAGTGATGAGGGTTTGTGCAATTCTGGCCATGCAGATATCTATTGTCCTTTCTGCATTCGAAAAGACTATAATTCCCAAAAACGCCACTATGAAAGTGAACTGATGATGAATTTGCCAAATGTTCTTCTCGTGTTTGTTGCTTAATCCCTTTTCATGAGTTTCGAACCCAGCTGAGTGCCCAAACTTGAAATACAAGAAGTATAAGGAACAACATCCTCTGTTTACATGGGCCTTCTTCATTTGCTTACTGATATTCAAGAGATCAAAGAATTTGTGCACAAAGAGAGCCCTTGGGAAAATAAGTTGTTGTTTCCACAAGTCCCGATCAAAGTCAATATATCCGGCTATTTCCTCTAGAGTAGGGGTGAGCTCAAAATCTGAGAAACGGAAAACGTTGTGGACAGGATCCCAAAATGTTACTAAAGCCTTGATTAGATACTCCAGCGGTTTGATTTCTATAAAGTCTATAAGGGCACCCAACTACTCTTTTACCCAATCCCGACTATCTTCATCTAGATCATTCCACTACATACGAAGTTGCATCTGAGCCTGTTCTATGACTAATTGTGACGGGTTTTGGACAGTGTTCATTTGTACATGTGGATGGTTAAGGTCGGGGAGAGTTTCGGGACATTTTCAAATACCGGAGTTTTCAGAATCGGGCTTTATTTCCTTCCTACGTCACTCTTGATTTTTCTCTTGATTTTCTTTTCCTAGCCAATCAACATGCAAGCCGAAACAAATAAATGTTCACATAGCACGTAGGATGTATCAGGATGGTCTGCTATTTTGGGTACACCTGTCCTAGACGGACCCAACCCCTATGTTGAGTCCCTAAAGTCAAATGCACGTGATGCAAACAAACATTCCTACTAGGGATCCGGCATGAGGTTATGTTATTCTAGGTTTATATCTGGGGTTGTGTTCTAGACCTGGCTTACCCTAGCGAACAACTCGAGCTGAAGAGGGGAAAATGTACCGGGAGCACGAAAATCTACCCGACCTTGTTGATGGCCTATCCTCGCTCTATATGGTATAACTTCTAATAGAAAAGTGGGCCACGCGAATGTGTGCACCATTTTTTAGAAGATTCGGATGGGAAGCGTAAGAAAACAGTATAATACAATTCAAATAATATCAAAGCGGTAAATAAGCAGCAGTTAGCACATTAGGTCCACAAATACAGTAATATGAACAATAAATAAAGCCAAATAAAAATCACAAAACAAGCTCGAATTCTTGAACCCCGAACCAGAAATTCTGGGTTCTTGTCCCCAGCAGAGTCGCCAGAGCTGTCACACCTCCTTTTTCTACCCTACAAAGGGGTATACGGGAGTTTTTCCAATTTAAGTGACAATCGAAATGGGATTATTTATCAAATTCAAAGTCACCACTTGAGATAATTTATGGTGCCCCAAGTTATTGGTTTAAAATTCCGAATCGAGGATGTTTGACTCTATTATACAGTCTGCGAAACACAGAAATTCGGGTAAAGAATTCTGTTAACTCGGGAGAAGGTGTTAGGCATTCCCGGGTTCCGTGGTTTTAGCACGGTCACTTTGATCATACTTGGCTTAATCAAATTGTCTAATTACTTATTTTAGAACCTATGTACATTTAACTCTTTTAATTATCTTAAAACAGGTCACGTGCACATGTACCCATTTGTTTGGCGCATCAAAAATCATGTCACGCGAATGTGTCCACAATTAATAACGCTTTGTTATTATTAAGAAAGTTTAGTCGAAGTTGCGCAAATGCATACTCCGATTTTATTTTTTAAATCGTAATTATGTCATGCGAACGTGTACAAAATCACGGTGATATATTAAATCGCACCTAAAGCAAGCTACGAGGTTCATTATTCTTTTTCTTAATACTAGTCTATGATCTTTGTCAGAAATCAAAAATCAAACTTAGGGCCCATTGGATTCATTTGATTGTTATGGAACATTGAATTGTGATTGATAAGTTTCCTTAGATCTAAGGCCATATGTTTGAGCTTAAAAACTTGCCAACGTTGGTCCATGTGAATTTCATTGGGCCATACTCTATGGTCCACGACCTAAAGTATCTAGACTCATATACACAATCCTATTTGGGTTATTTACAAGTCTGACCCAATTCACTTCTTATGCACAAATTAACGCCAATTCTGAAATACAGCAGTAGTGAGTTAACTACAACATTGAGCATAGAGTCAAAATAACATATCTATCATATTGTAACACAAGGAAACATTAGTACCCAAATAATGCTCCTAATCTATGAAATCTGAACAGAATAACCAACTATTAATACATGCTTTCGTGCAGATACGAGTTAGGCAACAAAGCTGGACCTTAATTCAGCCACATAAAAGGTCATTGGGCCTAAATTGAGGCCCACAGCGTTTGACCCAATTTCTACTAGGATAGACCTTTCTTGTTCCAGGCCCGCAACATGGAATACAATAGATGAAAGAATGCTATTACATATTCAGTCAACATACCAAAAGTAATTAAATCAAAATCATACAAAACCCAATAGAAAATCTGCCAGAATTATTACAATGATAATCATATGTGAAATTTACAAGTAAAAGTAATCGTGCAGTACTAGATTTTATAAGCCATATTGCTCTTTCCACTTCACATTTGCTTAACTTTGTACCAAATTACAAATCTAACCTGCTCCAACACATGAACATTAGTCACTTTATGAATGTTATAGTTTCAAACTCACCTATTTGTATAGATTTTATTTTAAGCTGTGATATTGCCCTAAGGACATGCATCTGGTACCAATTCTTATAAACTTAGTTCCAATTCTTATAAACTCAATCAACAAAATTAAGAGATTCAGAGATTGATTATTTAGCATGCTTTTGATATAACAAGTGAATATCAATAACAACTAATGTAGTTTCAATTTACATTCCAGTCGAATAAGCCAAATCAAACAAAGAACTGATGCTAACAAGAGAACATGGATGAACAGATTTGACAAGCAAACAGATTTATAAATAAATCAATTACATATCACCTCAGAAATTCAGGCTTCATTACGCATTAAACAAAATAGTCAACATTTGACAAGTTTGGCTTGAATTCATAGTTCAGTACCTGATGTGTAGAAAACAGCTCAGAAAAAATGCCAAATGAAAGTGAAGTAAGTTGGAACCAGCAGTAAATAAACAACAACAGGCGATCAACAGTAGGAAAACCAAAACAAAATAATCTTCAGACTTAAATTAGTGACCCGGCCAGCAGGAGAAAACCAAAAGGACTAGAGATAGATCCAGCTCCAATCAATACAGAACAAATGAAGACCAAGAATAAGGACATGAAACCAAACTCAGAAATATTTCTTCTTTTCTGCCTTTTTTAGATTGAATTTCAGAGAGGATTTCAGGGTCTCTTTTTCGTGTCCAAATGGATGAAGAAAAGGTGCCTTTATAGGCTTCAATTCCATGTGCAGAAAACTATTTTCGGAATCATTCCCTATTAGCCTGAAAAAAGCATCTTGTAACAACCTGGGATAGCTGGCTGTCCTTTATTAGTCCAGCATTTTGTGCAAACCAAATAAGGACAGTTGCCCCTTATTCTAGAACCTTCCCACATGGTTTATCCTATTCCACACTTACCCACCCTTCAAACAAACCCCTTAAGTTTCCTTTATTGTTCAATTAACCCCTCACAATTTCAGTTGATACCAAACGATGACAAACCAGAATTGAAGCTAAAACTAACAATAGGCTGACAATCAAACTCTTAAACTAAATTACAACTAATTAATTATTTAGGCAAGACAAACTATCATATAATTTCAAATACAACACACAACTAACTACTAGAATAGCCAACACTATTTACTAATTAATCTACGCATGCTTTACTTAACCAAAATTGATAATTAATAAACTAGAACAAAACTAACTAGACTGACTAGAAGATTGAAATAACTTCAAATGAAAATAAGTAATCTAACAGGCTAAGGAATGTATGAAACTATCAAAACCTCATTGATTCAAACAGGAAAGACAAAGAAGACAGTGATGACTCTAGAACAAGAATAAGCAAATTAACGAACCCTGAAGACTACTGACTCGAACATGAAGGAAACAATGGTGAGATCAAATTGGTACTTAAAGAAAAAGAGGGAGGTGAGATTTTACCTTGTTTTAACTTAGAAAAAAAAGGTAATGATAAAGATTTGAATGGAACCGATGAATTAGGGCTGGAATCCGGCGAGCCTATCCGAATCTGATGTTCTCGTAATGACTCAAAACTATCGTCAATCGATTTCTCTTGTTGAGAGCAATCTATTAACGTAAGATTTAAGTTAAAACGAGTCGGAATTGAACAAAAATTAGAAAAGGAAAAGGAAATTAGTGTTTGCCCTTTTTTGATTTCAGATCCAAAATTGGGTGGATTTGGCTGGGGTTTAGGGAAAAATATTGTTAGATTTGGAAAGAACGGGGTGAGGATTGAATGGTTAAATTTTGGGGTGATTTGGAGCACCGGAACCGTCGTGAGGTGATTTCCGACGGGTGGTCAACGGCGGAGGCGGCGGGGGGATTTTAGGCGGCTAGGATTTCATTGGTTTGGGAACTGGAGAGTGAAAATGAGAGGGGTTCTGGGGGGTCCGAGTTCGGACACTTATATAGTAAGTAAGTGTTGAGTTCCCATCCGTTCGTTCAAAAGAGATCAACGAATGGGATTTGAGGGCATGAAACGATGTTGTTTGGGCAAGGGTTGGGGCTTGGATCGGTTTTTATAGGATTTGGGCTGGATTGGGGGGAAATTTGGGTATCTATTGGCCCAATTTCAAGTTTAAAACAGGCTCTATTTTTTCAATTGCCTTTTTCTTTTGCTTGTTTTCTTTTCTTTCACTTTAATGAAAAATCCTAAATTAAATTCATAAATCAATCTAAATTGTAAAATTAAGTTAATTATCCAATATAAAATTTATAACAATTAATTGACCCTAATTAAAAGAGAAAAATTAATAATCTAAAATTAAAAGCTAAGAATATAAAAATGAGCCAATTGTTTTTTATGATTTTTATTTTTAATAAAGCAATTAATTAACTAATTAATCCTAAAATATGAACAAAAAATCTAAATGCAATGCATGATATTTTTTGACATTTTTCATGATTTTAACAGAATTAGACGTGCACAAAAATGCAAACAATTAACAAAATTCTACAAAAAATCCTATAAAATTGCAAACAATTTGAGAAAAATCTATTTCTTTAATTTGTAGGAGTATTTCATATAGGGCAAAAATCATGTGCTCACACCCACAATATCCTTCTTCATTCTCCTCCACCAATAGTGCTGTCTCAAATCTTGATACATCTTCGCAGCACCCGGATGGATGAAATACCGCGAGCTATGAGCCTCCTCTAGAATCAACTCCCGAACCCCATCCACATTGGGCACACATATCCGGCCCTGCATCCTCAATACTTCGTCATCACCAATAGTCACATCTCTGGCATCATCGTGTTGAACTTTGTCCTTGAGGACAAGGAAATGAGGATCATCACACCGGCGCTCTCTGATGCGATCGAACAAGGAAGACCGAGAAACCACACAAGCTAAGACCCGACTAGGCTCTGAAATATCCAACCTCACAAACCGATTGGCCAAGGCCTGAACGTCAACTGCAAGAGATCTCTCCCCAACAGGAATATATGCCAAACTGCCCATACTCGAACAAGAATCACAAGACACTGTATATGAACCTGAAGCTGATGGCAAAACTAACACTGGTGCTGTAGTCAAGACAGTCTTGAGCTTCTAAAAGCTCACCTCACACTCATCCGACCACTTGAATGGAGCACCCTTTTGAGTCAATTTGGTCAAGGGTGATATTATAGATGAAAATCCATGTACGAACCGACGATAATAGTCCATCAAACCAAGAAAGCTGTGAATCTCTGCGGTTGAGGACGATCTGGGCCAACTCTAAACCGCCTCTATCTTCTTCGGATCAACCTGAATACCCTCACTGGACACCACGTGCCCCAACAAAGCCATTGAACTGAGCCAAAACTCACATTTGGAGAACTTTGCATAAAGCTTCTCCTCCTTCAATCTCTGCAACACAACTCTCAAATGCTCTACATGCTCCTCCTGACTATGCGAGTATACCGTAATATCATCAATGAATACAATAAAGAACGAGTCGAGATAAGGCCGAAAAACGTTGTTCATCAAATACATGAACGCTGCTGGGGCATTGGCCAACCCAAAAGACATCACAAAGAACTCATAATGACCATATCAGGTCCTGAAGGCACTGTTAAGAATATCTGAATCCCTGATCTTCAACTGGTGATACCCTGAACGGAGATCAATCTTGCAGAACATTCTCGCTCCTTGAAGCTGGTCAAATAAATCATCGATACGAGGCAAAGGATACTTGTTCTTGATTGTAACTTTGTTCAACTGCCTGTAATCAATGCACATCCTCATCTTGCCATCCTTCTTCTTCACAAATAGAACAGGCTCACCCCAAGCCAGCACACTAGGCCGAATAAACCCCTTATCAAGGAGTTCCTAAAGCTGGTTTTTCAACTCTTTCAACTCCGCCGGTGCCATATAAAATGGTGGAATAGAAATGGGCTGAGTGTCGGCACCAGATCAATACCAAAATCAATATCCCTGTCGGGGGGGCATGCCCGGCAGGTCTCCAGGAAACACATTGGGAAAGTCCCTCACCACTGAAATAGAATAAATACTAGGTGTCTCCGCACTGACATCCCTTACAAAAACTAAGTATGCAAGACAACCTTTCCCAACCATCTGCTGGGTCTTCAAAAACAAGATCACCCTACTAGGGACAAAATCAGTCAAACCTCGCCACTCAATCCGTGGCATACCTGGCATAGCCAATATCACTATCTTAGCATGACAGACCAAAATAGCACGACACGAAAATAACCAATCCATGCCCAATACACATCAAAGTCCACCATACAAAGCAATAAAAAGTCCACTCGGGTCTCTAGACCCCCAATAGTCACTACACACGACTGATATACGTGGTCCACAATAATAATATTGCCCACCGGGGTAGATACACGAATAGATGAAACAAGAGACTCACGCGGCATATCCAAATAACGAGCAAAATATGATAACACATATGAAAAAGTGGAACCAGGATCAAATAACACAGAGGCATCTCTGTGGCAAACTGAGAGAATACATGTGATCATGACATCTAAAGCAATAGCATCGGATATAGCTGGGAGTGCATAAAAACAGGCCTGACCACTACCTGACTGACCTCCCCCTTTGGGGAGACCCCTAGCTGACTGACCCCCACCCTTGGCTGCCTGAGCGGGTGGTGAAGTAACTGGAGCTGAAGTCGAGGGCTGACTACTCTGCTGAGCTGGACCCCCAAGAAGACGAGGACACTGCCTCCTAATATGCCCAAACTCTTCACACTCATAATAACTCTCTGGTACTGGAGACGGGGACTGAAGGGAACCCCTAGCACCAGAATGACCAGTAGATGAACCTGGCATGGAAGAACCCTGAACTGATGGAGTACGGGACGAACTCTGGGCTGGAAGGGCACTAAGTGATGAATGGCCCTAATAAGAACTGTGAGAACTGTGGCCCGATGATGCCCCATGATGGACTGGGCGAGCCGACTGAGCATGTCTGAATAGATGGCCTCTGCCGTGCTGGAACTGGCCTCTCGAAAGGGCTCCACTAAAACTACCAGATCCTCAAGACCTCTTGTCCTCCCTCTCATCTCGATCCTAGCGACGAACTGACTCAATCTCTTAAGCAATATCAACAACCTGCTCAAAGGTAGCATCTGACACCTTCTCTCTGGTCATAAGAATCCGAAGCTGATATGTGAGGCCATCTATGAACCTCCTGATCCTCTCTCTATCCATAGGAACCAACTAAACATCATGATGAGCTAACTCTGAAAATCTCATCTCGTACTGCGTCACAGTCATATCATCTTGACGTAACTGCTCGAACTGCCTGCGCAGCTCTTCTCTGCGAGAATATGACACATACTTGTCCAAAAAGATAGCGGAGAACTACTACCAGGTAAGGGGCGCTACATCAACAGGCCTACGCCTCTCATAAGCCTCCCACCAAGTCAAGGCAGCTCCTGAAAACTGGAAGGTAGTGAACGAGACCCCACTGGTCTCCAAAATACCCGCGGTCTAAAGCATCCTCTGACACTTGTCTAAGAAATCCTGGGCATCCTCGCCCTCTGCACTACTAAAAGTCGGAGACTGAAGTCTACCAAAACTATCCAATCGACGTTGCTCGTCGTCAGGCATAACTGGTACCAAAAAATCCTGAGCTGGTGCAATCGGCTGGGCTGGAGGTGCCCCCGATGTCTGAAGTCCCTGCACAATTTGCCCAAGCATGCGAGCAGCAGGAGTCTGAGTACCTCCCCCGGCCTGAGAAGTAGCTGTGGTCGTAGTAATTGAGACCGCCTGAGCCAGGCTAGTGCACACTGATAGAATCTGGCTTAGAGACTCCTGAAGGCCTAGAATCACAATAGGTGCAACTGGTGCCTGAGTTGGTACTGCTGGAGCGCCCGCAACTGGGACCTAATCCTGAACTAGGGCGGCGGGTGGATCTGCAGGTGCTACCCTAGCTGTTATGCGGGCTACACCCCTACCACGGCCTCAACTGCGACCTCGGCCTCTAGTGGCCCCAACTGGTGGTACTGGTGGTCGTCCGTCTTGACCGGTAGCACGTGTCCTCACCATCTGTGAGAGAATAGAATAACAGAAGTTTAGTACTAGAATCAACAAATTCGCACAATAAGAATTTCAAGAATGTGAAGTTTTCCTAAAAGGTTCTGCAGCCTCCGAAGGATAAGTATAGACGTTTTCGTACCGATCCGCTAGACTCTATTAAACAGGTTCATGACCCGTGAGACTTATGTAACCTAGGCTCTGATACCAACTTGTCACGACCCCAAGCACCCCAGTCGTGATGGCGCCTATCACAGTACTAGTCCAACCAAAACAACACGAACAAAGTGAAGATCTTTTATAAAATTCATTTTTCTAAACAGATTAAGTCTCAAATCTTTTATTTTTAAAATATTAAAAGAAATACGCGGAAACAAGTATGTAAATACATCAACACAGCCTAAATTTGGTGTCCCTTGTCATGAGCCACTAAGTACAACTCAACACTGTCTGCTTAATACATAATAAGTCTGAAATATAAAGTACTAGGATAGGAAGGAGAAATGCAGGGTTGCAAACGCCGTGTAGCTACCTTGCAATCTCCGGATAAGACTCTAAAGGTGCTGAAAGTTCTCACTCTGATGCTCGGGCACCTGGATCTGCACACAAGGTGCAAGAAGTAACGTGAGTACGCCAACTCAGTAAGTAACTAAAGTATATAAAGTCTGAGTGCAGTGACGAGCATTTAAGATCATATGCATACTTAATCAGGAATCTCAACAGAAATATCAAAGTCAAAGTTTGCAGTTCAATAACCAAATACCTCGTAAAAACTCCAGTTTCAATGAAAAATCCTTTAAAGCATTTATTCAACATTTTTAGTGGAGGCTCGGTATAAAAGAAGAGTGAAAACAAGAAATCTCATAAACAATCCCCTCGGCAAAGTATCACTCATAAGTATAGCCTCTCGGGTAAGCCTCTCAGTCACTCGTGACTCAGCTCTCGTCAATCAGTACTCACACTCATCACTCCAGCTCAATAGATACCTCATAATAATAACCGCTACGGCGTGCAGCCCGATCCATAATATATAGTCGACTACGCTCACTGGGGGTATACAGACTCCGGAGGGGCTCCTACAGCCCAAACATCATATCGTTGCGGCGCGCAGCCCGATCCAATATATATATCGTTGTTTATTTTTATCCATATATATATATATATATATATATATATATATATATATATATATATATATATATATATATATATATATATATATATATATATATATAACATCGCTGCAACGTGCAACCCGATCCATAGTATATATATATATATATATATATATATATATATATATATATATATATATATATATAATCCTCACCATCAGGTCCTCGACCTCTCTCTCAGTCATTTACCTCACAACCACTCGGGCATTTCAGTGAAAATCAGGGAAACTCAGCCCATACAGTTTTCATATATTAAGAAGTAGAGTAATGAAATCGGATTAAACAATAAACAGGTAAAACATGACTGAGGATATGCTTTCAAATCAAAACAGTGGGAGCAAAGTGGTAAAAATACCCCTAAGGGTCTAAACAGTTCGGCACAAGGCCCCAAACATGGCATTCAGCCCAAGTTAACAGATTCATTTCTAAAACACATGGATATCATATAATGTTTATCAAAATATGCAACTCTACAGTCGCCACGGGACAGATCAAGTCACAATCCCTACGGGTGCATGCCCACACGCCCATCACCTAGCATGTGTGTCACCTCATTTATTAAACAATACGAAATTCAGGGGTTTTATACCCTCACGTCTAGATTTACACTCGTTACTTACCTCAAACCGGATGAAATCCTACTCTGCGACGCCCTTGCCTCTCGTCTCGGCCTCAACTCGCGTCGAATCTATCCAAAATCAGAATCATAATATCAATATATGCTAAGGGAACGAAGCCCATGCGAAAATAATCAATTACATCAAAAATTTCGAAATTGGTCAAACCCGATAAAACCCGGGACCACATCTCGGGATCTAATAAAAATCACATCAATAGAATCTTTATCCTCCCACAAGTCCATACATACCAAGAACATCGAAAATGGACCTCAAATGGCCCCTCAAATCCCCAATTTTACCTCTCCAATTTCAAGCCCTAACTTCCCAATTTTTCACCCTTAATCTCATAAATTTCATGCTTAAACAACTGAAAATCAACATAGAATCAAGTTTTAGGTTCAAGAAACTCACCTTAATGAAAATCCCCTTGATTCCCTCTTCAGAACCCTCTAAAAAGCTTCAACTCCGGATAAAAATGGTGGAAAACAACCAAAATTTTGCAAAGGGGAACTTACATACTTTCTGACCTAGAGATTCCGCACCTGCGGTCCTTTACTAGATCCTGGGGTACCGCTTCTGCGGTCTAGCCAACCGCATATGCGGTTTTCACTTATTGCTCTTGAACCGCACCTGCGCCTCTATACCCGCACCTGTGGTCTCGCAGGTGCGTTCCTTCTTCCGCACCTGCGGCTTCTGCCCTTTTCACTTGTGGACATATCTACGGCTGCTTCCTCGCTCCTGCGGACGTCACACCTGCGGTCCCATAACCGCACTTGCGGTTATGACAAAACCAGCAGCTTCAGCTGCATTCTCAAATTTTCAAGCTTTCCGATAACCATCCGAAATTATTCCGAGGCCCCCCTAGACTACATCCAAAAATACGAACAAGTCACATATCACTATTCAAACTTATACCAAACTTCAGAATACTTAAAACAACATCGAATCATCAAAACACCCTCGGATTCAAGCCTAAGGTTTCCAAAACTTCCGAATTCCACAATCAATCCAAAAACCTATCAAATCAACTCCGAAAGACCTGAAAATTTGCACACACATCACCAATGGCACCACGGACCTACTCTAATTTTCGGAATTCTATTCCGACCCTGATATCAATATTTCCACTACCAACCGGTAAATGCAAAAATTTCAATTCGCCAATTCAAGCCTAAATCTACCACGGACCTCCAAATTACATTCTGATCACACTCCTATATCCCAAATCACCTCACGAAGCTATCCGAACCATAAAAACCAAATTTCGAGACCGTTTACTTACAAGTTAACTTTCAGTTGACTTTTCAACTAAATAGCCAACTTAAGAGACTAAGTGTCTTGTTCCTCTCCAAAACCACTCTGAACCCGAACCAACTAACCTGATACCACATAATACATCTGAACAATACATAAAGAAGCAAAAATGGGGGAAACGGAGCGGTAACTCATGAAATGACCGGTCGGGTCATTACAACGGGAGTGACATCATCGTCAAAGACTCTAGGAGATCGAGATTCAAGTCGTTTCTTATCATCTTATTCTAAGAAACGTGGGGACTATCTGTATACGGTCAAAATCATATGCCTTCGACTTATAGGCTCGAGGGTCAATCCTAAGCCTGAGTCCGAGAAAGATCGAGTTCGAGCTCGATGGACCAGATTCGCGCTCGAAGACAGAATGCAATGCCCGAAAATAGGAGTATGAGGAATACCGAAGCTGAGCATGTTTGACCCCGAAATTGTACCATTTTTGTAACAGAATAATTTAGATTCCTGCCACGTCCCCAAGATCATGGCGCAAATCCCGGAATAGGATTGTATGATTCCGTACTAGGCGGTTAGACAGCTGTACCAAGAATATTCCAAACTGTAAATAGAAATATACCTTATTTAAGGTTCCCCTATTATATAAAGGGAACCCCAATCATTTGTAACATCATCTAATCATTGAGCAAAGAATATACTCTCTACTTTTCGCCTACTGTTCATCAGAATTGTCCTTTACCTCTACTGCTCTTACTTTACTTTTCTAGCTTAATTGTTCTAAACCCACCTCGAGGTCACTAAGCTCGAGGTCACCGCTGCTGAGTTACATTAGTTTGATTCACTTATTTCTTTTATTTCTACTTTATATTTCTTGATTATTAATTGGTATTGAACTAAATCACATATCTTTAAAACCACAAATCAAGTTTAATTATTACTCGTATTTTCGAGGTAAACAATGTAGAGAAAGTTTGCTTTTCATAATCCCTCAAGTTTTGCCCCGATTTATTTTTTAATATTTGTAAGAAATTGCACTAAAACAATGAAGAAAATCGAAACACGTGATATACTCCCTCCGTTCACTTTTACTTGGCATGTATACTAAAAATAGATTTTCATTTTTATTTGTCATTTTACGCATATCAAGAGAAGATAAAAAAATTTCCTATTATACCCACAGTATTTATTACTCATTTCAAATTATTTTCTCAAATCCAATAAAATATGCATCAATTAATATGGGTATCATGGTAAATTATCCACTTCATTTATTATTTCTTAAAGGGTATGAAAAATCAAAACATACCAAGTAAAAGTGAACGGAGAGAGTAGTATCTATTAAATATAATTACCTCTTTTGTCATGATTTATATGACAGTTCTTCCGTCCTCTGACATTAAAATTTTGACATCATTCTGTTAATAAATACTCTTATAATTACCTCTTGTGACACTTGATTCCGGGATTAGACTAGATTGCGTATTTGGAGTTTATTATATATATTTTGAAGATCTACATCTTTACCTTCTTATTAATCTGCTTTTAAATTGCTAAAAATGAATATTGTGCAGCTAATGTTGGCTTGCCTAGCAAGTGAACGTTAGGCGCCATCATGGCCCCGTTATTGGCATTTTGGGTCATGACAAAAGTTCTTCATATTAGCTCATAACGGGTGCCACCAATATAGAGCAACAATAGATACAAGAACAACAACAAATCAATTGAAGAAACAGAAAATTTGCAAAAATAGAGTTGTTGTTCGGGGCTCGAAATCGGATGCCACATGCCACCAAATTCAATCTTCACCGTCTAAATCAAAGACCAAGATATTAAAAATACTCAGTCAAAATTTCAATTCGATCCAATAATGAATGAATCGAAAAATGTAATTTAAAACTAGTTGGTCGGAACAAAATCTACAACATAATAAAGACTTTTTCTTTTCTTTTGATGGAAGCTCTCTCAAAAACTACTCTTATATACTAAATTCTTTCAAAGGCTTATACCAATGAGTAAAGAACAATTCTCCAAAGTTGTTTTATTTGTAGATAATGAGTAGTGCTTTCTCTTTAAGCCAAAATCAACTTCAAATAGGAATAAAAACCGAATCTAATTCCAAATAGAAATGGAAACAAAAAGAGAAAAGAATTAGAAGGGGGGGAAATAATTGTCCATGATTTTAGAAAATTTAATAAAATCTTAGCAGCATTAATCAATTTACAAACGTCGCAGTAAAATTTTTACATTCCATAATAGAATCCCAACTGGACCAATTAAAGATCAACTGAGATTCTCTCCATTAAATGTATCAATCCCAAAGATTTCTTATTACCATAAAGTACTATTAAATATACTATTCCTTATTTTTCACACAAAATAGTTATTCTATTATACAAAATATTACAAATAATATGTAATTGTGTATAAACTTATATATACGTAGTGTAATGATGATATTTAATATTATTATAAATAATAATGGTATTCTAGTATATTAATATTATATTTTATCCTATATTTCAGATTGCATGTGTATGTTAGTAAACAGTGGATAATTAAATATATACGTGGAATACATATACATATAAAGTATTATAGTAGTTTGTAATTATGTGTAAATATACATATGCACGGTATAATGATGGTATTGAATAATGCATAAATTAACAATGATATTATATGTAAATATACATATACACGGTATATTATAGGTATACAATGTATATAATAGTTTATGTGTATTATTTAAGTGAAAAGGCGGAAAATCCCATCAATTAATAGTATTTCAATCTTCACAGTATACAATTGTAAAGTATAAGAGAGAATCTCAATATAGGAATACAAAAAAACGACAAAAAATTGGATCTCGGCCAAAAAAAATATTAAAAAGAATTGAATAAATATTGACATCACCATTATTGGCATGTTAAAAAGTTCTTTAGTTCAGGTAGAAATTTCACACAAAGAGGTGGTGCTCAACTTATTGGTTGATTAATTTGGCGTTATATGGAGGTGCTTTTGTGAAGGTGAATGGCTGGTGCAGAGGCGATAGAGAGAGGAAGAGAAGAGGAGAAGAGTTGGGCTTTGGACGACTGTACGTTGAGGGGGCGAGAAAGGGGGATTTAATCCTAAATTACTGGGATTTTAACTTATTAATTAATGGGATATTAGATACAAGCATTTATTGAAATATGCTATGAATGTAATTTAAACTGCTAGTTTTAAAATAATTTGAAAGGCATGTTGTTTATGCTAATCCATACTATACTAAAAACACGAAGGCCTTTAGCGAAATGTGGTTCGCCTTTTTTTTACCCTTTAAAATTAGATTTCATATTAAACAAAATGGTCTTATTTTCCTAATATTTAGGACTTTAAATTATTGCTTATCACATCTTTCCTTATTCAAAGTATATAGAAAATCCTAATTGTTAGGACTTCAAAATCAATTAAAGTTCTACCTTATATAAAGTCTTTCATCATTGAACAATATAACTTAATTATAGTAAAAGCAAGGAAAAGTTGAAACGGCAAAGAGGAAGATAGGAATAATGAGGATTTTAAAATAGTTAAGAAATGTGATTTCGGTTTCTTTGTCGAGTTCTACATTACTACTTCACTTTTTTATTTGATCTTATTTGAGAATGCAAATTTATGTTTATTTCCTTCTTTCTTTTTTTACATTCATGACTATTATAGTAAAGTTTCTCCAAAATATAATGTTTCATTATATTACACATCTTTGTTGAGTTATGAAGATTAAATAACGCTTGGCTTTTCTTGAATTATGTCAATTATATTAAATTGGTGTTTTACGTCTTTGAGTTATATAATGTAGATAGTATAATTTTATATTTTATCATTCACAAAATCATGACAAATTATCCAATCCCTCCTATTTGAATTATGTAGAAATAATGATTTAATATTTAGGATGTTAAAATCAACTAAAATTTTATTTTATATAACTATTTTTTATTTGAACAATATAGCGTAACAACAATTTCTTCCATATTGATTTTAAATTTAATATATAAACCATAATATATTTTTATATTATGTTTGAACTCCTTTCTTACTCAAATAGTTCATTGATTTTTTTATAATATTTGAAAACTACACTCAACAATTAGGACGAATAATTAAAAATATATATGAGAGAGAGAGAAGTGATTGTCAAAAGTCAATAACACTAACAACCTCCAAACACAAAGATCCAAAAGTGAAATAGTGATTGAATTTTCAACTATTTGAAAATATAATTCTTATTGGATCGATAAAATTATAATAAAAATGAAATATTTAAAATTCAGGATGAACTAATATTAAAAATTTGAATCACACAAAAGATAAATTATTTTCTTTAATATTGAGAATAAATAACTAAGTCTTTACATCAACTAATTAGCAAAGGAATCTCATTCAATTATTTTCCAAATTCTTCATATAAGTAAAATAATTTTCAAGTTGACATAACTTTGAAGTACGTAAATTTATTCTTATAGGAAGAACATCAACGACGAAAGGAATCAGAAAATAAACTCGATTATGATATAATAGTAGGAATCAGATTAGTTCAAATGCAAACTTGAAGAAATAAGATTGAAACCGTAAAGACAAACTATATTATAAAGAGTTGACATTAATTATTTTTCTTTTATTTTTCATTCATTCAAGCAATTGATTTTTTGTAGCTTATGTTCTCTTTGTAATTTTTTTAATATTAAGTCATTTATTGCAAAATATTAACTCAATATAAGTTATTTTTACATTTTAAATTTATATTTATCCAATTTTTCTAGGAGCTATAGGATTTATTCCTTCATTCCCAAATCTATAGAAGACTAGAAGATTTAATTTCTAAATTTATGTTGTTTGACAAATATTAAAAAAATTGTGATGAAATCATATAGTAATAAATATCTGGTTATTTGTGCCCCATGAAACTTTTGGTAAATTAGCAACAAACAATATATGTTGGTATGCAAATTGATTTTAACATTCTTGTGAGATGTGAAGGAACAACCTATGGGTTGATCAAAATCAGGGTTAATTGTACGTGTTGTTTAGTTACGTGTTTCATTAATATTTTTCTTTTTTTGAGATTTATCTAATGAGTGTTTGCATTAAGCTTTATTTTACGGAAAAGGCCTAAAAATGCCACTCAACTTTCAGAAATGGTCTATCCATGTCATCCGTTAAAAAATGTTCATTTCATGCCACTGTCGTTACACATTTGGCTCATCCATGCTATTATTGACTAACGGTAATGGCATGGATGGGCCAAATAAAAATTGAACCGTTAGTCAATAATTGCATAGGTGAGCCATATGTGTAACGGCAGTGGCATGGAATGAGTATTTTTTTAACGGATGGCATTTTAGGCCTTTTCTGAAAGTTGAGCGGCATTTTTAGGCCTTTTCCGTTTATTTTATAAATCAACGCACTTTTTAATACTATTTATATATTTTTAAAAGTAGTATATTCATTGATTTGGATACACGCGCAAAGTGCATACCATAAGACTAGTAGTTCCTTAAAAAAGACCAACCATATAAAAATCTCAAAAAATTTAGGCCATTAGACCTTTGGGTGAACAATATGGGCATGGGCCAACAAGAACTAAAAAATATGGTAAAAATTGCACAGGCGCCCTATTTGGTCGCCCCCATTTAACTTATACCCATTTTTTAAAAAACTTTTAACTTGTACCCGCTTTTTAAACAATTTCAGCTCCCTTTCTTCTCCGCTTCAGTACCTCACCAGAAGAAAGCAAGGATCTAGATTGAGATTGATATGCATAAAAACATCACAAGCTGTGCAAAAGCTACCCTTTCACGTTCTTACTTTATTTTTTAGTTTTTCTTTTTTCCCTTCGAGAATTGGAATGACTGCTCTATCTCTTCTGCTTTCTACCCACTAATCCAACCCCCCAGATGATACATGTATATATCCCTCTCTAACCTTTGTTTTTTTCTTGTGCCTTTCACGTTTTTAATTAATTTAAAAATATTTATATCTGCCTAGCTAATACAAAACGAGCAACTGTATGTAATATTAATAGGTGGTAAAAAAACTTCAGCTCTAGTATGTAATATTAATAGGTGGTAAAAAACTTCAGCTCTAGTATGTAATATTAATAGGTGGTAAAAAACTTCAGCTCTAGAGCTGAAGTTTCCCATTTACAACACAAAAACTTCAGCTCTAGTATGTAATATTAATAGGTGGTAAAAAAAACTTCAGCTCTAAAGCTGAAGTTTCCCATTTACAACACAAAAACTTCAGCTCTAGAGCTGAACTTCAGGCCCGGCTACTAAAATGCTGAAGTTTTGCGTGATTGTCTTTGCTACTTCAGCCCCGTATGCTGAAGTTATGCGAAAAAGCGGGTACGCTTGTAATTTTTTTTGCAAAGTGAACACAAGTTAAAATGTGACACAAAAAGCGGGTATAGATACAAATGCCCCAAAAATATGCCTATTCCGCTTAAGATCGACATTGCATTTGACGCCCGATTTTATTTTAATACTGGACAAAATTCAATTGGAGAAAGGTTGGGTTCACACTATATATATAGATTTATTTAGGTTGTGCTTGTTAAAATCACACAAAAAAACGCTAGATTTCCATCGAGAAATTAAAAGAAGCGTGCTTTTCGCCCTTCTTTCTGGAAGTGTCTATCCGATAGTCTGGTGATTGAATTTAGCTAGAAAAGTTTAGAGTTATTAGTGTAGGTAAAGATTTAGGGTCAATAAAAGTAAGGAGCAGCAACGAGTCGGCTGCTTCTGTTTTTTACCCTATTTATATTTGAGGAAACTACACTATATGCTACAAAAGACAAAAAAATTACGGATTATACTCATTTTAAAACAACTTACTAGTTTTACCTATGGGGCCCAAAGTTATTACCAACCTACCTATCCCCTTCCACCTTTTAATTTGTTTTGTTTCCGCCTACCTACCTATGGGGCCCAAAGCTAGACTCTGCCTCGGGTCTAACTGGGAATGCATAGTAACGGGGCTGGTCCCCACCAATCTGACCTCCGCCTCTAATTGGTTGGCCTCCACCTCTAACGGCCTGACCTCCACTTCGGGCTGCCTGACCCTGCCTCTAGTTGACTGAGTAGGTGGTGAAGCAACCAATGTCGGAATCATGGCACGAGTACCCTGATGTGGTCTGCTGCTCCTCAATCTAGGATAGTACCTCCCGATATGACTTGCGTTGCTGATACGATCCCTGATGACTCAAATGACCACCGTAGTAACTCTGTAGCGGTGGTGCTCTAATAGGAGCTAATGTTGTGCTGAATATTGGCTATTCATGATGAGACCCATAAGAACCTTGACTACCCGAAGCACCATGTGCTACCTGAAGCGATGACTGACTCGGCCTGGGAGGATGAAATCTACCAAATGAACTCCTGCCTCCAAATGAGGCACCACTAAAACCACCGAAATGGCGAGACCTCTTCTCAGATGCCGTTTCTCTACCCTAACTACAAATCCTCTCGATCCGTCTAGCAATCTCTACAACCCAAGTGAAAGAAATATCATCCTCAGTCTCTCTGGCCATCTGTAACTTGATACCATAAGTAAGGCCATCTATAAATCTCCTCACTCTCTCCTTCTTTGTAGGGATCAAGACAACTGCATGGCGTGAAAGGTCCACAAATCTGATCTCGTACTGGATAACAGTGATGCTACTTTGCTGGAGGTGCTCAAACTAGCTGCGGTAGTCCTCTCTCAGAGTAAAAGGGATGAACTTGTCCAAAACTAACTGTGAGAATTGATCCCAAGTGAGTGGAGGTAAACCTGCCGGCCTGCCACGAACATAGTCCGACCACCACCGCTTGATGAAACCGTGCATTTGAAACGTTGCGAAGTCGACTCTATTGGACTCCACTATGCCCATATTGTGCAATACCTGTCATGGGCGACTTTCCAGCCATGCCCCATGACCCTTTGGGCGTGCCCCGTGGCGTCCTAGCAAGCCTCCCAATGCATAGAACCATAGACGACCCCATGGTCTTGGCTGCGCCAAGTGAAAAGCGCGCATGTGCCTCTGTCACCCCACCGATATCCCTCGCTAGCGCCCAGCTGCAGGCAGATACCAACAGCGCCGCGCGCGCAGACCGTGATGCCAATGACAATGCTGCTAACAACAAACATGTTTCTGCCTTGTAGAAAACTAAGTCTTTTTCATTGTAAATATAGAGTAGTTTTATTTCATGTACTTTCATTATGTTTCTCTAGCTTAGTCAAGTCTAGTCTTGTAATTGGGTTTATTTTTTAAGCACTATTAGGGGGGATCAAGCATTAAAAACTTTATAGCAAGCAAACAATTCTTTGTACTGGTATCTCTCCCCCTCAACACTGCGTTGCCTTTCTGTAATAGCTTTCATTAATGCCATCAAGCTTTCTTTCATTCTCAATTCTCATTTGTGTTCTCTCAATTGCTTTTGACATTGGTTTTCCCGTACGGCACTGACAATCTCGTCTAGCGTACGGAAGGGACCTCAGTTGGCAGATAGTAACTGCACTAACATCAGTTGCTTAGCCTTATGTCGCCCTTCCAAGGAATCTCAGGAAGGCGCCGCGTAAAAGCTAGTATCAGAGCCTAGGCTCGACCTCAGACGGGGGAACATATTGCCATTACCACCATTTCTGACCATGGTAAATCATGGGGACCGCATTGTGACCCTCGAAGAGGCGGTTGCCGTATTATAATCCATTGTGGATACGGTGCCTGAAATAAGAACCAGCCTAGTGCAAAGGTTAGACGACCTAGACCGTAGAATGCTCCAGGCCGAAGTTGACATAGAAAACATCAGCCGCGACTCTGAAGGAGACCGGCAAACGGCAACCACAGAGGCAGCCAAAATTTTTGGCAAATTCGAGAGCCTCCAATAGTAGCGTACCGAAGATTTAGCCCACAGGGAACAAGAGGCAGACAAGGTGACTGCCTTGCAACAAACTATTGACAACTTACAGACCAGCTCAATGTTGTCAATGCTGCTTTACAAGGCCTGCTTCGAGAAGGTGGAAACCAAATTGGGGGTGCTGTGAACCTTGCCTCCGTGACACAAAAACTTAAAATTCCTGAGCCAAAGCCATACAGTGGAGCTCAGAATGCCAAAGAAGTGGAAAACTTCATCTTCGACATCGAATAGTACTTCGATGCCGTGGGGGGCCTGGAAGAAGCTAAGAAGGTAGAAACTTCTGCCATGTATCTTTAGGGTGATGCTAAACTATAGTGGCAGTTGAAATACGAAGCCATCAGGGCCGGTGAAGATGCGCTCGAGACATGGGCAGAACTGAAGGCAGCCATACTCCTACAGTTCTTCCCCGAAAATGTTAAATACAATGCAAGGAGAAAGCTACGGGAGCTCCGCCAGACCAAACCAGTGCGTCTCCGCACTCATGCTAAACATACGCGACATGGGGGACAAAGACAAACTATTTACTTTCTTAGAAGGGTTGAAACCTTATGCCTGTATGGAGCTGTAAAGACAAAGGGTAGATACCCTTCCCAAGGCGATCCAAGCAGCTGAATGCCTTGGGGACTATCAAGTGGAAACTCGAAAGGATAGGCCTCAACCGCCTACCCGAGTGGGATCCAAAAGAGGCCAGCCTAGCAATGGTGGACCTAGCAGAAGTGCGGGAGACATGAACGGCAACGGCGCCAAAAACTTGTTGCAACCTAAACACTCACGCAAGTGTACGCGATCGACAAGTAATATAGTAACAAGTAAAGTATCGTTCCCACGAGGACTTGTGATTAACTTATCAACTGATGCAAACTCAAACAATTCTCGATTTAAGCTAATTTATTACAAAATACATAAATAACCAACTTAAAACTTGACTGGTAATTTAACAATAATACTACACAAAATTACTACACCACTTATACAATTTTCTTTTAACAATTAATAAGAGAGATATTCCGGGGTCATGGGCTTGCTAGAGATCATGCTACTCTTTTAGCTTAAAGATGCTTATTGAATTATCTAGGTTGTTGATTATAGGGTTAATAATACCCATAAGAATCTGTCAATTTCTTATACGCCTATTCAAGTTAAATTAATATCTATATTTCTATGGTATTGATATTAACTCAAATGCATTTATAAATCCTATTTCTCAACCAAGTAAGGCAATTAAGTATAGTTCTATCTTAATTGCGAATCTTTCACCCAATGCCCAGAATCCGGATCTTGCTCTATTTGATTCTATATGCAATCAAGAATCCTTTTTCAAGTTTAACTCAAAATTTGTAAATAATATTTCACCGTTAGCTACGCAGTAAAATAATGAACAGCAGAATCAAATAAACAACCCATAATGATAAATTCAAGATCATCAATTTAAGCTTCAAACATCATAATTATCTAACACCCATAACCCCAGAATACTTGGGTTTTTAGCTACTCATAATTATACAAATATCAACAATAAAAGTCTTAAACATAATATAAGTAAATACAAGAAGAAAGTTTAGAAAAACTCTTTAAGTTCTTGCTTCCAGATTGTAATCCCCTTCTTTTCTTCACTTCAAGATTGAGTCTTCTCTTAACTTTCTCTCTCTATAATTATTTCTTCCTCTCAAAATCTCATCAATCCAATAATGGAGTGTTTGCTTTATGTAAATTGAGTGGGATTAAGAAGGAATTCCAATTTTACCCCTTAAACAATCTTTTCCGAAATCTGGACTAGCGCGGCCGCGCATCTGACCGCACTAATCCAGTTGTCCCATGCTCTTAATTATTTTCTTGTTCTTCCACCATAATTAGTTCCGAGGGGTTTTTATTGCTCCAAAATGGTTCCAATAATATTTGATTTACGTAATATAGGCTTCTTTACCTGAAATATATACAATTCACTATTAAAGCCCATAATTCATCAATTAATCACAATATATCATTGGAATATCATTAAGTAGAAGCACAAACAATAGCTAAATTACCTAGATTTCGCTTATTATCAACACCCCACACTTAATCCATTGCTAGTCCTCGAGCATTAAAACTATTATATTATAACTATCTCTAAAGATCCCTTCACTCAACCATTTCCCTTAACGCATTACACCGAGAACAATGTACATATGTTGCTCTTAGCAGTGAACAATCCTAGCTTTAAAGTTGAATCTCAAGTGCCATGCATATTCAAACTTCCTCAACTTGCTCTACACAGAAATCAAGAATTGCTTTTTTGTCACAAATCATATGCCCTCACCATCACACCAACAAGAAAGATTTGGAATTTATTCCGCACATTCAATCATTTACTTACATAAATCAATGAAAGCACTCACTCTCAAAATAGAAGTCTCATACATGCAATTGGTACCATAAGCTTGCCCGTAATGTAAATTTTTACTAATGTAGGCTGGCTCAATTCAAAATCAATCAGGACTTTTTCATGGTTGTAATGTGGGCTAAGGGATATGTAGGAAATATTTAGGAATAGTGACTAACTTCCCTAAGCACTTTAACACATCATATGTTACTTTCATTTATCCAACCCATTTTTCATTCACAAACAATATATCACCCAAATATTCCCCCCTTTTTTTTATTTTTTTTTATTTTTATATATACCCAATTAATTTTTTTACCCACTAGCTGGAACAAAACCTCATGTATTTATTCATTCAAGTTTAGCTAATGGTGTATATGTTACAAAACAAGTGCATTTTCTAACTTTTCATTTGCTCCACTAAAAAGCCACCCCATACTTAATTCCTTCTTAATGCTTTTAGCAAACTTTTCACAATTAAAGTGCTTTAAGAGGAAAAAGGTTTAAAACAAGATCAATGAAGAACAAAAGGATATAGGCTTGTAATGTGGTTGCCAAACAAAAGTTTATAGGCTCAATAGGGTTAACTAGAGATAAATTTTATTTGTGATAAGCAATTAAGCTCTTTAGGTCAAAGAAAGCCTAAAATAATTTTTCAAATCGAGCATCACCTAATATTTCGCTTTAATTCACATACCGGGCAAGTTCTAGACACAAATACAATGCATGGACTACACAATTCTCACCACACATGGCATATAACTCATTCAGATTAGCTCATCAAGACACTTCATTATGAGCATTCAATTCAGTAACAAACATACAATTTAAGGCACTTTCAATGAGATTCAACAATTAAGACTAAGCGTGTTACACTCTAGGGTCTATTGTGTTCAGGTGTGTCAATGCTATGAGTTCACTTTTCTATAGCTTATAACTCCTTATTTTAGTCTAAAAATAAAATAAAATATAAAAACAAAAATTAAAAAATTACCTATTCCCGGTTCAAGATAAACCCTTGGAAAAGAACTGTGGCTTAAAGAAAAACTAAGGGGAAGTTGTTACATTATCCTAAAAATACAAATAAAATTAAAAAAATCTTTTTTTGTTGTTTTCTATATACTCAGTCCCTCAAGAACTCCTTTTGAAAGAAATCCTTCATCAGGCCGAGCCATATTTTTTTTAATTTTTTTTACTACTCCACTTAACTAACTATCTAGCCAAACAATACCAAACAAACAACCTAATTTAACTGAAATAGCATAAACAACTTACATAATGTACCAATCCAACAAAACTAAACCACACAATTCAAAACAATCCTACAATCCATAATAGTTAAAATAACCCCCACACCCCACACATAAACTTTAGGCATGTCCCCATGACTTTCATTGCTAAAAAGAAAAGAGGCAAAGATACTTCCCCGAAATTTCATTCCTAATCTGAGACAGTGTCAGGATTCACATTACATGCACGCCCCAATTTTCTAAGCCAGCCCATAAATGTTTTCTCCGATTTGACTTGTCGGTCAGCTATCTCCTCCACACGGTTGCCCAACCCAGTCATACTGATGCGAAGATCCTCCACCTCTTTTTCCAATGTGTTTTGACGAGGCAATTTGGTAGATCGAGAAGATGAAGCTGCTCGTGATAGTGTTGCTGCTGGTGCTGCTTGTAATGCTGATCTTGATAGTCTTGCAGCTGATACACGGGGTGCTTCTGGCTGCACCTCACTTTCAACATTTATTGCCTCATTTTCCTCCTCATCGTCATCGTCGTCATCATCATCAGAGCTGCTTGATTCTACCACATCTACTACCTCCGGTTCTTTCCCCGTTGTCACTTTATCAGCTCGGAACTTGCTTTCCTTTCCAACCAACCCATCAGCAGGTTGATATTCTGGCACACTAGCAGCCCTGCATAGTTGAGTAACTAGTGAAGGGAAAAAGAACCCATACCTCTTGATTTTGCTGAGGGTGAACATCTCATCATAAATGACTTTAGCTATGTCAAAGTCGTGACCATTAACAAAACACCAGACAAGACAAGCTCGGGGGCCATTGACCTCCGTTTTATTGTGTAATGGGATCAATCGGGCGCATATGAGATGCAACCAGCACTTTGCTTCAAATGTGAGTGCATTAGAATGAAATTTCTGCCCATAAGTCATCCAGGAAACTTCTTTGCCAGGTGCCAAAATGGTCTCAAAGAATCTTGCCCAAATTTCGTATGTGGGGTTCTTACCATAATTATAGAAGTCATTATACTCCTCTGGAGGTGCAGGCAGCTGGTAAGCAGTACGAATCGCCTAGAGTGAAGCATTCACTTCTCTTCGGCGAACTGTAACTATTCCATTGGTATGTTCTGGAGCATTGGCATAAAATTCTCTTACAACCATGAGATTTGCCTCACCAGGTTCGTTGACGAATGTGTGCAAGCCCCTTCTCAGCACCTCATCGTGCATACGAGGGCATAACCGCTGAAGTTTTCTCATGTCAACACCTCTTTCAGGAATTAGCTTCTTTTCAGCTTTTTCTACAAATCGGTCCTGAGCCTTGGCCGAAACAAACTTTGTATTATCAAATGGGCGTGCAATTGCTACCCCTGTTGACCTAGCTCTGCCTGCCTTGTTGCTCGATGAAGCACCTATTGTACGTCTTTTCATGGAGTTAGTCATGGTACCTGCAGAACAATAACATATTAACACAGCCCAATCCAAAATTTGTGACTCAATGGGGTTACTTAGACTTCACACTCCTCATTGGTCACAAACTACATTTGCTTATTCATTTGAGCTTTTCCACAAACATATTTTATGCATTGTAATTAACAAAGTAAAACAAAAACAAAAAGAAAAAAAATATGCGCGGCCGCGCTAGTCAGATGCGCGGCCAAGACAGAGAGCACATCAACTTAGCGCGGTCAAACGCGCGGCCGTGCACCTGGGCGATTTCCGATTTTTTTTTTCTAAACAATAATCATCCTTATTCACCCATAAAAATATCACCAATCAAGTGGGTCTCCACCCCACTCTCATCAACCAACAACACTCCAAAGTATTTCACTAATTCATACATACAATTTATGTACAACTAATGAAACATATGTATAAAAGCTTCAACATTAAAATCTGAAAAACAACAATAAAAATAAAAGATGACAAGAAAGAAGAAATTAAAACTAATTTCTTACTAGTGTTTCAACTAATGTTATCAAAATATCTACATAAAAATCAACTTTAACAACTATAATTAATTTATTTGCATATAAACAAAATCATAAAAAAATTATTAGAAAAATAAAAGAAAAAGAAAAAGAGTTTATACCTTTGTTGGAAGAGAATGGTGAAGAAGATTTTGATGGGGGATCGTTTGGGTTTGGTTTTTAAGGGTTGAGTTTATTTGGAAGTAAATGGTGAAGAAAGGGTTGGACAAGAGAGGGGTTTTGAAGAGGAGAGGTATTATTGGGTTAGAGAGAGGGATAATTTGTTTGAATGGGGGTTTTTTGGGAAAAGGGTAGGTCAGATGAAGGGTAATTAGAGGGGGGTAGGATAGTAATTTAATTAACAAAGTAAAACAAAAAGAAAAAAAAATTAAAAGAAAAAAATCGAAGAAAAATTTCTGAACTAGAGCATTCAGAAGCGCGGCCAAGACAGAGAGCACCTCAACTTAGCGCGGTCAAATGCGCGGCCGCGCACCTGGGCTATTTCCGATTTGTTTTTTTTAACTTCTTACCTTAACATCCGCCCTTGTTCACCTGCATTTATCAGTACACAAAAATAAAAAAAAATAAAAAAAAAATTGTATATTCACAAATACCAAAATCGTTGGGTTGCCTCCCAACCAACACCTTATTTTACGTCGCGGCACGACGCCATATTACATTATACATCAATTAAATCTACTGAGGTTTTGTGATGTTGAATGTCACCACCCCAATAGTGTTTAATTTGTTGACCATTTACCAAGAACGTGCCTGTTGAACTCATGTTTCGCAATTCAACTATTCCATGAGGAGTTAAACTTACTACAACAAAAGGGTCTGCCCAACGGGACTTAAGTTTTCCAGGAAAAAGCTTTAGCCTTGAATTGAACAAGAGAACTTCTTGATCCGGCTCAAACTCACGATGTTGGATGTGTTTGTCGTGCCACTTCTTGGTCTTTTCTTTATATAACTTGGCATTTTCATAAGCATGCAACCGAAACTCATCAAGTTCATTGAGTTGTAGCAGCCTTTTTTCTCCAGCTAAGTCCATATTCATATTTAGCTTTTTGATTGCCCAATAAGCTTTATGTTCTATCTCAACAGGCAAATGACATGCTTTTCCATAAACCAACCTGTATGGAGAAGTACCTATTGGAGTCTTGTATGCAGTTCGGTAAGCCCACAATGCATCTTCTAACTTACCGGACCAATCTTTCCTATTTGTGCTCACAGTTTTCTCTAAAATCTGTTTTACCTCCCTGTTTGACACTTCAACTTGACCACTCGTTTGAGGGTGATATGCAGTAGCAACCTTGTGTCTTACACCATATTTTGCTAGAACATTTTTCAACAATTTGTTGCAAAAGTGTGTTCCTCCATCACTTATCAACACCCTTGGAGTTCCAAAGCGTGTAAAAATGTGCTTCTTCACAAAACTTACCACTACCTTCGCATCATTAGTAGGAAGAGCAATGGCCTCAAGCCACTTAGACACATAATCAACTGCAACCAAAATATATCTGTGCCCATTAGAATACAGAAATGGTCCCATGAAATCTATTCCCCAGACATCAAAGAGCTCTATTGCCAAAATATTTTGTAAAGGCATCTCGTGCTTCTTCGTGATCGTTCCGGTTCTTTGGCACCTGTCACAATTTCTAACAAAAGCATCTGCATCTTTAAATAATTTTGGCCAGTAAAAACCTGATTGCAAAACCTTTTGTGCAGTTCTGTCTCCACCATGATGACCTCCATAAAGAGAAGAATGACAGTCATGCAATATTGCATTCATCTCCTCCTCAGGGACACACCTTCTTACCAATTGATCTGCGCATTGCTTGTATAGAAAAGGCTCGTCCAACATGTAGAATCTCAGATCATGTAAGAACCTTCTTCTATGGTCAGTTGTGAATTCTAGTGGAGTCACCCCACTTGCAATGAAATTCACATAATCAGCATACCACGGGGTTTCATCCGAAGTGATGGCTAGCAAATGTTCGTCAGGGAATGTTTCTTTGATTGATTCTCCTTCAGTGACATGGCCTCTATTTTCCAGCCTGGATAAATGATCTGCAACCTGATTCTCTGTTCCCTTTCGATCTCGAATCTCCAAATCAAATTCCTGCAAAAGAAGAACCCATCGAATTAACCTTGGCTTGACATCTTTCTTTGCAAATAAATACCTGATAGCTGAGTGATCTGTATAAACTATGACTTTGGTCCCCACTAGATAGGACCTAAACTTATCAAATGCCCATACTACTGCGAGAAACTCTTTTTCAGTAACAGTGTAATTCATTTGAGCTGGATTAAGAGTTCTACTCGCATAGTGAATGGAATAAAATATTTTCTCTTTCCGCTGCCCCAAAATAGCTCCAATGGCTATATCACTTGCATCACACATCAATTCAAATGGAAGATTCCAATCTGGAGCAATGATAATCGGTGCAGTAACTAATCTTCGTTTTAGCTCATCAAATGCTTTCAGACAAGCATCATCAAACTTGAAGAATGTATCTTTCTCAAGAAGCCTGCACAAAGGAGATGAGATTTTTGAAAAATCCTTAATAAAACGACGGTAAAAACCTGCATGGCCTAAGAAACTGCGAATGCCTCTAACTGATGTCAGTGGAGGTAACTTTTCAATTGCTTCCACCTTTGCTTTATCCACCTGCAATCCATTCTTGGACACTTTATGCCCTAGGACTATGCTTTCTCGTACCATGAAATGACATTTTCCCCAATTTAGTACCAAATTTGTTTCTTCACACCTAGCAAGGACCTTATCAAGATTCATTAAACATTCATCAAAAGAGCATCCAAATACAGAAAAATCATCCATAAATACTTCCACAAATCTTTCAACCATATCAGTGAAAATAGCCATCATACACCTTTGAAAAGTCGCAGGTGCATTGCAAAGACCAAATGGCATTCTTTTAAATGCATATGTCTCATAGGGACATGTAAATGTGGTATTCTCTTGGTCCTCTGGGGCTATAACAATCTGATTATATCCCGAGTAGCCATCCAAAAAACAGTAGTATTCTTGCCCGGCTAATCTATCAAGCATTTGGTCAATAAAGGGAAGGGGAAAATGGTCTTTTCGGGTGGCATTATTCAATTTTCTATAATCTATGCAAATCCTCCACCCAGTAACAGTTCTAATGGGAATTAGATCATTGTTTTCATTTGTCACTACGGTTATTCCCCCTTTCTTTGGAACACATTGGACTGGACTTACCCATTTGCTATCAGATATTGGAAATACAATACCTGCATCAAGCCATTTAATCACTTCTTTTCTTACCACCTCTTTCATGTTCGGATTTAGGTGGCGTTGTTGTTCTATGCTTGGCTTGTGCCCTTCCTCCATAAGAATTTTATGCATGCCAAAAGCTGGACTAATACCTCTTATGTCAGACATTGTCCACCCAATTGCTCTTTTATGCTCACGTAGTACTCTTAACAATTTCTCTTCCTGCAATTCAGACAAGTCAGCAGAAATAATAACAGGTAACATTTCAGAACTACCCAAATAATCATAATGAAGGTGAGAAGGTAAAGGCTTTAATTCCAATTTGGGAGCTTCTTTAACTGAGAGCTTCAGAGGAGGACCATCTGGCCTGTTCAAAGGTTCAAAGGGGTTTAAACCTTTTATATATTCACATGTTGCATTCAAAGTATGTTTCATCTCCTCAACTTCATCATTAATCTCCAAACTCTCAAATAACACAATTGCTTTTTCTAAAGAATCCTTCCAATATACACTTGGGGTAATAAGTTGTTCATCAATCTCCATGACAGATATCATAGACAATTCTTCATAATGGCGGGGAAGTTGAATTGCTTTATATACATTAAAAACAGCTTCCTCGTTGTCAACTCTCATGATCATTTTTCCTTCTCTTACTTTGATTATAGCATCACCTGTAGCCAAGAGAGGTCTTCTCAATATAATAGGAACTTTTTCATCGGCCTAAAAATCCAAGATAATGAAATTAGCCGAGAAAATAAATTTCCCAATTTTCAGTAGCACATCTTCAATCACCCCTTCCGGGTAAACTATGGACCTGTGTGCTAGTTGCAACATCACAGTGGTGGGTTTTGGAGCCCCCAAACCCAATTGTTTGTACAAAGACAATGGCATCAAATTTATGTTAGCTCCCAAATCACAAAGTGCATAGCCTACATCAACATTGCCTATTCTCACAGGGATAGTAAAGCTGCCAGGGTCCTTAAGCTTTTGAGGAAGCTTATTTTGGACCCTTGAAGTGCACTCCTCAGTAAGTGCAACTGTTTCAAATTCAATCAGTCTCCTCTTGTTAGCCACAATGTCTTTTATGTATTTGGCATATTTTGGAATATCGCGAATCGCATCTACCAACGGAATATTTAATTGAATCTGACTCAACATAGAGAGAAATTTGTTGAACATGCGATCGTCATTCTTTTTCTGCAATCTTTGTGGAAAAGGTGGTGGTGGCCTTGGAACATTCACAGGTGCTGAAATTGTATCATCTTTCTTTACTTCCTGTGTTGCTTTGGGAATCAATTCACCCTCAGGTACAGGCTTGTCTTTTCTCTTCTTTGGAACTTCTTCTAATTCCCTTCTAGTTCTAAGTGTAATTGCACTAACTTGCGGATTTTTCTCTGTATCACTTGGAAGAGCACCTGCAGGCCTAGTATTTTGATTTGCAGCTAGTTGTCCCAATTGTCTTTCAAGATTTCTAAAATCAGTTCTGAGTTGTTGGTTGTCTTGCAACAATTTCTTCAACAAATCATTTATATTTTCTTCTACCTGCTGGGGTGGCCTTTGTGGTTGATTAAAATTTTCTTGGGATCTATATTGATTCTAATTTGATTGATTTCCACCCCAAGAGAAATTAGGATGATTCCTCCAATTTGCATTGTAAGTGTTCCCATATTGTGCTTGTTGGTTCATCGGACCTCTGCTTTGTTGCCCCACACAATAAATAGATTCAAGATTTGTTGGGCACATGTCACTTGTGTGATTATCACCACACATTTCACAACAAATCGACATTTGTTGAACATGTTGCATTTGTTGTGTTTGGTTCATTGTCATTCTATTCATTTGATTCGCCAATTTTGCTATATCTGCTCTCATGGCGGAAAAATCATCAAGTTCAAGTACCCCTGCTGCTTTCTGTTTCATTGCTCTCCTTGGTTATCCCTCACCTTGCCAATTATGATCATTAGCAGTGAAGTTGTTTAGCAGAAGTTGTATTTCACTATATGGCCTCGCCATGCAACTACCTCCACAAGCTGAATCAAGATTCATTTTTGAAGTCTCATCTAATCCATCAACAAAAGTATGGCCCAATACCTCATCAGTTTGACAATGATGTGGGCAGTCTCGGAGTAATTTCTTGTATCTTTCCCAAGCTTGGCGAAGAGTTTCACCATCCCGTTGTTGAAACCCAAGAATCTGACTCCGCAAAGACTTTGTATTTTTAGTGGGGAAAAACTTGATTAAGAATTTCTTTGCTAAATCATCCCAAGTATGGATGGAATTAGCAGGCTCCTTCTGCAACCATTCTTTAGCTTCCCCCAACAATGAAAACAGAAACAAGGTCAGCCTGACATAGTCCTTGGAAACATTTGGATAGTTGTAAGTATCAGTGATTTCCAAAAATTCTGAATGTGCCTTTGCGGGTCTTCATGAGATAGACCTACATATTGCCAAGTGGACTGAATCAGCTGTACCATGTACTGTTTAAGCTAAAAGTGACCAGTGATATCAGGCTTCACAATAGCCTGAGTCATATTAGCAAGATTTGGCCTTGCAGCTTCTATCACCGGACGCCCTCCATTACCTGCCATCACTGTTGGCTGTGGTTGAACTAAGATGTCCAACGCTCTTTCTGTTTTGTATCTGGCTTCCAACTCTTTCCTTGCCTTATGAAGTATCCTTTCAATTTCAGGATCAAGAGGGAAGAGATTGCTTGTGCTTCTACTCCTCCGCATTCAAGAGAAGAGCCCGCGTGACACAAACAAAGTGAACTGAAAATTAATGCTTAAACCAATAGCTGATAAAAGCTTAACTCAGTCACGTAGCTAATTTCCAAGTCCTCGGCAGCGACGCCAAAAACTTGTTGCAACCTAAACACTCACGCAAGTGTACGCGATCGACAAGTAATATAGTAACAAGTAAAGTATCGTTCCCACAAGGACTTGTGATTAACTTATCAACTGATGCAAACTCAAACAATTCTCGATTTAAGCTAATTTATTACAAAATACATAAATAACCAACTTAAAACTTGACTGGTAATTTAACAATAATACTACACAAAATTACTACACCACTTATACAATTTTCTTTTAACAATTAATAAGAGAGATATTTCGGGGTCATGGGCTTGCTAGAGATCATGCTACTCTTTTAGCTTAAAGATGCTTATTGAATTATCTAGGTTGTTGATTATAGGGTTAATAATACCCATAAGAATCTGTCAATTTCTTATACGCCTATTCAAGTTAAATTAATATCTATATTTCTATGGTATTGATATTAACTCAAATGCATTTATAAATCCTATTTCTCAACCAAGTAAGGCAATTAAGTATAGTTCTATCTTAATTGCGAATCTTTCACCCGATGCCCAGAATCCGGATCTTGCTCTATTTGATTCTATATGCAATCAAGAATTTCCTTTTTCAAGTTTAACTCAAAATTTGTAAATAATATTTCACCGTTAGCTACGCAGTAAAATAATTAACAGCAGAATCAAATAAACAACCCATAATGATAAATTCAAGATCATCAATTTAAGCTTCAAACATCATAATTATCTAACACCCATAACCCCAGAATACTTGGGTTTTTAGCTACTCATAATTATACAAATATCAACAATAAAAGTCTTAAACATAATATAAGTAAATACAAGAAGAAAGTTTAGAAAAACTCTTTAAGTTCTTGCTTCCAGATTGTAATCCCCTTCTTTTCTTCACTTCAAGATTGAGTCTTCTCTTAACTTTCTCTCTCTAAAATTATTTCTTCCTCTCAAAATCTCATCAATCCAATAATGGAGTGTTTGATTTATGAAAATTGAGTGGGATTAAGAAGGAATTCCAATTTTACCCCTTAAACAATCTTTTCCGAAATCTGGACTAGCGCGGCCGCGCATCTGACCGCACTAATCCAGTTGTCCCATGCTCTTAATTCTTTTCTTGTTCTTCCACCATAATTAGTTCCGAGGGGTTTTTATTGCTCCAAAATGGTTCCAATAATATTTGATTTACGTAATATAGGCTTCTTTACCTGAAATATATACAATTTACTATTAAAGCCCATAATTCATCAATTAATCACAATATATCATTGGAATATCATTAAGCAGAAGCACAAACAATAGCTAAATCACCTAGATTTCGCTTATTATCACTCCCTCCTCAGGCAGCAATAGTGATGCGTCAAACAACAATGATCGGGAGAGAAAACCCCCTTTAGGATGTCATCATTGCGGTGGACCACATTGGAATAATGAATGTCCACATGCACAGATAAACGCCCATCAAGCTTTTGATGATGGGACGGATGATGACACAGACGATGTAGACCAGACCGAACCAGTAGGTGCCTTCAATGCAATTGTTGGCTCCATTTCTGAGGCCTTAGAGGGAACCAGTGCAGGTATCCGTAAGAAGAAGGACCCCTGTCCAAGCACCAAGAAAGGGAAAAAGAAGGCGGATGAGAGGATTCCTCCTAAACAAGAGAGGACATTAATGTTCATGGAGATGAAGGTAAATGGCAAGCCCATTCGGGAGATGATAGACGTGGGTGCTATCCATAACTATTTAGCCACGACTCAGGTGGAGCGCCTTGGTCTAGTTGTAGGAAAGGGCAGAGGTAGTGTCAAGTCTATCAACTCACCTCCTCAGCAGTAGGTGGGATAGCCAAAAAGGTACCAGTGAAGCTTGGCCTTTACGAAGTAAAATTCAACCAGCGAGTGGTGATCATAGATGACTTCGAGTTGATAGTTGGATTGGAATTCCTAAGGCAAACCAACACCATGCTTGTACCGTATGCTGACATGTTACTGATGATGGGAGCAAACGGGGCCAAGCCATGCATTATCCCGTGCATACCTATGAAGATGGACGTTGAGAACATATCAACCTTGCAGTTGAAGAAGGGGGTCAAAAGACATGAACCTATGTTCCTAGCAACCCTCTGCATTGAAGATATAAAACGCTCATCGGATCCCATTCCTGCACACATGAAGGAGCTGCTACTGGAGTTTGAAGATGTCATGCCATAGGAAATGCCAAAGCGATTCCTACCTAGGCGCTCTGTGGACCATGAGATTTAGTTGGTGCCAGGCACGAAGTCACCCGCCCGGGCGCCTTACAGAATGTCACAACTCGAACTCACCGAGCTTCAGAGACAATTGACGGAAATGCTAGACACAAGGATCATCGAGCCCTCCAAATCCCCATACAGGTCCCCTGTGTTATTCCAAAAGAAACATGATGGCAGCCTGCGACTCTGTGTGGACTATCGGGCTCTAAACAAAATCACCGTGAAGAACAAGTACCCTATTCCTCTAATGGCAGACTTGTTCGATAGACTGGGTGGTGCGACGGTATTCACCAAGATAGACCTGAAGACATGCTATTGGCAAGTTCGGATTACTGAGGGTGATGAACACAAGACAGCCTGTGTGACAAGATATGGGTCATATGACTTCCTGGTTATGCCGTTCGGCTTAACTAACACCCCGGCTACATTTTGCACCCTGATGAACCAAGTCTTCCGAGAGTACATTGACGAATTCATGGTTTTCTACTTGGATGACTTTGTGGTATATAGACAAACACTGGAAGAACACCTGGAGCACTTGCGGAAGGTCCTAGCCCAATTGCGGGAGCACGAACTATATGCAATCTATCCAAGTGCTCCTTTGCTCAAAAGCAGATTGACTTTCTCGGACATGTCATCGAGGAAGGAGGAATCAAGATGGACCAACAGAAGATTCAGGCAATCACAGATTGGCCACCGCCTAAGGATATCCATGCCTTAAGGGCATTCCTTGGCCTGTGCAACTTCTATTGGTGGTTTGTGAAAAACTACTCCCTCATTGCAGTACCATTGACAGAACTCCTCAAGAAGATCACGCCTTGGGATTGGGGACCCAGGCGAGTGGAGGCCTTCAACGCATTAAAAGCAGCTATATCTAGTAGCCCCGTCTTGGCCCTCCCTGATTTGGCCATTCGAGGTACAAACTGATGCATCCGACTATACCCTCGGCAGAGTCTTGGTACAAGAATGGCATCCTGTAGTGTACGAGAGCCGAAAGCTGAAGGATGCAGAGCGGCGCTATGACGCCCATGAGAAAGAATTATTGGTTGTCGTTCACTGCTTGAGCCTTTGGAGGCACTATCTGCTGGGGACTCCATTCGTGGCCAAGACAGACAACACATCCATTAGCCATTTCATGACCCAGCCGAAGCTGAATGGTCGACAGGCCAGGTGGCAGGAACTCCTAGCTGAATTCCACTTCAACCTGGAGTATCGAAGTGAGAAGACCAATCATGTGGCTGATGCGCTCAGTCGGAGAGCTGATCTAGCATCAGTGTGCCTACTTGCCACCCTAAGGGGGAGCGAAGTAGCAACCACCATCAAGGACCAGATACAGGATCTACTCATCAAGGATCCTACTGCACAGTATTTGGTTGATTTGGTAGGATAGGGCAAGACTCGCTAGTTCTACATGGAAGATGGTTTTTTGAAAGTGAAAGGGAACTGACTGTATGTTCCTAAATGAGGAGATCTGCGGAGGAATCTTCTTGCGGAATGTCATGATACTCTGTGGGCCGGCCATCCCTGTGAAGAACGCACCATGGCGTTACTTCGCCATGCATATTATTGTCCTCAAATGGCCGACGACATATCTCAGTATGTGAAGACTTGTCTAGTATTCCAGAAGGACAAGTCGGGCCGCTTGACACAAGCGGGACTCTTGGAACCACTAGCTGTCCCAAAGAGACCTCGGTAAAGCATTTCCTTGGATTTCATCACCGGATTGCCCAATGTCGGAGATCTCACAACTATATAGGTTGTGGGGGATCGGTTTTTCAAGTATGCTACCTTTATAGCAGCCCCACAATATATATCAGCAGAAGATACAACTCGACTCTTCTTCTCTCATGTCGTCAAATATTGGGGACTCCCTAAAGACATCGTTAGTGATTGCGACTCACGCTTCACTAGCAACTTTTGGACCCAACTCTTTAAGTGCCTCGGGTCAAAATTGAGTCACAGCTCAAGTTTTCATCCACAATATGATGGCCAGACATAGTGGTTCAATGGTATATTGGAGGAATATCTCCGCCACTTTTTAACCGGATCGCAGAAGAATTGGGTAAAGCTTCTGGATGCTGCTCAATTGTGTTTCAATTCACAGAAGAGCTCTAGTACAAATAAAAGTGCTTTTGAGATTGTTATCGGAGAGAAACCGCTACTCCCACACACAGTGAATGCACCAAACTTATTTAAATCTCCTCGAGCTTCTAGCTTCTCAAAAGAATGGAAGCGAAATTTGGAGATAATGCGGAGCTATCTTGTCAAAGCTCAAAAGCGGATGAAGAGGCATGCTGATCAAAATCGTCGCTTTGTTGAATACCAAGTAGGAGACAAAGTGATGGTCAAAATCCCAAAGTGGTACTTATTTGCAGGGGTCCATGACCCTCGCCTATTGCAAAAATACATTGGGACCTTGTCTATTGAAAGGCGCATTGGGAAAGTTTCATACCGGGTGGTGCCCCAGCTTGGTGGAAAATTCATCCTATCTTCTATGTCAGCCTTCTGAAACCTTTTCGGAAAGACACGGAGGATCTTTCACGGAACCAGCTCACAATACCCAATATTTGAGGTCCCAATTCAACCGGGAAAAGGCATTTTGAAGCTATCCTTGATGATAGAGTGATTCATGCCTCAAGGAAAGATCACCAAGAGTTCTTTGTGAAATGGCAGGGCTGTGATGTAGAGGAGAATACTTGGGAGATGGGAACAAACCTCAAAGCCTACAAGAGCCTAATTGAAGATTATCTTACAAGTAAGGCACCGAGGATGTCGCCAACTCAGGTGGGGGAGAATGTCATGGGCGGCTTTCCAACCATGCTCCATGACCCCCCTTGGGCACGCTCTGTGGCGTCCTAGCAAGCCTTTCAATGCCTAGCACCATGGACGGCCCCGTGGTCTTGGCTGCGCCAAGTGACAAGAGCGCATGTGCCTCTGTCGCCCCACGGATATCCCTCACCAGCGCCCAGCCGCAGGCAGGTGCCAACAGCGCCGCTCGCGCAGACCGTGATACCAAAGACAATGCTGCTAACAAAGGACCTGTTTCTGCCTTGTAGAAAACTAAGTCCTTTTCATTGTAAATATAGAGTAGTTTTATTTCATTTACTTCCATTATGTTTCTCTAGCTTAGTCAAGTCTAGTCTTGTAACTTGGGTTTATTTTTTTTAAGCACTATTAGGGGGATCAAGCATTTAAAACTTTCTAGCACGCAAACAATTCTCTGTACTGGTGTCTCTCCCCCTCGACACTGCATTGCCTTTCTGTAATAGCTTTCATTAATGCAATCAAGCTTTCTTTCATTCTCAATTCTTATTTCTGTTCTCTAAATTGCTCTTGAAATTGGTTTTCCCGTATGACACTGAAAATCTCGTCTAGCGTATGGAGGGGACCTCAGTTGGCGGACAATAACTGCACTGACATCAGTTGCTTAGCCTTATGTCGCCCTTCCAAAGAATCTCACAAAGGCACCGCGTAACATACCTTATGGCAACGATCTAAGAAATCCTATGGGTCCTCAGAAGGTGTACCACTAAAATGATAAGGAAAGAGCTTGGTGAACTTATCCAACCTCTTCAGCCCCTCGGACGACAAAGCGGGTTCCTCCTTGGGCTGTGTAGCAATGATATGATGAACTGCTCCAACTGCTAGAACTTCCGGAGTCTGATATCCATGAGCCATCAACTCTAGTGTGTGAATGGCGGGAGTCTAGGCTCCTCCCCTAACCCGAGAGATGACTGGTGCTAGAGAAAATGCATCGGCCTAGGCCATGCTCTCCATGAGGCCCACCAAGTAGACTAGGACGTCTTGAAGTATGGGGTGGCAATGAACCCCTTGGTGATCTGAGCTGATCCACTAGCACATTCTGAACATGGACCTCCTCCTCCTGCTCGATCTGAGGCTCTACAATAGGTTTTACTGGGCGAACTCTTGGTCCTACACGCGAAGGATTAAAGCCTCAATGACCAAGAATATGACTCCAGTGTCGCGAATGCGAAGAAGAACGTCCAACCATCTCCCAGAAAACTTCAGGATCGTTATACTCTTCACGCGATGTGAAGAACACTCTTAGCACCAGAAAATCAGAGAAACCAGCAAAACAAAAACCATCCAAAATAATTTTTAACCACCCCGAATCACACCCGAGGCCTCGAGACCCCGTCCAACCGTACAAAAAAGTTCAAATACATTATCCAAACTTATCTAAAAGATCTAAACATCATAAATAACATCAAAACCAAGCATCAAATGGCAAGGTTATTCTCTTAACTTTCAAACCTTCAAACTCCGCAGAACATGTCTGAATCCTACCAAATCAACTCGGAATGAAATCAAATTTTGCACACAAGTTCGAAATGACATAATGAACCTATTTCAACTCCCTGAATAATACTACGAATCTGATAACATCGAAGTTAACTCTCGATCAAAATTATGAACCTTCCAAACCTTCGAATTTCCAACTTTCACCAAATATAGCCAAAGCCTTCTAAGAACATCCAAAGGTGAATCCGGACATATGCCTAAGTCCAAAATCACCATACAAACCTATTGAAACCATCAAAATACGAATTCAAGATCATTTACACAAAAGTCAAATCTTGGTCAACTCTTCAACTTAAAGATTCCAAATAAAGGATTACTCTTCCGAGTCACTCCCGAACATCCCAAAAATCCAAATCAATCGTGCAAGAAAGTCGTAATACATCATATGTAACTATTCAAAACTTCAAACCATCCAATGGAATACTAATAATCAAAACAAGTGGTCGGGTCATTACACTATTTGAGATACTTTCGTCAAAGTATGCCCTCATTACCAAAGCCGGCTTAAGGTCCAAGCAAGTGAGGCCCTTGCTTTAAGCCCCTCAAAAATTGGGGCCCCAAAATATTCTTTCTAATTAGTTTTATGTCTTTAACATTTTTTTTTAAAAAAATGAATCTTGTTAAAATAAATACAAAGTCTTTGTAAAAAAAGAAAAAGAAAGAAGTAGTTATGAAGAGGGTCAATTTAAAGGAGGAGACATAGGAATAATAACCTTTACGTGTAAAAAAATATAATATTTCGTAATTCACATTTTTTTTCCCTAAGTCATGTCTTCGAATTTCATATTTGTACATATGTTTTTTTCTTCTTCCTATGAATATACATATTTTGTCAAAGAACCAAAATGCATTGTATAATTTGAATTGTACCTTCATTTTTATTCTTCCACGTGTTTTCAAGCATTAAAATAAGTCAATTGAAGCAGTGAAACTTTCTCAAGGATTGGTTAATTTTGATACCAATGGTCGAATCGTTTTAACTTTCTATTTTCTTTTTATTAATCAGAATTTAAATTTGTTAACAACAAAAATAAGTATGAATCAGGTTACTGAAAATTTAAAAAATAGAATGATTGATACTTTAATACAATCTCAAAAAGGTACTCTTAATAAATTTTTATTAAACAATAAAAAATTTTTATTAAACAATAAAAAATTAAATAAGAAATATGGGAAAATGTGCTTAAAATGAACAAGTCTCCTATCTAATTGAGCTAAGTGGTAATAAAATTCAAGAAAAAGAGAACCCCACATGTTAAAAAGTAAAAAAATAAAAATAAATAACACGAGAGATATGTTCATGGATTAGTTGTGAGAATATTGTCACTGCAGACTCTAGTAGAAAGTCTAATTAATGATCTAGGTGGATTTTGAATATGGAGATCTGCAAAGTCAAAAAGGGAGGGAATAAAAGAAAGTGGAGGAAAAGAAGAAAAGAAGAAAAGAAGGAATTAAGAAAGAAAAGAAAAGGAGAAAGAAGAAGTTTTGCGGTGCACCTTGACGGGATCAAGTTCTCCTCTTCGCCTTTAAATGGAAGGTTCTGCTCCCTCTATAAGGAATATCAGTTAAGTATGTACTAATAGTTTCGAAAACTTTGTAATATGCAAGTATTAAGTATAGTTTCTCCCAACTATACTGGTGTGGAGTATTATTTTAGAAATATTTTATCTTAAAATTTTTAATATATCTATCTATGTATATCTATATTATTATAAAAACAAAATGAATTATATTAAAAGTTAAACGATTAAAATATCCCCGTAATATTTATCGACTTTTATAACCTTAAATATTTATATAATCTAAGGCTAAAATTGTAAATCACCTTATGTTGGAATTCTTTTCCGATTTAAATTACACATGTGCCGAGTCTACAAAGTTGATTTCGGGTCAAATTCTTTTGAGACTTTATCGTTACCCCACTTCTTCTTGGATAACTTATGCCTTGTATAGTAGCTTCTTTTTGGACAGCATGTTGTTCTTTCAGATGCTTCGTCGTAACTTTGCAATACAACCTTTGGAATCTGAAGTCAATTAAGACTTGTATTTATGACTCTATGTCAGATAGACTTTGTGTTATTTCTAGGGGTGTTCAAGACCAAACCAAAATCGAATCGAAATCAAAGCTTAATGACTTATTGGTATCAGGTTAACGGTTTAACGAACGGAGAATGAATTGAAATTTTTTTATTAACGGCTTATCGGTTTGATTGCGGATTATTCAATTTTCTTAACGGATAATCCGTACCCTTCCACTTCCAATACTCTATCTCTAATGCCTAATTCCTAAATAATTAGAAACTCTAACGCCTAAATTTCAACCAGCAGGTAAGTACCTACTATATGATCTCTCTTTGCAATTTGAATGGTTTAGTTGAATGGATATTCATATGATCTTAATCAATAAGGAAACAATAGTATGTAATGAATAAGGAAATGTTGTTCTCATGTTTGATGATTGATGATTATGATCGCTCTTCAATGCATATAAATAATGACTGGTACAGTGATTTCCATCCATATTCTTGCTTTTCTATGTGATGAAGTTGGCAGCCATTGCTTCATCTTTTCACTCTACAAGACATGACACACTACAACATTCTTACATAGGCGTTAACAGACATGTATGTCTGGGCTCAACGTGTAATTTCCTATTCTGAATTTGTATGCTAGGCGGTCAACAAACAATTAATGCACGCAATATAGATTGAATTAGGCCGATAAATCGCCCGATAAAAGCTAAACCGATACCAATCCGCTCGATATCTTATCGGATGGCTAGCGAATTAATACATTTAAAAGCCGATAACCGTTAAGTCAAACCGTTAAGAGTAATTAACCGCTATAACGACATAGTTGAAGAAAAGTATTTAAAACGAACATAAATTATTTCACAAGTAAATTGTCATGGTACTAGGCATCAAAAGATATTGCATGATTTTCCTTTAACTGTCCTGAAGTCAATATATTTACGTTTTCTCTAACTGTCATAGGATGAGAAAAGACTGGCGCTATTGAAATCGAAGATGGTCGCGAAAAAAGGGGAAAAGCAGCCTCCTTGGACGCTTTCCAAATAATAAATCTAAGAGGAAATGAGGAAAAAATACAACAACGATTTACAATAATCTGAAGGTGCGTAAGGTCTTCAAAGTCCAAAACAAAATTAAATCGATACTATCATATAATGGCTTAAATATATGTTTTAGAATCATGAAGGGTTCCTTTCAACTTATAGTTAAAGCAGTTTTAATCTCATCTTTGTTTATGTGGAATAGGAATAATAACAAAGCATAGATCATAGCACACAATTATTACTGTTTTGAGATGACTTCTATTGTTATGATGTAAATATTCATATCTTGTATATGTATAGTGTATATTAACATTGGACTCATGTCCTTGATCATGTGTTTTGTTCTCAATATAATATTTATACATGTAGGATTGTCAATAAGATAATAAGAGCCCAATGCTGCTATGCTGATGCTGCTCAAAAAGATATCTATTTCAAACTGGGCAAAAGCAAAATCTTTAAGAGACTGACTGATTTTCGAAGAAAAATGCATCTACCATATTACTAAAAAATCAGATCTCTCAAATAGCTTACATAATTCACATGGATGGTAGATAGAGATTTTGACAATAATACCATATTTCCAAACAAACTTTTGCCTCCAAAAAATTGAAGGATATTCTTTCCAATACACTTTTGTTTGACATAAAGAAAGCACATGCCGAAACAATAACATAACATATTTTCTCACACGAACAATTATATGCTATAGACTTTCAAGAGAGATTATCAATATGACAATAACAAAAGTTTTGTTGATGAGTGATGACGGATCGGTCAAAGTGATAGAAGAAAACATACACTAAAAATATCAAGTATTAGGTAAGATACGATGCAAATATTATGTAGCTTAACTAAATTTATCATCTTTGTAGTTCAGATGATATCAAATCATTTTGAATTCAAGTGTTATGTTAATATAAGTAGCATTGATTTTAACATTTAAATAATAGTTGCATTTTTCCACGTCATTACTTTATGATATGATCATTTTTCTTGAAAATGGGATTTTAATAATTATAAATATTATATTTTTTCATATAAATAATGAACTTAAAATTTACGTGCAATGCACGTACATACAAACTAGTACAATATTAAAAGCATGAAGGTCTTTAGCGAAATGTCGTTCGACTTTTTTACCCTTTAAATTAGAGTTCACACTGAACAAAATAGTCATTTAATTATTATTTTTAATATTTAAAATTAACAATTTAATTACTTCTACACTATTTAGGAATAATCATTTAAATATATTCATAAATTATTCCCCTAATTAATTATTTCCAACAATTTAGGGGAAAAAATCGTTCGTACATACTAGGAAATATTTTCGCTGAACTCCATTACACATTAGGAGAGCTATTCGTTAGATTCCATTTATCTTTAATGTCCTTTTAAGTTTAGGAGTTTTCTTTAGTTAATAAAATTTGGCCTAATTCAAACAAACAAGGAAAGTTTCGTAGGAAAAGCTCACACAAGGAAAGTTACGACAAAACTAATTTCCTACGGAATATAACGGTTTTAGGCTCTCTTTCTTTGAGCATCAGGTCTTTGTATCAGTGGTGTGCACAAATTTATATTAATAATTGAATTTATATTCACGTATTTATAAAATTTATATTAGTAGTTGAATTTTGCATTCACGCATTTGATTAGAACTTTGAACATAATATCTAAAAATTTTGTATTATACCCTACGTATAGCAGGAGTTTAATGCACCGGGCTGCCTTTTAATTTATATTATACCCCGTCTTTAATTTGTATGCAATATTTGTAGGCGCCTATTACAAGATTAATGTGTCCAATCATATGGAAGTTTTCTTTCAACAATGGTTTGGTTTAAAGTATAAGGTAATTGAATTTATATGCTTTTTATCTTACAAACTTTTGTTAAATTTTATATAATTTTTTGTTTCATACTTTGGATTTGGATTGGATGATTTCATATCTGACATTTTACAAGCTTCTATTAATTTTTTATATAATTTTGTGCTTCATATTTTGGATTTGACTGATTTCATATCTCACTTTAATTTATAAATTTTATATAGGTTGTTTGATGTCACGACCCAAAATTTCATCAGTAGGATGTCGTGATGGTACTTAGTCTCTAAGACTAGGTAAGCCGATTACTATAACAATTAAGCCAGTTTTTAACAACGATAATTTAAACCAGAGTTGAATATGAATACTGAAACAAGAGCGAAATAAGTCTATGCGACAATAATCATAACAACCTCCTAAGACTGGTAATACAGAATCACAAAGTCTAGCTAAGTACATGGAAAGATCTCCAAGATCGAAATGCAATACTGTTCAAATAACAAGCTGACAGTACAACAAAAGAAAAGAACTCCAAGGGACTGTGACGACCAAGCAGCTCTACCTTGAATTCTCGCGACCAATAAGCTAACTTTGCCCAAGTCCGATTTCTCCAATACCTGGCTCTGCACAAAAATATGCAAAAGTGTAGTATGAGTACACCACGGTCGGTACCCAGTAAGTATCAAGACTAACCTCAGTGGAGTAGTGATGAGGTACACGTCAAGACACCCACTAGACAAAATAACTTGTGCAGTATATAAGTATAAAGCAAATAAAGGAAAGCAAGAAGCAATAAATGACAACAAGAATCAACATGTGATATAAACAGTAAAGCAATAAGAACACTATAAAAGTTTCGCTGAAACCAAATAAGGAACACAAATGACAACCAATTAATCAAGCCGTTCTAACACAAGGTTCGCAACGAACTTACCCGAGATCCCGCATCTCATAGTCACAAGTCACGGGTCTCAACCAACCATCATATGCTCACGACACCTTGTGCCCACTTAACTTGTGTGCCTAACTCACGCTGTACAGTTATCCAGAAGCGAGATGTAAACTGCGTGTCTTATCAGAGATAATAGATACCGGCATGCCATGAAGTCGAACAATCTCAAATAAGTAAATGGCAACATGAATCAACATGTGATATAAATAGTAAAGCAATAAGAACACCATGAAAGTATCGTTGAAACCAAATAAGAAACACAAATGACAACCAATTAATCAAGCCATTCTAACACAAGGTTCGCAATGAAATTATCCGAGATCCCTCATCTCATAGTCACAAGTCATGGGTCTCAACCCACCAATGCCCACGACAACTTCTGCCCACATCTCAAATTACAACCCCACGAACAACTCACGTGTCAATATCTCAATCCGCCCGGCATGATCACAGGCTCTCATTCACAATGCGCCCGACGTGATCACATGCTCACAATCACAATGCGCCCGGCGTGGTCACATGCTTAATATCACAATCCGCCTGGTGTGGTCACATGCTCAATATCAACATAAAAATAGATAATACAGGAACACATGGGCATGATCAATAAATGTCAAGTCTCATACTCCTGAGCTAGTATTGGTGGCATGCTACGGTGTATGCTAGTGCAGAGTGTACTACTGCAGCCCAAGTTAATAATTAATATCAAAGACAACGAGTGGCTCATCGAAGTTACACAACAAGTCATGTAAGGTGTATGAAATACACAAGGAAAAATATACCATCACACGAATATCACAAACAAACTATCCCCAAGCATCACACATCATTCCTGACATTGCCATCCTTATCTCTCCGATAGCCACCCGTATCACTCCGCCCTAACAATATCATTGGCCACCAATATCTCTCTGATAACCACCTGTATCACTCCGTATAATATCCACCCTTATCACTTTGTACATTCAACAACAGATAGCCAACCGTATCAGTCCGTACATTCAACAACAGTGGGATGCCCCCTTATGCCCCGTATAACAACAACGATGAAATGCCACCCTTATACTCCGCATAGCAATAACCAAACCACAAAATAATTCATATGAGCTAACATCACAATAACACGATATATCAACTCGTACCACAAGTTCCCATAGGCCACAACCTTTCCTAAAATCCAACAGTATCAATATTTCCACAACAAATAGCATAGGGCTCAAACAAAATGTGTATAGAATCTCAATAACAACAAAATAAACGGGAAAGTAACTCAACAAGGAAAAACACCGCCTTTAAACAAAACTTTAATCAAAACTACGAATTGCACCTCAAATCGAACATAATGAACTTTTGAATTTTCAACTTCTACAACTCGAATCGAATCATATCAAATCAACCCGGAATGATGTCAAATTTTTTATGCAAGTCCAAAATGACACAACAGAGCTATACCAACTCTCGAAATAGAAATCCGAACCCGATATCAACAAATTCAACTCTCAGTCAAACCTCTCAACCTTCAACTTTTCAACTTTCGCCAAAATGTATCAAATCAACCTACGAACCTCTAAATCCAATTTGGACATACCCCTAAGTCCAAAGTCACCATATAGAGCTATTGGAATCATCAAAACCCCATTTCGGAGTCGTCTAAACAAAAGTCAAACTCCGATCAACTCTTTTCACTTAAGCTTCCAAAACAAAATTGTTCTTCCAAATCAATGCCGAATCATCCGAAAACTGAACTCGACCACACACGAAAGTCATAATACATGATACGAAGCTTCTTGAGATCTTAAGCCACCGAACAGAATGCTACTTCTCAAAATGACCGGTTGGGTCATTACACTCCCCCTCTTAAACAAACGTTCATCCTCGAATGTACCAAGAACCATTCCGAAGTCATCAAATAACTAAATGTACTCATCATATACATACCCGCGGGTGATTCCACGTCACCCCAATCCACATTAGCCCGATAACACCATGTGAACTAAATATTTTTCCTTCCACCCATACCGATAAGCCTTAGAACCATACTTTTCACCATCCTATCCTTTCCCCAAGACCTGATTCCCACATAAACACAATGTATCATCCTCAACCAACTGCAACGTCTTATACATACACCCATAATGTATAACTATACGACGTAACACATCGCATATATGCCCATAACAACAACTCTGACCACGATAACTGTCCATAACAAAATCCAATACCGGTATCTAATCTCATAACAGCTAGAACCCTGATCCAAAACTTTACAACACTGGCAACAATGTAAGAAACATGAAGGTCTCCTAACTATTCACCCAAATCAGCAAGTCACACCCAACACCACCTGGGCATACACCTCGCAAGTTAAAACCCAATAAGCACAACATGAATATGACCGAATATTGAAAGAGGAACAAATGAGAGAACTATAAAACAAGCCCGACAAGCAAAACTCCCTATCAGTACCATACTACGAATCAATTCCACAAGGGAGAATCAAAATATATGAACTAATGACAAGGATTTCATCTTAGTATAACTCCACCGCGGTACACAGCCCGGTTTAAACATATCAAAGCACATGAAAATGCAAGGATCTCATCCTCAGCTCTGAATCACAAGTAGAATACACATTATACCAAGAGAAACTTTCCACTAACTCAATTTCACGAAACAAAATCACAACACGTAGCGAACTTCCTATACTGGTAGAGCATCTAATCACAAATGTTAACAAAACCATTTAGAAATCACATCAAACTTACCGTAATGAGTAACAGAAAGTCCTTTATAGTATCATTTCTCTCAATAGTAAACAAAACAAAATAATAGACACAAACTACAATTATAGAATCTCCTAATAGAGGTAAACACATAAGCATAGTAGAAAAATCACAAAAGTTACCCATATGTGAATAAAGATAGGAGGACTCACCCCGATAAGGAAAACCGAATCAAAATAAGGATGATGCTTTTCTACAAAAAAATTGAAACCATACCTGTAACGACACCATCTGATGCAGCAGCCTCAGCCCTACCAAGCATATCAATGGGTCGGGCCTCCCCCTCTAGGGAGCCCTCTACCCATGTATCCTTTACCCCTAGCTAGCTGTGCAGGTGGAGTAGAAATTGGAATGGAGCCCGTAGCCTGAGTGCTTTGACAAAATCCACCTCTCCCAAGTCTGGGACAATCTCTCATGATATGCTTAGTATCGCACACTCATAACAACCCCTATACGGACATAGCTACTCGTACTGAGTCTATAGATAACTAGAATAATCATTTAGGAACCCTGTGCAGGTGGTGCACTAAATGATGGTTGCCTATATGAGTACCCTGACGTCCCTGACTAACTGGAGCACTATAAGTAGTTTGAAGTGTGTACTGGAATGGCCGACTGCCCGAGCCTCTACCATGATGGGTCACAGCTAAAGAGTAGAATCCATTGAATCCTCCAAAACCTTGAGACCTCTTGGCTCTCCTTATCCTCTCTCTCCTAACCCCAAATAAGCTTTAACCTCCCAACAATCTCCACAACCTGCTAAAATGGAGTATCACTCTCCAACTCACGAGCCATGCTGAATCTAAAACCATAACTCAGCCCCTCAATAAATATGTGAACTCGCTCTTTGACTATAGGAACCAAAGTATGCGCATAACAGGGTAACTCACTGAACCTGATGGCATACTCTAACACTGTCATGTTGCCCTGACGAAAATGCTCGAGCTCTGTGCGCCACGTATCCTGGAGGGTCTGGGGAAAACACTCCCTCAAAAACATCTCTAAAAACTGAGCCCAAGTGGGTAGTGCTGCATCGGTTGGTCTACCCTCCTCACAAACCTTCCACCAGTGATACGCTGCCCCCGACAACTGAAATATAGTAAAAGCAACTACGCTCACCTCCACAATACCTATGGTGCGGAAAATATAGTGACACTGCGCTAGAAAGCCTTGTGCATCCTTGGTAGATGTGCCAGTGAAAGTAGGTGGACTATACCTCTTGAACCTCTCAAGCCTCTTCCACTCTTCCTCTGATGCCCTTGGCCTGACCTCAGGCTGAACCATAATAACAGGCTGTACCGGCACCACACCCGAAGTATGATCAATATGAGCCTATTGATATGGAGTACGAGCGGTGGGAGTCTGAGCTCCTCCCCCAGTCTGTGAAGTAGTTGGTGGAACTAAGATCTATCATGCATGAGCCAATGTACCAAACATGCTCAAGAATTGCACTAAAGTCTCCTGAAGTCCGAGGGTAACATTAGGTGCCTCCGATGCCTGCCCCCCAACCGGAGCTACTGGTGGCTCCTCAGTTTCTTCTCTTACAGGTACACTAGCTGTGGCACATGCCCCTTCTCAGCCTCCACCTCGGCCCCGGCCTCTCACAGCTCAAGCAGGGTGCGCGAGTGTCTCCTAACCTGATCCGATAGTGTGTGTCCTCACCATCTATGAAAGAATATAGATACAAAGGCTCAAACTTTGAAATCAACAAATCTGCATGATAGGAATAAAAGAAGAGGAATTTTCCTAATAGTTCTATAGCCTTTCAAAGATAAGTACAAGCGTCTCCGTACCGATCCACAAGACTCTACTAAACTAGCTTATGACTCGTAGAACCTATGAACCTAAAGCTATGATACCAACTTGTCACGACCCCAAACTCCCTCTATAGGATGTCTTGATGGCACCTAGTCTCTAAGATTATCTAATCCGATCACTATAATAATTAAGCTAGTTTTTAACAATGATAATTTAATATAGAGTTTAATATGAATATCGAAACAAGAGCGAAATAAGCCTACACGACAATAATCATAACAACCTCCCAAGACTAGTAATATAGAGTCACGAATTCTAGCTAAGTACATGGAAAGATCTCAAAGATTGAAATGCAATACTGTTCAAATAACAAGCTGATAGTACAATGAAAGGAAATAACTCCAAGGGGCTGCGATGACCAAGCAGCTCTACCTTGAATCCTCGCGACCAATAAGCTAACTCTGCCCGAGTCCGCTATCTCCAATACCTGGCTCTGTACAAAAATCTGTAGATGTGTAGTATGAGTACACCATTGTTGGTACCTAATAAGTATCAAGACTAACCTCGGTGGAGTACTGTCGAGGTACAAGTCAATACTAGTATAAAAGTGTAACGCTAATAAAAGAAAGCAGGAATCAGTAATTGACAGCAAGAATCAACATGTGATATAAATAGTAAAGCAATAAGAACACCATTTACTATTGAAACCAAATAAGGAACACAAATGAGAACTAATTAATCAAGCTGTTCTAACACAATCCGCTCGGCGTTGTCACAGGCTCAATATCACAATCCGCCTGGCGTGGTCACAAGCTCAATATCAACATGAAAAATAATAATACAGGAACGCATGGGCATGATCAATAAATGTCAAAACTCATACTCTTGAGCTAGTATAAGTGGCATGCTACGGTGTATGCTTGTGGAAGTGTATTATTGCAGCCCAAGTCAACAAGTAATATCAAAGACATCGAGTAGCTCATCGAGGCAACACATCAAGTCACGTAAGGTGTATGACATACACAAGGAAAAGCATACCATCACACGAATATCACCAACAAAATGTCCCCAAGCCGTCATATATCATCCCTGACATTGCCACCCTTATCTCTCCGATAAACACCCGTATCACTCCGCCCTGAAAATATCATTAGCCACTCGTATCTCCGGTAGCCACCGATATCACTCCCTATAATATCCACCCTTATCATTTCGTTTGGACAATAAAATGATAGCCACTTGTATCACTCCGTACATTCAAAAATACTAGGATGCCCCCCTTATGCCCCACCTAACAACAATGGTAAAATGCCACCCTTATACTATGCATAATAACAACTAAACCACACAACAATTCACATGAGCTAACATCATAACACCATGACATATCAACTCATACCACAAGTGTAACGACCCGACCGGTTATTTTACTTTCTAGATACCCGTTCCCCTAAATAAGACTCCCCGTATATGCTTTAACAATTTTAGAACTTTCAGGGATGGTTGGTTAGGGTTTTAAAGGGTTCGGGTTGAAATCAGAATACTTGATTCCTTAATGTTGGCTAAATAGGGCTAAGTCTGACTTGAGTTGATATTTTTAGTAAACGACCTCGGAATCAGGACTTGATGGTTCCAATAGGTTTGTATGCTGATTTTGGACCTAGGAGTATGTTCGGATCGGGTTTTGGATGACCCAGGAGCATTTCAGCGCTTAATCGTGAAAGTTGGCTCATTGAAGGTTTTAAAGTTGTTTAAATTTATTTTGAAGTAGGATTTGGTATTATCGAGGTCCAATTGGGATTTCGAGCCTGAGAATAGTTCTTTATGATAATTTAAGACTTGCATGCCAAATTTGGTATCATTCCGAGTAGTCTAAGTATGAATCAGCGCATTTGGAGCGAATTGGAAACTTGAAGTTCCTAATTTGATTCAATTTGGTTTTGGTGTGTGATTCTTAGTTTCGTTGATTTTTTACGCGTTTTGAGAGCTTGAGCAAGTCCATATTATGTTTAGGAACTTGTTGGTGCATTTGGATGGGTTCCGGAGTGGCTCGAGTGTGTTTCGAACCACCCGGAGCTAAGTTAAAAATACCAAATTTTCCAGCTCTGGTTTCCATCTTCGCGAACGCGGAAGGGCTCTCGCGTTTGCGATGAAGGATTTGAGGTACTGGGGTAGGGGGCTTTTTTCCTTTCGCATTCACGGAGGCCTGGGCCCTTTAGCCTTTGCGTTCGCGTGATGTGGCCCGCGTTCACGTAAAGGAGGCTGGGTTGGGTTGGGCTGGTGGCACTATTGGTCTTCGCATTTGCGAAGGAGCCCTCGCGTTCGTGTAGGGCAGGCCAGGTAACCCTCCACGTTCGCCTGTCTCCGGTCGCATTCGTGATGGCCAAAGTTTCTAGGCCTAGGCCATTTGCCTTCGCGATCGCGAGGCCTCTTCCGCAATCGCGAAGAAGGCAAACAAGGCAGAAACATTTTAAAACGGGATTTAGGCCATTTTAGGGTTCATTATTTCATTTCTTAGGCAATTTTGGAGCTTTATAGAGAGGAGTTTCAACCTAGATATTTAAGATAAGTAAATACTACCCAATGCAAGTTTAATACATAGATTATGGGTAGATTTTTAACATATAAAATTGTGAAAATTTTGGGTTTAGTTGAAAAACCTAGGTTTTGATAAAAATGGGATTTAAACACGAAAATGATTTTGGAATTGGGTGAAAATTATATATTTGGGTTCGTGAGGTTATGGGTAACATTTATCTTCAAAAATTTCCGAAATCCGGGCACGTGGGTCTGGGGTGAATTTTTGGAATCTTCCGATTGAGATTGGGTAATTACTTTAATAGTTAAATTATGAACTTTTGAACATGTATTGATTAAATTATATAATACTTGACTAGTTTCGGATTGTTTGGCACCGAGTTGAGGCTTTAGAATGCAATTGTGACTAGAAAGTGAGCTTTGAGACGAGGTAAGTCTCTTGCCTAACCTTGTAAAAGGGAATTTACCCCATAGGTGATTTAAATTACTATTCTCTTCTAATTGTGGGGGCTAGGTACGCACGAGATGACGAGAGTTCGTGCATAGCTACTAATTATGCTTATATCCGGGTAGTTTAGGACCCAAATCATGAAATACTTGTAATGTTCGCACCCTACTTGTTAATTAAAGCGCCTAAATTATATTGGAATTGATAAGGAATTGTAAAATACCAAATTTCACTTACTTGAGTTTTGGCGGGTTACTTGACCGTTAATAGAAATTGTGCTTCTTTGTGTATTAGCCTCGTAATAAATTTTAAATCGGATGTTCATAAAGTATCCCCTCTTCTTGTGGAGCTGGACGAACACCTCGGTAGTAGAATAGATGCATCTATTATTCCTGCCACACGACCCTCGGCAGTGTACATATTATTCTGAATCAGGCTGTACGACCTCGACATAAATCGTGCTAAAAATTGCTCGGAGCCTAATTATATTTGATATTACTTTGTGGCTTGTGAAGTTACAATAATTAATGACAAAAATTGAATAGGAATCTACTATTTGTGAAAGAATTATTCATTCATGCTTGTTATTGAGTTATTATTATTATTTACATAACCCATGCCTATTTAGAATTTCTGTATTTATATTGTTAGCCCATAGTAAGTGCAGATGTCGACCCTTCGTCACTACTTATTCGAGTTTAGACTAGATACGTACTGGGTACATTTTGTTTATGTACTCATGCTATACTTCTACACTAATCGTGCAGGATCTGAGGAAGGTGCATCTGGCGGTCATACTGGAGCGCATCCCAGATATCCCGAGGCTTAGTGGTGAGCTGCTTCCTGAGCCGTTCTGCAGCCCCTAGAGTCTCTCTTTTGTATTTATTTTCTATCTACTATATTTCAGATATTAGTTAGAGTTTTGTAAATTCTACTAGTTGCTCATACACTTGTGACACCAGGTCTTGGTACACTCACTAGTAGACTTTATGGTTTTTGGAGTAATCATTTCACTACATTTGCCCACTTAGTGGCCTTCGTTTTATTTTATTAAATTTTCTACTCCGTATTTTCTTTAAAAAAATGGAATTTGAACTACTTAGAAATTTATTAAAAAGGAAAATGTCATGTTTAATTCCCTGTTGGCTTGCCTAGCGATAACGTTGGGAGCCATCACGACCTATAGGAGAATTTGGGGCGTGACAAAAAGTGCCCATAGACCACAACCTTTCCAAAATCCAACAATATCAATGTTTCCACAATAAATAGCTCACGGCTCAAACACAATGTGTATAGAATAGAAATAACCACAAAATGAATGGGAAAGTAACTCATCAAGGAGCAATACCCCCTTCAAACACAACTTCAATTAAAATAGACTAATGACTTTCGATAACCTCAATTTCAATTAATTGTTTAAGGGTAAACTCAATAGTGAAAGCATCTCTATGAAATGGCAAAACTTCGGATTCTAGTGTGTAAATTAGGCTAATAATGAAAGAGAAGGCACAAATTAGTACTACGTCTAAATGCATGAGAATTACCCGGCAACAAAAGGATATCATGTAACAAAAATTTCAACTAAGAGTAACTCAACAATAAAAGAAATCACAAAATGATAAAAGTGATAACAACTTCAAATAAAGCATATAAGAGAAAACTCGACAAATAAAGAATGTGACATATAACGACAACTTCAAATAAAGCATGTCATAGTAGTCATGACAAATAAAAGATATTATCACGATCCAAATCCTAACCTGTCGTGATGGTGCCTATCGATAGTACTAGGCAAGCCGACAATTTCCAAAGTGCTTCCAAAATTTAACAGAAAACAAATCAAGAAAATTTGAAAATAAGCAAGGTTTTCATAAACATGGGTGAAACCCAAAACATAGTGCGGAAAATAGCTCCCAATATCGGAGTGTCACTAAGTCATGAGCGTCTATACATAGTCAGTCAAGAAATGAAACGACTATAACAGCTTGGATCTAAATACAACGAATAGATAAGGAAGGAGAAAACAAGGTCTACAAACGCCAGACAACTATCTCGCAATCTCCAATGGTCAGCTACAAGAACTATCAACATCCTCCGTTTCCAGAAACACCTGGATCTGCACATGAGTGCAGGGTGTAGTATGAGTACAACCAACTCAGTAAGTAACAACAATAAATAAGAAACTGAAAGATAGTAACAAGCTACATAGTTATAGTTCATTTTCAGTAATCTCAGCAAGAAGTAGACATACTTTCAAATCCGGCAATTTAAGTCAAATCAGTTTTATACAGTTTCAAGTTCAAGTAAAAACCGGATAAAATCTCTCAAGTTTTTCAAATAGTGACATATAGCAGCCACGTGCAACAACAATGAAAACAAGTATAGCCTCTCAGGGCATCAGTCACTCAATCATTCTCAATAGCTCAATCACTCGGCTCTCAGCCCTCAACACTCACACTCAATAGGTACCTGTGCTCACTGTGGGTGTACATACTACGGAGGAGCTCCTACATCCCATGCTCTATAATCCGCATGGACAACTCACGTGCTATAATATCATATCAAGATTTGCACGGGCAACTCACGTGCTATAGTATCATATCAGGATTCGCACGGGCAACTCACGTGCTACAGTATAAATGTCTGGATCCGCACGGACAACTCACATGCTATGGTATCAATATCTCACCATCAGTACCTTGGCCTCACTCAGTCATCAACCTCTCTAGTCTCTCGGGCTCTCAGAAATCAGAAAAATCAGCCTAAACAGCAATAACATGATGTATCAATAAGAATAATAGAGATTGAGATATGATATGCGAGTAAAATTTGAGACTGAGTGCAAATAGCATTTAGCAGGCAGTTCAACATTTAATGCGGCCTCTGTGGGTCCCAACAGTGCCAACACATAGGCTAAACATGGTTTCCAACATGATTTACAGTCAAATTTCTATAACACATAGAGAGCATATAGCTAACAATAAGTTATTCAACTTTATAGTTTCACGGAACGGACCAAGTCACAATTCCCATATTGAACACCCACAATCCCGTCACCTAGCATGTGCGCCACCTCCAAAATAATAACATGACACAGTTATTCCTTCTTCGCGAACAAGACCATCCTCTCGCGTTCACGTAGACCAATCTGTTTGCCTCTCAATTTACTCTTCTCGAACACGAAGCTTCACCAACTCTACTCTTCGCGAACGCGACCCCTGCCCCGCGAACACGTAATTCAAATGGTTGGGGTCCCTAGCTGCCTCAACATCTCTTCACGAATGCGACACCTCTCCTGCATTCGCGATGCACATACATCCATACCTTCGCGTTCGTGTCCTCTTCTTCGCGAACACGAAGAATAAATTCTTCCAAGCTCACAAAAACCCTTCCCAAACGCGAGGTTCCTCTCGCGAACGTGTAAGAGGAAACAAGAAGAATTACACCAGCAGTTATCATCCAATAACCTAAGTCCAAAATGATCCGTTAACCACCCAAAACTCACCCGAGGCCCCCGGGACCTCAACCAAACCTACCAACAAGTCCCAAAACATCATACAAACTTAGTCGAATCCTTAATGCACCTCAAACAACATCAAAAACACGAATTACATACGGATTCAAGCCTAATGAATTTTGAAATTTCCAAATTCTACAAACGATGCCGAAACCTATCAAATCTCGTCCGGTTGACCTCAAATTTTGCACACAAGTCATAAATGACACTACGAACCTACTCCAACCTCCAGAAATCCAATCCGACCCCAATATCAAAAAGTTCAATCCCGGTCATACTTTCTAAAATTTCGACTTTCGCCAATTCAAGCCTAATTCTACTACGAACCTCCAAAACACCCGGACGTGCTCCTAAGTCCAAAATCACCTAACGGAGCTAAAAGAACTATCAAAATTCAAATCCGAGGTCGTTTATACATAAGTCAACATCCGGTCAGCTTTTGCAACTTAAGCTTTCAATTAAGAGACTAAGTGTCTCAATTCACTATGAAATATCTCCAGACTCGAACCAACCCACTCTGTAAGTCATATAATAGCTGTAGAATACAAAAGGAGAAGAAAATGGGGGACGGGGCCACAACTCTCAAAATGACCGGCCGGATCGTTACATCATCCCCCTTTTAAACAAACTTTTATCCTCGAACAGGTCTAGAACCATACATGAAGTCTCAAATAGGTGTGGATATTTGCTCTGAATCTCCCGCTCGATCTCCCAATTAGCCTCCTCCACGGGCTGACCTCTCTACTGTACCTTCACTGAAGCAATATCCTTTGGCCTCAACTTTCAAACCAGACACTCCGAAATGGCCACCAGCTCCACTTCATAAGTCAAATTACCATCCAACTGAACCGTGTTGAAATCCAAAACATGAGACGGATCGCCGATGTACTTCCAGAGCATAGAAACATGAAATACTAGATGCACACTCGACAATCTAGGTGGCAAGGCAAGCTTGTAAGCCACCTCCCCAATCCTCTGACGTACCTTAAAAGGCCCAATGAACCGAGGGCTCAACATGCCTTCTTCCCGAACCTCATAACACCCTTCATGGGTGAAACCTTCAGCAGAACCTTCTCCCCGACCTTATAAGACACATCACAGACCTTTCTGTTGGCATAACTCTTTTGTCTCGACTGCACCGTGCGAAACCGCTCCTGAATCAATTTAACCTTGTCCAAAGCATCCTGAACCAAATCACTACCCAATAGCTTAGCCTCGCCCGGATTAAACCAACCCACTGGAGATGTACACCATCTCCCATGTAAAATCCTCATACGAAGACATTTGAATGCTCAACTAATAACTGTTGTTGTAAGAAAACTCCGCGAGCAGCAAAACCTGGTCCCATGAACCCCCAAAATCAATGACACAAGCGCGTAGCATGTCCTCCAATATCTGAATAGTGCACTTGGACTGAACCTTGTCGTTGAGGACAAGCAAATGAGGATCATCATACTGGCGCTCTCTGATGTGATCAAATAAGGAAGACCGGGATACCACACAGGCTAGAACCGACTAGGCTCCGAAATATCCAATCTCATGAACTAGTCGGCCAAGGTCTGAACATCAACTGCTAGAGGTCTCTAGCCAATAGGAATGAATGCAAGACTACCCATACTAACTGCCTTCCTACTCAAGGCATCGACCACCATATTGGTCTTTCCTGGATGATACAGAATAGTAATATCATAGTCCTTTAGCAGCTCCAACACCTCCGTTGCCCCAAATTGAGATCCTTTTGATTGAACAAGTACTGGAGGCTACGATGACCAGTAAACACCTTACAAGACACACCATAGAGATATTGCCTCCAAATCTTTAATGCATGAACAATGGAAGCCAACTCCAAATCATGAACATGGTAGTTCTTCTTATGGGGCTTGAACTGGCGCGAAGCATAAGCAATCACTCTACCCTCCTACAACAAAACACACCCAATACCGATCCTAGAAGTATCACAACATACTGTATAAGAACCAGAAGGTGATGGTAGAACTAGAACTGGGTTATGATCAAGGCAGACTTGAGCTTCTGAAAGCTCTTCTCACACTCATCCTACCACCTGAAAGGAGCACACTTTTGGGTCAATTTGGTCAAGGGCGATGCAATAGATGAGAAAACCTGCACGAACTGATGGTAATAACCAGCCAAACCAAGAAATCTTCAAATCTCTGTAGTTGAGGATGACTCGGGCCAACTTTGAATTGCCTCTATCTTCTTCGGGTTACCTGAATACCCTCACTGGACACCACGTGCCCTAAGAACGCCACTGAATTGAGCCAAAACTTACACTTGGATAACTTGGCATAAAGTTTCTCCTCCCTCAACCACTACAACACAATCCACAAATGCTGGGCATGCTCTTCCTGGCAACGAGAGTAAACCAGGATATCATCAATGAATACAATAACAAACGAGTCAACATAAGGCAGAAACACATTGTTCATCAGATGCATGAACGCTGCTGGGGCATTGGTTAGTCCAAAATACATCATAAGGAATTCATAATGACCATAACGGGTCCTGAAAGCTATCTTAAGAATATCTGAGTCTTGAATGGTCAAATAGATCATCAATATGCAGCAAAGGATACTTGTTCTGATTATGACTTTGTTCAACTGCCTATAATCAATACACATCCTCATATAGCCATCCTTTTACTTCACGAACAAAACCGGTGCACCCCAAGGTGACACACTAAGACTAATAAACCCCTTCTCAAGGAGTTCCTGAAGCTGCTCCTTTAACTCCTTCATCTCAGCCGGCACCATACGGTACAGAGGAATAGAAATGGGCTGAGTGACCGGCACCAAGTCTATACCAAAGTCAATATCCTTGTCGGGCGACATGCCCGACAGGTCTGTAGGAAATATATCTAGAAACTCTTGCACCACTAGAACAAAATCAATAGTAGGGGTCTCTTTACTAACATCCCTTACAAAGGCCAAATAAGATAGAAAACCCTTCCCAAACATCCGTTAGGCCTTCAAGTACGAAACCACCCTACTAGGAACATAGTATAGAGAACCTCGCCACTCCACCCGTGGAAACCTCGGCATAGCCAGCGTCACGGTTTTAGTGTGACAATCTAGAACAGCATGACATGGATACAACCAGTTCATACGTAAGATCACATCGAAATCAACCATACTAAGCAACAATAGATCAACTCTAGTCTCCAATACCCCAATAATCACCACACACGACCGATATACACGGTCCACAACAATAGTATCAACCACTGGTATAGATACATGAACAGATGAAACTAGTGACTCATGAGGCATATCCAAATAATGAGCAAATTACGATGACACATATGAATAAGTGGAACCAGGTTCAAATAATACAGAGGCATCGTTGTGGCAAACTGAGACAATACCTGTGATCACTACATCTGAAGCAATGACATCTGTTCTGGTGGAAAGAGCATAGAATCAGGCCTGACCGCCACCTGATTGGCCTCCCCTTCTAGGGCGACCTCTAGCCTACTGGGACCCACCCTGAGCTGGCTGAGTAGGAGGTATAGCTGCTGGTGATGGTGCCATTGGCCGAGAACTCTGTTGTGGAGTCTCACTCAACAACCTAGGGCAATCTCTCTTGATATGACCAAGATCCCCACACCCGAAACAACCCCTCCTCTGACGGAACTGCTGCTCCTAATACCCTAAGGAACTACCTATAGAAACCTGAGCGGACGAGGCATAGTGAGAACACTGTGCTGGTAGTATACTGAATGAAGACTGGCCTGAGCAAGCAATCTGAGAACCGTGGCTAACTGATGCACCACGTTCAGCTAGTCGAGTCGTCTGAGCATGTCTATAAGGACGACCCCTACCGTGGTGGAACTGACCCGCGAAAGGAACACCACTAAAACCACCTGATCCTCGTAACCTCTTGGCCTCCCTCTCAACCTGCTCCTGGCTACGGACCAGCTCTATCTGCCGAGCAATGTCAACAACCTCCTCAAAAGTAGCACCATACACTCTCTCTCTAGTCATAAGCACCCGCAGCTGAAATATGAGGCCATCAATGAACCTCCTAATCCTCTCCCTATTAGTGGGAACAAACCAAATCGCATGCGGGCCAACTCAAAAAACCTCATATCGTATTGCATCATAGTCATATCATCTTGACGTAACTGTTCAAACTGTCATGTGCAGCTCCTATTCTGCGAGACTGCGGCACATACTTCTCCAAGAAGAGAACAGAGAACTCCTGCCACGTAAGTGGCACTACATTGACCGGCCTACGCCTCTCATAAGCCTCCCACCAGGTGAATGCAGCCTCAGTAAACTAAAAAGGAGTGAATGAGACCCCACTAGTCTCCAGAATATCTGATGTACGGAGGATCCTCTGACATCTGTCCAAAAAACCCTGGGCATCCTCCCACTCTACCTCGCTGAAAGATGGAGGCTAGAGTCTACCAAACCTCTCCAGTCTCCGCTACTCATCATCAGTCATAACAGGAACCACATAGGCCTGAGCAGCTGCCACTGGCTGGGCTGGTAGCACCCCCGGTGTCTGGAGTCCCTGCATCATCTGCTCGGGTGTACGTGCGGCGAGAGTCTGAGTACATCCCTCGTCTTGAGAAGTGGCTGTTGCGGCCAAAATAGATACCGCCTGAGCAAGACTGGTGCACACAGTTAGAATTTGAGCTAAGGCCTCCTGAAGGCCTGGAATTACAATGGGTATGGGTGGTGTCTGAGTTGGCCCTACAGGCTCCTCCACAACTGGGACTTGCTTCTGAACTGGGGCAACTGGTGGATCTGTAGGTGCTACCCTAACTACTGTACGAGCTGCACCTCTACCCCTATCGCAGCCTCTACCGCGACCCTAGCCTCTCGCGACCCTAACTGGTGGTAATGGTGGCTGTTCATCCTGCCCGGTAGTACGTGTCCTCACCATCTGTGAGAGAATAGAATAATAGAAGTTTAGTTACTAGAATTAACAGATTCGCACGACAAGAATTCAAGAATGTGAAGTTTCCTAAGAGTTCGACAGCCTCTCGAAGATAAGTACAGACGTCTCTGTACCGATTCGCAAGACTCTACTAAACCTGCTCATGACTCGTGAGACCTATGTAACCTAGACTCTGATACCAACTTGTCACGATCAAAATCCTAACCTATCGTGATGGCGCCTATTGATAGTACTAGGCAAGCCGACAATTTCCAAAGTGCTTCCAAAATTTAACAGAAAACAAATAAAAAAATTGAAAATAAGTTTTCATAAATAGTGGTGAAACCCAAAATAATGTGCGGAAAATAGCTTCCAATATCGGGGTGTCACTAAGTCTTGAGCGTTTATACATATTCAGTCTAGAAATGAAATGACTATAACATCTTGGATCTAAATACAACGAAAGAAATATATAAGGAAGGAGAAAACAAAGTTTGCGAATGCCAGGCAGCTACCTCACAATCTCCAATGGTCAGCTACAAGAACTATCAACACCCTCCGCGTCTAGAAACTCCTAGATCTACATGAAGTTCAGGGTGTAGCGTGAGTACAACCAACTCAGTAAGTAACAATATTAAATAAGGAACTAAAAGATAGTGACGAGCTACACACTTATAGTTCATTTTCAGTAATCTCAGCAAGAAGTAGATATGCTTTCAAATCCGGCAATTTAAGTCAAATCAGTTTTATACAGTTTCAAGTTCAAGTAAAAACCGGATATAAAATCTCTCAGGAGTTTCAAATAGTGACATATAGCAGCCAAGTGCAACACCAATGAAAACAAGTACAACCTCTCATAGAATCAGTCGCTCAATCATTCTTAATAGCTCAATCACTCGGCTCTCAGCCCTCAACACTCACACTCAATAGGTACATGTGCTCACTGGTGGTGTACAGACTCCGGAGGGTCTCCTACAGCCCAAGCGCTATAATCCACACGGACAACTCACGTACTACAATATCATATCAATATCCATACGGACAACTCACGTGCTACAATATCATATCAGGATCCGCACGGGCAACTCACGTGCTATAATATAAATGTCTGGATCCGCACGGACAACTCACGTGTTATGGTATTAATATCTCACCATGAGGCCCTTGGCCTCATAGAGAACATATAACTAACAACAAGTTATTCAACTTTACAGTTTCACGGAACGGACCAAGTCATAATTTTCACGGTGCACGCCCACACGCCCTTCACCTAGCATGTGCGTCACCTCCAATATAATCACATGACACAAAATCCGGGTTTCATACCCTCAAGACCAGATTTATAACTAATACTTACCTCAATCTGATAAAACTCTATTCCAAAATTCCTTTGCCTCTCAAGGTCTCCAAATGTCCCGAATCTAATCACAAGCAGTACAATACAATTAATATAGGCTAAAGGAATAGATTCCACAAGAAAAACACTAAATTATAGCTAAAAATCCAAAATCGGCTCAAACCTGAGCCCCAGGCCCACGTCTCGAAATCCGATAAAAGTCACAAAACCCGAAAGCCCATTCACTCATCATTCTGACCATACCAAATTTACTTAAATCAGATAACAAAATCCCATTCACAAACCCCAAAAACCTAACTCAAGAACTCTTCCTCTTTTCCCCCAATTTTCCACCCCAAATCACAAATAAGATGATGGAATTAAAGACATAATCATGGAATTTAGCCAAAATCAAGTAAGAATCACTTACCCCAAACAACTATTTGAAAATCCCTTCAAGAATCGCCCAAATCCGTGGTCTCTAGCTGAAAATATGAAAAATGGGTTCAAACTCTCGCTTTTTAAATTTAACACTACTGCCCAGTTATTCCTTTTTCGCGAACGCGACCATCCTCTCTTGTTCGCATAGACCAGTCTGTCTGTCTCTCAATTTAATTCTTCGCGAACGCGACCAAAGCTTCGTGAATGCGAAGCTTCACCGACTCTACTCTTCACGGCCGCGAGGCTGCCCCGCGAACACGTAGATCAAAAGGCTAGGGTCCCAAGCTGCCTCAACATCTCTTCGTGAACGCAAAATCTCTCCCGTGTTCGCGTCCTCTTCTAGGCGAACACCAAGACAAAATCTTCCCAGCTCACAAACACCCTTCGCGAATAACCTAAGTCCAAAAATGATCCGTTAACCACCTGAAACTCACTCGAGACCCCAGAGGCCTCAACCAGACCTTCCAACAAGTCCCAAAACATCATACGAACTTAGTCGAATCCTCAATTAATCTCAAACAACATCAAAAATACAAATTACACATGGATTCAAGCAAAATGAAGTTTGAAATTTCCAAATTTTACAAATGACGCTGAAACCTATTAAATCACGTCCGATTGACCTCAAATTTTGTATATGAGTCATAAATGTCACCACGAACCTTCTCCAACTTCTAGAAATCCAATCCGACCCCGATATCAAAAATTCCACTCCCGGTCAAACTTTTCAAAATTCCAACTTTCGCCAAAACACAATCCAGACGCGCTCCTAAGTTCAAAATCACATAACGGAGTTAACGGAACCATCAAAATTCAAATCTGAGGTCGTTTACACATAAGTCAACATCCTGTCAACTTTTCCAACTTAAGCTTTCAATTAATAGACTAAGTATCTCAATTTACTCTGAAATCTCTTCGGACCCGAACCAACTAACCATGTAAGTCATATAATAGTTGTAGAATTCAAAAGGAGCAGAAAATGGGGAACGAGGCTACAAGCCTACAACTCTCAAAATGATCGGCTGGGTCGTTACAGATATAACATGTGCTAACAATTCCAAATAAGTACATAAAGAAGACTAAGAGTCTAAACCAATCAATTTTCACATATAAGCCCGAGTACGTACTCATCACCTCGCGTACATGACTCTCACATGACACAAAAATTGCATAAACGACTCGAATACTAAGGGGTAGTTCCCCCACACAAAGTTAGGCAAGATGCTTACCTCAAAGAAGCCAAATGAATTCTTTAAAATGACCCTCTAGTGTGAAACAAATATCCGGACGGCTCAAATCTAGATAAAATAACTTAATATCATAAATAAAATCATGGGAAATAATTCCAGATAATAAAACTTCGATCTTTAATGAAAACTAAGAAGTTAACCCAAAAATTCAACCCTAGGCCCGCACCTCAAAACTCGAAAAAATTTATAAAATCCGAACACTCATTCTGATATGAGTCCAACCATACCAAAATTACCCAATTTCGACATCAAATCATCATTTTACACTTTTTAAAGTTTTCACAAAAATTCCCATTTTCTCCAACTCAAATTACTAATTTAATGATAAAATCAAATATGGAATCATGAAATATAATCAAATCCAGATAAAAAACACTTACACCAATCCAAATCGTGAAGAACCCCTCCAAAATTGACCAAAACTGAGGTCTACAACTCAAGATATGATAAAATGGGCCAAACCCTCGATATATAATGATGTTGTCCAAGGATTCTGCAGTTGTGAACCAAAATGCGCACTAGCACTATCGCTTTTGCGATCCAACTCCCGCACCTGTGGTTATCACTTATCAGAACAGAGACCGCACCTTCGCAAAAGCGGTTGCACCAGCGACGCCGTAGAAGCGCCCTAAAAATTGCAAAAGCGGACTCTATCGCATCAGCGATCCAAATTCCGCAGATACACCAATCGCACCTGCGATCCTCCACCCGCAGAAACAAAATTTCTGCCCTGAGCTCAACATTGCAGAAGCGGCACAAAGCACGCAGAAGCGGTCTTGCTCTTGCACTCCAAGATGCGCAGAGGCGAAGCTTAGAACCAGACTTGCCCAAAAATATGGAAACAATTCAAAACTCGTCCGAAATACATCCGGAGCCCCGGGGACCCGTACAATCATACCAACAAATTTTATAACATAAATGGACCCGCTTGAGGCCTCAAATCACGTCAAACAACATCAAAACTATGAATCGTACCTCAAATCAAACTTAATGAGCTTATGAATTTTAAACTTCTACAACTCGCACCGAATCATATCAAATCGACCCGGAATGATGTCAAATTTTGCATGCAAGTTCAAAATGACACAATAGAGCTATACCAACTCTCGAATCGAAATCCGAACCCGATATCAACAAAGTCAACTCTCAACCTTCCAAACCTTCAACTTTTCAACTCTTCAACTTTTCACCTTTTGCTAAAATATATCAAATCAAACTACGGACCTCCAAATCCAATTTGGACATACACCTAAGTCCAAAATCACCATATGAAACTATTGGAATCATCAAAATACCATTCAGGAGTCCTCTATACAAAAGTCAAACTCCGATAAACTCTTTTCACTAAAGTTTCTAAAATAAGAATTGTTCTTCCAAATCAATTCTGAATCATCCCAAAAGCGAACTTGCCCACACACGCAAGTCATAATACATGATACGAAGCTGCTCGAGACGTTAAGCCACTGAACAAAATGCTAATTCGCAAAACGACTAGCCAGATCGTTACATTTGAACAATTGCTATTTGTAACAGAAAATTGGTAGGTATTCGATTTAAGTCTTATTAGTTAATGGTGTATAATACTAATTGCTATACCAGCCAACTTGGTTGTAAAAAATAATACATAAATTAGATTGTCTCCTGTAATATCGGTTACACTAAAAAAATAGTTATTAAATTATTCCTAATATTAAGAATAAATATATAATTGATTTCTAATATTTTAGACTTTAAAATTAATTAAATTATATAAATTATTCTTATTTGAACAACATAATCTAACATTTTTGTTTTAAAAAAATAACACATGAAAATCACATTAGAAATTTTTCTCATTTTCAATTTCTTTTATGTCACGACCCAAAATCCCTCCAAAGGAGTCATGATGGCACCTAGTCTCTAAACTAGGTAAGCCTAACATTTATTGAGATAACAGTTATATTTGCTATCTTTAATTTAAATAACTCTTAACAAATTACAATTCCCAAAACCGGTGGTACAAGTCATAAGCCTTTCTAAGAGTAGTTATATAAAATAAATACATTACTATTTCGAAACAAAAGGAACATATGGAAATAAGTACAATTGAAGGTGACTCCGGGAACTGCAAACGCTACAGCAGGTTTGCCTTGAGTCTCCACCGCAACGACCCACACAACTACTATCGATCAAATACATGTATCTGTACACAAAAATATACAGAAGTATAGTATGAGCACACTACAACGGTACCCAGTAAGTATCAAGACTAAACTCGGTGGAGTAGTGACGAGGAACAGTCCGGACACCTACTAGTCAAATAAATAGAACAGGACATGATAATAAACTATTAACATAGAGATAACGAAGTAATATCAACAACATGGAGAGAACAAACTACAATCAGTAGAAACGATAAAGGGAATCACGGATGGAAACAAAAGATAACCAAATAAATTAACACCAACATAGCTAGAACACAAACAAGTAAAAATGTACTCAAACAAGAAAGGCGATGTCAGCTCAATAAATCGTATCATTTCTGATGCACAATTCCAGCCATCTCAAACTCGATGTCTCATATCATAACCTCAATTACCAAACCTTTAGCACACCCGGCACCTTGTGCCCACATATTTCTATCTCTCTTTGCACAATAACGCTCACATGTTACTCAGTACATAGGGTCCATAACCAATGCAATTAAGATGTTCAAGGATTCTCATTTACATAACATAAAGTAGACTACATCTTCTAAGCCAATTAGGAACTCAGCAAGAAAAGATGAAGTTATTTTAGAAATCATTTGAATAAAAAAAGTATCATTTTCAATTAAAATACAACATCGAATGAATTATTACCTTTAACATGGGATTTAATAAATTACAACTTAGTAGAAATTCCTTTTTAAGTAGAATACAACCTCAGACGATTTAAGGAAATTTAATTGAAAAACTAACTGAATAAAAAATGTAGAAATTATTGAAATTTGAGGTATTGAAATGTATATATATATATATATATATATATATATATATATCGGCTATTATTTACAACACTATGGGTTCCAACAAAAAGAATCACAGCAGTAAGGGGATCTATACAGTTAGAACACTTGAATTGATAGCAACAAATAAACACAGCAAACAGAAAGTGCACGACATCACCCTTCGTGCATTTACACTCATAGAATATCGACATGGGATCTCCCGGGATCCCGTCCCATAGTCCCAAATGTAAATACTCAGGGATCTCTCAGTATCTTCAGTATATGATCTAGGGATCTCTTGGTATCCCGAGGATCTCTTGGTATCCTCAATATATGTGCTGGGGATCTCTTGGTATCCCGAGGATACCCGGGATCCTCACTATATGTGCTGAGGATCTCTTGGTATCCTCAATATATATGCTGGGGAACTCTTGGTATCCCCACCCAAACAATAGAAACAATATATCCCGGCAAGGGAATCAACAACAATCCAACAATCCAATCACAAGAAAATTCCACCACCAAGAGTATGAAAACATAGCAACAAGAGAATCACGGAGAAACCAAGAAGCACAATAACCTTAACATAACAACAAGATATAATAAGCACGTGATAACTACACTGGTAACCACAACAATTGGACATGTAACATACTAGCATGAAGTCATAGAGGAACTCACAGTCAAGAAGTACAAAACAATAAGGAAGACAATCACTTCAATTAAGGCAATTAAGGGTCAATGTAACACGTAAGAATTAGAGGAAAGCTAACAACGTCATATGGAGCATATAGAGGTAATTTAAGCAATTAGAGAACCCAATCATAACGGGATACTTTTCACATAATGGACATAAGGACCTAAGAACCCTAGAGCAAATTTTCCACAAATAAGTTCGAGCACACACTCGTCACCTTGCATGCACGGACTACAATTAGCATAGATGACTCAAATCCTAAGGGGAAGTCCCCCACACAAGGTTAGGCAAGATACTTACATCAATCCGACCAATTCAATACCCAATGATTTGGAGAAGTTTGGGTCTTTGGAAAATTGCCCATTGAGGTTTAGGGTTTGAGAAAATTGAAAAATGGGTGAAAATCTCGTCAAAAACCTCACTTAACAGGCCTCAGATGTCGCATTTGCGACCCAGGGTTCGCAATTGCGAACCCTCACAAATTGCGAACAAAGTAGGGCTGGCAGAAGTCGCATTTGCAATAAAAAGTTTGCATTTGCGAACTGGACATTGCAAATGCGATGAAAAAGTTCGCATTTGCGAACACACCAGAAACCAACAATATTTTCCGACACGAAAATGAGCATAACCTCCTCATACTATGTCCAAATTCGATGATTCTTTTTCCTATGGATCCGTAATTTTGATACGGATCTAATGGTTCAGACAAAACAGAATTTGGATCTCATTTGCTCCATGTGATATTATTTTTTCTTGAAGAAACAACGATGAAGCATCCAAAAACAAGCGCAACATAGCCTAAACCTATCCAAAACTCACCCAAGCCCTCAGGGCTCCAAACTAAACATGCACGCAAGTCTAAAAACATCATACGGACTTGTTCGTGCGATCAAATTATCAAAATAACATCAAAAACTACTAATTTAACCTCAAAACTTATGATTTTCTCAAGGACACTCAAATTTTCAAAATTTTCAACCGGGCGTCCAAATCACGTCAAATCAATTCCGTTTCTCACCAAATTTTACAGATAGGACGTAAATATCATAACAAACTTGTACTGGGCTCTGGAACCAAAATTTGGGCCCGATACCAACGAGTTCAAACATTAATTCATTTCTTTATTTCCTTTAAAAACGAGCACAACAATTTTCTTTAAAAATTATTTTCTAAGGCTAGGGACCTCGGAATTCAATTCTGGGCATATGCCCAAGTCCCATATATTACCGTGAATCTCCTAGGATCATCAGGACACAGATCCGGGTCCGTTTACCAAAAATATTGACCAAAGTCAACTAGAAACCAAATTTTAACTCTAGAAATTACTATATTTTTCTTATTTTCACATAAAAGTTTTCCGGTTTCACGCCTAAACTGCGCATGCAAGTCGATACACATAATATGAAGCTACTCGTGACCTCAAACTGCCAAACCGAACAAAATTGCTCAAAACAACCAGTCAGGTCATTACATCCTCTTCCACTTAAACATACGTTCGTCCTCGAACGTGCCCGGAGCCATTCCGAAGCCATCGAACCACTGCATAAGCTCCTCATACATACACCAGGGGTGATTCCCCATTACCCAAACCTATGTAGGACTGACAATGCAACATAACTGATGGCTCACCTCATCCTTAGTTCATAACCTTAGGATAGAACCCAAACCTCAATGTCTGAAATTCTTCATAGGACTCAAATCCCACATCACACTGCATGAATCTAAACAAGCTGAATCGAGCCAAAATTCCAATCCAGTATACAATCACATGCTATTCCACATAACTCAAATGTCCGATACAATAACCTCTGACCACCATAACTGCTCAAATAACACCCTGGGTACCAGCAATATACTTCACATTTAATACACCCTTGTTCCAGACTTCCACAACAATGCCTATGATAGAGAAACATGCGGACACTCATAGCGACCTATGAAGTCAACAAGTCACGAAGCTCTCCCGCCCGCCAAGGGCCATTACCCAAATCTTAGCAGAAACGCCCTCTCACTTCCAAACACTCCCCACCCCCAATACCATAGCACTAAACTCAGGTCTAAGAACCTCATCTCAGCCAATAGAAGCAATCCAACTAATAACTCATCACGGAACCACACAGATTCTTACACTACACAATTCGTACACTAAATCAACAATAACTCAATTATGCAACACAAATAAAGGAAAACAAAGTAGAAGAATTATCTAACAAGTACAACATGTGTGACAACAACAGTATAGGTTTTTCATCAAATCGTCCCACAGAGGGAAGACACAACACCAAATAAACACAAGGAAAGGGTATCCCACAAAACATCCGCTGCGGCGTACAACCCACTCCCAAATACTCATCAAGCCAAAATGCTCGGGCTCATTAAACATATGAATACTGATATAAAGTACAACAGAGTGCACAAATAAAATTGTGGGAAAATAAATGAAAGTGCTAGAACATGAAAGAAACAAGCACACTAAGGTGCAATGAACAAATCAACATCACGAGGGCTATCTTGCCCACATCGCCATAAGGCCTGAACAGAATTACAACATGCGTGGGGAATAATCATACAACCTCACCGCCTAACACAACATAAAAGAGTAGCACATAACATAGTCTATGGGTACAAATAATATCCACTCTACCCGGTAACATAACTATAATGACAATCTCACAGGAGCGCTCAAACTTGATCTATTACAAGATATTCTCATTGAGCTTTCAAATAGCCCCCAACCCAAATCCTGATTATTTCCAAATAGGTAAATATCCTTTCCAAAAATCCATAGTGACCTATCAATCATGCATGCTATTAATTACCTCATCCTCAACGTTTCTTCACAATCTGCTAGTAGGAAATGGTCCACATATGAGGGCATCTAGCCCTAAACCTCAGGAATACCAAAACTTCCATACTCAAACTCCACTACGCAAATCAAATGGCTGATATAACATTTACACCCTATCATTCTGCTGAAGCACTCATATAGAGTTTCTAGCCGCGTAACAAAATATGAACATCGAAAGCCTCAAAACCCAGTAATCACCATGCTACCAGCCACACATCTGCAAACCAAACCTCAAGGTCCTTTCCAAAATGCACACTCTTTACATATAATAGCTAACAATGTCAACACTCCATTAATTTCTGATGCATATTTAGGAGAAAGCCACAATGTACCATATATTCTTTACGACCATAGTAGACATCCAACTCAAGCCGTTTCCCAAACCATCAAGAACCCTCCGAGATCCGCCCACACGCAACTAATCCATCAGGAGTGCACCTCCCCAACTCAACCGAGTCACACAAACCATCCAATCCAAGTGTGCTGGCACAAATGCCAGTAGAGAATTCCTATTCAAAGGACCAATCACTTGATCGCTATGGTGACCTAACACCACAAAGCTGACCTATTTCTTTGGATAGTCGATATGCAATAATCCCAATCAAAGTCCCAACATTGTCCCGTGCAAGATCTCAAACCTTAGTCATATACAAATTCCGGGAACCTACCAATACCACATATACATATACCTCAGGCCAAAACTGACATAAGTCTGACTATGAAATTTGAATGCCGGTGATGGACTCCTCCACTTGGCGCAAAGCCATAGAAAATGACGTCTGATGATCCGCAAAGCTAACCTTCACAACTTGTACAACACAAATCACAAGGTACTCCAATACCGCCAACTATCCTTAATCAACACCCACCATGCTTCTGTTGCGCCTCCATGTAAACAACTGAATAGTCTCTTAATACCTTTGTATCTCTAGTTTGGATAACACGTTGAGAAAATGTTTGAGCATCCCTTACTCTCTCGTAGCTTGTCTATAGCATCATGAACCACTGGCACATAGCGGACATCGAGAGCGTAATATTACACATGAGTGGATGTAAAGGAACATAAGTTATATGCTTCGAGCTGAATCAATATCGCACGATAAGGAATGAAGAATGTGAGATTATCCTAATAGTTCTGAAGCCTCTCGAAGATAAGTACAGACGTCTCCGTACCGATCCGCAAGAGTCTACTAAACCTGCTTATGACTCGTAGCACCTATGAACCTAGAGCTCTGATACCAACTTGTCATGACCCAAAATCCCTCCAAAGGAGTCGTGATGGAACCTAGTCTCTGAACTAGGTAAGCCTACCATTTACTAAGATAACAATTATATTTGCTATCTTTAATTTAAATAACTCTTAACAATTTACCATTCCTAAAACCGGTGGTACAAGTCATAAGCCTTTCTAAGAGTAGTTATACAAAATAAATACATCACTGTTCCGAAACAAAAGGAACATATGGAAATAAGTACAATTGAAGATGACTCCGAGACCTGCGAACGCTATAGCAGGTTTGCTTTAAGTCTCCTCCGCAACGACCCGCACAGCTACTATCGATCAAATACTTGTATCTGTACACAAAAATGTACAGAAGTGTAGTATAAGCACACCACAACGGTGCCCAGTAAGTATCAAGACTAACCTCAGTGGAGTAGTGACGGGGAACATTCCGGACACCTACTGGTCAAATAAATAAAACAAGACATGATAATAAACTATTAAAATAGAGATAACGAAGTAATATCAACAACATGGAGAGAACAAACTACACTCAGTAGAAACGATAAAGGGAATCACAGATGGAAACGACAGATAACCAAATAAATAAATACCAACATAGCTGGAACACAAACAAGTAAAAATGTACTCAAACAATAAAGGCAATGTCAGCTCAATAAATCATATCATTTCTGATGCACAATTCCAGCCATCTCAAACTCGATGTCTCATATCATAACCTCAATTACCAAACCTTTAGCACACCCGGCACCTTGTGCCCACATATTTCTATCTCTCTTTGCACAATAACGTTCTCATGTCACTTAGTACATAGGGTCCATAACCAATGCAATTAAGATGTTCAAGGAGTCTCATTTACATAACATAAAGTAGACTACAGCTTCTAAACCAATTAGGAACTCAACAAGAAAAGATGAAGTTATTTTTAGAAATCATTTGAATAAAGAAAGTATCATTTTCAATTAAAATACAACATCGAATGAATTATTACCTTTAACATGGGATTTAATAAATTACAACTTAGTAGAAATTCCTTTTTATGTAAAGTACAACCTTAGACGATTTAAGAAAATTTAATTGAAAAACTAATTGAATCAAAAATGTAGAAATTATTGAAATTTGAGGTATTGAAATATAGATATATATAAATATGGCAAGGTATTGACAATACTATGGGTTCCAACACAAAGAATCACAGCAATAAGGGGATCTAAACTATTAGAACACTTGAATTGATAGAAACAAATAAACACAACAAACAGAAAGTGCACGGCATCACCCTTCGTGCGTTTACACTCATAGAATATCGACATGGGATCTCCCCGGATCCCGTCCCGTAGTCCCAAACGTAAATACTCGGGGATGTCTCAGTATCCTCAGTATATGAGCTAGGGATCTCTTGGTATCCTCAATATATGTCCTGGGGATCTCTTGGTATCCCGAGGATCTCTTGATATCCCGAGGATCTCTTGGTATCCTCAATATATGTGATGGGGATCTCTTGGTATCCCCACCCAAACAATAGAAATAATACATCCCGGCAAGGGAATAAACAATATGAACAATAACATCCCGGCATGGGAATCAACAACAATCCAACAATCCAATCACAAGGAAATTCCACCACCAAGAGTATGATTACATAGAAACAAGAGAATCATGGAGAAACCAAGAAGCACAATATCCTTAACAAAATAACAAGACATAATAAGCACATGATAACTACACCGGTAACCACAACAATTGGACATGTAACATACTAGCACAAAGTCATAGAGGAACTCACAATCAAGAAGTATCAAAATAATAAGGAAGGCAATCATTTCAATTAAGGCAATTAAGGGTCAATGTAACACGTAAGAATTAGAGGAAAGCTAACAACATCATTGTGAGCACGTGATTTTTGCCCTATATGAATTACTTCCACAAATTAAGAACAAAACAATTTTTTTCCGTTGTTTGCAATTTCGTGGATTTTTGTGGCGTTTTTCATTAATTGGTTGCATTTGTCTGTGCATGTTTATTTTATCTAATTAGTGAAAAATACAAAAAATATACTGCATTTGCATTTAGGATTTAATTCTAAATTTTTAGGATCAATTAGCAAATTAGTTGTTTTATAAAAAAAGGGAAAATTACAAAAATAATAACTTATTATGCACCTTTTAATTTAAGTTTTTGATGTTTGATAGTTGTTCTTTTAATTGGTTTTTTTTACTTATTTGTGATAATTAATTAGTGTTTTGATAGGCTAACTTGGTTTCATGATTTAATGTAGGATTTTATTTTTAATTTTGAAGAAAAAAGGGATTAAAAAGAGTTTGAAAATAAAAGAAATTAATTTGAAGAAAAAAAGAGAAAAGGAAAGGAAGAGATCAGATTTTGGGTTGTAATTAGATCTTCCCAGCAGGCCCAATTTCCTCACACTCGTTCAAATCCGCCCAAAACCCGAGTCCAACCCAGTTAACCTGTTTTGATACCCAAACGGCGTCATTTAGAGTCTCTTGGTTTTAATTTAATATCAGCCCTTCGTTCATCAGTTCTGATGGCTCAGATTACTCCTCCTATTTTCAATTTATATGTCCGAACTCTTCAGTCTAACTAGATCCAAACACCCTTGTCTCTCACCCTCCCCAAATTCAGAGATGTCGAACCCTAACGCTGCCTCAGAGCGAACCCTCCATTATTACAGGTGAGAGAGCTCCAGCCACCACCAAAATCTGGCCATGCAACCATCACCCCTCCTTGCATCCTAATCCATCACCATTTTCCCAAAATCATCGCCAAAATGGGCCCGTTTAAATTTGAAATCAGAGAAGATGAAAATCTCTCAAGTCCTCGAGTTTTTGTGTACGATCGAGCTTGAAACGAGTATTGCTTGTTTGTTCTCAAAGATAATATATGGTTAATACCAATTTCAATTCAAGTCGGAGCCGTTTGAGGTTCTTAAGCTTTGTCCGTATGGCCTTCGAGGTACTTTCATTGTTTTTGCCCCTTAGTCTCCATTTTTTGATTCTTCTGCTTCTTCTCTTTTCTGTGCGTTTTCTTGTCCTTCCCCCTATCCACCAGTTTTTCTTTAGTTAGATTTATGTATTTGAATTTGTTGAAGTATTAAAACATTGCTTATAAATGTCTATGTATATATGTTGGTCGTATTTACTCCGTGAGCTTTTCAACTTCTTCTTATGGACATTCTCTTGAATTCTGTTTAGTTTGTGCATACTGCCTGCTTAATTTTTTATTTTTGTTTTCCAGTCATATAATTGGCTCTCGTTCATTTGAATGCATATTTTAATTGTATCCCCTTAGAAAATCAGACATTTGAGTTTAATTTCAGTTATGGAAGAAAATTTTCAAGTAATTGGTCCCTTCTGTTTCTTATTGGATTTCCAAAACAAACTTCCAATATTGTTTGGGGCTTAAGGTCATCTTTGACTCCTTCAAAAGGCCCTTTAAGTATTGGGTCAAGCTGACCCGTCCCTGCATTAGTTAGCTGGGGGTAATTTTTAGGGGTTTTAGGGGTAATTTGGGTAATTAGATAAGGGAATCTTCCAGTAACTGAATAAGGAAGCTTCTAGGAAGCTAGGCTGGGGACTGTTCTGTGTATCTGATTTTTAAACTAAGGTTCCCTGAGCAAAAACCAAAATTAGAAAGGGACTAAGGTGCAAAAACTGATTCCTAGGGGCTGCCCTAATGCCTTACCTATAAAGGCACATTAACTTGGCATTGAAGGCAGATTTTTAGGGAGAAGAAACTGGAAAACTGAGGAAGCTAGGAAATACTGAAGAAATTTGGATAATTAAAAAGAATACAAAAAAAAGATCTTAGAGTCACTGTTACATTGAATTTTCTGCAATTTTTGGAAGTGTTCGAATTTTAAAATGCTCTCTGGTTGATTTTGGGTTTGATCTGGTGTAAAGGAAGCTGGTTGTGTCATTGATGAGCTGTTGAAGTGCATTTTTCTGCTACAGATCTTCTCATTTTATCCTTTGCTCTAATTGCACCAGGTAACCTCTTGAACCATGGTGGGAATGAAACCAGATTAGGACTTGTTTAAAGATCTATGACCAAATTGGATTTGAATGAGAAAATCAATCCTAGTTGTGATCAATCTTGTCATGTTGTTATCTGGTTTTAATTTAGCTTCTTGTGTGCATTCATTTTTGTTTTAAGGCCTGGTTTGAATTTGGTAGGATACAAATGGTTCAAAAACTATTGTGGACATTTTATTGTGTATTAATCAAGGACTGTGGATTTTTTAGGTCCAATTAGTTAAAACTATTCGATTTTGTATTGTAGTTTGTCATGGCAGTGGTTTGAATGTGTGTCAATTCGGACCATTTATTCTAACAATTTGGTATAGGCTCTAGTCCCATTGTTTGTATCCAAGTTTGTTCCCATATAACTGGAAACCTGTTTTAGCATATATGTAATTTACCATACAATTCTGCCGTTGTTCTCATGGTGGGATCTTGCATTTTAAAGAGACTTTCCAATGAATCTAAGACCTATTTTAACTTTGGAAATCTTCAGACTCAAATTAGTTCATCATGTGTGGTATTTATTTTCCTTTCAAAAGAGTAGAATCAGTTAGGTCCTGTTAATAGCACCAATTTGAATCACATGTCCATGAGTTTGCGATTGCTGAATGTTGACATTAGATGACGGTTAATTTGTGCGACTGGAAATTATGTTTTGCCGTAGAATACATGCATCGATTTCAATATGTGTTTTACGTTTGGTTCAAGGGTTATTAGTATTTGTCCAATTCCAGATTTCTTGAATGATAATTGGTTTCAAATATATCTGTTGAATCGTGGGTTGGGTTATCACCGTTGTCCCAAATGCAACTACATTCTCCTCCGCAATCAAGCTGCCAAGCTGGGCTTCACTTGGAGCCCAGTTACTTCGCATATTAAGCCAGCTTTATTGGGCAACCCAAACATAGTTTTGACTAGCCCAGTCGTTCCATAATCTGATAGGAGTAGTTTGTTACTAGTTCATTGTTTATTAAATTATTAGCTTGAGTTAGCATAACATAGGTAGGAGCTCCCTTCCGTTTTGTAGTTAATTAGCCATGTCCTTTAAATTAGACTCGAGGTGTGCCACCAAATACAATTGAATAACCAGTGGCCTTCGCTTAATTAATCTAAATTCTTAGAAATCGAGGCATGCCATTTAGTCGAATTTTCATGGCCCTCGCAAAGTTGAAAGTGCGTAGTTGCTTTAGGCGCGCTATTTTAAAAATTACCTTCCTAAACTCGGTTGTGCATTTCATGTGACCCAAATCCAAATCCTAACAACATTAAATAAAATATGTCGCGGATCGCGGGTGCATTTCATGTGGCGTGATTCAAAGACGTGTTTTTTATAACGTTTAAATCTTCCTAAAATAAATAAAAGCGGTTTAAGAGTAAAAAATCACATAGGTTTTAAAAGTGTTTTAAATCAGATAAATAGGCCAATAATAACAGTTGAGAGACCGTGCTAGAACCACGAAACTCGGGAATGCCTAACACCTTATCCCGGGTTAACTGATTTCCTTACCCGAATTTCTGTGTTAGCGGACTGTAATACAGAGTCAATCTTTAACTCGATTCGGGATTTGAACCGGTAACTTGGGACACCATAATTATCCCAAGTGGCGACTCTAAAATTTTAACAAAAATGATCCCGTTTTGATTGTCACATTAAATTAGAAAAAACTCCCTTATACCCTTGCGGGTGTAGGAAAAAGGAGGTGTGACAGCTCTGGCGACTCTGCTGGGGATCGAACCCAGAATCTCTAGTTCAGGGTTCAGAATTCGGGCTTAGATGAATTGTTATAGTTGACTTTATTTATTATCTGATTTTGCTACATGTTTGGGCCTAGTGTGCTAAGGGTTGCTTTTACCGCTTTGATATTCTGTGAACTGCATATAAATTGCCACGAAACCCTTCTTCTCTCTAAATCTTCTAAATCATGGAGGAGTGTGCACTTTGTGTGACCTCTCTTCTGTTAGAGTCATATACCAAATTTTAGAACGAGGTTCGGACAAGTTGCAAAGCCGGTGAAGCTTCTATATTCCCGGTATGCTGCCCCCCTCCCCCGGCTCGAGTTGTCCGCTCGGGTAAGCCAGGTCTAGAACAATAAACCCAGGTTTTAAACCTAGCATAGCAAAGCCTCATGTCGGATCCCTAGTAGGAACATTTGCTTGCATCACGTGCATTTGACTTTGGAGACTCAACACAGGGGTTGGGTCTGTCTAGGACAGGTGTACCAAAAATGAAAAGACCATCATGATGCATCTTACTTGCTACTTGTGCATTTATTTACTTCGGATTTGCATGATGATCGGCTTTTGAATAATGTGAGGGTTAAATGAGTTAAATCACCTGTTTTGGAAAAACCAATGTCCAAATGGTACTGAAACTATGCCAAATTTTTTTTGACAAAAATGAAAAATATTAATAAAAAAAGGGAAAGACGGTTTTGTTTTGAAAAATAGTTGCTTTTATTTTATTTGCCTGAACTACGCCATGTTTGATTCTCACAGGGTGTGAGATATGTAGGCAACCCCCATTGGGTCCAACTTCCTTTTTTTTGCAAAAATAACCCAAAAAGAACAAAAATTTTATGTTTATTGCAAATAAGTAAGGTGATGCCATTCATGTCAAAAATAACCGAATGTCCCTCAAAAAGGTGCCGGAAGGTTGTTTTTGCAAGAACAGCCACCTTTAGTCATTTTTAAAGGTTTTGGCTGGTTAGCCGACACAGCCTTAAAATCTTTATTTTTGGAGTGCTTAAAGGTCGTATTGGTAAAGCTGGGTATTTTTGTGAAAATTTTGAAAAATGGTCATTTTTCTTGAGTCAAAATGAGTCATAGTTTTCTTTTAATTAAAAGCACCTTAATAAATGTGTAGGATGAGCACAATTCAAAATGAACCTTTCTCAGTCCATGAAGAGATCCCTTTGGAGCTGCATATGTGGTGGCATGATTTGGGGGACAATAGCAGAAAAGTTGTGACAAAAGCAGTGGGTGGTCTTATCGGGCTCATGAAGGTTAAGCCTAGAAAGGACATAATCGAGGCATTGATACCATTTTGGGACCCAACCTATAATGTATTCCACTTTGCTGATTTCGAGTTAACTCCTACTCTGGAAGAGATAGCAGGCTACGCCGGTTTCGAGGGGAATCTTAGAAATCAATACACGGCAGCACCGAGAACAGTAACCCCTCACAAATTTTTGGACCTATTAAGCATCAGTCTGGACATCCGAGATGGAAATTTGGCCAAATGATTCTGTACCTTCTACTTTTTGTACCGACGTTACGGGAACCCCGGGGCTTCGAGACGAAGATACCGGTCTTACTCATGCAAGAAACCAAGATAAGTGGGAAGCTCGGAGAGGATTAGCTTTTATAATGGCGTTCCTGGGTACTTTGATTTGCCTCAGAAAAGACGGGAACTTAGAGTTAGGACTCGTGGGGATAACCGACTTTATGATGAAAAAGGCAAATGGGACCATAGTGCCGATGATTTTGGCAGAAATTTACCGAGATCTGACCCTTTGTCGAGAAGGGGGAAAGTTCTTTGGAGGGTGCAATATGCTGTTATAATTATGGATAGAGGAACACCCTTTGTCACCATCCTGGATACTTGGAAATTGTGGAATGACTGGCCTCGAGTGAATTGAAAAACATGAAAAGAGGGTAGAGCGTTATGAGTTCCCGGATGGTACGGAAGCATGGCATGCTCATTTGAGATCTTTGATTGCAAATAAGTTTGAATGGACATTCGGGTGGCTCTCGGTCAGTGAGGTAATCTATATGTCGGCTGAGGAATGCTTTCTGCTGTTAATAGGTCTGCGGAGTATCTAGCCTTATGCCCCGCAACGAGTTCTACGTCAGTTAGGCCGATACCAGACCATCCCACACGATGAGGATTTGAGTCGGCAGGTTATTGAGTTGGAACCAAAAACCGCTTTTCCAGAAGAAAGAGTGCGTCAGGTTTGGCATCAGTGCAGATTCTTAGAGCCTAGAACTCAAGTATGAGATCTATCCAGAGGCGAGGTGGAGCCTGGTTACACTGCGTGGTGTGGTAAAAGATACCGAGTTCATAAGGAGCCCAAAAGCCCCGCAAAGAAACCCCATGTCCAATAATTTACCGACGGAGCACGGGTGCAATGGGACTGGTTGACCAAAGAAAATGTGTACCGAGCCACCATAAGCATGCTAGAAAAGCAAGTCATGGACCTTCAGTTTGAGAATGGATTGCAAGCCGCCGTAGATGAAGGCGAGAAGAAGAGGCTAACCCATGAAAATGAAGCCCTCAAAGCTCAAATTAGGAAGATGAAAATAGCTACTAGAAACCCGGAAAGAAGCTGAGCGGATGAAAGGCTTATAAGCAGTCTGAAAAAGAAGGCCCTTGAGTATCAAGATGACCTAGAAAAGTCTGAGGCCAGTCTAGCGAAAGTCCGGGCTAAATTGGCGGAAAACGCAAAAGGTCGGACACAGTTTATGCAATAAATGAAAAGAAAGTATGAAGGGACAATCACTAGCCTGAAAAGAAAAATAGTTATTCTCGAGAATGAGGCAGCCAAGCAAGCCAAGGACTTTAAAGCTGATAGGGAACACTGTTATGATTTGATGGCTCGGATGGAGGAAGAAATGCAACAGTTGCAAAATCAACATCTCCATGATACTCAGGTGTTAGAAGCCCGGAATCAACAGGTTGGGCGTTTCCTTCAGGAAAAGGGTAGAATCTGAGAGCGGATCAAAACTATTGCAGACTACATTATTATGAAATGCCAAGCATGTGAGGATATCACTCGTACCACCTTCTTTGCGGCAGTGATGACATTTGTCCGACAGATAATGAGTGACTTGGAGAGGCTTCAAAGGGATCTTTCACATAGGCCCGTGGCGAGATCGAATGATGTCCTGCGGGCCCCAGGAGGATTTGAGGCATTAATGTATTCATGATTTTCATTAGAGTCTGTTAGTCTGTTTGCGAGTCTGTATTTTCTTTTATTGGAGTCTGTTAGTTGGTTTTTGAGTCCATTGTTTTACCTTATGTCAGAGTCTGTTGATCTTGTTTTGAGTCAGAGTCTGTTAGTTTCCCGTTTCAAGTCTGTTAATTTTATAATTTGGTAGAATGAATGGTTGTAATCAAAACTGTTTTATTTTATGGAAAAATTTGAAAATCCCAAAATGTTTTGTTTTGTTATTATCCAGAACTACGGTCGGTCTAATTCATGTAGGGTCATGATACGTAGGAAATCTCCATAGGATTCGACCATAATCCAAAAGAAAGAAAAAGAGTGGTAAGTAAAAGATGAGGAAAAGAAAAGGAGAGGAAAAATAAGAGCGAAAAGAAAAGGAAAGGAGAAAAAGAAACCGTGAGAAGGAACAATGACAAAACAAGAGAGGGAAATGAGAGAATAAAAGGAAATCAAGCAAAGAAATGAAAAGAAAGAAAAGATAAAAAGAAGAGAGAAGAGAAAAAAAGAAGAGAAAAAGAGGGAGAAAAGAGAAGTTGCAAACGGAAATAAGGAAAGCCGAGATGACGCAAGCAGCCGATCAAATGCATAATAGAAATGGTTAACTGCTTAGGTGCATTCACTCATCAAATGTGCGGTTGCTTATGTGTTAAAGCCCCAATTGCTAACAAGTTTGTTATTAATGAAATTATAGTTCAGGCAGGTGGTTAGTCTGATTGGCATTCTGGCAACTCACTCCTACAACACTCGTTCCAAAAACAAGCTGAACATGGCCAACCAGGAACTTGAGGCAAGTATTGTCGATCCGTCAAAAGAGGTGGAAGAATCGGAGGTTAATCTGAAAGATGAGTTGTATAAGCTGAAGCAGCAGATGGCTGAAATGTACCAAGCATGGGCAAAAGGGCACCCACTTCCAGTTTACCCCGCCAACCCTGCTTTTATCTCGCCATTGGCTCAGACCCATGAACCTCTCACTGTAAACTCCTCTCCGGCCTTTCCCCTCTACCAACAGTGCTATGGCACCACTTCCCATACATCACAAGCTCCACCACTCAAATAAGTCCCGTACCCTCCTCCACCAGTCACTCCTGTTTTTGTGGCCCCTCCACCTGCTTCATTACACCAATCCTTCATTGAGCCTCTGTTCCAGACTTATGAAAACCAGTATTACCCCCCGGAGCCCACTTTCAAGGCTCCCGAACCCTATTCCTACACTCCTCATTTTGACCTCTAAAAATCCGGAACAGGAGGAGATGTTCCGGAAAGTTAAAAGCCTGGAACAGTCATTCAGGGACATGCGAGGGCTGGGAGGTCAAGTAAGTGTGGCTTATAAAGATCTATGTCTATTTCCAGATGTGCAATTGCCGGCAGGGTTTAAGATGCCCAAATTTGATTTGTATGATGGGCACGGTGATCCAGTGGCACATTTGAGAGGTTTCTATAGCAAAATGAGGGGAGCCGGCAGGAAGGATGAGCTGCTAATGGCGTATTTCAGTTAGAGTCAGAGTGGATCAACCCTAGAATGGTATACTCGACAGGATCACGGAAGATGGTACACATGGGATGATCTAGCCCAGGCATTTGCTTGCCACTTCCAATATAATCTCGAGATTATTCTGGATCGCCTGTCTTTGACAAAACTTGAGAAAAAGCAAAGTGAGAGTTTCAGGGAGTATGGTTTTAGGTGGAGAGAGCAGGCAGCAAGGGTTGACCCTCCAATGAAAGAAATTGAAATGGTGGATTATTTTCTGCAGGCCTTAGAATCTACTTATTACAGTCATCTGGTATCATCTATAGGCAAGTCCTTCAATGAAGTGGTAAAGATGGGCAGTAAAGTAGAAGACAGGCTCAAGACAAACAAAATGATGAGTTATTCGGCTATTAAGGCAACCACCCAGGCCATTCAAAGCGGAACTGGGGGAGTAATTGGAAAGAAGAAGAAAGAGGATGTAGCAACAATTGATTTAGGAGCTTGGTTCGGACCCAGGGGTCTATCACATTACTATAACTAGCCTCGACCCCACCACAAAACCTACCCCCATACCCCGTATAATCCACCCCAACACTACTACCCACCACCAGACCCCCATTTTTCTGTCCACCATGCCCAAATATACAGCCAACCTCCGGCCCAAGCACAATGGCGTGCGCCAGTCCCGCAAAATACATACCCAGCTCCATAAAATGCCTATCCATCCCTAAGAGCCTATCGAAACCCTCCTAGATCAGGTTTTTGGCCCAACCAAGCATTTAAGAATGAGAGGTTGCAAAAGAAGAAAACCTTCACTCCATTGGGAGAATCCTATACCAGTATGTGCCACAGGTTGCAACAATTGGGTATGCTGAGTCCGATCGAGCCAAAACTGTCAAATCCTCCCCCGAGGAACCTTGATCACTCTGTGAGTTGCGAATATTGTTCTGGTGCTCTGGGGCATGATACAGAGAAGTGCTGGCAATTGAAAACAGCTATTCAAGAGCTCATTGATACTAATCGGATTGAGGTCCAAGCTCCGGAGGCATCCAATATCAACCAGAATCCGTTGTCGGCCCATCCTGAGACAAATATGATCGAGATAGTACATAGGGGAGGGGAGCCCAAGAAGCCTTCGCAGACCGTCATGATGATTCGGTCTAGTGAAGTCAGGCCGGTTGAAAAGCCAACAAGTGAAAAATCAATGATTCGATTGAGCGGGGCAAACAATAAACCATATGCAGTAGTCAAAAAGGGGACCCCAAGTGATGTGGAAATAAAACAAGAAGTAGCCAAAGTGGTTGTGCTAGGAGTGGCAAATAAGCCTGTTGTAGTTGTGGAGGGTGCCCGCATAGACCCCGTCATTATCAAGCCGGTAACTCAATTACCGATAGTCAACAGCAAGGCGATCCCGTGGAATTATGAACGAGTGACAGTGACTTACAAGGGGAAAGAGGTTAAAGAAGAAGTTTGTGAGACATGTGGCTTGACTCGATCGGGGAGATGCTTTGCCCCCAAAGAGTTGAGAAAAGCTAAGAGCTCCAAAGATAACCCGGTGCTAGTGAAGAAAGTTATGACCGAGAAAGAAGTAGAGGAATTCTTGAGAAAGATGAAAGTGCAGGACTATTCCATTGTGGAGTAGTTGAGGAAAATGCCGGCTTAGATTTCACTATTGTCATTATTGATCCATTCAGACGAGCACCGTCGGGCTTTGATGAAGATCTTGAATGAGGCACACATTCCTGACAAAATCTCAGTAAACCACTTGGAAAAGATAGCTAACAAGATATTTGAGGTAAACAGAGTTACTTTTTCTGATGATGAGTTGCCCGTGGAGGGTACTGAGCACAATAGAGCCCTCTATCTCACAGTGAAATGTGAAGATTCCATGGTTACCCATGTACTGGACGACAATGGTTCTAGTGCGAACATTTTCCCTCTCTCCACTCTGAACAAGTTGAAGGTGGATGATGAAAGAATTCACAAAAACAGTATCTGCATTCGGGGATTCGATGGTGGAGGGAAAGATTCAGTCGGGGACATAGTGCTTAATCTTACAATAGGGCCAGTTGAATTTACCATGGAGTTCCAGGTGCTCGATGTGGCTGTTTCTTACAATCTGCTGTTAGGTCGACCCTGGATTCATGCTGCAAAAGCGGTCCCGTCTACTCTGCATCAAATGGTCAAGTTCGAATGGGATAGACATGAAATTGTTGTGCACGACGAGGATAATTTGTGTGCCCACAATGATGTCGTTGTTTCGTTCATATAGTTTGAAGACGACAAGGGGCCATGGGTTTATCAAGTTTCTGACACGGTATCGGTAGATAAAATTCTAGAAGGGAAGTGCGTTCCAACGCCGAGGGTAACTACTACAACAGTCACGGTAGCTGTTGAAATGTTGAAGAATGGTTTTGTACCAGGCAAGGGTTTGGGTGCATCTCTGCAAGGTATCATACAGCCGGTGTCTCTCCCCAAAAACTTGGATACATTTGGTTTGGGGTTCAAGCCCACAATTGCGGACATAAAAAGAGCAAGAAAGTTGAAACAGAGGGCATAGGTCCTCCCAAAGCCCATCCCACGTCTCTCCAGATCATTTGTCAGGACCGGCACCAAGAAATGCCCAACAACAACAGTTCCCAGTTCTGTGGTTGGTCCTGATAAGGAGTTGCTTGAAAGGTTTGAGAAATTATTCGATGAGGTGAACATGGTGGCAACTGGAGAGGGTTCTAGCAAGGCGGATGTGCGATTTGTTGGGCCCAGTGCAAAGATTAACAATTGGGAAGCTACTCCTCTTCCCACCAGGAAGGAGTTTTGGTAGTTTGCTTTGATTTTCTTTCAGTTTATCTGGAATATTCCAGGGTTGTAATTCAGATTCTATGTTCCGTCCATTTGGATGTATAAACCTTGTTATCTTTCAATTTCAATGAAATGCAATTTCCCTTTTTCCTCATTCCTGACAGTTTTATTTTTGTTTTCTTTTCTTCCTTGTACAGCTCTTTTTATGTTGGTTTCAATAATATGACATGCATGAGGAATCTTCGGCCCAGTATTAAAAGCCAATCTAATTCTGAAATAGTAATTCAAGAAATAGAGTGTGATGATGAATCGGAATACGACGAGGATGAGGCCTTTGAAGAGATTAGTAAAGAACTAAGCCATTTTGAAGAAAAACCCAAGCGTAACCTGAGTGATACAGAAGCGATCAATTTAAGGGACCCAGATAATATCGGAGAAACTAAAATAAGTGTCCATCTTGAACCTCAACTCAGGGAAGATATAATTAAAGCATTACTTGAGTACAAGGACATCTTTGCATGGTCATATGACGACATGCCGAGTTTAAGCACTGACTTGGTAGTTCACAAATTGTCCACTAACCCAGCATTCCCTCCTATCAAGTAGAAGCTGAGGAAATTTAAGACTGATATGAGTGTGAAGATCAAAGAAGAGGTCACTAAGTAGTTTAATGCAAAAAATCATTCGGGTCACTCGGTATCCCACTTGGTTAGCCAATGTAGTACCTGTGCCAAAAAAGGATGGCAAGACCAGGGTGTGTTTTGATTACCGTGATCTCAACAAAGCGAGTCCAAAGGACAACTTCCCACTGCCAAATATCCACATTCTGATTGACAATTGTGCCAAACATGAGCTTGGGGTCTTTTGTGGACTGTTATGCGGGTTATCATCAAATCTTAATGGATGAGGAAGATGCAGAGAAGACAACATTCATCACACCATGGGGAACATACTGATGTAGGGTCATGCCTTTCGGGTTGAAAAATGTTGGGGCAACTTACATGAGGGAAATGACAACCATATTTCACGACATGATACACAAGGAGATCAAGGTTTATGTGGATGATATAATCATAAAGTCTAGAAAGCAGTATGATCACATAAGAGATTTGAGAAAATTCTTCCAAAGGCTTCGCAGGTACAATCTTAAGCTCAATCCTGCAAAATGCGCATTCGGTGTGCTATCCGGAAAATTATTGGGATTCATAGTTAGTCGTCGAGGTATTGAATTGGACCCGTTAAATATTAAAGCCATCCAATAATTGCCACCTCTAAGGAACAAAACTGAGGTGATGAGTTTATTAGGGAGGTTGAATTACATCAGCATGTTTATTGCTTAGCTTACGACAACTTGTAAGCCTATCTTCAAACTGTTGAAGAAATATGTTGCGGTCAAGTGGACAGATGAGTGTCAAGAAGCATTTGATAAGATTAAAGGGTATTTGTCAAATCCACATGTGTTGGTGCCACCAGAACCAGGGAGACCTTTGATTCTCTATTTGATGGTTTTGAACAATTCATTTGGTTGTGTGTTGGGTCAGCATAACATCACCGGTAGGAAAGAGCAGGCCATCTATTATCTCAGCAAGAGGTTCACATCTTACGAGGTTAAGTACACTCACCTTGAGAGGACATGATGCGCCCAAACTTGGGTAGCACAGAAGTTAAAGCATTATTTGTCATCTTACACTACTTACCTCATCTCGCGTTTGGATCTATTAAAGTATATATTTCAGAAGCCTATGCCCACAGGGAGGGTCGCAAAGTGGCAGATCTTGCTCACAGAATTTGACATTGTCTATGTGACCAGGACCGCGATGAAATCCCATGCTTTTGCCGATCATTTGACTGAGAACCCAGTGGATGAGGAATATGAGCCTTTGAAGACTTATTTCCCTAATGAAGAGGTGATGCATATTGATGAGTTGGAACGAATTGGAGAGACAGGTTAGAAACTTTTCTTTGATGGAGCTGCTAATATGAAAGGCGTCGGGATAGGAGCTGTATTGATTTGTGGACAAGACATCACTACCTTGTTACGGCTCAACTTCGTTTCTATTGTACTAACAACATGGCTCAATACGAGGCATGCATTTTGGGTTTGAGATTAGATGCAAACTTGGGTGTCTAGGAAGTTTTGGTCTTGGGGGACTCGGACCTTCTGGTGCATCGGATTCAAGGGGAATGGGAAACACGAGATCTAAAACTCATACCGTACCGGCAATGTTTGCATGATCTTTGTCAACGGTTTCGATCAGTAGAGTTCAGGCACATTCCAAGGATCCATAACGAAGTTGTTGATGCTTTGGCTACCTTGGCGTCAATGTTACATTATCCGGATAAGGCTTATGTCGACCCATTGCATTTTCATGTCCATGATCAGCATGCTTACTGTAATGTGGTAGAGGAAGAATTTGGTGGAGAGCCTTGGTTTCATGATATCAAGGAATATATCAGGATGGGGGTGTATACGGTATGAGCCACAGGCAATCAAAAGAGAATAATTCGGCGGTTAGCGAACGGATTTTTCTTCAGCGGAGGAGTTTTATACAAAAGAACTCTGGATCTTGGATTGTTGAGATGCATAGATCCTAGACAGGCCACATCTATCATGACCAAAGTACATTCTGGAGTCTGTGGACCGCATATGAGTGGGTACATGTTGGCAAAGAAAATCCTTCGAGCAGGTTATTATTGGCTCACTATAGAGCGAAATTGTATCAGTTTCGTGTGCAAGTGTCATCAGTGCCAAGTGCACAGAGATTTGATTTGTTCTCCACCATCTGAATTGCACATAATATCTGCACCATGGCCTTTTGTTGCGTGGGGCATGGATGTCATTGGGCTAATTAAGCCATTAGCATCAAACGGGCACAGGTTTATTCTAGTGGCCATCGACTATTTCACCAAGTGGGTAGAGGCTAAAACGTTCAAGTCCGTAACCAAGAAAGTGGTGGTTGATTTTGTGCACTTAAATATCATTTGCTGGTTTGGTATACCAAAGGTAATCATTACAGACAATGGGGCTAATCTCAATAGTCATCTGATGAAAGAGGTATGTCAGCAATTCAAGATTGCGCATCGCAATTCTACTCCTTATCGCCCCAAGGCAAACAGAGCAGTTGAGGCGGCCAACAATAATATAAAAAAGATACTTCAGAAAATGGTGGAAGGTTCCAGGCAATGGCATGAGAAGCTGCCTTTTGCATTGATAGGTTATCGCACTACTGCTCGCAGCTCAGTAGGGGCAACTCCTTATTTGTTGGTATATAACACTGAGGCGGTGATACCTGCGGAAATTGAAGTCCCGTCCCTTCGGATTGTCGCTGAGGCCAAAATTGATGATGATGAGTGGGTCAAAACTCGCTTGGAACAGTTGAGTTTAATTGATGAGAAAAGATTAGCAGCAGTGTGTCATGGCCAATTGTATCAATAGAGAATGGCAAGAGCATATAATAAGAAGGTGCGTCCACGGAGGTTTGAAGTGGGTCAGTTAGTATTGAAACGTATCCTTCCTTATCAGGCTGAAGCAAGAGGCAAGTTCGCCCCAAACTGGCAGGGGACGTTCATCGTGACGAGAGTGTTATTCAATGGTGCTTTGTATTTAACAGATGTAAAAGGCAAATGTGTAGAAATGGCCATCAATTCTGATGCGGTCAAAAGATATTATGTATGATCTCTTCAGTTAAATTGTGTTTGTTTGTAATTGGTATATTTTGAAGATTGGAATGACGGAGGCATTTTGTTCTGCTATCTAAACACTTTATCATTTGTTATCCCTTTGAGCCTTACTTATTTTCTTTCATACCCCTCTTTCGGAATCAGTAGCAAAGATCAGAAACGCAAGCGTAAAAAGAGAGAAAAGAAGAAGAAAAGAAAAAGGAAAAGAATAAAAAGAGAACAAAAAGATAAAAAAAAACAATAAAACAACAAAACAACAAAAGAGAAAAAGAAGAAAGAAAAGAAAAGAGGAGAAAGAGGAAGAAAAGGAAAGAAAAATCACAACAACAAAGTAATTCCTATGACATGAACTACGTTCGACTTGATGCCTTTTAAGGATATGTAGGCAGTCTCACGGTTCGGTCCTATCAAAATAAAATCCCAAAAGTCCCACAAGCAAAGAAACTGGGGCAGAAGTTGTGGTTGTTGCAAGAAATCTGATTCCAAAAATTGTAATATTGAACCCATTTGAATTGTTTTGAGCCTTTGACACCATTTCTTTCTAACCCTATCCAAAAGCCCACATTACGGTCCAAAGAAAGACCTTCCGATCAGTATTCAAAAGATGTCGAGCAAGTAAAGGTAATTCATATTAGGGGCAACACTCTGGTTCAAGCAGAAAAATAAAAAATGAGAGAGTCTTATTGGTGAAAACCTTTGTGGGCACCGTAAGGCGACGAGAGTTGAGAAAAATAAAAAATGAAAGAGTCTTATTGGTGAAAACCCTTCAGGGCACCGCAGGCCGAACAAGGTTAAGGTTTTGGCAAAGAAATTAGGTTATGGAAATTCCGGGGCAACAAAGTATGGCAACTAAAAGTTGATTGTTTGGACAGATTGGGCTGATTAATCCGAAATGCATGTCATGATCATTGGTACCAGCTGTTCCACTCAGATAGGTCTCTTTCCTTTTTCCTTTTTAGCAAGTCACGTAGTCTTGGATTCTCTTTATCCTTAACTCTCAGGGTCATTGCATTTCATTTCTTCTGGGTTTATTTCTCTAAGATGTTCCAATGTCAGTTTTGTTTAAGCAAATAAGAAGGGATTTCAAAGCTTACTTCCAACTTCCAAAGTTGCACAAGGCACAGGGCGGTCAAGGCATTGCTAGAGATAGTACGATGTGAAATGGGATATAAAAGGTTAGTGGAAGTTCCATCAGTGAAACGGTTTAGTAATTTCGTGGGAAAAGCGAGGTTCAAACAGATGTGTTAGAGATATAACACAACGGTTTGGGTATAGAACACTCCGGTCATCCGAGGTCATGCGGTTTGAAAGTCAGTTAGAAAGTCAAGCGGTTCAGAGTCAGTTCGGGGAAGCCAGTCAAAACAAATCACGGCAGCGGGGAGACCTTCAGCAAGAATGCCATCAACTAACCACCATATTTTAAACTGACAAGACTCTTCTTTGATTGAAACAGAGGTAGAAAGTTTCGTTGTTTTGGAGAAACCCTCCATAAGGAAAGGCAAGCACCAGACAGGTTTGACCGTAAACTCTCAGGACTCTCCTGAAAAATGGGACCTAGTTTAAAATTCAAAACAATCATGAGTAGCAAGATCTAACATAAATGTACCCCAAAGGAACATAAGTAGGCTTCAAAGTTTGTATGCTTGAGATAGGATGCAATTAAGAGTTTTCAGGACCCTCCTGAATAATGAGACCTAGCTTTAAGACTTCCATTAGATAACAAGATTTAGCGTAAGCTCTGTTGTAGGGTCATATAATTTAGTCGTACAATTGTCACTCTTAAGATAAAACTTGACTTTTGATTTTCAGGACCCTCCTGGTTAATGGGATGTAGTTTTAAGGCCTTCTTAGATAACCAGATTTAGCGGAAGTCATACCTTCAGAAAACATAATCATGCTTTTAAAACTGTCATTTAACTAGGACTTGTCAGGACCCTCCTGGATAATGGGATCTAGCTTTCAAATTCTTAGTAATATTTGGTAACATGATTCAGTTTAACACTCACAGATGTGACCAGCTACCAAACTAGGGCAGAAAATTTTCTTTGTTTTGTCTATTTTTGTTGAAATCAGGCGCCCACCTGGAGAGCACGGGAATACGATTAAAGTTTTGGCAATCAGGCTCCCACCCGGAGAGCAAGGGAATACAGTTCAAGTTTTGGCAATTAGGCGCCCACCTGGAGAGCACGGGAATACAGTTCAAGTCTGGAAATCAGGCGCCCACTTGGAGAGCACGGGAATCCAGTTCAAGACTGGCAATCAGGCACCCACCTGGAGAGCACGGGAATACAGTTCAAGTTCGGCAATCAGGCGCCCACCTGGAGAGCACGGGAATGCAGTTAAAGTTTTGGCAATCAGGCGCCCACTTGGAGAGCACGGGAATACAGTTCAAGTTTGGCAATCAGGCGCCCAACTAGAGAGCACGGGAATACAATTCAAGGTCAGCAATCAAGCTCCCACCTGGAGAACAAGGGAGTATAGTTCAAGTTTCAGCTTTCAAGTTCTTACTGATATTTGGTAACATGCCAAACTGGGGCAGAAAATTTTCTTTGTTTTTGTCTCTTTTGTTGAAACCAGGAGCCCACCTGGAGAACAAGGGAATACATTTCAAGTTCAGCAATCAGGAGCCCACCTGGAGAACAAGGGAATATATTTAAGTTTCAGCAATCAGGAGCTCACCTGGAGAACAAGGGAATATATGTCAAGTTCAGCAATCAGGCGCCCATTGGAGAGCAAGGGAATACAATTCGACTTCAACAGTCAGGCGTCCATCTGGAGAAAGGGAAAACATCTCATATTACAATTCAAGGCGGCAACAAGGGGATTCCACCGGGAGAATACAAGTCAACGATGCAACAAGAACCATAATAGCAAGTTTGAAGATATAGATAGAATTTTTGTAATGCATAGGTCATAATCTAGTCTATTTTTTTTTATTTTGACATGGTGTATTAAGGGGGTTCAGTAGTAGTAGTAGTAGTAGTAGCAGCAGCAGCAGTTAAACCACTGCTTCATGGTAGTCCCAGCTACCAAACATTCTTGAACTACACTGACCTAATTTCTTTTTAGTCAAAGATATGTAGGCAACCTCGAAAGCACGGTGCGGTCAAATCTTTGAAAAATGCTTCCCACGGAGTATTCAAATGGGCAAAAATCGCTCGTATCCGCTCACTTTACCTTTGCCCGAAAACTCTTCGTGTTTCCGAGCAAAGAGGGGCAGCTATAAGCACGTGAATTTTGCCCTATATGAATTACTCCCACAAATTCAGAACAAAATAATTTTTTCCGTTGTTTGCAATTTTGTGGATTTTTGTGGCATTTTTCGTTAATTGTTTGCATTTGTCTATGCATGTTTATTTTATTTAATTAATAAAAAATACAAAAAATATGTTGTATTTGCATTTAGGATTTAATTCTACATTTTTAGGATCAATTAGCAAATTAGTTGTTTAATAAAAAAAGGGAAAATTACAAAAATAATAACTTATTTTGCACCTTTTAATTTTAGTTTTTGATGTTTGATAGTTGTTCTTTTAATTAGGTTTCTTTTAATTATTTGTGATAATTAATTAGTGTTTTGATAGGCTAATTTGGTTTCATGATTTAATGTAGGATTTTATTTTTAATTTTGAAGAAAAAAGGGATTAAAAAGAGTTTGAAAATAAAAGAAATTAATTTAAAAAAAAAAGAGAAAAGGAAAGGAAGAGATCAAATTTTGGGTTGTAATTAGATCTTCCCAGCATGCCCAATTTCCTCACACCCGTTCAAATCCGCCCAAAACCCGGGTCCAACCCAGTTAACCTGTTTTGATACCCAAACGGTGTCGTTTAGAGTCTCTTGGTTTTCATTTAATCTCAGCCCTTCATTCACAGATCTGATGGCTCAGAATACACCTCCCATTTTCAATTTATATGTCCAAACTCTTCATTCTAACTAGATCCAAACACCCTTGTCTCTCACCCTCCCCAAATTCAGAGATGTCGAACCCTAACGCCGCCTCTGAGTGAACCCTCCATTATTACCAGCGAGAGAGCTCCAGCCACCAGCAAAATCCGACCATGCAACCATCACCCCTTCTTGCATCTTAATCCATCACCATTTTCCCAAAATCCTTGCCAAAATGGACCCGTTCAAATTTGAAATCAGAGAAGATGAAAATCTCTCAAGTCCTCGAGTTTTTGTGTACGATCAAGCTTGAAACGAGTATTGCTTGTTTGTTCTCAAAGAGAACATATGGTTAATACAATTTTCAAGTCAAGTCGGAGCCGTTTGAGGTTCTTAAGCTTTGCCTGTATGGCCTTCGAGGTACTTTCTTTGTTTTTGCCCCTTAGTCTCCATCTTTTGATCCTTCTGCTTCTTCTCTTTCTGTGCATTTTCTTGTCCTTCCCCTTTTCCTCCAGTTTTTCTTTAGTTAGATTTATGGATTTGAATTTGTTGAAGTATTAAAACATTGCTTATAAATTTCTATGTATATATGTTGGTCGTATTTACTCTGTGAGCTTTTCAATTTCTTCTTATGGACATTCTCTTGAATTCTGTTTAGTTTATGCGTACTACCAGCTTAATTTCTGATTTTTATTTTCCAGTCGTATAATTGGCTCTTGTTTATTTGAATGCATATTTTAATTATAGACCCTTAGGAAATCAGGCACTTGAGTTTAATTTCAGTTATGGAAGAAAATTTTCAAGTAATTGGTCCCTTCTGTTTCTTATTGGATTTCCAAAACAAACTTCCAATATTGTTTGGGGCTTGAGTTCATCTTTGACTCCTTCAAAAGGCCCGTTAAGTGTTGGGTCAAGCTGACCCGTCCCTGCATTAGTTATCTAGGGGTAAGTTTTAGGGTTTTAGGGGTAATTTGGGTAATTAGATAAGGGAATCTACCAGTAACTGAATTAGGAAGCTTCTAGGAAGCTGGGCTGGGGACTGTTCTGTGTATCTGATTTTTAAACTAAGGTTCTCTAAGCAAAAACCAAAATTAGAAAGGGACTAAGGTGCAAAAACTGATTCCTACGGACTGCCCTAATGCCTTGCCTATAAAGGAACATTAACTTGGCATTGAAAGCAGTTTTTAGGGAGAAGAAACTGGAAAACTGAGGCGGCTAGGAAATACTGAAGAAATTTGGATAATTAAAAAGAATACAAAAAAAAGATCTTAGAGTCACTGTTACATTGAATTTTCTGCAATTTTTGGAAGTGTTCGAATTTTAAAATGCTCTCTGGTTGATCTTGGGTTTGATCTGGTGTAAAGGAAGCTGGTTGTGTCATTGATGAGTTGTTGAAGTGCCTTTTTCTGCTATTGATCTTCTCATTTTATCCTTTGCTCTAATTGCACCAGGTAACCTCTTGAACTATGGTGGAAATGAAGCCAGATTAGGACTTGTATAAAGATCTATGACCAAATTGGATTTGAATGAGAACATCAATCCTAGTTGTGATCAACCTTGTCATGTTTTTATCTGGTTTTAGTTTAGCTTCTTGTGTGCATTCATTTTTGTTTTAAGGCCTGGTTTGAATTTGGTAGGATACAGATGGTTCAAAAACTGTTGTGGATATTTTATTGTGTATTAATCAAGGACTGTGGATTTTTTAGGTCCAATTAGTTAAAACTGTTCGATTTTGTATTGTAGTTTGTCATGGCAGTGGTTTGAATGTGTGTCAATTCGGACCATTTATTCTAACAAATTGGTATAGGCTCTAGTCCCATTGTTTGTATCCAAGTTTGTTCCCATATAGCTGGAAACCTGTTTTAGCATATATGTAATTTACCATACAGTTCTGCCGTTGTTCTCATGTTGGGCTCTTGAATTTTAAAGAGACTTTTGAATCTAATACCTATTTTAACTTTAGAAATCTTCAGACTCAAATTAATTCATCATGTGTGGTTTTTCTTTTCCTTTGAAATGAGTAGAATCAGTTAGGTCCTGTTAAAAGCACCAATTTGAATCACATGTCCATGAGTTTGCAATTGCTGAATGTTGACATTAGATGACGGTTAATTTGTGCGACTGGAAATAATGTTTTGCCGTAGAATACATGCATCGATTTCAAAATGTGTTTTACATTTGGTTCAAGGGTTATTAGTATTTGTCCAATTCCAGATTTATTGAATGATAATTGGTTTCAAATATATCTGTTGAATCGTGGGTTGGGTTATCATCGTTGGCCCAAATGCAACTACATTCTCCTCCGCAATCAAGCTGCCAAGCTGGGCTTCACTTGGAGCCCAGTTACTTCACATATTAATCCAGCTTTAATAGGCAACCCAAACATAGTTTCGACTAGCCCAACCATTCCATAATCTGATAGGAGTAGTTTGTTACTAGTTCATTGTTTATTAAATTATTAGCTTGAGTTAGCATAACATAGGTAGGAGCTCCCTTCCGTTTTGTAGTTAATTAGCCATGTCCTTTAAATTAGACTTGAGGTGTGTCACCAAATACAATTGAATAACAAGTGGTCTTCGCTTAATTAATCTAAATCCTTTGAAATCGAGGCGTTCCATTTAGTCGAATTTTCATGGCCCTCGCAAAGTTGAAAGTGCGTAGTTGATTTAGGCGCGCTATTTTAAAAATTACCTTCCTAAACTCGGGTGTGCATTTCATGTGACCCAAATCCAAATCCTAACAACATTAAATAAAATATGTCGCGGATCGCGGGTGTATTTCATGTGGCGTGATCCAAAGACGTGTTTTGTATAACGTTGAAATCTTCCTAAAATGAATAAAAGCGGTTTAAGAGTAAAAATGCACATAGGTTTTAAAAGTGTTTTAAATCAGATAAATAGGCCAATAATAACAGTTGAGCGACCGTGCTAGAACCACGGAACTCGGAAATGCCTAACACCTTCGCCCGGGTTAACAAAATTCCTTACCCGGATTTCTGTGTTCGTGGACTGTAATACAGAGTCAATCTTTTCCTCGATTTGGGATTTGAACCGGTGACTTGGGACACCATAATTATCCCAAGTGGCGACTCTGAAATTTTAATAAAAATGATCCTGTTTCGATTGTCACTTTAAATTAGAAAAAACTCCCTTATACACTTATGGGTGTAGGAAAAAGGAGGTGTGACAGTCATATGGAGCATATAAAGGTAATTTAAGCAATTAGGAAACCCAATCATAACAGGATACTTTTCACATAATGGACATAAGGACCTAAGAACCCTAGATCAAATTTCCCACAAATAAGTCCGAGAATACACTCGTCATCTCGCATGTACGGACTACAATTAGCATAGATGACTCAAATCCTAAGGGGAAGTCCCCCACACAAGGTTAGGCAAGATACCTACCTCAATTCTGCCAATTGAATACTCAATTTAGCTTTTCCTTTACCGATTCATTAATGCTCGGCTCAATCTAGCCAAAAACGACTTGAATACATCAAACAATGCAAGAGAAAATAATTTCAATTGACAAAACTATGATTCTTATACAATTTACAAAAAGTCAACTCCCGGGCCCACACCTCAGATCCCGACAAAATTTACAAAAAACGAACACCTATTTGGCTACGAGTTCACCAATATAAAAATTATCTAATTCCGATACCATTTGGTCATTCAAATCATCATTTAACATTTTTGAAAGATTTCAGAAATTTTCCCAAATTTTCCTTTAGATTCTCATGAATTTGATGTTAAATCTAAGATATAATCACAAAATATAGTTGAAAATTAATTAGAGACACTTACCCAATGATTTGGAGAAGTTTGGGTCGTTGAAACGCCCATGGAGGTTTAGGGTTTGAGAAAATTGAAAAATAGGTGAAAATCTCGTCAAAAACCTCACTTAACAGGCCTCAGATGTCGCATTTGTGACTCAGGGTTCGCAAATGCGAACCCTTGCAAATGCAAACCCTCGCAAATTGCAAACAAATGAGAGCTGGCAGAAGTCGCATTTGCAACAAAAAGTTCGCTTTTGCGAACTGGGCATCGCAAATGCGATGAAAAAGTTCGCATTTGCGAACACACCATAAACCACCAATTTTTTCAGACACGAAAATGAGCATAACTTCCTCATACGATGTCCACATTCGATGATTCTTTTTCCTATGGCTCCATAATTTTGATACAGATCTAATGGTTTAAACAAAACTGAATTTGGATCTCATTTGCTCAATGTGGTATTATTTTTGCTTGAAGAAACGACGATGAAGCATCCAAAAACAAGCGCAACATAGCCTAAACCTATCCGAAATTCAAGCCCTCGGGGCTCCAAACCAAACATGCATTGAAGTCTAAAACATCATACAGACTTGCTTGTGCGATCAAATTATCAAAATAACATCAAAAACTACAAATTTAACCTCAAAACTCATGATTTTCTCAAGGACAGTCAAATTTTTAAAATTTTCAACCGGACGTCCAAATCACGTCAAATCAATTCCAGTTCTCACCAAATTTTACAGATAGGACTTAAATATCATAACAAATTTGTAACAGGAGCAGGAATCAAAATACAGTCCCAATACTAATGAGTTCAAACATTAATTCATTTCTTTATTTCCTTTAAAAACCAGCACAATAATTTTCTTCAAAAATTGTTTTCTAAGGCTAGGGACCTCGGAATTCAATTTCAGGCATATGCCTAAGTGCCATATTTTACCACGGACCTCCTGGGATCGTCGGGACATAGATCCGGGTCTGTTTACCAAAAATATTGACCAAAGTAAACTAGAAACAAAATTTTAACTCTAGAAATTACTATATTTTTCATATTTTCACATAAAAGCTTTCCAGTTTCACGCCCGGACTGCACACGCAAGTCGATACACATAATATGAAGCTACTCGTGACCTCAAACTGCCGAACCGAACAAAATTGCTCAAAACGACCAGTCGGGTCGTTACATTTTAGGTTAAGGAGTCCTTTATTGTCACAACCCAATTTCCCCTATAAGCCATGATGGTGCCCAACATCGCCGCTAGGTAAGCCAACAGTAAACTAGTAATGTATTTATTCTTTTTAATAATTTCATAGTAGTTGATTTTTATTTATTAAGTAAATGAGTGGTAGAAAATTATAGAAAGGTAAGGCATAAACTAATGAGAGAGTAAATACAATGAAATTAATACTCAAAACCATAAAGTGTCTACTAGAATACTCCCAAAACCCGGTGTTACAAATGTATGGGTAACTTGTAGAATATACAAACCATCTATGCTACTGTATGCAATAAGATAGACAGAAAATAAATACAAAAGAGAGACTGCGGGTGCTACAGAACGGACACAGAGAGCAGCTCACCACTATGACTTGGGGTAACGGTGGTGCGTGCCTGAATGACTGCCAGATGCACCTGTCTCAGATCCTGCACGATTAGGGCAGAAGTATAGCGTGAGTATATAAATAATATGTACCTAATAAGTATCTAATCTAACCTCTAAGAAGTAGTGACGAGGAGTCGACATTGACACTTACTATGGGTCAATAAATAAAGTACATAAATTCTAAATAGGCATGGAATACATCAATAATAATAACACAACAACAAACAGTAAATAAATAATTCTTTAACGAGAAGTCAATTTAAAATCTCTAACTAGCACATACTAACTTCAACAAATACGGGCCATCAAGTAAACTATAATTTCTCAAGTCATGAAAGTAGTATCAAGTTTAATCGGACTCCGAGCATATCACGCACGATTTATGCTGAGGTCATACGGCCCGATCTAGAATAATGTGTATACTGCCGAGGGTCAACTGGCACGAACTATAGATGCATCTATTATACCGCCGAGGCATTTGGCCCGCTCCACAAGAAGAGAGAATACTCTACGAACATCCGATTTAAAAGCTATTACAAGATTAATACACAAGGAAGCACAATTTCTATTAACGGTCAAGTAACCCGCCAAAACTCAAAGTAAGTGAAGTTCGGTCTTTATGAATGATTTATCAAGTTTTAATATAATTTAAGCACTTAAATTAACAAGTAGAGTGCAAACAATACAAGTATTTCATGATAGGGTCCTAAAACTACCCGGACATAAGCATGATTTATAGCTACGCATGGACTCTTGCCAATTGCGTACATAGCACCCACAATTAGAATCAAATAGTAATCTAAAACATCTATGGAAAAAATTCCCTCTTACAAAATTAGGCAAGAGACTTACCTCGTCCGAAAGATCACTTTCCGGTCCACAAATTCACTCTAAAGCCTCAAGTTGGTGTCGAACAATCCGAAACTAGCCAAACATTATATAAATTAATCAATATATACTCAAAAGTTCATAATTTAGCTATTAGAGTAATTAGCAACCCAAATTGAAAGATTCCTAAAATTTGCCTCGGGCCCACGTGCCCCGATTCCGAAATATTTTGAAGATAATTGTTACTTATGACCTCCCAGACTCAAATATATAATTTATTCCAATTTCTACCACAAAAACCATGATCAAATCCCGATTTTACCTAAACCCTAGTTTCTTCACAAAATCCCATTAATTTCACAATTTTTTCATGTTAAATCTACCTATGATTCGCGTATTTAGCTAAAGAATTGATAGGGATCAATTACCTCTTGATGTTGCTGAAATCCCCCCACAAAATTCTCTAAAAATTGCCTAAGACCAAGTGGGAAATGAGGGAAATAAAGCTAAGTCCCGTAATAAAAAGCCTTTGCACCAGTCGCAGATGTCGCATTTGCGACATCATCGCAAATGGGAAGAGTGGCAGCTCGCAATAGAAGTTTGCAAATGCGAAGCCCTCACTGCTTTCCCAACCTCACAAATGCGAGTCCTTCCTCGCAAATGTGAACGATACTTTGCATTTGCGAGATCTGCAACACCAGCCCAGAAAACTAGAAAACTAAAGTTCTTTCACCACTCTGTACGCGCTCGAAAGTCACCCGAGCCCCTGGGGCTCCACACCAAACATCCACGCAAGTCTAGAAACTTCATACAAACTTGCTCGCGTGATGAAAATACCAAAATAACATCTAGAGCATGAATCGGACATCAATACCCATGAATTAAATCATGAAACTTAAGAACTTCTAGAAACACTTCCGCGCATCCGATTCCTATCAAATCAACTCGGAATGACGCCAAATTTTGTGTACAAGTCATAAATCACCATACAGAATTATTCTCAGGCTCTATTATAAACGGACCTCGATAACACCAAAACCTACTCCAAACCAAACTTAAAAATCTTGAAAACCTTTAATGGGCCAACTTCCAACATTAAGCGCTGAAACGCTCCCGGGTCATCCAAAACCCAATCCGAACAGGCGCCCAAGTCCAAAATTATCATACGAACCTATTGGGACCATTAAATCCCGGTTCTGAGGTCGTTTACCAAATTGTTGACTCAAATCAAACTTAACAATTATATGCCACTACTAAGGAACTAAGTGTTCCGTTCAACCCGAACCCTTCCAAACCCGGACCAACCATCCTCCCAAGTCATAAAATAGTAAAAGCACATACGGAGAGTCTTAATTAGGGGAATGAGGATCTAGAAAGCAAAACGGCCGATCGAATCGTTACATTTATATCTCTAAAAGAATTAATAAATGTTAGGTGTAAATAGCACGTCCATCAATGACAATTCTTACCCCTTTTTTTCAAAATATAAATATGGAAAGTAGGATAAATAAGTAAATGGACGTAGTTTATATTAATTTTTAGCTATTCAATCAGATATTCTTGTAAATAAATTTCTCAACAAACCTCTTCTCATATTTATGTATAATTATTACTTTAAAAACACGAAATCTATACACAATAAATTAATTAACTATTTACGCTTAGACAATATGCTCCATGCCAAACAAAATTATAAATTATGATTAATATAATTAATATTATTTCTTCTTGAAAAGGTATTTTAATGATGGCTAATATCTGAGAATTTAAAGTCAGCTAAAGATTGATACTCTAAGTCTTGTTAAATTAGCAAAATCTTGGCATTGCTTGAATTTTTTTAAATTAACAACTTGCCAAGAAGTATATTGTATGAGAACTTTAAGTTGGTGAGAATTATTTATGAACTAATATTTTATTCTCCAATAAAAGCAATTACAACATATATAATTGTGTAACTACTCAATGATTGCTTATTAAGATTTTTAGGTGGTGTTTTTTTAAAAATGAAATGAAAAAATTATTTTCAGAAACCAAAATCAATTGAGTAGGCTGCATATATGAGAGAGTACGTTCACATAAATTGAAAAATCGTTGATAGGGAATTTGGGTATGAAAACTTTCATAATAAAAAATCTAAAATTTAAAAATAAATGTATCTAGGAATTACCACCCCCCTTGCAAAAAATATGTTTTCGAATAAACATATTTTTGATAAATGATCTTTTTATTTCGTTTAAACGTCTTCATTATTCGTATATTGACTGATATTATTTTTCCGTGACAATTTCTTCCCTTATAAATTAGGTATAGGATTAATATTTCTCAAATTTTGGAAAATGCACTTTTATTTATAATAACTCTGTGATGACCCGAAAAGCATCTTGTGTTTTAGAACTTAATTTTGTGCTTTTAAGCCTTAAAATCTCATTTTTACTCTCCTCGACTTGCGTGTGCAGTCCGAGTGTGTTTCCGGAAAGTTTATATGTTACAAGTTGATGAAAATAAGAAATTTTGCCTAAAAACTTCATTTGAGTTGACTTCGGTCAATATTTTTGGTAAACGGACCCGAATTTATATTTTGACGGTCCTGGTGGGTTCGTATCGTGATTTGAGACTTAGGCGTTTGCCTGTAATCGAAATCGGAAGTCCCTAGCCCGAGATATCGAACTTTGTCGAAATTTGAAAGTTAAAGACTAAATGAAATGGAGATGTTTGATCAAGGTTTGACTTTTTAGATATCGGGTCCGTGTTATGGTTCTGGAACCCAGTATAGGTCCAATACCCTATTTATGACTTGTCTGTGAAATTTGGTGAGAAATGGAGTTGGTTTGACGTGATTCAGACATCCGGTTGAGAAAATAGAAATTTTAAACTGTTCTTGGTAATTTTATTTGATTTGGTGCTAAATTCATAGTTCTAGGTGTTATTTTGGTGATTTGACCGCGCGAGCAACTTCGTATGATATTTTTAGACTTTTGTGCATGTTTGGTTTGGAGCCCTGGGTGAGTTTTGGATAGGCTACGGAGTGAAATTGAACTTAGGCGTTGCTCGCATCTGTAATTTCTGGGAATTGACCTCTGATCTCGCATTTGCGAGATCAGAGTTCGCATCTGCGAGCATGACAACTTTGTATTTGCAAGCTACTCATCGTAAATGTGAAGAGTAGCTGAGCCAGATAGTCCTCGCAATTGCGAGAAAATCTTTGCATTTGCGGAGTGAGTCTTGGGGGGTAGGGGGGCATGATTGCAAATGCGATCATTTCTATCGCAATTACTAAGTGGGTTGCTCGCATTTGCAATCAAACCTTCGTATTTGCGAAGACAGCAGAGGTGCGAAGGACTTCGCATTTGCGATTGTCCCCTCGCATTTGCGAGCTTCACATTTGCGAAGCTCGGATCGCAAATGCGACATCTGCAACTATGTAAAAGTGACTTAGATGGGATTTTCCTCCCATTCTTCAAGTTTTCAAAACCTAAAACATAAGAGGCGATTTTCCAAAGATCTTTTCTTCCCCAAATCATAGGTAAATGATTCTAAACTAGTTTTTTTCAATCTTTCACTTCATTTTACAAGATTTCAACCTATAATCTAAGGTTTTCATGGTAGAATTGGGGATTTTTGGGTAGAAACTAGGTATTTGATAATTGGGGATTTAGACCTCAGATTGAGGTCGAATTCCAAAACCAATTATATATCCGGGCTCGAGGGCGAATGGGTAATCTGGTTTTAGTTCGAATTTCAGGTTTGGACCAAGCAGGCCCGGGTGTTGACTTTTTCAAAAATGGCCTAAATTGAATCTTTTGTTATCGCGGGTAGTTCCTAAGACTTAAATTGAATCGTTTGGTTGGTAATTTTCTAGATTCTATTGGTCTGGAGGCTTGTTTGAAGGGAAAAGTTGTGGTTGAGCTTTGAGTTTGGCCGTTGGAGAGAGGTAAGTGTCGTGGTTAACCTTGGCTTGAGGGATTAGGTCTTATTTGCCTATTTGCTACGCGTTTGAATATTGAGTACAGTGTATAGGTGAGGTGACGAGTACCTATGCGTTGTTGTCGAGTCATAGCATGCGAGTGAGTCTTATTCATGAAATTGTAGCTTTCCGTGATCATATTACCCATGCTTAGATGAGTTTATCGTTATGTTGATCGTTCTTATCATATTTACGGATTTTGGTATTGACTAAATATTGATTCAAAGTTGAGGTTGGTATTGTGGAACTAATTGTTGAAGTAAGACAAGTTCACTTCTATTCTTCTCTGTTGTGCGATTTTGTTCTCTCAATGCTAATCGAACTCTTCTACTCTTGTTCCTTTGCAAATGGCGAGGACACGTACCATATCTTCAGCTTAGCAACAGCCAGAGCCCCTAGTGTCACCTCCTACGAGGGGTAGAGGACGAGGTTGCGGTTGTTCCAGAGGTTGAGGTAGGGGCAGGGCTCAGCCCAGAGCTCGCAGCACCAGCGGCAGAGCCTCAGGTAGAGTTTGATGAGGAGGCTCCAGTCTAGACAATTCCAGCAGGACCAGCTCATGTCCCAGAGGGGTTCATCGCCACCCTGGTATTTCAGGATGCTTTGGTCCGTCTAGTATGCCTCATGGAGAGTGTGGCAGAGGCCGACACTATCGCGCCCCTTTTTTTCCTCCGCGGAGAAAGTCTGGGTTCCGACGTTCATGGGGGTAATAACTCGTTTCCTTTTGGATTTGGGTATTTGAAGAGTCGCCACCTAACGGATTATGGTGCGTTAGGGCACCTAGAGCGATTAACTCTTGGATTGGTTTGCATTACTAGAGATTTAGGGTAAGGGCACGAAATAACCTTGAGGGAAACGTGTTAGGCACCTCTCGCGGTCCACAACGGTGGGTCCCGACCGAACTTAACTTATGAATTAGTCCATTAACAAATAAATAGTTTTTAAACACATAATTGCAAATAAAAGCAGGTTGGAGATTGTATAACTCAGATAATAGACAAAAGATTTGAACAAGTTGTATACATAGAAAACAAAGTTTTAAACAGAAGGGATTTGGGAAAGAAGGGGTCCTAGGTTGGTTAGCCTACATGACCACCCCACACAATGTCCGGTAAACACTCCTCAATGAGGGGCTACACGTGACATTAGCTTGTAGTCATCATATCCCATATCTACCCTCTTACCCCGTGGTTATAGCCTAAAGCGTTCTAGTAACCTTGACAATGCCTATGCGTGCCCTACCCGTCTCTTCCTTGTGGCCCTGAAGGTATTTTAGGACCTCTAAATATGGGTAGTTCTAGACGATCCCTAAGGTGCTTAAAAGGGAGAAAATTCTAAGCGACAGGCAAAAACACATAGGACTTAACAACTAAACACAGAAAAAGACAGTTAAAGGGCCCAAGTTTACCTCCAGAAGTAATACACACAGGTAGCACGTCTCAAACATAAACAAGATCAGTTTTTCTTTTTATTTAGAGAAAAAGCCTAAACTGGACGTCTAAGTGGATGTCAATGCACAGAAGCATGCAACCTTGTTTTTATAAACTTGACAGTACGGCCCTAATCAGTTTTTCCTACTGCTTTTAACCTATTAAATCTGAACAACTTCAAGTAGAAATGCAGTTTCAGAGTTGCAGGATTGGAAAACGCCCTATAGGCTTGCCTACACACTGAATAATGATGTCCTAAGAGCATGATAACTACGTTTGATATAGTAAAATAGTGGGCTGATTTTTAAAACAGACTCTTGAATTCCTATAGGCATGCTTTCTAATAGTAAATTAGAACAGTATTTGAAAGAATTCACTTCAGGAAAAGCAAACCATTAATTAGACAAACTTCGAAGTAAACTTATCATAAACTGGATTGACTTAGTTAAACTAAACTGATTTTTTAGATCTAGAGGTAGAATTTTTGATGTTGTTCCCTATGAGCATGATATCTAGTTATTTATAAACTTATAGGCATGATTTCTAGTGGAAATAAATGTAAACAACCATTGGAACAGAAACTTGAACTTGATAGCATACTTAAGTATGACATCTATTTGTGAAATTGATCGTAAAACCTATATGCATGATTTCTAGCATGGTGAGGCAAACATAGCAAATATATGAAATCCTATAGGAATGGTTTTGTAACATGGTAGGGCAAACATAGCAAATATGAGATCCTATAGGCATGATTTCTACCCATATTACCCCACAAATATGTAACAACCCACCCTTGTTTACTAATCTCCCCAATATTCGTTTACAAATTATTACAAACTAGATGAATGAATTACATAGATAAAAAAAAGTTACAGTATAAGGAGTTTGAAGCAGGCCCAAGTGATTTCCCAAACCTCCAATAGCCTCAAATGCCAATTTCATAGACAATATCATTGTCTAGGTGCGTCAAAGTTCCCTAAGGATCTCAAGGATCCCGAGCAGTGCTCACACCTAGACTTTGTAATCAAATTGAGTAAGTGCAATGTGGAAGGGTCAGCCTCACTGTGCCAGATTTTAGAGAGATCTCAAGAGGATTCCAAGGCAGTACACACACTGGAGGGGGCAGAACCTAGGGACTTAGGAGTAGAGTGAGAGTGCTTGACATAGTTTGAAAGGGGTTTAGTAGGAAAACAGTGTAAAAAGAGACTTAGTTGAAATAACTTTGTAAGCAAGAGAGTTGTTGGGTAAACAGATTTTGAAAACAGTAGTGTAATTAAATAAACAACAGGTCAGTCAAACAAGATCAGCAATACTCAAATAGCAGTCCTTCATATAGGGGAATGGGAATTAGGGGCACATAGAGCATATAGTATCAGGAGCATAGCAGTTCTTGTAGAGTTTAAGGGATTAGGGGATAGCTATTGGTACTAATATAGTAGGAGTTTCAGATACAATCATAGAATCAGTCATTTAAAGTTACAGATCAGCTTGCATATCAAAATTGGATAACAAGTAGACAAGCATTCAAAGCAGGGTAGAGTCATGTTGAGATAGACTACTAGGGGAGAGGGTAGAACATGTTCTGAAAAGCCCTAAGAAGGTTAGACTATCATGCTAGATGAAGTAGTAATGCAAACATGTCAATTGCATGTTGAAAAATAGAACCATAGATAGAAACAAATGAGAAACATGATAAACTGAAGTAGTAAAAGAAACATATTGGTTTTGAGACTTGAATTGAAATCAAAACATACCAGTAGAGAGATGGTAAACACAAAGTAAGGAATAAGAAAGCACAATAGTTAGCCTTGGCTTGTAGCCAGCTAACTCAGAATAATAGCAAGTAACCAAAGAGAGAGCAGAAAGTTTTGAGTGTGAGAGAGCTTTTTGAACCAATGTGTTCGTGTGTTGTGCTAATAAAAAGCAGGGTACTTATAGTTTGAAAATAGGCAGAAAATAAGGCAAGAATAAAAGTTAAGCAATAATTATGGAACCAAGTACTAATCAGAATCAAATCATTGCAAGTACTCTTTTAATTAAGGGGTAATTAACCAACGGTGATGGGCGGAAAATATTTAAGTAAATAAATCAAGTAAGGCATTAGGTACAAAATAGACAATTAGGGGTAAATACACAAGGGTTCAATTAAGGAATCAGTTAGTGAAGAATCAGCAAATAACATGGTTAACCCAAATAAGGTAAGAAAACTAAATAAGGTTGCAGAATATGGAAATAATCGAGAATCAGCATATAGAAAATCAGTGAATCAAGGACTCAAAATTACTAATTTAAGGAGAGTAACATAAGTTCCCATGAATAAGCAAATAAGCCAAATTTGAACAGGAAGAATCGAAGGTCTAAAGGAAAGCTTTCAAATCTTGCCAAGAAATAGGGAACTCATAATCAATCAAAGAGAGAGTCATGAATCAATATTTTAGCATATAAATAGAGTAAGATAAGAATAACCAGACATAGCAAACATGAAGGCTAAACAACACTGATAGAAAGAGGCAAGTCTTGAACAGTCAAGATGAACACAAGCACATAGAGTTGATGTAAGTTAGGATAAGAAACTCAATAGAAACATATTCGAGGCAAGATAGTCACAAAAATTCAAACAAGAACCGGTCAGTCATGCTGACACAGAACCAAACGACGAAACCTAGAAAATTAGGGCTTTCAGCATAGACGAGTTAAAGATGTAATAAACTCTTAGAATCAGTTAAAATAATGCAAGAAATAGAAGTTTTTTACACAAAAAATCAGTTAAGCAAGGTTTTAAAAAGAAGTTCCGAAAACCCTAGTTTTAGAAGGAGGTGAAAAACACTTAAAATTAACGATTCTTGCAAGGGATCTCAAGGACAGTGTAAAACATTAAAGGAACTAACTCAAATCATCTTAGATCTGTACAGATATAGTAGATATAGAAAGAAATTAGGGTTTCAAAAGAAACCCATATAGAGATGAAGGAACCTGTCTAGAATCCCAAGGATCGTTGCAAATACAACGCGATTTTGCTTGAAATCACATTGGAGTAGCCAAGAACAAGCAGGTGACGAACCCTAGATTCAAGTCGGCATGGCCCGGGCCCTTGAATACCTTAGAGAAGGCAGGCATGACATGAGAGAAACCATTGGAGGCTTAGGAGACGATGAGAGGTCACCAGAGATGACCAGAGAAGAGAGGTCGGCGGTTGAAGGGCTAGGGTTAGGTTGAGAGTGTACTGAGAGTAGAGAGGATTTTAGGGCAGCGATATATGGAAAATGATTAGGATTGGGGGTGGTTTAGAATTATAAAAGGCAAGAATCAATACGGGTCATTGATCTGAGCCATGATCTAATTGGTTCTGGGTCGGGTAGGTGTGTTTAGGGTTTGGGTCGGGTAATTTGGCCTAAAATTGGGCTGGGTAGTATTGGGTTTAATTGAGGCTATAATTGAAATCCAATTTGGCTAAGTTTTAAATAGCCAATTTAACCCTATATAATTTATAATAAAATAATAAATGATTTCTAAAAAATAATTCTGTGTACTAAAATGATTTTAAAATTTAAAAAATATAGAAGATCATTTTATGCATATATGACGTAATTGTACATTAATAAGGCTAATATTGCAATTATATACAAATTAGCTTTTAAAATGCAAAATGCAAATATAAAAATGCACTTAAAATATTTTAACAATATCTTGGCATAAATATAGAATTTAGATGACTAAATTACCACAACAATAATTTGAGGGATAATTATTGGGGATTTTATGAGTAAAAAGGGGAGGAAATAAATCAATTTAAAATCTTTAAAATTATAGAAAAATTATAAAAACCTTGTGCATGCTTATATATGCATATAAAAATCTTGTGCATGCTTATATATATATAGATATATTCTATTTTAAAAGTATTTATGCATATTAAAAATATATAGGGAAAAATTGGGTATCAACAGCTGCCCCTCTTTACCCGGGAAGGATGAAAGAGTTTTCGGGTAAAGAAATGATGGCCAATTTTGACCAGACGGGATACTTTGAAAGACAGAGGCCGGACTCCGGTCTTCGAGCTGCCTACATATCCCTGGTTTTACAGGAATCAGGCCATGTGTAGTTCTGGATTCATCTGCGAAATATGCCGATGAAATTATCGCAAGAACGGACACGCGATGCCGAAGCAACTCTGGTGAGTGGTTAAAGCTCGGGACAGTTGAAGGAACTGGAGCGAGATCGCTCCTTCTAGGATAGCGGTTGCTTACTGGTTACTTGCAGATAAAAGATAATACAAACATGTATTTGCAAAAATTTAAACATGATGCAAATTCCCTTTGGACCATAAAGGTTGTCTTCGGATGGTTAAAGATGACGTCCTCAGACCAAGACGTCCTGGGCCATGAATTGTTCAGTGAGGGATTCACAGGCCATGAAATGATGTTCTCGGGCCATGAAGATGGTGTCTTCGAACCATGACGCCTTTGAATAATGATATGCAAGTTTGAGAGATCCTCAGGCCATGGCATAGTGTCTTCCGGCTATGAGGATGATGCCTTTAGACTATGACGCCTTCGGATAGATTGGCAATATTTTAGCCCATGATATGCAATAATATGATGTTAATAAGATAAGGCTTAGTCTTGTGAAATGGAGGGCAGAGCTTAGCCTAATTGAAAAGCAAATAAAGAGTACAAGAAATAGAGCAATACTCGTGCAAAGAGGGACATTTCTTAGTCCCATGCAGATGGGGAGGCAAGGATTAGCCTCATGCAAGTATGGAGTCAAGGATTAGACTCATGCAAATAGGGAGGCAGGGATTAGCCTCATACAAATGTGGAGTGAAGGATTAGACTCATTCAAGTATTGAGGCCGGGATTAGCCTCATGGAGTCAAGAATTAGACTCATGCAAATAGGGAGGCAGGGATTAGCCTCATGCAAGTATAGAGGTAGGGATTAGCTTCATGGAGTCAAGGATTAGACTCATGCAAATAAGGAGGCAAGGATTAGCCTCATGCAAATGTGGAGGCAAGGATTAGCCTCATGCAAATGGGGAGGCAGGGATTAGCCTCATGCAAGTATGGAGTCAAGGATTAGACTCATGCAAATAGGGAGGCAAGGATTAGCCTCATGCAAGTAAGGAGTCAGAGATTAGACTCATGCAAGTATGGAGGCAGGGATTAGCCTCATGGAGTCAAGATTAGACTCATGCAAATAGAGATGCAGAGATTAGCCTCATGCAGAGAGCAAATAGCAAATAAGAGTAGTATATGTCTTAGCTGGAGATATATTCGGTGTCTGATAGCCTGATTGATAGTGATCTCTTTGTGTATACATGTTTACGAATGCTATGGTTACGTCAAATGTGCCTGCGTTCAAAGAAAAATTGTAAGTTTTGTGAGGGGAGGTTGGTTCATGCTTCATTTGCCGGCCTTGTTTTGCTCCATTCTGAAAGCCCTTTCGAGTTCCCCTAGGTAACACCTGACTGTTATGGAAATAGAGTTTTTGAAAAATATGCAATCATTGATAAAAATAGAGTTATTTTAGAAACGGATTGATATATCAAGTAATTTTAAATGAACTAGTGATTGTAACACATCTTAAAGGCATTGCAGCTCTCTTATATTAGAATTTTGAGGGTCCTCCTCAAAATTCTACCCCAGTTTGGTGGATGATCTTTTGACTGTTTACCGATAATAAGCCTTGTTTAGTCTTTTTCGGAATTTTGAGAATCCTTCTCAAAATTATGTTCTAGTTTCCTTAACTGATTGTTGAGCGTCTGACACTTGTTGGCGTTGGCTGGACTTACTCCGAAATTTTGAGGACCCTCCTCAAAATTCTGCCCCAGTTTCTGAACTCGGGGGAAATGAAAATTTTATTATGATATGACCGAACCCATAAGGCTGCCAACGTATCCCCTCTTAAACGGGAATCAGGTCAAGCGTAGTTCAAATACAACAGAAAAGAAATGTGAAATAATCTAGGCATAGTATCTTTTGACTACGTCTGAATTAATTGGTTTTGGCTAGATTTCTCCGTCCATTTCTACAAGTATGAGTGCTCCTCCTGTCAGCCCCTGTGAACCATGTACAGACCCTGCCAGTTGTGTGCGAATTTCCCTTTGGCTTCATCTTGATGTGGGATGATCTTCTTTAGCACCAACTGACCTGGTGCAAATTGTCTTGGTTTGACCCTTTTGTTAAAAGCTCTGGACATTCTGTTCTGATAAAGTTGGCCGAGACACACTGCGTTCATCCTCTTTCCATCTATAAGGTACAATTGTTCATAGCGGCTCCTTCTGCATCGCTGAGTTCAGCTTCTTGTATGATTCTTAAAGAATGAATCTCTACCTTGGCTGGGATGACAACCTCGGTACTATAAACCAGCATGTAAGGAGTTGCTCCGGTTGATGTGTGAACTGTAGTGCAGTATCCCAACAAAGCAAAGGGTAACTTCTCATGCCACTGTTTATGGTTCTCTACCATTTTCCTTAGTATCTTCTTAATGTTTTTATTAGTGGCTTCTATGGCTCCATTCATCCGAGGTATGTAGGCTGTGGAATTCTTGTGCTTGATTTTGAAAGTTTCACACATAGTTTTCATCAGATCACTGTTGAGATTGGCGGCGTTGTCGGTAATAATGGACTCAGGAACCCCGAATCGACAAACAATATGACCCTTGACAAAATCTGCGACAACTTTCTTGGTTACATCTTTGTAAGATGCGGCCTCTACCCATTTTTTGAAGTAATCAATGGCAACTAGAATAAATCTGTGTCTGTTTGAAGTAGTGGGCTCAATTGGACCAATAACATCCATTCCCCAGGCGGCGAATGGCTAAGGTGAGCTTATTACATTGAGCTCATTTGGTGGCACTTTTATCATATCGGCATGCACTTGACATTGAAAGCATTTGCGGATATACTAGATGCAATTTGTCTCCATGGTCATCCAAAAGTAACCGGCTCTGAGTATCTTCTTAGCCAAGATGAAACCATTCATGTGTGGGCCACAGGTCTCGGCATGTACGTCCTTAAGTAGCTCAGAAGCTTCCTTTGCTTCGACACATCTTAGCAAACCCAAATCAGGATTTCTCCAGTACAAGTTTCCTCCGTTGTGGAAGAAGTGATTGGACAATCTCCGGAGTGTACGTTTCTGAGTGTGGTTTGCATGCTCTGGATATTCTCCTTTCGATAATTACTCTTTGATGTCATGGAACCACGACTTTCCATCTATTGTTTCTTCAACATGAGCACAGTATGCCGGCTGATTATGGATCCTCACCGAAATGGGATCAATGTAATTCTTATCTAGATGTTGTATCATAGATGACAAAGTGGCCAATGCATCAGCAAACTCATTCTGAATTCTGGGCACATGTCTAAATTCTATCTTCGTGAACCTCTTTCTCAGTTATTTCACATGGTGCAGATAAGGAAATATCTTGGAATTCTTGGTGGCCCACTCTCCTTGTACCTGGTGCACAAGCAGATCTAAATCACCGATCACTAGCAACTCCTGAATGTTCATGTCGACTGCCATGTTGAGTCCTAGTATGCAGACTTCATATTCTGCCGTGTTGTTGGTGCAGGGAAATATGATTTTAGTAGATGCTGGATAACGCTGACCCGTTTTTGATACCAAAATTGCTCCAATGCCTACTCCTTTGAAATTTGCAGCTCCATCAAAGAACATCCTCCAACCATCGTATGCTTCGATAATGTCTTCCCTTACGAACGACACTTCTTCATCAAGAAAATGTTTTTTCAAAGGTTCGTATGCTCCTCCCACGTTATTTTCAGCAAGGTGATCTGCCAATGCTTGTCCTTTGACCACCTTTTAAGTTACGTAGACGATATCAAATTCACTCAACAATATCTGTCATTTGGCCAACTTTCCAGTCAGCATGGGTTTCTAGAATATGTACTTCAGATGATCCATCCTGGATATGAGGTATGTAGTGCAGGCACAGAAGTAATGCCTCAATTTCTGAGTTGTCCAGATCAAAGCACAGCAAGTGCGTTCAAGCAGAGAGTACCGTGCTTCGTAATGTGTGAACTTCTTGCTCAAGTAGTATATGGCATGCTCCTTCCTTTCTGTCTCATCATGTTGTCCCAAAACACACTCGAAGGCTCTATCTAATACAGATAGATAGAGTAGCAAATGTCGTCCTGGTTCTGGCGGGACCAGAACCAGTGGTGTGGACAGGTACTCCTTGATCTTGTCGAAAGCTTTCTGACAATCCTTGATCCAACTTGTTTCGGCATCTTTTTTTAGCATCTTGAAGAAGGGCTCACATATTAATGTGGACTGTGCTATGAAGCGGCCGATATAGTTGAGACGTCCTAGGAAGCTCATCACATCCTTTTTACTCTTAGATGGTGGTAACTCCTGAATAGCTTTGACTTTAGATGGATCCAGCTCGATCCCTCGACGACTAACAATGAATCCCAATAATGTTCCTGCGGGAACCCCGAATGCACATTTTGCGGGGTTCAGCTTCAAGTTGTACCTCTATAGCCTGTCAAAGAACTTTCTCAGATCCTCTATGTGATCTGCGGCCTTCTTGGATTTGATAATGACATCGTCCACATACACCTCTATTTCTTTGTGTATCATATCATGGAAGATGGTTATCATGTCTCCCATGTAAGTGGCCCCAGCGTTCTTCAGGCCGAATGACATCATCTTGTAACAGTATACACCCTACGGTGTGATAAAAGCTGTCTTCTCTGCATCTTCTTTATCCATCCAAATCTAGTGATAATCCGCGAATCAATCTACAAAGGATTAGAGTTCATGCTTGGTGCAGTTATCGATCAGGATGTGTATATTCAGTAGCGGGAAGTCATCCTTAGGACTTGCTCTATTTAAATCCCCGATAGTCAACACATACTCTGACCTTCCCGTCCTTCTTCGGAACTGGCACAATGTTAGCTAACCAGGTTAGATATTCAACTACCCTGAGAACTTTGGCTTTGATCTGCTTGGTAACTTCCTCCTTGATTTTCAGGCTCATGACTGGTTTGAACTTTCCGAGTTTCTGTTTTACTGGCGGACACATGGGATTAGTAGGCAACTTGTGAGCCACTATGGAAGTTCTCAAATCGGTCATGTCATTATATGACCATGCGAAAATGTCCTTATATTCTTTTAGGAATCGAATGTACTCTTCTTTCTCTGTTGGTGACAAGTGAATGCTGATGCGGGTCTCCTTGACGGCCTCGGTGTCTCCCAAATTTACTTCTTCGATCTCGTCTAGATTGGACTTAGGCTTATTCTCAAAATTTTCAACCTCCCTGACAATTTCCTCGGGTATCTCATCTTCTTCCTCTGAATCACTATTCTCATGTTGCGTTACCTCATTACATGTCACAGTCACTGGTTCATCAGGAAAAGTAATAATAATGTTGTAGAAAGAAAAAATGTAAAGATAGTAGTGAATAATAAAGAGCAAATGAATTTGATTAAAACTTGAACAATTGTCCAGACAAAGTACGGCTCGATGAATCGAGAATTCATTTTGAAACAAGTACAACTTAAAACAAAATTATGGGAAATCGCAAATGCCTAGAACGACTTATAGAATTAAATTCTGCCAAGCTACCTAGGGACTCGGTGGGCTCAGGATGGTATGGCGGTCCAGTTTATGAGAACAGCTCCCTTCTCTATAGTCTGAATAGTGAGGCCTTCTTCCTCCTCCTCCTCAATTATGGCACCACAGTCCATGTCCTCATCCCCCAAGAACAAATTCTTCAACCCAGCTAGTGCTTCTTCTTCTGCAGTCCCCCATATTGTGTCAGCCTGGTGGAAAGCTTGTTCCAAACGTGGCACTGGCTGCTCAAGAGGGTAATACGGTCCACACTATTGAGGCGACCAATCATTGTACTTTTGCCATGTATGCTGGTATCCGAGCCAAAAGGTGGTACCATGATTTTTCAGTTGTATTGGTTTGGTGATACCTTGGAGGTTCTTTCCCAACCCTTTGTCGGGTTCATATCCAGACCATGCTAGTATGCTTTCTATTTTGTTACTCCACCACTTATCCTTCTCGACGGCATTGACCCGTTCAATGTGATGATAGGTTTTCCTTCCTATCTTTCTTCTATGTCCAATGGCCGGGATAATTTGACTAGTGTAGATGGGGTTACTTCCATCTCCGTGAATGATTACCTTCTAGCAGTTCCATTCAAACTTCACGGCTTGATGTAGTGTGAAAGGCACGGCTCCAGCAGCATGGATCCATGGCTGGCCCAACAGAAGATTATATGAGGCTGGTATGTCAAGTACCTAAAATTCGACGTCGAACCAAGTTGGCCCCATCTGCTAGCAAAAGTTGATTTCCCCGATCGTGGCCTTCTGGGACCCATTGAAAGCCTTCACATTCATGATTCCTACCCGTATCTCATGGAAACCTTTATTCAACCTTTTCAGAGTGTCCAATGGACAAATATTTAGGCTTTACTCTCCATCAACCAAGACCCTCGCAATGAACTTGTCTTCAAATTGCACCGTAATATGCAATGCTCGATTGTGATTCAGTCGCTCGGGTGGTAGCTCATCTTCGTGGAAGATGATCTTATGACTTTCTAGTACTTGCCCAACCATGTTGGCCATTTCTCCTCCAGTGATGTTATTGGGTACATAAGGCGTTCTTGTGTGCCTCTGAATTCTGCAATAGTGGTAGGATAGATGATGATAGGCTATAATTACGTATTTTAGTCGCTTATTACACTCAAATTTACTGCACTTTAATTGAGTTTGAGCTTTAATTGCTAGTGTCCTGCATTAATTATGTGTTTTATGCCTTGTAGGAGTGATTTCGAGCTATGTAGATGTTATGGAATAAATTCAAGTGATTTGGATCTTTGAAGTTTGAGTAAAAGCCCAAGGAATTAAGTCAGAATCGTATTCGGGGATCAACAGATGATAGAGCAACAAAACGAAGAATCGAGTAGGCATATTGTACACTATCTAGTAAAATGCATATAACTTTGCGTTACGAAATTCATTTGGGCGCCACTATATATGGTTGTAAAGCTAACTAAAAGGGCTAAAACTTTCATGTTTTATATTTTTCCAAATTCCAAACGAAACAGGGTAAAAAACGCGATCGAGAAAAAGACTGTGGACCTGACGCGGACTGAGGCAGTACACTTGCCAAATACCGCACCCGTACCGCGGCCGCGGCGTCCAGACCTGAAAAATTATCTTTTTTCGCGTAGGAGAAGGTATAATTATTTGGGCCCAACCCTACTTTTTAAGAGGAGGAGACCAATTTTTGACACAGATTTGACTTAAGGAGGCAGAGACACAATAGGAGCAAGGCGTAAGGCTGTATTGTGGTCCGGGCCCGGGCCTAAATGGGCCAAACGGGCCTGGGCTGGGGCGGTCCCGGGCCAAATGTTCCCGAGCCTAACGGTCCAAATAAGTGGAATCGGCCCACTGGAATCTGCTAGACTGGGCATAAGCTTGGACTATTCCATCTAGATCTTCCATATCTCTGTTTTTTCCGCTTTCTGCAGAGGATGAACTTGAAACTGCTTCTAACATGGCCTGTACTTGAGTCGGTTCTGCTGACTCAATATTGGCTATCATACCAAGCAGTTTTTTCTTTAACTCTTTCTGAGAGTTGTTTGATTCTGTTCTTGATTCTGTCCTAATTGGTCTGGATTTCTTGGTCTCTTTGATTTCAGGAATCCAACCTTTGATTTTAGGCGTTTTAACTAAATATTTGATTTTATCAATTAGTTCTATATCAAATGACTAATTAATAATAAAAGATATTCTTTTTGCAAAGTAATATTTGCATAATTTTATGTGGTCTGGAAGAGAGGAGATTTCGTTTTCAATTTTGAATCTCTCATAATGTATTTGAAAGCTTCGGGGCATCGTTTTCTCTATTCTTCCAAATACTTTCCTGTAACGACCCGACCGGTCGTTTTGAGCTTTTGAACTTAGCTCGCCAGTTCTTGGGCATTACTTGCCCCTTGTGGTGTATTATGACCTATGTAAATCATTGGTGTTGGGTTTCAGGTTAATTAGAATGAATTTGGAAGAATAGTCTCAGTTGAAAGCTTTGAATTTGAAAGGTTTAACCAAGAGTTGACTTATGTGTAAATGATCTCGGATCGGAATTTTTATGATCTGTCTAGCTCCATTAGGTTATTTATGACTTAGGAGCGCGATCAGAATTGGTTTTGGAGGTTCGGTGTGGAATTTGGCTTGAATTGGCGAAAGTAGTATTTTAGCGATTTCCGGTTGATAGGTGAGATTTTGATCCAAGGGTCGGAATGGAATTTCGAGAGTTGATGTAGCTTCATTATGTGATTTGGGATGTGTGTGCAAAATGTCATGTCGTTCGGAGGTGATTTGGTCGGGTTTTTGATCAAATGCGTGTTTCGGAAGTTTTTGGAAAACTTAGGCTTGAATTCGATGTGAATTGATGGTTTTGATGTTGTTTGAGGTGTTTTGTTGATTGGAAAAAGTTTGAATGATGTTTTGGGGTGTGTTGGCATGTTTGGTCGGGGTCACATGAGGCTCGGATAAGTTTTGGAAGAGTTTTTGGAAGATTTTTGTCGTTTTGAGCATAAGCACGTAATGATCCAAAGGTCCATTTTTAGTTCTCGAGATTGAAATTTGATTTTGAGACTTCCAGAATTTTGATAATGAATTATAGGACTGATCTGGAAAGTTTGGTCTAATTTCATCAAGTCGCGATTGGGTTTTTGACGCGAAATATCTGTTAATTGTTTAACGAGCGAAATGGATATCGCACTGAGCAAACGAGCTCTGAATTGAGTTTTGACTGAAGGACTATGTTTGTATCATTATTTTTGACTCATAGGAACAAGAATTATCGAATTCCGAGGTACCAGGCCCGAGAAATGAATTTTTGAGTAAAATTATTTTCTGAAAATATTTAAGGAAAATGGAAATGAAATTTGATTAGAAAGTGATGATATCGGGCCCGTATTTTAGTTCTGGTGCCCGATACAGGTCTTATATATAGTTTAAGCACTTTCTGTAAAGTTTGGTTGAAAACGGACGTCATTTGACGTATTTCGGACTCAAAATGGAAAATTTGATGTTTTATGAAATTTGAAAGAATTCTTGGATTTTAAAGCTTAATTCATGGTATATGACGTTATTTTGGCGATTTGATCGCACGGTTAAGTTCGTAGGATGTTGTTGAGTTAGTGCATATGTTTGGTTAGGAGCCCCGAGGGCTCGGGAGTGTTTCGGAGGTGTCTCGGAGTGATTTCGGACTTAGGAAAATTTGGAGAAAAATTGCAGAAATAGTACCCAGTGAACAGTACCGTGAACAGTAACTGCGCGTGAACAATAACCGCGTGGGTGAACAGTGTTGTGTACAGTAACCCGTGAACAGTACCTGTGAACAGTACCGGACAGAATGTTAAGTTCGGGAGATTTTTCCATTTTTGACGATTTGGAGCGCGGGTGAGGCAATATTTCGAGAGATTTTCAGGGAGAACAACACGGTAAGTATTCTTAACTCAATTTTGGTTAGATTACTCGAATTTATTACAAATTTTGGCATTAAATTCATGAATTTAGCGGGAAAAGTTAGAAACTCTCTCGGATAGAATTGAGGATTTGAGGGTCTAAATGTTATGGGAATTTGATAATTTTGGTATGGTTAGACTCGTGGGGAGACAAGGAACCCGTTGATGTAAAAATTTCTGAGTTTCGAGACGTGGGCCCGGGGCTCGGGTTTTGCCAAATTCATTAATTTTGACATTTTTCTAGTGTTTTCGATTGGGTATTGTCCCTTTAGCATAATGCGACATATTCGTTGTGATTTTGAGCAGATTCGTCGCACAAGGAGGCTAATTTGAGAGGCAAGCGCATATCGAGCTAGAGCTTTGGCCGGTTTGAGGTGAGTAATGAGTGTAAATGATGTCCTGAGGGTTTGAAACCCCGGATTGCACATCATAGTGCTATATTGAGGTGAGACACGCGCTGGATGAAGAGCGCGGGGTCCTTTACTACTGGGGATTGTGACTTGGTCCATCCCGTATTGATGATTTTACTGCATATTTGATTGAAACTGATTTGTTATCATCATGATTTGGGTTGTTTGTCATATTTGGGCTTCGTGCCAATTTTTTGAATCCTTCGGGAATTTTTATCACTATTTCCTTATTGTTTTGACTTATATTTAAACTCAGTCCTGTTGATGATTATTGTTTTACAAACTCAGCCACTTTTATACAAATTTGAAACTCAAATGATATTTCTAAATGATATTTTGGGCTGAGAACTACTATTTTACAAATGCCCAAGGGGCTTGTGATGATTTTCGGACTGAGTGAGGCCGAGGGCCACATGTGATGATATGCGGAGTGATATGAGGCCAAGGGCCTGAGTTACTATTTATGCCACGTGCTGGCTTAAGTGATGTGAGGAGGCTTTCAAGCCTCATGAGTGATGTGAGAAGGCTTTCAAGCCTTATGAGTGATGTGAGGAGGCTTTCAGGCCTTATGAGTGAAGTGAGAAGGCTTTCAGGCCTTATGTTATTATTGCGCTTGGGTTGTAGGAGCCCCTCCGGAGTCTGCACACCCACAGTGAGCGCGGGTACCCATGTGATTTGAGACAGTGGTAACAATGACGCTGTATGATGCAATTTGGTCAGGTAACAATGACTGACCAGGACAGTTGTAACAATGACACTGTATGATGTAATTTGGTCAGGTAACAATGACTGACCAGGAATAACACTGTGAGGTCAGGTGACAATGGCTGACCAGGAACTAATTTGTGCCTGAGGGGTTGGTATTATTCTATATGATTGCCCGAGGGGCGAGGTTTATAGTTCATTTTGCATACTCACTTGTCTTTTACTTGTTTAACTGTGGTATTTGTGCCCGAGGGGCAGATTTCTGTGCATAGCGGCACTAATTATTTTGAAATTATTTCACAACTGTTGAAAAGATCATTTTCAAAAGAGGTTTAAAACTGAGCCAAGGTATTTTCTAAAGAATTCACAGTTTCACTGCTTTTTCTCAAGGAGTTTTACATTGCTTCTATATAGCATGTTGGTTGCTTTACGTGATTTCTTGTTGGTCAGTTATTATTTATCTTTATTACTCACTGAGTTGGAGTACTCACTTTACTCCCTGCACCTCTCGTGCAGTTGCAGGTATTTATTCACCCGGTAGCGGGTATTGGCTGCGTGGAGGCAGAGTTGTAGAGGTTTTAGCGAGGTGACTGCCAGCGTTCGCAGCACCACTGTCTTTCTATGTTATTCATTATTCTTGTTCAGTGTATTTCTAGACTGTAAAGTGGAAATTTCATTCTTATAGATGCTCGTGACTTGTGACACCCCGGTTAGGGTTGTGTCGGGCTGGACTTCCACATTATTATCTATATTTGTGTTAATTAACTGCTTTAAAAGATGAATTGGGTTAGACTGGCTGGCCTTGTCTTCAAGAGAGGCGCCATCACGATCGAGTTCGGGGTTAGGGTCGTGACATTTCCACCAGTCGTAAAACCATCTGGGTAGAATTGATTTCTGGGCTTGTTCGCTATACCTGACAAACCAGGTGTGTGTTTTTGGACGTAGGTATAGAAAGTTAAACCAAGTGTCCATATAATCTTTAAAATTATAGGTTTGAGGTCTATATTGAACTGATAACACAATTGGAGTGTGTAGATGATCCATTCCCCATTCAAACGGGCTTAATACCTTATTGATGGTGAATTTCGAGATTTTAATACTAGTTGGGTCTCTCTCATCGTAAAGAGTATGCTCGAATGTAACCGATTTTGTATCTGTTAGGATTAATTCGCAGTACCTCCTTGTTTTCAGAGGTTCACTGGTTTCAACATAATTTCTGTCTGTGTAGCAAGGTCTGATAAAATCTGCAAGGTCATAATTTTCGTAGCCTTTGTCTAGGGCTAGAACCTTGACTGGTTCTTTTAATTCAAATGTTTCCTTTTCTAAGGAAACATGTCTCTTTTCTTTTGTTTTAACCGGTGTGTATGGGTTAACTGCTTGATCGAAGGACTCTAGGACCTTCATTGCATAGTCAGAACTAGTTAGTACCTTTCCTGTTTGGCTTGTTGAGGCTTTTGAGGAAACCTATTGAAATGGGCCGTCTTTTTTCGGAATAGATCCGAGTATTGTCATGGTAGAGGGTTTGTTTATAGTGGGTACTCTCGGAGGGGTAATCATAAAAGGTGGTCTCACGGGTGGTAACAAGGGGAATTCTGCAAGGGCAGAATACCTATTCTCTCTTTTGGGGGAGGCCCTGAACGGACATTTCTGGTTTGGTCTCATTTTTTCCCTGTAGAAATTCTCTAGTTAGAAAATCGGGTAGAGAGTTATTTTCACCTTTTATAAATTCAATTCTAAAATATAAGCTATATAATAATGCTTGCCATCTGGCAAAAATCTGTTTTGAAATAAGATTTTTAACATCCTTTTGCAAAATCTCTTTAGCTGATTTACAATCAACTCTTAATAAAAATTCTTTGTTTATTAAATTATCATGAAATTTTGTAATACATAGTACTATAGACAAAATCTCCTTTTTGACGGTACTATAATTTTTCTGAGCCGGATTCCAGATACCAGAAGTGAAACGAAATAACTGTTCGAGAGACTCTGGAGAAATTCGTTGTTTAAGGATTCCACCGTACCCTTCTTCTGAAGCGTCAGTTTCTACTATCATAAATGCTTCAGGATTTGGAATGCCTAGACATGGGAGTTTTTGAACAATGGACTTGACCTTTTTGACTGTGTCAGTTTGTTCTAGACCCCAAGGGACTGGATTCTTCCTAAGGTATTTATAAAGGGGTTCATAGATCTTTCTGATGTTAGGAATTAAATCTGCTACATAGTTGAGACTACCTAAAAACCTTTGTAGTTGTGTTTTGTCTGTGATTTTATTGGGAAATTTGGACGAGAACTCAATGGCTCTACAAATTGGTTTGTAAGTACCTTGATAAAGGTCATGTCCTAAAAATCTAATAGTAGTTTGGAACAACTTAATCTTTTTAGCACTGACTACTAGGTCATTGTGTTTTACTATCTTAAAGAAAGTATTGAGATGTTTAAAGTGAGAATCTATATCTTCTGAAAATATTAATACATCGTCAATATAAACTATTGACATATTACTGTAAGGGTTGAATATATTATTCATACTATTCTGAAATTCAGATGGGGCATTCTTTAATCCAAAAGGCATTACATTCCATTCATATTGTCCAAATGGAACATTGAAAGCGGTTTTATATTTATCTTCTTCAGTAATTTGAATTTGCCAGAAACCTGATTTCATATCAAATTTACTGTAAATATTAGCTTTGTAAGTTCTTTTTAATAAATCTCTTTTATTAGGTATCGGATGCCTAATCCATTGTAATACTTTATTTAACGGTTTATAATTAATAACTAATCTGGGAGATCCTCTTTCATTTTCTGCGTTATTGTTAACGTAGAAGGCTGCACAGCGCCAAGGTGATTTGGAATGTCTAATAATCTTCTTTTGGAGAAGATAATTTATTTCCATTTTACAGACTTCCATTAAATCATAATTCATTTGAATAGGTTTTGCCTTAGTAGGTATAGCATGTTCGTTAAATTCTTTAATATAAGGTAGGTTGACTATATGCCTTTTCCGTTCCCAAAAGGCAGTAGGCAAATCGAAACAAACTTCTAGTTCGAGTTTTTGTTGAAACTATTTAATCTTATCTTCTACCTCGGGGGTTTTTAAAGTTTGTTCTATTTTGTGAACTTTGATGTCATTCCTTAAATAATTAACTTGCTGAGTTAACAAATTTATTTTAAAAATTGTTTGTGATTTAATATAATCACTTTCTTCTTTAGAGATGGGATTTAGATAAGGAAATCTTATTTCTTTACCTAACACTGTGGTGCAAAGTGCACTTAAGTCGTCGTAATATGGTTTTATTTGAGTCAGAAAAGGAATTCCTAGAATTATTTCTTCATTAATATCTCTTGTTACTACAAAGTCGTTAATAAAGCATATTCCATCGTTGCAGATATGTGCTTTCGATAATTTGTAATTTATTTTTAATAATTCTCCTGTAGCAGAGTATAATTTTTGTGTACTTTTTTCTAAATATTTTATTGGTATTATTCCTTCCATTATGCAGTTTTTATCTGCACCTGAATCTAATAATGCTAACTTAGTAAGGGTCATATCATGAACCTTCAATATTGTGACGACCCGACCCGTCGTCTCATGAGTTACTGTCTCGTTCGTCCCATTTTATGCTTCCTCATGTTTCATTATCGGTATTGGGTGCATTAGAATTTATTTTGAGCGATTTTGATAAGAAATGAGACATTTAGTCTCTTTTAAGAAGGTTTAAGTTGGAAAAGTCAACCGGACGTTGACTTATGAGTTAGAGGGCCCGGATGTGAATTTTGATGGTTCGGTTAGTTCCGGGAGGTAATTTGTGACTTAGGAGCAGGACCGGAAGTAATTTTGGAGGTCCGGTGTTAAATTAGGCTTGAATTGGCGAAGTTAGTATTTTGGCGAATTTTGGTTGATAGGTGAGATTTTGATCTGGGTGTCGGAATGAAATTCTGAGAGTTGTTGTAGCTTCGTTGTGTCATTTGGGATATGTGTGCAAAATTTCAAGTCATTCGGACATCGTTTGGTCGGGTTTTTGATCGAATGTGTGTTTTAGAAGTTTTAAAAGAACTTAGGCTTGAATTCGATATAATTTAATGATTTTGGCGTTAGTTGAGGTGTTTTGACGATTGGAGCAAGTTTGGATAATATTTTAAGACATGTTGGTGCTTTTAGTTGAGGTCTCGGGGGCCTCGGGTGTATTTCGGAAGGTTAACGGATCGATTTAGGCACGAAAAAAAATAAAGCTGCTGCATTTTTTTTACAGCACTGTGAACAGTAGTTATGAACAGTATCCGTAAATAGTGCCGTGAACAGTACCCCGTAACAGTATCCGCGAATAGTGCCGTGAACAGTACCCCATAACAGTATCCGTGAATAGTGCCGTGAACAATACTCCGTAACAGTATCCGTGAATAGTACCTTGTGAAGAGTAACACCGGTGAACAGTAATACCGAAAAAAATTTGGGCAGAATGTTTACATTTCATTCGCGAAAACACCCCATTTCTCCACCATTTTTAGTCATTTTGAGAGCTTTTGGACGGGGATTGAAGGGAGTTTCAACTAAGATCGATTAGAGGTAAGTTTTATGAGTTAAATACATGATTTTATTGAATAATCATCCTAGAAATCCATGAAAACATAGCCAAATTATAAGAAATTAGGGCTTGAGAATGAAATTTTAAATTTGGGATTTGAAGGGCCAAATGGATTCCGATTCTTGTGAATTTGGTATGTATAGACTCGTGGCGAGATAAGGAACATTTTAATGTAAATATTTCTAGATTTCAAGACGTGGGCCCGAGGCTCGGGTTTTGCAAATTTCGTGATTTTTTGATATTTTTCGAGTCTTTTCGTCTGGGTTATATTCAATTAGCCTATTGTGATGTATTCGTTGTGATTTTGGCCAGATTCGACGCGCGAGGAGGTCGATACGAAAGGAAAGGGCATCGCGGAGTAGTATTTGGTCGGCTAGAGGTGAGTAATAGATGTAAATGATGTCCTAAGGGTTTGAAACCCCGAAATTTCACATCGTAACACTAAATTGAGGTGACTTGCACGTCGGATAACGGGCGTGGGGTAGATCACTGTTGGGGATTGTTACTTGGTCCGTCCGGAGAGATATTTTACTAGATTTTTGGTTGAGACGTATACTTTATAATTGTGAATTGGGCTTGTTGCCATGCTTGGGCCTTGTGCCGACCTGTAGAACCCTTAGGGGATTTTTGACTGGTTTTCCTAACTTATTTTGTTAAAGAATTTATATCATCAGTCATGTTTCCAATTGTAGGCTTCTTGCCAATTATTTGAATCCTTCAGGGATTGATATCACTGCTTTCGCATATTTTGCATATCATTTGACCTCAGTCCAAGGTTTTAAATACTGTTTTGCAAACTCAGCCATCTTTCTAAGATTTGAAAACTTAAATGATATTTCTAAATGATATTTCGAGCTGAGAACTACTGTTTTACAAATGCCCAAGGGGCTTATGATGATTTCTGGACTGAGCATGGATCGGGCTGCGCGCCACAGCAGTGTTATATTGATATTGAGGCCGAGAGCCTGGTTGATTACATTGATATTGAGGTCGAGAGCCTGGTTGATTACATTGATATTTAGGCTGAGAGCATGGGTGATTATACTGAGATTGATATGAGGCCGAGGGCCTAGATTTGATTCCATGAGATGGCTTGATATTGCGCTTGGGATGTAGGAGCCCCTCCGGAGTCTGTACACACCCCTAGTGAGCGCTGTCGACGATAAATAAATAGGGATGGCTCAGGTTGCACGCCACAGTGGGTACCAGAGGGTACCATCATATGCATTGCATTGCACTCATGCATTTATTCTTTATCTGCATTATCTGCCATAATAATTATGTGCTCTTATTTCATTGACTGGTTGCTTTATACTGTTCTGAGCCTGAGGGGCTGATACTGTTCTGAGATACTGAGCCCGAGGGGCAGATTTCTACTTATTATTTTGATACTAAGCTCGAGGGGCAGATTTCTAATTATTATTTTGATACTGAGCCCGAGGGGCAGATTTCTAATTATTATTTTGATACTGAGCCCGAGGGGTAGATTTTTACTTATTATTTTGATACTGAGCTCGAGGGGCAGATTTCTAGTTATTATTTTGATACTGAGCCCGAGGGGCAAATTTCTACTTATTGTTTTGATATTGAGCCCGAGGGACAGATTTCTACTCGTCATTTTACTGCCAAATTACCTGTTTTACTGGTTTAAAAGAAATTTCACATGATGTTTCACTGAATTGTTATTTTAAATGATTTCACTACTTCTGTATAGAATGTTGTGTGCCTTAACGTGTTTTCTTACCTTCAGTCATTATTTATATATATTACTCACTGGGTCGGAGTACTCACATTACTCCCTGCACCATGTGTGCAAGTACAGATATTCCTGAGGCATAGAGCGAGTTTTCTACTATTCAGTTTTCATCAGAGTTATCGAGGTAGCTGCATGGCGTTCGAGACCCATTTTCTCCCTTATCTTCTGTTATTTATGATATCTTTAGACTTTGTTCCTAATTCCATACTTTGTAGAATTTTAGTAAACTCTGTAGTAGCTCATGACTTGTGACACCCCGGTTAGGGCTTAGTTGGGTTGGATTTTCGTATTTTATCTATACTTTCTGCTATTGGATATTATTAAACCATGTTTATACTATAATTGTGTTAATTAATTGTCTTAAAAGGATGAATTGGGTTGAATGGCTGGCCTTGTCTTCATGAGAGGCGCCATCACGACCAGGTTCGGAAATTGGGTCGTGACAAGTTGGTATTAGAGCCTAGGTTACTAGGTCTTGCGAGTCATGAGCAGGTTTAGTAGAGTCTCGCGGATCGGTACGGAGACGTCTATATTTATCCTCGAGAGGCTGCAGAACCTTTAGGAAAACTTCACATTCTTGAATTCTTATCGTGCGTCCTTGATTCAACTTGAAAAGTAACTCTTACGATTCCTTCCACATGTTTGTATGCGCGAACGAGCACTCAGTATTCGATTTACCTTGATGGCTTGTAATTCCCTGATAGAAGGGCGAGACGTGATCTCGGTGAGTTTGATGTTGGGCCATTCTGGAGGACTTGAGGTCGGATCTTGCCTATGTCTTGAGCATTGGGTGCTGATTGTGCGAGCAAGTGTTTTGAACCTTTATGTTCGGTATTGTCCCTATTAGTAGGAATCATGGTTGGATAGCTACGTGAGGAGTATGATAGTACTGCGAGATGTATCTATATGACTTGGAAGTGACGAGGAAGGTCTACTGGATGATAGATGAACTATTGAGTGTATGATTTCCATTGTGATAGGATGTGTAGTCCCAAGTTATGGGTGCGTGAAGAATCTTTTTATGTCTCCTATTTGGAGTGAAGTAAATTTCATGTTACAGTATGAGTTTAGACTCAGGAAGATTAAGTGATTGTGTAATGTGTATGGCAGTGGAAGGTATACAAAAAATATTAACTAAAGGTAAAGCTAGTGGGTAATTGGCTTATGAGGGGAATCTATTTGTCATACTAGTTAGATAAGTCTGGGAGCTGAGATCGCTTCTGTAAATGTATTATGACGAAATCGTTGAGTCAAGGAGACCACCTTGAGGGTCGAAAACATTAAAGAAAGAATATGTTCTTACTCGGTTGAATAGCCCAATAATGGAGGATTGAAAGGTATTTTCTATGTGTTATGATTCAAATAGGTGCAACGCATGTCCATGTATCAATTTTGATAATATAATACATGTAATATTAAGATTAATGTTGTTGATATACATTGTGATGCTTTGTCAAGTTGTGGACGTGTTGTTAGGATGGTTTTGGTGATTCTCTGGCAAGTGGATAGGCCCAATTACAAAGGAAACTTTGTCGAAATTTTTGAAAATTTTTGGACTTAGTAAAAAAAAATTTGTCGCCTAAAGAGTGGGCTTAACTGTTGTGTGAGTGGATGCAAAAATTGCAGAAGAGTTAAAATTTCCGATGATTCGTGTTTCCACAAGCTTATGAAGGAGTGAGTTTAATCTCACCATGGTATTACGACAGCAATAGAGTATATGTGTTGTGATCTATGGCTTCGAGCCAAGTTGGGGAGCTTGCTATTGGTTAGCGGATTGTACGGTTATGTACTATGTTAGTTACGATTTGATGCATGCTGGTGATCAGTTCTGGTTATGGAAATTAGGCCGATAATGGCACGAGTGAAGGAAATTTTTTGACAAGATGTCATGAACTCGGATGAGCAGGAGATAAGTTTCGATGTTTACGGTAAGTTGGAATTGTCTTCAGCGTCACCTAAGATCGGTGTTTTGTAAAAAGGGTTTTGCGTCCCGGTTAATGACTCTTGATCGCTCTTCAGCGTTAGTGCGATTGATGGTTTGGTGGTACGCTCCAGATATTGTTGTGGTAGGTTGTGGGAGTGTGTCCCACGGGAAGATTATATAAGTGTGGCATGTGATCACTTGATTGATTAAATATATAAACCAAGTATGAAGTTTGTGATGGTGTCGTTAAATTAAAGATTCATGCTTGGAGGGCACTTGGCATATTAGGTTGTGAACTGGGGAGGATTACCCCGATGGTGATGGTTGTTCTTTTGTGTTATGAGAAAAATGGGAGTTATTATGGACCTTTGAAAGGTTATCAGACTAGTTCAGTGTGATCAGAATCGGCTTGAAGTCGATGGATATATTTAATGTGAATAATGGCTCTATATCAGGCCAGATGTGTGCATTTTAGTAACGCGGTCCTCATGGAGGAGTAGTTAGGTTGATGTTTCATTGTCACATATTTCACGTAGTGATACATTGCGCCATGTGAGTTGTGAGACGACTTGAGAAATTGCTATGTGTTGAGAATCTGTGTAGGAATGACGTTATATGAGCATCTTGGCTCTTGAAATTTAGATTGTACATCGCACCTCAGTTGTGCTTGAGTTTTGTAGCTTATAACGCTATATGTCCCTCAGAGATATTATTATGCACTTAGCATGCTTACGACCGATACTCGGTATTTTGTTGTAATAAGCAAATTTGGCTCGATGTGCATCTCCTTATGTGAGATCTATGTGTGGATCGGGTGGCACGCCGCCATGGGTATGTTATCTGGATCGGGTTGCACGCCGCAACAGTGTGATGTTGAGTATAGTTTTCTATATGCTATTTTGTATGCCTTGCTTCCTGTTTTCTAAGGAAAGTCTGTATTAGTGTGTGAGATTGGTAATTCCTTCCAGAGTTTGTTTTCCTTTTGTACCGCGTTCGAATTGGTAGCTTATTGGCATATTGAGGCATCATATGCGACTTTTGATTATGTCTGGGGTGGCTTATTGCCTGAGCAGTTCGTACTGGGTGAGACGAGATCATTGAATTTGAGATTAGTGCAATCTGAGTATATGAAGTAAATTAAGGAGCTAAGACCATGATTTTGCTCAAAATGAGGTGATAGTTCTTGCCAGGAGTATAGAACCAACGAATCGTTGTCTCGACAGTGGTCATGAATTTATGCATACCTCATCCGTCATGTCAATATTGTAAGAGTTAGAACAATACCTATGTACATCATGCAGAACATGAGATGTGTAGCGATTTTCTTCTAGGTGATTAGAGAAAAAAAGCTTCAGATGATTAGGGCGAATGATCTTCGGATGATTGGGGAAATAGTATTGCTAATTGAAAGTGACTTGACGAGAGTATATGTCTCATAAAAAGGTAATGTTATTAAACTAATGATATTTCAGTAGTATTGCGGCATGTTCTTGTTGGGTCCGCTAATGGTACTGATGAGCTTGAGGTACGGCTCTTTCGTTTGAGTCATTTTTCATGACTTGAGTATGTTCAGGCCGTTTCTTATTGGTGCGTGTATTATGAAAGTTGTGGCTTAGGTCTGTATTGAGGTGTCATATCACCAGAGTAGTGTGTTGGATTCGAGGTAATCATTGGGGTCATTGATGAATACGAACGGATTTGATTTCAGCATGTTTGATGGGTAAATATCGAGGTTCGGTTTTAAAAAAAATTGTTACTATAATTGCTAGAGGAGAAATGGCCTCATGAATGGTTGATCTGAGCAATGGTTATGATTTATTGTGTGTTTCAATTATCATTGGCAGTATATGAGAGTGTTGGAATGAGACATTGGCTAATAAGAGATTTCTATCGGTATTTGGTTGTTGTGGGCAACTGCTGTGAATGGAAGTTATTGCTGCATTTGTTTGAGTTATTGGTATATCATACAATTGCACCTAAGGTTGCAGGCATGGTCTATTACAGCTGGTTCAAACTTATTCTGAATGTAGGTGTGAGGTTCTGATCTTGTGTATGATTCCGAAAAGGTGAAATGTGGCTCTATGATTTATGGGCTAGACTAGATTGTGTGATCTTAGTTACAACGCGTTATCGGACCCATGTGAGATAGGGTGATGTGGGATCATCCCCGGGTTTATGCTTGATAAGGTCATTCAGCTTTTGGTTGGCTTCTAGGACAACTCTGGGTACGCTCGAGGATGAGCGTTTGTTTAAGTTGGGGAGAATGTGACGACCTGACCCGTCGTCTCATGAGTTACTGTCTCGTTCCCATTTTCTTCTTCCTCATGTTTCATTATCGGTATTGGGTGCATTAGAATTTATTTGGAGCGATTTTGATAAGAAATGAGACATTTAGTCTCTTTTAAGAAGGTTTAAGTTAAAAAAGTCAACTGGACGTTGACTTATGAGTTAGAGGGATCGGATGTAAATTTCGACGGTTCGGTTAGTTCCGGGAGGTGATTTGTGACTTAGGAGCAGGACCGGAAGTAATTTTGGAGGTCCGGTGTTGAATTAGGCTTGAATTGGCGAAGTTAGTATTTTGGCGAATTCCGGTTGATAGGTGAGATTTTGATCCGGGTGTCGGAATGAAATTCCGAGAGTTGCTGTAGCTTCATTGTGTCATTTGGGATATGTGTGCAAAATTTCAGGTCATTCGGACATCGTTTGGTCGGGTTTTTGATCGAATGTGTGTTTTAGAAGTTTTAAAAGAACTTAGGCTTGAATTCGATATAATTTGATGATTTTGGCGTTAGTTGAGGTGTTTTGACGATTGGAGCAAGTTTGGATAATGTTTTAAGACATGTTGGTGCTTTTAGTTGAGGTCTCGGGGGCCTCGGGTGTATTTCAGAAGGTTAACGGATCGATTTAGGCACGAAAAAAAATAAAGTTGCTGCATTTTTTTTACAGCACTGTGAGCAGTAGTTATGAATAGTGCATATGAACAGTACCCATGAACAGTGCCCCGTAACAGTATCCATGAATAGTGTTGTGAACAGTACCCCGTAACAGTATCCGTGAATAGTGCCGTGAACAGTACCCCGTAATAGTATCCGTGAATAGTACCTCGTGAACAGTAACACATGTGAACAGTAATACCGAAAAATTCTGGGCAGAATGTTTACATTTCATTCGCGAAAAACACCCCATTTCTCCACCATTTTTAGTCATTTTGAGAGCTTTTGGACGGGGATTGAAGGGAGTTTCAACTAAGATCGATTGGAGGTAAGTTTTATGAGTTAAATACATGATTTTATTGAAGAATCATCCTAGAAATCCATGAAAACATAGCCAAATTATAAGAAATTAGGGCTTGAGATTGAAATTCTAAATTTGGGATTTGAGGGGTCAAATGGACTCCGATTCTTATGAATTTGGTATGTATAGACTCGTGGCGAGATAAGGAACATTTTGATGTAAAATTTTCTAGATTTCAAGACGTGGGCCCGGGGCTCGGGTTTTGCAAATTTCGTGATTTTTTGATATTTTTCGAGTCTTTTCGATTGGGTTATATTCCCTTAGCCTATTATGATGTATTTGTTGTGGTTTTGGCCAGATTCGACGCGCGAGGAGGTCGATACGAAAGGAAAGGGCATCGCGGAGTAGTATTTGGCCGGCTAGAGGTGAGTAATAGATGTAAATGATGTCCTGAGGGTTTGAAACCCTGGAATTTCACATCGTAACGCTATATTGAGGTGACTAGCACGCCGGATAACGGGCATGGGGTAGAGCACCGTTGGGGATTGTGACTTGGTCCGTCCTGAGAGATATTTTACTAGATTTTTGGTTGAGACGTATACTTTATTATTGTGAATTGGGCTTGTTGCCATGCTTGGGGCCTTGTGCCGACCTGTAGAACCCTTAGGGGATTTTTGACTGGTTTTCATCACTTATTTTGTTAAAGAAATTATATCCTCAGTTATGTTTCCAATTGTAGGCTTCTTGCCAATTATTTGAATCCTTCAGGGATTGATATCACTGCTTTCGCATATTTTGCTTATCATTTGACCTCAGTCCATGGTTTTAAATACTGTTTTGCAAACTCAGCCATCTTTCTAAGATTTGAAAACTTAAATGATATTTCTAAATGTTATTTCGGACTGAGAACTACTGTTTTACAAATGCCCAAGGGGCTTATGATGATTTTTGGACTGAGCATGGATCGGGCTGCGCGCCGCAGGAGTGTTATATTGATATTGAGGCCGAGAGCCTGGTTGATTACATTGATATTGAGGCCGAGAGCCTGGTTGATTACACTGATATTGAGGTTGAGAGCCTGGGTGATTATACTGAGATTGATATGAGGCCGAGGGCCTAGATTTGATGCCACGAGATGGCTTGATATTGCGCTTGGGCTGTAGGAGCCCCTCCGGAGTCTGTACACACCCCAGTGAGCGTCGTCGACGATAAATAAATATGGATGGCTCGGGCTGCACGCCGCAGTGGGTACCAGAGGGTACCGTCATATGCATTGCATTGCACTCATGCATTTATTCTTTATCTGCATTATCTGCCATAATAATTATGTGCTCTTATTTCATTGACTAGTTGCTTTATACTGTTCTGAGCCTGAGGGGCTGATACTATTCTGAGATACTGAGCCAGAGGAGCAGATTTCTACTTATTATTTTGATACTGAGCCCGAGGGGCAGATTTCTAATTATTATTTTGATACTGAGCCCGAGGGGAAGATTTCTACTTATTATTTTGATACTGAGCTCGAGGGGCAGATTTCTAGTTATTATTTTGATACTGAGCCCGAGGGGCAGATTTCTACTTGTTGTTTTGATATTGAGCCCGAGGGGCAGATTTCTACTCGTCATTTTACTGCCAAATTACCTGTTTTACTGGTTTAAAAGAAATTTCACATGATGTTTCACTGAATTGTTATTTTAAATGATTTCACTGCTTCTGTATAGAATGTTGTGTGCCTTAACGTGTTTTCTTACCTTCAGTCATTATTTATATTTATTACTCACTGGGTCGGAGTACTCACATTACTCCCTGCACCATGTGTGCAGGTACAGGTATTCCTGAGGCATAGAGCGAGTTTTCTGCTGTTCAGTTTTCATCGGAGTTATCGAGGTTTGAGGCCATGAGCGGCTTCATCTCAGGTATATTGACTTGTGTGTACGGTCAGAATTAAAATTCAGGAAGTTTGGAGTCAAATCTAAATGGAAATTCTCATTTTGAAAGCTTAAAATTGAAGAAATGAACTAGGATTAGAATTTTGAGTAAACGACCTCGGAATTGAGATCTGAAAGTTCCAGCATGTTCGTATGATGATTTCGGACTTGGGCGTGTGTCCGGATTTGGTTTTGGATAACCCGTGAGCATTTCGGCGTATATTGTGGAAGTTAGTATTTTAGAAGAATTTCATAAATTTGGGTTGGAAGGCATTTCAGAGTTATAGATGTGTGTTTGGGATTTCGAGTCTGGGAATAGCTCCGTATGGTGATTCTGGAGTTGGGAGCGCGATCGGAAGTGAATTCGGATGTCCGGAGGTCATTTTGACGTCATTTGGCTAAATATAGAAATTTGAAGGTTTTAGAGAAAATTCGACCGGAAGTGGAAATTTTGATATCGGGGTCGGAATGTGATTCTGAAAGTTGGTGCAAGTCCGTAATGTCGAATATGACTTGTGTGCAAAATTTGAAGACATTCGGACTAGTTTTGGTAAGGTTTGAGACACTTAGTCTCTTTTAAGGAAGCTTAAGTTGGAAAAGTCAACCGGATATTGACTTATGTGTTAGAGGGCTCGAAATGTGAATTTTATGGTTCGGATAGCTTCGTTAGGTGATTTGGGACTTAGGAGTGTGTCCGGAATATTTTTGTGATGACCGGTGTAGAATTTAGCTTGAATTGGCGAAGTTAGTATTTTGGCGAATTCCGGTTGATAGGTGAGATTTTGATCCGGGATTCGGAATGGAATTCCGAGAATTTCTGTAGCTTTGTTATGTCATTTGTGATGTGTGTGCAAAATTTCAGGTCATTCGGACATCGTTTGGTCGGGGTTTTGATCGAAAGTGTATTTTCAGAAGTTTTTGGAAACTTAGGCTTGAATTCGATGATGATTTGATGTTTTGATGTTATTTTGGGTGTTTCGAAGGTTGGGACAAGTTTGAATGATATTGTGTGACATGTTGATATAATTGGTTAAGGTTCCGAGGGCCTCGGGTGGATTTCGGAAGGTTAACGGAATGAAATTCGGACCAAAAAGAAAAGAAAAAGCTGCAGAAATTTGTGCTGCAATTTTCTGATTCGGGAAGCCTACTTTAGAAGTTCATATCTCAGGATATATAAAGAGTTATATGGTGTACAACCTATCAAATTAAATATCTTCGAGTCTAGTTTCTAAATCTTCAATCCGTGTGTCATTTTGATACTTATACAAGACGTTATGGGTGTTTAAACAGAAGGTGTCCGACAAGAAAAAATTTTAATATGATGTACAACTTGTATAGCACAAGTGCAAGGTACAACTCGACGAAGCACGGGCAGATTCTTTTAAACACGGATTTGGCTTATTTCTTTCATTTCTTTCATTTGGCTTGGATTATTTTGGAGAGAATTTCAAGGGGGATTTCATCAAGCATCAAAGGTGAGTTGTTTCTACTTATTTCCAAGTTAAATACATGGATTAGAGCTGAAAACTCAAGTAAATTATGGACAAATATGGTGGTTTAGGGCTTGAAACTTAATAGAATTAAATGGTGATTTGAGGGGTCAAATGAACTCCGATTTTTGTGAATTTGGTATGTATAGACTCGTGGCGAGATAAGGGTCGTATTGATGTAAAAATTTCTGAATTTTGAGACGTGGGCCCGGGGCTCGGGTTTTGCTAATTTCGGGATTTTCGACATTTTTCGAGTCTTTTCGATTGGGTTATATTCCCTTAGCCTATTGTAACTTATTTGTTGTGGTTTTGACTAGATTCGACGCGTGAAAGGTCGATTCAAGAGGAAAGGGCATTGCGGACTAGTCTACGGCCGGTTAGAGGTGAGTAATACTTGTAAATGATATCCTGAGGGTTTGAAACTCCGGATTTGCACATCATAGTGTTGTATTGAGGTGACTTGCACGCCAGATATGAGCGTAGGGTAGAGCACCATTGGGGATTGTGACTTGGTCCGTCCCGGTTGTTGATTTTACTGCGTATTTGACTGAAATTTCTTGTTATCATCATAATTTGGGTTAATTGTCATGTTTGGGGCCTTGTGCCGACTTTTAAAATCCTTCGAGGATTGATATTACTGCTTAGCATGATTTGCATATCATCTAACTTCAGTCCAAGGTTTTAAATGTTGTTTTGCAAACCCAGCCGTATTTCTAAGTTTTGAAAACTTAAATGACATTTTAAATGCATTTTGGGCTGGAAATTTCGATTTTGTAAATGCCCAAGGGGCTTACTATATTATTTTCTGGACTGATAATAAAGTGACTTGAAACAATGGTAACAATGACACTGTAATATATATACTTGAAACAGTGGTAACAATGACACTGTAATATATATACTTGAAACAGTGGTAACAATGACACTGTAATATATATACCTGAAACAGTGGTAACAATGACACTGTATGTTATACTTGAAACAGTGGTAACAATGACACTGAAATATATACTTGGAACAGTGGTAACAATGGCACTGTAGGATATAAATTGGTCAGGTAACATTGGCTGACTAGTCAGGTAACATTGACTGACCAGTATATTGCGCTTGGGCTGTAGGAGCCCCTCCGAAGTCTGTACATGACACTGAAATATATACTTGGAACAGTGGTAACAATGGCACTGTAGGATATAAATTGGTCAGGTAACATTGGCTGACCAGTTAGGTAACATTGACTGACCAGTATATTGCGCTTGGGCTGTAGGAGCCCCTCCGGAGTCTGTACACTCCCCCAGTGAGCGCCGTCGACGATAAATAAATATGGATGGCTCGGGCTGCACGCCGTAGTGGGTACTGGAATGTACCATCATATGCATTGCATTGCATTCATGCATTTGTTCGTTATTTGTCGTTGTGATATTTCTGGAGATATTTATTTGCTTTTGCTGGTGCTATCTGATCCTTGAGTGTTGGGGCCCGAGAGGCTGACCAGGAACGAAGATATTGCCCGAGGGGCGGGTTTCTGTGCATAGTGACACCGATGGCTGGAATTATTTTGCAACTGTTAAAAAGATTATTTTCAAAAGAGGTTTAAAAGTGAGTCAGATATTTTATAAAGGATTTTCATGGAATTACTGTTTTCAAAAAGGGTTGTACCGTCTTAGATAGCATGATGAAGTGTTATTACGTGATTTCTTATCGCTCAATTATTATTTACTCTTATTACCACTGAGTTGGAAGTACTCACTTTACTCCCTGCACCTCGCGTGCAGTTGCAGGTACTGTTCACCCGGTAGCGGGTTATTAGCGGACTGAAGGTATACTATTGTAGCTGAGCAAGGTGACCGTCAGCGTTCATGACACCGTATTTCTTCATTGATTCTAAATTCCATTATGTATATTGCTGGTCTTGTATTAGTATTTAGATCTTTAGATGTTCGTGGCTTGTGACACCCCGATTTCGGGCTGAGTCGGGATGGTTTCCATTATTCTATCATGTTTACTTCACACTTGTGATTATATTATCTGCGAATTAGACTTATTCCTGCTAAGTAATTATAAAGAGATGTATTGTTTTGTTGTTGGCTGGCCTTGTCCCCACGAGAGGCGCCATCACGACCGGGTTGGGATTTTGGGTCGTGACAAGTTGGTATCAGAGCCTAGGTTACTTGGTCTCACGAGTCATGAGCCGGTTTAGTAGAGTCTCGCGGATCGGAACGGAGACGTTTGTACTTATCCTCGGGAGGCTGCAGAACCTTTAGGAAAACTTCACGTTCTTGAATTCTTATTGTGCGTCCTCGATTCAGCTTGAAAAGAAACTTTTGAAATTCCTTCCGTGTGATCGTATGCACCAACGGGCACTCAGTAACAGATGTGTCTCGATGGCTTTTGATTCCCCGATCGAGGGGCGAGGTGTAATCTCTGTGAGTTTGAAGTTAGACCAGTCAGGAGGACTTGAGGCCAAATCTTTGCCAATGGCTTGAGCACCGAGGTGCTGATTTTGTGAGTAAGTGTTTTGAACTCATATGTTCATTATTGTCCTTGTTAGCCGGAATGGTAGGTTGGATATCCACGTGATGAGTATGTTAGTGTTGTGAGGTGTATTTGTACGACTTGGTAGTGGCGAAGAAGCCTACTGGATAGTAGATGAACTGTTAAGTGATTCGTTTCTTATTGTGATTTGTTGAGTAGCCCGAGTTATGGGCGCGTGAAGAATATTTTTCGTGTCTCCTAGTTAGATAAGTCTGGGAGCTAAGATCGCTTCCGTAAATGTATTATGACGAAATCGTTGAGTCAAGGAGACCACCTTGAAGGTCGAAAATATTAAAGGAAGAATATGTTCCTACTTGGTTGAATAGCCCAATAATGGAGGGTTGAAAGGTATTTTCTATGTGTTATGATTCAAATAGGTGCAACACATGTCCATATATCAATTTAGATTTATGTAATTGATATGCATTGTGATGCTTTGTCAAGTTGTGGATGTGTTGTTAGGATGATTTTGGTGATTCTCTGGCAGGTGGATAGGACCAATTACAAAGGAGGCTCTGTCGAAATTTTTGAAAAATTTAGGACTTAAAAAAAATAAATTGGTCGCCTAGAGAGTGGGCTTAACTGTTGTGTGAGTAAATGCAAGAATTGCAGAAGAGTTAAACTTCCAGATGATTCGTGTTTCCACGAGCTTATGATGGAGTGAGTTTAATCTCACCATGATATTACGACAGCAATATAGTATATGTGTTGTGATCTATGGCTTCGAACCAAGTTGGGGAGCTTGCTGTTGATTAGCTGATTGCACAGTTTAATACCTGCGTGAATTCTGGTTATTGGCGTATTGGTGGGTTATTGCAGCTACGGAAAATGACCATGAGTGGTAATTTGAGTAAATGAATTGTTGGATGCATGCTATGGTTAGCCTTATTGGCTCATGTTCAGACTTGAGGGAAGATTCATGATTTATGCCTCGTATAGGTGCAGGCTTCGAGGGAAGTGATCCCTCTAGGTGCTTTATCGAGAGGGTATTCATATGTTATAAAATTCAGTAGAGTTGGTTGCATTCGGGGCCAAGTCAGAGCTGGGTGGCGCTCAATAGCGGTCCTAGTTAATTCAAGAGGTAAAGTGTGGTGCCTAATGATTTTGAGTCTATAAGTATGGTTAAGAGTCAAGCTTTTGAAGCAGCTTATGAAGAAAGGCACAGAATGTTCTAAGATGTTTTGACTTGCGATGTAGCATTTGAGAGACATGGAATGGTCATGGTATTTGAGACAGGATGGTCTCGTGATTTAAGGTCACTCGGGGTGAGTTTGGTTGAAATAAGTTAGGTGTTAAAGGGAGATATTATTATTTCTAAGGCAATCAAGGATAAATTGGAAGGAAGTAGATTGATTAGCCATAGTTGAGTTGGTATACTGGTGTTAGTGATCGGTTCGTTTAACGTAATCGAGTTATGAATGTGAGGCTTGTCGGCCGCAGTGATTGATGTTATTCTGAAGCATTCTTTTGTTAGGGCCTATTATGAGTAGGCGGATCCCAGAAAGTGTTATGGTGGCTTGGACAACTACTTAGAGATTGGCATATTCGACGATTATGAGGATTCGCCTGTATGTTGCTATAGTTCTCCTGAAGTGAGTTAAATGGAAAGTCTTATGTGATGAAGTATTAGCCTATCGGCGGTTCCAGAGTTGTGATGGAAATCGCGTCTATCGTATATTGGCACGTGAGGTGCAGTGAGTGGTATGGAATTTGAAGTAAGGACCAAGGTTGCAGTTTGGTCAATGACTGTGATGTCACGATCTCAGATGAGCAGTATATGAGTTTCAGTGTTTTGAGTAAGATGGGTATTGACGTTAGTATCACCTGAGGTCGGTGTTCTGTGAGAAAGGCTTTGCATCCTGGTTAGGGATTCTTGATTGCTTTTCAGCGTTAGTACAGCTGGTGGTTTGGATGTGCAGACCCGTTAATTATTTCGGAAGATGGTGGGAGCTTGTCCCACAAGAATATTGTATAAGTGTGACATGTAGTCACTTGATTAATTAGAAATTTAAACCAAGTATGAGGATTTTGGTAATATCATCCATTTGAGAATTTATGCCTGGAGGGCACTCTGTTTATTGGGTTATGGACCTGTGAAAGATTATTGGCCTAGCTTGGCACGATTAGGATCGACTTGAGGTCAGTTGATAGGTTTAAATGTGGAAATGAGCCTTACGTCAGGCCAGTTGTGTTTATTTCAGCAATGCGCTCTTTATGGAAGGATAGTCGCGGTTTTATTTCGTGGTCAGTTAATTCATGTAAAGATATATTGCACCATATGAGTTGTGAGACGGCTTGGTAAATTCCTTATGTGTTGAGGTTCCGCTCAACGGTGATGTTATATGAGCAGGATGAGACTTAGATCATGTATCGCACCTCAGTTGTGCTTGAGTTTGTAGCCTATAGCGCTATATGTTTCCTTGGGAATGATATTATGCACCTTAGTGTGTTTATGACCGATATTCGGTATTTTGATGTGATGAGCTATTCAGCTCGACGTATATCTCCTTATGTGAGTTCTATATGTGGATCGGGTGACACACCGCCATGGGTATGTTGTTTGGATCGGGTTGCACGCTGCAACAATGTGATGTTCAGTTCAGTGCCCATATTTGCTTTTGTGTGTTCTATTTCCCTGTTTTCTGAGGATGTCTATGTTAGTGTGCGAGTTGAGTAGTTCCTTCTAGAGTTTGCCTTCCTTTTGTATTGCGTTCGAATTGATAGCATACTGGCACATTGTGGCGTCTTGTGGGATTTTTTTGATTATGTCTGAGGTGGTTTATTGCCCGAGCAGTTCGTACTGGGTGAGACGAGGTTACTAGATTTGGGGTCAGTGCAAACTGATTATATGAAGTATATTATAGAGCAAGTATCATTCTTTGGTTTGCGACAAGGTAATTGAACTTGTCAGGAGTGTAGATCCAATGAATTGTTGATTCAACAGTTGGTTGTGAATTTCGGCACATCTCTTCAGTCGTATCGGTGTTAAAAAAATATATAAAAATATAAAAAAAAAACTAGAGCAAGACCTGTGTAGATCATGAGATGCAATAGGAGCATCAGATTCGTGGGATTTCGACCATTATGTTTAAAGAATGTTATTGTGGTTCTATGAGTAAGTGATGCAAAGTGTGAATTCAGCAAAGTTATGCAGTCATGTTTGGGTACAACGTGTGGAGATTGATATGGTGGTCGTATGATGGAAACAGGCTTGGCAAGGAAATTCAGGATGTTGGAATTGGGCCTAATGGCTTATTTGCTTGAATAAATAAGTATATCTACAGAATTATCGAGCTAATGTGCTCAACGGAGTAGTGGTAGCATGGGAAGGTGCATGATGTGTTAAACAAATGATTTTGGACTACTTCAGTGTAGTTCTCAGCACGTTCGAGGACGAACGTATGCTTAAGTGGGGGAGATTGTAACGACCCGACCGGTCGTTTTGAGCTCCGATGCATCATTCAGTAGTTTGAGGCCATGAGCGGCTTCATCTCAGGTATATTGACTTGTGTGTACGGTCAGAATTAAAATTCAGGAAGTTTGGAGTCAAATCTAAATGGAAATTCTCATTTTGAAAGCTTAAAATTGAAGAAATGAACTAGGATTAGAATTTTGAGTAAACGACCTCGGAATTGAGATCTGAAAGTTCCAGCATGTTCGTATGATGATTTCGGACTTGGGCGTGTGTCCGGATTTGGTTTTGGATAACCCGTGAGCATTTCGGCGTATATTGTGGAAGTTAGTATTTTAGAAGAATTTCATAAATTTGGGTTGGAAGGCATTTCAGAGTTATAGATGTGTGTTTGGGATTCCGAGTCTGGGAATAGCTCCGTATGGTGATTCTGGAGTTAGGAGCGCGATCGGAAGTGAATTCGGATGTCCGGAGGTCATTTTGAAGTCATTTGGCTAAATATAGAAATTTGAAGGTTTTAGAGAAAATTCGACCGGAAATGGAAATTTTGATATCGGGGTCGGAATGAGATTCCGAAAGTTGGTGCAAGTCCGTAATGTCGAATATGACTTGTGTGCAAAATTTGAAGTCATTCGGACTAGTTTTGGTAAGGTTTGAGACACTTAGTCTCTTTTAAGGAAGCTTAAGTTGGAAAAGTCAACCGGATATTGACTTATGTGTTAGAGGGCTTGAAATGTGAATTTTATGGTTCGGATAGCTTCGTTAGATGATTTGGGACTTAGGAGTGTGTCCGGAATATTTTTGTGATGACCAGCGTAGAATTTAGCTTGAATTGGCGAAGTTAGTATTTTGGCGAATTCCGGTTGATAGGTAAGATTTTGATCCGGGAGTCGGAATGGAATTCCGAGAATTGATGTAGCTTTGTTATGTCATTTGTGATGTGTGTGAAAAATTTCAGGTCATTCGGACATCGTTTGGTCGGGGTTTTGATCGAAAGTATATTTCGGAAGTTTTTGGAAACTTAGGCTTGAATTCGATGATGATTTGATGTTTTGATGTTATTTTGGGTGTTTCGAAGGTTGGGACAAGTTTGAATGATATTGTGTGACATGTTGATATAATTGGTTAAGGTCCCGAGGGTCTCGGGTGGATTTCGGAAGGTTAACGGAATGAAATTCGGACCAAAAAGAAAAGAAAAAGCTGCAGAAATTTCTGCTGCAATTTTCTGATTCGGGGAGCCTACTTTAGAAGCTCATATCTCGGGATATATAAAGAGTTATATGGTGTACAACCTATCAAATTAAAGATCTTCGAGTCTAGTTTCTAAATCTTCAATCCGTTTGTCATTTGGATACTTATACAAGACGTTATGGGTGTTTAAACAGAAGATGTCCGACAATAAAAAATTTTAATATGATGTACAACTTGTATAGCACAAGTGCAAGGTACAACTCGACGAAGCACGGGCAGATTCTTTTATACACGGATTTGGCTTATTTCTTTCATTTCTTTCATTTGGCTTGGATTATTTTGGAGAGAATTTCAAGGGGGATTTCATCAAGCATCAAAGGTGAGTTGTTTCTACTTATTTCCAAGTTAAATACATGGATTAGAGCTGAAAACTCAAGTAAATTATGGACAAATATGGTGGTTTAGTGCTTGAATCTTAAGAGAATTAAATAGTGATTTGAGGGGTCAAATGAACTCCGATTTTTGTGAATTTGGTATGTATAGACTCGTGGCGAGATAAGGGTCGTATTGATGTAAAAATTTCTGAATTTTGAGACGTGGGCCCGAGGCTCGGGTTTTGCTAATTTCGGGATTTTCGACATTTTTCGAGTCTTTTCGATTGGGTTATATTCCCTTAGCCTATTGTAACGTATTTGTTGTGGTTTTGACTAGATTCGACGCGCGAAAAGGTCGATTCAAGAGGAAAGGGCATTGCGGACTAGTCTACGGCCGGTTAGAGGTGAGTAATACTTGTAAATGATATCCTGAGGGTTTGAAACTCCGGATTTGCATATCATAGTGTTGTATTGAGGTGACTTGCACGCCAGATATGAGTGTGGGTTAGATCACCATTGGGGATTGTGACTTGGTCCGTCCCGATTGTGGATTTTACTGCGTATTTGACTGAAATTTCTTGTTATCATCATAATTTGGGTTGATTGTCATGTTTGGGGCCTTGTGCCGACTTTTAATATCCTTCGAGGATTGATATTACTGCTTAGCATGATTTGCATATCATCTAACTTCACTCCAAGGTTTTAAATGCTGTTTTGCAAACCCAGCCGTATTTCTAAGTTTTGAAAACTTAAATGACATTTTAAATGCATTTCGGGCTGGAAATTTCGATTTTGTAAATGCCCAAGGGGCTTACTATATTATTTTCTGGACTGATAATAAAGTGACTTAAAACAGTGGTAACAATGACACTGTAATATATATACTTGAAACAGTGGTAACAATGACACTGTAATATATATACTTGAAATAGTGGTAACAATGACACTGTAATATATATACCTGAAACAGTGGTAACAATGACACTGTATGTTATACTTGAAACAGTGGTAACAATGACACTGAAATATATACTTGGAACAGTGGTAACAATGGCACTGTAGGATATAAATTGGTCAGGTAACATTGGCTGACTAGTCAGGTAACATTGACTAACCAGTATATTGCGCTTGGGCTGTAGGAGCACTTCCGAAGTCTGTACATGACACTGAAATATATACTTGGAACAGTGGTAACAATGGCACTGTAGGATATAAATTGGTCAGGTAACATTGGCTGACCAGTCAGGTAACATTGACTGACCAGTATATTGCGCTTGGGCTGTATGAGCCCCTCCGGAGTCTGTACACACCCCCAGTGAGCGTCGTCGACGATAAATAGATATGGATGGCTCGAGCTGCACGCCGTAGTGGGTACTGGAATGTACCATCATATGCATTTCATTGCATTCATGCATTTGTTCATTATTTGTCGTTGTGATATTTCTGGAGATATTTATTTGCTTTTGCTGGTGCTATCTGATCCTTGAGTGTTGGGGCCCGAGTGGCTAACCAGGAATGAAGATATTGCCCGAGGGGCGGGTTTCTGTGCATAGTGACACCGATGGCTGGAATTATTTTGCAACTGTTAAAAAGATTATTTTCAAAAGAGGTTTAAAACTGAGTCAGATATTTTATAAAGGATTTTCATGGAATTACTGTTTCAAAAAGGGTTGTACCGTCTTAGATAGCATGATGAAGTGTTATTACGTGATTTCTTATCGCTCAGTTATTATTTACTCTTATTACCACTGAGTTGGAAGTACTCACTTTACTCCCTGCACCTCGCGTGCAGTTGCAGGTACTGTTCACCCGGTAGCGGGTTATTAGCGGACTGAAGGTATACTATTGTAGCTGAGCAAGGTGACCGTCAGCGTTCACGACACCGTATTTCTTCATTGATTCTAAATTCCATTCTGTATATTGCTGGTCATGTATTAGTATTTAGATCTTTAGATGTTCGTGGCTTGTGACACCCCGATTTCGGGCTGAGTCGGGATGGTTTCCATTATTCTATCATATTTACTTCGCACTTGTGATTATATTATCTGCGAATTAGACTTATTCCTGCTAAGTAATTATAAAGAGATGTATTGTTTTGTTGTTGGCTGGCCTTGTCCCCACGAGAGGCGCCATCACGACCGGGTTGGGATTTTGGGTCGTGACAAGTTGGTATCAGAGCCTAGGTTACTTGGTCTCACGAGTCATGAGCCGGTTTAGTAGAGTCTCGCGGATCGGTACGAAGACGTCTGTACTTATCCTCGGGAGGCTGCAGAACCTTTAGGAAAACTTCACATTCTTGAATTCTTATCGTGCGTCCTCGATTCAGCTTGAAAAAAAACTTTTGAAATTCCTTCCACGTGATCGTATGCACCAACGGGCACTCAGTGACAGATGTGTCTCGATGGCTTTTGATTCCCCGATCGAGGGGCGAGGTCTAATCTCTGTGAGTTTGAAGTTAGACCAGTCAGGAGGACTTGAGGCCAAATCTTTCCCAATGGCTTGAGCACCGAGGTGCTGATTTTTTGAGCAAGTGTTTTGAACTCATATGTTCATTATTGTCCTTCTTAGCCGGAATGGAGGTTGGATATCCACGTGATGAGTATGTTAGTGTTGTAAGGTGTATTTGTACGACTTGGTAGTGGCGAAGAAGCCTACTGGATAGTAGATGAACTGTTAAGTGATTCGTTTCTTATTGTGATTTGTTGAGTAGCCCGAGTTATGGGCGCGTGAAGAATATTTTTCGTGTCTCCTAGTTAGATAAGTCTAGGAGCTGAGATCGCTTCCGTAAATGTATTATGACGAAATCGTTGAGTCAAGGAGACCACCTTGAAGGTCAAAAATATTAAAGGAAGAATATGTTCCTACTTGGTTGAATAGCCCAATAATGGAGGGTTGAAAGGTATTTTCTATGTGTTATGATTCAAATAGGTGCAACGCATGTCCATGTATCAATTTAGATTTATGTAATTGATATGCATTGTGATGCTTTGTCAAGTTGTGGATGTGTTGTTAGGATGATTTTGGTGATTCTCTGGCAGGTGGATAGGACCAATTACAAAGGAGGCTCTGTCGAAATTTTTGAAAAATTTAGGACTTAAAAAAAATAAATTGGTCTCCTAGAGAGTGGGCTTAACTGTTGTGTGAGTAAATGCAAGAATTGCAGAAGAGTTAAACTTCCAGATGATTCGTGTTTTCATGAGCTTATGATGGAGTGAGTTTAATCTCACCATGATATTACGACAACAATAGAGTATATGTGTTGTGATCTATGGCTTCGAGCCAAGTTGGGGAGCTTGCTGTTGATTAGCTGGTTGCACAATTTAATACCTGCGTAAATTCTGGTTATTGGCGTATTGGTGGGTTATTGCAGCTACGGAAAATGACCATGAGTGGTAATTTGAGTAAATGAATTGTTGGATGCGAGGGAAGTGATCCCTCTAAGTGCTTTATCGTGAGGGTATTCATATGTTATAAAATTCAGTAGAGTTGGTTGCATTCGGGGCCAAGTCAGAGCTGGGTGGCTCTCAATAGCGGTCCTAGTTAATTCAAGAGGTAAAGTGTGGTGCCTAATGATTTTGAGTCTATAAGTACGGTTAAGAGTCAAGCTTTTGAAGCAGCTTATGAAGAAAGGCACAGAATGTTCTAAGATGTTTTGACTTGCGATGTAGCATTTGAGAGACATGGAATGGTCATGGTATTTGAGACAGGATGGTCTCGTGATTTAAGGTCACTCGGGGTGAGTTTGGTTGAAATAAGTTAGGTGTTAAAGGGAGATATTATTATTTCTAAGGCAATCAAGGATAAATTGGAAGGAAGTAGATTGATTAGCCATAGTTGAATTGGTATACTGGTGTTAGTGATCGGTTCGTTTAGCGTAATCGAGTTATGAATGTGAGGCTTGTCGGCCGCAGTGATTGATGTTATTCTGAAGCATTCTTTTGTTAGGGCCTATTATGAGTAGGCAGATCCCAGAAAGTGTTATGGTGGCTTGGATAATTACTTAGAGATTGGAATATTCGACGATTATGAGGATTCGCCTGTATGTTGCTGTAGTTCTCCTGAAGTGAGTTAAATGGAAAGTCTTATGTGATGAAGTATTAGCCTATCGGCGGTTCCAGAGTTGTGATGGAAATTGCGTCTTTCGTATATTGGCACGTGAGGTGCAGTGAGTGGTATGGAATTTGAAGTAAGGACCAAGGTTTCAGTTTGGTCAATGACTGTGATGTCACGATCTCAGATGAGCATTATATGAGTTTCAGTGTTTTGAGTAAGATGGGTATTGACGTTAGTATCACCTGAGGTCAGTGTTCTGTGAGATAGGCTTTGCATCCTGGTTAGGGATTCTTGATTGCTTTTCAGCGTTAGTGCAGCTGGTGGTTTGGATGTGCAGACCCGTTAATTATTTCGGAAGATGGTGGGAGCTTGTCCCATAAGAATATTGTATAAGTGTGACATGTAGTCACTTGATTAATTAGAAATTTAAACCAAGTATGAGGATTTTGGTAATATCATCCATTTGAGAATTCATGCCTGGAGGGCACTCTGTTTATTGGGTTATGGACCAGTGAAAGATTATTGGCCTAGCTTGGCACGATCAGGATCGACTTGAGGTCAGTTGATAGGTTTAAATGTGGAAATGAGCCTTACGTCAGGCCAGTTGTGTTTATTTCAGCAATGCGCTCTTTATGGAAGGATAGTCGCGGTTTTATTTCGTGGTCAGTTAATTCATGTAAAGATATATTGCACCATATGAGTTGTGAGACGGCTTGGTAAATTCCTTATGTGTTGAGGTTCCGCTCAACGGTGATGTTATATGAGCAGGATGAGACTTAGATCATGTATCGCACCTCAGTTGTGCTTGAGTTTGTAGCCTATAGCGCTATATGTTTCCTTGGGAATGATATTATGCACCTTAGTGTGTTTATGACCGATATTCGGTATTTTGATGTGATGAGCTATTCAGCTCGACGTATATCTCTTTATGTGAGTTCTATATGTGGATCGGGTGACACACCGCCATGGGTATGTTGTTTGGATCGGGTTGCACGCTGCAACAATGTGATGTTCAGTTCAGTGCCCATATTTGCTTTTGTGTGTTCTATTTCCCTGTTTTCTGAGGAAGTCTATGTTAGTGTGCGAGTTGAGTAGTTCCTTCTAGAGTTCGCCTTCCTTTTGTATTGCGTTCGAATTGATAGCATACTGGCACATTGTGGCGTCTTGTGGGATTTTTTTGATTATGTCTGTGGTGGCTTATTTCCCGAGCAGTTTGTACTGGGTGAGACGAGGTTACTAGATTTGGGGTCAGTGCAAACTGATTATATGAAGTATATTATAGAGCAAGTATCATTCTTTGGTTTGCGACAAGGTAATTGAACTTGTCAGGAGTGTAGATCCAATGAATTGTTGATTCAACAGTTGGTTGTGAATTTCGGCACATCTCTTCAGTCGTATCGGTGTTAAAAAAAATATATAAAAATATAAAAAAAAACTAGAGCAAGACCTGTGTAGATCATGAGATGCAATGGGAGCATCAGATTCGTGGGATTTCGACCATTATGTTTAAAGAATGTTATTGTGGTTCTATGAGTAAGTGATGCAAAGTGTGAATTCAGCAAAGTTATGCAGTCATGTTTGGGTACAACGTGTGGAGATTGATATGGTGGTCGTATGATGGAAACAGGCTTGGCAGGGAAATTCAGGATGTTGGAATTGGGCCTAATGGCTTATTTGCTTGAATAAATAAGTATATCTACAGAATTATCGAGCTAATGTGCTCAACGGAGTAGTGGTAGCATGGGAAGGTGCATGATGTGTTAAACAAATGATTTTGGACTACTTCAGTGTAGTTCTCAGCACGTTCGAGGACGAACGTATGCTTAAGTGGGGGAGATTGTAACGACCCGACCGGTCGTTTTGAGCTCCGATGCATCATTCAGTAGTTTGAGGCCATGAGCGGCTTCATCTCAGGTATATTGACTTGTGTGTACGGTCAGAATTAAAATTCAGGAAGTTTGGAGTCAAATCTAAATGGAAATTCTCATTTTGAAAGCTTAAAATTGAAGAAATGAACTAGGATTAGAATTTTGAGTAAACGACCTCGGAATTGAGATCTGAAAGTTCCAGCATGTTCGTATGATGATTTCGGACTTGGGCGTGTGTCCGGATTTGGTTTTGGATAACCCGTGAGCATTTCGGCGTATATTGTGGAAGTTAGTATTTTAGAAGAATTTCATAAATTTGGGTTGGAAGGCATTTCAGAGTTATAGATGTGTGTTTGGGATTCCGAGTCTAGGAATAGCTCCGTATGGTGATTCTGGAGTTAGGAGCACGATCGGAAGTGAATTCGGATGTCCGGAGGTCATTTTGAAGTCATTTGGCTAAATATAGAAATTTGAAGGTTTTAGAGAAAATTCGACCAGAAATGGAAATTTTGATATCGGGGTCGGAATGAGATTCCGAAAGTTGGTGCAAGTCCGTAATATCGAATATGACTTGTGTGCAAAATTTGAAGTCATTCGGACTAGTTTTGGTAAGGTTTGAGACACTTAGTCTCTTTTAAGGAAGCTTAAGTTGGAAAAGTCAACCGGATATTGACTTATGTGTTAGAGGGCTTGAAATGTGAATTTTATGGTTCGGATAGCTTCGTTAGGTGATTTGGGACTTAGGAGTGTGTCCGGAATATTTTTGTGATGACCAGCATAGAATTTAGCTTGAATTGGCGAAGTTAGTATTTTGCCGAATTCCGGTTGATAGGTGAGATTTTGATCCAGGAGTCGGAATGGAATTCCGAGAATTGTTGTAGCTTTGTTATGTCATTTGTGATGTGTGTAAAAAATTTCAGGTCATTCGGACATCGTTTGGTCGGGGTTTTGATCGAAAGTATATTTTCGGAAGTTTTTGGAAACTTAGGCTTGAATTCGATGATGATTTGATGTTTTGATGTTATTTTGGGTGTTTCGAAGGTTGGGACAAGTTTGAATGATATTGTGTGACATGTTGATATAATTGGTTAAGGTCCCGAGGGCCTCGGGTGGATTTCGGAAGGTTAACGGAATGAAATTCGGACCAAAAAGAAAAGAAAAAGCTGCAGAAATTTCTGCTGCAATTTTCTGATTCGGGGAGCCTACTTTAGAAGCTCATATCTCGGGATATATAAAGAGGTATATGGTGTACAACCTATCAAATTAAAGATCTTCGAGTCTAGTTTCTAAATCGTCAATCCGTTTGTCATTTGGATACTTATACAAGACGTTATGGGTGTTTAAACAGAAGGTGTCCGACAAGGAAAATTTTTAATATGATATACAACTTGTATAGCACAAGTGCAAGGTACAACTCCACGAAGCACGGGCAGATTCTTTTATACACGGATTTGGCTTATTTCTTTCATTTCTTTCATTTGGCTTGGATTATTTTGGAGAGAATTTCAAGGGGGATTTCATCAAGCATCAAAGGTGAGTTGTTTCTACTTATTTCCAAGTTAAATACATGGATTAGAGCTGAAAACTCAAGTAAATTATGGACAAAAATGGTGGTTTAGGGCTTGAAAGTTAAGAGAATTAAATGGTGATTTGAGGGGTCAAATGAACTCCGATTTTTGTGAATTTGGTATGTATAGACTCGTGGCGAGATAAAGGTCGTATTGATGTAAAAATTTCTGAATTTTGAGACGTGGGCCCGGGGCTCGGGTTTTGCTAATTTCGGGATTTTCGACATTTTTCGAGTCTTTTCGATTGGGTTATATTACCTTAGCCTATTGTAACGTATTTGTTGTGGTTTTGACTAGATTCGACGCGCGAAAAGGTCGATTCAAGAGGAAAGGGCATTGCGGACTAGTCTACGGCCGGTTAGAGGTGAGTAATACTTGTAAATGATATCCTGAGGGTTTGAAACTCCGGATTTGCACATCATAGTGTTGTATTGAGGTGACTTGCACGCCAGATATGAGCGTGGGGTAGAGCACCATTGGGGATTATGACTTGGTCCGTCCCGGTTGTTGATTTTACTGAGTATTTGACTGAAATTTCTTGTTATCATCATAATTTGGGTTGATTGTCATGTTTGGGGCCTTGTGCCGACTTTTAAAATCCTTCGAAGATTGATATTACTGCTTAGCATGTTTTGCATATCATCTAACTTCAGTCTAAGGTTTTAAATGTTGTTTTGCAAACCCAGCCGTATTTCTAAGTTTTGAAAACTTAAATGACATTTTAAATTCATTTCGGGCTGGAAATTTCGATTTTGTAAATGCCCAAGGGGCTTACTATATTATTTTCTGGACTGATAATAAAGTGACTTGAAACAATGGTAACAATGACACTATAATATATATACTTGAAACAGTGGTAACAATGACACTGTAATATATATACTTGAAACATTGGTAACAATGACACTGTAATATATATACCTGAAACAGTGGTAACAATGACACTATATGTTATACTTGAAACAGTGGTAACAATGACACTGAAATATATACTTGGAACAGTGGTAACAATGGCACTGTAGGATATAAATTGGTCAGGTAACATTGGCTGACTAGTCAGGTAACATTGACTGACCAGTATATTGCGCTTGGGCTGTAGGAGCCCCTCCGGAGTCTGTACATGACACTGAAATATATACTTGGAACAGTGGTAACAATGGCACTGTAGGATATAAATTGGTCAGGTAACATTGGCTGACCAGTCAGGTAACATTGACTGACCAGTATATTGCGCTTGGGCTGTATGAGCCCCTCCGGAGTCTGTACACACCCCCAGTGAGCGCCGTCGACGATAAATAAATATGGATGGCTCGGGCTGCACGCCGTAGTGGGTACTGGAATGTACCATCATATGCATTGCATTGCATTCATGCATTTGTTCATTATTTGTTGTTGTGATATTTCTGGAGATATTTATCTGCTTTTGCTGGTGCTATCTGATCCTTGAGTGTTGGGGCCCGAGTGGCTGACCAGGAACGAAGATATTGCCCGAGGGGCGGGTTTCTGTGCATAGTGACACCGATGGCTGGAATTATTTTGCATTTGTTAAAAAGATTATTTTCAAAAGAGGTTTAAAACTGAGTCAGATATTTTATAAAGGATTTTCATGGAATTACTGTTTTCAAAAAGGGTTGTACCGTCTTAGATAGCATGATGAAGTGTTATTACGTGATTTCTTATCGCTCAGTTATTATTTACTCTTAATACCACTGAGTTGGAAGTACTCACTTTACTCCCTGCACCTCGCGTGTAGTTGCAGGTATTGTTCACCCGGTAGCGGGTTATTAGCGGACTGAAGGTATACTATTGTAGCTGAGCAAGGTGACCGTCAGCGTTCATGACACCGTATTTCTTCATTGATTCTAAATTCCATTATGTATATTGCTGGTCTTGTATTAGTATTTAGATCTTTAGATGTTCGTGGCTTGTGACACCCCGATTTCGGGCTGAGTCGGGATGGTTTCTATTATTCTATCATGTTTACTTCGCACTTGTGATTATATTATCTGCGAATTAGACTTATTCCTGCTAAGTAATTATAAAGAGATGTATTGTTTTGTTGGCTGGCCTTGTCCCCACGAGAGGCGCCATCACGACCGGGTTGGGATTTTGGGTCGTGACAGGTAGCTGCATGGCGTTCCCAGACCCGTTTTCTCCCTTATCTTCTGTTATTTATGATATCTTCAGACTTTTTTCCTAATTCCATACTTTGTAGAATTTTAGTAAACTCTGTAGTAGCTCATGACTTGTGACACCCCAGTTAGGGCTGAGTTGGGTTGGATTTCCGTATTTTATCTATACTTTCCGCTATTGGATATTATTAAACCATGTTTATACTAAAATTGTATTAATTAATTGTCTTAAAAGGATGAATTGGGTTGAATGGCTGGCCTTGTCTTCATGAGAGGCACCATCACGATCAGGTTCGGGAATTGGGTCGTGACAAATGTCAAAAACGGGACATAGAGCCAATGAGTGCAAAGTTACAAAAAAGAAAAAGAGTAAAGTAAATACTCTTGAAATTGACGACAACACTAAAGAAAAACTTTACGCAATTCTAGAAGATAATGATAACAGTTCATCATCTTCATCTATTGATAGCTATTCTGATAGCGATAATGAATTGATTAATGTCGCATATGACTCAGATAGCAATAGCTCAGTAGAAGACAGTTGTAACTGTACTGGCGCAATTTGCGTATGTAGTCAAAATTCTCTTAGAGTAATCACAGAAGACTCCAAAGAAGTCTTATTCGACATCATCGAACACATAGATAATGATGAATTAAGAAGAAAATATTTAACTGAGTTAAAAAAACATTATCATTAAACAAAAGGGAAATCGACCACAGATAGAACCTTTTGATATAAAAAAGGTAATGAATAGATTCTTTGTAAAAATAGAAGAGCCTACTACTATCCAATATCTTCAAACTGAACTTAAATCAATAAAAGAAGAACTAAAAGATATTAAGTTTTGACTTAATAAAGTTGAGATGGAAAGTATCACTGATAAAATACTATCTCAAGTAAATAAAGGGAAAGCTATTGACAAAGAATTCTTCTCAAAAGAAGAAGACGATGAAGAAGAAGATAATAGCCATTCACCTAGCCCTTCACGATTAAAGGACACCGATTCTATTATCGAAGAATCTGAAGGAGGTTCAGCTGCCTTAGTTAAACTTACTAAAGTAAAGGCTAAAAGCTATCATCGTCCTATAATATTGAAGGTTCATGATATGACCCTTACTAAGTTAGCATTATCAGATTCAGGTGCAGATAAAAACTGCATAATGGAAGGAATAATACCAATAAAATATTTAGAAAAAAGTACACAAACATTATACTCTGCTACAGGAGAATTATTAAAAATAAATTACAAATTATCGAAAGCACATATCTGCAACGATGGAATATGCTTTATTAACGACTTTGTAGTAAGAAGAGATATTAATGAAGAAATAATTCTAGGAATTCCTTTCCTTTCTCGAATAAAACCACATTACGACGACTTAAGTGCACTTTGCACCACAGTGTTAGGTAAAGAAACAAGATTTCCTTATCTAAATCCCATCTCTAAAGAAGAAAGTGATTATATTAAATCACAAACAATTTTTAAAATAAATTTGTTAACTCAACAAGTTAATTATTTAAGGAATGACATCAAAGTTCACAAAATAGAACAAACTTTAAAAACCCCCGAGGTAGAAGATAAGATTAAACAGTTTCAACAAAAACTCGAACTAGAAGTTTGTTCCGATTTGCCTACTGCCTTTTGGGAACGGAAAAGGCATATAGTCAACCTACCTTATATTAAAGAATTTAACGAACATTCTATACCTACTAAGGCAAGACCTATTCAAATGAATTATGATTTAATGGAAGTCTGTAAAAAGGAAATAAATGATCTTCTCCAAAAGAAGATTATTAGACTTTCCAAGTCACCTTGGAGTTGTGCAGCCTTCTACGTTAACAATAACGCAGAAAAGGAAAGAGGAGCTCCCAGATTAGTTATTAATTATAAACCGTTAAATAAAGTATTACAATGGATTAGGTATCGGATACCTAATAAAAGAGATTTATTAAAAAGAACTTACAAAGCTAATATTTACAGTAAATTTGATATGAAATCAGGTTTCTGGCAAATTCAAATTACTGAAGAAGATAAATATAAAACCACTTTCAATATTCCATTTGGACAATATGAATGGAATGGTATGCCTTTTGGATTAAAGAATGCCCCATCTGAATTTTAAAATATTATGAATAATATATTCAACCCTTACAGTAATATGTCAATAGTTTATATTGACGATGCATTAATATTTTCAGAAGATATAGATTCTCACTTTAAACATCTCAATACTTTTTATAAGATAGTAAAACACAATGGCCTAGTAGTTAGTGCTAAAAAGATTAAGTTGTTCCAAACTACTATTAGATTTTTAGGACATGACCTTTATCAAGGTACTTACAAACAAATCTGTAGAGCCATTGAGTTCTCGTCCACATTTCCCGATAAAATCACAGAAAAAACACAACTACAAAGGTTTTTAGGTAGTCTCAACTATGTAGTAGATTTTATTCCTAACATCAGAAAGATCTGTGAACCCCTTTATAAACGCCTTAGGAAGAATCCAGTCCCTTGGGGTCTAGAACAAACTGACACAGTCAAAAAGGTCAAGTCAATTGTTCAAAAACTCCCATGTCTAGGCATTCCAAATCCTGAAGCATTTATGATAGTAGAAACCGACGCTTCAGAAGAAGGGTACGGTGGAATCCTTAAACAGCGAATTTCTCCAGAGTCTCTCGAACAGTTAGTTCGTTTCACTTCTGGTATCTAGAATTCGGCTCAGAAAAATTATAGTACAATCAAAAAGGAGATTTTGTCTATAGTACTATGTATTACAAAATTTCAAGACGATTTAATAAACAAAGAATTTTTATTAAGAGTTGATTGTAAATCAGCTAAAGAGATTTTGCAAAAGGATGTTAAAAATCTTATTTCAAAACAGATTTTTGCCAGATGGCGGGCATTATTATCTACCTTCGATTTTAGAATAGAATTTATAAAAAAGTGAAAATAACTCTCTACTCGATTTTCTAACTAGAGAATTTCTACAGGGAAAAAATGAGACCAAACCAGAAAGGTCCGTTCAGGGCCTCCCCCAAAAGAGAGAATAGGTATTCTGCCCTTGCAGAATTTCCCTTGTTACCACCCGTGAGACCACCTTTTATGATTATCCCTCCGAGAGTACCCACTATAAACAAACCCTCTACCATGACAATACTCGGATCCATTCCGAAAAAAGACGGCCCATTTCAACAGGTTTCCTCAAAAGCCTCAACAAGCCAAACAGGAAAGGTACTAAATAGTTCTGAATATGCAATGAAGGTCCTAGAGTCCTTCGCTCAAGCAGTTAACTATGACGACCCAAAGGGTCATCACCGTAAATTTTCCTAGTTCCGTGCTTCTGAGGCCCTGAAAACCTCGCTTTTAGTTGCCTCGATTTGCGTGCGCAGTTCAAGCGTGTAGCCGGAAAGTTTTTATGTTAGAATATGCGAATTTTGTGAAACTTTTGATGAATTTTGATATTAATATGCATAATATTGACTTCGGTCAACATTTTGGGTAAACGAACCCGGACCTGTGATTCGACGGTCCCGGAGGGTCCGTAGAAAAATATGGGACTTGGGCGTGTGCCCGGAATTAAATTCCGAGGTCCCAAGCCCGAGAAATGAATTTTTGTGTGAAATTGTTTTCTGAAATTAATTAAGGAAAATGAAGAAGAAAATTGATCAGAAAACTGTGGTATCGGGCTCGTATTTTGGTTCTGACGCCCGGTACGAGTCTTAAATATGTTTTAAGCACTATCTGTAAAGTTTGGCTAAAAACGGACGTCATATGACGTGTTTCGGACTTAAAATGGGGAATTTGAGTTTTTATGAAAGTTGAAAGAAAATCATGTATTTTGAGGCTTGATCCTATGTATATGATGTTATTTTGGCGATTTGATCGCACGAGTAAGTCGGTAAGGTGTTTTCAAGATCATATGAATGTTTGGCTTGGAGCCCCGAGGGCTCGGGTGAGTTTTGAGTAGGGCCCGAGAGGTCTTAGACTTAGAAAAATATACAGGTTCAGATGTTGCAGGCCCAGAGCGGCCGCGGCCATTTCCGCGCGGTCCGCGCTGGCAGCCACACGGCCGCGGTGCTTTTCTGTGCGGTCCGCGTGGTGGGGTTCAGAGGGTCAACCAGCGCGGCCGCGTACCAAATCAGTGCGGTCCGCACTAGGTGGGTTCAGAGAGAGCCCACTTCTCCCCTCCCTCGGCGCGGCTGCGGTGCATTTCTGTGCGGTCCGCGCCAGCCCCCAGCAAAATGTATAAATTCGGGATTTTCAGTCATTTTTTCACTTTTCAAAAACCCAAAAACCTAAGAGGCGATTTTCCAAACAACTTTTCTTCTTCAAAACGATTGGTAAGTGATTTCTAACTCATTTTCTTCACTTCTTAACATCTTTTAACATGATTTCAACTTCAAAACAAATATTTTCATGGGGGGAAATTGGGTGTTTTGGGTAGAACCTAGGTTTTCTACAAATTGAGAAGTCGGACCTCAATTTGAGGTCTGATTTCAAAACAAATCATATATTTGGATTTGAGGGAGAATGGGTAACCGGGTTTTGGTCCGAACCTCGAGTTTCGACCACGTGGGTCCGGGGGTGTTTTTGACCATTTTGGGAAAAACCTTGTAAAATTTATTTTTCATGCATGGGGAGTGATTCATTTAGTAATTATTAATGTGATTAAGTAACTTATGACTAGATTCGAGAGGATTGGTGGTGGAATCAAGAGGTAAAGCTATACTAGAAGCGTGAGTTGAGTTTGGAGCATTCGAGGTAAGTGTTTGTTCTAACTTTGGCTTGAGGGAATAGGATTAGGATGTTATTTGCTACTTGCTAATGTGGAGTACGGTGTATAGGCATGGTGACGGTTATCTATGCACCGGAGTCTAGCATGACCGTGAGTCTTAATTGCTTTTAATTCGAAGAACGTGACACAATCTCCTTGTTTATTTGATGAGTTTCATATAATGTGAACGGTTGAGGCAAAATTATGATTGGTGTACTTTTGGAGCGTTAGCTCGAACATGAATGGTGGTAGTTGAGGAAGAAGGGATTTAAAAAGAGAATGTGTTGTGATTACTCCCTTGTCGGGATGTGTATACCGATATATATACTCTCCATTGCGGGGATATTTTGGGATGTTAGTTGTACCCTTGCCGGGTTAGAGTGATATGTTGTTGATTTCCCCTAATGGGACTCTCCTTACAAAATCAGATGGTTCGAGTTATATTATGGGATCGTGTGGCACGCCGTCCACTTATATATGATATTATGGGATCGTGTGGCACGCCGTCCACTTATATATGATATTATGGGATCGTGTGGCACACCGTCCACTTATAAATTATATTATGGGATCGTGTGGCACGCCGTCCACTTATATATGAAAATTGGGATCGTGTGGCACGTCGTCCACTTACAAATAATATTATGGGATCGTGTGGCACGTCGTCCACTATATATAAATATATATATATATCATGGGAACCGGAGTTTCTTCTGTTTATTTTCGATATTTCATTTTTATCTGTTACTCCCCGATGGCATGTCCCCTCCTAGCTTTACTTTGTATATCTTGTTATTGTAATATTGCACTTGTATATATATCTGTACAGGTTAATTGTGGTAGGTCCTGTCTATTCTCATCACTACTTCGCCGGGGTTAGGCCAGGAACTTACCAATACATAGGGTCGGTTGTGCTGATGCTACACTCTGTGTATTTTTGTGCACAGATCAGGGAACAGCTTACGGACCACAGCAGTAGGACTTCTGGGAGCTATCTTCAATCCAGGGACTCTCGAGATAGCCTAGCTGGTGTTCGAAGGCCAAAGCCCCTTTCCATGTTTTCGTTTGTTCATCTTGTATCAGACAAACATGATGTATTCCCTTTCAGACATTGTTTGTAGTATTCTGTAGTAGTCCGTGAGCTAGTGACACCAGACCTTGGGTAGTGATGTGTATTAAACTTCCGCACTTTTGGTTTTCAGTTGCTTTAGATTTAAAGTCTTCCGCTTAAATTTTGTCTCGTTCATTTTATTGTTTGAAAGAAAGCAGGAAATGTGTTTTAAATATTTGGCTTGCCTAGCTCTGATAGTAGACGCCATCACGACACCCGATGGTGGGAAATCCGGGTCGTGACATTAACCCACACACACCGGTTAAAACAGAAGAAAAGAGACCTGTTTCCTTAGAAAAGGAAATATTTGAATTTATTGAAAAAGAACCAGTCAAGGTTCTAGCCCTAGACAAAGGCTACGAAAATTATGACCTTGCAGATCTTATCAGACCTTGCTACACAGACAGAAATTATGTTGAAACCAGTGAACCTCTGAAAACAAGGAGGTACTACGAATTAATCCTAATAGATACAAAATCGGTTACATTCGAGCATACTCTTTACGATGAGAGAGACCCAACTAGTATCAGAATCTCGAAATTCACCATCAATAAGGTATTAAGCCTGTTTGAATGGGGAATGGATCATCTACACACTCCAATTGTGTTATCAGTTCAATATAGACCTCAAACCTATAATTTTAAAGAGTATATGGACGTTTAGTTTAACTTTCTATACCTACATCCAAAAACACACACCTGGTTTGTCAAGTATAGCGAACAAGCCCAGAAATCAATTCTACCCAGATGGTTTTACAATTGGTGGAAAGTATTTGGAGGAATAGAGCAAACGATGCCCCGAAGCTTTCAAATACATTATGAGAGATTCAAAATTGAAAACGAAATCTCCTCTCTTCCAGACCACATAAAATTATGCAAATATTACTTTGCAAAAAGAATATCTTTTATTATTAATTTGTCATTTGATATAGAACTAATTGATAAAATCAAATATTTAGTTAAAACGCCTAAAATCAAAGGTTGGATTCCTGAAATCAAAGAGACCAAGAAATCCAGACCAATTAGGACAGAATCAAACAACTCTCAGAAAGAGTTAAAGAAAAAACTGCTCGGTATGATAGCCAATATTGAGTCAGCAGATCCGACTCAAGTACAAGCCATGTTAGAAGCAGTTTCAAGTTCATCCTCTGCAGAAAGCGGTAAAAACAGAGATATGGAAGATCTAGACGGAATAACCCAAGCCTATGCCCAGTCTAGCAGATGATCAATAACCTCTTCAAAGAAGGGACGAAGGTGTTGCTATGTTCTTGGTTTGCTTCCATGAGCATCGTAACTCCTTTACTACTTTCAATTTTAGCTTTTAGGGCTAAAGTAGTTTTCATGAGTCTGTAATATACTCTGTATATTACAGCTATCTCTCTTGTATTAATTTTAATATTCATATTTTTTGTTTTAATATTAAGAGTCAAGGTATCTAAAATATTCTGGTCATTTATGTTAACTGAATAATTTGGATAACAATTAAAGTAAACTGGGCCTTGGGCTAAGTTACTTTGTAAGACTCCTAATAATGAATCGCCAAAATTTAATAGTCTATCATCTCTTAACAAGAGACAGAGGGGTATGTCTAAACCTAATCTGTATAAAGGTTTGACAGCTACTTGTACTAGTCCGATATGCAAGAAATTATATTTCTTCCTATATTGTTGTATATCATGTGCTGCTAATAACTTAATCGTTTCAATTAAAACACATCCTACTATCAGAATCCCTGAATTTTCTAAAGAAAAATTCCCCCAATTAAGAGAAAAATTCGATTTTACAAATGAACTTCTAGAAAAAATAGAAGAACAGCTTAAAACAAAACTAAGTATCTCAAAGCCTAATACAGAACAAGCTAGTACTAGCAAAGATAAAATCGTTGAACTACATAAACTGCAAACACAGTTAACTTCATTAAATAACAAATATGAAATTCTGTTAAAGGAAGAAACCATCCCTGACAGGGAAACTAAACTAAAGATGATAGAAAGAGCTTCTAAAGAACTTGTAGATTCTATAAATAAATTAAAACCTTCACTCACTCTAAAAGCTATCTCTACCACTACTCCTGAAGTAAGTAGATTAACGAGTAATCCTCGACACCCTAATAAAAAGAATTATTACAAAAGAGCATCATTTCCAGACGTTCAGTTCAAAGAAGATATCTATCTATCCCACTCCAGTCACGATGGAACTGGAATTTTCGAATGGAATATTGATGGTTTAGCTGAAAGCCAAATCTACAAAAAGCTTCACGAAATAGGAATTTCCGTAACAGCATACAAAATGAAAAATGCGTCAAATAAACACGCAACAACCTTAATAGCATCAGGTTTTACTGGTACATTATAAAATTGGTGGGATAATTACCTTTCCGAAGAAAATAGGAATCAAATCCTGAATGCCAAAGCAGTAATAACTGTTGTAAAAACTGAAAATAGTACTCAAATAGCAGAGCAAGAATCTAAAGAACACGCTACTGCAACTTTAATCTACTGTAGAGCCAAACATTTTATTGGTGAACCAAAATTATTTCAGGATAGAAGCCTTGAACTTCTAAATAATCTTAGTTGCCCAAAATTAACAGACTTTAGGTGGTATAAAGATATGTTCATAGAAAAGGTTATTGATAATCATTTGTAAAGATTCTTTTTGATTTGGAATCTGTCCTGTTAATTCGAACCATCTAAAGAATTCAATATCACATCTAAGTCTTTTTAAGTCCTTAATCCATTTATTTCTAAAAGTTCTTCTTTGGTCAAAAGAATAGGTATATACGTACCATTCTCTTTTAATGTTATTATCCGGGTGTTCCCACTGAGCATTTAGACTTTTCCAGTCTATTTTGAAATTATTTTCTTCTTTAAGGGTTCCGAGTCTATCAATTGTTTCAGCGGATGGACTTTTATGAATGAAGGGACCCTTTTGATAGATTACTTTAGGAACGGTTCTGTTAAAATCTACTCCTTTTATTTTTCTATCAAGTTCTTCGATTAACTCTTCTTCGCTTTTATCGCTTTTACAACTTTTACTATTTCCCTCAGGGGGTTTGAAAGAAGAAGGTCAGCTGAAGGACATTCTTCTACTGGATTGAAAGATCGAAAGTACAGATAATAAAAATATGCGGAAATTAGAGTAAATAAAGACAAGTTTTAAGAAACTTACTTTTATTTAGAACATAAGAAACTGCGGTACAAGGAAATTTTACAGAGAGGGAAGGGAAAACATATAAGAAAAGAGAAGGGCGATTTTCGGTCTGCCTTCTATATTACAATTTGAGAGTCTTATATAGACCTCGAAGAAAAGATTGAATTCATCTCCATCGTTCATGCTGAATGGCCCGATATTACTTTTAGAAAAGTCATTTGTCCTTTGCTTTTCTGAAAGGTTGTCCCTTGCTTTTCCGAAAGGTCAAACGTTGTTTTCTTCCTTTTTGAAGGGGCAGAGGTCATTATCCTCTTTTCTGAAGAGTCAGTGCCTTTGTCCTTTCTTTGAAGAGGTAATTGATCATCTGCTATACTGGGCATAGGCTTGGGCTATTCCGTCTAGATCTTCCATATCTCTATTTTTTCTGCTTTCTACAGAGGATGAACTTGAAACTACTTCTAACATGGCCTGTACTTGAGTCGGATCTGCTGACTCAATATTGGCTATCATACCGAGCAGTTTTTTCTTTTAACTTTTTCTGAGAGTTGTTTGATTCTGTTCTTGATTCTGTCCTAATTGGTCTGGATTTCTTGGTCTCTTTGATTTCAGGAATCTAACCTTTGATTTTAGGCGTTTTAACTAAATATTTGATTTTATCAATTAGTTCTATATCAAATGACAAATTAATAATAAAAGATATTCTTTTTGCAAAGTAATATTTGCATAATTTTATGTGGTCCGGAAGAGAGGAGATTTCATTTTCAATTTGGAATCTCTCATAATGTATTTGAAAGCTTCGGGGCATCGTTTGCTCTATTCCTCCAAATACTTTCCACCAGTCGTAAAACCATCTGGGTAGAATTGATTTCTGGGCTTGTTCGCTATACTTGACAAACCAGGTGTGTGTTTTTGGATGTAGGTATAGAAGTTAAACCAAACGTCCATATAAATTTTAAAATTATAGGTTTGAGGTCTATATTGAACTGATAACACAATTGGAGTGTGTAGATGATCCATTCCCCATTCAAACGGGCTTAATACCTTATTGATGGTGAATTTCGAGATTCTGATACTAATTGGGTCTCTCTCATCGTAAAGAGTATGCTCGAATGTAACCGATTTTGTATCTGTTAGGATTATTTCGTAGTACCTCCTTGTTTTCAGAGGTTCACTGGTTTCAACATAATTTCTGTCTGTGTAGCAAGGTCTGATAAGATCTGCAAGGTCATAATTTTCGTAGCCTTTGTCTAGGGCTAGAACCTTGACTGGTTCTTTTTCAATAAATTCAAATATTTCCTTTTCTAAGGAAACAGGTCTCTTTTCTTCTGTTTTAACCGGTGTGTGTGGGTTAACTGCTTGAGCGAAGGACCCTGGGACCTTCATTGCATAGTCAGAACTAGTTAGTACCTTTCCTATTTGGCTTGTTGAGGCTTTTGAGGAAACCTGTTGAAATGGGCCATCTTTTTTCGGAATGGAACCGAGTATTGTCATGGTAGAGGGTTTGTTTATAGTGGGTACTCTCGGTGGGGTAATCATAAAAGGTGATCTCACGGGTGGTAACAAGGGGAATTTTGCAAGGGTAGAATACCTATTCTCTTTTTTGGGGGAGGCCCTGAACGGACCTTTCTGGTTTAGTCTCATTTTTTCCCTGTAGAAATTCTCTAGTTAGAAAATCGGGTAGAGAGTTATTTTCACCTTTTATAAATTCTATTCTAAAATCGAAGGTAGATAATAATGCCTGCCATCTGGCAAAAATCTGTTTTGAAATAAGATTTTTAACATCATTTTGCAAAATCTCTTTAGCTAATTTACAATCAACTCTTAATAAAAATTCTTTGTTTATTAAATCGTCTTGAAATTTTGTAATACATAGTATTATAGACAAAATCTCCTTTTTAACTGTACTATAATTTTTTTGAGCCGGATTCCAGATACCAGAAGTGAAACGAACTAACTGTTCGAGAGACTCTGGAGAAATTCGCTGTTTAAGGATTCCACCGTAACCTTCTTCTGAAGCGTCTGTTTCTACTATCATAAATGCTTCAGGATTTGGAATGCCTAGACATGGGACTTTTTGAACAATGGACTTGACCTTTTTGACTGTGTCAGTTTGTTCTAGACCCCATGGGACTGGATTCTTCCTAAGGCGTTTATAAAGGGGTTCACAGATCTTTCTGATGTTAGGAATAAAATCTGCTACATAGTTGAGACTACCTAAAAACCTTTGTAGTTGTATTTTGTCTGTGATTTTATCGGGAAATTTGGACGAGAACTCAATGGCTCTACAGATTGGTTTGTAAGTACCTTGATAAAGGTCATGTCCTAAAAATCTAATAGTAGTTTGGAACAACTTAATCTTTTTAGCACTGACTACTAGGCCATTGTGTTTTACTATCTTAAAGAAAGTATTGAGATGTTTAAAGTGAGAATCTATATCTTCTGAAAATATTAATACATCGTCAATATAAACTATTGACAAATTACTGTAAGGGTTGAATATATTATTCATAATATTCTGAAATTCAGATAGGGCATTCTTTAATCCGAAAGGCATTACATTCCATTCATATTGTCCAAATGGAACATTGAAAGCGGTTTTATATTTATCTTCTTCAGTAATTTGAATTTGCCAGAAACCTGATTTCATATCAAATTTACTGTAAATATTAGCTTTGTAAGTTCTTTTTAATAAATCTCTTTTATTAGGTATCAGATACTTAATCCATTGTAATACTTTATTTAACGGTTTATAATTAATAACTAATCTGGGAGCTCCTCTTTCCTTTTCTGCATTATTGTTAACATAGAAGGCTGCACAGCTCCAAGGTGACTTGGAAGGTCTAATAATCTTCTTTTGGAGAAGATCATTTATTTCCTTTTTACAGACTTTCATTAAATCATAATTCATTTGAATAGGTCTTGCCTTAGTAGGTATAGCATGTTCGTTAAATTCTTTAATATAAGGTAGGTTGACTATATGCCTTTTCCGTTCCCAAAAGGCAGTAGACAAATTGGAACAAACTTCTAGTTCGAGTTTTTGTTGAAATTGTTTAATCTTATCTTCTACCTCGGGGGTTTTTAAAGTTTGTTCTATTTTGTGAACTTTGATGTCATTCCTTAAATAATTAACTTGCTGAGTTAACAAATTTATTTTAAAAATTGTTTGTGATTTAATATAATCACTTTCTTCTGTAGAGATGGGATTTAGATAAGGAAATCTTATTTCTCTACCTAACACTGTGGTGCAAAGTGCACTTAAGTCGTCGTAATGTGGTTTTATTTGAGTTAGGAAAGGAATTCCTAGAATTATTTCTTCATTAATATCTCTTGTTACTACAAAGTCGTTAATAAAGCATATTCCATCGTTGCAGATATGTGCTTTCGATAATTTGTAATTTATTTTTAATAATTCTCCTGTAGCAAGAGTATAATTTTTGTGTACTTTTTTCTAAATATTTTATTGGTATTATTCCTTCCATTATGCAGTTTTTATCTGCACCTGAATCTAATAATGCTAACTTAGTAAGGGTCATATCATGAACCTTCAATGTTATAGGAAGATGATAGCTTTTAGCCTTTACTTTAGTAAGTTTAACTAAGGCAGCTGAACCTCCTTCAGATTCTTCGATAATAGAATCAGTGTCCTTTAATCGTGAAGGGCTAGGTGAAGGGCTATTATCTTCTTCTTCATAGTCTTCTTCTTTTGAGAAGAATTCTTTGTCAATAGCTTTCCCTTTATCTACTTGAGATAGTATTTTATCAATGATACTTTCCATCTCAATTTTATTAAGTCGAAGCTTAATATCTTTTAGTTCTTATTTTACCGATTTAAGTTCAGTTTGAAGATGTTGGATAGTAGTAGGCTCTTCTGTTTTTACAAAGAATCTATTTATTACCTTTTTCATATCAAAAGGTTCTATCTGTGGTCGATTTCCCTTTTGTTTAATGATAATGTTTTTTAACTCAGTTAAATATTTTCTTCTTAATTCATCATTATCTATGTGTTCGATGATGTCGAATAAGACTTCTTTGGAGTCTTCTGTGATTACTCTAAGAGAATTTTGACTACATACGCAAATTGCGCCAGTACAGTTACAACTGTCTTCTACTGAGCTATTGCTATCTGAGTCATATGCGACATTAATCAATTCATTATCACTATCAGAATAGCTATCAGTAGATGAAGATGATGAACTGTTATCATTATCTTCTAGAATTGCGTAAAGTTTTTCTTTAGTGTTGTCGTCAATTTCAAGAGTATTTACTTTACTTTTTTTCTTTTTTGTAACTTTGCACTCATTGGCTCTATGTCCCGTTTTTCCACAAGACCAGCATTTGTCACCATAATCCCTTTTAGATTTTCTTTTAAACCTTTTCTTTTTAGAAGTTTCTCCTTCTTTCTTTTCTTTACGCCTGTGGCGCCCTTTAGGTTTATCTGAAGATCTGTGTTTCTTTGACAGTCTTTTTGATGGAGCGGCTATTGATTTGTAGCCGAAGTCTTGACAAAAACTACCAAGCTCAGCTTTGGACTGTAGTCTATCCTTTTTAATAAGACTTTTAAGTTTTAGGTTTGTACATAAGTCTAAACCGGTAACATTGATAAAACTTATTAAGTCTCCATACGTAAGATTGTCATATGGAATTTGACCATTAAACCTATCTCTAATTTTTGTTCTTACCTTTTCGGCAAATAATCTAGGTAATCCACTAATAAATCTTTCCTTCCAGAAAGGTTTATTGCAGTTTTCTCTGACCATTACCTTTTCTATGAACATATCTTTATACCACCTAAAGTCTGTTAATTTTGGGTAGCTAAGATTATTTAGAAGTTCAAGGCTTCTATCCTGAAATAATTTTGGTTCACCAATAAAATGTTTGGCTATACAGTAGATTAAAGTTGCAGTAGCGTCTTCTTTAGATTCTTGCTCTGCTATTTGAGTATTATTTTCAGTTTTTACAACAGTTATTACTGCTTTGGCATTCAGGATTTGATTCCTATTTTCTTCGGAAAGGTAATTATCCCACCAATTTTTTAATGTACCAGTAAAACCTGATACTATTAAGGTTGCTGTGTGTTTATCTGACGCATTTTTTCATTTTGTATGCTGTTACGGAAATTCCTATTTCGTGAAGCCTTTTGTAGATTTGGCTTTCAGCTAAACCATCAATATTCCATTCGGAAATTCCAGTTCTATCGTGACTGGAGTGGGATAGATAGATAGATATTTTCTTCGAACTGAACGTCTGGAAATGATGCTCTTTTGTAATAATTCTTTTTATTAGGGTGTCGAGGATCATTCGTTAATCTACTTACTTCAGGAGTAGTGGTAGAGATAGTTTTTAGAGTGAGTGAAGGTTTTAATTTATTTATAGAATCTACAAGTTCTTTAGAAGCTCTTTCTATCATCTTTAGTTTAGTTTTCCCTGTCAGGGATGGTTTCTTCCTTTAACAGAATTTCATATTTATTATTTAATGAAGTTAACTGTGTTTGCAGTTTATGGAGTTCAACGGTTTTATCTTTGCTAGTACTAGCTTGTTCTGTATTAGGCTTTGAGATACTTAGTTTTGTTTTAAGTTGTTCTTCTATTTTTTCTAGAAGTTCATTTGTAAAATCGAATTTTTCTCTTAATTGGGGGAATTTTTCTTTAGAAAATTCAGGGATTCTGATAGTAGGATGTGTTTCAATTGTGGATGCTACCATCGTTCTAGTAGGGGTTGCTATCTTGTTGGTATCTTTTAGCTGATTAGATACAACATGTAAAAGGTTATTTGTGTAGTTATTTTGGATAATTATTTTGTTTAGATCTTTGTATGTTGGTTCTTTGTCAAGGTAGGTACTTTCTCTTTTAAAAGGGGAAGCTGTGACTACCTCATTTTGAACGGGTATTATGATTTCATCTAATGGTGGAATGGTGGCCTCTATTATACCTTTATTTTTGGTATACCATTAATTGATAATCATTTGTAAGGATTCTTTTTGATTTGGAATCTGTCCTATTAATTCGAACCATCTAAAGAATTCAATATCACATCTAAGTCTTTTTAAGTCCTTAATCCATTTATTTCTAAAAGTTCTTCTTTGGTCAAAAGAATAGGTATATACGTACCATTCTCTTTTAATGTTATTATCCGGGTGTTCCCACTGAGCATTTAGACTTTTTCAGTCTATTTTGAAATTATTTTCTTCTTTAAGGGTTCCGAGTCTATCAATTGTTTCAGCGGATGGACTTTTATGAATGAAGGGACCCTTTTGATAGATTACTTTAGGAACGGTTCTGTTAAAATCTACTCCTTTTATTTTTCTATCAAGTTCTTCGATTAACTCTTCTTCGCTTTTATCGCTTTTACAACTTTTACTATTTCCCTTAAGGGGTTTGAAAGAAGAAGGTCTGTTGAAGGACATTCTTCTACCGGAAGAGGATTCGCTTAAAGAGTTAGATCTTAAAAATTTTAAGTCTACTGCTCCTGTAGGATGTTGAATAACTTGTTTGATATATGAACTTTCTGGTTCAAATTTTGGTTGAGTTATGGCTTCAAAACGCCATTTATCTTTTGATAATATATCGTCCCATCGAATCATTCTAGGGACGAAGGTGTTGCTATGTTCTTGGTTTGCTTCCATGAGTATAGTAACTCCTTACTACTTTCAATTTTAGCTTTTGGGGCTAAAGTAGTTTTCATGAGTCTGTAATATACTCTGTATATTATAGCTATCTCTCTTGTATTAATTTTACTATTCATATTTTTTGTTTTAATATTAAGAGTCAAGGTATCTAAAATATTCTGGTCATTTATGTCAACCGAATAATTTGGATAACAATTAAAGTAAACTGGGCCTTGAGCTAAGTTACTTTGTAAGACTCCTAATAATGAATCGTCAAAATTTAATAGTCTATCGTCTCTTAACAAGAGACAGAGGGGTGTGTCTAAACCTAATCTGTATAAAGGTTTGACAGCTACTTGTACTAGTCCGATATGCAAGAAATTATATTTCTTCCTACATTGTTGTATATCATGTGCTGCTAATAACTTAATCGTTTCAATTGAGTTATTAATAGCAATAGTTGATTCACAAGTTTTGATATTATAACTTTTAATAAAATCAAACTTGCCAGTATGATATATAGTACTAAAGGATTCTCTAGGAATACTCCAATTTTGTAAATCGTTTTCTATTTTGGCAATATTCGTTACTGCCGAAATATTAGCACTATTAAGAATTTTATTATTCTCGGAATTATTCATTTTAATATTGAGATGTATACCTGTTGATACAGATATTCATTGTTTTTATATTTTTTTGAATTATTCTTTTTCTGTGTTGATAACTCTCAAGATTATCTTTATAAAATTCAATTTCTCTTTCTATAGTTAATAAAGCTTTATTACGCAGATTATTATTTCTGATTATATTTTTGCAGACTCTAATATTGTGTTCAGCACAATCTATTTTCCTTTTTGTGTTTCGGAGATGTTTAAGGGATCTCCATTTCTGAATGTTATAGAATCCTATATAATGAAAATTTTTATGTTTTATTTATAAATAGATTTTAAAGATTTTTAAAAGTTTCAGGGAGAGGTATCTTGTCTTTAAGTTTTCTCTATATACTCTCTATGTTATCTTATTTCAGTGCTAATTCTCTTAATAGTTTTCTACTGTTCTAATAGTATATGTTTATCATTTATCTTGTTCATATCTCTATAATCCTGTTATCTAGTGTGAGGTTCATAGTGTGAGGGTCTCTGAGAGAGAGTTAGTTATAGAGAGGATCTCTATAAGGCAATATATTTTGTTCGAGATTTTTATATCTAATACATATAAACTATATATATATTAGAGATATATATATAGTGCCTTATATATAGCTTATATGTATTAGATATATAGCTCGGTTTTATGGAGGAACAAATCCCTTGCTTATACAGGGTATTTTACAACAATTTTTGGGACAAATTGATGAAGAATGATCCCAAAACAAAAATATTATATGGGCAAGAATTATTGGATTCTATTAAAACACAAATCCAAGTATACTCGTCCACTCCACAGAAGAAAATATTTGATGACAGCTCCGTCAAACATATTGCTCGAAGAATATCTGTTCAAGATGGAGATAAAACCGAATTAGCCAAAATGGTAGGGGAAGATCTTCCCCTAGTAGATCATATTCTCAAGGATCGTCATACGGATCCTCATCGATCTATCCTTTTACCCAAGCAAGGGGCCTGTCTCGGTCTGATACATACTCTTATTGAGCCCATGTGTCTAGCAGTTCTAACTATGAAAGAGATAGCCCTTTTGACAACTTCAGCGGGCTTTAATGTCACAGCTGGCTAGACGTAGCCACAAAGGCAAAGGCAATAAGAGTAGTACCAGAGTCGACTGTACCACCATCTTGGAACCAAGCCAAGAAACTATATTAAAATTCCTTTATATTTTGAAAGAGTCTGGATTCTTCATGGTTAATATGCAAGAGAAATTAGTTCTTCAACATAGATATGAATCCGTTTAGCCGGACATAGTCACGGCTGGGGAGAGAAACAAAGTAATTAAATACTTATAAAAATTAAAATAAACAAATACCTTTAAGGCCGGGATGCAAGGCCCTGAAGATGGTGAACTGAACTTCGAAACTTTATTTACTTCCACTGATTTACAAAATGAAGAAGCTAAGAAGCTAAAAGTCTTTACAAGAGAGAGAGAGAGAGAGTTCTTAGAAAGAGAGGGGTTTTAAATCTGATGCTCTTCAAATGAAGAGCTCCTCTATTTAAAGAAAGAAAAAGGAAACATAAAGAATCTTTAAATAGTAAATTGGGTCCCACATCTGGGTCCCTATACAGTGTTTCTACTATTGGGAATAGCATATCTGGGTCCCTTATACAGTGTTTTTACTGTTGGGAACAGTGTATCTACTGTTGTGTGGGGTCTTCGGCGGCTTTAGTCAAAGTCCTCTTCTGTCTAAATCGTTCATTTGTTGGAGGAATTTTCCCAATGTATTAGAGAGATATATATAGTGCCTTATATATAGCTTATATGTATTAGATATATAAGCTATATATAAGGCACTATTTCTCTCTCTCTCTATATATATATAGTTTATATGTATTAAATCAATTTAGTTTCTCTGGCAGCCAATTAGTGATATAGTTTGTACAACATAATATGTAAATAAGTAAAAAAAATAAAAAAATTATATGTATCTAATTAAACTTTGATTGTTTATGTCCGTAGATTTAGATGATATTTAGTTATTTTGATTTCGACAAAAAAGTTAGTATTCGATGTTTCATATTAATTAATACTCATAGAAAATTGTATTTTATTCTTTTCCTGCCTAATTATTAACTTGTATTTTAATATTTTTTCCATTTATAATCATCTATTTAAATCTTTTTAAGGCCATATGAATATTAACTAACAAGTGTACTGCGTGAATTTGGTATACATGTGCGCCATACGTATCGAGAAACTAATAATTATAAAAGCGAAAAATCTAAAAGTTAAAAGTTGAATTACTTAAATATTCTTCTAAATTAATAGTTTTATTTAGGTATTTAATAATAGTTAAATAAAGAAAAAATTTAATTTAAAGTGCCTCCTCTAAAAGTTGTGTTATTTCAGAGAGTAACTATAAATACTATTACTTTTTTTTTTTCTAAAAGCAAAATATATCAAGATGATGACTTTGTGTTATAATAGAATGTTAAAGGGACACATATTTCTTTACGTTGTCCAACTACCATTTTCCTGATTTTTAATATGTAGAAAAAGTATCATACACATTGTTGGAAATTCTCTCGGAAAATGATTATGGGATGGATGGCTTTCAGTATTACAAGCATTTTGACTCCCAAAGAAAAAAATGTGAATGAGTTTTAATTTCAAAATGAACGACTTTATTGATCTAAAGAAATTTATATCTCATTATGTTAACAGTCAACAATGCCTTCATCATTGCCACATGGCTAAACACAAAAGAGAAATTGCAGACTCTTTCATAAGTATGTGAAATGATGCAAAGAAATTTACAGGGTTTCGGCTCCTTGGAAATGACTTTAACTTCAACAATCAACGTGATATACAGAAGCAATTAATTATTGTCATAATCATACTCATGCTGCCACAAGTTCTTTTTTGTATAAATTTGCATTGGAAATTTTTTGTGGTACTTCATTATCAATTTATTATGGTGGGTATGGATGAAAATCTATTTATTTCTCCTTGCCACACTTTCCTTCGGTGCGTGCTGCCTATGTTGAGGTACATTGATTTGTTGGATTATTTTGGAGTTGTTTATGAATGAAAAAGATATAAAAGTACAAATTTTTTTTTTACATGTTCTTACTTTTATGTTGTTTATGTTTATTGACTACTTATCATGTGTGCTAAATGGAAGTAACTTTCACTACTTGGTATATGCTAAAGTATGGTATATTTTTGTTCCTTGCGTATGCTGATTTAGTATTCATAAAATACAGCCGTAATAATAAGTTTCTGCTTTAATTTTCTTGCTTGATCTATTTTGGAGATTAAAAAGAGAGAAGAATATGATAAGAGATGTCCAAAAATTAATAGTATTAATTATGTTTAAGAATGAAAATATACAAATTAAAAAAATGTAATCAACAAGTTACAAACTTTAGAAACATATATGTCCAACTCATGATTTTCAAGGGTACGGTTGGATCAAAACTTTGATTAGTAGTATATAGTATATCTTCATATATTTTTTCTAAAGAATTTTGCGTTCATTGAGTTACAATACACGCGCAACGTGCGTACCGAAAAACTAGTTTAAGATATGTTCGAATACCTTATTTTACATAAAAAAAATTCTAAATGTATAATATATATATATATATATATATACTATATCAAATTTAAACACAAAATAAATTGCAAAGAAATATTCAAGGGAATGTCTTATAATTTTTATTATTACGACATTAACAAAAAATGGCAATATCTTTCTTAGTCTTCCTCTCCCCAATGGAATGAGCACAACAAGGTATTAATACCACCATTAAAAGGAAAAAAAACTAAGGAAAATGTGCCAAAATACAAGTTACATATTAGTCTATGTATTATCTCTAACAAATCTCATAAATCCTTCAAGGTCCGGAGGAATTTCCATTGGTGGTGGTGGAAAAGAAGCTTGTTCATCACCACTTCCGGGCGAAGCAGCATCCTGCGCAAGTTCCGCTAGCATTTCTTCATAAGTTTCGTCCATCTCCCGTTGTGATTCTGCAAGTCCAAAATTTCTTCTTTCTGAACGGATCCAATCTCTGAAGAGTACTGATTTTTCCAAGCTCTCCCTCATAGACGCTCTATGATCACCGATTTGAAGTCTCGCTTGACTGAAAGCGCTCTCCGATGCCACTGTTGAAGCTTGAACACTTAAAATATCTCAAGCCATCCTTGAAAGAACCGAATATTGTTTTTGTTTGTCCTTCCACCATTCCAAAACATCGAAGGAGCCGTCGGGATTCTCTGATTCAAGTCCCTGCGCCAAATAAACTTGAAGCTTATTTAGTTGTGAACTATCACCAATATTATCACCTTGAGAATCCCAGAACTCCGTCCAAGAACTAAGGGCTTTTAAGCCCGCAGTTCTTTTAGATGATTGCGAACTAGACGAAGTAGGAGTTGGAACATTTGGTCTAGCATGATCTAAGGCAAGTTGATAAGCATTATAAATTGTTTGAGCATTTATTTTAATTGAGGCTTTTGCATCTCCAAGTGTAGCAAATTCCTCAGCTGAAAGTGATAAAGCGTTATAAATTTTTGAGTACCAAAAGTGAGGACCTCCTAATTTCATTGTAGGATGTAACACTGCAGCAACACCAAAAATAGGGGGGATAGGGAAAAAGTATTTTTTAAACATAGCTTTCATAGAATTAATAGCTTGTTCATAAATTACCCCACCCTCTGAAAATTGAGTGAATAAATCTGCAAGTACTGCAATATAAACTAAACAGTTAGAAATAGTAGGATAATATTGCCCAGATAATTTATTTGTAGCAACATAAAATTGTTCTAAAAAGTCTACAAGCATTTTAACATTAGTCCAATATTGATTTGTAAGGTGCTCATCATCATCATCATCATCATCATCATCATCATCATCATCATCATCATCATCATCATCATCATCATCATCATCATCATCATCATCATCATCATCATCATCATCATCATCATTATATGTTGCGCTTATTGGGTTTCTATATTCATATGCAACAACTAAACTTTCATACATGTAATTCCATCTAGTCAGACAAGGTTTAGGAACCTTTCTTTCTCTAAGGCCAAATTCATCACATTTTTTAAAATAATCTCTAAGTCTACTTCTACGGTTTGAATAAAAAAGCAAATTAAGAGCCATTTTAACCTTTTCAATTTCTACATTTAAAACTTTCATACCATCACCGACGATTAAATGGTAAAATATGACAAATACATCTAACATGAAAAATATTACTAAATACAGGATTAGTGTAGTTGTAAGCAAGCCTATAGCATTAGTGTTACTAGAAGCATTATCCATTGAAACCGACATTATTTTATCTCTAATGCAAAAATATCTACAAATATCTGCAACTGTGTTAGCAATAAACTTACTTGTGTGGCGTGAATTAATTATTCTATAAGCAATAATGCGCTTTTGCATTATCCACTCCTCTTCTATCCAATGACTTGTAACAGTTAGATAATCACAGTCATTACCACTTCTACCAATATCAGTAGTAATAGCAATGCGACAATCTATATGAGTAAATAAATAGCGTAAATATTGTTCATATTCATGTTTATATTTATAAATATCACTCTTTATGGTTGTGCGAGGCCATCCTTTATAAGTAGGATTAAAAATTCTTCTAATATAATGCACAAAATGAGGGTTAGAAGGAAAACTATAGAGTAAGCACATAACAGTAACCGTTTTTGCCAATTCTTCATGATCTTTATTTGGATCATAATATAAAATGCCACCGGGTAACAGTGTTAATTCCCGGTTGAACTAGATTTGAACCTGTACTAGGGTTAATCATAGTATCTACACTTGTCCCCTCTTGCACAGCTTTCATTTGTAAATATCTAGTTTTATCTCTATGTTGTTTCAATATGTGTCTAGTCAAACTACCCGTACCGCTACGGTCTCCAGTATATTTATGAGCCATCAAAGACCCACAAATTTTACACTTAGCCTTATTTTGTTCTCTTAGTTGAGTAAAAAGTGCTAAACAAGAGATATTTTGGGCCGTTTAAAAGGTTTTCTATTAAATGTAGGGGTTACTACAGGAGGGTCAGGTGGGGCATCAGTTGTGTTATTAACAGGACTAGTAGGTGTATCATCTAAATCCGGTTGTATTTCATCTAAATCATCATTTTCCTCATCATTTTTAAAGATAGTTTGATTAGGATAAAGAGCATTCATAACTTCTTCATTTAATTATTGACCTGGTGCAACATCATGGCAAAATTGACTATCGAAAAATTGAAAACAAGGGTTATCACTATCAAGAATAATAGGTGGAGGAGGACGGGTAACAGGTCTGGGTCGGGGAGCCGGGGGAAGAGTAGTAGCTTGACGACTAGATTCACCAATTTTAGATTTTCCCTTACCCTTACCACCAAATATTTTTTTCAAAGAAAAGTCCATATTAATTATAATAAGACTAAATAAAACAAATAAAACTATAATATTAAAACTTAAGAGTTGGAACGAGTTTACCGAATTGACGAACAACTTCTTGAAAATTGAATATCGTTGAAGACTTGAAGACTTGAATACTTCAATTCACCAACTTCAAAAATTTTCACGAAATTACAATAATAAAGTAAGCAATTATAGAAGAAAATTAGAGAGAGATTGACAGAGATTGATGAATTTGTAAAAAATGAAAGAATGAGGGGGTATTTATTCTTGAGAACAGGGAAAAAGTATAATTATAAAAAGTTTTGGGTTTAAACAAAATTTGGGGGCCAAATGGCTATTTTTTAAAGTCCCAAACGGCTGAAAATTGAAGGGAACGGCTAGATTTTAAAAATCTGACCGTTGGCTATTTTTTTTAAAAAAAAATAAAAATAGCCATTGGGGCCCGTTTGGCCCAGTTGAACCGGCCCAGGCACGCCTGCCGGTCCCGGGCTAAATGGTCCCGGGCTCACGGGCTATTTGGTCAGGACCGGCCCGCTATGGGCTTTTGCACCACTAGAGACCGGCCCGCTTGAACCGGCTCATTTGGCCCGTTTGGCACGCGAGACTGGGTCGGTCTCGGGCTACGCCCGGCCCACAATACACCCTTAGCAAGGCGGAGAATTCTTCTACGAGTTTTTCCTTCCTCTTCCTATTTTTTTCATTGTTGATTATGACTTTTAGTATTGTAGTTTTACATACTATTATGATTAACTAATTTGTTATCTAGGGTTTTGATAGAACCTTTTGTAGGATAAATTCTTGTTATGTTTTTATATAATTGAGCTGTTGGATTTCTCTACTTGTTCAACTACGTATTTATTGTTGTTGATTGAATGACCATCGATTGACTATGCCTATTTATTATGTGTTGCTTGAGAGAGAGTACATATTTAGGTAGTTGTTGAACAACGTCACTCCTAACGTATGTGAGAAATTAATACAGTGGGTTTAAAGGCAGGTTTAGAAATAACAAAGCCTTGACGTGGTCATAATGAGCGGTTAAATAAAGCCAACTAGCGTAGTTCGAGAGAATATGTCTAGTACATTATTGTAGTTGCTCGAGAGAGAATTCCGACATCTAAAGTGCTCACGATCAGTAGAGAATACATTAGCAAAATTGTAGGGAACATGGCTAGAAGGATTCCGATAATTGGGGAAATCATAACTCTAGACCTCCTTAATTTAGTCTCCAACCCTTTGTCTCGTTAGTTGATACTTTTACTGTTTTCTAGTATTTGCTAGTTAATTAGTTAGAAATATAAATCTCAATCTTTATAATTTAGAAAATTGTTCAACTTGTCTTTTTAGTGATATTAAACAGATATAGCTAAGTCTTAGTTCTCTGTGGGATTCAACTCCGGACTTTTAGACCGAATTATATTTGCAACGACCGCTTATCCTTTTTAGGACTAGAGTTGGGCGTGATCAAATTTTGGCACCGTTGTCGGGGAATTAACGGTGCAGTTGTAGCTGTATATATTGCTAGGGTTCAAGCTTGAACTTTTTTTTTTTAATAATTGTTGTTTTGAGAAACATGACATCTTGGAATTATGGGAATTTAGGTGTAGATAATTCTACTTTTGATCTCCATACATATTGTGAAGGAAACCACCCATGGCAAAATTTTCAAAACGTTCCTAAGAGCGAGTTATATGCACCAACTCAATCTTATTTGTGGAATGTGTGTGGTGGTAAAAATGATCACTTTTATGGTTGTGCTTATATTTCTTATCTTCCCCTAACCCCTTACTATTATGGTTCTACCTTTTCTTGTGAAGTTAACAGGAATAAAGAACCTGAGGATGCAGACCTAAAGGAGATCAATGATATGTTAAAGTGCCTTCTGAAACAAAATAATGAAAAACAATTGCAGATAGAAAGGCAAAAGGCAACTATTTGCAAGTTGGAGGCTCAATTGAGTCAAGTAGTTGGAGCTTTTAATGCTCAACAAGCCAATATTGATGATAGTAGCCAAGAAGAGCATGAATTTGAGGTGTTAATTGGGGAGGTCAGAGTAGAACATCAACAACCTAGCCAACTACAATTTGAGGATGTCAATGTTGAAGAAGTGAGACTAGAGTCAGCCAAGGAAATTGAGGATACAAATTTTGTTGACTCTAGTATCATTGATGTTGAGGATGCTGAAAGTCCTGAAGCTCATGTGTTTGAGCGCATTGGTCCTCACTCCAAACATTTTTCCACATTGGGATTGGATGATGATATAGAAATAGAGTTATCCGAGCCGATTGAGGAGTCAAGGAATGAGGAACACGGTGCCTACAGTCTGGAATTTTTCTTGCCAGAAAGACAAGATTACATACCTCATCTAAAAGCCAAAAAGTGTAGAATAGTACAATGGTTGCTTGGGCCAATTAGATTTGTTCCTCCACCCCTGGAGCATAGCCGAAAACTTGATGCCAAATTGGGGGTTCAATTCATAAGCTCGAGGTGGAGGCAAAAAGTGATTCGCGTCGTGCCGCGACGTTAAATCAAGCGCTTGTTGGGAGGCAACCCAGCTTTATTGCTTTCTTTTATTTTTTTTAATTGTATTATTTTTGTAGTGTAATTTTTTTATTTTCTAGGAGCATGGAAAGCAAAGGTATTGGAAGGATGCAACAACAAACCAAATGGTTGGAACTAAGTGTGAGGTACCCGCACGAAAGACCAAGCTTGAGAGAAGTCTGAGTACCCAATGAGTTGTTAGTGCTTCGGCCTTTGGCCTACAAGGGAGTCTCTTTTACCCTTTTATTAGTTATGGTGTTCATTGGGGACAATGCACAATTTTAAGTGTGGGGTGAGGAGATTGTCTGAGTGACTGTCTATGCTATTTTAGTTGTGTTATTTTAATTGAATAATTTTTTTTAAAATAGAAAAGATCTAACTTTTCCCGACGATGGATCTATTAGACAATTTTCTTGAGGTATTTAAGTCTAAAGAAAAAATAAAATAAAAAGATTATCTTTTGTTAGGTAGTGTAGCAATTCCCCCTTGGTTTTTCTTTGTGTTGCGGTTCTTTTCCAAGGGTATTATTTGAAATTGGGTGTAATTAGTTTTTTTAGGAATAGGAGCCATTGTGTTGTGTTTTGAATTGAAGCAATATCTTTTGACTTTGTTATGCTTTGAGAGTAGTGAGTACTTTGGTTGTGACGCTTAGGCTCAGTTTTTGACTCTTGTATAAGTACCTTAAATTGTATGATTTTAAATTTGCTTAACTACTTTGACTAGAGTGTCTTGATGAATCTAATCCTGAGTAAGTTATGTGCCATGTGTGTGTGAGGTTTGGGTGTTATTTTGTGCATTGCATTTGATGCCTAGAACTTGCCCTGTGTGTTTGCAAAGCGAAATAGTAGTTTTATTCAATCTACGAAGTGATATAGGCATTTCTTTGTTGAGACAGATATGCATATTTTACCCGCCTAATTATTATGTATCGTAGTTAACCCCTTTGAGCCTGTAATCCCGTTTCTTTGACAACCACATTATAAGACTTACCTATTTATTTGAATTAACCATCTATTTGAACTATTGTAACCTCTCATGAGCACCTGAATTGATTATGAACTTTGTAAAGGTTAAAGTGTGGGGGTGGTTGGTTTGGATTTTGAGTGGTACTAATTAAATAAGGAGAAAGGTACATTGTTTTGAAAAAGTAAGAGCTACTTGAATTGGAAAAAAAATAGTTGGATTGTTAAGAGAAAAAATCCTTGATAAGTGGTGGCTCTTGATGTAAGTGTGCTTAAAGAAGAATGGGGTAATATACATTGATGTGAAGGTGGAGTGTTGGTTTGACATAAGTATGGGGGGTTTGAATGCTAAAGTATATGTATTTAAGTGTTTAGGTAGGTTTAGTCACTCTTATATCTAAATGTATTCTAACTGTCTCGTAGCCTACATTACAACCAAATAAAGTCCTAATTGATCCTAGATTGAATGAGCTCGATTAGTAGAGTAATACACTACGGGCAAGCCTATGGTGCATCTTTTGTGGCATATGAATGTTAGTTCTGAGAGTGAGTGAATTCTTTCTATCTTGAGTTCCTAAGTGTTCTTAAATTTTATTGTGTGGAACTACTCTCTTTTTTTGTGTGAAGGCACTTGATTCATGAAGAAAAGGTAATGTCAGTGACCTCTATGTTAGAGTAAGTGAGTGAGTTGTGAATAATGCGTGATACTTGTGAGTCAAATCTTGAGGTGAAGATGTTACGCTTTTGTGCTTAGTCTATTTTAAATACTCTTGGTGTGATGAGTTAGGAGAATTGTTTAAAAAGGCTATGTCTATAAAAAAAGTGTAGTTTGATTGCTCAAGGACGAGCAATGGTTTAAGTGTGGGCTGTTGATGATAGGCTATAATTACGTATTTTAGTCACTTATTACACTCAAATTTACTGCACTTTAATTGAGTTTGAGCTTTAATTGTTAGTGTCCTGCACTAATTGTGTATTTTATGCCTTGTAAGAGTGATTCTGAGCTATGTAGATACTATGGAATGAATTCAAGTGATTTGGAGCTTTGAAGTTTGAGTAAAAGCCCAAGGAATTAAGCCGAGATCGTATTCGGGGATCAACGGATGATAGAGCAACAAAACGAAGAATCGAGTAGGCATATTGTGCACTGTCTAGTAAAATGCACATAACATTTTGCTCAGACCTTAATTTGGGCTCCACAATATATGGTTGGAAATCTAACACAAAGGTATACAACATTTATGTTTTACGTTCTTTCAAATTCTAAACTAAACAGGGTGAAAAATGCGGTCGAAACTGCTACCGCGGATCTGACGCGGACTGAGGCAGTACACTTGCCAAATACCGCGCCCGTACCGCGCCTGAGCCGCGCCTGCAGCGTCCAGACCTGAAAAATTGTCTTTTTCGCATAGGAAAAGGTATAATTGTTTGGGCCCGACCCTACTTTGTATATATACATGGAAAAACGGTATTTTAAGAGGAGGAGACCAATTTTTGACACAGATTCGACCTAAGGAGGCAGAGACACAATAGGAACAAGGCGGAGAATTCTTCTACAAGTTTTTCCTTCCTCTTCCTATTTTTTTCATTATTGGTTATGACTTTTAGTATTGTAGTTTTACATACTATTATGAATAACTAATTTGTTATCTAGGGTTTTTATAGAACCTTTTGTAGGATAAATTCTTGTTATGTTTTTATATAATTGAGTCGTTGGATTTCTCTACTTGTTCAACTACGTATTTATTGTTGTTGATTGAATGGTCATCGATTGACTGTGCCTATTTATTATGTGTTGCTTGAGAGAGAGTACATATTTAGGTAGTTGTTGAACAACGTCACTCCTAACATATGTGAGAAATCAATACAGTGGGTTTAAAGGCAGGTTTAGAAATAACAAAGCCTTGACGTGGTCATAATGAGCGGTTAGATAAAGCCAACTAGCGTAGTTTGAGAGAATATATCTAGTAAATTGTTGTAGTTGCTCGAGAGAGAATTCCGACATCTAAAGTGCTCACGATCATTAGAGAATACGTTGGCAAAATTGTAGGGAACATAGCTAGAAGGATTCCAACAATTGGGGAAATCATAACTCTAGACCTCCTTAATTTAGTCTCCAACTCTTTGTCTCATTAGTTGATACTTTTACCGTTTTCTAGTATTTACTAGTTAATTAGTTAGAAATATAAATCTCAATCTTTATAATTTAGAAAATTCTTCAACTTGTGTTTTTAGTGATATTAAACAGATATAGCTAAGCCTTAGTTCTATGTGGGATTCAACTCCGGACTTTTAGACCGGATTATATTTGCAGCGACCGCTTATCCTTTTTAGGACTAGAGTTGGGCATGATCAATAGATATTTGAGCAGGAACTTTATTCAAATAGTCAACAACGGAGTACTCTTTTGCCTGTACTTTCCTCCACAGGTCATCTTGCCCGGTCTCAATGATAGGTTGCCTAGTAGTGGCCTCATTACTTGAACCTCCCAGGTATTCAGGTGTATAGACTCTTCCAGTTCTAGTCATTCCTTGTGCAGCATCAGATTCCTCTGCCTTGGCCTTCCCTTTCCGCCGAGCCTCGGCAACATAGTCTCAGGGTATTGCTTTTGAGTTGAATGGGGGTGTGGTTGATACTATCACGGTGAAAGGTGTGACCACTTCTACTTCAAATGGAGTGGGGGTGGCTGCAGGCGGAGCCACTTCCACCTCGAATGGAACTGATGCAGTTACCTCAACCTCGATTGGTGCCTGAGTCTGAATCACAATAGGAGTGAGTGTGACTGCAACCTTAAAGTCATCGCCTTCTCAAATAAGCCTAATCGACCCCTCAGGGTCTTATTCTTCATTTGTCTCTATCACATGTACACCATCACCTCTGTGATCAGGGAGGGGATTATTGCGGACATTAGGTGTGGCTTCCTTTGCTTGTATGACCTTGTTGTCAATTAGCATCTGGATCTTATCCTTTAATGTTCGACACTCAGCAGTGGTGTACCATTTCATACCGGAATGGTACGCACAAGTTTTGTTTGGATTGACCCATTGGGATAGATTTTCTAATGCCACATCGGGAATAGGAGTGACGTAACCTGCGGCTTTCAACCTTTCATATAGTTGGTCAATGGGCTCAGCAATGGCGGTGTATTGTCTGGGTGGCTTGCGATCAAAGTTGGGTCTTGGTCTCGGATAATTTGGCGTGCTGGTGGTGATTGGAAGTGGGATGGTTGAGAGTTATAGGTGTGATGGACAATGGTTGGTTGGGAATATCTGGGAGATGAAGGTTGATATGTAGGCGGTGATGCTTGGTATGTGAGTGGAGGTGTTTGATATGTGGGTCGAGGTGTCTGATAAGTAAGTGGAGATTTTGGGCCCTGGGCCACCATTATCGCCCCAACATCTCTCTTTTTCGATATGCCACCTGATTGTTGTGCCTTATTCATGCCTTGCAGTGCCTCGAAGTTTTTTACCATCCCGCTCTTGATTCCTTCTTTGATTCTTTCTCCAAGTTTGATGATGCCAGAGAATTTGTGATTTTTTATAACCATCAACCTCTCATAATATTGTGGATCCCGTGCCCTGACGAAGAATTTATTCATCTGTTCTTCGTCCAAAGAGGGCCTGACCTTGGCCGCTTCCAACCTCCAACGAGTAGCGTATTCACGGAAAGTCTCAGTAGGTTTCTTCTTAAGATTCTAAATGTAGAAAACATCCGGTGCATTTTCTGTGTTGAACCTGAACCGGTCCATGAAATCCGACGCCATGCTTACCCAATTGGACCATTCTTGGGATTTTGACTGATATACCAAGACAAAGCATCCCCAGTAAGACTCCTCATAAAGAGCTTCATCCGGATCTTTTCATCTTTCCCGACCCCGACAAGCTTGTCACAATAGGTCCTTAGATGAACCTGGGATCACCTATGCCATTGAACATTTCGAACTGGGGAGGTTTGTACCCCTCTGGTAGTTCGACATCCGGCTGTATGCACAGATCTTTGTAGTTCAAACCTTCAATTCCTCTGTCACCTTCAACACCTTGAACTCGACTTGTTAACTTCTTGAGTTCTTCAGCCATATTTTTAATGAGTAGGTCCTTCTCGAAGGATTCCAGTGTATATGAGATTGGTTGGGTAGAGTGAGGTATAGTTTTCACATATATAGGGTTGCTTTGATAGGTGACAGGGACTTGGGTGTAATGATGGTCATTAGTGGTGTTTTGGGGATCGGGAATGGGTTGTGGTATGTTTTGGGGAGTGTGGTAAGTGGTGGTTGGTGGGTACTGAATCAGTTGATGATGATGTTGTGGTAGAGCTGGTATCGACAGCGGATTGATATTTTAGGGTGAGTTGCGTATTGATTTGGTACAATAGGATTTTGTGGCTGTTGGTTTTGTGTGTTTTGAGGAGGTGTTGGGTTCTTTGTATTTTGTTGATTGATATCGGGGACATTGAGGGTGCGTGACAAGTTTGCCAAGTTGCGAACCTGCTCAAGTTCTCCTTGCAGTTCCAGTATCCTTTGTTCCAGACTCAAGACTAGATCATTTGGGGCCGGAGTACTACGGCCATCTGAGGTTTCTGCGTTCTCAATATTCTCCTTTCGGATACCACTTAAGTCATTCATTTTTGCTTTTTCTCTACTTTTTTTGTTGCTTGGAGGAGGAGGAGGTGGAGGGCCTCTAGATCTGGTGTGGTACGCTGATGCGGCGAGTATGAGTGAACCAACCTAAAGGGATGGGAATAATAAAAATAAGAAGAAGGAAAAAAATAAAAACAAAAGGTAACAAGTCAGTAAGGATCCTGAAGTGTTTGCAGTATTTAAACACATATTGCGTAAATGTAAATTCGCATCTTAGTTTGGGAACCTCATTGTGCCCGAGGTAGGCCTAGCAACAAATAGATTTGGAGAACTTTAAATGCCAATAAATGTTTTATTTCATAATATAAAAATAGACGAATCCCAAAAGTACACTAAGATAATAATAATAAAATAAGTCATTACTGGCACTTGGCCTTATTACATTTTTAGAAAAAAGCAAATAAATCTAGCCTATTTGGTCCCAAAAGGACCTTCCCCAGATTCGATCTTCCGGACTCCATCATATAGGTCCCCCAGCTCACGCAGCCCCAACAGCAAGTAGGCTCTGGCAAGATGTCCTCCTTCAGTTCCATCAGCGTTCTGGAAATTTTCAATCCTCTTTATGACTTTACTTTCCTGCTCCACGATTCCTCGCTCCAGATATCCCAGTTTCCTATTGGAAGTAACTGCCATTTCTTTCTATTCCTCGATCAGCCTTGCATTCCTCTCATGTATTTCTTGGTGTTCATATTCAGAGCCGTGGACCCTCTTGCGCAGCCTGTTGTATTTGACTTGAGCCTCAGCTTCTTCATCTATGATTTTGTTCCCTTGACCGGCCCCTGGTGTCACCATTCCTTTCAGATTCCCCTTTAACCATGCCGGGTAGAGAGGCTCGAACCCTGCATGATACCTGTCTAGCTCAACGGTGTTCTTCTCCACAATGATTTTGCAGTGCCACATGTGCTGATCTTGGAACTTGTAAGGGACGTCGTCATCTTGAAAGTTTGCCCTGAAATGACTTATCTTGACAACCCTTAGTACAACTTGTTTCCTGCCTGCTTGTCTCATAACTCGGATAGGGACATACGGGTATATCCCTCTCAACCCGATTAGTACCAAGTGCGGAGCATCCCTGGATCTGATAATAAATTCGTGTGTTGGCAACCATTCAAACACCATTGCACCTATTCCTTGGTCAGATTGTCGAAGAACTCTACCCATTCTTTGGCACTTTTTGGCTGAGCAAATTTGTCTGGAATGTAAGTTATCTACTTGGGGTGATGGAAGGCAATATGGTCGTTCCAAGCCCTCGTGGAAATTCTTGGCGATAGTGACCCTTTTGGAAATGCTCCAACAACCATAACTGTAGCAACAAGTTACAACCCTCAAAATGCTTGACCCATCTTTGATAGCACTCCAGAGCCCTGTAGATGTCGGCTATGATCATGGGGACTATGGTATATGTATGTCCATTAATCCCTTCCATGAAAGCCTTGGCGACCATGGCCAACCTAGTGTCGATTCTTCCCTTTTTCATTGGAAACATTATCAGGCCTAAGAGCATACAATGAATACGAACACTTTGTGGTTAATGTGACCTAGAGAAGTGAGAGAGATCTCATCATGGTAGGTAAAGAAAGACTTGCTATGGCCATACCTCTCATACAACTATTCGAAAGGTATGTAATATTCCTTCAAGCACACTAGGTCGACATTCTTCTTTAGTCCCATCATCTTTAAAAATCCCCTGCCAGTACGGTTTTCTGGTACCAATAACCCGGGACTATCCCAAGTCAACCCCGCAAGCCCTCCAATTTCTTCTAGGAGTAGTGTCATTTCTATATCGTCGAAACAAAACACAGCCCTTCCACTATCCCAAAATAAAGCAGCAACCTCGATCAATTTATTGTTTGGCTCAATATCTAGCAAGGAAGGCAAGTTACCCAGGTACTTTCTCACATGTTTCTTATCACTTGAGGAAAGGTCCTCCCACCAATCTAGCAGAAATGGTGGGATGTTGCTAACCATACCGAATCTGGGGACCTCGTGCCTCATTTTCTGCAAAACAAAAGAGTTAGGCCTTACCCCCACCAGACTCGACCATTTATACATCCATGATCAACATATCGACATTTAGTTCTCCAAATTAATGCACAGAACGTGGTTGTGTCTGATGGTATTATGGAAAACCTAAGATACTTTTGGATAAGGCTTATTTTAAAGGATCATTATGTGGACAACATATTGATCCGACTAGGTTTGACCATGATGCATACACAATTTTAACCAGGAAGAGCAGGTTGGAGATTGTATAACTCAGATAATAGACAAGATTTGAACAAGTTGTATACATATAAAACAAAGTTTTAAACAGAAGGGATTTGGGAAATGAGGGGTCCTATGTTGGTTAGCCTACAGGATCACCCCACACAATGTCCGGTAAACACTCCTCAATGAGGGGCTACACGTGACATTAGCGCGTAGTCAACATATTCCATATCTACCCTTCCCACCCCATGGTTATAGCCTAAAGCATTCTAGTAACCTTGACAATACCTATGCGTGCACTACCTGTCCTTTCCTTGTGGCCCTGGAGGTATTTTAGGTCCTCTAAATCTGGGCAGTTCTAGACAACCCCTAAGGTGCTTAAAAAGGAGAAAATTCTAGGTGACAGGCAAGAACACATAGGACTTAACAACTAAATATAGAAAGAGACAGTTAAAGGTCCCAGGTTTACCTCCACAAGTAATACACGGAGGCAGCACGTCTCAAACATAAACAAGTCAGTTTTTTTTGTTTAGAGAAAAGGCCTAAACTGGACGTCTAAGTGGATGTCAATGCACAGAAACATGCAACCTTGTTTTTATAAACTTGGCAGTAAAGCCCTAATCAGTTTTGCCTATTGCTTTTAACCTGTTAAATCTGAACAACTTCAAGTAGCAGAAATGTAGTTTTAGAGTTGCAGGATTGGAAAACGCCCAATAGGCTTGCCTACACGCTAAATAGTGATGTCCTAAGAGCATGATAACTACGTTTGATACAGTAAAACAATGGGCCGATTTTTAAAACAGACTCTTAAATTCCTATAGGCATGCTTTCTAATAATAAATTAGAGCAGTATTTGAAAGAATTCACTTCAGGAAAAACAAACCATTGATTAGACCAACTTCGAAGTAAACTAATCATAAACTGGATTGACTTATTTAAACTAAACTAATTTTTTAGATCTAGAGGCAGAATTTCTGATGTTGTTCCCTATGAGCATGATATTTAGTTGTTTATAAACATATAGGCATGATTACTAGTGGAAATAAATGTAAACAACCATTGGAACAGAAATTTGAACTTGATCGCATGCTTAAGTATGACATCTATTTGTGAAGTTGATCGTAAAACCTATAGGCATGATTTCTAGCATGGTGAGGCAAACATAGCAAATATATGAAATCCTATAGGCATGGTTTCTAACATGTAGGGCAGACATAGAAAATATGAGATCCTATAGGCATGGTTTCTACCCATATTACCCCATAAATATGTAACTACCCACCCTTTTTTTACTAATCACCCCAATATTCGTTTACAAATTATTATAAACTAGATGAATGAATTACATAGATAAAGAAAAAGAAGTTACACTATAGGGAGCCTGAAGCAGGCCCAAGTGATTTCCTAAACCTCCAATAGCCTCAAATGCCAATTTCACAGACAATGTCATTATCTAGGTGTGTCAGAGTTCCCTAAGGATCTCAAGGATCCCGGGCAGTGCTCACACCTAGACTTTGTAACCAAATTGAGTAAGTTCAATGTGGAAGGGCCAACCTCAGTGTACCAGAGTTCAGAGAGATCTCAAGAGGACCCCAAGGCAGTACACACACTAGAGGGGGTAGAACCTAGGGACTTAGGAGTAGAGTGAGAGTGCTTAACATAGTTTGAAAGCGTCTAGTAGGAAAACAATGTAAAAAAAGAGACTTAGTTGAAATAACTTTGTAAGCAAGAGAGTTGTTGGGTAAATAGCTTTTGAAAACAGTGGTATAATTAAACAAACAACAGGTTAGTCAAACAAGTTCAGCAATACTCAAATAACAGTCCTTCATACAGGGGAATGGGAATTAGGGGCACATAGAGCATATAGTATCAGGAGCATAGTAGTTCTTGTAGGGTTTAAGGGATTAGGGGATAGTTATTGGTACCAATATAGTAGGAGTTTTAGAAACAATCATAGAATCAGCCATTTAAAGTTACAGATTAGCTTGCATATCAAAATTGGATAACAAGTAGACAAGCATTCAAAGCAGGGTAGAGTCATGTTGAGACAGACTACTAGGGGAGGGGGTAGAACATGTTCTGAAAAGCCCAAAGAAGGTTAGACTAGCATGCTAGATGAAGCAGTAATGCAAACATGTCAATTGCATGTTGAACAACAGAACCATAGATAGAAACAAATGAGAAACATGATAAACTGAAGTAGTAAAAGAAACATACTGGTTTTGAGACTTGAATTGAAATCAGAACATACCAGTAGAGAGATGGTAAACACAAAGTGAGGAATAGGAAAGCACAATAGTTAGCCTTGGCTTGCAGCCGGCTAACTCAAAATAATAGCAAGTAACCAAAGAGAGAGAAGAAAGTTTTGAGTGTGAGAGAGCTTTTTGAACCAATGTGTTCGTGTGTTGTATTAATAAAAAGCAGCATATAGCAAATCAGTGAATCAAGGACTCGAAATTACTAATTTAAGGAGAGTAACATAGGTTCCCATGAATAAGTAAATAAGCCAAGTTTAAATAGGAAGAATCGAAGGTTTAAAGGAAAGCTTTCAAATCAAGCCAAGAAACAGGGAACTCAGAATCAATCAAAGAGAGAGTCATGAGTCAATGTTTTAGCATATAAATAAAGTAAGATAAGAATAACAAGAGATAGCAAACATGAAGGTTAAACAACACTGATAGAAAGAGGCAAGTCTTGAACAGTCAAGATGAACACAAGCACATAGAGTTGGTGTAAGTTAGGCTAAGAAACTCGGTAGAAACATATTCGAGGCAAGATAGTCATAGAAACTCAAACAAGAACCGGTCAGTCATGCTGATACACAGAACCAAACGAAGAAACCTAGAAAATTAGGGCTTTCAGCATAGATGAGTTAAAGAAGTAATAAACTCTTAGAATCAGTTATAATAATGCAAGAAATAGAAGTTTTTTACATAAAGAATCGATTAAACAAGGTTTTAAAAAGAAGTTCCGAAAACCTTAGTTTTAGAAGGAGGTGAAAAACACTTAAAATCAATGATTCTTGCAAGGGATCTTAAGGACAGTGTAAAGTATTAAAGGAACAAATTCAAATCGTCTTAGATATGTATAGATCTAGGAGATATAGAAAGAAATTAGGGTTTCAAAAGAAACCCATATAGAGATAAAGGAAACTGTCTAGAATCCCAAGGATCATTGCAAATACAACATGATTTTACTTGAAATCACACTGGAGTAGCCAAGAACAGGCAGATGACGAAGCCTAGATGCAAGACGGCATGGCCCTGGGCCCTTGAAGACCTTAGAGAAGGCAGACATGGCATGAGAGAAGCCATTGGAGGATTAGGAGACAATGAGAGGTCACCGGAGATGACCGGAGAAGAGAGGTCGGCGGTTGAAGGGCGAGGGTTAGTTTGAGAGTGTACTGAGAGTAGAGAGGATTTTAGGGCGGCGGTATATGGAAAATGATTAGGGTTGGGGTGGTTTAGAATTAAAAAAGGCAAGAATCAATATGGGCCGTTGATCTTTTAGATAAACGGCCATGATCTAATTGGTTCTGGGTCGGGCAATTTGGCCTAAAATTGGGTTGGGTATTGGGTTTAATTGTGGCTATAATTGAAAAATAATTTGGCTAAGTTTTAAATAGTCAATTTAACCTTATATAATTTATAATAAAATAATAAATGATTTAATTTCAATTTGCTAAAATGATTTTTAAATAGATATTTAACATTTAAAAAATATAGAAGATCATTTTATGCATATAAGACGTAATTGTACATTAATAAGGCTAATATTGCAATTATATGCAAATTAGCTTTAAAAATGCAAAATGCAATTATAAAAATGCAATATAAATATTTTAACAATATTTTGGCATAAATATAGAATTTAGATGACTAAATTACCATAACAATAATTTGAGGGATAATTATTGGGGATTTTATAGGCAAAAAGAGGAGGAAATAAATCAATTTAAAATCTTTAAAATTATCAAAAATTATAAAAACCTTGTGCATGCTTATATATGCATATATATGCTATTTTGAAAGTATTTATGCACATTAAAAATATATATGAAAAAATTGGGTATCAACAGGCATATTTCCTGTACCACCAACTGTCTCTCAGACTGGGGTGGGAGCACAGACTCCCGCTACTCACACTCCGGAGCAGATGGCTCCTCAGTTTGAGACTCCAGCAGCTCAGCGTGTTGGGGTAGTTCAGTCGGGTGTTGCGGCATAGACCGGTGATGGATCAGTTATGTCTTCTGAGGTTTTATGGAGACTGGATAGGTTTACCAAACTTTTCCCATTTCACTTTAGCGGTGCATCTTCAGAGATTCCCTAGGACTATCCGGACGGTTTTCATGAGGTGTTATAGAACATGGGGATAGTGGAGACCAATGGGGTCGACTTTGTTGCTTTTCATTTGTCGGGTTCCTCCAAGAAATAGTGGAGGGATTTTGTGTTAACCAAACCAGGTGGTTCGCCAGCTCTTACTTAGGACCAGTTCTCTCAGCTATTTCTTGAGAAGTTCCTTCCTATCACGTAGAGAGAGAACTATCAGAGGCAGTTCGAGCATCTGCAGTAGGGTTCTATGTTTGTCACTCAGTACGAGACCCGATTTGTGGATTTGACCCGTCATGCTATTCTTTTGCTTCCTACTAAGAGAGAGACAGGGTGAGGAGGTTTATTGAAGGACTTGCTAAGTCTATCAGATTCCAGATGGCTAAGGAGATTGGGAGTGAGATTTCTTTTCAGACGGCTGCCAATGTTGCCAGGCGAGTCAAGATGGTACTAGCTCAGGGGAGTGGCCAGGGATCTAACAAGAGACCTCGTCACTCCGATGGATTTAGTGGTGCCTCGTCTGGAGGCAGGGGATCTTTTTGTAGAGGCCATCCTCCCAGGCCATTTCATTCAGCACTCCAAGCTTCTCACGGTGCTTCAAGTAGTTGTGGCCCTCAAATGCATTATTCTGATTAGCTAGCCTACAGTGCACCACCAGCTCCTATCAGTGCACCGCTCCAGAGTTTTTAGGATGGGCACTCATGCCGACAGGGTCAGTTTCAGGATCAACAATCACAACAACCGAGGTCTTGTTATACTTATGGCGATTCGAGGCACATTGCTAGGTTTTGCCCTCGAGCATCGATCAGTTCTCAACATCAGGGTTCTCGTGCCATGGTTTTCGCACCAGGTGCTTCACTGCCTACTCAACCAGCTAGAGGTAGTGGTCAGATAGTTAGAGGTAGAGGTCAGGCTGCTAGAGGTGGAGGCCAGCTAGATAGAGCCCGTCCTCGAGATATAGTTTAGAGTGGTGGGGCCCAGACCCGATGCTATGCTTTTCCATCTAGGCCTAAGGCTAAGTCATCTAACGCGGTTATCACAGGTACAGTTTTAGTTTGTAGTAGGGATGCCTCAGTACTATTTGATCCGGGTTCTAATTATTCCTATGTGTCATCCTATTTTGCTTTATATTTGGTTGTGCCTCCTAATTCTTTGAGTGCTCTCGTGTATGTGTCCACCCCTATGGGAGATGCTATTGTTTTAGATCGCGTTTATCGTTCGTGTGTGGTTACCATTAGGAGTATTGAGACTCGTGTAGACATCCTATATCTTGATATGGTCGATTTTGATGTCATTTTGGGGATGGATTGGTTGTTACCTTATCATGCTATATTGGACTGTCATGCCAAGACGGTGACCTTAGCCTTGCTGGGGTTGCCTCGATTGGGGTGTAGAGGGACTTTAGGCTATTTTAACATAAGGGTTATCTCTTATGTGAAGGCTCGACATATGGTCGAGAAGGGGTGTCTAGCTTATTTGGTTTATGTCCTTGATTCTAGTGTGGAGGTTCCTTCTATGAATTCAGTACCGGTCGTTCGTGAGTTTCCAAAGGTGTTTCCTGCAGACCTGCCGGGGATGCCACCCGATAGGGATATTGACTTTTGTATTGATTTGGCTCCTGGCACTCAACTCATTTCTATTTCGCCATACCGTATGGCCCTGCTAGAGTTGAATGAATTGAAGGAGCAGTTGCAAGATTTGCTTGATAAGGGTTTTATTAGACCTAGTGTCTCGCCCTGGGGTGCGCCCGTATTATTTGTGAAGAAGAAGGATGGTTCGATGAGGATGTGCATAGAATATCGGCAGTTGAACAAAGTCACCATCAAGAACAAGTATCCATTGCCAAGGATTGATGACTTATTTGATCAGCTTCAGGGTGCCAAAGTAATTTTCAAAGATTGATTTGAGGTCTGGCTATCATCAGTTGAGTATTAGGGCATCTGATATCCCTAAGATAGCTTTTCAGACTCGGTACGGGCATTATGAGTTTCTAGTGATGTCATTTGGGCTAACAAATGCCCAGCAACATTTATGGATTTGATGAACCGGATGTTCTAGCCCTATTTGGATTCCTTTGTGATTGTGTTTATTGATGATATTTTGATCTACTCCCGCAGCCGAGAGGAGCTTGAGCAGCGCCTTCGGATCGTTCTTCAGACTCTAAGAGACAGCCCGTTATATGCTAAGTTTTCAAAATACGAGTTCTGGTTGAGTTCAGTCACTTTTTTGGGGCACATTGTGTCGGCAGAGGGTATCCAGATGGATCCTAAGAAGATTGAGGCAGTCAAGAACTGGCCTATACCCACTACAGCTATAGAGATCTAGAGTTTTTTGGGATTGGCGGGTTATTACAGTCAGTTTGTGGAGGGTTTCTCATCTATAACAGCCCCGTTGACCAAGTTGACCTAGAAGGGTGCCCCGTTCAGATGGTCAGACGAGTGTGAGGTGAGCTTTCAGAAGCTCAAGACTACTTTGACTACGGCACCAGTGTTGGTGTTGCCCACAGGTTCAGGATCCTATATACAATATACTATGATACATCTCATATTGGACTTGGTACGGTATTAATGCAGGGTGGCAAGGTAATTGCATTTGCTTCACATCAGCTGAAGATTCACGAGAAGAATTATCTTGTCCATGACTTAGAGTTGACAGCCATTGGTCACACGCTGAAGATTGGGAGGCACTATCTTTCTGGCGTGTCATGTGAGGTGTTCACGGATCATCGGAGTTTGCAATATTTGTTCAATCAAAAGGAGCTCAATTTGAGGTAGAGGAGGTGGTTAGAGCTATTAAAAAACTATGATATCACCATCTTGTATCATCCTGGGAAGGCCAACGTGGTGGCCGATGCTTTGAGTAGAAAGTCAGTGAGTATGGGCAGCCTTGCGTACATTCCAGTCGGTGAGAGACCGCTTGCATTAGATGCTCAGTCTTTGGCCAATCCAAGGGTTATTCCTTCAAATCGCAAAAAAACCTAAAATCACGTTAAAACCTCGCTTTATCTCTCTAATCACACAATCCAAACCAATTATCAACCAAGGAAGTCGAAAAGTGCTATAGAAAACGATCTCAATCCATAAGGCTTCTATCTTTGAAGAATCTCAAAAAAGTCAACAAAAATCAATCCGGGCCCACGTGCCCAAAATCCTCGATGATCCTAACTTTTCGAGTCCAAATATATTATTAGAATCCAAAATTGGGTCCAAATCAGTACTCAAATCTCCAAAATACACCTTTTAAAATCTAGGCAAAACCCCAAACGTTTTCTTCAAAATTGCATGTTCTTAGTGTATAAATCTATGAGCAAACAAGATATATAATCAATCCAAGTGAAAATTACTTACCCTCAAAATAGAAGTGAAAATCTCCTCCAAAATCGCCTCTTTTGGTGCTCCAAAACTCAAAACAATGAGCAAAGAACAAACCCTCGAAATATAACATTTTGTCAGGGCCTCTCACACCTACGACCCAAAAGCTCTCTTTCTGCGAGCTGGCTTTTGCGCCACTAAGTTTTCATATGCACACTTCCCAATTGACCAATGCACTTGTGACCAATAACTTCGCATATGCAGCTCCACAGGCGCACACAAGATTCCACAAGAGCGTTAACCCCCTAGCATGACAACTTTCGCATATACGCATCTTCTTCGCAAAAACGGAACTCACATCTGCACTACCACATTGAAGATACAGCTCTCCTGAGTCTGTTACCGTATTTCTTCTATGATAACAAAACTCGCAAATGCCACATTGCAGATGCGAACACCAGGTCGCAGGTACGACTACACCTAAACTAGCAATGCCATCAACTGCCAAAAGGGTTCCAGAATCAATTTGAAACACATCTGAGCCCCTCGGGACTATGTCTAATAATATCAACAAGTCCAAATATATTATCCAAACTTATCCAAAGGATCAAAGCACCACAAATAACATCAAAACCAAGAATCAAAGATCAAATCGTTCTCTTACCTTTTAAACCTTCAAACGTCGTCGAACATGTCTTGTTTACACTTAGACATTTCGGGTAACAATCAAACTTTGCGCTTAAGTTCCAATCAACCAACTGAACCTATCCAATATTCCGGAATACTGATCAAAACCCGATAATACCAAAGTCAACTTCCGATCAAACTTAAGAACTCTTAAATTCTTCAAATTGCCAACTTTCGATAAATAAAGCCAAAACCTTCTAGCAAACTCCAAATTCAAATTCGAACATACACCTAAGTCCAAAATAACCATCTGAACCTATTGAAACCATCAAATCCTAATTCTGTGATCATTTACTCAAAAGTTAAACCTTTGTTAACTCTTCCAAATTGAGAATTACTCTTCAAAATTAATATCGAACCTCTCGAATATCAAAACCAACCATATACACAAGTCGTAATACATCATATGAAGCCATTCAAAATATCAAATCATAGAACAAAATGCTAGAACTCAAAACGACTGGTCAGGTCACTACATCTGCTTTATAATAAGCATACTAGATTATCATTTTCTATCCATTGACCTCATGGGTTTGATTCGGGAATTGGCTTCATACAATAAAAGTTAAACGTAAAGATTAATTTAGTTTGTCAAAATGGTATTCGATATGTTCATCATTCAAAAATTACAATGACAAAAATGACATGAGAAAACAAACAAAAATAAATAAAAAAATTGCATGATGGTAATTGTTCGCTAATGCACTAACCAGTTAGAAGGAAATGAGATGATGGTAGAAAAAGATGGAGGGAGGTGGCAGAAGAAGAGAGAGAGGAGAGGATAGAAAAAAATGGTATAACTGAACTGAAGACAATAATCATGGTTTGGGAGTCTTTTAAAGGGGCAAGTATATAATTTGTAAAGAAAACCCGATTAGTTCTGGTAAATAGCAAACTTTAGTTAAAGCGATTAAATAAGTTTGTATAATAGTATGTATTGGAAAAATTCCAAAAATATAACATCCTCATTTTATTAATCAAAAGATATAATTAAAAAGCTCATTTAAGGACAGAACTAACCCATTAAAGCATCTGATTTCATGATCAGACTTTGGGAATTGTTGTATCCCCCCCCCCCAAGGGAATTTAATAAGTACAGTATTAAATTTGCTAGGATGGTGATAATTGCGATACCAGAATGTTACTTTCAGTTATTTTTTTATATACTCTTGTATAGTTATATGATTTTATTATAACAACAAAAATAATATTGGTCTTATACAAATTGGCTTGATTATTCACACATGTATTGTAATCTCGTGTAACTTCTGGTGTTATATGAGAAAGATGGCTCTCGAAATGCAGGTCGCTCATTTGCACGTTAGTCGTGCTTGAGTTTTTGTAGCGCATGGTGCTATCCATCTCCCCAAGGTAGTATTTATGCATTTGGCGTGCTTGTGGTCATTATTCGGGTATTTCGTGGGTATGAGCATTATGGCTAGATGGGTATTTCCTTATTGATTGTTATGTGTGGACAGGGTGGCATGCCGCCACAGATACGATGTGGATGGGGTTGCACGCCGCAACGGTGTCATATTTGGATCGGGTTGTATGCTGCAATAGTATCATGTGTGGATCAGGTTGCACGTTGCAATAGTGAGATATTGAGTACGATTCCTTATACTTATTTTGTATGTCTTGTTTCTCATCTCTGAGATAGGTTCATAACATCTGTTTAGCCATTTATTTTGTTATGCGGGCTGTGTAGTTCTTTGCCAGAGTTCGTTCTTCCTTATGAGTGGTATTCTAGTTGTAGCTTGTTGGAGCCTTGATGGCGTCGTATGACATTTTAGACAATTTTTGAGGTGGCTTATTGCCCGAACATCTTGTAGTGTCTGAGACAGGGTTATTAGACCTGAAATCAGTGCGCTCGAATTTATGTAAGGCATATTAAAGAGAAAATGTCATTGTGGGACTAGTCTAGTAGGGTTTTTGTCTAAGATAGCTAGTGGCAATTTTGTGTTTTACTATTTCGTCTTTCAGTACATGACCTATTTGATAGCTATCGCTTTTTCTTTATTTTGCATCTTTCTTCTAGATTTCATGTTGTTCCTATTTTACCTATGATTTCTATGGTGATATTAATATTTTCTCCTTTTGTCTTTTTATTTTCTTGAGCCGAGGGTCTTTTGGAAACAACATCTCTACTCCTTCGGGGTAGGAGTAATGTCTGCGTACGTACTACCCTTTCCAGACCCCATTAGTGGGATTTTACTGGGTTGTTATTGTATATTAAAGAGAAAATGTCACTATTCAATTCCGAATGAGGTAATAGCTCTTGTCAAGCGATGAGACTCCATGATTTATTTATTTGGTTAGTGGTTATGAGCTTTTACATTTCGATTTCATCGTTCCAGCATTGCGAGGTTTGGATTAGGGCTTATACGCGTTGTGGGTTATACTACGGGCATCAAGTTAGTGAATTTGCAGCTTCTACGATTAAAGGATGTTATTATGTGCATACGAATTATGCGGTGTATTGTGTGGCTTCAGCATGGGCGCATGATCATGTTTTGTACAGCATGTGGAGATTGATACGGCACTTGTATGTTAGAATCAAGCCTCATAGAGAATTCCAAATGCTGGAATTTGGTGCTAAGGCTTGTGGGCTAAGGCAGCAGGAAGGACCCTCAATCTGGCTTGAGCTAGTGTGCTCACATGTGGTGGCACGGGTAGGTGCACAAGGTGTTAAACAGCAATTCTGGGCAACTCCAGAGCAGTTTTTGGCACGTTCGAGGACGAATGTATGTTTAAGTGGGGGAGAATGTAACGACCTAATCGGTTATTTTGAGCTCTAGCACATCGTTCAGCTGTTTAAGGCCTTGAGTAGCTTCACTTCATATTTTATGACTTGTACGCGTAGTCGGAATTGAATTTCGGGTAGTTCGAAATTGATTCAGAAGGAAAATTCTCAATTCGGAAGCATTAAGTTGGAAGAATTGACCAAGGTTTGACTTTTGAATGAACGATCCCGGAATCAAGATTTGAATATTCCAATAGGTTCATATGATGATTTCGAACCTGGGCATATGTTGGGGTTCAGTATCGGGAGCCCGGGAGCATTTCAGTGCTTATTATGGAAAATTAGCATTTTAAAAGTTTTAGAACTTTATAAGTTTGATTTGAAGTGGACTTTGATGTTATTGATGCCCGTTTGGCATTCTGAGCCTTAGAATAGGTTCGTGTCATAATTTTTGACTTGTACGCAAGGTTTGGCGTCATTCCGAAATGTATATGATTCGAACGCGTCCGCCGAAGCTTGAGTGTTTGAAAGTTGAAATGAGAATTTTTAGCGTCGAGTGATTTTGATGTTATTCGTAGCATTTTAAGCCTTTGGATAAGTTTGGATAGGAAATTGGGACTTGTTGGTGTGATTAGGTGGGGGCCTCGGGTGTGATTTCGTGTGGTATCGGATCATTTTTCTTTTTTTTGCAACTGCTGGTGTTGGTGTCTGGCTTTGTTCTTCGCGAACATTCTCACGCGTTCGAAGAAGGATTTTAGCTACTGGGATTTTGTGCTTCACATTCGTGACTATTGTCTCGTGTTTGCGAAGGTTTGGACGGCAAGGCTTCGCGTTCGCGTTCCCACGATCGTGTTCGCGATGTAGAAGCTGGCCTGGTGGGGGATTTTGTCTTCGTGTTCGCGAATGTGTAGCCGCATTCGCAATGGGCAGGCTGGTAAAGCTTCGCGTTTGCAGGTCCTGACTCGCGTTCGCATAGATTAATTAGGGAGGAGAAGCTGGTTATGCTTAGCGAATGCGTGGGACTTGCCGCATTCGCGAAGAAGGTCGGGCTGCGCAGTGTAGTTTTTAATCGGGGTTTTGGCTAATTTTCACTTTATTTCATCCGTGGGAGCCAACTTTGGAGCGCCATTTTCATCATCAATCATGAGGTAAGTGATTTCTACGCAGTGTGAGTTAAATACACGAATTTAGGCTTGTAAATTCAAGAATTTAAGTGGAAAATGTGGGATTTTTGGTAGAAGACCTAGAATTGGTATTTTTGGAGTTGACCACGAAATTGGATATGAATTTGGGAATAAATTATATATTTGAGTTCATAGCATTATGGGTAATGCTTATCTTCAAAACAATTCGGAATCCGAGCATGTGCGCTCAAGGGTTGACTTTGTTGACATTTCGAGCGATGTTGGAAATTTTTATAAAATATTAAATTAAGAGTATTGGATTATATTTTTATTGGTTTGCATTTTGTTTGACTAGTTTTGGATCGATAGGCTTTGATTCGAGGTGTTAGAGGGGCGTTGGAGCCGGTTATGGAACTTTTGAGCCAGGTAAGTCTCCTGTCTAACCTTGTGAGGGGAAAACTACCCCCTAGGTGATGTAATTATTATGTTCTGCTAGTTGTGGGTGCTACGTATGCACTAGGTTACGAGAGTCCGTATGTAGCTAAAGCATATTTATGTCCGGGTAAACTTAAGACCTTATCATGCAATATTTGAATTATTTGAACTCAATTTGCTAGCTTAATTAATTGAATTTATAATTAAAATTGACTTGGGAATATATTAGGCCGAGCTTTATCACCTTGAGTTGTTTGGCGAGATAATTGATAAAAAAATAAAAAGTCATGATTGCTTTATGCTTCTATACCTGTGTTGTAAGCGCGTGACTCATAACTGGACAAGTTTCTTTCTTTCCTTTGGATCGGTCCGAACACCTCGGCAATATATTGAGATGCATCTCTGATTCGCTCTAGTCGACCCTAGGCATTGTACACAACACTCTAGATCAGGCCGTACGACCTCGTCATAATTATGTGTTATACCGCTAGTAGTCCGGATATTCTTGAGATTCCCTCCCTTTTGTTGAGACCTGGCATTCATATGGTATTCCTTATTTGTTTGAGATTACAGTTGATATTTCTGATTTGTTGAGATCGCATATGACATTGATACTTACTGGGTACGTGTTGATTTACGTACTCACGCTACACTTCTGCACTAAATATGCAGGATTTGACAGGTTCACTTGGTGGTCATCATGGCGCGTAGGCGCAACTGCTGAGGGTATTTTATGGTGAGCTGCTTTCTACGCTACGCATTGCAGCTCTCAGAGTCTCCATATTATTTATTTACTTTATCCTGTCTATTTTATATTTCAGACAGATATTGTATTATTATTGCACTCTTTAGCAGACGCTCATGCACTTGTGACACCGGGTTTTGGGGATGTTAGAATTTGTTTATAATTTTTCTTACTATTGACACATTTTTACTTTATATTTTATTTAAATTGTATGTATCTAGAATTTTTACGCATTAATTACTCTATCTAATAAGATTCATAATTTCAAAAAATAATTAATTGAATAATTAAGTTGGTAGTTCATCGCTGGCTTGCCTAACGACGATATTGGGCGCCATAATAATTTATAGCGGATTTTGGGTTGTGACAAATATGATTTAAGAAGTTTATTTGTGACATTAGTTACTTAGATTTACCTAACCAAACTCTTTAGAAAAGGTTCTTTTTACCATGAATTGCGGGTTAGGCACTATTTAACCGACAAGGTTGGACTAAAATAATAATAATAATAATAATAATAATGTATTGGGAAAAACCTGAGTCTGAATATTGAAGATGGCGTGTCATGACACGTGGACTGGTCAAAAGGTCAAAACGCAATAAATAGCCAAGAGGCACGGGCGACAACAGATATGGGGAGAAGAAAGCAATATAGGTGTGGACCTTTACTAATGGCACGAGTCTCGTACCTATTCGAGTCATTTAAAGACCGAAGATCGGAAGAAGTTGAGGATACGAATCTGATGACGTAAAAGAGTCTAAATACAGCATTAAATATCAAATATGTTAGAGAATTTGAATTAAATAGAAATGATTGTGTAACGTTTCTTTTAATGTCATTTATTGCTCATAATTGCCTCATTAAGACAAAGGCATTACATCTTCTCCTAGAATCAACTATAAAAGGAGAAGGACTCAACATCTGTAGACACACGAAATATTATTGAGATTACACTGAAATACAAAACTACTTACTTTATTATTCTCAGAAGTCTTCTATTGTTTTCGTCTCCAGATTATCAGTAACCCGAATTTCTCTTTATTTCTAGCTTTGACCAAAGACTCAGATTTTTGGTTAAACAAATTGGTTCCGCTGCCGGGATCTGATAATCTTTTCTTTTAAGCTACATTCTATCCGTTGTTATCATCATGTCAAACAACAATAACAACAACAACAACAATAACAGTGAAAACACCTTGGGAAACCATCAAAATCAAGAAGATTTACAGAACATTGACGTGGTTCCCTCCCCTTAAAATTCATCACGTCAATCTCGTGAAGGCACTCCTACTCCTGAATCTCGTGCTGATCAACAAGAGCAATCTGAACATTTTGAAGGGGCAGATGAAGCTTTACAAAGAGTAATTGATGCACGGGTTAGCAAAGCTCTTCAGGCTCTAGTTAGTCGATTACCTGTTGCACCACCCACACTTACGCCTAATAATAATACATTGGAGAATCCTCGTTCTGGCCTTGTTAATTCTGGAAATGGAGGAACCCCCAGTGAACCACAAGAAGGAGAACCAGGTAATTCAAATAATTCTCATTTGCAAAATTTAGTACTAACTTTGCAGAAACAGCTTAAGGAACAGAATGAGTGCATCGAGCAAATCCCTGGAGTTCCCCTGTAATCAAAGGAGTGGATGTGGATAAATACTCACAACAACCTTGGAAACCAAGTGCTTCTCCCCTTCCAATCCCTAAAAAGTTCAAAATGCCTGACATCTCGAAATATGATGGTACAGCATACCCACGTGATCACGTAACTGCATTTACTACAGGTGTAAAAGGCAACGACTTGACCAAGCAAGAAATCGAGTCAGTGTTGGTCAAGAAATTTGGAGAAACACTCACCAAGGGTGCATTAACCTGGTATTCTCTTTTACCTGAAAATTCTATAAACTCTTTTGCTGAGCTTGTAGATTCTTTTATTAAAGTACACTCAGGAGCTCAAAAGGTTTAAAAAAGAATGGAAGACATTTTCAAAATTAAACAAGGGGACTCAGAGTTGCTTAGAAATTTTGTTGATAGATTCCAACGTGAGAGGATGACTTTGCCTCGTGTACCTGATAACTGGGTTGCAATAGCTTTTGCAAGCAACTTAAATGACAAAAGTTCAGAAGCCACGAGAAGACTTAAAGAAAGCCTTCGAGAGTTCCCTGCAACCACGTGGAATGACGTTTATAACAGGTATAGTACGAAGTTGCGAATTGAGGAAGATACCGTACCTCAGTTTCATCATGAAGAAAGGAGCAAATCCAGGAGATCAGAAACAGAAAAAGATCAGGTAAAAATAGGTATGATCCATATATGGGACCTGCAGGGAAAGACTCACGGTCAAAGAAGGATAGTCAACGATATGATAAAAAATCGAGGAACAGGGAATCTGGTTCTTCATCAAGGTTCAGAAATGACCGAAACAAACAAGAGTCACGAGATGATGACAGGAGTTAAAGGCAAGGTTCGGTGGATATAACTTTAATGTCACTACCTCCGAGCTCGTAGTTGTTTTGAGGAGCATGGGAGATAAGGTACGATGGCCAAAAGAGATGCGGTCAAATCCAAATAGGCACAATCCAGACCATTGGTGCGAATTCCACAATGATCACGGGCATAAAACTTCAGAATATAGATTCTTACAAAGTGAAGTGGATCATCTATTGAAACAATGGTATCTCACTGAGTTATTTAGTGAGAAAGGTAAGCAAACCTATATGAAAAATAGGCAAGAGCCACCAAAGCCCCCTTCACCCAAGAGAACCGTGAATGTTATAAGTGGGGGAGAAGATATTCACGGTGTAACATATAGGGCTTCCAACAAGGTTTCTAAAGTAACGATAACATACGGGAAACGGGTACGGCAGGTTTTAGAAAACAAAAGTATTTCTTTTGATGATGCAGATACCGAAGGAGTAATGACCCCACAAAACGACGCACCGGTAATATCTTTACTTGTACATGATACTAATGTAAAACGAGTTTTGATTGATCCAGGAAGTTCCATAAATATTGTACTATTAAGGGTATTACGAGAAATGCAAGCTGAAGACAAAATGATACCTAAGGCGCATACCTTGTCCGGGTTCGACAATTCAAGTGTGGTAACAAAAGAAGAGGTAATTCTAACAACTTTTGCTGCAGATGTTGTTAAAGAAACTAAATTTCAGGTAGCAGATATGGAAATGGCTTACAATATGATCATGGGGAGACCTTGGATCCATGATATAGGTGATGTCCCATCAACTCTACATCAAGTTATTAAATTCACATCACTGTGGGAAATTTGCCAAATTCGTGGGGATCAGCAGACAGCCAGGAATATCAATGTTGTAACAGATACGAGCACCGTAAATAAAGAAAAATAGCAATTACAGGAAACAGTTGAAGGTATCAAGGATCAAACCTCAACTGAACAAGAAAAGATAGATTTAGACTCGAGACCTGATACAATTCAAGAACCTGAAGAGAATGAAAATATCAAAACAACAATTGAAGAGCTCGAGGCTGTGATATTATTTGAGCAATGACCTGAACGGAAGGTTTATGTTGGAGCCAATCTAAGCTCAGACATGCGAGGTATGTTGATTGAATTTTTAAAAGCTAACGTGGACTGTTTTGCTTGGTCCCATGCTGATATGACAGGGATACCACCGGATGTGATGACTTACAAACTAAATGAAGACTCATCCTTCACACCAGTAAAGCAAAAGAAAAGAAATCAAGGAGCTTTCAAAAATCAGGTGATTCAAGATGAGGTCCAAAAGCTATTGAAAATTGGGTCAATCCGCGAGGTAAAGTATCCTAATTGGTTAGCAAACATAGTTGTTGTACCTAAGAAAAATGGTAAGTGGCGGGTTTGCGTGAATTATACAGATCTTAACAAAGCCTGCCCAAAAGATTCTTTCCCTTTACCGCATATAGATCAGTTATTGATGCAACTGCAGGACATGAACTTTTGAGTTTTTTAGATGCATATTCGGGGTACAACCAAATTAAAATGGACCCCAGTGATGAAGAAAAAACTTCTTTCATCACAGACAGGGGGACTTATTGTTATAAAGTAATGCCTTTTGGTCTCAAAAATGCTAGAGCAACCTATCAAAGGTTGGTCACCAAAATATTCCAAGAACATTTAGGAAAAACCATGGAGGTATATATAGACAATATGCTCGTCAAAACCAAGCATTCTCATGATCATATTTCTCATTAATCTGTTACATTTGAAATTTTACGAAAATTTAATATGAAACTCAATCCAAAAAAATGTGCATTTGGGGTTGCCTCAGGTAAATTTTTGGGTTTTCTCGTTTCTAACCATGGTATTGAGGTAAATCCTTCTCAGATCAAAGCAATAGACGAGATCCCTGATATCCTTACGAGTAAAAAAGAAGTCCAAAGGCTAACGGGAAGAATTGCAGCCTTGGGGAGATTTATTCCCAAATCTTCAGAAAAATGTTTTAAATTTTTCTCCGCACTCAAAAAGCAAGATCATTTTGAATGGAACGAAGATTGCCAAAAAGCCCTTAGAAATTTAAAAGCTTACTTGTCAAATCCACCACTATTGGCAAAACCAAAAGAAGGAGAAAAGCTACTCATCTATTTGGCCGTGTCAAAAGTTGCGGTAAGTGCTGTTTTAGTCCGTGAGGACCAAGGTAAGCAATCTCCTATCTATTATGTAAGCAAGTCTTTACTAGATGATGAAACACGATTTCCACAACTAGAAAAATTAGCATTAGCTTTGATCATGGCATCTAGAAAATTAAGACCTTATTTTCAATGTCATCCCATTGTTGTAGTTACTGCTTTTCCATTACGAAACATTTTGCATAAACATGAATTGTCAGGAAGGTTAGCAAAATGAGCTATAGAATTAAGTGAATACGAAATCATTTATCAACCTAGGACTGCTATAAAATTTCAAGTATTAGCCGATTTCGTAGCTGATTTTAGCTAGGGGATGCATTTAGAAGCAGAAAAAGAATTACAAGTTTTTAGTGGTGCAAACCCGGGGACTTGGATTTTATTCACTGATGGTTCGTCTAATGTAAAAGGAGCAGGTCTGGGTATAGTTCTCATACCACCTACGGGTGAGACTATTAGACAGGCTATAAAATGTCATTCTATAACTAACAATGAAGTAGAGTATGAGGCTGTAATTGCAGGTCTAGAATTGGCACGAGAACTCAGCATAACACAGATTATAATCAAGAGTGATTCTCAACTCGTGGTCAATCAAATGCTGGGGACTTATACATCCAGGGAGACACGAATGCAAGAATATCTCGAAAAGGTACGGGAACTAACAAAGCAATTCCAAACTTGGAAGGTAATGAAGATCCCAAGAGATGAGAATATGGAGGCAGATGTTTTAGCTAATCTCGCATCTGCAGCAGATGTAGCAAACGACGCAAATGCTTCAGTCGTACATTTATTTTATTCCGTTCTCGAACCTGATAAGAACGAGGTAAATTTTAATCATTTAAAATAGGATTGGAGAAACGAAATTATTGCTTTTTTACAGCGCGGACCGTGCCTGCTGACAAAAGAAAAGCTTATGCACTTCGCAAAAAAACTGCTCGTTATTGTTTACATCAAGGAAATCTTTATCGAAAGATGTTCGGTGGACCATTAGAAAGGTGTCTCGGACCTTCCCAAACAGAATATGTGATGAGGGAAGTACATGAAGGACATTGTGGAAATCACGCAGGAGAAAGGTCGCTGGTAAAAATGCTGATTCGAGCAGGGTATTATTGGCCTAAAATGGAAGAAAAAGCAAACGGTTTCGTGTCCAAGTGTGATAAATGTCAAAGATACGGCAATAATATGCATAGACCAACTGAGCTACTGCATCCTATCATAGCTCTGTGGCCCTTCATGAAATGAGGAATGGATATCGTAGGTCCATTACCACAAGCAAAAGTTCAGGTGAAGCTTCTACTTGTACTTACTGATTATTTCACTAAATGGGTAGAAGCAGGAGCATTTAAACAGGTACGAGAGAAAGAAGTTAAAAACTTCATTTGGAGGATTATAATATGCCGCTTTGGAGTACCAAAGAAAATCGTGTGTCATAATGGTCCGCAATTCATAGGAGCTCAAATCACAGAATTTTTTCAAAGTTGGCAAATTAAAAGGATAACATCTACACCATACCATCCAGTGGGTAATGGACAAGCGGAATCCACAAACAAGGTCATTATCAACAACTTGAAGAAAAGGTTACAGGATTCAAAAGGTAATTGGCCTGAGGTATTACCTGGAGTATTATGGGCTTATCGTACAACGACAAAAACAAACACGAGAGAAATACCATTTTCAATGGTTTATGGTGCGGAGGCCTTAATTCTAGTTGAAATAGGAGAACTAAGCACACGGTACGTTCAAGCAACGGAGGAATCAAATGATGAAGAGATGCGGGTGAACCTTGATTTGCTCGAAGGAAGAAGAGAAGCTGCATTAATAAGGATGGCATCATAAAAGCAAGTAATTGAACGGTATTATAACAGGAAAGCATGCCTCAAATTCTTTAAAATTGGGGACTTCGTGCTTAAAAGGGTGTTCCAATCTACAAAAGCTGCTAATTCAGGAAAGCTAAGTCCAACATGGGAAGGACCCTACAGAGTTCGTGACATTGCAGGAAAAGGAGCATACGAGTTGGAGACAATGGATGGCAAGATTCTACCCTCACATTGGAATGTTGTCCACCTAAAGAGATATTACTTTTGAGAAAGTACTCACGGTCAGGTTTCGCTATGTTACAATTTTTCTTTGAATTGTTAAAATTTTACTAACGATTTTAGATGCTAGGCAGAAACTCTTACCCGTTCCAAATGATGAGTCACGACCTGCACGGCAAAATGGAATATTCTAAAATTCCAAGCACAGGGTTACAATTAATCTGATGGAAATACACACGGGTTAGGCAGTCTTCATCTTTAATCGCACCTCCGAGTCTCGTATGTTTTTCTGTTTTCAGGAAAAGGACCAAATTGAGAGAAACAAACAAGTGCTCGAGGCTTCATACTTCACCGCTCAAACATTTGGGGGACTACATATACACAGATACGTGTACGTGCAAAAAAAACAGATACGAAAATCGAACAAGATTGAGCAAGATTTAAGAGAAATATCAAGCTACAAAGTGACAAGTGTTGAGCAAAAGTTATGGAGTTTTCAGCATTCATCATAGTGTTTTTCCCCATGAGAACAACAGAGTCACCTCTCAAACTCATGAGAACAACGGAGTCACCTCTCAAACCCTTCTTAATACATGAAGATAGGGTCATGACTATGTACCGAAACGGGTTATGAGGAAAAACCTTGTTTATTTCATATTTATTTTAAAGATATGTTATAAGAAAAACAGTTACGAGAAAGTTATAGATGTATTTTAATACATGTAATATTCAAAAGCTTGTCCAAGTCCATGAATAAAAACTTGTCAAAGTTGTTTCAAACAAAACATGTGTATTCCTATTTCTTTCATCGTATTGTAACACCATTATGAAGTTGAGACGTCTTCTTCATTAAGTGTCGATATATAAAAGGGCCCTCTTTTATAAACCTCATGTTAATAAGTCATGAGAAAAATCATAAAGCATTTTCAAAGGATAAAAATGCTAAACTATTCTATAAGTCCTAAATAGATAAGGAAAAGGCAAGAATAAAGCACATTGAAGTACTAACATACTTCTTGATATAATTAAAAAGACTAAGTAGAAACTTAGTCAACAAAAAGTTTATACAAGTGCCCCATTATGATAACTGGGGACTTTCACCAAAAAATCCCTTAAAAATAACTAAGGGATAAAACCATCATCCAACAAAGAAAGTAAAAACAAAGTCTGGAAATTTAACTGGTCACTGAAGGGGTTGGCACATCAGAAGTTGCAATATTAATTTCACTTTCAAAAATAGCCATAGGCACGGTGGCAACTTCTGAATAAGCAGCAACAGGAGCGGTTTCAGCTGGGCTTGAAGTGTTAGGTTCAACGAAGGGAGCAAGAGTCACGGAAGTTTCAGCTTCCATAGACTGAGTCGTAGAAATTTCACCCTCGGGAGCTGGAATTGCAACATCTTCAACTTCAACTGCCACAGCAACAGCTTCATCATTTACAGGTTCCTTAGCTACGGGAGCTTCAATTGACGGAGAAGGAAAGTCAAATGATTGTTGGGTTCTTTCAATGGTTTCTAAAACTTTGGCCAACTTTGAGTTTAAGTCAAAGTTTTCTTGACTGGCCTCCATTAAAGCATCACGACGAGAGTTTAAGAAAGCCCAACTCACCTCTAAATCAAACTTCTCCTCAAGAAGTCCACACTCCCTTTCCCACATAGCAAGGTTATTCTTTAACACTTGATGTTCAGCTAAATGAGAATCAAGAGAAGCTTCAAGGGAGGCATGGGAACTCTCTAAGGCACGTACTTTGTCAAAGGAGATCTTTAAATCAGCTTGAACTTGAGTCAAGTTCTGTACTAATTCTCCTGCATATTCTTATTTCTTGTCTAAGAGTGCCTTAAGTTCTCTGATTTCTTCACTTGACTTTGATAACTGTTCTGAAAAGCAACATTCAAGGCGCTCCTTGTCTTTTTCAAATTGACTTGAAGAAGCTTTGGCAACTGCTAACTCAGAAGTCAGACCTCGCTTTTGCTGCTCCAGGTGATTTCTACTCTCTTGCAATTCTTCTATAGTTCCCTGAGCATTCTCAAACTGCTCTTTCCAATTAGCTGCTTCTAGCTGGGCTCCCTTGGCTATTTCCTCAGCCTCGTGGATAGACTTTTCAGACTCACGAGTTTTCTTTTCCAGAAGGGAAATTCTTCCCATCAATTCTGTACCAATGAGGTTAGCCTACAGTGGCAACTCATAGAAATAAGAATTTAGAGAAAAAAAAACTTGTTAGTAAGTAAAGAAAAAATACCTTCAAAGTAGAATGAACTATGTCATTCATAAGAGTTAAGAAACTGTGGCTGCTCATCTTCTTCTTCTCAATATCTCCAATCAAAGGCCCAAGCCAGGCATCTGCTCCACCAGACTTCCTTAAAAGACTGTTATTAGCAGGAACTTCAAGTGTAACGCTCCTCATAGCCAAGCTTCTGCTACTAGAACCATCCTCTGCATGTTGAACAGAGGAAGGAAGAGCTATAGAAGGAGGAGCGGTAGAAGAAGTGAAATTAACAGGAGTCAAAGGACTCGAAGCAGGTAAGGGAGCAGAGACAGGCAAGGGAGCAGAAATAGATAAGGGAGAAGGAACAGATAGAATGGGCAAGGAAGCACTTGAAACCAACGGAGGAATAGAAGGAATGGGAACAGAGGAAGAAAAAAGAACTTCATCTAAAACTGGACCTAGTTTTCCACTTTCAAAACCACCAACAAAGAGACGTTGAATAGACTCTTTGGTGTCCCTCGGAGTGGTTTCATCATCAGAAGGAATGTGAACAGGTTCGGTAAGAGAGGCACGGACAGGGGTAACTTCAGCTTCATCCTCGAAAATGATGCGTCTCCTAACTCTTGGTCTAGCTATTAAAGAGGTGTCTTCATCTTCATCATTCTCAGAATCCTCTTCTACAACTTTCCTCTTTGATAGCGTAGCTTGAGTTCTCTCTAAAGAGAGTGAAGTACCAGAAGAGGCTCGAAGGGCAATAGCTACTTCAGTTGTCATTCCTCGAATAGCAAATCTTGACAAAAAGAAGGATGAAAAAAGTTAGAAACAAGAAAGGACTTAACATACGAAAGAGCATAAAGAGATGCATACCGTGAGTTTTCACAAGTTCTTGCCTCCGTAGGCACGGCTTTCAAGATTGAATCTACCCAACCACGGAAATTAGGAACGGGTTCCACATCTCTCATAGTTGCTATAGAAAAGCAAAAAGAGACGAAATTAGAAAAGAAATTGAAATTCTTAAAGATAGGTACGGTAAGTAAAAAAACTTACGTGCAAAGTTCCACTTCTCAGGGAAGGGGATATTTGTTTCACCCACCAAATCAACTGTGCATACAGCAACATAACGAGTGTACCACCCACGATCCTTGTCATCTTCAGGGCTTACCAAGACCCTTTTACTTCTTGCAGTTAAAGTAAAAACCCCATGGCGGAATAATTTGGGGTGGTAAAGATGAATAAGGTGGGGAAAGGTAAAGCTAACATTGGCTTTTACAGACAAATATCTCAAACAAGTCACTGCTCTCCATACAAGGGGGCCAATTTGTTCCAAACAAATTTTGAAAAAGCGACAGAAATCAAGTATAACTGGGTCAATAGTAGGAATAAATCCCAAAGTGAAGGGGTAAGTATAAACAAAAGAAAATCCAATCCTAAAAGAGGATATTCTTTGGTTTGGATTAGGGATCACTATACGAAGATCACTTCTCCAGTTGCAATCTTTTCGAACAATAGAAATCAAAGGTTCAGTGATTAGAGAAGGAAAAGTGTCAGCTTTCTCTAAATTAACAACTTGTTCACGAAGAGATTTTCTATCATTCTCAAAGGATAAGTCATTGGGTACTATTTCCTCAACTAAAGGCTCTTGAAGAGGCTCAGAAAGTTCTTTACCTTTAGAAGAGGATTTCTTAGTGATAGAACCTCTAGAAATAGTGCCAAAACTAGAAGAAGGAGTGATGGAACCAGAGGAACCACCACGAACGGATCCTAGACTACGAAGCCTGCCACCTCTACCCCTTCTATGTCTTACAGGGGCGTTGGGGAAGCTATCAAGAATTGGGATTCTCTTAGGGTTAGGATTCGGAGACGCCATTGCAGAGAAAGGATGAACTAAAGGAAAAAAAGGTTAAATATGTATATAATAGCAACCGTCAAACAAAGAAGTGTAATGATGGAAAGCCTATAATAAAAGTAACTATCACTTCGTGAATAGACGTGATGAAGAAGCTTTGAAAAAAAGGCTGCAGAATTATAGAGCCAATCAGAAGGTGACACGTGTGCAGAGCATTAAATAGAAAAGACAACTGAAGCGTCAGTACTGTCGTAGCATTGATTACGACAAAAAATCCTTTTTTGTGAAGATCCACTTCCCAAATATTTAATTGATAAATAAATGAAAAGTGGGGGGACTATCTGTATTGGGAAAAAACTGAGTCTAAATATTGAAGATGACGTGTCATGACACGTGGACTGGTCAAAAGGTCAAAACGCAATAAATAGCCAAGAGGCATGGGTGACAACAGATATGGGGAGAAGAAAGCAATATAGGTGTGAACCGTTACTCAAATGGCACGAGTCTCGTACCTATTCGAGTCATTTAAAGACCAAAGATCGGAAGAAGTTGGGAATACGAATCTGATGACGTAAAAGAGTCTAAATGAGCATTAAATATTAAATACGTTAGAGAATTTAAATTAAATAGAAATGATTGTGTAACGTTTCTTTTAATGTCATTTATTGCTCATAATTGCCTCATTAAGACAAAGGCATTACATCTTCTCCTAGAATCAACTATAAATGGAGAAGGACTTAACATCTGTAGACACACAAAATATTATTGAGATTACACTGAAATACAAAACTACTTACTTTATTATTCTCAGAAGTCTTCTATTGTTTTCGTCTCCAGATTATCAGTAACCCGAATTTCTCTTTATTTCTAGCTTTGACCAAAGACTCAGATTTTTGGTACTATGACCGTAGAAAAGTTTGCAAACGACGACAAGCAGGGTTAATCAGGTGTCGTTTTCAGTTTTCACTTTTGCCTTTCGTGGTCTATTGATCTTTGAATTATTAGAGATGAAAAAAAAATATTTAAACACGCAACTTGGTGCAAGTGTGTGGTATAACAAAAATATCTATTAGCAGAAAGTAATTTGTTTTATTTTTATATATTTTGAATTGGAAAATCTTTTCTACAAAATGAGAAAACAAACTTTCCTTGTTTTTGGTAGAATTCATTTTCATACGATTATGTATTGGTAATAAGCAGATGTGACACATGGGACTCATTTCGGAGGACACGATGAAGTCATCTCGAGTCGACTACTCTGTTATCCTAATTACGCCCTGTATAGGTCAAAATCTGATCACTGTGATCGACTTAATTGGGATCCCGCCTAAGTGGCGGGATAGTGAGAGATGTCACGACTTGCTCCAAAGCAAGTACCTACGGTGCACATTAAGTTAAAGAACAATACTCGGGTAACGACGAAAACGGTCATGATATGAAGGCGTATCGACCCAAGTATATAGCAAGGACTTCATGGCTATATATAAGGAGGGCTTTTTTCTCTCTTTCCTCTCCTCGGTACTTTTCTATCAAGAAAAGATGTAAATTAACAATCTCCATAGATCATGTAAACTGATTATCCTCACGGGAATATGAGAGAAGAAATGAAAAACATCAATAAGATTGATCGCCCCTATTTTATCTTACTCATCACTTTCCGATTCATTTTTAGATCTGAAGTTTATTATGCTTGGCTAAGATTTACCTCATCATCTTCATTAATTGATTTAATCAAAAAAGTTTCGCAATCTTTTGGTCAAACAATTTGGGGCCGTCTGTGGGGATTTCTTAGCCAAATTTCCTAGTCTCGCAGCTGCAAATACAAAAATAGTTTAAATACTGCCAAAGGAAAAGCGGTCGACCATCAATCCGACCAAAGATGTAGAAACTTACGTACAAAGTTCCATCTCTCAAGGAACCCTGCAGGGTCCGCACATAAAAATAGTTCTCATAAAAATGACGGTTGGCTCTGTCATCCATCTTCACCACCAGACTCTTCGTCCCTCGGTGGCGCATATGAATCATCGTGCCACGAATGAGTTGAGGAGAGAAGATGTTGAGCATGTGCCTCAAAGTGATCTCCCGACCTGCAAGCTCCGTGAATTTGAGCAGTATAAGGAACAATTTATATAAGTACGGCGAAAATTGGGCCGGGCATACCTCGTAGAAGCGGCAAAAATCTACCACCAAGAGAGGAAGGGGAAGCGTATACTCGACGATGAAGGGATAGGCATAGAACGCATAGTACCCTGGGCGATCAAAATGAATTATGTCATCCCCCACGCCGGTAGCATTTCGACGTGGGGAAGGATCCCCCATCTAGCCTTCAGCTCTGTAATCCCCTCCTCAGTCATAACAGAGAAAGCAGGTTCTGGCTCCTCTCCAACAGGACTGTGAAAATAGTTCCATGGCTTCCCAGGGTGAGGCAAGATTTCAGCTGCCGTCAGAACCCCCTCATCTTCTATCACTTCTACTCCTCCAAGGGTAGGAATATCGCTTTCCGGCGCCGGAGTTGCGGCAGGATTGTCAGCACGGGGAGATTTATCAGCCATTTGTATCAATTTAACAGAACAAAGAGAGGGAGAAGAAAGAAGAGACTGAAACAAAAGTTTCTGGCTGACCGGAGAAAATCAAAAACCCGAAGTGTCAAGAAAGAAAGATTCACAAAGTTCTTTCAACAAGGTCAAGGAAGAGTGTCAATCAAATGGTGCTTTCCTTCTATTTATAGTGACATAAATTCTCCAAGTGCAAGACCCAAGAGTCGCCAATCGAAGCTGATAGGGCGTGAAATGGTTCAATCCCCTAAGAACGTGTCATGATGGCAACAACCACGAACGACGTTTCGAGTTAAACGAAGATTCGATTCCGAAACGGTCGCGACGGTCCAAGGATATCGTAGGAGCGCCGCGCCATTATCTCGATCTAAAAGCCACGCCCAAGGCGCGGACAGTCAGATTTCTCCTAGATGTGTAAAATTGTAATCCGCCCGCCGGGTTCGACATGAGACGACCCCGACGGACGGAAGGACTAACTATATTGGTCAAAATCTGATCACTGTAGTCGACCTAACTGAGATCCCGCCTAAGTGGAGGGATAGTGAGAGATGTCACGACTTGCTCCAACCCAAGTACCTACGGTACACATTAAGTTATAGAACAATACTCGGGTAACGACGAAAACGGTCATGGTATGAAGGCGTATCGACCCAAGAATATAACAAGGACTCCAGGGCTATATATAAGGGGGGTTTTTCTCTCTTTCCTCTCCTTGGTACTTTTCTATCAAGAAAAGATGCAAATTAACAATCTCTATAGATCATGTAAACTGATTATCCTCACCGGAATATGAGAGAAGAAATAAAAAACATCAATAAGATTGATCGCCCCAATTTTATCTTACTCATCACTTTCCAATTCATTTTTAGATCTGAAGTTTATTATGATTGGCAAAGATTTACCTCACATCTTCATTAATTGATTTAATCAAAAAGGTTTCGATATCTTTTGGTCAAACACTCTTTCTGTTTCAGTTTATGTGAACCTATGTCGTTTTTGGTGGGTTCCAACAAGAATGATCTCTTTCTAAATTTGGTAATAATTTAGCTTAAACTTACAATTCTACCCTTAATGAGAAGGTTTTATAACCACACAAATACTCTGGGCCCCTTTTTGACCTGTTTAGGACCTTAAATTCTAAAAAAAATTATTTTTTCTTAAACTTTGTGTCCAGTCAAATAAATTCACATACATTGGAACGGAGGGAGTATATGGTTTGACGGTCACTAGATAAGATTAACACCTCCGAGAACGCACAAGTTCAGTTTGGGTAGAGACATCTCAAAAGAAATTCCTAGGAACGTGCAGGGGCACTGACGAGTGCTGACTCCGGAGATACTGAATTTCAAGTTATGCGGGGTTCACCCATAACTGCGCCCCATTATCACGCCTCACGACACCATAACTAACGATGAAGCAGATACTTCCAATAATGGTTAGCCATTATATTAGGAGGATGGTTACACTTGTACGATAGTAAAAATATTCCTATCCTCATACTTGTAAAAAGCTTCAGTCAACTTTTGCTCAACCTTGCAGATTACTCAATAAGAGATCATGGCTATCCTCACTTTTATTTTAATTCAAATTATGTTCATCTTGCTATTATCATCATCTTTTTCTTATTTCATATTAACAATTATCAACTTACGGCTTGAGGCCTAACTTTACAAATTTAACTTGTTTAGCCTTTTAATCGACTTTAGGATAAACAGTTAGGCGTTTACCGTGGGCCCGAACAAGTGTGCGTTCAATTCAAAGCATAGTTGGCCTTTTCTTATTAAAGGAATTTTTACCTCTTATAGCAAAGGTTAACACCTTATTTATTTTAAATAAATATCATTTAAAAATATTATATTCTATAGATACCTTTTAATATTTATAACAAAATATCTATTTTTGGTTACCTCCTCCCCTTAAGCTACTATATAGGCTATTTTTTATTTTTCTCTCTCCTTTTTCAGATTTTCTCTCACATAATTACATGTAAACTTCTCACTCCACGTTCTCTCTAATTTGATACACTCCATCCTCTTCTCCCATTCCAGAAACACGAAAAAAGAGGGTAAATTCTTCTGTTAGCATTTGAGAAAATAATTGCTACTGCATTTGATTGATTTACTCAACTTTGGGCTTCTGATTCTGTAATTGAAGAGGCTCTTGTGCTTGGGCCTTGGTTGAATCGAGGGATTTTCGAAAGGAGTGAGTGGCAACATCCAATTTCCGCTGTTGAATGGGAATTTCTTTGTCAAAAATCAATCTAAGTTCCTCCATTTTTGTCCTCATCGTTTCCACAACACCCCTCTTCATTCTAATTGTTAGGAATACTGAATTTGTCGTGATTTAGTCGCCTTTAGGGATTTCGTTTAGAAATTTTCGATATAACAACCACAACTAGAGGCAATGGTGACGGCAAGACGACATTAAGGTTGTTCTTGAACAAAGACGATGGAGTTTGGGGCTGAGCAACTTAAATGTTCTGTTAATATATTTAATTGTATTTCAATGTATCTCGTTGTATTCTATGTATTTCATTGTACTCGTTGTCTTTTTTTTCATTGTATTTCAATGTATCCAGCTGTATTCTATATATTTCATTGTATTCACTGTCTCACTATATTCCATGAATGTATTCATATGTTTGTTTTTAATTAATATAATTTACGTATTCAGATTTATTATATAAATTCTCTGAAGATTGCTATGTTTTTGGGGGAGTTTTTCGGTTGAGAATCTTTTATATAACTGAAAATACAAAATTTGTGTGTTATAATTGAGTTTGTTGAGTTATATTAGGAGTCTATTATGTTAATTGATTCACTTTCCGTTTAAAAACAGTGTAATCCCATGTTTCACGCCGTGAATACAGTCGAATACAATAATCTGTCCAGCTGTAATCCCATGTTTCACGCCATGAATACAGTCAAATACACTTGAATACAAAAATTTGTCTAGCTGTAATCCTCTGTTTCACGCGTAGAAATGCTATTGTATTCATGAATACAGTAGCTTAAATATATCAAATACATCTTATAACAACAAAAAACGTATCTACAATCCGTAATATAGCAAATGGTATCTATAGATAACTAATTACCACTAAAAGATAGTGCTTAATGAAAATTTCTCAATTCTTAATTCTCTTTTGACCTCACTTACTTGGTATTGACTGAAGCAACTCCATGTCTAACTACAATCAGCCAATCAACCCACCATGACAAGTAAATCAAGCGTTGCCATTAGGAGGCACTCCAGATAAGTAGAGCGTTGGAGCTTCATCATACCTATCCAAGGAGGCTTCCCCCAAAAAATCTACTAGAAGAAGCGGAACAGTATGGATTTGGAGAATTTCATAACACAGTAGCAGGCTTGGAACAGTCCGTTCGAAGAGGTGTTACTGGCCCTAACTAAGGCTGTTATGTGGTCCGGGGACCGGGCCTAAATGGGCTAAATGGGCCGGGTCAAACGGTTCCGGGCTCTGGAGGACCGGGCCCAAGCAGTTCAAAGCCAAACGGTCCCGGGCTTAACGGTCCTGGAGGGTGGAACCGGCCCACTGTGGGCCTAAGCCCACATGGGTCCGGGCTAAGTGGGCCGGGCCCACGGGCTTAATTGTTCCGAGCTATTTTTTTTGAATTTTTTTTTTATCTTAGGCAATTTCTTGTAAATTATATTATATAATTGTTACTTAAATCTTCTAATTCAAATTTAAACACAAAACTATTGTAAAGAAATATTCAAGGGAATGTCTTATAATTTTTATTATTACGACATTAACAAAAAATGGCAATATCTTTCTTAGTCTTTCTCCCCCCAATGGAATGAGCACAACAAGGTGCTAATACCACCATTAAAAGGAAAAAAAACTAATGAAGATGTGTCAAAATACAAGTTACATATTAGTCTACATATTATCTCTAACAAATTTCATAAATCCTTCAAGGTTCGAAGGAATTTTCGTTGGTGGTGGCGGAAAAGAAGCTTGTTCATTACCGCTTCCGGGCGAAGCAGCATCCTCCGCAAGTTCCGGTAGCATTTCTTCAAAAGCTTCATCTATCTCCGGTTGTGATTCAGCAAGTCCAAAATTTCTTCTTTCCGAACGGATCCAATCTCTGAAGAGTACTGATTTTTCCAAGCTCTCCCTCATAGACGCTTTATGATCACCGATTTGAAGTCTCGCTTGACTGAAAGAGCTCTCCGGTGCCACTGTTGAAGCTTTAATACTTAAAATATCTCGAGTCATCCTTGAAAGAATCGGATAGTGTTTTTCTTTGTCCTTCCACCATTCCAAAATATTAAAGGAGTCGTCGAGATTCTCTGATTCAAGTCCCTACGACAAATAAACTTGAAGCTCATTTAGTTGTGAACTATCACCAATATTATCACCTTGGGAACCCCTGAACCCCGTCCAAGAACTAAGTGTTTTTAGGCCTGCAGTTCTTTTAGATGATTGCAAACTAGACGAAATACGAGTTGGAACATTTGGTCTAGCATGATCTAAGGCAAGTTGATAAACATTATAAATTATTTGAGCATTTATTTTAATTGAGGCTTTTACATCTGCAAGTGTAGCAAATTACTCATCTGAATGTGATAAAGCCTTATAAATATTTGTATACCAAAAGTGAGGACCTCCTAATTTCATGGTAGGATTTAACATGGCAGCAACACCATAAATATGAGGGATAGGGAAAAAATATTTTTTAAACTTATCTTTCATAGAATCAATAGCAAGTTGATAAATTACCCCACCCTCTGAAAATTGAGTAAATAAATTTGCAAGTTCTGCAATATAAAGTAAACAATTAGAAATAGTTGGATAATATTGCTCAGATAATTCATTTGTAGCAATATGAAATTGTTCTAAAAATTCTACAAGAACTTTAACATTAGTCCAATCCTGATTTGTAAGGTGCTCATCATCATCACCAACACGAGCATTAAACGTTGCGTTTATTGGGTTTCTATATTCATATGCAACAACTAAACTTTTATACATGTAATTCTATCTAGTCGGACATGGTTTAGGAACTTTTCTTTCTCTAAGGCCAAATTCATCACAATTTTTTAAAATATTCTCTAAGTCTACTTCTACGGTTTGAATAAAAAAGCCAATTAAGAGCCATTTTAACCTTTTCAATTTCAACATTTAAAATTTTCATACCATCACCGACGATTAAATGGTAAATATAACAAATACATCTAACATGGAAAATATTACTAAATGCGGGATTTAGTGTAGTTGTAAGCAAGACTATAGCATTAGTGTTACTAGAAGCATTATCCATTAAAACTGACATTATTTTATCTCTAATGCAAAAATATCTACAATATCTGCAATTGTGTTAGCAATAAACTTACCTGTGTGACGTGAATTAATTATTCTATAAGCAATAATGCGCTTTTGCATTAACCATTCCTTATCAATCCAATGAGTGGTAACAGTAAGATAATCACAGTCATTACCGCTTCTACCTATATCAGTAGTAATAGCAACGCTATAATTTATATGAGTAAATAAATAGTGCAAATATTGTTCATATTCATGTTTATATTTATAAATATCACTTTTTACGATTGTGCGAGGCCATCCTTTATAAGTAGGATTAAAAACTCTTCTAATATAATGCACAAAGAAAGTGTTGGAAGGAAAACTATAGAGTAAGCTTATAACAGTAACCATTTTTACCAATTCTTCACGATCTTTATTTGGATCGTAATATAAAATGCCACCGATAATAGTGTTAATTCTCAGTTGAACTAGATTTGACCCGGTACTAGGGTTAACTTGAGTACCTACACTTGCCCCCTCTTGCGCAGCTTTCATTTGAAGAAATCTAACTTTATCTTTAGGGTGTGTCGTTATGTGTCTAGACAAACTACCCATACCGCTGTGGTCTCCAGTAAATTTATGAGCCATCAAAGTCCCACAAGTTTTACACTTAGCCTTATTTTGATCTCTTAGTTGAATAAAAAAGTGCCAAACAAGAGATGTTTCGCACCGTCTAGAAGATTATCTATTAAAAGTAGGGGTTACTACAGGTAGGTCAGGCGAGGCATTATTTGGATTATTATCAGTTGGGTTAACAACATGACTAGCATGTGTATCATCTAAATTCGGTTGCGTTTCATCTAAATCATCATTTTCCTCATCATTTTCATCGATAGTTGGATTACCATAAATAGCATTCATATATTCAATATTTAATTGTTGACCTGGTGCAATATCATGGTAAAATTGACTACTGGTAAATTAAAAATAAAGGTTATCACTATCAAGAATAACAGCTGGAGGAGGATGGGTAACAGGTCTAGGTCGGGGAGCCGGGGAAGAGTAGTAGCTTGGCCACTACATTCACCAATTTTAGATTTTCCCTTACCACCAAACATTTTTTTCAAAGAAAATACCATATTAATTATAATTATACAAACTAAAACAAACAAATTATAATATTAAAACTTAAGAGTTGGAACAAGTTTACCGAATTGACGAACAACTTCTTGAAAATTGTATATCGTTGAAGACTTGAATACTTCAATTCACCAACTTCACAATTTTTCACAAATTGCAATAATAAAGTAAGCAATTATAGAAGAAAATTAGAGAGAGATTGATGATTTTGTGAGTAAAAATGAAAGAATGAGGGGGTATTTATAGTTGAGAATAGGGAAAATGTAATTATAAAAGGTTTGGGGGGCAAATGACTATTTTTTAAAAAGCCAAACGGCTAAATTGGCAGGCCAACAGCTAGTTTTAAAACTTCCAACCGTTGGCCAATCTAAAAAAAATTGAAAAATAGCCGTTGGGCCCGTTAGGCTCGGTTGAATCGGCCCAGGTCCGCCAGCCGGTCCCGGGCTCGCGGTCTCTCCATGCTGGACCGGCCCACAGTGGGCTCCTAGGACCGCTTGGGCCCGGACCATATGGGCCAGCCCGTTTAGCCCAAAGCCCATGTAGGCTCGCGAGCCTAGGCCGGTCTTGGGCTGGGCCCGGACCATAATACAGCCTTAGCCCTAACTAGAAATGCTAACGCTGGAACTCCTATTGTCCCTTTACCAAGATTAGAGTCGATTGTGGTAACCCCAAACTCTATCCTCGGCAACTCCGGAACTAGAAGGTTTCCTATAGAAACCGAGAGCAGGCGGTTCGGGAACCACGAGTAATACGAATTTGTAAAATTCTATCTTAACTCTACAGGAAAATCTGTTGAAAAAAATTAAGGAGCAGAATGAGTGAACCAATTAGGATGGGTTTACCCTCATTATCAAAGGGATCAATATGGACAAGTACTCCTAGCAATCGTGGAAACCAAACACATCATCTCTACCTATACGAAAGAAGTTCAAAATGTCAGACATCCCGAAGTATGATGTAACGACAAATTCTAGAGATCATGTTATAGCCTTCAACCGGAGTCAAAGGAATTAATTTGACCAAGCCCGAGATCAAATTAGCGCTCGTGAAGAAATTCAAAGACACACTTAAAAAGAGGCGTTGAACTGGTATTTTCTTTTATCCAAAAAACCTATTGACTCATTTGCCCAGATTGCATATGCTTTTGTCAAAGCACACTCTGGAGCTTAGAAGGTGGAGAAGCAGATGGAAGATTTTCTTGAAACCCAACAAAAAAAACACGAAATTGCTCAGAGAGTTTGTGTACTGGTTCCAAAGGGAAATGATGCTACTACCCTCCATAACAGACAATTGAGCCGCGATGGACTTTGCGAAGAACTTGGATGAGAGAAGTTCGGAAGCCATGATAAGACTAATGGAAAGTATCCAAGGATTTCCCCTGATGACATGGAATGATGTATATAATAGATAAAATTACCAAGTTTTTAATTAAGGAAGATACTGTGTTCCGGGAAAGTATCGAATATAAGGCAGAAAGTAGGCATATGGACTGCCCAAAAAGCTCATCCAGGCGAGTGGAGGCCGACCACATAAGCTCGAGGAACCATTATGAACCCTACTGTGGACCCATCGGAGGATATGGGCGACAAAGTGAGATTGCCTAAAGAAATAAGGTTGGATCGTAGTAAGAGAAACCAAGAATTTTGGTGTGAATTCCACAATAGTTATATGCATAGGACTGCAGATTGCAGAATTCTGCAGGCTGAGGTAGAACACCTTCTGAAGAAAGGATATCTCACGGAGTTGTTTAGCGAGAAGGGAAAGCAATCCTACATGAAAAATCAAAGTAAAGAAGGGCCTCCTTGAGCCCGGTCACCTAAGCGGACAATCAATGTTATCTTCGGAGGTGAAGAAGTCAATGGATTTACGTTCACAACGGCAAGGAAATTCGACAAGATTTCGGTTAGACATGAGAAGCGTAGCCGAGAACACAGGCAAGGAAAAATATCACTTTCGATAATGAAGATGCAGATGGACTAATAATGGAACACTATAAGTGAAGTTAAATGAGTTTTAATTGATCCAGGAAGCTCGGCGAATGTCATCCAGTAACGGGTCATTGAAGAGATACAAGTGGCAGATCAAGTCATTTTTGGAATCAAGTTTTCTCTCCGGATTCAACAACTCCAACGAGATAATCCGAGGTGAGATCGTTTTAATTACTTTTACATAATGGGCATCCAAGAAGACTCCATTCTAGATCGTAGCCGGAGATATGATATACAACATCATCCTAGGAAGACTGTGGATTCATGTCACGACCCAAAAGCTCCAGAAGGTGACTTCGAGGCCTGCAAGCATAATGGAGGGTATGCCTTGAAGTCTCTATAGAAAATCTCCAAACATCTAGCTAACGACCGACACGCTCAGAGGTACCTGGATCTGCACAAAAATATGAAAAAGCGTAGCATAAGTACACCACAGTGGTACCCAGTAATTATCAAGACTAACCTCGATGGAGTAGTGACGAGGTTCAAGCCAAGATACCTACTAGACATAATAACATATACAAAGTATTAATATAAAGCTAATAGAGGAACAAATATCAATATAAGTCTAAACATGGAAAGAATAACAATATAACGCTAGCAATGGAAAGTAGAATCAACAAATAGCAATAAGAGTAAACAGGTGATAACGCAGAAAATAATCAGAACACCGTTAAAGTATTAGTGAAGTCAATTAAGGGAAAAAAGTGACAACCAAATACTCCAACCATTCTATCATAAGGTTTACACAAGAACCACTCCGAGATACCACGCCTCATAATCACAAATCACGAGTCTCGGACCATGAAGCATATATGTATGGCACCTTGTGCCTATGTTCACCAAACACAACACACAAACCACTCACGTGCTAATATCACAATCCGTGCGGTATGGTCACATGCTCACTATCCCAATCTGCCCATCATGGTCACATGCCAATATCACAATCCGCCCGACTTGGTCATAGGATATCAATCCAACCATATCGCATAGAAAGTGGATATATAAGAATACATATGCATGATCATAGAATATCACGGTTAATAATCCTGACTGATATAAATGACATGTATATGCATGTGCAAGTGTACTATCACAGTCCAAGTCAAAAAGTAATATCAGAGACATCGAGTAGCACATTGGAAACAACAACACAAGTCACATAATATGCATGACACACACAAGGAACATCACACCATCACACGAATATCATCAATAATATGCCCCCCAGTCCATCACATATCATCCCTGACATAGCCCCCTTATCTCGATGCGTGCGCAACAATAGAGTAAATGCCCGTCTTGACTCGCCACACGCGCATTAATAATTATCCCACCTTGTCTCGCCACATGCGCAAACCCAACATATGTATACATCCCGCAGTGTCTCGCCGCATGTGCAATTTCATTAATAACTATAGCATGACAGAATCTCATGCAAAACACCTCATCAATCCTCTCAACATACCACATGTCCCAAGAACACAACCACAACATAATAACTCGCACCACACGTGCCCATACGCCATAATATTTCCATAACAACAATACCAATATCACAATAATATATAGCCTACGGTTCAACAACATTGAGTACAAGAAAAACAACAATAACATAAGAGTAGGGAAAGTAAATCGACAAAAAAATTACAACAACACAATAAAACGGAAGAATAAGCTCAACAACAAAAGAGATAAGATGTAGTGAAAACTTCAAATAAGAATAACTCAATAATGAAGAGAGTAAATGACAATAAAAGAGGTAACAACTTCAATTAAAACATATAAGAGTAAACTTGACAATGAAAGATATAATATGATATGACAACGTCAATTAAATGCATATAAGAAACCAAAGAGTCTAAACTAGTCAATTTCAACATATAAGGCCGTGTACACTCTCGTCACCTCGTGTACACATCTTTCACATAATTCAAATAGTGCAATCAAACCAAATCTTACAAGGTGGTTCCCCCATACAAAGTTAGGCAAGATACTTACCTCAAAAGCCCTCAATAAATATTCTAAAAATGTTTTTCCCCTAAAATTTGCCTTCGCTTGGATTAAATCTAACCAAAATTGATTTAATAACATCAAATAATGCCAGAGAAACCAATTTCAATAAACAAGATCATTACATAGTTCCCCAAAAGTCAACAAAAGTCAATCCTGGAACTACCTGGTCAAAACTCGAGTCCAAGGATGGATCTCGACTACCCATAACCCCACAAGTCCATATATGTATTTTGTTTTTATATTCGAGTCCATTTCGACTCTCCAATCTCAAATTTTTATTTTTCAAAACATAGACAAAAGTCCCCAAAATTTCCTTTCAAATCTCATGATTTAGATGTTAAATTTCATACATAATTATGAAATATAATTGAAAATTGTTACACCCCGCAATATTACGATGATGTTACGTCCTGCAGTATTATATTACGATGATGTTACGCATTGCAGTATTACATTACGACCATGTTACGCTTCGCAGTATTAAGTTACGACAATGTTGCACCCTAGAGTACTACATTACGGTGATGTTACGCTTCGCAGTATTAAGTTACGATGATGTTGCACCTTGTAGTATTGTACGTTGAATTTGTCGTAAGGTAATTGACATCAGACCAAGTAAAATATTATTTTGATATTATAAGAATTATGCTATTTCACAAGTGATGAGTAAATTCGTGAAGGTGAAAGGGGAAGCAAGTCAAAGAAAATGAATTTTCGTCAAAGTTGGCATTTTGGGGTAAAATATGGCTCGAGCTAAAATACCCGGTATTTATGGAATAGTACCATACAAGGTATCACATGGCCAGATAGTAAGGTATGAGAAAAGTGAGTAATATTTTAAGTAAATGAAAATAATTCTTAATTATACGGATAATTGGTTAATTACCGGGTAACGGAACATTACCCAATTAACTAAAAAGTAGATAAAAATTTACAAATTTCCCCCCAAAATAATATGGCAGCCATGCCACTTTCAAAATAAATGACTCTTAGTCATTTTAGAGTATGTGGCAACCTAGTATGTTGGTTATAAGACATCTCATGCCTAACATTTTTATTTCCCAACAACACTTTAAATTCTAAGATTTTTAACAAAAGCTTCCATAACTCTAGTAAATCATTTCTAAAGTTTCTATTAAGAATAAGCTCTTCAAACTTCACCAAGACTTTCCTAACTCTTTTCTAGTTAAGGATACATTTTAATATTATAGTTACGTAAGGAAAGATTCTGCCCAGATGGTCTTTGCATAAGAAACATTATTGCTTCAAGCTTTCATACATCTTGTTTCGAGTTTTGTCGTAATTAATGAGTGTTAGAGGATTGTCAAGAGAATCGACGGGTATGTTAAGGCTATCCCTTCTTTCTTTTGGCATGTTCTATACGACACAAACGAAACGAGCAAATTCACAAATTCCATAAATGACTCTATTCATAGAAGTATTAGAGATATTTATGTTCTTGAATTTCTATGTGTCATAATATTCTATCATCTGTTCATGGGTCTCAGAATAAAAAAATACGAAAGTTGAAAAGAGTTTACTTTATGATATTACTCAACGGAAAAATGGTCTTATGACATTCCGAAAGATTTTATTAATGTAATGTCACGACCCAAATCCCGGTCATGATGGCGCCCAGCACACTACTAGGAAAGTCCGACCATTATTCAACACTTAACCCAATTTATCAAAAATAGCGTAAAGAAATATCAATTAAGCAAGATTAAAATACTGATTAAAATATTTTAACAAAATACACAATATAATCTCACTAGGACCCGGTGTCACGAATCTGAGCCTCTAGAATACAGAATATCATCCTAATACACGGTATATCCAAAGTCCGATAATGCGGAAATAAAGAGATAGGATATGAGGGAGAAGATCAATGGCTGCGAACGCCGTGCAGCTACCTCGATACTCCCAGAGGCTGGATCTGCTGATCAACTGGATCTACTGAGCCTGAGACTGCCCTGGATCTGCACACAAGGTGCAGGCAGTAAAGTGAGTACTCCGACCCAGTGAGTAATAAAAGTAACTACAGTCCGAAGATAAGAAAATCCAGTAAATACACAAAGTAAGCTACAATCCGAATATACATCAACATATGGAACTGAGCAGCTAAACCCCAGTATAAATACAAATACATGAATGCAATGCAATACATATGATGGTACATTCCAGTACCTACTGCGGCGTGCAGCCCGAGCCATCCATATTTATTTATCGTCGACGGCGCTCACTGGGGGTGTGTACAGACTCCAAAGGGGCTCCTACAGCCCAAGCGCAATATCTTGGTCAGTCATTGTTACCTGACCAATTTATATCATACAGTGCCATTGTTACCACTGTTCAAGTATATCATCCAATGTCATTGTTACCACTATTTCAAGTATATCACACAGTGTCATTGTTACCACTGTTTCAAGTATATCACACAGTGTCATTGTTACCAATGTTTCAAGTATATCACACAGTGTCATTGTCTGTTTCAGGTATATCACACAGTGTCATTGTTACCACTGTTCCAAGTCACTTTATATCAGTCCAGAAAATAATATAATAAGCCCCTTGGGCATTTACAAAACAGAAGTTCCCAGCCCGGAATACATTTAAAAATATCATTTAAGTTTTCAACACTTAGAATTATGGCTGAGTTTGCAAAACAGCATTTAAAACCTTGGACTGAAATTAAATGATATGCAAATCATGCTAAGCAGTAATATCAATCCTCGAAGGATTTTACAAATCGGCACAAGGCCCCAAACATGGCATCAAGCCCAGTAATATCAATGAAGTATGTGTATCAATCACCAGTATAGTATAAACATCACACGGGATGGACCAAGTCACAATCCCCAATAGTATCCGACCCCGCACTCGCCATGGAGTGCGTGTCACGCCTCAATATAGCATTACGATGTGAAAGTCCGAGGTTTCAAACCCTCAGAACAGCATTTACATCTATTACTTACCTCAAGATGGCCAAAAGTCTACTCCGTGATGCCCTTTCCTTTCGAATCGACCTCCTCGCGCGTCGAATCTTGCCAAAACCACAAGGAATATATTACAATAGGCTAAGGGAATATAACCCAATCAAAAAGACTCGAAAAATATCGAAAATCACGAAATTTGCAAAACCCGAGCCCCAAGCCCACTTCTCGAAAATTTACGAAAGTCACATCATCGGATTCCTCGTCTCTCCATGAGTCAGTACATATAAAATTTACCAAAATCGGAGTTCATTTGACCCCTCAAATCACCAAATCTTTTTTTCAAATCCCTAGGCCTAAATCCTCAATTTTTCTACAATTTTCATGCTCAAATCCATACATAATTGATGTACTTAACTCAAAATAAGTGGGGATAACTTACCTTCACATTGATGATGAAAATCCCCTCTTGAAGCTCCCCAAAAATCGTCCATACTTTGAAGAAATGAAGAAAAGTGAGCTAAATCCGTGTATAAAAGAATCTGTCTGTGCTTCGTCGAGTTGTACCTTGCACTTGTGCTATACAAGTTGTACATCCTATTAAAATTGTTCCTTGTCGGACACCTTCTATTTAAACACCCATAACGTCTTGTATAAATATCCAAATGACAAACGGTTTGAAGATTTAGAAACTAGACTCAAAGATCTTTAATTTGATAAGTTGTAGACCATATAATTCTTTATATATCCCGAGATATGAGCTTCTAAAGTGCATCGTAAATTCTGCCGAAATTGCTCCAGCAGCCCTTTTCGATCCATCGTAACTTTCTGAGATGACATCCAAATCGGAAATGGTTTAACTTTCCGAAAACTAGAATGTATGGGCTATAACTTTTGTGTTTTGTACTTTTCTGATTTCTTATAGATTACAAGATATGAGCTTCCAAACTGGACTACTCGCACCTAAAATTTTCTGGGCACAGCAGAATTTTCTGCAAATTTCTGCAATTTTTCCCAAGTCCGAAATCACTCTGAGACACCTCCGAAACACTCCCGAGCCCTCGGGGCCCCAAAAAAATATGAACACTGACTCTAAAACATCACACGAACTTGCTCGAGCGATCAAATCGCCAAAATAACATCAAAATCAATGATTTGAGCCTTAAATCCAAGAATTCTTTCAAATTTCATAAACTTTCAAATTTTCCAATTTAAGGCCGAAACCCGTCAAACAACGTCCGTTTGTAACCAAACTTTATAGGAAGCGCTTAACCAATATATATGACCTGTACCGGGCATCGGAACCAAAATACGAGCCCGATACCATTACTTTCTGATCAAATTTCATTTTCATTTTCCTTAAACATTTTCAGAAAACAATTTCACGAAAACAATTCATTTCTCGGGCCTGGGACCTCGGAATTCGATTCCGGAAACACGTTCAACTCCCATATTTTTCTATGGACCTTTCGAGACCGAAAAATCACGGGTCCGGGTCCGTTTACCAAAAATGTTGACCAAAGTCAACTTTAACAATATTAAATATCAAAATTTTTCAAATTTTTCCCATAATTCATATATTTCAACACAAAGATATTCCGGACACACTCCTAAGTCCCAAATAACCTAACGAAGCTATCCAAACCATAAAATTTGCATTTCGAATCCGATATCAAAATTTCCACTTCCGGCCAAATTTTCTCAAAAACCTTCAATTTTCCATCTTTAGCCGAACGACTCCAAAATGACCTACGGACCTCCGAATTCACTTCCGATCGCGCTCCCAAATCCAGAATCACCATACGGAGCTATCCCAGTCTCGGAATCCCAAACGGACATCAATAACACTGAAATGTATTTTAAACCAAACTGATGCAATTTCTTCTAAAATGCTATCTTCCACAATATGCGCCAAAACGCTCCCGGGTTATCCAAAAACCGATCCGGGCATACGCCCAAGTACGAAATCATCATACGAACCTGTTGGAACCTTCGGATCCCAATTCCGAGGTCATTTACTCAAAATTCCAATCCTAGTTCATTTCTTCAATTTTAAGCTTTCAAAATGAGAATTTCCATTTAGATTTGACTCCAAACTTCCTGAATTTTAATTCTGACCATACACACAAGTCAATATACCTGAGATGAAGCCGCTCATGGCCTCAAACTGCTAAATGACGCACCGGAGCTCAAAATGACCGGTCGGGTCGTTACAATCTCCCCCACTTAAACATACGTTCGTCCTCGAACGTGCTGAGAACTACACTGAAGTAGTCCAGAATCACTTGTTTAACACATCATGCACTTTCCCATGCTACCACTACTCCGTTGAGCACATTAGCTCGATAATTCTGTAGATATACTTATTTATTCAAGCAAATAAGCCATTAGGCCCAATTCCAACATCCTGAATTTCCTGCCAAGCCTGTTTCCATCATACGACCACCATATCAATCTCCACACGCTGTACCCAAACATGACTGCATAACTTTGCTGAATTCACACTTCGCATCACTTACTCATAGAACCACAATAACATTTTTTAAACATAATGGTCGAAATTCCACGAATCTGATGCTCCCATTGCATCTCATGATCTACACAGGTCTTGCTCTAGTTTTTTTTTAATTTTTATTTTTATTTTTTTTTCAACACTGATACGACTGAAGAGATGTGCCGAAATTCACAACCAACTGCTGAATCACCAATTCATTGGATCTACACTCCTGACAAGTTCCATTACCTTGTCCCAAACCAAAGAATGATCTTTGCTCTATAATATACTTCATATAATCAGTTTGCACTGACCCCAAATCTAGTAACCTCATCTCACCCAGTACGAACTGCTCAGGCAATAAGCCACCTCAGACATAATCAAAAATCCCACAAGACGCCACAATGTGCCAGTATGCTATCAATTCGAATGCGATACAAAAGGAAGGCGAACTCTAGAAGGAACTACTCAACTCGCACACTAACATAGACTTCCTCATAAAACAGGGAAACAGAACACACAAAAGCAAATATGGGCACTGAACTGAACATCACACTGTTGCGGCGTGCAACCCGATCCAAACAACATACCCATGGCGGCGTGCCACCCGATCCACATATAGAACTCACATAAGGAGATATACGTTGAACTGAAAAGCTCATCACATCAAAACACCGGATATCGGTCATAAACACACTAAGGTGCATAATACCATTCCCAAGGAAATATATAGCTCTATAGGCTATAAACTCAAGCACAACTGAGGTGCGATACATGATCTAAGTCTCAAGAGCCATCCTGCTCATATAATATCACCGTTGAGCGGAACCTCAACACAAAAGGAATTTACCAAGCCGTCTCACAACTCATACGGCGCAATATATCTTTACATAAATTAGCTGACCACGAAATAAGATCGTGACTATCCTTTCATAAAGAGAGCATTGCTGAAATAAACACAACTGGCCTGACGTAAGGCTCACTTCCACATTTAAATCTATCCACCGACCTCTAGTCGATCCTGATCGTGCCAAGCTAGGCCAATAATATTTCACAAGTCCATAACCCAATAAGCAGAGTGTCCTCCAAGCATAAATTCTCAAATGGATGATATTACCAAAATCCTCATACTTGGTTTAAATTTCTAATTAATCAAGTGACTACATGTCACACTTATACAATATTCCTGTGGGACAAGCTCCCACCATCTTCCGAAATAATTAACGGGTCTGCACATTCAAACCACCGGCTGCACTAACGCTAAATAAGCGATCAAGAATCCCTAACCAAGATGCAAAGCCTTTCTCACAGAACACCGACCTCAGGTGATACTAACGTCAATACCCATCTTACTCAAAACACTGAAACTCATATACTGCTCATCCGAGATTGTGACATCACAGTCATTGACCAAACTGCAACCTTGGTCCTTACTTCAAATTCCATACCACTCACTGCACCTCACGTGCCAATATACGATAGACGCGATTTCCATCACAACTCTGGAACCGCCGATAGGCTAATACTTCATCACATAAGACTTTCCATTTAACTCACTTCAGGAGAACTATAGCAGCATACAAGTGAATCCTCATAATCGTTGAATATGCCAATCTCTAAATAGTTGTCCAAGCCACCATAACACTTTCTGGGATCCGCCTACTCATAATAAGCCCTAACAAAATAATGCTTCAGAATAACATCAATCACTGCGGCCGACAAGCCTCACATGTATAACTCGATCACGCTTAACGAACCGATCACTAACACCAGTATACCAACTCAACTATGGCTAATCAATCTACTTCCTTCCAATTTATCCTTGATTGCCTTAGAAATAATAATATCTCCCTTTAACACCTAACTTATTTCAACCAAACTCACCCCGAGTGACCTTAAATCACGAGACCATGTTGTCTCAAATACCATGACCATTTCATGTCTCTCAAATGCTACACCGCAAGTCAAAACATCATAGAACATTCTATGCCTTTCTTCATAAGCTGCTTCAAAAGCTTGACTCTTAACCGTACTTATAGACTCAAAATCATTAGGCACCACATTTTACCTCTTAAATTAACTAGGACCGCTATTGAGAGCCACCCAGCTCTGACTTGGCCCCAAATGCAACCAACTCTACTGAATTTTATAACATATGAATACCCTCAAGTCTGAACATGAGCCAATAAGGCTAACCATAGCATGCATCCAACAATTCATTTACTCAAATTACCACTCATGGTCCTTTTCCGTAGCTACAATAACCCACCAATACGCCAATAACCAGAATTCACGCAGGTAATAAACCGTGCAATCAGCTAATCAACAGCAAGCTCCCCAACTTGGCTCGAAGCCATAGATCACAACACATATACTCTATTGCTGTCGTAATATCATGGTGATATTAAACTCACTCCATCATAAACTCGTGGAAACACGAATCATCTGAAATTTTAACTCTTCTGCAATTCTTGCATTTACTCACACAACAGTTAAGCCCACTCTCTAGGCGACCAATTTTTTTTTTTTTACTAAGTCCTAAATTTTTCAAAAATTTCGGCAGAGCCTCCTTTGTAATTGGTCTTATCCACCTGCCAGAGAATCACCAAAACCATCCTAACAACTTGACAAAGCATCACAATGCATATCAATTACATAAATCTAAATTGATACATGGACATGCGTTGCACCTATTTGAATCATAACACATAGAAAATACCCTTCAACCATCCATTATTGGGCTATTCAACCAAGTAGGAACATATTCTTTCTTTAATATTTTCGACCTTCAAGGCGGTCTCATTGACTCAACAATTTCGTCATAATACATTTACGGAAGCGATCTCAGCTCCCAGACTTATCTAACATGGAGACACGAAAAAATATTCTTCACGCGCCCATAACTCGGGCTACTCAACAGATCACAATAAGAAACGAATCACTTAATAGTTCATCTACTATCTAGTAGGCTTCTTCGCCACTACCAAGTCATACAAATACACCTCGCAACACTAACATACTCATCACGTGGATATCCAACCGCCATTCCGGCTAACAAGGATAATAATGAACATATGAGTTCAACTCCCATATTTTTCTATGGACCTTTCGAGACCGAAAAATCACGGGTCCGGGTCCGTTTTCCAAAAATGTTGACCAAAGTCAACTTTAACAATATTAAATATCAAAATTTTTCAAATTTTTCCCATAATTCATATATTTCAACACAAAGATATTCCGGACACACTCCTAAGTCCCAAATAACCTAACGAAGCTATCCAAACCATAAAATTTGCATTTCGAATCCGATATCAAAATTTCCACTTCCGGCCAAATTTTCTCAAAAACCTTCAATTTTCCATCTTTAGCCGAACGACTCCAAAATGACCTACGGACCTCCGAATTCACTTCCGATCGCGCTCCCAAATCCAGAATCACCATACGGAGCTATCCCAGTCTCGGAATCCCAAACGGACATCAATAACACTGAAATGTATTTTAAACCAAACTGATGCAATTTCTTCTAAAATGCTATCTTCCACAATATGCGCCAAAACGCTCCCGGGTTATCCAAAAACCGATCCGGGCATACGCCCAAGTACGAAATCATCATACGAACCTGTTGGAACCTTCGGATCCCAATTCCGAGGTCATTTACTCAAAATTCCAATCCTAGTTCATTTCTTCAATTTTAAGCTTTCAAAATGAGAATTTCCATTTAGATTTGACTCCAAACTTCCTGAATTTTAATTCTGACCATACACACAAGTCAATATACCTGAGATGAAGCCGCTCATGGCCTCAAACTGCTAAATGACGCACCGGAGCTCAAAATGACCTGTCGGGTCGTTACAATCTCTCCCACTTAAACATACGTTCGTCCTCGAACGTGCTGAGAACTACACTGAAGTAGTCCAGAATCACTTGTTTAACACATCATGCACTTTCCCATGCTACCACTACTCCGTTGAGCACATTAGCTCGATAATTCTGTAGATATACTTATTTATTCAAGCAAATAAGCCATTAGGCCCAATTCCAACATCCTGAATTTCCTGCCAAGCCTGTTTCCATCATACGACCACCATATCAATCTCCACACGCTGTACCCAAACATGACTGCATAACTTTGCTGAATTCACACTTCGCATCACTTACTCATAGAACCACAATAACATTTTTTAAACATAATGGTCGAAATTCCACGAATCTGATGCTCCCATTGCATCTCATGATCTACACAGGTCTTGCTCTAGTTTTTTTTAATTTTTATTTTTATTTTTTTTTCAACACCGACACGACTGAAGAGATGTGCCGAAATTCACAACCAACTGCTGAATCACCAATTCATTGGATCTACACTCCTGACAAGTTCCATTACCTTGTCCCAAACCAAAGAATGATCTTTGCTCTATAATATACTTCATATAATCAGTTTGCACTGACCCCAAATCTAGTAACCTCATCTCACCCAGTACGAACTGCTCAGGCAATAAGCCACCTCAGACATAATCAAAAATCCCACAAGACGCCACAATGTGCCAGTATGCTATCAATTCGAATGCGATACAAAAGGAAGGCGAACTCTAGAAGGAACTACTCAACTCGCACACTAACATAGACTTCCTCATAAAACAGGGAAACAGAACACACAAAAGCAAATATGGGCACTGAACTGAACATCACACTGTTGCGGCGTGCAACCCGATCCAAACAACATACCCATGGCGGCGTGCCACCCGATCCACATATAGAACTCACATAAGGAGATATACGTTGAACTGAAAAGCTCATCACATCAAAACACCGGATATCGGTCATAAACACACTAAGGTGCATAATACCATTCCCAAGGAAATATATAGCTCTATAGGCTATAAACTCAAGCACAACTGAGGTGCGATACATGATCTAAGTCTCAAGAGCCATCCTGCTCATATAATATCACCGTTGAGCGGAACCTCAACACAAAAGGAATTTACCAAGCCGTCTCACAACTCATACGGCGCAATATATCTTTACATAAATTAGCTGACCACGAAATAAGACCGTGACTATCCTTTCATAAAGAGAGCATTGCTGAAATAAACACAACTGGCCTGACGTAAGGCTCACTTCCACATTTAAATCTATCCACCGACCTCTAGTCGATCCTGATCGTGCCAAGCTAGGCCAATAATATTTCACAAGTCCATAACCCAATAAGCAGAGTGTCCTCCAAGCATAAATTCTCAAATGGATGATATTACCAAAATCCTCATACTTGGTTTAAATTTCTAATTAATCAAGTGACTACATGTCACACTTATACAATATTCCTGTGGGACAAGCTCCCACCATCTTCCGAAATAATTAACGGGTCTGCACATTCAAACCACCGGCTGCACTAACGCTAAATAAGCGATCAAGAATCCCTAACCAAGATGCAAAGCCTTTCTCACAGAACACCGACCTCAGGTGATACTAACGTCAATACCCATCTTACTCAAAACACTGAAACTCATATACTGCTCATCCGAGATTGTGACATCACAGTCATTGACCAAACTGCAACCTTGGTCCTTACTTCAAATTCCATACCACTCACTGCACCTCACGTGCCAATATACGATAGACGCGATTTCCATCACAACTCTGGAACCGCCGATAGGCTAATACTTCATCACATAAGACTTTCCATTTAACTCACTTCAGGAGAACTATAGCAGCATACAAGTGAATCCTCATAATCGTTGAATATGCCAATCTCTAAATAGTTGTCCAAGCCACCATAACACTTTCTGGGATCCGCCTACTCATAATAATCCCTAATAAAATAATGCTTCAGAATAACATCAATCACTGCGGCCGACAAGCCTCACATGCATAACTCGATCACGCTGAACGAACCGATCACTAACACCAGTATACCAACTCAACTATGGCTAATCAATCTACTTCCTTCCAATTTATCCTTGATTGCCTTAGAAATAATAATATCTCCCTTTAACACCTAACTTATTTCAACCAAACTCACCCCGAGTGACCTTAAATCACGAGACCATGTTGTCTCAAATACCATGACCATTTCATGTCTCTCAAATGCTACACCGCAAGTCAAAACATCATAGAACATTCTATGCCTTTCTTCATAAGCTGCTTCAAAAGCTTGACTCTTAACCGTACTTATAGACTCAAAATCATTAGGCACCACACTTTACCTCTTAAATTAACTAGGACCGCTATTGAGAGCCACCCAGCTCTGACTTGGCCCCAAATGCAACCAACTCTACTGAATTTTATAACATATGAATACCCTCAAGTCTGAACATGAGCCAATAAGGCTAACCATAGCATGCATCCAACAATTCATTTACTCAAATTACCACTCATGGTCCTTTTCCGTAGCTACAATAACCCACCAATACGCCAATAACCAGAATTCACGCAGGTAATAAACCGTGCAATCAGCTAATCAACAGCAAGCTCCCCAACTTGGCTCGAAGCCATAGATCACAACACATATACTCTATTGTTGTCGTAATATCATGGTGATATTAAACTCACTCCATCATAAACTCATGGAAACACGAATCATCTGAAATTTTAACTCTTCTGCAATTCTTGCATTTACTCACACAACAGTTAAGCCCACTCTCTAGGCGACCAATTTTTTTTTTTTTTACTAAGTCCTAAATTTTTCAAAAATTTTGGCAGAGCCTCCTTTGTAATTGGTCTTATCCACCTGCCAGAGAATCACCAAAACCATCCTAACAACTTGACAAAGCATCACAATGCATATCAATTACATAAATCTAAATTGATACATGGACATGCGTTGCACCTATTTGAATCATAACACATAGAAAATACCCTTCAACCATCCATTATTGGGCTATTCAACCAAGTAGGAACATATTCTTTCTTTAATATTTTCGACCTTCAAGGCGGTCTCATTGACTCAACAATTTCGTCATAATACATTTACGGAAGCGATCTCAGCTCCCAGACTTATCTAACATGGAGACACGAAAAATATTCTTCACGCGCCCATAACTCGGGCTACTCAACAGATCACAATAAGAAACGAATCACTTAATAGTTCATCTACTATCTAGTAGGCTTCTTCGCCACTACCAAGTCATACAAATACACCTCGCAACACTAACATACTCATCACGTGGATATCCAACCGCCATTCCGGCTAACAAGGATAATAATGAACATATGAGTTCAACTCCCATATTTTTCTATGGACCTTTCGAGACCGAAAAATCACGGGTCCGGGTCCGTTTGCCAAAAATGTTGACCAAAGTCAACTTTAACAATATTAAATATCAAAATTTTTCAAATTTTTCCCATAATTCATATATTTCAACACAAAGATATTCCGGACACACTCCTAAGTCCCAAATAACCTAACGAAGCTATCCAAACCATAAAATTTGCATTTCGAATCCGATATCAAAATTTCCACTTCCGGCCAAATTTTCTCAAAAACCTTCAATTTTCCATCTTTAGCCGAACGACTCCAAAATGACCTACGGACCTCCGAATTCACTTCCGATCGCGCTCCCAAATCCAGAATCACCATACGGAGCTATCCCAGTCTCGGAATCCCAAACGGACATCAATAACACTGAAATGTATTTTAAACCAAACTGATGCAATTTCTTCTAAAATGCTATCTTCCACAATATGCGCCAAAACGCTCCCGGGTTATCCAAAAACCGATCCGGGCATACGCCCAAGTACGAAATCATCATACGAACCTGTTGGAACCTTCGGATCCCAATTCCGAGGTCATTTACTCAAAATTCCAATCCTAGTTCATTTCTTCAATTTTAAGCTTTCAAAATGAGAATTTCCATTTAGATTTGACTCCAAACTTCCTGAATTTTAATTCTGACCATACACACAAGTCAATATACCTGAGATGAAGCCGCTCATGGCCTCAAACTGCTAAATGACGCACCGGAGCTCAAAATGACCGGTCGGGTCGTTACAATCTCCCCCACTTAAACATACGTTCGTCCTCGAACGTGCTGAGAACTACACTGAAGTAGTCCAGAATCACTTGTTTAACACATCATGCACTTTCCCATGCTACCACTACTCCGTTGAGCACATTAGCTCGATAATTCTGTAGATATACTTATTTATTCAAGCAAATAAGCCATTAGGCCCAATTCCAACATCCTGAATTTCCTGCCAAGCCTGTTTCCATCATACGACCACCATATCAATCTCCACACGCTGTACCCAAACATGACTGCATAACTTTGCTGAATTCACACTTCGCATCACTTACTCATAGAACCACAATAACATTTTTTAAACATAATGGTCGAAATTCCACGAATCTGATGCTCCCATTGCATCTCATGATCTACACAGGTCTTGCTCTAGTTTTTTTTTAATTTTTATTTTTATTTTTTTTTCAACACCGATACGACTGAAGAGATGTGCCGAAATTCACAACCAACTGCTGAATCACCAATTCATTGGATCTACACTCCTGACAAGTTCCATTACCTTGTCCCAAACCAAAGAATGATCTTTGCTCTATAATATACTTCATATAATCAGTTTGCACTGACCCCAAATCTAGTAACCTCATCTCACCCAGTACGAACTGCTCAGGCAATAAGCCACCTCAGACATAATCAAAAATCCCACAAGACGCCACAATGTGCCAGTATGCTATCAATTCGAATGCGATACAAAAGGAAGGCGAACTCTAGAAGGAACTACTCAACTCGCACACTAACATAGACTTCCTCATAAAACAGGGAAACAGAACACACAAAAGCAAATATGGGCACTGAACTGAACATCACACTGTTGCGGCGTGCAACCCGATCCAAACAACATACCCATGGCGGCGTGCCACCCGATCCACATATAGAACTCACATAAGGAGATATACGTTGAACTGAAAAGCTCATCACATCAAAACACCGGATATCGGTCATAAACACACTAAGGTGCATAATACCATTCCCAAGGAAATATATAGCTCTATAGGCTATAAACTCAAGCACAACTGAGGTGCGATACATGATCTAAGTCTCAAGAGCCATCCTGCTCATATAATATCACCGTTGAGCGGAACCTCAACACAAAAGGAATTTACCAAGCCGTCTCACAACTCATACGGCGCAATATATCTTTACATAAATTAGCTGACCACGAAATAAGACCGTGACTATCCTTTCATAAAGAGAGCATTGCTGAAATAAACACAACTGGCCTGACGTAAGGCTCACTTCCACATTTAAATCTATCCACCGACCTCTAGTCGATCCTGATCGTGCCAAGCTAGGCCAATAATATTTCACAAGTCCATAACCCAATAAGCAGAGTGTCCTCCAAGCATAAATTCTCAAATGGATGATATTACCAAAATCCTCATACTTGGTTTAAATTTCTAATTAATCAAGTGACTACATGTCACACTTATACAATATTCCTGTGGGACAAGCTCCCACCATCTTCCGAAATAATTAACGGGTCTGCACATTCAAACCACCGGCTGCACTAACGCTAAATAAGCGATCAAGAATCCCTAACCAAGATGCAAAGCCTTTCTCACAGAACACCGACCTCAGGTGATACTAACGTCAATACCCATCTTACTCAAAACACTGAAACTCATATACTGCTCATCCGAGATTGTGACATCACAGTCATTGACCAAACTGCAACCTTGGTCCTTACTTCAAATTCCATACCACTCACTGCACCTCACGTGCCAATATACGATAGACGCGATTTCCATCACAACTCTGGAACCGCCGATAGGCTAATACTTCATCACATAAGACTTTCCATTTAACTCACTTCAGGAGAACTATAGCAGCATACAAGTGAATCCTCATAATCGTTGAATATGCCAATCTCTAAATAGTTGTCCAAGCCACCATAACACTTTCTGGGATCCGCCTACTCATAATAAGCCCTAACAAAATAATGCTTCAGAATAACATCAATCACTGCGGCCGACAAGCCTCACATGCATAACTCGATCACGCTGAACGAACCGATCACTAACACCAGTATACCAACTCAACTATGGCTAATCAATCTACTTCCTTCCAATTTATCCTTGATTGCCTTAGAAATAATAATATCTCCCTTTAACACCTAACTTATTTCAACCAAACTCACCCCGAGTGACCTTAAATCACGAGACCATGTTGTCTCAAATACCATGACCATTTCATGTCTCTCAAATGCTACACCGCAAGTCAAAACATCATAGAACATTCTATGCCTTTCTTCATAAGCTGCTTCAAAAGCTTGACTCTTAACCGTACTTATAGACTCAAAATCATTAGGCACCACATTTTACCTCTTAAATTAACTAGGACCGCTATTGAGAGCCACCCAGCTCTGACTTGGCCCCAAATGCAACCAACTCTACTGAATTTTATAACATATGAATACCCTCAAGTCTGAACATGAGCCAATAAGGCTAACCATAGCATGCATCCAACAATTCATTTACTCAAATTACCACTCATGGTCCTTTTCCGTAGCTACAATAACCCACCAATACGCCAATAACCAGAATTCACGCAGGTAATAAACCGTGCAATCAGCTAATCAACAGCAAGCTCCCCAACTTGGCTCGAAGCCATAGATCACAACACATATACTCTATTGATGTCGTAATATCATGGTGATATTAAACTCACTCCATCATAAACTCGTGGAAACACGAATCATCTGAAATTTTAACTCTTCTGCAATTCTTGCATTTACTCACACAACAGTTAAGCCCACTCTCTAGGCGACCAATTTTTTTTTTTTACTAAGTCCTAAATTTTTCAAAAATTTCGGCAGAGCCTCCTTTGTAATTGGTCCTATCCACCTGCCAGAGAATCACCAAAACCATCCTAACAACACATCCACACAATGCATATCAATTACATAAATCTAAATTGATACATGGACATGCGTTGCACCTATTTGAATCATAACACATAGAAAATACCCTTCAACCATCCATTATTGGGCTATTCAACCAAGTAGGAACATATTCTTTCTTTAATATTTTCGACCTTCAAGGCGGTCTCATTGACTCAACAATTTCGTCATAATACATTTACGGAAGCGATCTCAGCTCCCAGACTTATCTAACATGGAGACACGAAAAATATTCTTCACGCGCCCATAACTCGGGCTACTCAACAGATCACAATAAGAAACGAATCACTTAATAGTTCATCTACTATCTAGTAGGCTTCTTCGCCACTACCAAGTCATACAAATACACCTCGCAACACTAACATACTCATCACGTGGATATCCAACCGCCATTCCGGCTAACAAGGATAATAATGAACATATGAGTTCAACTCCCATATTTTTCTATGGACCTTTCGAGACCGAAAAATCACGGGTCCGGGTCCGTTTGCCAAAAATGTTGACCAAAGTCAACTTTAACAATATTAAATATCAAAATTTTTCAAATTTTTCCCATAATTCATATATTTCAACACAAAGATATTCCGGACACACTCCTAAGTCCCAAATAACCTAACGAAGCTATCCAAACCATAAAATTTGCATTTCGAATCCGATATCAAAATTTCCACTTCCGGCCAAATTTTCTCAAAAACCTTCAATTTTCCATCTTTAGCCGAACGACTCCAAAATGACCTACGGACCTTCGAATTCACTTCCGATCGCGCTCCCAAATCCAGAATCACCATACGGAGCTATCCCAGTCTCGGAATCCCAAACGGACATCAATAACACTGAAATGTATTTTAAACCAAACTGATGCAATTTCTTCTAAAATGCTATCTTCCACAATATGCGCCAAAACGCTCCCGGGTTATCCAAAAACCGATCCGGGCATACGCCCAAGTACGAAATCATCATACGAACCTGTTGGAACCTTCGGATCCCAATTCCGAGGTCATTTACTCAAAATTCCAATCCTAGTTCATTTCTTCAATTTTAAGCTTTCAAAATGAGAATTTCCATTTAGATTTGACTCCAAACTTCCTGAATTTTAATTCTGACCATACACACAAGTCAATATACCTGAGATGAAGCCGCTCATGGCCTCAAACTGCTAAATGACGCACCAGAGCTCAAAATGACCGGTCGGGTCGTTACAATCTCCCCCACTTAAACATATGTTCGTCCTCGAACGTGCTGAGAACTACACTGAAGTAGTCCAGAATCACTTGTTTAACACATCATGCACTTTCCCATGCTACCACTACTCCGTTGAGCACATTAGCTCGATAATTCTGTAGATATACTTATTTATTCAAGCAAATAAGCCATTAGGCCCAATTCCAACATCCTGAATTTCCTGCCAAGCCTGTTTCCATCATACGACCACCATATCAATCTCCACACGCTGTACCCAAACATGACTGCATAACTTTGCTGAATTCACACTTCGCATCACTTACTCATAGAACCACAATAACATTTTTTAAACATAATGGTCGAAATTCCACGAATCTGATGCTCCCATTGCATCTCATGATCTACACAGGTCTTGCTCTAGTTTTTTTTTAATTTTTATTTTTATTTTTTTTTCAACACCGATACGACTGAAGAGATGTGCCGAAATTCACAACCAACTGCTGAATCACCAATTCATTGGATCTACACTCCTGACAAGTTCCATTACCTTGTCCCAAACCAAAGAATGATCTTTGCTCTATAATATACTTCATATAATCAGTTTGCACTGACCCCAAATCTAGTAACCTCATCTCACCCAGTACGAACTGCTCAGGCAATAAGCCACCTCAGACATAATCAAAAATCCCACAAGACGCCACAATGTGCCAGTATGCTATCAATTCGAATGCGATACAAAAGGAAGGCGAACTCTAGAAGGAACTACTCAACTCGCACACTAACATAGACTTCCTCATAAAACAGGGAAACAGAACACACAAAAGCAAATATGGGCACTGAACTGAACATCACACTGTTGCGGCGTGCAACCCGATCCAAACAACATACCCATGGCGGCGTGCCACCCGATCCACATATAGAACTCACATAAGGAGATATACGTTGAACTGAAAAGCTCATCACATCAAAACACCGGATATCGGTCATAAACACACTAAGGTGCATAATACCATTCCCAAGGAAATATATAGCTCTATAGGCTATAAACTCAAGCACAACTGAGGTGCGATACATGATCTAAGTCTCAAGAGCCATCCTGCTCATATAATATCACCGTTGAGCGGAACCTCAACACAAAAGGAATTTACCAAGCCGTCTCACAACTCATACGGCGCAATATATCTTTACATAAATTAGCTGACCACGAAATAAGACCGTGACTATCCTTTCATAAAGAGAGCATTGCTGAAATAAACACAACTGGCCTGACGTAAGGCTCACTTCCACATTTAAATCTATCCACCGACCTCTAGTCGATCCTGATCGTGCCAAGCTAGGCCAATAATATTTCACAAGTCCATAACCCAATAAGCAGAGTGTCCTCCAAGCATAAATTCTCAAATGGATGATATTACCAAAATCCTCATACTTGGTTTAAATTTCTAATTAATCAAGTGACTACATGTCACACTTATACAATATTCCTGTGGGACAAGCTCCCACCATCTTCCGAAATAATTAACGGGTCTGCACATTCAAACCACCGGCTGCACTAACGCTAAATAAGCGATCAAGAATCCCTAACCAAGATGCAAAGCCTTTCTCACAGAACACCGACCTCAGGTGATACTAACGTCAATACCCATCTTACTCAAAACACTGAAACTCATATACTGCTCATCCGAGATTGTGACATCACAGTCATTGACCAAACTGCAACCTTGGTCCTTACTTCAAATTCCATACCACTCACTGCACCTCACGTGCCAATATACGATAGACGCGATTTCCATCACAACTCTGGAACCGCCGATAGGCTAATACTTCATCACATAAGACTTTCCATTTAACTCACTTCAGGAGAACTATAGCAGCATACAAGTGAATCCTCATAATCGTTGAATATGCCAATCTCTAAATAGTTGTCCAAGCCACCATAACACTTTCTGGGATCCGCCTACTCATAATAATCCCTAATAAAATAATGCTTCAGAATAACATCAATCACTGCGGCCGACAAGCCTCACATGCATAACTCGATCACGCTGAACGAACCGATCACTAACACCAGTATACCAACTCAACTATGGCTAATCAATCTACTTCCTTCCAATTTATCCTTGATTGCCTTAGAAATAATAATATCTCCCTTTAACACCTAACTTATTTCAACCAAACTCACCCCGAGTGACCTTAAATCACGAGACCATGTTGTCTCAAATACCATGACCATTTCATGTCTCTCAAATGCTACACCGCAAGTCAAAACATCATAGAACATTCTATGCCTTTCTTCATAAGCTGCTTCAAAAGCTTGACTCTTAACCGTACTTATAGACTCAAAATCATTAGGCACCACACTTTACCTCTTAAATTAACTAGGACCGCTATTGAGAGCCACCCAGCTCTGACTTGGCCCCAAATGCAACCAACTCTACTGAATTTTATAACATATGAATACCCTCAAGTCTGAACATGAGCCAATAAGGCTAACCATAGCATGCATCCAACAATTCATTTACTCAAATTACCACTCATGGTCCTTTTCCGTAGCTACAATAACCCACCAATACGCCAATAACCAGAATTCACGCAGGTAATAAACCGTGCAATCAGCTAATCAACAGCAAGCTCCCCAACTTGGCTCGAAGCCATAGATCACAACACATATACTCTATTGCTGTCGTAATATCATGGTGATATTAAACTCACTCCATCATAAACTCGTGGAAACACGAATCATCTGAAATTTTAACTCTTCTGCAATTCTTGCATTTACTCACACAACAGTTAAGCCCACTCTCTAGGCGACCAATTTTTTTTTTTACTAAGTCCTAAATTTTTCAAAAATTTCGGCAGAGCCTCCTTTGTAATTGGTCTTATCCACCTGCCAGAGAATCACCAAAACCATCCTAACAACTTGACAAAGCATCACAATGCATATCAATTACATAAATCTAAATTGATACATGGACATGCGTTGCACCTATTTGAATCATAACACATAGAAAATACCCTTCAACCATCCATTATTGGGCTATTCAACCAAGTAGGAACATATTCTTTCTTTAATATTTTCGACCTTCAAGGCGGTCTCATTGACTCAACAATTTCGTCATAATACATTTACGGAAGCGATCTCAGCTCCCAGACTTATCTAACATGGAGACACGAAAAATATTCTTCACGCGCCCATAACTCGGGCTACTCAACAGATCACAATAAGAAACGAATCACTTAATAGTTCATCTACTATCTAGTAGGCTTCTTCGCCACTACCAAGTCATACAAATACACCTCGCAACACTAACATACTCATCACGTGGATATCCAACCGCCATTCCGGCTAACAAGGATAATAATGAACATATGAGTTCAAAACACTTGCTCACAAAATCAGCACCTCGGTGCTCAAGCCATTGGCAAAGATTTGGCCTCAAGTCCTCCAGACTGGTCTAACTTCAAACTCACAGAGATTACACCTCGCCCCTCGATCGGGGAATCAAAAGCCATCGAGACACATCTGACACTGAGCACCCGTTGGTGCATACGATCACGCGGAAGGAATTTCAAAAGTTTCTTTTCAAGCTGAATCAAGGACGCACGATAAGAATTCAAGAATGTGAAGTTTTCCCAAAGGTTCGGCAGCCTCTTGAGGATAAGTACAGACGTCTCCGTACCGATCCGCGAGACTCTACTAAACCGGCTCATGACTCGCGAGACCAAGTTACCTAGGCTCTGATACCAACTTGTCACGACCCAAATCCCGGTCGTGATGGCGCCCAACACACTACTAGGCAAGCCCGACCATTATTCAACACTTAACCCAATTTATCAAAAATAGCGGAAAGAAATATCAATTAAGCAAGATTAAAATACTAAAGATTTTAACAAAATACACAATATAATCTCACTAGGACCCGGTGTCACGAATCTAAGCCTCTAGAATACAGAATATCATCCTAATACACGGTATATCCAAAGTCCGATAATGCGGAAATAAAGAGATAGGATAGGAGGGAGAAGATCAATGGCTGTGAACGCCGTGCAGCTGCCTCGATACTCCAAGAGGTTGGATCTGCTGATCAACTGGATCTACTGAGCCTGAGACTGCCCTGGATCTGCACACAAGGTGCAGGGAGTAAAGTGAGTACTCCGACCCAGTGAGTAAGTAACTACAGTCTGAAGATAAGAAAATCCAGTAAATACACAAAGTAAGCTACAATCCGAATATACAGCAACATATGGAACTGAGCAGCTAAGCACTAGTATAAATACAAATACATGAATGCAATGCAATGCATATGATGGTACATTCTAGTACCCACTACGGCGTGCAGCCCGAGCCATCCATATTTATTTATCGTCGACGACGCTCACTGGGGGTGTGTATAGACTCCGGAGAGGCTCCTACAGCCCAAGCGCAATATCTTGGTCAGTCATTGTTACCTGACCGGTCAGCCATTGTTACCTGACCAATTTATATCATACAGTGCCATTGTTACCACTGTTCAAGTATATCATCCAGTGTCATTGTTACCACTATTTCAAGTATATCACACAGTGTCATTGTTACCACTGTTTCAAGTATATCACACAGTGTCATTGTTACCACTGTTTCAAGTCACTTTATAATCAGTCTAGAAAATAATATAATAAGCCCCTTAGGCATTTACAAAACAGAAGTTCCCAGCCCGGAATATATTTAAAAATATCATTTAAGTTTTCAACACTTAGAATTATGGTTGAGTTTGCAAAACAGCATTTAAAACCTTGGACTGAAATTAAATGATATGCAAATCATGCTAAGCAGTAATATCAATCCTCGAAGGATTTTACAAATCGGCACAAGGCCCCAAACATGGCATCAAGCCCAGTAATATCAATGAAGTATGTGTATCAATCACCAGTATAGTATAAACATCACACGGGATGGACCAAGTCACAATCCCCAATAGTATCTGACCCCGCACTCGCCATGGAGTGCGTGTCACGCCTCAATATAGCGTTACGATGTGAAAGTCCGAGGTTTCAAACCCTCAGTACAGCATTTACATCTATTACTCACCTCAAGATGGCCAAAAGTCTACTCCACGATGCCCTTTCCTTTCGAATCGACCTCCTCGCGCGTCGAATCTTGCCAAAACCACAAGGAATATATTACAATAGGCTAAGGGAATATAACCCAATCGAAAAGACTCGAAAAATATCGAAAATCACGAAATTTGCAAAATCCGTGCCCCGGGCCCACTTCTCGAAAAATTATGAAAGTCACATCACCGGATTCCCCGTCTCGCCACGAGTCCGTATATATAAAATTTACCAAAATCGGAGTTCATTTGACCCCTCAAATCACCAAATCTTATTTTCAAATCCGTAAGCCTAAATCCTCAATTTTTCTACAATTTTCATGCTCAAATCCATACGTAATTGATGTACTTAACTCAAAATAGGTGGGGATAACTTACCTTCACATTGATGATGAAAATCCCCTCTTGAAGCTCCCCAAAAATCGTCCATACTTCGAAGAAATGAAGAAAAGTGAGCTAAATCCGTGTATAAAAGAATCTGCATGTGCTTCGTCGAGTTGTACCTTGCACTTATGCTATACAAGTTGTACATCCTATTAAAATTGTTCCTTGTCGGACACCTTCTGTTTAAACACTCATAACGTCTTGTATAAATATCCAAATTACAAACGGTTTGATGATTTAGAAACTAGACTCAAAGATATTTAATTTGATAGGTTGTACACAATATAACTCTTTCTATATCCCGAGATATGAGCTTCTAAAGGGCATCGTAAATTTTGCCGAAATTGATCCAGCAGCCCTTTTCGATCCATCGTAACTTTCTGAGATGATATCCAAATTGCGAATGGTTTATTTTTCCAAAAACTAGAATGTATGGGCTATAACTTTCGTGTTTTGCACTTTTTCCGATTTCTTATAGATTACAACATATGAGCTTCCAAACTGACTACTCGCACCTAAAATTTTCTGGGCACAGCAGAATTTTCTGCAAATTTCTGCAATTTTTCCCAAGTCCGAAATCACTCCGAGACACCTCCGAAACACTCCCGAGCCCTCGGGGCCCCAAACCAAATATGAACACTGACTCTAAAACATCACACGAACTTGCTCGAGAGATCAAATCGCCAAAATAACATCAAAATCAATGATTTGAGCCTTAAATCCAAGAATTCTTTCAAATTTCATAAACTTTCAAATTTTCCAATTTAAGGCCGAAACCCGTCAAACAACGTCCGTTTGAAACCAAACTTTACAGGAAGCGCTTAACCAACATATATGACCTGGACCGGGCGCCGGAACCAAAATACGAGCCCGATACCATTACTTTCGGATCAAATTTCATTTTCATTTTCCTTAAACATTTTCAGAAAACAATTTCACGAAAAAAATTCATTACTCGGGCCTGGGACCTCGGAATTCGATTCCGGTAACATGTTCAACTCCCATATTTTTCTACGGACCTTTCGAGACCGAAAAATCACGGGTCCGGGTCCGTTTGCCAAAAATGTTGACCAAAGTCAACTTTAACAAT